>NW_026775580.1:28709250-30038000 GCF_030987335.1 Cornus florida | reverse complement strand
ATGTGGGGGAAACATCCTCGGGGCCGTGAAACCCAACTCATAATCCACTATGAATGAAATAGAGTATACCAACTCTCAATCTCACTCACCAAACTCACATACAAGTCACTCTTGCACTCTCCCGTGTCCACAACACCCCGTGCTAGGACCACTCACCAATCTTACAACAATCACTCCAGCACTCCCCTTGTTCACAGCATCCCAATGCTTGAACCAAGTGCTCACCAAATTACTCAACAAGAAAATATAATAAAATGATGGTGTTCTCAAAGTTTTACAAGATAAGAATTAAATAGACATAAAACTTGAAAGATAGATTTACAGCCTTACATGATAAGCAATGCACACAACTTCTGGATTTAATCATCTATAAATCAGTGCAGTAAATAATCCTTCATGATTTGTCAAGACAAACACCCTTGTATTTTCTCCCAAACTCATTGTTGCTTCCTATTGAACCCATTAAGTTTATCAGCTTCAAAGCTTCAGCAGAAGATGGTGCTCGTTTGAATGGAGATGGACTGAAACTCGCTTGAACTGCTTCTGTAGAGTGAATTGCACCGGACCGGAAGTAGGAACTTTGTGAAGTTTGCTGGGAATAACTGAAACTCACTGGTGTTTGAAGCTTATGATTTGCTCACCGAAACTTGACTACAAACATAGAGATTTGCCGGACTGGTATGCTGTTATCTGGGTTTGCTGGACTGAGAGTGAATATCACCGAAATGATGGAAACGGTTCTGAATGTCACCAGAATGAGGTCTTCATGCTGATAGAGATTTCGGCTCGCTGGTGTAGTCGTTGTAGCTCTCCGGAGTCGTCACTGTGGCTCTCCGGTGACGGGTTCTTTAATGGAGCTTCGATCAAAATGGGTCTTCACTATTGCTCCAATTTAGTCTGTAATCAGGCTCACTCTTTTGGTGTTCATCTTTAAGCTCTCGGATAATTGTCTATATTCAGTTTTTTTTTTTTTTTTTTTTAAGAGCTCATTGTGAACAGATGCACTCATGATTTATATATATCTTTGAACTATGAAATTGTTAGAGAAAGAAAGCACTAGCTTCTCAAAGCCACACAAAAGCTATCCAAAACAATGAATTAATCATAGCCCTTGACTTCAAATAAAAGCTGACCAGATAACTTAAGGCCGTTAGATCACTTTAGATAGCAGATCATATACTCTTATATAATAAGCTTCGTTGAAGCACAGCTAGCAAACATTCCATATACTGGATATTGAAGTATGTGGAATTAATTGACAAAGAGGACACTTGGTTATCCTTGCAGTACATCTGCACACAAGCACAAACTAAAAAGTCCTTGATACAATTGTTAGTGCGTAACTGATAATGACATTTAAATATTAATAAATTAATACCCAACAATACTTAAAATAAATATGAGATGCCCAATAAATTTGATTTTACATTAAATGTGCAAACATGATAGACCTATAGATCAACAATCTCTTCCTTTTGCCTTTTAATGTCAAAAATCAATATACAATGCATACAAGAAATATATGGCAAATAGTGACCAATACTACTCTAATAAACTCCACACCAACTCTAGCTACCATATCTCAGGCACTCTCTATCTATTTTCTCCCCCTTTTTTGACAAAAAAAAGTCGAAAGGTAAGGAATAGACCAAAAACATTCTTACTAGAGAGAGGGGGCATGAATGCCCACTACAGCTCGTAGGGTGGCAAACCTAGCTGCAGGTAATGGTTTGGTCATAATATCTGCCAATTGGACATCAGTTGATACATACGCCATTTTAATAGATCCTTTTTGCACATTATCTCGTAAGAAATGGTATTTGATGTCAATATGCTTGCTGCGACAGTGAAGAGTGTGATTTTTGCTAATAGAAATAGCACTTTGATTGTCACACAAGATGGTGGTAGGATTGGTAAAGGTTATTCCTAAATCAGTCAAGGTGGACCCCATCCACAGTGCTTGGCATGTTAAGATATACTCAGCTTCTAAAGTGGATAGAGCAACAGTCTTGTTTCTTGCTTAACCAAGAAACCAAATTATTTCCCAACAAATAAAAAAACCCAAAAGTGCTTTTCCTATCAGGCAATTACCCTCCCCAGTCGACATCTGAATATGCGAGAATATCAAGGTTTGGTGAAGGTGTATAATGCAGTCCATAAGTAAGTGTCCCTTTGATATATCGTGAGCACTTTGAAATCTAGCAACTAAACCAACAACATGCATGATATTAGGCCTGGAAGCAGTTAAGTACAGCAAGCTACCTGTGATAGACCTATAAAGAGTAGAATTCACTGTTTCACTAGTGTATTCTGTGGTTAATTTAGTGGATGTGCACATAGGCGTAGTCACGGGTTTACAATCATACATATTAAATTTTATTAGGAGCTCCTTAGCATACTTTTCTTGGGAAATGAATATGCCTTTCTTAGATTGACATATTTGAAGGCCTAAAAAATACTTTAGGGTGCCGAGCATAGACATTTCAAACTTGGTTTTCATAAGATCAGCAAAGTGTGCAGTTAAGCTAGTATTTGAGCCACAAAACATGATATCATCAACATAAATCTGTAAAATAAGAAAGTTTGAGTTGAAAAGTTTTACATACAGTGTGCTATCTACTTTACCTCTCGTGAACCCTTGTTCAATGAGAAATGAGTGAAGCTTATCATACCAGGCTCGAGGTGCTTGTTTGAGACCATAAAGAGCTTTCCTAAGTTTTTAAACATGTTGTGGATGCACTGAATTTTTAAATCCTTCAGGCTGCTCAATGTACACTTCTTCATAGAGATCACCATTCAAGAAAGTGGATTTTACATCCATTAAAAAGACCATGACTCTTTTGTAGCAAGCAAATGAGAGAAGTATTCTAATGGATTCCAGTCGTCCCGCTGGAGTAAAGTTTCATCATAATCAAGTCCAGCTATTTGAGTAAAACCTTTGCAAACCAATCTTGCTTTGTTTCTAATCACAATGCCCTTCTCATTTAACTTGTTTCTGAAGATCCATTTTGAGCCAATAACATTTTTGTATGCTGGTCTAGGAATAAGGATCCAAGTGTTATTTTTCTCGATCTGTTCTGGCTCTTCTTTCATAGCAATGATCCAGTCTTTATCATCCTTTGCTTCTTAGTAGTGTTTCGGCTCAATAGAGGACAACATAGCTATATAACTATACTCATCTATATCAAATAGTTCAGTAGCCTTCTTCTTAGATCTGGTCATGACACTTGTATCTTTGTCACCAATGAAGTTGTGTTGTTGCACCTGCTTTTGAAAAGTGGGATACAAAGTTTCTCTTTTATCTTGCTGAATCTCTGTTGAAGTGCTAGCACCATCATTTTCCAAACTAGGTTGCTTTGCTGCAGTGATGATCTCATCGTCTTCATCTACTTTGACATCACCCCCTTCATCAATCTTTACATGAATTGATTTCACCATCTTCTTTGTTCTTAAGTTGTAGTATCTGTAAGCTTTGCTCTTTGTGGAAGAACCTAGAAAAATTCCTTCATCTGACTTGGCATCAAATTTTCCATGATTGTCGAGATGATTGAGAGTGTAGCACTTGCTTCCAAAGACTTTGAAGTAATGAACTGTTGCAGGCCTTCCATACCACAACTCAAAAGGAGTTTTTTTAGATTTTGGTCTCAGAAGTACTCTGTTAATGATATAAACAACTGTGTTTGTAGCTTTAGCTTAGAAGCCTTTTGAAAGGCCTCTTTCTAACATTAAAGTCCTGCCCAATTCTTGAACGGTCCCGTTCTTTCTTTCAACAACCCCATTTTGTTGTGGAGTAACAACTGTTGAGAATTCTTTCTTTATGCCTCTTGAATCACAGAAAGCCTCAAACTCATTCATTGTGAATTCAGTGCCAAAGTTTGATCTTAGTCTTTTGACCCTGTAATTTTTCTTATTTTCTACAATGTTGACAAACTTGATAAAATGGTTAATACCATCAGGTTTTTCTTTCAAAAAATATGTCCATGTCATTCTACTAAAGTCATCAATAAGAAGAATAAAATATCTACTTCCACCTATGCTTGTGGTCCTAGTAGGTCCACATAAATCCATATGTATAATCTTAAGTGGTTATGAAGTATTGATTTCTTTAGATTTAAATGAAACTCTAGTTTGTTTGCTAAATTGACATGATTTGCATATATGATTTTCATCAAATTTTTACTTAGGTATGCCTCTAGCAGCTTTATACTTGACTACATTCATGATATTCTTAGTATGCACATGACTAAGCCTTTTATGCCATAAAATGTCATCTTCAGATTTAGACAAATTGCACACATTTAAAGATGTGTCCTCAGCAATGGTGTAAACATTTGTAGGGGATCTACTTGCAGAAAATAAAGCTTTTCCAGATTGTTCATCAATAACTTTACAGTCATTCTTATTAAAGCATACCATACATCCAGTATCACACAATTGATTAACACTTAGCAAATTATGTTTAAGGCCCTTAACATATAAAACATCTTTAATTTTAAGGATATCAGTAGTTTTAAATATGATTCATTTTCCCACAATTTTGGCCTTTTTTGTTATCTCCAAAGATAACTGTGCCACCATCATACTTTTCAAGTTTTTCAAATTTTGACTTGTCACCTGTCACGTGTCTAGAGTAGCCACTATCAACATACCATTTATTGCTAATATTGCATGCTTTAAAAGCAGTGTAAATTAGAAAACTAACAACATTTTGTTTCTTAGGTATCCACATCATTCTAGTTTTCACAAATGACTTGTTTATCTTACGCACACCACCATACTTCAAATCAGATTTCTTTTCTATTTGCATATGATGCAATATCTAAGTGATTATGCTTTAAATTGAAGTAAGTAGACTGAAGCAATTCATACTTGGGTCTACATGCACTGATAGTAATAGGATAAGCAACATAAATTTCACCACTTTCAGATTGAACAAAGATAGAGTGTGATGAGGTTTGTTTTACCTTCTCAAGTGAATTTAGATCATAGCCAATACCTATCCTTCCAATTTTCTTAGTTGAGTTAGTCCAAATATCAGTCATCTTTTTGGACCTTTCTTCTAATGCCATAGCCAATTCCTTTTTACATCTTTTAGTGCTCCATTTTGTATCACTTATCATGTCTTTGGTACACTGACACACAATTAAGGAAATGGAATAGAAAAGAGAGAGTTTTACCTTGATATGTTTCATGAGTATCTTTTTAGTTATTTCTAACTTATGGCTGATTAGCTTCAATTCTTTTTTTCTGTGAATTGCATTTTCTTGCAAGCCTTTCACATTTAACAAGGACTTCATCAAGATCATCTTCTTTATCTCCATTTACTTCTTCATTAATTTGAAATAAGGGAGGCTCGTGAATAGCCATGAATAGATAGGTTCTTTCATCCCCTGAAATAATTTTTTTTTCTTCTTCTTTGGAGCTGGATTCCTAACCAGTGAGGAAAGCCTTTTTCTTGCCTTTATTTCTGTAGTTGAAAATCTCTGGTTTCTATAAGTTTGAGCCCTTGTGTTACTTGGACAACTTGCAATAAAGAGACCATATTTTCCACATCCAAAACAAGTTTGACCCTGTGACTGTCCTCTTTTCTTGAACCTGAACTTCTTGAATTTCTTATCTAGATAAGCTACTTCATCATCAGATAAGTCACCATCAGATTTTTGAACTTCTTCTTCCACAATTTCCTTAGCCTTTAGAGCAGCTTCTCTTCTATATTGAGTCTGAACACCAATCCTCATCTCATAGGCAGTCAAAGCAGCTTGCAAGTCATCAATAGTCATTTTGGATATGTCCTTATCTTCAAGAAAAGTCACTTTTGGATTGAATCTAGGTGTTAGTAACCTGAGTATCTTTTTGCACACTTTTGAGTCCTTTATGTCTTCACCATGAGCTCTAATATTGTTGACAATTTTATTAATTCTGAACATGTACTCTGCCACATTCTCCCTCTCTTCCATTTTACATCTTTCGTATTGAACCTTAAGAAGCTGAATCTTGTTTTCCTTAATAATATTGTTTCCCTTATGAGCAGCTCTTAAAGAATCCTATATTTCTTTTGCACTTTTACAATTTTTCACTCTGGTGAACTCCTGTTGCTTCAATGCATAATATAGATCCTACTTCGCTCTGCCATCATTTGACAAAGTTGTTCTATCTATGGTTGAGGGGTTATCAGGATCGAGCAAAATAGTTCCTGTTGTAGCAGCTTGCCAAACCTGATAGGATTGTGACATTAAAAATGCCTCCATCCTAATATTCTATGAGTCATAGTCTATCCCATCAAATCCTAGAGCTTTGTTATAAATAGCCTGACTTTCATCTGCCATGATTTATGACATTTTCTACACATGGTGAAACCTGACACAAGTAGACCTTCGCTCTGATACCAATTGAAGATACCGAGAGGGGGGTGAATTTGCATCTTATGAGATTTCTACAACTTTTTATCTTAAGTACGGTGATGGAATCTCAAATAAAATGCTAAGATTGTCTCACACCAGATATACGAGGTAAAACCTCCAGTGTGGGGGAAACATCCTCGGGGCTGTGAAACCCAACTCATAATCCACTATGAATGAAATAGAGTAAACCAACTATGATACCCCTCGATTCTAGAGCCACGAATAATCAAGTCCGAGCACAGATCTGAGAGATATCAGACAATTAATATGTAAACAAGCAAGAATACAAAAGAATTAAGAAATAAATTTAAAGCTAAAAGAATTCTAAATTAAAAATCCTCAAAAGATTATACATTAATAGAATTTAAACTTTTCAAATCCATACAACTTAGGAATCCATCTAGTTGACCCCTAATAATTCTAATCCAAATTAAAATACAGAACCATAATCCAAACTAAAATATAAAAGGAAATCCTATGTAGTCAGAGGAGTGAGTTACTGTATCTGCTCAGCACAATCAAGATTTAAGCCTGAAACTGATGAACATCTGAAAAATAAGAGTGGGTCAGGCCTACATGTAAGTTCTATCATACTACAATCCATATAGAAACCCGATACGCAGATACATCCTAGATAGCTCGACAATAACTAAAGTAATCCATATATGTATACATACACACTATAGGACGTTCACTAGCCCACAGTTCTGTCTCAACCCGAGTAGAAGGTAACATGCAAAACGCACATAACATAGTCATGTGCCTAGACATACTAGGGAAACATCATTAGGTCCAGTTATCTATCTTAGGTGATATACGCACCCTAACCATGATCCTGAGACTCAAGCTCATATCATAGTACCATAATGATATATATATATATAATCCTTCCTAATATAGAAAAATAAAACAAACATCCGATATGTCATTTAATTGTTTTATTTGACAAGACATGCATCCATGTAGGATTTAACTGTTTTAGTTAATCCATTCCGTATGTATGAATAGGTAGGACTTAGAGTTTTGATCTAATCCATCCCTAATATGCCACCGTCCCATACCGGTGCATATAATGCATATAATTCATTAATGATGCATACTCATTTGAACATCCAATAAATCCAGAGGCAAACATAATAGAAATCAGATATAGACAAGATCCTATTATGCATCCAGTATATGATTATAATCATCAAACCTCTATTTAAATTGTTAGAGTAATGATAAACAATTTAAATTATCCATATCCATCCAATTGACAAACAAAATAAGCAGTTTACCAATTATAATCCAGAATAATATAATGATAATCAAAACCATCACTGAGCACATTATAATGAAATTCCTAAACGTAAATTTCATATAAATCCAAAAATTCAATAATTGATGAAATCTAATCAGTTAAAACATCAATTAACACTATATAAGCACACTACAGTTTCAGATAGTCAATTATGTTTATCAAGTGCTTAAACATGATTAATACTGTTTAAATCATACATAGACAAATTGCTAGAATTATAGTAAGTAATTAAATTCTCCAACAGTCCATAAATTGATACAGTTTATGATATATTAAAAACATCAATTTAACCAGCTATTTCCAGATAATCCATTACACTTATAACACTGTTAGAATGTGATTAAATATTATTAAATCATATACAAAGATTTGCTAAGTTTTAGTAAGCAAATAAGTTGACAAACAATATTCCACTTGTAGGTTTTTCTTCCACTTTATGTTGTTCCATTCCTTAATACATTATTGTAATAATGCTTCCTAATGTTTTCATAGGTCCATCACAGCTATCTACATCCTTCAGAGCAATTTAAATAGTTTAAAAATACTCCAGACAACCTAAATAACACCTAAAAACCCAATTCTACGCGTTTCAGGGCGAGTGCAGGCTCTCACAATTTGAGAGCCTACTCCAAAACACTGGGAGCCATCTCCCCACCCTTGGGAGCCGGCTCTAAGGAGTTGGGATCCAGCTCCCTCCATGTGGGAGCTAGCTCTTGCTTTGAGGAGCTGGCTCCCTCTTTTTGGGAGCCTGCTCTCTCTCCCTTAAGAGCCATTGTCCGATTCTACTTCGTCTTCTTTGCCTCCGGCAATACCCATAGCCTCTGTAACATTTTTATTACTTGTTTTAGAGTTAAATCAATGTCCCAGATTAATTATAAGTCACTGCTATGCATCAATGACATAGATTTAAACAAAGTTTACAATCAACGATAGCAGGATTCAATTAGAAACTTTAAGAAATCTCAAACCAGTTTAATTCAACGAAATTAACCACAGTTTAAACATGCATAAAAGAAATATTTTAGATTTAATTTAATCCCTGGAGTCTACCTAGGAATGCACAGAACACAAGTTTAAGGAAAAGAGTTATAATAGAGACTTGCCTTTAGGTTTTGGTTTGAAACCTTTCAATGTCGTCTCTGAGTTTTTCGAAAGATTTTCAACTACCGTTCAACACCTCCATTGCTCTTGGTTTAACCCAGGAGTAATCCTTTCCTTCCTCCTTTAGCCTCCCTTGTTATCTCTCAAGCTTCCCTCTATTTTCCTCTCAAGCTCCCCTTTGTTTTTCCTCTCAAGAACTATTACGTGCCTCCGTTTTTCCTCTCAAGCACTATTATGTGAATAGGGATTTCCAACCCTAGCCGACGTATATTGTTTTAAATATATAGGCTTTTATTAAACCTACTTCTAATTCCAACCAAATTACAAGTCTGCTACCACAACTTCATAAAATAAAACCCTAAACTTAAACTATATACGACACAACAAATTATAAACCAATTAAGTCATATAAGCCATTAAATAAAACACGTAAATTAAAACACCAATTAATCAAATAATTAAATTAAATAACAATTATACAATTAAATTAAATAAAACACGTCAATTAAAAGAAATAAAATTAAATAATTAATTTAAATAAATACACACTTAATCAATTAAGCAAATAAGCTCATAATTCAATAAAAATGCAATAAAATCATTAATTAAAATACCGAGACTATCCTTTTAAAATTAGGGGTATTATATTCTTCCCCCCTAACAAAAGGAATTCCGTCCTCAGAATTCATGAATCACAAATTCTTTTATTTGAAATTCATTTCCGTTCCGTTGTGGACTTTACCTCTGTGTATAGGCTCTACTGAATTCCAAATTCCTCGAGAAAATTTATGGTTCTAATATTTAAAGAATACCAAAAAAACTACACATAGGTTGTATTGCACAATAATTCATCCGTACCCAATATCTATACTAGGGTACAAATCCATAGTCCTCCAAGTTCCATAGTTTATACACACAAAATTCCTATGCATATAACGCTTAACAAATTGATAAACGCCAAATATTGTATATTCAAGCACCCTTATTTGCATTAGTTAAGTCTATTAGTTGATTATACTACATATTTTAGCTTTAATTGCATACTTTTGTCTATTTTTAGGTTGGTTCCCCAAAGAGAGTCAAAAGTGATGCTTTGATAAGTTTTGAAGATCAAAGTACGCCGTTGCCGGGAACATTCATTTTAGCCAAGTTAATGATCCGTGGAACTCATGATGATCTATGCAAAAAATTCCAGGAAGAAGAATCACATCAATGGTCTGCGCCAAGAACAGTCATGAGCAAAAAGTTTAGAGCATGAGACTTTATACACCCGTGGGCACCCACTGGAAACCTGCGTGCGCCCGCCAAAATGGGCCGAAGGCTATGAAGGTGCCGGCGCCCGCCAAAGTGACCAGAGACTTACGGGCGCCCGCCCTGCGTTTGCGCGCGCCCGCTGATCTGTAGACAAGTGGGTATAGGTCTGTATTGTTTCCTTCAAGGCTATGCCCTTGACCCAATATGTGGTGCTGAATCCCCTAGGGATGTTAGACCATGAAAATGGAAGGGTGGAGAGGTCATTTTGGGTGTTAAATAGAGGGCTTGAGCTTTGTAAAAGGGGATCTCATAATTTGGCAAGTTTTAGAAAGAGAAATATTGTAAGGTTAGGGGGTTTTTGTGTCTTGGAGCTCTAAGCACGAAAATGGAGGGGTTCTTCATCATTTCTCCTTCCTCTATTGCATCCATGGGCAACTAACTCCCTATCTAGGGAGGTGATGAAGCCCTCTCTAGTAAGTATGTTCTAGTATTCGTTTATTTTGGGGGAAATGATGCATGTTTATGATTTTTTTTTTCACAATCTTGAGCATTCATTTTGATGTATTGAATTCTAATCTCTATAAATGATTATATTGAAGCTATTATCTTGTCCTATATTCTAATTTCTCATGATTATATGGCTTGCTTTTTCATAGTGACAATGGAAATGAGGTTGTGGAATGGTTTTAATGGCATGATGTTTAGGAAGTTTGATAGTCTATAGCTTAGGACCTTCCTTTGATAGACTATTCTTAATTTCTAACTTCATGTGCTTTTATCATGTGATTAAAGGCTTGATAATCTCTAGCTTAGTGGGCATGTCTAAGGCTGCATCTTAGTTTAGGTGGTCAAAACATGTATAACTTTGATAGGTTATTCTTGCCTATAGATTTCATGAATTTCTTGAAGGTAATGTAGCAATTTTGTGTTGTTGCATTCTATGGTCATATGTATATGTTGTTCTCCCAAGTAAATCATTCTCCAGCATGTTTATAGGGTAGGTAGTGGATTCACTTCCTTAGTCCTCTCTACCTAGATTTCTTTCCTCTAAATTTCTTGCAAATTATTGTTTTATGTAATATTAATTCCTAATTCTAGTGACAAACCAACCAAAACTCTATACCCTTTTCATCATACTAAAAGTGATTTTACAACCTTGGTTGCCATAAACTAGTAATCCTAGTGGTGAGACTTACATGTCCAATAGCCCTATTTTACAATGATTTGTGCTATTGCAAAAGGGTTGATTTATAATTGAGATCGTCGCTCCATCCCATCAATTTTTGGCGCCGTTGCCGGGGATTCCAAATGGTTTTGTAACCGAGGTTTTAGAATTAACTTTGGTTTGATTGTGAATATTGTGTTCTTGTGGATATTTTCTTGTTGGTTTCGATAATTTGTGTTTCAAGTGTTTTATGAGATTTTAGGTAAGTTTTCAAAATTCTAGAATCACAATTGTGAATATCTTGCATGTGTTTAATTTAGAGAAATTTAACTTGTGGAGCCCTTGTCGAGGCTATTTATTGTTTCTCTATATTGTAAAGCATCGATCCTTGTTGTGGCCATTTATTTTCTGTCTTGTTGATAATTGAGGAGAAAGGGAACATCGTATGTAGAGGTTATAATGATGAATTATTGTGTTGATTGTGTAGTGTGTTGTTGATGTTTGGCCGTAGGTCATTGTCTTTACCAACTCTTGACTCTCCCATTGATATAAATTCACTTGAAAGGACTCTTAGAAAAAACCTTAGGGAATCTATAAACATAAAAGGAATTAAACTCGAATTTAATACAATGGCCGGTAATGAAGAAAATGTTGGGAATGAGGAAATTAATAATAATAGGACTGAAATTCCAAATGTTGTTCCTATGACTCTTAGGGACCATTTCATCCCTACAACTTATGCCTCCCCTTCTTGCAGAGTGATGCCAAACATCAATGCAGCCCAATATGAAATCAAATCTAGCACAATTCAGATGCTTCCTTCCTTTCATGGCTTGGAACATGAGGATCCTTATAAGCACCTTGATGAGTTCCTTGAAATTTGTTCTACAATCAAGCTGAGGGGCTTCCCTGAAAATGCTCTCCATTTGCATCTCTTCCCATTCGCCTTAAAAGATAGGGCAAAATATTGGTTGAACTCCCTTGCTGCAAATTCCATCACTACATGGGCTTAATTACAACAAGAATTTCTAAAAAAGTACATCCAGTGAGTAAAACCAACCTAATGAGGCATTCCATTCTTAGCTTTTCACAAAGTGATGGGGAACAACTCCATAAGACTTGGGAAAGATTACAAGATCTCCTTAGGAAATGTCCGCACCACCTAATTCCAAAATGGCAATTGATGCAAGCTTTCTATGCTGGTTTAACCGACACCTATAGATTTATGGTTGACTCATCATGTGGAGGGATGATCATGTCTAAAAGTGCGGATGAGACATGGACCCTACTTGAGAATTTAAGGGAAAATTCATTACAACATAATTCTCGTAGTGCTCTAACATCAACCAATACAAAGAACACCAGCCCTTGTCAACCGAAGACAATGAGGGAAGAGTCTTCTCAAGTGGATGCTATAGCTCATAAATTCTATCAATTAATAGAACCACATCTCTCTCCTTCCTTGTCTCAAAATTCAGCCAGTGCGGTGTATGCATCATGCACTAGTCCTTTCTATCTCTCGGAAGATTGCCCCACATCGGAGCAATTTCCAAGTAGCAATCAAGAGCAAGCAAATGCTATGTTTTCCAAGCCTATAAATAATCCTTATTCCAATACATAATATCCAGGATGAAGAGATCATCCGAATTTCTCATGGAGGCAACCCGCCCCACAAAATTTGAATTTTCAAAATTAAGGAGGACAAATAGCTACTTCAACGAACCAACTTCTTCAAAGAGATAAGGGGAAACTTCCCACTTAACCATTTGAGAATCCTAGAGGGATGCATGTGATTGACGAAGCCCCTCCTCCGAGTGGGCCTACTCATGAATAAGTCCAAGCAATCACCACCCTTCGGAGTGGTCGAGTTGTGGACAACAAGGTTGATGGAAGAAACAATGACAAAATTCTTCCTCCCAGAGATCCAAATCTCCTTTCTTCTAATCCAAAGTTCACTCCTGAAAATCCAAAGTCTAGCACTGAAAATTCCAAGCTTGTCAACCTAAATGTGGAGACTTCTTATGAGTCTAAGGCTCCGTTTCCTCAACGTCTCCAAGAGTCGACACATTTTGGGAACAAAAATTGTAAAATTCAAGACATATGGGAAGTTTTCAAGCAAGTAAAAATCAACTTGCCACTTTTGGATGCTATAAAGCAAATCCCTTCTTATGCAAAATTTCTCAAGGATTTGTGCACTCAGAAGCACACTTCCAAAAATCATTTGCCAAAGAAGGTAAGATTAACTAAAAATGTGAGTGCAATCATTCAACACAGTGCTCCTCCAAAGTACAAGGATCCGGGCACCCCAACTATCTCTTGTATCATAGACGACAACAAAATAAAGAGGGCCCTCCTTGACTTAGAAGCTAGTGTGAACTTGATCCCATATTCAGTTTACTTACAACTTGGGTTGGGAGATCTAAAGCAAACCTCCGTGGTCTTGTAGCTTGCTGACAATCGGTCAAGCACCCACGAGGCATTCTTGAGGATGTCATAATCAAAGTGGACAAATTTTACTTCCCGGTAAACTTTGTGGTTCTTGACACGGAACCGGTCCATAATCCAAAGAAGCATATTCCCGTGATCCTCGGTAGGCCATTCTTAGCTACAGCTAACACTTCAATTAATTACCAAACCGGGGTAATGGACATCTCCTTTGGAAATATGCAAGTCAAACTCCATATCTTCCATGCAACTCAATATCCTTCCGATAAGGATGATTGTTTTCTTGTTGATGTGCTAGATGAAGTGGTCAAAGATTCTCTCCCCTTCATTCTAAGTATAGATCCTCTTGAAACTTACATGTCTCATTTTGACTTCTCAAACTTTGATATTGACCAAGCCATCTAAGAAGTAAATTCTTTGCTTGACATTGGTGCTATCATGGACTTTCTTCCTTGGAAAATGCCAAGAGAACCACTTCCTCAACTGTCCACTACTCCTTCGGTCCCTTCCTTGAAATCTCTACCACAACTTGAGTTAAAGCCACTCCCAGCTCACCTCAAGTATGTGTTTCTTGGTGCAAATCAAACTCTTCCAGTCATCATTGCATCGGACCTTTTAAAGGACCAAGAAAATAGCCTTTTAATGGTGCTATAAGAGCACAAAAAAGCAATTGACTGGGCAATAGCTGATTTGAAAGGAATCGACTCTTCTATTTGCATGCATCGCATTCATATGGAGGATGATGCTAAACCTTCTAGAGAGGTGCAGCGCTGGTTGAATCCCAACATAAAGGAAGTGGTCATGAAATAAGTGATCAAGCTACTAGATGCGGGAATCATCTACCCCATCTCTGATAGCAAGTGGGTGAGCCCCACTCAAGTTGTTCCTAAGAAATTCGGTCTCACCGTTGTTGAAAATTCAGCGGGTGAGCTCGTGCCACAACGCACCACCACCGGGTGGGGTGTGTGCATTGACTATCAGAAGCTAAATTCTACCACTAGGAAGGATCATTTCCCACTCCCATTTATTGATCAAATCCTAGAGAGGTTGGCCGGCCAAAGCTACTACTGTTTCCTTGATGGTTATTCTGGCTATAACCAAGTGGCAATTGATCTGCAAGATAAAAAGAAGACCACATTCACATGTCCTTTTGGAACATTTGAATATAGGCGCATGCCCTTTGGGCTATGCAATGCACCGGCAACTTTCCAAAAGTGCATGATGTCCATATTTTCCGATATGGTTGAAAAGTTTTTGGAAGTATTCATGGATGATTTCTCTGTCTTTGGATCTTCCTTTAACTTCTGTCTCCAAAATCTATCCCTTGTGCTTCAAAGATGTAAGGAGACAAATCTGATTCTAAGTTAGGAAAAGAGCCATTTTATGGTCCAAGAAGGCATTGTCTTGGGACATGTCATTTCTAAAAGGGGAATTGAGGTCGACAAGGCCAAAGTCGAATTAATCTCTAATCTTCCTCCTCCAAATTCTGTCCGACAAACCCGTTCCTTTCTTGGTCATGCCAGCTTCTATCGCCGCTTCATCAAAGATTTTAGCAAAATCTCTCGGCCCTTGTGTAATATTCTTGCCAAGAATATTCCGTTCAATTTTGATGAAGCCTGTTTAGAAGCTTTTAAGAAGCTCCGTACTCTTCTCTCATCAGCCCCAATCATGAAACCGCCCAACTGGTCTCTTCCATTTGAGATCATGTGTGATGCATCCGATTATGCATTGGGAGTGGTTTTGGGCCAGCGTGTGGACAAGTTTCCACATGCTATCTATTATGCTAGCAAGACTCTTTCTGATGCTCAGTTAAATTACACCACCACTGAAAAAGAATTGCTAGCTGTGGTGTACGCCTTGGATAAATTCCGCTCTTACCTTCTAGGATCCAAGGTCATTGTCTTTTCAGACCATGCCCCTCTAAGGCATTTGCTCGCTAAAAAAGAGACCAAACCTCGCCTAATTCGATGGATACTCTTACTTCAAGAGTTTGACATTGAAATTCGAGATAAAAAAGGAATAGACAATGTTGTTGCCGACCATCTCTCTCAGTTGTTCATTGAGAAATCTTCTGAATTTACCGCAGTTTGCGATTCCTTTCCGGATGAGCAACTATTTTAGATTTCTCATTCAAATCTTCCATGGTTCACGGTTATTGTTAACTATCTTGCGGTAGGAAAAATTCCCTCCAAATGGTCAAAACAAGAGAAAGACCGGTTCTTCTCCCAAGTCAAGCATTTCTTTTGGGAAGATTCGAAATTATTCAAGTACTGCCCAAATCATCCGGAGATGCATTCCCGAAAATGAATTCACAAGTGCCCTAATTTTCTGCCACTCTTGCTTGTGGGGGTCACTTCAGTGTCAAGAAGACCGCTAATATAGTCCTTCAAAGCGGATTCTATTGGCCTTTTTTGTTTCGGGATGCTTATAATTTCTGTAAATCTTTTGAGCGTTGCCAAAAGCTTGGCTCCATGTCTAGAAGAGATATGATGCCCCTCACCCCCATCTTAATCATAGAAATTTTTGATGTGTGGGGGATTGACTTCATGGGCCCATTTCCATCTTCTTATGGCTATGAGTATATTCTTGTAGCGGTGGATCATGTGTCTAAATGGGTGGAGGTCGAGGCTACCAAAACCAATAATCATAAAGTTGTGGTCAAGTTCATTCAATCGAACATTTTCAGTCGTTTTGGTATACCCCGAGCACTCATTAGTGACGGCGGATCTCATTTTTGAAATCGCTATCTCAAATCTATCCTTCTTAAATACTCAATCATTCATAAGGTTGCCACACCTTACCACCCTCAAACGAGTGGTCAAGTGGAAGTATCTAATCGTGAGGTCAAGCATATTCTGGAAAAAACGGTTCGACCGGACCGCAAAGATTGGTCATTGAG
This sequence comes from Cornus florida, assembly GCF_030987335.1. Lineage (NCBI taxonomy): Eukaryota > Viridiplantae > Streptophyta > Magnoliopsida > Cornales > Cornaceae > Cornus > Cornus florida. The sequence continues at coordinate 30,021,432 of NW_026775580.1, read as the reverse complement.
ACTAAACGATGCACTTTGGGCCTACCGGACTACGTATAAGACGCCCATCGGCATGTCGCCATATCAACTTGTCTTTGGCAAAGCTTGTCATCTCCCAGTTGAACTAGAGTACCGTACTTATTGGGCCATAAAATGGTTCAACTTTTATTTTAAACAAGCCGGCTCTAATCGCAAATTGCAGCTTAATGAGCTTGAGGAAATTCGTAATGATGCATATGAAAGTGCCAAAATCTATAAGGCAAAGACTAAAACATTCCATGACAAGCACATTATCAATAAGTCTTTTGCCCCTGGACAGAAGGTTTGGCTCTTCAATTCTAGATTGAGACTCTTTCCTGGTAAACTCCGTTCACAGTGGGATGGTCCATATGTCATTACCTCCGTCTTTCCTCATGGTGCAATCGAACTCCAAGATCCTACCGATGGATCTCTCTTTAAGGTGCAGCTTAAGCCTTATGTTGATGGCATAGTCCAGATCCAAAAAGTCAAAAAAGTCCTATTGACGAACCCGATTTATGAAGACTAATGCGAAATCAAGGTTCGTCTAGCTATCGATGTTAAATTTAGCACTCATGGGAAACAATTCTTTCAACTTCCAAGCTTCTTTCTCCTTCAAGTTACCTTGGCCAAGAATTTTTCGAAAATTAGCTAAGTATAGCCCAACTGTGACTTCTTACAGAATTCTCTTGAATTGCATTCCAAAAGTCACATGTGGTTTTCTTAGTCATTTTAAGGTCTCGGTACCATTTTTGGAATTTTTCAAGGTCATTCCGGCACTTTTCTTGTCTAGTCCAACAATCACGGGAAATTAGGGCATCAATAATATTACTCTTGCAATTGAGCACCGATTCCCTTTCCTAGGGTTCTATAAGGTGTCTCGGGTCTAAAGGAGCTTAAGTTTCAAATTCCAGAATTTTTCGGCCCCGACCCGGCCTCCGTTAAGCCAAAATCACTCCATCATTTCAAAAAGGGTTTTCTACCCAAAAACCGTAGGTGCCTGCCCATTTCCTGCGGGTGCCCGCCCAAATGGACAGTGAGGTTTGAGAAGCCGCGGGCGCCCGCCAATTTCCTACGGGCACCCGCCGATTGAGCCAGTGCATTCGAGTATCCTGCGAGCGCCCTCCCCCCTTTCGCGGCCTCATTTAAATAGGTTTATTTTAAGCCCATTTCATTTTTTTTTTTTATCTATCCCTCTCTCTATCCCGGCCAAGACTTTCTCCCTTACCCTCTAAACTTCATCTCCCACCTCAATCTCATCCTCTCCCATCTCCATCATCCTTCTACCCATCATACATTCATCTTTATCACCCTCAATCTTATTCCATCTTCCATTAGCAAGCACAAGGGGCTGTTTGGATTCTTCCATTGTTGGTATGTTCTCTTCACTATCTTTCTCTAAATTTTTTATCAATGGAGGACGGGATTGCGTACTTGGAGGATTGGTGATTGTTTAGAGGTGGTAGTTTGTCTATTACAGGTCAAAATTTTGGGATTTTCTCATCCCTAATCCCCTTTTGTCTCTCTTCCTAATTCTTGTTCATGCCAGGTGTTTGTTAAATTGCCTGAGCCAACTTCTTCATTCGAATGGCGCCCAAAACCTCTTTAAAGCATGCTCATTCTTCCAAGGGACCCTTCGGGGAAGCCCCCATACCAAATTGGGCGAATTGGCCCATCGACGCTAAGGGCAAATTTGCCATCCAAGACGGCTTCGAAGTCAATCCGGAAACGACATAAACGGTCCAAGAATGGATGAACCGTGGCCTCCAATCTCTATTCAAGCCACACGCCCACTCTTACTATCCGCGCATAGTCCACCAATTCTTCTCAAACATGTTCCATTCTTGGGCCGAGCCGGACATCATTAAGACCACCATAGATGGTGTGACTTTTGAATTCAACATTGATGACCTTGCCACGGCTTTTTCGTGGCCACTGGCATCTCTAGTGGATGGGAAGGGCCTGCCTCTGTACGTTGAGCCTACGGCTAAACTAAATTTGGCTGACATTGTGGAGGAAATTTGTCACAATCAGTTCACCGGGAATCACCAGACGAGCACCAATAAATCATTTCTCCCATGCCAGCTTTGGTTCGTGGACTCCATCTTGGTGAAAATGTCCTCCCCGTCCCTAAGCATTCTGAACGCAAAGGGGCTTTCTTGAGCTCCCTCCATGCGGCAGAGAAAGGGAATTGGTTTTCTGTCTCGCAGCTTGTCTGGGACCAATTTCTAAAGGTCTACAATGACCTAATTGTGCTGCAGACGAATAATGCCATCACTTGGGAGTTCCTATTCCCATATCTTGTCACTAGGCTCCTGAAAAACCAAGGGTTCAGAGTGCCCCGTCATGAGGAGAAGAAGACCGACATATTTGATTTTGACCTTGGGGTTTTGAAGTCCAACACAGTTCAGCTTAAGACTTCCCGTCAAGCCCGCATATGTGATGTGCTTGATTGGGGAGCTCCGGCTATCCCTGTTGCCCCGGCCCCAGCTACTCTTGCTGCACCTGCCCCTGTTGCGCCACCTCCGCCTACTATGACCCATGCTGATTATTACTCTCTCAGCGCTCATGTTGATGCACTTCACATGCGAGTTGGGAACATCGAGGGCACCCTTAAGGAGACTCTGGAGGGACAGAAGATGTTGCAAACTATACTCCAGACTCTGATTGACCGCACCCCAGGCGGCACTGGTGGCTCATCCTCCACTTTGATGATGGAGTGATTTTATGCTTTTCGTATCTATTTTGCTTTCTAGTAGTACTTTTTAGACTTATTTTGGGCCGCGTTTGGCATTTACTTTCTAGTTCCTATTTTTGAACTTATAACTGCAATTCTTTTGCTATTTTGCCTAGATATTTAGTTTTTAGATAAATAAAATTGCAGTTATTTCTATTCATCTTTGTTTGGATTCATATGATGCTTGTTATGTATAGATGTCTTTTGACAGGTTTCTGAAATCAAGTTTAGGGGCATGCTCTTGGAATTCGCAAGGTGGCTTATTTTTGCATCGCCACTGAAATTCCTCCTCCACTTGGTATTATTGCTCTTTGTACCCTCTTTTCATTTCCCTTTTCATTCCTTGTCTTCTGCCATTGAGGATAATGTGACATTCAAGTTTGGGGGTGCATTATTGCATTTTTGGTATTACATTTTTGTTTTCATGCGGTGATTGTTCATGTAAAGTAAACAAAAATCATTTTTTTTTTAGAAAACAATGATAGAGTAATCTTGGATCTTGTTGGAGATTGAAGCATGTGTTTAATACTTTGTGTTTAAAGGCAAATGATAGTTTTGAAAATAAAAGAAAAATCTGAAATGATCATATTGATTCAAACCAATTTGTATAAATGCTTCAATTAAATTTTCGTCAGATTTCATACTCTTCTATACTTCACATTACACAGATGCACACTGGAAACTCAATTGTGAGGCATGCAACCTGATAACCTTGACCGTGATTCAGTTGATTTGAATTGATGACCCTAATGAATGGATATCTTTGGCATTGAAGTTAACAAAAAAAAAAAAAAAATGAATAATGATAATGACTAGTTTAAGTTCGTAACTTTGCTAACTCGAGTTATTAAGCCCTAGGAGTATCTTTACTCTTAGCGCCCTAAAGCCATCTAGTTTGGGAATTGCTGGCCTAACACTTGCTATATGGGTTGGTTAGAAAGTTTAAAAGACTTAAGCATTGCACAGTCATTCACAAAATAAAAATAAATAAATATGGTTCATTCGAGTTCATAGCCTTGCCAATTCAAGTTATTAAGCCCTAGGAGTGTCTTTACACTTAGCACCCTAAAGCCATCTGGCTTGGGAATTGCTGGCCTAACACTTGCTATATGGGTTGGTTAGAAATCTTAAAGGACTTCGGTATTGCACGACCATAATATGTATCTAAAAAAAAAAAAAACCTTAGTGACTTCATTTAAAAGGGAATTCAATGATTTGAAGACTAGTGTCTTGAAATTAGAAAAAGATGGTAAAAACCATATATTGGGAATCCGGTTCATTTTCACTGAAGTTAGAGTTGATTTTTATTCAAGAGATGACAATTGAAGTATTTATATAGACAATGATGTTGATGCATGAGAATTGAAATTTGTTAGTCATTTTGTATATCAAGGCTTCATATATGCAAGGTAGTCTACTTAATGATCCCGTCTCCAATTTTCTATCTGTTCCAAGTTACATTTGAGCTATGTAGGTATTTTCTTGCACCATGGTTTCTACACATTATTAGCATTTCAAATGTTGTCATTTTGTTAAGAGTTTCATTTTTGGTTTTGCTATGGGACTAGCAAAATGTAAGTTTAGGGGTGTGATAAGCGCCGAATATTGCATATTCAAGCTCCCTTATTTGCATTAGTTAAGTCCATTAGTTGATTATACTGCATATTTTAGCTTTAATTGCATACTTTTGTCTATTTTCAGGTTGGTTCCCCAAAGAGAGTCAAAAGTGATGCTTTGATAAGTTTTGAAGATCAAAGTACGCCGTTGCCGGGGACATTCGTTTTAGCCAAATTAATGATCCGTGGAACTCATGATGATCTATGCAAAAAATTCCAGGAAGAAGAATTACATCAATGGTCTGCGCCAAGAACAGTCATGAGCAAAAAGTTCAGAGCATGAGTTTCAAGGTACGGGCGCCCGCCGTTTTAGGCCAAGACTTCATGTAGCCGCGGGTGCCCGCCAAAAGGGGCCAAAAGCTATGAAGGCGTGGGCACTCGCTAAAGTGACCAGAGACTTGCAGGCACCCGCCCTGCGCTTGCGGGCGCCTGCCAATCTGTAGACAAGTGGGTATAGGTCTACATTGTTTCCTTCAAGGCTAACCCCTTGACCCAATATGTGGTGCTGAATCTCCTAGGGATGTTAGACCATAAAAATGGAAGGGTGGAGAGGTCATTTTGGGTGTTAAATAGAGGGCTTGAGCTTTGTAAAAGGGGATCTCACAATTTGGCAAGTTTTAGAGAAAGAAATATTGTAAGGTTAGGGGGTTTTTGTGTCTTAGAGCTCTAAGCACGAAAATGGAGGGGTTCTTCATCCTTTTTCCTTCTTCTATTGCATCTATGGCCAACTAACTCCCTATCTAGGGAGGTGATGAAGCCCTCTCTAGTAAGCATGTTCTAGTCTTGGTTTATTTTGGGGGAAATGGTGTATATTTATGATTTTTTTTCACAATTTAGAGCATTCATTTTGATGTAATGAATTCTAATCTCTACAAATGATTATGTTGAAGCTAATTCTAATTTCTTATAATTATATGGCTTGCTTTTTCACAGTGACAATGGAAATGAGGTTATAGAATGGTTTTAATGGCATGATGTTTAGGAAGTTTGATAGTCCATAGCTTAGGACCTTCCTTTGATAGACTATTCTTAATTTCTAACTTCATGTGCTTTTATCATGTGATTAAGAGCTTGATAATCTCTAGCTTAGTGGGCATGTCTAAGGCTGCATCTTAGTTTAGGTCATCAAAGCATGTAAAACTTTGATAGGTTATTCTTGCCTATTGATTTCATAAATTTCTTAAAAGTAATGTAGCAATTTTGTGTTGTTGCATTCCATGGTCATATTTATATGTTGTTCTCCCAAGTAAATTGTTCTCTAGCATGTTTATAGGGTAGGTAGTGGATTCACTTCCCTAGTCCTCTCTACGTAGATTTCTTTTTCTAAATTTCTTGCAAATTATTTTTTATGCAATTTTAATTTCTAATTTTAGTGAAAAACCAACCAAACCATTATACCTTTTTCATCATACTAAAAGTGATTTTACAACCTTGGTTGCCATAAACTAGCAATCCTAGTGGTTCAACTTACCCGTCCAATAGTCTTATTTGTAACGACCCGATTATTTGCATTCCTTTCCTTTTTTCCTGAAATTTTACGAATGAATTTTTTCATTTAATTTTCTTTTCTGAGTTCTGTTTCGTGTCGTTTAGTGTCATCTCAAGTGCTCAAAATTGGTTTCTGAGACTCTTTCATGTGAATTGACAACTTCCTTTGAGGATCGAGTCATTTTTGCATTTTTCGTTTTCCGGACACTATGCGCTATTTCGTCTTTTCCCTATTCTGTCATTTTTCCTATTTCGTCTTATCTTTGTTTGTCAGTTTTTGGCACAAACTCACTTCTCATCCTCGGAGTTGGTTTTTGAATTCACATGCCTTCATCTTGAGTGGTTTCCTCGAAATACGTATCTTTACTTTTGCAAGAAAGTACTCTGGTTGCTCCCGGTGTCCGTAGGGGCATGTATGCAAAGTTCTTTGAAATTATTTTCTTTTCTTGGGGTATTTTTCGTAAATATATTTTGAAGATATTTTATTTCAGGGTTTTTTAAGAAAATATTTTTGGAAGATATTTTCATTCTGGGCCATAAGTGCAGTTTTCACTTTTTGGAGCGGCCATTGTGCAATTAATGAAAGTTATTGCAAAATGTCTAGTTTTGAGCCTGGATCCTCATACGGGATTCATTTTCACATTTCGTTGAGTTGTGTACTCTTGGAATGTTCTCCTGGTCGATGTTTTCTAGTTTCAGGGTTTCTGGCCCTAATTTTTGCCAAACTTGTTTTAGGCATAACTTTCTGCTCGGGACTCGATTTTTGATACTGGTTCTTCCGTTGTTCATATTTTATCATTTTGAATCTTTTTCGTTCACACAGTTTTGCCATTTGAGCGAGTCTTCTCAAATTTTACTTTTTCAGACCCGGCGGGGCCCGTTCGGGGCACTTTTTGAGATTTCTATAAAAGGGGGGTGAGATATTTCATTTTTAATCTTCTCCCCTCTTCATGCACGACCTGGAGCTCCCATGGCAGCCCAAGGGGTGCTGCCATCTTCTCTCTCCTCTTTTGGTTCACTTTTCCTTGATGGAAAGTCTTAGGCCTTAACGTTTGTTGTTCCCCTCACCGTGCTCTACCTTTCCCCTTATTAGAATTCAGTTTTGACCATTTCTTGAGTTTTGTTTTGAGGTCAAGTTATGATTTTGATGGGGCTTTGATGGGGGTTATGTTCACGGTGTTGTCCCCGACAAAACCTCTCAGTATAGTCGAATTCGGAGCACTTTTATTTTGGTGGGCCTTAGGTATTTTCATCTCAAATTGAGGTAGGAGATGTTTTAGGTTTAAATTCTTGTTATATAGCATGCTTGTGATGCTTATACTACTTGATTGCATGATTAAATATAAAATTTAGAGATTTTATTATTTAATTTTCTTGTACGGGATCTAAATTTCCCTGTTGCTCATAACCTGGTTTAAACATGTAGCATGATTTTATATTGCCCCTTGATATTCTCATTGTCGTGTATTAAAATTGGAACATTTGAATAAGTATTAAAGATTTTATTTAATATTTATCTTAGGTGAAAGATTAATTCACATGGCCTTAACTAGTTAAAATCAATATGTGTTAGCATACTAAATTAGGCCTTTGCATGCTCTCCAACATAGTTGAATTTGAAAGTAATTGGAGGTGTTTTGAAAATTAGTAATTATTAATTAATTTGCCCCGAGTGCACTATTCACTCTATTTGAATTCCGACTTGATATTCTTGATTTACATGCCATATAGTTTCACATATATTTGATTTAGAATATTCGGTTAGGTTTTGAAAACTTTTATTTAATTAAATTCCATGTTTAAGATTTAATCCTCATGGTGATATACAACTTGGAATTGAATTGTGGCATGCTAGAAAATTAAGCTTAGTTATAGTTGTTCACGTATATAAAATTGGGATTAATTGCATGAGAATTGTAACTTTTATTTTATATTTAACTTTAGTGAAAGTTTAATTCACATGGTCATAAATTGAATGAAATAAACTTGTAATGTGATATTTTATTAGTCCTTGGCATGTTCTCTAAGATATGTTAAATTGAGAGCATTTGATTAAGTTTGAAAATCTAGGGATTTTAATTAAAAGAATTAATTAAAATCTATTTAATGGTCCCCTTAGCTTAATTAAGTTTTTAACTTGATAATTGTACTGATCATGACTTGTTAGTAGCATATATTAATTTGGGACTATTAGAAGTTGTTTTAGAACCTTGTTAATTAAATTAGCATGATTTAATTAAAGTTCTACCTTGTTATTCCAACAACCTAATTGAGTTTTAGAATGGATATAGGTGATGACCATACCATGTCCTATAACATGTATTAAATTGAGGTTATTTGGAATTGAATCAGAATCTAGAGAATTTAATTATGTTTATCTATTTAAATTCTTTCAATTTGCTCCATGATCTAGTTGTGTTTTAGAAGTGGTTTCTATATTCAAATCATGGACTTAGACTTGTTGTATATTCATTTGGTTATGTTTTGAACATTAGATAACATAGTTGCTATGTTTGTACTCATGAGAATATGTTTTTCTTATTAAATATATTGTTGCCTTATGTAATGATTTGCACACTTCGTATTTAACATCATTCATGCATAGCGTGTAACGAATCGCACACTGAAGATTCGACATTGATCACATCATATTAGTTGTGGACTTAGAGCATGTATTGTATAGGTTTCCAAATTTGGTTGTGCTTAGTAGATAGTTGATTATCTTGCATATTCCTGTTGATATATGCATTGTTGCACAACTTGTTGATTTTAGAAACTTGGGGATGTCGTTGTTTGACTATGGCTAGGACGTGGTTCTAGTACGGGGGATAGTCCCTCTATATGGTCTAGTGCGCACATAAGGAGGTTACCCATGGGCTAGTAAACCTAAAGTAACTATGTTGTCGGTCTGATCCGGCGTGACGTCCGAGTATCCACTTTGTCTGATTTCGCATTTCATTTTCAAGTTGATAACTAGATGATGTTGTAACTTGTTGTTTCTTATTTGTCGTTCCATTTTAAGTTACAGGATGTTAACTTTACGAAATTGTGCTTTATGCGTTGTATTGGAAGTTCCAATGTTGGTTAAATTGCATCGATATTGAAAATCGTGTTTTAACGTTCTAATAAAGCTTAGGATTGATCCTATTGATTCATTTATAACATAGACGTTAGGTGGCATGAACCACTACTGTTATTTTGTGCTTTAGATTCTAAGTTGATGGCTTTGAGAACTTAAACCTTGTTGCATTATATAACATGCTCTTTTGTTGTTGAATTGCATGGATAATGTGATTCTTGTTAACTTGTATTCAAATATGCTTTTGTCATGTTGTATGGATTACTCTAGATCTAGTTCAATTGTATTGAAAATGCAATTCATGTTAATCGATGCTCAAGCATCCTTCTTGTCGTGTTCTTTGGATTATCCCAACCATAATTCGTTTTATACACGTATGTATATCATTATTCTTGTTGCTTAGAATCTAAGGTAGCTTAGGATGCTCCCCGAGTCTCACTTGGACATAGACGTTAGGTGGCATGAGCCCCTTTAACATATTTCACCTTAAGGTGATAATTTTGTAAAATGCTAGGTCGATGCATGCTCATCTCCTACGAGTAGCTTTATGTTACTCACCCTTACAATACTGGGGCATATTTCAGGTACGAAGACTTGGTTCGTGAAGCCTAGCATTCCTTGGATGTCGTGTAGCTTTCAAGTTTCCATTTCATGCAAATGTTAGCATGAAATGTCATTTTGTAGACTTATATGTCAAAATATGAATATTTGATTCCATGTATGTAATGTGTACTTAAGTACACTCCTTTCAATGTATTTGATATGTATGAGATGAGGCCGGAGGCCAATGACATGTATATTGTATTTTATGCAACTTTTTAACTTCATGAAATGTTATGAAAAACTTGAAAAATCACAAGTCATTCCTTCACCACGGTTGCATCAGGTGTGGGAATTCAATTTTCATTCTTTTATAGGGTCTTATTAATCTTGTATGAAGTGTGGCCAAGGGCCAAACGGTCATTTGATCCCGTTTTGCATTTTTGGATTCCATGTTTCCCATTCCAAGTCTATTTTTGCCTTTTTGCCCGTTGGGGGGTCGGATTTTGTATCGGCTATATTTTTAAGCCATGGACCATTGTAGCGCATCTAAATAGGTAAGTTACATTTGCGTGCATGGTCGTTTCCAGGCAAAACCTTATCGCTTGTGTTTTGAGCCTCTTGTGAATTCATTTCGCATTTTTTTTGCATATTCTGATCTAGGGGCATTATGGATCTTTCACGGTGGTTTTATTTTCTCCTTTCAACATGGTTGAATAGAAAACATGATTTTAGGGGGGGTTTCTTTTCCGTGTTTTTCCAGAAAATGTCGTCTTAGCAGCGGAAAACGCTTACGAAGTTTCAGCTTCCAGTTTTCATTTAGCAGCTTTATGACCCTCTTGTTCAGTTCTGATCTAGGGGCATTTTGGGGATTTCACAGTGAGTTTTTTTCGATTCCGTCCTTTCATACGGGTAGAAAACTCGATTTTCGGGGGGGTTTCTTCTTCGTGTTTTTCCAGAAAAACTCTTCTTGACCTTCGTTTAAAGCCTCAGTTCTGGGCAGATCAAAAAAAAAAATGTAGCAGCAGCCAAGGGCTGCCACCATGCCATGTCTTTGGGCGTTGGCATGCACGCCGGTGGGCTCGCGCATGGGCGCCGTGTGCACCATGGCCCCTCGTCGGGCCGCCGCGACGTCAACTCTTCTTTTGGGCTTTTCTCCTTCATCCGGACTCCGATTCAAGTGAATTTTTTTTTGAACTTGACTAATTTTTCGCTGTCTTTCCAACGATGTGCTCAGTTGCACCCAGTTCTTCCTGGATAATTACCAGTTTACCCTTTTTCCCTTAAGTGCTCATTTTTCTTCGTCATACCGTTTCTCCTTCGTCCGGACTCCGAATCATGCGATTCTTGAGTCCATCTTGATTAGTTTTTCGTTGTCCTTCCAGCGGTGTGCTCGGTGGCACCCGAATCTATAGTTTTCAGAAATAACTATTTTGCCCCTAGGGGCTTATTTGTCATATTTTCGATCTTTTGCTTCCGCATCAGTTCTTGTTGAGTTCCACGACCTCATGGAAGGTCACTTTGACTTCTTAGAGTCTTGTTTTCTGTTTTCGCTTCCGCATTCGGATCCGTTATCGGATCATCCTTACGGTTCATCATAGGACACGCTGGTCTAAAAACCAGGGTCGTCACAGGTGGTATCAGAGCGTCCGGGTTCGATTACCTTGGACGACGGGTTTTGGGTGCATATCATGCTCATGTTGTTTTGCTTTGATTTGTCATTTGTATCTTGATAATATGTCTTGTATGATAACATGTTCACATGTTCAGGTGTTTTGAGACATCTATCATTGGTTGAGTATGCTTTTGTGTATAGATGCTTCCTGATAACATGTTCTGTGTCACTATCATGTTCTGGTGTGATAACATGTCTGTGTGCTTCTTGATAACATGTTTGATTTGATAACATGCCTATTTGCTTATGTGGCAACTTGTTTACTACTTGTGTGAGTAAATAGTTATGCTATGTTGCATGCTACTTGTTTACTTTATGTTAGGTTTTTGCATTGTCTCTTAGGATCTGTCGTATCCCTTGGATACGTTCTTGTTTCACGAGTTTCTTCCTTGGGTAGGAGAAATTCATTCTGTGAGGACCCATGTAGGGAACCTTCTTGTTTGTTCTGTTGGTTGATGTGAGTGAGGCTCATATGAGCGTAGACGACTGTGATTCATTTCCTTTTCCTTGTCTGGTGGAGTGAGACGTGGGCCAGGGAGGTACCATTTCATTTCCTTTTCCATCATGGCTTTTAGATCTAAGGCCTTAAGGATAATGGTGCCAGTGTCATTGTTGTCAGAGTTTTGGGATTAGCTACCCCAACTCTCGCAGATGCCTGGTTCCCGCGGTACTTTTGGTAATAATCATTTTCGACATTGATGTCATCCGTATCAATAAGTTTCTCAGAGTTGACCTAGTTGGGGCATGTTATAAACTAGTGCCTTATACCATCATGCTACCTTGCTGACAAGTAAGTGTGGGCAGGTTCTGGTTGCTATTCGTACTGCCTTGTCACTCTCTCCTTTCATCGTGATTCAACGTTCCTCTGTCTTGGGATTCTCTCGATGGTTGACGTTGAGTTAACGTGCCGGTTCGTATGAGGTGTTGCCTCAGTTCTTGGTTTCGCGTTCCTTCAGTTGATCTTTAGACTTTAGGATTTGTCTTTCAGTGCGTTGTGAGCTGTCCTTTGATTTGACCTTTTGTTCGGTCATTATTCTGTTCTTTCTGGTGTGTTCCTAATTTCGAGGACGAAATTCCTTTAAGGAGGGTAGGTTGTAACGACCCGGTTATTTGCCTTCCTTTCCTTTTTTCTTGAAATTTTATGAATGAATTTTTTTCGTTTAATTTTCTTTTCTGAGCTCTGTTTCGTGTCGTTTAGTGTCATCTCGAGTGCTCAGAAATGGTTTCTGAGACTCTTTCATGTGAATTGACAACTTCCTTTGAGGACCGAGTCATTTTTGCATTTTTTGTTTTTCGGACACTATGCACTATTTCGTCTTTTCCCTATTCTGTCATTTTCCCTATTCGTCTTATCTCTGTTTGTCAGTTTTTAGTACAACCTCACTTCTCATGCTCGGAGTTGGTTTTTGAATTCACGTGTCTTCATCTTGAGTGGTTTCCTCGAAATACGTATCTTTACTTTTGCAAGAAAGTACTCTGGTTGCTCCTGGTGTCCATAGGGGCATGGATACAAATTTCTTTGAAATTATTTTCTTTTCTTGGGGTGTTTTTCGTAAATATCTTTTGAAGATATTTTATTTCAGGGGTTTTTCAGAAAATATTTTTGGAAGATATTTTCATTCTGGGCCATAAGTGCAGTTTTCACTTTTTGGAGGGACCATTGTGCAATTAATGAAAGTTATTACAAAATGTCTTGTTTTGAGCCTGGATTCTCGTACGAGATTCATTTTCACATTTCGTCAAGTTGTGTACTCTTGGAATTTCCTCCTGGTCGATGTTTTTCAGTTTCAGGGTTTTTGGCCCCAGTTTTCGCGAAACTTGTTTTAGGCATAACTTTCTGCTCGGGACTCGGTTTTTGATACTGTTTCTTCCGTTGTTCATATCTTATCATTTTAAATCTTTTTTGTTTACAAAGTTTTGCCATTTGAGTGAGTCTGCTCAAATTTTACTTTTTCAGACTCGGCGGGGCCCGTTCGGGGCACTTTTTGAGATTTCTATAAAAGGGGGGTGAGATATTTCATTTTTAATCTTCTCCCCTCTTCATGCATGACCTGGAGCTCCCATGGCAGCCCAAGGGGTGCTGCCATCTTCTCTCTTCTCTTTTGGTTCAGTTTTCCTTGATGGAAAGTCTTCGGCCTTAACGTTTGTTGTTCCCCTCGCCGTGCTCTACCTTTCCCCCTTATTAGAATTCAGTTTTGACCATTTTTTGAGTTTGGTTTTGAGGTCAAGTTATGATTTTGATGGGGCTTTGATGGGGGTTATGTTAACGGTGTTGTCCCCGACAAAACCTCTTGGTATCGTCGAATTCGGAGCACTTTTATTTTGGTGGGCCTTTGGGATTTTCATCTCAAATTGAGGTAGTAGATGTTTTAAGTTTAAATTCTTGTTATATAGCATGCTTGTGATGCTTATACTACTTGTTTGCATGATTAAATATAAAATTTAGAGATTTTATTATTTAATTTTCGTGTACGGGATCTAAATTTTCTGGTTGCTCATGACTTGGTTTAAACATGTAACATGATTTTATATTGCCCCTTGATATGCTCATTGTCGTGTATTAAAATTGGAACATTTAAATAAGTATTAAAGATTTTATTTAATATTTATCTTAGGTGAAAGATTAATTCACATGGCCTTAACTAGCTTAAAATCAATATGTGTTAGCATATTAAATTAGGCCTTTGCATGCTCTCCAACATAGTTGAATTTGAAAGCAATTGGAGGTGTTTTGAAAATTATTAATTTGATTAATTAATTTGATTAATTAATATGCCCCGAGTGTACTATTCACTCTATTTGAATTCCGACTTGATATTCTTGATTTACATTAGGGGTGGCAAAATTCGACACGACCCGCCAACACGACACGTACACGACACGAGTTAAATGGGTAATGGGTTTACTATAAACGGGTTCTGTCGTAAACGGGTTGACACGATTAACCCATTAAGTTAAACGTGTCGTATTCGGGTTTTATGACTCAACCCGTTTAACCCGTTTTGACCCGTTTAATTAAATGTGTCACCCGTGAACCCGTATAACCTGTATAACCTGTTTTGACATGATAAGGGACATTTTGGTCATTGCATAGTATACATAACTCATAAGAAACCCTATCACTATACGCCCTTAGCCCCTTAGTCATTAGATTAACTATGCAGATTGCAGCGGCGGATTTTTCTTTCTCTTCTCTTCAGTCTCTCTCTCCTCTTTTCTCTTCAGAGTTCAGACAAAAGACAACTCCCTTTCTCTCTCAAATCCTCCATTCGTCTACAACTCAGTGAACTCACGTGGATCTATCTTCTTGTTTAGGTAAAATACTATAATTATTTATGGTTTATCTAAATATTGTTTTGGTCCTCCTCTCTCTATCTAAGATTCTCTATCTAAGATTCATGGTTTATGTAATGAAATAATGAATCCACTGTTTTTCGTTTGGATTTTGTTTATTGGATCGATCTATCTGCTTGATTGCTGATTTACTGGGTTTGATTGTTTATTAGGCTTTGTTATCAATTAAATATTTTTTTTTTATCTAAACCTTGCTGATGGGTGTCGATGATTTCAATTGTGGTTTCGCCCTTGATCTTCCTCTGCATGTAGCCGGGGATACAGGACTGTACAACGATGTCGCTAGTGGTCAAAATGATGGTGCATGGGGTTGTAACCTTTTTGAGAGTGTCTCTTTCATCACTCTGAAAAACAAGTTTTGTTGCTGAGAGTGCAGCTTCAGGCCTCATTCTGTTCAAGCACTTTTCGAATTTCTATAGAGAGAGAGGATCACTTGCATCAACAACCAGAGAAGCAAAGTGTGAAGCCTAATTGTTGAAATTGAACTCTACATTTGACAAGATTTGCTCAATATCTGATTTTTCGAACCCTCTTTCATAGTCTTCCGAATTTATGTACCTTTATGTAAAATCAATAAAATTAGTTAGGATCTTGTTTGGATGTACATACTCATATATCTGAATCATTCACATGGCATATTAATAAGATTTACCAATTTAAAAAAGAAAAAGAAAAGGAAAATGATGTTAAATGGATAAACGGGTTAAACGGTTAAACAGGTCGTGTCTGGTGTGTCTTAACACGACTCGTTTATTAAATGGGTTACACGTGTCGTGTCGTGTCATCCGTTTAATAAACGAGTCGTGTTCGGGTTTAGGATGTGTGACACGTTTATTAATCGTGTCGTGTTCGGGTTGACATGTTTAGTGTTATACCCCTAAGTTGACACGACACGATTATGACACGCGAACCCGAATTGCCACCCTTAATTTTACATGCCATATAGTTTCACATATATTTGATTTTGAATATTCGGTTAGGTTTTGAAACATTTTATTTAATTAAATTCCATGTTTAAGATTTAATCCTCATGGTGATATACAACTTGGAATTGAATTGTGGCATACTAGAAAATTAAACTTAGGTATAGTTGTTCACGTATATAAAATTGGGATTAATTGCATGAGAATTGCAACTTTAATTTTATATTTAACTTTAGTGAAAGTTTAATTCACATGGTCGTAAATTGAATGAAATAAACTTGTAATGTGATATTTCATTAGTCCTTGGCATGTTCTCTAAGATATGTTAAATTGAGATCATTTGGTTAAATTTGAAAATCTAGGGATTTTAATTAAAAGAATTAATTAAAATCTATTTAATGGTCCCCTTAGCTTAATGAAGTTTTTAACTTGATAATTGTATTAATCATGACTTGTTAGTAGCATATATTAATTTGGGACTATTAGAAGTTGTTTTAGAACCTTGGTAATTAAATTAGCATGATTTAATTAAAGTTCTACCTTGTTGTTCCAACAACCTAATTGAGTTTTAGAATGGATATAGGTGATGACCATACCATGTCCTTTAACATGTATTAAATTGAGGTTATTTGGAATTGAATCAGAATCTAAAGAATTTAATTGTGTTTATCTATTTAAATTCTTTCAATTTGCTCCATGATCTAGTTGTGTTTTAGACTTGTTTTTCTTCGTCATGCCGTTTCTCCTTCGTCTGGACTCCGAATCATGCAATTCTTGAGTCCATCTTGATTAGTTTTTCATTATCCTTCCAGCGGTGTGCTCGGTGGCACCCGAATCTATAGTTTTCAGAAATAACTATTTTGCCCCTGGGGGCTTATTTATCGTATTTTCGATCTTTTGCTTCCACATCAGTTCTTGTTAAGTGCCACGACCTCATGGAAGGTCACTTTGACTTCTTAGAGTCTTGTTTTCTGTTTTCGCTTCCGCATTCGGATCCATTATCGGATCATCCTTACGGTTCATCCCAAGACACGCTGGCCTAAAAACCAGGGTCGTCACATTATTTTACAATGATTTGTGCTATTGCAAAAGGGTTGATTTATAATTGGGATCGTCGCCCAATCCCATCACAAGTTGATAATGCTAAATTATAGATTACTACCTAAATTGATAAACAAAAGCCATGCAAAGTCAATTTAATACGTAAAACTGACCTTCATCCAAAAAGCACATTGTTTTCTATACGGAAGACAGCCCAATCAACCATTTCCTGATGAAAAACTCTAATGTACGAGCTCAACTCTTTACAAAATCCAACTGTCGCCTCCAAACTGCCCACAATACTTTAGAAAATAGAGTATTTCTCTCCAATGTATCCTTAAATAAAGTCAATTTCTTATTATATAACCCTTATTTTCATGTCAGACCAACAAGTGAGAGATCTGCACTACATAATATCCAAAACCTCAAACGTTGTCACACTAACTCCTTGTGCCAACAATAGCACAGATAACAACTGAAAAGTGAAGTAACACTTTCAATTACCCATGCAAACTTAGGATATATGTCCTAAGCATATACTCTATGATCAAATATAATGTCTCGATCAAATCTCCCATCTAGAGATACGAAGCAAAGTTGTTGTTCTAACATCTTCAGAAAATTCCTGTGGCATAACACCCTTTTATCTACTATAACGAATAACCACATATTATAACTCCGTTATCAGTGCACTGTAGAACTGATATGAAACTCCCAAGTAAATACTACTAGAAGTAATATGCACAAGGAAACTTGCTCTATCCAGCACTCGTAGTCCATATGGAACTAAAATTCCAACTAATGTCGGTAATTTCTACCAACCATCCACTCCTGATTAGCCCTACTCCCATTTTGATATAGAAGGTGGCTAAAACCTCCATTGATATCCAAGTATCAATTTTTCACCCTGCTAACAAGTGATACACTTGGAGACAGTTATGTACATGTCCCTATCCGTACTGGCTCACCAAAACTAACATTATATGTCATGATGCAACCCATAACCATTTGACTACACCGTAAAATTTTATGAATTTTACATTTCAGTCACTCCAACCTTCCTAGCATCATTAGACAAACTACTAATCCTCCTTCAGTACCCTAAGCTTATCTGAGTAAGGTACTACCTCCTCCAAAGTCAACTCCAATATTCTAAGTTGTCCTCTTCAATTACCTTGGTATCAGCAAGTGTTATTTTTACACATGCTAAATCTCAACTGATTGTGTAATCACCACCGAAGGTTTAATTACAATATCGGTTGAAAAATCATCCTCCTCCCTATTACTTGTAATGACCCGGTCATTTTTATTCCTTTCCCTTTTCTCAGATTTTCACAGATATTTTTTTTTCGTTGATCTTTTCCTTTCTGATTCAGTTCCTCATCGCTTAGTGTCATCTTTAATGCTCTGGAGTGATTTTCGAGACTCTTTTCTTTGGATTGACAACTTCCTTTGAGGACCGAGTCAATTCCACATTTTTCGTTTTTCGACACTATTCACTTTTTGTCTTTTTCC
The DNA here is from genome assembly GCF_030987335.1 of Cornus florida. Lineage (NCBI taxonomy): Eukaryota > Viridiplantae > Streptophyta > Magnoliopsida > Cornales > Cornaceae > Cornus > Cornus florida. Next base: position 30,003,467 of record NW_026775580.1, on the reverse strand, counting down.
CTATTTTGTCTTTTCCCCATTTGTCACCTTATTTGCATAACCACACTTCCTGAGTTTGGAGTTGGGTTTTGACTTCACGTATCTTCATCTTGAGTGGTTTCCATGAAATACGTATCTTTACTTTTGCAAGAAAGTACTCTGGTTGCTCCCGGTGTCCATAGGGGCGTGGATGCAAAGTTCTTTGGGAACTTTTTCTTTTCTTGGGGTATTTTTCGTAAATATCTTTTGAAGATATTTTATTTCAGGGGTTTTTGAGAAAATATTTTTGGAATATATTTTCATTCTGGGCCATTAGTGCAGTTTTCACTTTTTGGAGGGGCCATTGTGCAATTAATGAAAGTTATTACTAAATGCCTTGTTTTGGGCCTGGATCCTCGTACGGGATTCATTTTCACTTTTCGTTGAGTCACGTACTCTTGGGATTTCCTCCTGGTCGTTGTTTTCCAATTTCAGGGTTTCTGGCCCAAGTTAGTGCCAAACTTGTTTGGGGCATAACTTTCTGCTCGGAACTCGGTTTTTGACGCTGTTTCTTCCGTTATTCATATTTTCTCATTTTGAATCTTTTTTGTTCATAGAGTTTTTCCATTTGAGTGCGTCTTCTCAAATTTTACTTTTTCAGACTCGGCGGGGCCCGTTTGGGGCACTTTTTGAGATTTTCTATAAAAGGGGGATGAGATATTTCATTTTTCATCTTCCCCACTCCTCTTGCACGACCTGAAGATCCCATGGCAGCCCAAGGGAGGCTTCCACCTTCTCTCTCCTCTTTTAAACTTCATTCCTTTGTCAAAACATAATAGGGCCTTTGTGTTTATTGCTCGTCTTAGAAATACGCATCTTTCACCCTTATTAGAACCTATTTTTGGCCACATTTTGAGTTCGGGTTTGAGGTCAAGTTGGAATTTTGGTAGGTCTTCTTTGGAGTTTAATGTTCACGGTGTTGTCCCCGACAAAACCCCGAAGTATCGTCGGATTCGGAGCCGTTTTGTTTTGGTGACTTTTGAGATTTTCATCTCAAATTGAGGTAGGGGATGTTTTAGGACTATCTCTGTGTTGTATTGAGTGTTTTCCATAATTATACAACTTATAGGTTTGCCTTGTATTAAATCTAGAAAGTTAGTAATAATTATTTCTTTGTATAAGATTTAATTCATATGATGATGTATAACTTAGATTTAAATTGTGGCATGCTCGAAAGTTTAGTTTTAATATGTTTGTTAACATATATTAAATTGGGATTTATTGAATAAGAATTGTACTTTTTATTTAATATTTTTTTTTATGAAAGATTAATTCCCATGGCCGTACCTTACATGAAATTAAGTTATGACATGCTTTTAAATTAAGTCTTGGCATGTTTGTTAACATACTTTAATTTGAGAGCATTTGGACAAGTATAAAAATCTAGAGATTTTAAATTAAATGACTAATTAAAATCTATTTAATGGTTCCCTAGGCCTAATTGAGTTTTAACTTGATAATCATGATGACTAGGACTTGTATACCAGTATATATTAAATAGGGACCATTTGACGTTACTTTGAAATTTAGAAGTTTAATTATCAGAATATAATTAAATTCTACCTTGTTGTACCATTGGCCTACTTGAGATTTTAGTGAATGTGTGTGGATACCATGCTATGTTGTTTAACATGTATAAATTGCGGGCCAATTGATTGAGATTTGAAACCTAGGCAAATTAATTAGTTATTGATTAATTTCCGTTTCTATTACATTATTGATTAAATCATGCATTTGACATTGATAATATGTTTAAAGCATGATTTTAGACTTATAATGGATTTATTAGTTATGTTTCAATATTGGATTATATTGTTATAGCGTGTAGCGAATCGCACACTGAAGATTCAACATGTGATGTTATTATAGCGCGTAACGAATCGCGCTCTGAAGATTCGACATTGTCATTCTATAGTAGTTGTGGATTTAGAGCATGTGTTGTGTGGTTTCAGCCTACTTATGCATGAAGGTAGTTTCATGTACTATTCAATACGTATATAAGTTGTTAACTTATTATTTTGGAGTCTTGGGACATTGTTATGTTGAGATGGCTAAAGTTTGGCTCTAGTACGGGGACAAGAGTCCTCTGAGTTGTTGAGATAGTGCGCACTAGGGTGTTCTTCCCAGCTGGTTAATGCCCGGAATAACCATTGAGGTCTTGGCAGAATTCCGAGCGTGATGTCCAAGTCTTCCACTATTTGTTTTCGCATTCAATTCCAAGTTGACAATTATGTTTATATTGTGACTTTTGGTTTTGGCTATCGGCGATTTTGATGTTATTAAGTACATCCATGCTTTATGGTCTTAGAGAATCTTTGTAAATTTTGATGTTGTTAAGTACATCTATGCCTTATGATCTTAGAAGATCTTTGTAAATTTTGATATTGTTAAGTACATCCATGCTTTATGATTTTAAGGGATCTTTGTAAATTTTGATGTTGTTAAGTACATCCACGCTTTATGATTTTAAGGGATCTTTGTAAATTTTGATGTTGTTAAGTACATCTATGCTATCATGTTCAAATGTAGCTTAGGAATGTTCCTATATATTCATTTGGAACATAGACGTTAGGTGGCATGACCACTTTTGTCGTTTTCGTATTTTAGATTTCAAGTTGATGACTTTGAGGATTTATATCTTGTTGCCTTGTGTAAGCATGCTCCTATGTTGTTGAAATTTCATGAATGATGTGTTATATGCTAGAAATGATCTTAGGTAGCTTAGGATGCTCCCTGAGTCTCACCTTTGACATAGACGCTAAGTGGAATGAACCACAATGATTAAATCATGCAAACTTGTAAAACGTAGGTCGATGCATGCTCATTTCCTACGAGTGGCTTTATATTGCTCACCCCAAAGTTACTAGGGCATATTTCAGGTACAAGATTCGAGATTGGAGTTTTGCACTTGCTTTGGGTGAATTGCAAAGTTGAAGCCTCTCTAGAAGCGTTCTTGTTCACATGCAAGTGTTGGCATGTTTAGTTTTGCCTATGAAATGTAATTTTTCTAACTTGGAAGTTTGACATGTCAAATATTGTAAATGAATTGTAATAAGGCCAAGAGCCATTGTAGCATGTTTAAAATGTTATTTTATACTAGCGTGTATGTTCATATCATCATTTAATAGCATATAACTAATTATGGTCATGGAATGGGGGATTCATTTAAGACTTAGAAACTTTCCTTCATTTTTGGTGCATAGTAGGTTCATTCTTACATTTTCGTCCTATTTCGGTTGACTGATGGGTTGTTTCGGTCGACCGACACATCTTTGAATTCCATTTGCACAGTAAGTTCCAAGTTCCAGTAGCCATTTTCAACTTTCAGGCCTATTTCGGTCGACCGATGGTTCACTTCGGTCTACCAAAATAAGGACTCAATCCTTTTCTCTTCCTAGCTCACTTCGGCCGACCGAAGCTCCATTTCAGTCGACCGAAATGAGGCTGTCTTGTAGGTTTTGTTTGGTTTGTTCCCTAGGTTGGTTGACTCCGTTTGGTTGTTCCTACAGGGTCTTGCTTGGCTTGTTTTAGCCATTTTACGACACTCTTGGTCTAGTTTGAACTAAATTTTGTTCCCTTGGTTGTCATTGGTACTATGGGGTACCAATTGTCCTTTCATTATAGTTTTCGTTCTGCATTTCGGATCCGTTCTCGAGTCGACTTCCGATTTATCACTGACGCACCGGGTTAAAAAACTTGGGCCGTCACAAGTGGTATCAGACCTCCTAGGTTTGAATACCTTGGACGACGGGTGTGGGTGCATATCATGCTTATGTTGCCATGCTATTTATGTTTATATGCTTCATGATAGCATGTTTTGGTTTTATAATATGCTTATATGCTTATGTGGTATATGTAGCATGCCGTTTGTTTAAGCATGATTTTATTCTGATGTTGAGAGCATGACATATGATGTATGCTAGATTAGAATTGCATATGCATAATTGTGTTGCATATTTGGTATGACACGAGATTAGTCATTGAGGCACGAGTTGTGGTTGATGGTGATTGTAGTCACAGTCTCGTTGTGGTATAGGTTGTTGTCGACCTAGCATTGGTTTTGAGGTAGGTGGTGAGTCACCTTTTGTTTAAGCTCTTGCGAGGTGAGTCATTTGGAATTGCCATAGTGCTGGATTTGTTGGTTTTGGGCCATAAGGAAGTTATGGACATTTTAGGATCCTTGATTGTTCGGGATGATCCCTCTGGAACTTGTGTTTTTCATGGGCGGGTACGTTTGTGGGCGGGTATGTTTTTTGGAGTTGAAACAAGTGAGATATAGCCCTCTAAAGGAAGATGTCTAGAGCAGGAATAGGTCCCCGTGGGGGCCCACCTAAATGCTACGGGGGCCCGCCAAATGTGGCAGTTCCTCGTGGGCGCCAACCAAAATGCTGCGGGGGCCCACCAAATGCAGCAGTGGCGTAGACTGTAACCCCAAAATGCAGAAACTAATCAAGGGGAAACATGGATGAACCTAACTAATCATTTTTAAGGGTGTGCAACCTATTTAAGAGTGATTTTAATCAACAAAAGAGATTAAGCAAAGGATGGCTTTAAGGCCTCATGGCATATTATTTACAAATTAGGCTCAATCCTTGAAATTCCATAAATTCCATAAACAAACTATGAAGTTAAACCAACATACATGTCATATAGGTGTCTTTGGCCCTTGGCCTCATTACATATACATCCAAAGAGTGTCAAAAGGTGCACTTAAGTGCATATTACGTAGTTTAGACAACAAATACAAGTTTTGAAATATAAGGCTATAGGTGGCATTTCAAGCTAACCTTTACAAGCATTTAAAACCTCCAAGCCTACAATCATCCAATTAATGCTGAAAATCATGCACCAAGTCTTCGTACCAGAACAAATCCCCCAGTAACTTCGGGGTGAATAAATAAGTTTACTCGTAGAGAATGAGCATGCATAAACTCGATTTCTTTAGAGATTTTTACATTGGCTTGAAATAATTCAAAAGGGTCATGCCACCTAATGTCTATCTCAAGGTGAGACTCAGGGAGGATCCTAAGTTATCATAGCTCATTTCGATCATAAACTACAATATTTATTCAATTAAACAATATAGAAGCATGCTATACAATGCAACAAGATATAGATCCTCAAAATCAGTCACTTGAAATCCAAGATATGAAATCCACTAAAGTGGTTCATGCCACCTAGCTTCTATGTTCCAAATGAGTCTAAGGAATCGTCCTAGGCTACATTAGAACAATAAAACACAATTCACAAAATCGATGCAATTTAACCAACATTGGAACTTCCAATACAACACGTAAAGCATATATTCTTAAAGTTACCATCTTGAACTTAGAATGAGAAATCAAATAAGGAACAACAAGTTACAACATCATCTAGTGATCAACTTGAAATGAAATGCGAAATCAAATAAGGTGGATACTTGGACGTCACGCTAGATCAAGCCGACACCATGGTTACTTTAGGGTTACTAGCCCATGGGTAACCTCCTTATGTGTGCACTAGACTGTAGAGGGACAATCCCCCGTACTAGAACCAAGCCCTAGCCGTAGTCAAACAATGACATCCCCAAGTTTCCAAAATCAACAAGTTATGCAACAACGTATATATATATCAACATGTATATACAAGATAATCAACTATCTACCATGCACAACCAAATTTAGAAACATAATACATGCTCTAGCTCACAACTACAATGGCATGCAAATTGTTGAGTAATCATTATGCAACTTATCATACTTCATAACAATATTATTCAATAATAGAGACATAACCTCACAAGTATTACATAAGTTTAAAATCAAGACTTAGACATGTAATCAGCATGAAATTCATACTCAACTCATTAACACAACAAGGATAGAAATTAATTTAATAAGACAACCAATTTCTCTAGATTTTATTTCAATATCAAATAAACTCAAATTTTTATATGTTAAACAACATATCATGCTCATTACATATATCGAATCAAAAGAGCAAAATGAGTAAGACATCATCATATAGAATTTAATTAATTTAAATTAATTAAATCTCAAATTTTCAAAAGTTGTTAAAATGATCCCTAATAAATATATATCAAGGACTAAGTTATGGCCATGCCATATATCAAGTCAAAATTGGAATACAAGCAAGGTATAATTAAGTAGAATTTATATCAAATTAAATTTATTTAATCTCTAGATTTGAAAACTCACCTAAATCATCCCAAATTAATATATATTAAAGATCAAGTCATGGCTATGTTATAAACCAAGTCTAAAATGAGTTTATAAGCAACTATGATACATCATTTATTTCTCAAATTGACAAAAGAACATGCTTACAACTTATATATTCATACAAAAGCAAATAAAACCACTTAGAAAATAAATTATAACACCCCCTACCTTACAAGAGGATTGTTCCTCTGAATCCAAGGCTAGCAAGTACAAAATGGTAAACCTTTCTAGGGTTATGAAGAGGAAGATGAGGGGAACAAAAATTATTTCCAAGGTTAAGCTTGGAAATCAATGGAAAGCCCTCAAAATCAAGGTCAAAGCTTAAGGCTTCAAGCTCCATCTATGGAGGCTAGGGTTTTCTTTACAAAAGAGGGAGGAGATAGAAATTAAATGTGATAGAATATGAGTGGAGGAAATAGAAATCCTCCACTCACTATGTGGTCTTACACCAAGGTCAACACACACAAGTCCTGGTCAATTGCACAAAAAATCCCTCTTTAAAACCATAATCCCAAAGTGGCCCCCAAAAATAATTGCAAGACTTAATTTGGAACATACACTTGTCACCCATCCAAACATCCATTGTAGGCTTAATCCTAAGCCTACACTTGTCAACCATCTAACCCAACAAGTGCACCTATCCTAGGTCAACAAGTGGTTCAATCTCCACCCTCCACATGTCATGATCTAAGGCATCAAAGTGTCCCCACACAAATGTCAACAAGTGGACCAATGAGAGTGTGACACTTATCACACTTTCTAGAAATTGCAAAAAGGTCTTTTTTAAAAATATCTTCTAAATAAAATTACAAAATGGTCCCTAAGATGAAAAATAATTACTTTACAGTAATTACACAAATGACCCCAAAAGAAAGAAAAATTCCAAAGAAGTGTGCATCCACACCCTTAAGGAAGAAAGTACACAACTAGCATACTTTTCTACAAAAGTAAAAATACACATAGCATGGAATTTAAATATCGTGGATGCATGCAAAATTAGAGTCAAATGCAAACACGAAAAGTGAGGTTATGCCAACAAAGTGATAACCGAGAAAAAGACAAAAAGTGAATAGTGTCACAAAAGTGAAAATGTGAAAATGACTCGGTCCTTAAAGGAAGTCGTCAATCCAAAGGAAAGAGTATTGGACACCATTTTCTAACAATCAAGATGACACTAAGAGATGAAAAACAGAACACAGAAAAAGAGAAAGACAACGGAAAAAAATTATCCTTAAAATTTGAGGAAAAAAGAAAGGAAGGAAAATGACTGGGTCATTACACTTACTGATATAAAAAGTCAATCGATAATTCTATTTATTAAAAGTCAACTAACTACAATATTTCCACATACATCGTGCACCTCTTCTTTATTTAGGTGTTCAGTCTCACTTCATGTCTTAAACATCCTATGTCTCTAACATAAGTAAGTGTCTATTAGACTTCCTGTCTAACTTCAAAAGAATATGGAATCTTTTTATCCTCCAAAAAGTCAGCAATTTCCTAGCAACAACTATTTGTTACAAACTGTGACCTATTAAAAAAAAAAAAATCCATATTATTTGTGCAAATGAAGAGACTTTGCTTCCTCCTCGATATGCAACCCCAGCAACTCCTCCTAATAACACGCTCTCATGAATAAAATTCTTGATTAAGAATAGACTGATGACTAGTTAGTCCATCTACTATCCTCAGTCAATGTCATTCCAATAAGTACTTAAATCAGTACAAAATCCTTCTGCCGACTTGGGAACAACTTTTGGAATTTCTAAGAAGATGTTCAACAAAGTCAGTACCTCCGATAAATCATCGTGGCATTATAGCATATTAAACTAATTGTACTAGATTATTTGACTCGTACTACTGATTTAATTATCCCATCCTGAAAACATACCACAATTACGCATGTATAGGTTCAATAGATTGGCTAGAATTAGGTGTATCTACCAAATCCTATGACCACATGCTCACAATCCTAGCGTAATTAACGCCATTCCTCCAAAGTAGTAGTTAGCTGATCACACACTTATGTCCCCAACTAAACCACATTCCTAATCTTGAATAATTAACGAAAATTGAAACACATAAGTTACATACAATAAAACAACATATAATCCAACTTAAAACATCATTCTTTCTAGAAAAGAAAGTCTCTTTGGGAATCAACCTTACCAGATTGATTCACAATTTCCTTTTATAGTTTCGTAGGTAATCATCCAACCTCGAAACATATCCTTTAAATGTAGCGTAAAAAAAAATAAATAAATAAAATCGATTTGCCTAAGCAAATACCAAAGGCTTAACCCTCATCCTCCTTATACGCAGAATGCAAACCGTCTAATGTAGCTTTATAAAGCAACTTAGAACGTCATAACCTAATCCCCATACTCTCCAGAATGTGATATAAAATCATTGTTTTGTTCTGATAAGAACTCCATCCGATCCTAAACTCCTAAAAAGTTCTTTTCTACCTACCTCTTTTAAAGGTAATACGGAAGTTTAACTATATATAGATTGATCCACACCAACTTTACTAGTATTATTCACTATCCTAGTAACGACTAAGATCACCTTCATGCGATCCTTCACCTTCAAGATTCAGTATCCTGTTTCTTGGATACGTTGAAATCTCCTCCATTAGAATCTCTTTCGGGCTCATCCTCTTCGATTTTCTCCTTTTTGAGAAAATTAAAATCGTGTAGACCCAAGATGCGGTGACTTATCACACACACCTAAATCCTTCATTGGCTTATATTTTTAAAAGTAGCGCCAACCGGAACTAAACCTTCGATCCCAAGTTCTGCTTCTAGCAAAGAACTCGATAACGTACTTCTTTACTCATTTGAGTCTGTATCGCTTTCGCCTTGGACCCCATCCTCCTCCTAGTGTCAACCATTCTATAACTATGAAATATAATTGACATCTGCTCCTCCTAACGAACCGTAAATAGAGTACAATGAATCCTAATATGGCTCTATGTTTTAAGAGATGCAACGCGGAAGTCATATAACGAAAGACACTCTTAAGGACATTAGAACCTGAAGTGCTCTGATACCTACTGTGATACACCTCGATTCTAGAACCACGGGTGATTAAGTCCGAGTACAGATCCGAGAGATATCAGACAATTAATATGTAAACAAGCAACAATACAAAAGAATTAAAAAATAAATTTAAAGCTGAAAGAATTCTAAATTAAAAATCCTCAAAAGATTATATATTAATATAATTTAGACTTTCCAAATCCGTACAACTCGGGAATCCATCTAGTGGACCCCTAATAATTCCAATCAAAATTAAAATATAGAACTATAATCCAAACTAAAATATGAAAGGAAATCCTATGTAGTTGGAGGAGTGAGTGACTGTATCTGCTCAGCACGATCAAGCTTTAAGCCTGGAACTGACGAACATCTGAAAATAAGAATGGGTCAGGCCCACATGCAAGTTATATCCTACTACAATCCATACAGAAACTCGATACGCAGATACATCCTAGATAACTCAATAATAACTAAAGTAGTCTATATATGTATAAATACACACTATAGGACGGTCATTAGCCCACAGTTCTATCTCAACCCGAGTAGAAAGTAACATGCAAAATGCACGTAACGTAGTCATGTATGCCTAGACCTACCAGGGAAACATCATTAGGTCCAGTTATCCATCCTAGGCGATATAGGCACCCTAACCATAATCCTGAGACTTAAGCTCATATCAAGTACCATAATGATATATATATATAATCCTTCCTAATACAAAAAAATAAAACAAACATCCGATATGTCATTCAACTGTTTTAGTTGACAAGACATGCATCCATGTAGGATTTAACTGTTTTAGTTAATCCATTTCGAATGTATGAATAGGTAGGACTTAAAGTTTTGATCTAATTCATTCCTAATATGCCACCGTCCCATACCGGTGCATATAATACATATGATCCATAAATGATGCACACTTATTTGAACATCCAATACATCCAGAGGCAAACCTAATAGAAAGCAGATATAGACAAGATCCTATTATGCATCTAGTATATGATTGTAATCATAGAACCTCCGTTTAAATTGCTAGAGTAATGATAAACAATTTAAACTATCCATATCCATCCAATTGACAAACAGAATAACCAGTTTACCAATTATAATCTAGAACAATATAATGATAATCAGAACCATCACTAAGCGCATTATAATGAAATTCTTAAATGTAAATTTCATATAAATCCAAAAATCCAATAATTGACGAAATCTAATCAATTAAAACATCAATTAACTCCATATAAGCACACTCTAATTCTAGATAGTCAATTATGCTTATCAAGGGCTTAAATATGATTAATACTGTTTAAATCATACATAGACAAATTGTTAGAAGTATAATAAGCAATTAAATTGTCCAACAGTCCATAAATTGATGCAGTTTATGATATATTAAAAACGTCAATTTAACCAGCTATTTCCAGATAATCCCTTACACTTATAACACTATTGGAATGTGATTAAATATTATTAAATCATATACAAAGATTTGCTAAGTTTTAGTAAGCAAATAAGTTGACAAACAGTATTCCACTTGTAGGCTTTTCTTCCACTTTATGTTGTTCCATTCCTTAATACATTATTATAATAATGCTTCCTAATATTTTTATAGGTCCATCACAACTATTTACATCCTTCAAAGCAATTTAAACAATTTAAAAATACTCCAGACAGCCCAAACAGCACCTAAAAACCCAATTCTATGCATTTCAGGGCGAGAGCAGACTCTCACAAGTTGAGAGCCTGCTCCAAAACACTAGGAGCCGGCTCCCCACCTTTGGGAGCCGGCTCTAAGGAGTTGGGAGCCAGCTCCCTCCATGTGGGAGCCGGCTCTTGTGATAAGCGCTGAATATTGCATATTCAAGCGCCCTTATTTGCATTAGTTAAGTCCATTAGTTGATAATAATATATAGTTTAGCTTTATTTGTTAGTTTTCGTTTACTTTCAGGTCGGTTCCCCCGAATGTAGCTAAAAGAACGGTTTTGACAATCTTTTAAAGAATCAAAGCAAGCCGTTGCTGGGGACTATTATTTGAGCCAAGTTTCTTGAGCCCTCATGTGTATGAATGTTGCGGCATTGCATTCAAAATGACGACCGCATCACTAGACCTACCAAGGTGGCTAAAGAGAAGGCTGAGAGTTTTCGAAGTCAGCGCTCCGTGGGCACCCGCCAATCATGCCAGTAGGTCACCTTCTTCTACGGGGCCCCACAGCCTCCACGGGCCCCCACTGCAAGTTCCGCGAGCGCCTACCACACTACCGCGGGTGCCCGCCGTATTGTCTAGTGAGCTCCCTCGAATCCTGAGAACCCGCGGGCACCCGCCGGTGCACCACGAGCCCCCGCCGATCTGCAGGTAGTAGATCACCTACTCCTGCTTTTGTGCTGAACCTTGTTCCCTCTGCATTTTACGTGGTCCAAATGACTTCTAAGGTGGTAGGAGCTCGTGATGGAGTGGATAGAAGTAGGTTTTTGCCTAGATAAGGGGGGAGGCTTGTATTTTTGATATATCTCATATTTGGTCAAGTTTTAGAGAGGGAAAGAGGAGTTTTGAAGGGTTTGTGTGTTTTTAGAACCTGAGGTGCGAAAAATGGAGAGGAGATCTTCTTCTTCTTCTTCATTCCTTATATCCATGGGTAACTAACTCCCTATCTAGGGAGGTGATGAAGCCATATTTTATAAGAATTGCTTTGTTTTGATTTATAATTGGGAGATAATGAATATATGTGATTTTTTCATGAATTAGAGCACTCTATATGATGGAATGAACTTCAAGATTTATATATAATCATTTTGAGTTAAATATCTTATCTTAGTTGCTTTTCTTTCATGATTATAATGCTACATTTTCATAGTGACAATGGAGATGAGTTGATAGAAATGTTTTTATTGGCATGATATTAGGAAGTTTGATAATCTATTGCTTAGGGCCTTCCTTTGACAGATTATTCTTGATTTCTATTTTATGTGCTTTTATTATGAGATTAAGGGCTTGATAATCTACTGCTTAGTGAGCATGTCTAATGTTGCATCTTAGTTTAGGTAACCAAAACATGTAATGCTTTGATAGGTTATGCTTGCCAATTGAATTCATAAAATTCTTGAAGGTAATGTAGCAATTTTATGTTGTTGCATTCCATGGTCATGTATATATGTTATTTCCCTAAGTAAATCATGTCTTAGCATGCTTATTAATAGGTAGTGGATTCACTTCCCTAGTCCCTTCCTTATTGTATTTATCTCTTCACTTCATAGCACATTACCATTTTATGCATTTTTTTCAATTCCTAATTTTAGTAACAACCCAAACAAAACTCTATACACCTTCATCATTCTAAAAGCGATTTTAGACACCTTGGTTGCCATAAACTAGCAGTCCCAGTGGTTCGACTTACTCGACCAATAGCCCTATTTTACAATGATTTGTGGTATTGCAAAGGTTGATGTATAATTGACAACAGATCAATTTTTGGCGCCGTTGCCGGGGAACTGCAAACGGTTTTAAAACCGAGGTTCTAGGATTAACTTTAGTTTGATTGTGAATATTGTGGTCTTGTGGTTAATTTCTCGTTGGTTTCGATTAATTTGTGTTTCAAGTTTTCTTGTGAGATTCTAGGTACTCAAGGCCTGCCATGGGAAAGCTAGCAAATTTATAAGTCTAAAAGACTCCCGGTAAGTTTTCGAAGTCCTGGTCTCAAGTTTGTGAATATCTTGCATGTGTATAAATTAGAGATACTTAGCTTGTGGAGCCCTTGTCGAGGCTATTTTAGTGTTTGTCTATATTGCAAAGCATCGGTCCTTGTCGTGGCCATTTACTTTTCTGTCTAGATTGATAATTGAGGAGAACGGGAACATCGTATGTGGATGTGATGGTGAAGGGATATTATATTTGTTGTGAATTGCGTAGTTGATGTTGGGTCGTAGGTCACTATCCTTGCCTACTCTTGAAGTGCCAATTAATATAAATTCACTCGAAAGAACTCTTAGAAGAAACCTTAGGGAATCAGAAAATTTAAGAGGACTTAATCTTGAAATTAATACAATGGCCAACAATGAGGGAAATGTCGGGAATGAGGGGATCCATAATGATAGGGCTGAAGTTCCAAATGCTCGTATAACTCTTAGGGACCATTTCATCCCTACAACTTATGCCTCTCCCTCTTGCATAGTGATGCCAAACATCGAGGCAGCCCAATATGAGATTAAATCCAACACCATCCAAATGCTTCCATCTTTTCATGGCTTTGAAAATAAGGACCCTTATAAGCACCTTGATGAATTCCTCGAAATATGTTCTACCATCAAGCTGAGGGGCTTCCCTGACAATGCTCTCCATTTGCAACTCTTCCCATTCTCCTTAAAAGAAAGGGCAAAATATTGGTTGAACTCCCTTGCTACAAACTCCATCACTACATGGGCTCAATTGTAACAAGAATTCTTAAAAAAGTATTATCCAGTGAGCAAAACTAACCTAATGAGGTGTTCCATTCTTAGCTTTTCACAAAGCGAGGGGGAACAACTCCATGAGACTTGGGAAAGACTTCAAGACCTCCTTAGGAAATGCTCGCACCACCTAATTCCAAAATGGCAATTGGTGCAAGCTTTCTATGCTGGTTTAACTGATACCCATAGATTCATGGTTGACTCATCATGTGGAGGGATGTTTATGTCCAAAAGTACGGATAAGGCATGGACCATGAGTGAAAACTCACTGCAACATAATTCTTGTAGTGCTCCGACCTCAACCAATATAAAGAACACCAACTCTTGTCAACCAAAAACAATGCGAGAAGAATCCTCTGAAGTGGATGCCATAGCTCACAAATTCTATCAATTGATAGCACCACACCTCTCTCCTTCATTGTCTCAAAATTTAGCAAGTGCGATGTGTGCATCATGCACGAGTCCCTTCCATCTCTTGGAAGATTGCCCCATACCGGAGCAATTTCCTAATCCCAATTATGAGCACGAAAATGCGATGCTTTCCAGGCCCAAAAAGAATCCTTACTCCAATACCTATAATCCGGGATGGAAAGATCATCCGAAATGCGGAAGCGAAACCAGAAACAAGACCTGTAGAGATATCAATTATCCCTAAGACACCCAAATGACTTTACATGAAGTCATGAAACTCAAAGAAATAACCAAAAGTAGAACTAGAATAAAAAGGTCAAATGATACCCTATGGCACCAATGACGACCAAAGGAATGTGATCTAGTTCAAACTAGACCAAAGGAATGTGATCTAGTTCAAACTAGACTACGTACACCATTAAATGGCTTAAACGAGATCGACAAGGTTATGTTTGAACAAACAAATAAAGCCAACCAACCGAAACAACTAACCAAGCAAAACCCACAAAACAGCTCCATTTCGGTCGACCGAAATGGAGCTTCGGTCTGCTGAAATGGACCAGAAAGAGAAGAGAAATGAGCCTTCAATTCGGTCGACCGAAATGACAAACCGGTCGACCGGTTTGTGGGTCAAAGTGAAAAATGGCTACTAGAATTGGACTTTTACTGTTCAATTGAAATTTAAAGGCTAAAGGTCGACCGAAACAGGTATAAATGCAAAGAATGAATCTGTTAAGCACCAAAACTGAAAAGAAATTCCTAAGTCTCAAATGGATCCCCCATTGCATGATCAAAATGAATTGTATGCAAGTGTGTGATGATGTGGACATACACGCAAGTGTAAAATAATATTTTAAACATGCTGAAATGGCCTATGGCCTTATTACAATTCATTTACAACATTCGACATGTCAAACCTCTAGGTTAGAAAAATTACATTTCATAGGCAAAACTTAAACATGCTAACATTTGTATGTGAATAAGAATGCTTCTAAAGAAACTTCAATTCTACAAATCACCAAAGCAAGTGCAAATCTCTAATCTTGTATCCTGTACCTAAAATATGCCCCAGTAACTTTGGGGTGAGCAACATAAAGCTACTCGTAGGAAATGAGCATACATCGACCTAACGTTTTACAATTTTATCACCTTAAGGTGAAACATGCTAAAGGGGCTCATGCCACCTAACGTCTATGTCAAGATGAGACTCAGGGAGCATCCTAAGCTACCCTAGATCATCTCTAGTATCAATCATATCATCCATGCAATTCAATCCACATAGGAGCATGGTATACAAAGTAACATGATATAGATTCTCAAAGTAACCAACTTGAAATCTAAAGTGCGAAAACAACCAAACTGGGTCATGCCACCTAACGTCTATGTTCCAAATGAATCTATAGGATCACTCCTAAGCTACATTTGAACAACAAAACACAATCACAATATCTATGCAATTTCACCAACATAGAAGCATGCTATACCAAGCAATAAGATATAGATTTTCAAAGTCATCAACTTGAAATCTAAAAGTGCGAAATCAACTAAATATAGCAATTTAGTATAATTAGAATATCTAATACCACACATCAAGACATAGATTCTCTAAGTTATCAACTAGAAATCTAAAAGTGCAAAATCAATTAGTGGAACACTGGACATCTAAGCTCGGAATTCTACCGAGACCTCAACGACTATTACGGGGACTAACCCACTGGTAATACCACCCCTAGTGCGCACTATCTCGACGGGGAGAACTCATACCTCCCGCACTAGAGCCAAACTTTAGCCATGTTATAGTAACCATGTCCTTAGTGACTCCAAAATAAATAAGTTAACAACTTATATACGAAATATATATATATATAGCACGAAACTACATTCCATGCACAAGTAGGTTGAAACCACACAATACATGCTCTAAATCCACAACTGCTATAGGATAACAATGTCGAATCTTCAGAGCACGATTTGTTACGCGCTATAATAACATCACATGTCGAATCTTCAGTGTGCGATTCGTTACACGCTATAACAATATAATTCAATATTAAAAGCATAAATTATAAATCCATTACAAGTCTAAAATCATGCTTCAAACATACTACCAATGTTATATACATGATTAAATCTTTAACACAATAGAGACGGAAATTAATTACATAACCTAATTAATTTCTGTAAGTTTCGAGTCTCGATTTAATGATCCCTAATTAACACATGTTATATAACATAACATGGTCATTATATATACCACATGAAAAAATTTAATTAGGTCATTAAAACAATATGATGGAATTTATTTAAAACATGATAACTAAATTCCTAGATTCTAAAACAACATCGAATGGTCCCAATTTAACATATGCTAGTGTACAAGTCCTAGTTATAAAAAATATTAAGTTAAAAACTTAATTAAGCCAACGGAACCTTTAAATAGATTCTAATTAATCATTTTAATTAAAATCTCTAGATTTTCATACTTAACCAAATGCTCTCAAATTAAAGTATGTTAAACAACATGCCAAGACTTAATTTAAAAGCATGCTACAAGTTAATTTCATGCAAGGTACGTCCATGATAATTAAACTTTCACAAAAGATAATTATTAAATAAAAAGTGCAATTCTTATTCAAATAATTCTAATTTAATATATGTTAACAAACATATCAAAACTTAATTTTCTAGTATACAACAATTTAATTCTAAGTCATATAACATCATGAGAATTAAATCTTAACCATAGAAATTAATTAAATTAAATTCTAGATTTTAAACAAAAGCATGCATACAAGTTGTATAATCATTGGAAACACTTAATACAACACATAAACAATCCTAAAACATCCCCTACCTCAATTTGTGATGAAAATCTCAAAAGCCCACAAAAATAAAAGTGCTCCGAATCCGACGATACCAAACGATTTTGTCGGGGATAACACGATCTACATGAACCCCCAAGAAGCCCCATCAAAATCACAACTTGATTTCAAACCCAAACATAAAAAATGGTCAGAAATGAGTTCTAATAAGGGTGAAAGATAGAGCACGACGAGGGGAACAACAAACGTTAAGGCCGAAGACTTTTCATTTAGGAAATCAAGTGGAGGAGAAGAAGAAAATTTGGCAGCCCAAGGAACTCCCATGGCTGCCGGCCAAGAGGGGGAGGAAGATGATCAAAATCTAACTTTTCTTCTTTAAGTCCCCTATTTATAGAAAATCTCAAAAAATGCCCCCAAAGGGCCTTACCGGGTCTGGAAAAGTGGAATTTGAGCAGATGCTCTCAAATGGAAAAACTCTATGAACAAAAAAGATTCAAAATGAGAAAGGATGAACAACGGAAGAAACGGCGTCAAAAACTGAATCCCGAACAGAAAGTTATACCCCAAACAAGTTCGGCAGCAACCGGGGCCAGAAACCCTGAAACTGGAAAACAACGACCAGGAGGAAATTCTAAGAGTGCACGACTAGACGAAATGTGAAAATGAATCCCGTACGAGGATCCAGGTTCTAGATGAGGTATTTTTGCAATAACTTTCGTTAATTGCACAATGGCCCCTCCAAAAAGTGAAAACTGCACTAATGCCCCCAAAAGAAAATATCTTCCAAAAATATTTTCTTAAAAACCCCTGAAATAAAATATCTTCAAAATATATTTATGAAAAATACCCTAAGAAAAGAAAATAATTCCAAAGAACTATGCATCCATGCCCCTATGGACACCGGGAGCAACCATAGTACTTTCTTACAAAAGTAAAGATACGTATTTCGTGGAAACCACTTAAAATGAAGATACATGAAGTCAAAAACCAACTCCGAACGCAAAGAGTGTGGTTTTGCAAACAAATTGACAAACGGGGAAAAGACAAAATAGGGAAAAAGACGAAATAAGGAAAAGGACGAAAAGTGAATAGTGTCGAAAAACGAAAAATGTGGAAATGACTCGGTCTTCAAAGGAAGTTGTCAATCCAAAGAAAAGAGTCTCGAAAATCACTCCAGAGCACTCGAGACAACACTAATCGACGAGGAACTGAACTTAGAAAGGAAAAAAATCAACGAAAAAAAATATCCGTGAAAATCTGAGAAAAAGGAAAGGAATGAAAATGACCGGGTCATTACAGATCTAACCGTAAACCTTGCCATAGCCGCAACCGAGGAGCAACCCATTGATCTTAATTCCCTTACTCCTGATGTAGAAACCCAAGAACAGGCTGTCTAGTTTTTTTTTCGTAAAATCATTCATTGTTTTTTTTTTTTTTTTGGTTGCCTTTGATTTAGGAAACAATCAGTGTAATGGGATCACCCTCCCTTTTTCCTTTGTCAATATAAAGATAGTATCTTTTATTCTATCAATTTTCTCTTCCATTTGCAAATCTCATAAGTGTTCGATGTTCGGGTCACAAGTATTAATTTGCAAACCTTCAATTATGAATTTTCACAAGGATACATCATTCGGCCTGTAGTGTCGCTCGTCACTGACTTTATTATTTTTTATTGAAATTCTTTAAATGTTAGACGGTCGGCTAATGATGCCACTTGCCTCTCTCACTTGAAATTTTTGTTTGAATTCCTTAAGTGTTAAGTAGTACTAATGGTGCCACTTGCCTTTCTCACTTAGAATTTTTGTTGAATTCCTTAAGTCTTATGTGTTAGGTGATCGGCTAATGGTGCTACTTGCCTTTCTCACTTGAAATTTTTATTGGAATTCCTTAAGTGTTAGGTGATTGGCTAATGGTGCCACTTGCTTCTCTCACTTGGAATTTTTGTTTGGATTCCTTAAGTGTTGGGCGATCGGCTAATGATGCCACTAGCCTCCCTCACTTGGAATTTTTGTGTAGAATTCTTTAAGTGTTAAGCAAAAGATAAATAGTACTACTTGTTTCTCTCACTTGAAATTTTTGTTTGAATTCCTTAAGTATTAGGCGATCGGCTAATGGTGTCACTTGCCTCTCTCACTTGGAATTTTTGTTTGAATTCCTTAAGTGTTAGGTGATCGGCTAATGGTGCCACTTTCCTTTCTCACTTGGAATTTTTGGTTGAATTCCTTAAGTGTTAGGCGGTCGGCTAATGGTGCCACTTATGTGATGACCTTGGATTTTTCAACCCAGTGTGTCCTGTGATGACCCGAAACGGATCCAAATTATGGAAACAAAACATAAATAAGTCTATAAAGATGTATATCATCCCTAAGACATGAGAGTGGCCTCCTGAGGAGTCCCGTGACTCAACGGAAGTAAAACTGGAACTAGGGTTTCAAAACCCTCCGAGAAATGAACAAAGGGCAAAATGGTCATTTCAAACTAAAATAGTTACCACAGTGCACACCATTGGAAAGATAATGAAAAATGAATGAAGTTAGACTCAAGAATTGCCAGATTCGGAGTCCGAACGGAAAGATATGAATGGAATAAAATGGAGTCCTCCGTTTAAGAGATACCACGAACCTATCTCACTAAAACTACAATAACTCTCACTATAGTTAGAGTCTTGGTATATGGTTGGTACCATCAGAAAGCTAATTTCAAGATCTTGAATTTAGACTTAAGAACGACCTGATTTGGATTTGAAATGAAGGAGTTATAGTCCTCTGAAGTTGGTACAAGGAAGATGTCTAAAAAAAACTGAAAAGGGAAAGGTTCCAGGGAGGATCAGTCGACCGACGGCAAGGGTCAGCCGGCGGAACCCCAATCATCAGCCGGCTGAAACGTCCTTTTCACAAAAAGCCTACTGGAATTGGTCTCGAAGGTTCGTCAACTGGCTGATGGTTCTTATTAGCTGATTGACGCAGCAGATAGTAGCAAAAGCTACTGCTGCTATGTGTGGAAAAGGGCTCGGTCCTATTCTAATGTTATTTATGCATCCCATATGCCTCGAAACAAGTTTGAAAACATTCCCTGGCCACAAACAAGCATTCATAACATGCTAAATCAAAAGGAAACTTAAAATCATGCTCCAATGCTTGAATTTTGCATAAAAATACATAAATCATCCAAAAATAGTTCCAAAGTTGAAACTTAAGAGTTTTATGAGATGTGAACATGCACACAAATGTAAAAAGATATTTAAAACTCATTCCAATGGCCCGTGGCTTCAAAATACCCCCAATGCAAAATATGACCTCTCAAACCTCAATTTTTCATAAAATGGCCTAAAAAGTTGAAATACAACACCATGGCATATAAATGAAAACGAAATGGTGTTCGACCCTTGGCCACACCTCATACATTGATGAATAAGACCCGATGAAAGGATCAGAATGGAATTCCCACACCTGATGCAAACATGGTGAAGCAATAACTTAACATTTTTCATTATTTCCATAATAAACCGTGAAAGAAAAAAAAATGCATAGAATACAAATTAGATGTCATTGGCCTATGGCCTCATCTTATACATGTTAAATACATTGTGAAGAGCGTACTTATGTACATATTACATGTTTAGAATCAAATATACACATTTTGACATATAAGGCTACAAGTGGCATTTTAAGCCAACCTTTACAAGAATTGAAACTTCCAAGTTTACAAATCATCTAAGCATGATGAGAATCTCGAACATCAATTCTTGTACCTGAAAAATGTCCCCGGTAACTTTAGGGTGAGTAACATAAAGCCACTCGTAGGAGATGAGCATGCATAGACCTAACTTTTTATAAGGTTCTCATATTAATATAAAACGATTGAAAAGAGATTATGCTACCTAACGTCTATGTCATAAGTGATACTCAGGAATCATCCTAAGCTACTTTAAAGCATTGCTAGCATAAACTATAACACTTATGCACTTAAACAATTTAGAAGCATACTATACAACATAACATGATATAGACTCTCAAAATTATTAACTTGAAATCTAAGATACGAAATCAACTAAAGTGGTTCATGCCACCTAGCATCTATGTTCCAAAATGAGTCTAAGGAATCGTCTTAGGCTACATTAGAACAATAAAACACAAATTACAATATCAATACAATTTAAACAACATTAGAACTTCCAATACAACGTATAAAGCATGATTTCTCAAAGTTAACATCTTGAGACTCAAATGGGAAATCAAATAAGGAACAACAAGTTACGATATCATCTAGTTATCAACTTGAAATAACATACGAAATCAAACAAGGTGGATACTCGAACATCACACCAGATCAGACCGACAACGTGGTTATTTTAGGGTTACTAGCCTATGGGTAACCTCCATATGTGCACACTAGACTATAGGGGGACAATCCCCTGTACTTGATCGATCTCGTCGACTATCACAATAATAATCAACCCTTTGCAATAGGACAAATAATTGTAAAATAGGGCTATTAGACGGGTAAGTCGAACCACTGGGATTGCTAGTTTATGGCAACCAAGGTTGTAAAATCACTTTTAGTAAGATGAAAGGGGTATAGAGTTTTATTTGGTTTGTCACTTGATACATGGAATTAAATTGTGCTTAAAACAATAATTGCAAGGAAATTAAGGGAGAAAAACTTAGGTAGAGAAGACTAGGGAAGTGAATCCACTACCTACCCTATTAACATGCTAGTTGAAATTAACTTGGGGGAACAACATAAATATGTGACCATGGAATGTGACAACACAAAATTGCTACATTCCTTCAAGAAATTCATGAAATCAATAGGCAAGAATAATCTATCAAAGATTTGCATGCGTGAACTACCTAAACTAAGGTGTAGCCTTAGACATACTCACTAAGCTAGAGATTATCAAGCCCTCAATCAAATGATAAAAGCACATGAAATCAAGAATCAAGATTAATCCATCAAATGGAGGCCCTAAGCTATGGACTAACAAGGTTCTCATAAAACATGCCATTAAAGCCATTTTGCAATCTCATTTTCATTGTCACTATAAAAATGCTAGCCATACAATCATGAGAAATTATGATCTAAGACAAGACAATAACTTTAACATAATCATTTATAGAGATTTATATCCATTACAACATGTAAAGTGCTCTAGATTGCAAAACTACCACAAATATACATTCTTCCCCAAATTAAACCTAAAACTAAGGCATGCTTATAGGGAAGGGCTTCATCACCTTCCTAGAAAGGGAGTTAGTTACCCATAGATGCAAAGGAGGAAGGAGAAATGATGAAGAACCCTTTCATTTTCGCAGCTAGAGCTCCAAGAAACACCAAACCTCAAGCTCACAATATTTCTCTCTCTAAAACCTTACAACAATGAGAGATATCCTATAATACAACCCTCTAAGCCTTCTATAAGCAACCATAGACTCCTAACCACTCCAATTTCATGGTTCAAAATCCCTAGGAGAGGGCAGAACCACACAATGGGTCAAGGGGATAGCCTTAGATGAAATAATGCAGACCATGCCCACTGGTCTGCAAAATGGCGGGCACCCACAGGCGCAGGGTGGTCTCCCACGGATGCACAAAGTCTCTGGTCGATTAGGCGGGCGCTGGCGAATTCTGGGCGGGTGCCCGCGAATGTAAGACTTTGCTGCCTAAATGGGCAGGCGCCTGCGGGTTTTGGGAGGACACCCGCGGGTTCTGGGCTGGTGCCCACGACTGCATGACTTCACTACTTTCACCATTTCAACTTGAACTATGTTTGGATTGGTCCATTGACGCGGTCTTCCTCCTTATCGTTTTGCAAGGATAACCATGAGTTCGATGAGTCACAGGTTTGGCCAAAATAAAGGTCCCCAGCAATGGCATACTTTGATCTTAAAAAACTTATCAAAGTATCACTTTTAACTCTCTTTGGGGAACCAACCTGAAAATAGACAAAAGCATACAAATAAAGCTAATATATACAGTATAATCAACTAATGGACTTAACTAATGCAAATAAAGGCGCTTAAATATGCAATATTCGGCGCTTATCACACCCCTAAACTTACATTTTACTAGTACTAAAGCAAAACTATAATGAAAACACTTAATGAAATGACAACAAATCTCTTCTTTCATGAGAGTGACGATTGCATTTAACATATGCAACAAGCCTTTTAAACCCCTAGGCATCCCTAGAGGACAAGTGAAGTCTCGTGAGGGTTTAATAAGAATGTTACCCACAAACATCAAACATGGTGCATGAAGATACACAAAGCTCATTTGAAACTTGGAACATAGAGAACATTGGAGATGGAATCATTATGAAGACTACCTTGTGTATATGAAGCATTGATAGAACAAAATGGCTACTCATCTTTCAACTCTCATGTATTAACATCATAGTCTATATAAATACTTTAATTGTCATATCTATAATAGAAATCATCTCTAGCTTTAATGAAAGTGAACCAAATTCCCAATATACAGCTTTTACCTTCTTTTTCCAATTTCAAAACACAAATTTTCAAATCATTGAATTTCCCTTTTAAATGAAGTCTATGAGGCATGATTTATTCAAAATACACATATATATATATATATATTTTCTTTTTTCTTTTTTATATACATATTATGGTCATGCAATGCCGAAGTCCTTTAAGCTTTCTAACCGACCCATGTAGCAAGTATTAGGCCAGCAATTCCCAAACCGGATGGCTTTAGGGTGCTAAGTGTAAGGACACTCCAAGGGCTTAATAACTCGAGTTGGCAAGGCTACTAACTCCAACGAACTATATTTATTTATTTTTATTTTGTGAATGACTGTGCAATGCCTAAGTTCCTTAAGCTCTCTAACTAACCCACGTAGCAAGCGTTAGGCCAGCAACTCCCAAACTGGATGGCTTTAGGGTGCTAAGTGTAAGGACACTCCAAGGGCTTAATAACTCAAGTTAGCAAGGTTACGAACTTAAACTAGTCATTATCCTTATTCATTTTTCTTTTTTTTAATTTTTTTAGAGATTCAGTGCCAAAGATATCCATTTATTGGGTCATCAATTCAAATCAACTAAGTCAAGGTCAAGATCAATCAGGTTGCATGCCTCACAATTGAGTTTTCGGTGTGAATCTGTGCAGTGTGAAGCATAGAAGAGAATGATACTCGAAGATTATCTAATTAAAACATTTATACAAACCATTTTAAATCCACGTGTTCATTTCAGATTTTCCTCAATTCAAAACTATCATTTACCTCTATACACAAAGTATTTAACACATGCTTTAATCTCCAACAAATTCCAAAATTCCAAAATCATTGCTTCCATTTTTTTTTTTTATATTTTCAGTTTTATACCAATCTATTTGAACACAAATAGCAAATGCAAACACTACACAATACACAATACCCCCAAACTTGAATGGCACATTGTCCCCAATGTGTGAAGACAAGTAAATCAAAATAAGAGTAAGAAGGTAAAAGAACAATAATACCAAGTAGAGTGACGAAGGCAAAGGGGCCATCTATGTGAATGCGCAAATGTTTCCCCCAAACTTGGACATGAAGACTTGTCAAAACACAACTAATATCCACGTGTAAAAGCATAGGTCTCTTAAGAAAAACTAAAACAGGATTAATAACACAAACATGAATTTTATTGAAAGATAATTATCCACACAAAACACAAAGCTACACACATAGGAAAAAATGTAGCCACAAGTTTAAAATGGATAGCAAAATAATGCCAAAAGTGGTGCCATATAGAGAGATGAAGTTGGGTCAGGAATTTTGTCAAGCAGGTGGTGTGCATTTTGCAAAAATTAGAGACAAAGACAATGAATGGTTCTTGAAAACCCAAAAATTTGTCCTACAATCAAGATACACTAGCCCCAAATCAACCACAAATCTCCACTACATGCAATCCCATCCTCCATTTAAACTAAAAACTTTGAGAGAGTGTAGGGGAAGAGAACTTACCCAAATGGAGATGCCCAACCATGCCTCCTTGATTGGTGCAAATTGGAGGGGAAGAGAATGAGAGATGAGGGATTGAGATGATGAAGTTGGGGAGGAAGACGAGATGGGAGAGGAAGAGGAGGAGATGAGGAAGAAGAAGAATGGTGCTGGGAAGGGGAGAGGGGGGCGAAAGAGAGAGAGAGGGGGGGTTTAAAATGTTAAAATGGGTTTGACATACCCATTTTAAGGAGGCTGCGATGGGCGGCGGGCGCTCGCGACTTTCACAATGCTGCTGCCCTTTTTGGCGAGCGCCCGCATGATCATGATTGGCACTTCCCATTTTGGTGGGCGCCCGTACTTTCATGGCGGGCGCCCGCAAAGGCTTGGGCAGACTCCTTTTTTGACTGAGTTTTTGGCCTAACAGGGCCAGGGACAGGATCGACAAATCCCAAATTTGAAATTAAATTCCTATTAACCCGAGATACCTTGTAGAACCTTTGGAATGGGATTCGGAGCACAATTACAGAAGCAATTATTTTAGAGGCCCGAATTTCCCGTGATGTTTAATTTAGGTGAGAAAATTACCGGAATAACCTTGAAAAATTCCGAAAATGGTACCGAGACCTTAAAATGACTAAGAAAACCTAATGTGACTTTTGGAACACAATTCTAGATAATTCCGGAAGAGTTCACATTTTGGCAGTACTTAGCTAATTTCCAGAAAATTCTTGGCTAAGGCAACTTGGAAGAGGGAAGCTTGGAAGTTGAAAGAATTGCTTCCCATGAGTGCTAAATTTAACATCGATAGCTAGACGAACTAAGATCGGGATCCATCAAGGAGATGGTCCTATAACATTCCTTATGCAACTCTCCTCCTTTATACGGTCTCAAACTTGGATCAACAAATGGTGAGGGATATTGATCCTTCCAAAGAGAAACAAGTTTAGCCTTAGAGGATTTGAGTATCTCTTGTAATCTCATTTTTTTCATTTTCAGATTTAAGCAAAGGTGTTGCTTGTTCGAGATTATGGAGTCTCTTTCAATGTCATTGCCTAGAATAACAACGGGAGGATCATGACCTTTCATATTTGCAATTTCCAAGTCACATACCTCGTTATACTCAAATAGTTCATTCACAGGTTAAGTATCTTTGACAATGATTATAGATTGGGCTGGAATGATAGGAAGAATTTCCAGTGACTTGTCAACATTCTCATTATCCTTATCCAGTAGTCCACCCTCAAAATGTTGAGGTAACTCTGGTGAAGAAATGGAAGAAGATGGAAAATTCCAAGACAGAGATGGATTCGGTGCTTCCCATAAAGGAGAGGGAAAGTGTGATGGAATATCAGGCAAAGAGTTGACTTCCCAAATGGATTTCTCTACATTGAAATCCTTAAAATCAAAGTGGACCAAGTAAGCTTGTAGGGGATCCTCTATTGAAGGAGGTGGGATTGGATTTTGAATGAGTTCATCAGCAATAATGATTGCATAACACTCACTGTTATCCAGAGGAAGTTGTACAGCATTGAAAATATTGAGCTTAACATTCATATTCCCAAAAGAGATATCCATCAATCCAGTTCTACAGTTAATGGAAGCATTAGCTGTAGCTAGAAAGGGACATCCGAGAATTATGGGAATGTGTTTTCTTAGGTCATAGACTGGTTCCGTATCAAGAACCACAACGTCTACCGGGAAGTAGAACCTATCCACCTTTATGATAACATCTTCAATGATTCCTCGTGGTTGCTTAATAGATCTATTAGCAAGTTGCAACACTATCAGAGTTGGTTTGAGCTCTCCCAACCCAAGTTGTAAGTAAACTGAGTAAGGAATCAAGTTCACACTCGCTCCTAAGTCAAGGAGGGCCCTTTCTATCTTGTGGTCACCAGTGACACACAAGATTGTTGGGGCACCTGGATCCTTATACTTTAGAGGAGTGTTGTGCTAAATGATTGCACTCACATTTTCAGTTAAGCTTACCTTCTTTGGTAAATGACTTTTGGAAGTGCACTTTTGAGTGCACAAGTCCTTGACAAATTTGGCATATGGAGAAATTTGCTTAATAGCATCTAAGAGAGGTAGATTGATCTTTACTTGCCTAAAGACCTCCCACATGTCTTGAATTTGACAACTTTTGTTCCCAAAATGTGTCGACTCTTGAAGACGTTGAGGAAACAGAGCCTTGGGCTCATAAGAAGTCTCCACATTAGGGGTACCAAGCTTGGAATTTTCAGCACTAGACTTTGGATTTTTGGGAGGAAGGATTTTGTCATCTTTTCCTCCATCAACCTTGTTATCCACAACTCAACCACTTCGAAGGGTAATTATTGCTTGGACATGTTCATGATTAGGCCCACTCGGAGGAGGGACTTCGTCAATCACATGAATCCCTCTAGGATTCTCAAATGGTTGAGCAGGAAGGTTGCCCTTATCTCTTTGAAAAAGTTGGTTCACTGAAATAACTATTTGTCCCACTTGATCTTCAAGTTTAGCTATTGACCGAGTATGCGAATGCACCAATTGCAATGTGGGTTGCAAAGAAGCCAATAATTGCTTGTTAGATTCTAATATTTACCTGTTAAAGGATTCCATCATTTGCTTATTTGCAGCGAAAATATCATCAGTTGGAAACACAGGAGGTGGAGTAGAGACATTTGCATTATAAGGTGGATAGTAACTCGAAGAAGCCTAAAATTGCCTATTTGGAAATTGAGAAGAGGGTTGATTTTGATGCCCTTGATTTTGAAAAGTTGAATTTTGTGGGGCTTGCTGCCTCCACGAGAAATTCAGATGATCTTTCCATCCCGGATTGTAGGTATTGGAATAGAGATTATTTCCGGGTGTGGAAAACATAGTATTTGCTTACTCTTGATTGCTACTAGGAAATTGCTTCGGTGTGGGGCAATCTTCCAAGAGATAGAAAGGGTTAGTGCATGATAAGCGCCGAATCTTGTATATTCAAGCGCCCTAAATTGCATTAGTTAAGTTCTTTATTTGTGTATTTTATATAGATTATCTCCAATTGTATGTTTTTGCACATTTTCAGGTCCATTGGCCAAAAAGAAGCAAGAAGGATGCTTTGTGGAGGTTTGAACATCAAAGGTGCAATTCTGAAATTCTGGCAGCAGTGAAGCCCAAACTTTGTTCGCCATTTTGACCTTGCAAACTTGAGAACTGGACTTCCATTATAAAATGGCATATTTAGAGCTCTGAATTAGCTTTCCAAATATTCAAGCAGTTCATCATTCGGAGCTCAGAGCAGAGAGTTATGGCTTTGTTACCAGAGGTGCGCAGAACTGCCTGGCAGCAATGAAATTCTGCCTTGATCTTCATTTTCGACCAATCATCCTTGAGAATTGGATCTCCACCAAAACATGAAGTTTTTAGAGCTCTGAATTAGCTTTCCAAATCTTCAAACGGTTTATCATTTAGAGTTCAGAGCGCAAAGTTATAGCCGTTTTACCAAAGTAGGTCCGGGCGGAGCAAACCAATCATAGGGCATTCTGACCAATTTTCGAGTGCTCGAGGCCTTATTTCGAGTGCTCGAAATTAGGGCAGATTGCTTCACGAGATCAGCAGTGGAGTCAGGACTTTGCTCGCCATTTTGACCCAGAAAGCTCGAGAACTGGACTTCCATCATAACATGAAAGATTTAGAGCTCTGAATTAGCTTTCTAAATCTTCAAGCGGTTCATCATTCAGAGCTCGGAGCAGAGAGTTATGGCCTTGTTACCAGAGGTGCGCAGAACTGCCTGGCAGCACTAAAGTACTGCCTTTCTCCCCATTTTCGACCAACAAGACTTGATATTTGGGTCTTCATTAAAACATGAAGTTTTTAAAGCTCTGAATCAGCTCTCCAAATATTTAAACGGTTCGTCATTCGGAGTTCGGAGCGCAAAGTTATGGCTGTTTAACCGAAGTAGGTCTGGGCGGAGCAAGGCAAGAATGGAGCATTCTGCTCCAATTTCGAGTGCTCGAGCCCTTATTTTGAGTGCTCGAAATTAGGGCAGAATTGCATCCGTAAATGGCCCATTTTCAGCCACTTGCATCTTGGGTTCCTCAATTCTAATTTCCCTCTTTAATGGTTGGTTGGAGATGTTGGTTGGTGGGGATTTTTTGAGCCTTATCTCTAGAAGATAAGAGAGGGAAGCCACACAATACATTATGCTTCATTTTGGGAAGATAGAGGAGAGAGAAGAGAGGAAGGAAAGAGAGTTCTTCAAGCTAACAAAGGGAAGCTCAAAAATTGGAGATGGAGTTCAAGCTTCTTCTTCATTCTAAGGCTCCAATGGGTAACTAACTCTTCTTCTAGGGAGGTGATGAAGCCTCCCTTGTAAGCATACTCTAGTTTTGTTCTTAATTTGGGGAATGAAGTATGTATGTGGTATTTTTCATAATCTAGAGCTCTACACATGTTGTAATGGATCTTAAATTCTATTAATGATTATGTTGAGTTTTATCATCTTGTTTTAGGTTATATTCTCTCATGATTTTATAGCTTGCATCTTCATAGTGGGAATGGAGATGAGATTATGAAATGGTTTTCTTGGCATGTCTTGTGAAGGTTTTGATAGTCCATTCCTAGGAACGATGAACCATACTACACCCCTAGTTTAATGTAATTAAGTAGATGGTTCATACCAACCGTGGATGGATTATACTTAGTCTTTGATTACATGTGCATTTACCATACAAAATAAGGGATTTGATAGGCCATTCCTAGGGGATTATACTTAGATGGTTTATACTTAGCTCTTGATTGTATGAACTTCTTGAAGATAGTGTAGTTATCATGCATCTCTACATATCATGGTCATTTACATAAGTAGCTCCCCAAGTTAATTGCAATCTAGCATGTTTATGAGGTGTGTGGTGGATTCATTTCCCTAGTCCTCTCCACCTAAGTTTCACTCCTTTTAATCTCCTTCCATTTATTATTTTATGCATCTTTACATTTCTAGCTTAGTGACAAACCAATCAATAACTCTTTATTACACCTTATCACTCTAAAATGACTCTAGACACTTAGGTTGCCATAGATTAGCGCAGTCCCAGTGGTTCGACTTACCCGACCAATAGCCCTATTTTACAATGATTCGTGCTATTGCGAAGGTTGATGTATAGTTGATCAACTGATCAATTTTTGGCGCCGTTGCCGGGGACTGCAACGGTTTAGCGACCAAGGTTCTAGGGTTAATTTTAGTTTGATTGTGAATACTGTGTTTTGTGAATATTTTTTTGTGTGGTTTAACCATTTTTGTGTTGAAAGTAAGATTCTAGGGACTCGAAGCTCGCCGTGAGAATGATAGCAAATTGTAAGTCTAGAGGACCCCAGGTAAGTCTCGTGACTTCTAGTTTCAAGTTGTGAATATTGTGCATGTGTTAAATCTAGTTTTAGTTTAGTTGTGAAGCCCTTGTTGAGGCTCTTATCCTGTTTTAATTTCGTGTTCAAGCATCGGTCCTTGTCGTGACCAATTTAATTTTTGTCTTGATAATTGAGGAGAAAGGGAATATCATATGTGGAGGTTATGGTGATGAAGTGTTGTGTTGATTGCTTTGTGTGTTGTTGAATTACTCCTAGATGGAGAATAATTATCTCCCAACTCAATTCTACACACCACATGCGTTTTGTGCTTTTTGCTCTAGTAATATACATCATACAAGAGATGGTCTTCCAACGAGACAATTCTCGGATTTTTATCTAAAGCAACCAAATGCAAATTTCTCTGAACCGACTAGTGATCCATACTTCAATGGTTATAACTCGGGTTCAGGAGATCATCAAAACTTCTTGTGGCATGACATAGGAAATTCAGTCCCACAATCTGTTGGGCAACATTTTCACTCCAATTTTCAACCCAATGATCATTATTTCCAGCCCTCTTCTTCTCCTTTTCCACCGTCTCCATTGGATGAGCTAATTGTTGCTAACAAACAAATGATGGAGTCTATGCACACGCAAATGATGGACTCCAACAATCAACTATTGGCCTCCCTTGCTAGCATGCAATCCACAGTAGAGTCTATCAATCAAGTGGTACCATATCACCAGTCCCAAGTTAATGCAATGATAGATGACCAAATATCTCAAATTCAACAAAGGATTAATGCTAAAAATCATGAAGAGGAGGAAACATTTTCATTTGAATTTATGGCCAATCCAAAAGAAAATTCTATGAATGATGAGATTACTCCTAGTAACTTTCATCATGAGAATGATCAAGTGGTTATTACATGTGAAAATGATGAAATGGTGGTTGAAGATCAAATTGTTGCCACTCATAAAATGGAAGAATTTGTGGTTAAAAATGAGGAAAAAGATGATGAGATTGCATCCTTTAAAACTCCAGAACAACCCCTAAATAATCCTTTGCTTGATGCACCTCCTTCAATGGAGGATCCTCTAAAAGCTTGTTTGGCTCATTTCAACTGTGAGGATTTTAATGTTGACAAATCCATTTCGGAGGTGAATTCTTTGCTTAATATTCATCCACCTATTCATTCTCTTCCTTGGTCAACATCAAATGTATCTCTTTCTTGGGAGCTTGCATCTCATCCCATTCCCTTACTTGAGTTGTCTCAAGTTGTTGAGCTCGAACCGCCGGATAAGTGTGAGGAGGATGTTGAAATTTTGAAGGATAAGTTGTCGAGCATTCCCGTGCTCAATATGACCCTTCAAAAGCCTTTGCTATATGCACTCTTACCTACTCCATCTTCCTATAATCCAAATAAGCCCCATAATCCAAAGTTCTTCATTGAGGATGAAGAGTGGGTTGAGGTCTTTCCGCTACCTCTTTTCCACTTTTGTCTTCAAGCTCTTCCTCCTTCGCTTTTAAAAGAATTATCCTATTTGGGGAAGCTTGAATCTCTTGAGAGACATGGTATAGGGTAAGGAGGACTAACCTGATCTCGGTGTCTAGCTATCGAGATTTTTGAGGATTAGTACCTGCTCTAACTTCGTCTAGCTATCGACATTAAATTTAGCAAAGCAAGGGAATAAATTCTTTCGATGTTCCAAGCTTCTCTACCTTCTTAAATTGCATGCCTCACAGTTAAGTTTCCAATGTGCATCTGTGCATTGTGAAGCTTAAAAGAGTGTCAAATCCAGCGAGAATTTAATTGAGACATTTATACAGACTAATTTGAATCTACATGATCATTTCAACTCAAATTTTTCTTTATTTTCAGAAATGTCAACTACTTCTATACACAAGGTATTAAACATATGCTTCATCTCCGACAAGTGTCAAGTTATACTATCATTGCTTAGCAAAAATTATGAAACCAAAAATGCATAAATGCACCCCCAAACTTGAATGTCACATTGTCCTCAATGTGAGAAGACAAGTAAATCAAAATAAGAGCAAAAAGGGGGGAAAGGAACAATAATACCAAGTGGAGTGACGACGACGTAGATGTTCAGCCATGTGAGTGCGCAACGGCGTCCCCCAAACTTGGATATGAAGACCTATCAAAACACAACTAATGTACACAGGTAAAAGCATAGGTCTCGTAAGAAAAACCAAAACAGAAATTAAAACACTAACCTAAATTTTAGTGCAAGATAAAAAATCCAAACAAAAGACAAATGCTGACATTAGCCACAAGCGTAAAATGCAAAACAAAATAATGCCAAAAAATTTATTTATTTATTTAGTATTATTATTATTATTAGTACTATTAATTTCTGTAGGAAGACAAATAGTGGAAGATGCCGAGAGATGTGTGTATGCAGGAGGGGTGCCCGAGCATGGTGGTGTTGGGTTGTGGGTTTGGTTGGTTGATGTTCGGGTTGAGAAGAAGGATGGTGGAAGAGAGAGAAGTTGGTTTGCATGGTTGGCTGCGAGAGGTTGGTTTGTGGTTGATGGGGTGGTGTTGAAATGCATGCATGGTTTATGGAGATGAGGTTGTGGGGTTGGTGTTTTGGGTTGCAGAGAGATATGCCGAGAGTGGTTGGTTTGGGGAATGGAGGTTGATGCAGGGAAGGAAGTTGGTTTGGTGTTGAGAAGATGGGCTGCAGAGATGCCGAGAGGGTGGGGAAGGTTTGTGGGTTATGGGAGTTGGTTGCTTGGGGATGGTGTGTTTAAAAGAGAGTGAGAGGCTAACTTCGAGTGCTCGAAAATGAGCCTGCGAGCACTCGAAATGAAGGCAGTGTCTCGGGTGTTTGGTGCAAGCAATTTTGAGCAATCGAAATGGTATTGCGAGTGCTCAAGATTTTGGCAGAGAGTGAGGGTTGGTTGGTGCATGGAGTTCGAGCACTCAAACTAGAATTTAGAGTGCTCTAAAATGGCTCAGAAGGCTACGAAAGTTGGGCTGAAAATTTGGAGCAATCCAAATGGGAAGTTAGAGTGCTCTAAATGAAGGCAGTGAGCTTGGGATTGATGGTTCACATTTAGAGCACTCCAAATGGGAGCTAGAGTGCTCTAAATGAAGGCAATAGGCTCATGGAAGTTTGGTTCACAATTGGAGCAATCCAAATGGAAGCTAGAGCGCTCCAAATACAAGTAGTAGCCTCGGAATGATGGTGAGGAAGTTTGGAGCAATCCAAATGAGAGTTAGATTGCTCCAAATTTTGACAGTAGCATTCGAATTGATGGTGAAGACATTTTTTTGCAACTGCTGCACCTGATGCCAAGCAATACATAGATGGATTTTCAGACCTTGCATGCATTATTCCAAACCAATGCATGGATGGAAATCAAGAACTTGGCAACTTCATGCAATGCATGGAAAATTTGGAAAATGCTTCAAACTGGGCAAATTTTTTACAACATGGAAAATTTTTAAAAATTTCAAATTCAGTCCATTCCAATGCATGGGTGGAATTTGGTCTCTTCAAATGCATGGATGAATGTAGGAAAATTTTTTAAACCTTGCAAATTCATTCCATTCCAAAGCATGGATGAAAATTTTTGAAAACTTTTCAACTTCATTCTAATGCATGGACAATTTTCAAACTTTTGAACTTCAATCCATTCTAATGCAAGGAGGGAAAATTGTCAAACTCTACACTTCATTGCAATGCATGGAAAATTTTGGGGAACCATGATCCAACAATGCGTTGAAAATGAGAGGTTGTGCACATGAGTTGCATGCCAAAGATCCTATGAAATTGCTCGAAAGCGATGGAAATTTCCGGGAATGAAAATTAGAACTGAGAAGGTCTAAGAGGCCAGTCTAAAATTGCGAAACACAACTGAAGACCATTTCAGAAAAATCAAATTTTTGGCTTATCGAAACCATTTCCCAAAAAATTTCAAGGCACGAGCAATTTAAGAAGGTAGAGAAGCTTGGAATATCGAAAGAATTTATTCCCTTGCTTTGCTAAATTTAATGTCGATAGCTAGACGAAGTAAGAGTAGGTACTAATCCTCAAAAATCTCGATAGCTAGACACACCGAGATCAGGTTAGTCCTCCTTACCCTATACCATGTCTCTCAAGAGATTCAAGCTTCCCCAAATAGGATAATTCTTTTAAAAGCGAAGGAGGAAGAGCTTGAAGACAAAAGTGGAAAAGAGGTAGCGGAAAGACCTCAACCCACTCTTCATCCTCAATGAAGAACTTTGGATTATGGGGCTTATTTGGATTATAGGAAGATGGAGTAGGTAAGAGTGCACCTAGCAAAGGCTTTTGAAGGGTCATATTGAGCACGGGAATGCTCGACAACTTATCCTTCAAAATTTCAACATCCTCCTCACACTTATCTGGCGGTTCGAGCTCAACAACTTGAGGCAACTCAAGTGAGGCAATGGGATGAGATGCAAGCTCCCAAGAAAGAGATACATTTGATGTTGACCAAGGAAGAGAATGAATAGGTGGATGAATATTAAGCAAAGAATTCACCTCCGAAATGGAATTGTCAACATTAAAATCCTCACAATTGAAATGAGCCAAACAAGCTTTTAGAGGATCCTCCATTGAAGGAGGTGCATCAAGCAAAGGATTATTTAGGGGTTGTTCTGGAGTTTTAAAGGATGCAATCTCATCATCTTTTTCCTCATTTTTAACCACAAATTCTTCCATTTTATGAGTGGCAACAATTTGATCTTCAACCACCATTTCATCATTTTCACATGTAATAACCACTTGATCATTCTCATGATGAAAGTTACTAGGAGTAATCTCATCATTCATAGAATTTCTTTTGGATTGGCCATAAATTCAAATGAAAATGTTTCCTCCTCTTCATGATTTTTAGCATTAATCCTTTGTTGAATTTGAGATATTTGGTCATCTATCATTGCACTAACTGAAGCATATGTTTAATACCTTGTGTATAGAAGTAATTGACATTTTTGAAAATAAAGAAAAATTTGAGTTGAAATGATCATGTAGATTCAAATTAGTCTGTATAAATGTCTCAATTAAATTCTCGCTGGATTTGACACTCTTTTAAGCTTTACAATGCACAGATGCACATTGGAAACTTAACTGTGAGGCATGCAACTTGATCGACCTTAACCTTGGCGTAGTTAATTTGATTTGATGAACCTGATAGATGAATATCTTTGGCATGATTTAAGTTGGACCTAGTGTAAAAAAAAAAAAAAAAAAAAAAAAAAAAAAAAAAAAAAAAAAAAAAAAAACTGAGAAAGAAAGAAAAAAAAAATGATGACCAGTTGACGTTCGTAGCCTTTCCAACTCGAGCTATTAAGCCCTAGGAGTGTCTCTACACTTAGCACCCTAAAGCCGTCTGGTTTGGGAGTTGTTGGCCTAACGCTTGCTACAAGGGTTGGTTAGAAAGCTTAAAGGACTTAAACATTGCACGGTCATTCAAAAAAATTGTAATAAACATGGTTCGTTGGAGTTCGTAGCCTTTCCAACTTGAGCTATTAAGCCCTATGGAGTGTCTCTACACTTAACACCCTAAAGCCATCTGGTTTGGGAGTTGTTGGCCTAACGCTTGCTACATAGGTTGGTTAGAAAGCTTAAGGGACTTTAGCATTGCACAACCATTCTATGTTTCGCTTATGAGTTGCAATAAATTGTCAACAAGCAACAAAAGTTGTCTTGTAAATAAAATCATGCCTTAGGGACCTCATTTAAAGGGGAATTCAATGATTTGAAAACTTGTGCTTGGGAACTGGAAAAGAAAGTAAAAGCCGCATGTTGAGAATCCAATTCACTTTCACTGAAGCTAGAGTTGATTTCCATTCAAGAGATGATAATTGAGTTAATTATATAGACTTTGATGTTGATGCATGTATGTGGAAATGTATTTAGCCAATTTTTGTATCAATGCTTCATATATGCAAGGTAGTTTTCCCAATGACCCCATCTCCAGTTTTTGTCTGTTTCAAGTTGTATTTGAGCTATGTATCTATTTTATTTTACCATGGTAGATATTTTTGTAGTAGCAGTCCCATGTTTGTCATTCCATTGAGTTTTGCATTTTGGTTTTGCAAAGGGACTAGCAAAATGTAAGTTTGGGGGTGTGATAAGCGCCGAATCTTGTATATTCAAGCGCCCTAAATTGCATTAGTTAAGTTCTTTATTTGTGTATTTTATATAGATTATCTCCAATTGTATGTTTTTGCACATTTTCAGGTCCATTGGCCAAAAAGAAGCAAGAAGGATGCTTTGTGGAGTTTTGAACATCAAAGGTGCCAATTCTGAAATTCTGACAGCAGTGAAGCCCGAACTTTGTTCGCCATTTTGACCTTACAAACTTGAGAACTGGACTTCCATTATAAAATGGTATATTTAGAGCTCTGAATTAGCTTTCCAAATCTTCAAGTGGTTCATCATTCAGAGCTCAGAGCAGAGAGTTATGGCTTTGTTACCAGAGGTGCACAGAACTGCCTGGCAGCAATGAAATTCTTCCTTGATCTTCATTTTCGAACAATCATCCTTGAGAATTGGATCTCCACCAAAACATGAAGATTTTAGAGCTCTGAATTATCTTTCCAAATCTTTAAACGGTTTATCATTTGGAGTTTAGAACACAAAGTTATGGCCGTTTTACCAAAGTAGGTCCAGGCGGAGCAAACCAAGCATAGGGCATTCTGGCCAATTTTCGAGTGCTCGAGGCCTTATTTCGAGTGCTCCGAATTAGGGCAGATTGCTTCACGAGATCAGCAGTGGAGTCAGGACTTTGCTCGCCATTTTGACCCAGAAAGCTCGAGAACTGGACTTCCATCATAACATGAAAGATTTAGAGCTCTGAATTAGCTTTCTATATCTTCAAGTGGTTCATCATTCGGAGCTCGGAGCAGAGAGTTATGGCCTTGTTACCAGAGGTGCGCAGAACTGCCTGGCAGCACTAAAGTACTGCCTTTCTCCCCATTTTCGACCAACAAGACTTGATATTTGGGTCTTCATCAAAACATGAAGTTTTTAAAGCTCTGAATCAGCTCTCCAAATATTTAAACGGTTCGTCATTCGGAGTTCGGAGCGCAAAGTTATGGCTATTTAACCGAAGTAGGTCTGGGCGGAGCAAGGCAAGAATGGAGCATTCTGCTCCAATTTCGAGTGTTCGAGCCCTTATTTTGAGTGCTCGAAATTAGGGCAGAATTGCATCCGTAAATGGCCCATTTTTAGCCACTTGTATCTTGGGTTCCTCAATTCTAATTTCCCTCTTTAATGGTTGGTTGGAGATGTTGGTTGGTGGGGATTTTTTGAGCCTTATCTCTAGAAGATAAGAGAGGGAAGCCACACAATACATTTTGCTTCATTTTGGGAAGATAGAGGAGAGAGAAGAGAGGAAGGAAAGAGAGTTCTTCAAGCTAACAAAGGGAAGCTCGAAAATTGGAGATGGAGTTCAAGCTTCTTCTTCATTCTAAGGCTCCAATGGGTAACTAACTCTTCTTCTAGGGAGGTGATGAAGCCTCCCTTGTAAGCATACTCTAGTTTTGTTCTTAATTTGGGGAATGAAGTATGTATGTGGTATTTTTCATAATCTAGAGCTCTACACATGTTGTAATGGATCTTAAATTCTATTAATGATTATGTTGAGTTTTATCATCTTGTTTTAGGTTATATTCTCTCATGATTTTATAGCTTGCATCTTCATAGTGGGAATGGAGATGAGATTATGAAATGGTTTTCTTGGCATGTCTTGTGAAGGTTTTGATAGTCCATTCCTAGGAACGATGAACCATACTACACCCCTAGTTTAATGTAATTAAGTAGATGGTTCATACCAACCGTGGATGGATTATACTTAGTCTTTGATTACATGTGCATTTACCATACAAAGTAAGGGATTTGATAGGCCATTCCTAGGGGATTATACTTAAATGGTTTATACTTAGCTCTTGATTGTATGAACTTCTTGAAGATAGTGTAGTTATCATGCATCTCTACATATCATGGTCATTTACATAAGTAGCTCCCCAAGTTAATTGCAAGCTAGCATGTTTATGAGGTGTGTGGTGGATTCATTTCCCTAGTCCTCTCCACCTAAGTTTCACTCCTTTTAATCTCCTTCCATTTATTATTTTATGCATCTTTACATTTCTAGCTTAGTGACAAACTAATCAACAACTCTTTATTACACCTTATCACTCTAAAATGATTCTAGACACTTAGGTTGCCATAGATTAGCGCAGTCCCAGTGGTTCGACTTACCCGACCAATAGCCCTATTTTACAATGATTCGTGCTATTGCGAAGGTTGATGTACAGTTGATCAACCGATCAGTGCATGATGCACACACCGCACTTGCTGAATTTTGAGACAAGGAGGGAGAGAGATGCGGTGTCATTAATTGATAGAATTTATGAGCTATGGCATCCACTTAAGAAGATTCTTCCCTCAGTGTCTTTGGTTGACATAGATTGGTGTTCTTTGCATTAGTTGAGGTTGGAGCACTACGAGAATTATTTTGCAATGAGCTTTCACTTAAATTTTTGAGTAAAGTCCAAGCCTCATCCACGTTTTTAGGCATGAACATCCCTCCACATAATGAGTCAACCATGAATCTATGTGGGTCAGTTAAACCAACATAGAAAGCTTGCACCAATTGCCATTTTGGAACTTGGTGGTGCGGACATTTCCTAAGGTGGTCTTGTAGTCTTTCCCAAGTCTCATGGAGTTGTTCCCCATCGATTTATGAAAAACTAAGAATGGACCGCCTCATTTGGTTGGTCTTACTCACAGGATAGTATTTTTTAAAAAAATTCTTGTTGCAATTGAGCCCATGTAGTTATGGCATTTGCAGTAAGGGAGTTTAACCAATATTTTGCCCTATCTTTTAAGGTGAATGGGAAGAGATGCAAATGGATAGCATTTTCAGGGAAGCCCCTCAGCTTAATGGTAGAACAAATTTCAAGGAACTCATCAACATGCTTATAGGGGTCTTCTTTTTCAAAGCCATGAAAGGAAGGAAGCATTTGAATTGTACTAGATTTAATCTCATATTAGGCTGCATCGATGTTTAGCATCACTATGTAAGAAGGAGAGGTATAAGTTGTAGGGATGAAATGGTCCCTAAGAGTCATAGGCACAACATTTGGAATTTCTGCCCTAACATTATTAATTCCCTCATTCCCGACATTTCCTTCATTTCCGGCCATTGTATTAAATTCAAGTTCAATTCCTCTTATATTTAAAGATTCCCTAAGGTTTCTTTTAAGAGTCCTTTCAAGCGAATTTATGTCAATGGGAGATTCAAGAGTTGATAAAGATAGTGACCTACAGCCAAACATCAACAACACACTACACAATCAACACAACAACTCATCACCATAACCTCCATATACGATGTTCCCTTTCTCCTCAATTATCAATAAGACAAAAATTAAATGGCCACGACAAGGACCGATGCTTTGTAAACAGTAAAACAATAATAGCCTCGACAAGGGCTCTACAAGTAAACATCTCTAATTTAACCACATGCAAGATATTCACAATTTGAAACTAGAACTTCGAAAACTTACCTGAAGTCCTCTAGACTTATGATATTTTCAATTTTCCCACGGCAAGCTTTGAGTACCTAGAATCTCACTAGACTACTTAAAACACAACAATAGTCAAAACTGCATAAGAAAATATTCACAAGAAACAATATTCACAATCAAACCAAAGTCAATCCTTCAACCTCGGTTACAAAACCATTTGTAATCCCCAGCAACGGCGCCAAAAATTGATCGGTCTCGTCAACTATCACAATAATAATCAACCCTTTTATAATG
Source organism: Cornus florida (assembly GCF_030987335.1). Lineage (NCBI taxonomy): Eukaryota > Viridiplantae > Streptophyta > Magnoliopsida > Cornales > Cornaceae > Cornus > Cornus florida. Next base: position 29,963,426 of record NW_026775580.1, on the reverse strand, counting down.
GCACAAATCATTGTAAAATAGGGCTATTGGACGGGTAAATCGAACCACTGGGATTGCTAGTTTATAGCAACCAAGGTTGTAAAATCACTTTTAGTATAATGAAAGGGGTACAGAGTTTTGTTTGGTTTGTCACTTGATACTTGGAATTAAATTGTGCTTAAAACAATAATTGCAAGGAAATCAGGGGAGAGAAACTTAGGTAGAGAGGACTAGGGAAGTGAATCCACTACCTACCCTATTAACATGCTAGTTGAGATTAACTTGGGGAAACAACATAAATATGTGACCATGGAATGTGACAACACAAAATTGCTACATTCCTTCAAGAAATTCATAAAATCAATAGGCAAGAATAATCTATCAAAGATTTGCATGCGTGAACTACCTAAACTAGGTTATAGCCTTAGACATATGCACTAAGCTAGAGATTATCAAGCCCTCAATCAAATGTTAAAAGCACATGAAATCAAAAATCAAGATTAATCCATCAAAGGGAGGCCCTAAGCTATGGACTAACAAGGTTCTCATAAAACATGCCATTAAAACCATTTTGCAAGCTCATTTTCATTATCACTATAAAAATACTAGCCATACAATCATGAGAAATTATGATCTAAGACAAGACAATAACTTCAACATAATCATATATAGAGATTTATATCCATTATAACATGTAAAGTGTTCTAGATTGCAAAACTGCCACAAATATACATTCTTCCGCAAATTAAACCCAAAACTAAGGCATGCTTACAAGGAAGGGCTTCATCACCTCCCTAGAATGGGAGTTAGTTACCCATGGATGCAAAGGAGGAAGGAGAAATGATGAAGAACCCTTCCATTTTCGTAGCTAGAGCTCCAAGACACACCAAACCTTAAGCTCACTATATTTCTCTTTCTAAAACCTTACAACAATGAGAGACATCCTATAATACAACCCTCTAAGCCTTCTATAAGAAACCATAGACTCCTAACCACTCCAATTTCGTGGTTCAAAATCCCTAGGAGAGTGCAGAACCACATAATGTGTCAAGGGGACAGCCTTGGATGAAACAATGTAGACCACGCCCACTTGTCTGCAAAATGGCGGGCGCCCACAGATACACGAACTCTCGGGTCGATTGGGCGGGCGCCCGCGAATGTAAGACTACGCTGCCCGAATGGGCGAGCGCCCGCGACTGCATAACTTCACTGCTTTCACCATTTCAACTTGAACTGTTTTTGGATTGGTCCGTTGACGCGGTCTTCCTCCTTAGCACTTTACAGGGATAACCATGAGTTCGATGAGTCATAGGTTTGGCCAAAATGAAGGTCCCCAGCAACGGCATACTTTGATCTTTAAAAACTTATCAAAGCATCACTTTTAACTCTCTTTGGGAAACCAACCTGAAAATAGACAAAAGCATACAAATAAAGCTAATATATACAGTATAATCAACTAATGGACTTAACTAATGCAAATAAAAGCGCTTGAATATGCAATATTCGGCCCTTATCAGTACTAGAACCATGCTCCAGCCGTTGTCATACAACGACGTCCCAAGTTTCCAAAATTAACAAATTGTACAACAACGTATATATCATCATATATATACAAGATAATCAACTACTAAGGCATGACAAATGTCAAATCTTCAGTGTGCGATTCGTTACACACTATAATAATATCATTCAATATTGAAAACACAAACTCATGAATCTAATATAAGTCCAAAATCATGATTTAAACATACAACCAACATCAAATACATGATTAAATCATTAATGCAATAGAAACGGGAATTAATTAAATAAACTAATTGATATATGTTAAACAACATAGCATGGTTATTACATATATCTATTCAAAAACTAAATTAGATTATTGGAACAATAAAGTAGAATTTAATTAAATCATGATAATTTAATCTCTATATTTTAAAACAACTCCAAAAGGTCCCCAATTAATATATACAAGTAAACATGTCCTAGTTATTAGAAATATCAAGTTAAAAACTTAATTAGGCCAATGGAACCATTAAATAGATTTTAATTAATTCTTTTAATTAAAATCGCTAGATTTTCAAACTCATCCAAATGGTCTCAAATTAACATAGGTTTGAGAACATGCCAAGGCCTATTTTAATATCACATTTCTAGTTGATTTCATACTTGTTACAACTATGTGAATTAAACTTTCACAAAAGATAATTATTAAATAAAAGTTGCAATTCTCATTCAAATAATCCTAATTTAATATATGTTAACCAACATACTAAAACCTAATTTACAAGTATGCCACAATTTAATTCTAAGTTGTATATCTTCATGAGATTTTTTTTTTCCTAGTTGGTACTCACACACACTGCCTCCACTGAGGTTCGAACCCCTGACCTCCCTTTGGGAAGTAGGGGCGTTATACTGCTAGGCCATAGGCCTGTTGGTTATCTTCATAAAAATTAAATCTTAAACATAGAAAATAATTAATTTAAATTCTAGAACTTGAACTAAAACATGCATACAAGTTGTATAAGTTTCTAAAATCATCAATACAACATTAATATAAACCTAAGACATCTCCTACCTCAATTTGAGATGAAAATCTCAAATCCCCACCGAAAGAGAAGTGCTCCGAATCCGACGATTCTCCTAGGTTATGTCGGTGACAACGAGGGAAGCAACTTTAACCTTTGAGGTACCATGAAATTCCAACCCTGAACTCGAAACCCGAACTCAAAAATGGTTGGAAATGGTTTCTAATAAGGGGGAAAGGTGCGCGTCATTAAGGCCTTTGATAAACGCTAAGGCTTGAAGCAAATAACCAAGGGAAGAGAGTGGAGGAGAAGAAAGAATGGTGGCAGCTGGCCAAAGAGGGGAAGAAGATGGTGAAAAAGTGATTTTTCACTTTAAGATATTATATTTATAGCAAAATCCTTAAAGTGCCCCGATAGGGCCACGCCGGGTCCGAAAAAGTGGAATTTGAGTATATGCGCTCAAACGGCAAAACTCCATGAACAAAAAAGAACCGAATTGAGAAAATATAAATAATGAAAGAAACAGAGTCAAAAATCAAGTCCCAAGTAGAAAGTTATGCCTTGAACAAGTTCAGTGGCAATCGGGGTCAGAAACCCTAAAATTGGGGAAAAACGACCAGAAGGAAATCCTAAGAGTTCACGACTCGACAAAAAAGTGAAAATGAATCCCGTACGAGGATCCAGGCTCAAAACGAGGCATTTTTGCAATAACTTTCGTTAATTGCATAATGGCCCTTCAAAAAGGGGTTAACTGCACTAATGACCCAGAATGAAAATATCTTCCAAAAATAGTTTTTTAAAAACCCCTGAGATAAAATATCTTCAAAATGTATTTACGAAAAACACCGCAAGAAATAAAAATGTTTCCGAAGAACTTTGCATCCATGCCCCTATGGACACCGAGAGTAACCAGAGTATTTTTCTACAAAAGTAAAGATACATATTTCGTGGAAACCACTTAGGATGAAGGTACGTGAAGTCAAAAACCAACTCCAAGCAAGAAAAGTGAGGTTGTGCCAAAAAGTAACAAACAGGGAAAAAGAGAAAAAGTGAATAGTATCCAAAAAATGAAAATATGGAAATGACTCGATCCTTAAAGGTAGTTGTCAATCTAAGGGAAAGAGTCTTAGAAACCATTTCTGAGTACTCGAGATGACACTAAGTGATGAGAACTCAGAAAAGAAAATTAAACGAATAAAAATTTATTTGTAAAATTTGGGAAAAAAGAAAGGGAGGAAAATGACCGGGTCATTACAACTTGCCTCTCTCACTTGGAATTTTTATGCATTTGCATTCACCACGGTTGTATATTTGAAAGAAATAGATGTTTTTATTGAACATTTATCTCTGGGCGCTATATTCTGGCATTCAGTGAGGTGCTTAGCACAAACAATGGATTGTAATCCGGATACAACTCTAATGATAGTACCTTTTGAGATAGGTGGCGTTCCATGGTTTGTTTACCTGCTTGCCTCACAGTGTTTCAAGTCTGTAGGCCCCTTTACCAACAACTTCAGCTACTCGATAGGGCCATTCCCAATGGGGTTGCAATTTTGGCACTATTCCCACCTTTCGCTTTAAAACCATATCCCCTGGGGTGAAGGCTCGGTATTTGACCCTCCTGTTATGCCCTCGCACCAAGATCTGTTGGTATAAGGCCAGTTGAATTGCTACGTCCTTTCTCCTCTCATCGATCAAATTGAGGTTTCGTTCGAGTAGATGATTGTTCCCCGATGAGCTCCAATCAGTGCTTCTGAGTGTGGGCATGACATGCAATAAGCCATGGTGAACAAGCTCTCTGGTTGGTCTCATTGGGGTGGTTCGGTAGGCCCACTATACCTTTAGGAGTTCCTCCAATCAATTCCCTTTTTCTTCTTCCAGTCTCTTTTTGATACAATCCAAGATTGTTTGGTTTATGATCTCGGCCTAGCTGTTTCCTTGTGGGTGGCTCACCGATGCCAACCTTTGGTTGATTCTATACTCATCGAGTAGCTCTCTAACATATTGATTGTCCAAATTTGTGCCATTATCCATCACGAACGATCCAGGGATTTCAAATCTGCAGATGAGGTTATTCCAAATAATGTGTTTCACCTGAGCGTGGGTCACAGAAGGGTAAGGCTTGGCCTCTACCCACTTGGTGAAGTAGTCTGTTGCCAGCAGGACATACTTGATCTGTGATCAGGCAGTTGGGAGTGGTCCTACCACATCCATTCCCCACTTAGTGAAAGGCCATGGACTTGCCATTAAGCGTAGGTCCTCTGGGGGTTGATATATGAGCGGGCCATACCTTTAACACTTATCACATCTTCTAGAGAACTCCTCTGCATCAATTGACATGTGTGGCCAAAAATAGCCTTACGTTAGGCTTGTGAGCTTATGATCGGTCTCCAGTATGATTTCCACAAGTGCAACTGTGAATCATTCTGAGAACCTCTTGGGCCTCTGAGGTGGTTAGGCATTGCAAATAAGGCCTAAGTACGATAATCGGTACAATTAACTATGGGCGACCGCGTACTTTGGTGCCTTTGTCCTGATTACTCTGGCTTCACTCTTGCTCTTGGGCAATGCACCGGTCATAATGTAGTTCATGATCAGATCAATTCAATTTGGCTCATATGTAAACCCGTTCGGTCTCTAGTGTGAAAGGATGAACCAAGACGTCCATTGGGACTACTCTAGTAAGATTATCACCAAAATCGGATGCTGCATTTGCTGTTTGATCGGCTCTCCAATTCTCCCCCCTAGGGATTTAGTCAAATTTTATTTGGCCAAACCGCTGTGCCTCTCTTTCAACTTTAGATTGATAGGCATTCATGTGTTCGTCTCTGGTGATGTAATCTCCCATTACCCGTCTCATTACCAGCTGAGAATCGCTGAACACATGAAGGTTTTGTAGTTACAACTCCTTGGCCAACCGTAGGCCGGCTAATAAAGCTTCATACTCCACCTCATTGTTTATGATTGGAAACTTAAGTTTGACTGCTTAGGTGAGGAGTGTTCCATCTGGGGTTTTAATTACTACGCTGATTCCTGACCCTGCTTGATTCGGGGAGCCATCAATGTAAAGATGCCACTGGGGCTCTACCTGTGCGTCGAGTCATTGCTGGGCTCTTGGTCTAATAGAAAATCTGCCATAGCCTACCCTTTGATCATAGTGCGAGACTCGTAGCATATCTAGAAAGCTCAATTTCCGACTTAGCGATCCTACCAGAGAGGCTCGGCTTATGCAGAATTGCCCTGAGGGGATAACTGGTTAGGATCATTATTGGATGAGACTCGAAGTAGTGCTGCAACCTAGTCTTTGCATTAATTAGAGCAAGAACAATCTTTTCCATCCTCGGGTACCACCGTTTGGCATTGCCCATTGTCTTAAATGTGTAGAATACAGGCTTTTGCCTCCTATTCTCCTCCCTTATCAATGCTGCACTAGTCTCCACTTTTGACACTACGAGATACAGGTACAACATTTTACCCTGAACTAGAGCAGAGAGAATCGGTGGCTTCTGCATGTATTCCTTCAGGTTGGCTAAGGCTTCTTATTGTTCAGCTTCCCAAGTTTGCTTCCCTCCAGCTCAAATAAGATCAAAGAAAGGCTTGCACCTATCTGAGAGATGAGATATGAACCTGCTCAAAGCAACAATTCTTCCTATTAGAACTTGTACATCCTTGAGGAACTTCGGTATCCCATTCTGCACCAATGCTGTGGCTTGGACTGGGCTGGCCTCAATGCCTCTACTATTGACTATGTGGCCTAAAAACTAGCCAGAGGAAACCCCAAATGAGCATTTTGAGGGACTCATCCTCATACAATGCCTTTTAAGATTTTCAAACACATCTTTCAAGTCACAAAGGTGATCACTCTTTAGACTGCTTTTCATCACCATGTCATCGATATAGGCTTCCATCATCTGGCCCATCTATCTCTTAAAAATCTTATTAATGAGATGCTAATAAGTTGCCCCAGCATTCTTTAACTCGTACGGTATGAATTTGTAGCAGTAAGTTCCTCGCTCAGTGATAAATAAGGTATTATATTCGTCTTTAGGGTCCATTGGGATTTGGTTGTATCAATAGTATGCATCCAAAAATGCCAGTTGTTCGAACCCAGTAGTGGCGTCCACCATTTGGTTTATCTTTGGGAGGGGGTAGTTATCTTTGGGACAAGCTTTGTTTAGACTGGTGAAGTCAATGCATACTCTTCACTTTTCATTTTTCTTCTAAACCACCACTATGTTGGACAACTATTGTGGGTAATGCATCTCTCTTATGAACCCTGCCTCTAACAAGCGGTCAACTTCCTCAGCAACGATTTGGCTTCTTTCTAGGGCAAATCTCATTTGCTTTTAGCGAACTGGGCAAAAGTTTGGATTAAAACTAAAGCTATGACAAACAACTTTGGAATGCACTCCTGGCATGTCCAAATGGCTCCAAGCAAAAATGTCCGAGTTAGCATTGAGCAAGCTTGTTAACCCGGTCTTCTTCTCTTCAGACTGCAAGGAACCGATCTGACGGAGGGGACATTAACTACTATTTATCGCCTTGGGTTTGGGTTATGCCCTTCCCTTTTCGCTTTGACCTGATGGTTACGGCGTAGCACTCCTTAGCAACCACCTAGTCTCCTCAAATGTCAACCACATTGCCTCCATTTGGACTGAGGCATCACATTACTTGGTGTAGGGTAGATAGCACTACTTGCATGTGGTGGATCTACTTCCTTCCCATCAAAAGGTTGTACATGGGATGGACATCCACTATGACAGTTTTCTTTCAGACTCCTCCTAACTGCACACACGAACAACTCAATCACCCCAATAAGCTCAACTCTCTTTCCATCGAACCCCATTAAAGGGTTACCTATAGGTCTGACCCTTATTGGGTCGATCTGTAGCTATTCAAATACGAACTTAGTGATTATATTCGCACTGCTCCTACGGGTCAATTAAAACTCACTTTACCAAACATCCCGCTACCATGAGGTTGATGATGAGGGGATCCTCGTGTGGAGTCTAAACTCTCTTTAGGTCTGATTTATCAAACTTGATCTGGGTGTCCAGGTCCTCTCGCCTTATAGTGCTAACATTGTTCACTCTCCTTATCTTTTACGCTTGCCTCAGGCATGTTCGGAGTAGTTCTTTAGCTTTTTCGTCCCCTTTAGGACGCCCATGGATGGTGTTGATCACTCTTACAAGTTGCACTTTCTGGTAGGGATACAACTCGGGCGGGCTGAGCGGGTTTGAGTTATAACTTGAGCCCAACCCATATGAAATGATAAGTCCAAGCCCAAGCCTAACTATCCTTAACCTTAACTACTCAACTAGAGCCCAAACCATCTTTCTATTTTTAAATTCGGGCTTGCAACTCAAGGTTAGATTCTGAGTTAAAACTTCAGGTTAATTCGGGTTACTCATATGGCTAATCTTTATACCAAAATTTTAATATAATCTTGAATTAGTTTTAGATTAAATTACTCTTAAACAAGAAAAAGTTTAAATACTTTCTGTAAATTTTTAATAAATTACAAACAAATTTTTAGAAAACTCCTAAATGTTAACATACAATAAATTAATATTTAACAAAAAAAGTTGAAAAGAAAAAAAGTGATCAAAGTTTAATTATTATATATAATGCATTTAAAAGTAAAAATATATATATAAATTGTAAGGCCCCGAATTTTCTAAATAAAATCCTCAATTTATTCAAATCAAAATACATCAGTATTACACCCAGGATCGCAATAATAATAATAATAATAATAATCTCTATTGATACAAAATCAATTTCCTCAAAATAAATATATCTCTAAATAAATAAATAATTCCTCAACGCCAACTCTTTTACCTAAGCCTTCTACTAGCAATCCAAGTTCATCCTCAGTACCTAAAACTATAGGGGAGTGAGAGGGGGAAGTCCTAGTAGGAAAAACCATAACAAGGATTTCAAAAAGTTTCATGCAAAATTAGCTTCACAAAAATATACATATATTTTTAAACAAAAATACGTATATGCAATTTAAATAAAAGAGCAATCATAAAATATTTGAAACAAATCATCCAAGCCATTAAAGGTATGATGATCCAACTCTACAAAATAAATAAATCAACACTAGGTCAACAAGCCTCCAAGTCCATCTCGGCACAATCTGTCCTCAACTCTCTGTCTGTGCCTTCTTTATGTGCCTTTCGGCTGACCTTAAGCTCTCTCTATCTAAGCTCTCAACTTATCTCTTCCGTCTTTCTTAATACTCACTAAGTGCGCAACACACACACACACACACCTTATATAAGCTTATTGCACTAACACAATCACTGCTCAAACAAAATATCAAACAATTAGTCTTCAAATGGAGCCCACACAATTATCATTTCCTTTTTGGCTTTCCCATTTCGTTGCCCCCTAAACCTCTTCCATCTGATGATACACTTTATATAAATGCATAAAATTAAAGTCAAAAGAATTGCCCAACAAGTCATCCAAGTGGGACCTACAACAACCAATCCATTTCCATTTCTCTGTGCTTTCGGCAGATGCATCTCCTAATGCATCAGACAACATATATAAATATATATATATATATATATATATAGAAAGTAACTAAATCAACAACTCTTGTGGGACCTACGTGCCAATTTCAATTTTCCTTTCCCTATTATCTCTTCAGCCAGCCCACTTCCTTCCATGAGATTGCATATATATATATATATATATCTATATATATATTATGCAACAAAGAAACCAACTCAATAAACTGTCTCCAATTAACAAAAATAAAAATATCAATCTCCAATTGATAAATCTCCAACATATTTAAATAATGACAACAAAAAATCATGAGATAAAATATAATTTCAACTCTTAAAAACTCGGGTTATCACAAATTTAATATTAGAATTTTGGTCCGGATTGCTAGCACTTCAACCCAAGCCCAACCTAATTAAATTCAGGTTAAAATAAGCCCAACCCTAATTGTAAAAATGATTGTCCAAACCTATAAAAAATCAGGCTGGGCTCATTTTGGGTTCGGGTTACCTAATCCAAGTTGCATCCCTACTTTCTGGGTGTGACAACCCTGGATTTTTCAACCTAGTGTGTCTTGTGATGACCCGAAACAGATCCAGAATGCGGAAGCAAAGACAAGACAATGGTCCCCTAAGGCACAACACCTCTAAGACCCTAAAATAACCTTCCATGAGGTAACGGAACTCAATAAGAACTCACGCAGAAGCAAAAGATTGGAAAGATAACAATTAAGCCCCCAGGGGCAAAATAGTCATTTTTGAAAATATGGATTCATATGCCACCAAGCACACCACTGGAAAGACAATGAAAAACTAGTCAAGATGGACTCAAGAATCGCATGATTTGGAGTCCAGACGAATAAGAAACGGCAAGACGAAGAAAAATGAACATTTAAGGCTAAAAGGGTATAATGGTAATTCCAAACTGAAGTGGGTACCCCGTGTATACTATTGGATAGAAAATGAAAAATTAACAAAGATGGACTCAAGAATCACTTGATTCGGAGTCCGGACGGTAAAGATAACAAGTCCTGAAGTCGAAGGAAAGAAAACCCTATCCCGGTTCGAACCAAATCCTGACACTACTCTACTAAAACTTGAATATCTTGAGCTACAAATGGAATCTAAAGCTTCAGTTGATACCATTGGAAAGCGTATTTCAATGCAGTCAGTTTAGACTTAAGAACGGACCAATTCAGAGTTAAAATGAGGAAGATATGATGACCCGAAGTTAGAAGTGCATTACTGAACCAAGACACACACATCCACACACACACGAACAGTATGGATGGGCGCTCATGCAAGGACTACAAGTGCTCATGGATGAGCATGCCCAGGGCCAAAACCTACTGCCCTACTTACGAGCGCTCGTGCCCCATGTATGAGTGCTCGTTCTGCAACAAGCTTAGCAGATTTCTGAGTCTGAAATGTGATTTTGAGGACTTTCTGGGCATTTTTGAAAAAAAACACAAGGAAGAAACCCCCCCCCCCCCCCCCCCCTCCTTTTCCAAATTCATGTTTTCTATCTAACCATGCCAAAAGAAAACTTTATTTTTCATGTGAAAACCCCAAAATGCCTTTAAGTCGAATTTTTCAACAAAAAGGTGAAATGAGTCCATAGGAGACTCAAAACACAAACGAAAGGGTTTTTATGAAAAAGATCATGTATGCAAGCATAAATGGTGATTTTGGGCACGTGGGAATGGCCCACGGCTCCCGAAAATGGCCGAGTCAAATCCGACCCCCCGACGGCCAAAAAGGCTAATATGAACTTGAAATGGAAATTTTGAAAACCAAAATTATAAAATGCAGTCAAATGACCGTTTGGCCCTTAGCCACACTTCATACATGATTAAGGAGACCCTATGAAAGAACAAAAATGAAATTTCCACACCTGATGCACCCATGGTGAAATAATAACTTAACATTTTTCAATATTCTCATATTATTTAATGAAGTCAAATTTTATATTTGGATACAAAATACATGTCATTGGCCTCCGACCTCTTTTCATACATGTCAAATACAATACAAAGGTGTACTTATGTACACATTACATATATGGAATTAAATATACATATTTTGACATAAAAGGCTACAAGTGGCATTTCAAGCCAACTTTTACAAGAATTTAAAACCTTCAAGTTTACAATCATCCTAGCAATGATGAACATCACGAACCAAGTCTTCGTACCTGAACAAAACCCCCAGTAACTTCGGGGTGAGTAACAAGTTTACTCGTAGAGAATGAGTATGTATAGACTCGATTTCTTTAGAGATTTTTATATTAACTTGAAACAATTCAAAAGGATCATGTCACCTAACGTCTATGTCAAAGGTTAGACTCAGGGAGCATCCTAAGCTACTTAGAATATTTCTAGCATAAATCACAATATCATGCAATTCCAAACAACATAGAAGCATGTTATACGAAGCAACAAGTTATAGACTCTCAAAATCATCAACTTGAAATCCAAGATACGAAATCAACTAAAGTGGTTCATGCCACCTAGCATCAACGTTCCAAATGGGTCTCAGGAATCGTCATAAGCTACATTAGAACAACAAGACACAAATCACAATACCGATGCAATTTAACCAACATTAGAACTTCCAATACAACACATAAAGCATGAATTCGCAAAGTTAACATCTTGTAACTTAAAATGGGAAATCAAATAAGGAACAACAAGTTACAACATCATATAGTTATCAACTTGAAATAAAATGCGAAATCAAAAAAGGTGGATACTTGGACATCACGCCGGATCAGACCGACACCATAGTTACTTTAGGGTTACTAGCCCATGGGTAATTGCCCTACGTGCACACTAGACTATAGAGGGACAATCCCCCGTACTAGAACCAAGTCCTAGCCGTAGCCTAACAACGATATCCCCAAGTTTCCAAAATCAACAAGTTATGCAACAACGTATATATTGACATGTATATACAAGATATCAACTATCTACGATGCATAACCAAATTTGGAAACACATACAATACATGCTCTAAGTCCACAACTACCATGGCATGAAAGATATCAAATGCAAGGTGTACAACTCATTACACAAGGCAACAATATATCCCATAAAGAAAACATGCTCTCATGAATATAACTATAACAACAATGTTATCCTATGCTCAAAACATAACCAAGTGAATAAACAACAAGTCCAAGTCCATGATTTGAATATAGAAACGACTTCTAAAACACAATTGGATCCATGAAGCCATTAGATAGAATTTAATTAAATAAAATAATTAAATTTTCTAAATTTCAAATCACTTTCAAATAACCTCAAATTATTATATGTTAAACAACATAACATGCTCATTACATATACCAAATCAAAAGAGCAAATTGAGCAAGACATCATCAAGTAGAATTTAAATAATTTAAATTAATTAAATCTCTAATTTTCAAAAGTTGTTCAAATAATCCCAATTTAATATATAGCAAGCAATAAGTTATGGTCGTACCATATCTCAAATCTAAAATGGAATACAAGCAAACTACAATTAACTAGAATTTAGATCAAATTAAATCCATTTAATTTCTAGATTTTAAAACTCATTTAAATCATCCCAATTTAATATACAACAAAGATCAAGTCCTGGCCATGCCATATATCAAGTCTAAAGTGAGTTATAAGTATACTATGATACATCATTAATTTCTCAAATTAACATAAGACATGCATACAACCTTTATCTCATACAAAAGCAAGTAAAATCACTTGGAAAATAAATTATAACACCCCTTACCTCACTAGAGAAGTGTCTCTCTAGAATCCAAGGCAAATCAACACAAAATGGTAAACACTTCAAGGGTTATGAAGAGGAGGATGAGGGGAACGAAAATTATTCCCAAGGTTAAGCTTGGAAATCAATGGAAGGCCCTCAAAAATCAAGGTCAAGGCCTAAGGCTTCAAGCTCCATCCATGGAGGCTAGGGTTTTCTTATAAGGAATAAAATGAAATAATGTGGTTAAGTGTGAGTGGAGAAAATAGAAATCCTCCACTCACTATGTGCTCTTACACCATGGTCAACACACACATCTATGGTTAATTACATAAAAACCCTTCTCTAAAACCTTAATACCAAAGTGGCCCAAAAATAATTGCAAGACTTAATTTGGAGCGTACACTTGTTACTCATCAAAGCATCCATTGTAGGCTTAATCTCAAGCCTACACTTGTCAACCATCCAAGCCAACAAGTGCACCAATCCTAGGCTAACAAGTGGGTGAATCTCCACACCCCACATGTCATGATCCAAAGCATCAAAGTGTCCCCACACAAATGTCAACAAGTGGACCAATGAGAGTGTGACACTTGTCACACTTTCCAAAAATTATAAAAAGGTCCTTTATGAGAATATCTTCAAATTAAATTGCAAAATGGTGCCTAAGACGAAAAATAATTACTTTATAGTAATTACACAAATGACTCCAAAATAAAAAGAAATTCTAAATAAGTGTGCATCCACACCCCTAAGGAAGAAAGTACACAACTAGCATGCTTTTCTACAAAAGTAAAAATACACATGGTATGAAATTTAAATATCATAGATGCATGCAAAACTGGAATCAAATCTGAACACGAAAGAAAGTGCCAACAAAGTGACATGTGGGAAAAAGACGAAAAGTGAATAATACCGAAAAATGAAAATGAGGAAAGGACTCGGTCCTCACAAGAAAGTGTCAATCCTAAGGAAAGAGTCTCGGAAACCATTCCTGAGCACTTGAGCTGACACCAAGAAATGAAAAACTGAATACAGAAGAGAAAAGACAACCAAAAAAAAAAATTCCGTAAAATTTGAGGAAAAAAGGAACGGAAGGAAAATAACCGGATCATTACAACCTTCCCACCTTAAAAAGATTTTGTCCCCGAAATCTAGCCCCAACAAAACAAAAGGCGAAACTAGGATAACTACGATGTACACCTCCGAGTATCGCACACAACATGTTACGAAAGCAATCCCAGAACTGAAAGATAACGTACAAACTAATGTCATTCGCACCCACGTGCTCACGACAGGACAACCTCTTAAAAAGAAAATGACCACGCGGGCACACAACAAGTCAGAACTCACACAAGAATCCAAGGGCAGACAAAGGAATGAAAGACAACAACCGAAAGCATCCCTCATGACAAACCATTGCAAGGGATCAAGAACAACCACCAAAAGAACTCCAAGATATCCACGTATCAAATCAAGGTACCGAACAAAGGCAACCTGGCAGTACGAACAGCAACCAGAACCCGCCCACGACATACTCAAATGCATGGTAGCAATGACAGTGCCTAGTGCCTGCCCACACTTACTCGTCAGTAAGGTAGCATCGACGGCAACTAGCGCTCGCCCACAACACACAACTTTGTATGGTAGCATGACAGTATAAGGTACTAGTTCATAACCTACCCCCCACTAGATCTATCCATGATACGTCTCGATACAAATGACATCAATGTCACAAAATGATCATGGCCAAAAGCATTGTGGGAACCAGACATCTGTGAGAGTTGGAATATGGTCCAAAGACGTTCCAGACCATACCGGCTAATCCCAAACTCTAACAACAATGTCATAGGCACCATTATGCTTAAGCCCCCAAATCATCAATACAGCAAAGCCAATATCTCTAATGTCTCAAAATACTACTACCAACAACATTAATCAAGAATTCAAAGCCTGAAAAGCAAATCAAAACCTCTAGAAATCAAAACGAACCTCACTACAAGACATTTCATCGAAAGTCCTTCATATCTCCCTGAAACAGATCAATTACAAGATTGTACTTTAATCAAGCATCAGATCCACATCCCTATCATGGAGAACTAAATCCTTGAAATATAAGTCCACTAAGTGGCATACACATCAAAATCCTGACAACCAAGGTAAAAAATGAATCTCTCGAAACCGTGTTTAGCATCACCAAGCTAAATCAAAATTCTTCAATTTCCATCGATCTATAAACAACTACTAGAACTATGATTCCTTAAAACTATGCCTAGTCATAACTAGGATGAGAAAGCTCCACAAACAAGCCAGATCCAACAACGATCTTTTAAAACTCCTCCTAAGAATCAACCACATCTAGGTCTCCAAAACTGAAACAAGTCTCCAAAAGACATCTTTAAAAGAGCATCGAGCTCACCCTACGAATCAAAATCCTCAATGGTGTGGACATAAGTCCCCGTAAAATGATCTCACACCAATCCACTCACTCTGAGCACCATAACCTGTCAACAACCATGGTAAAAGAAAGGGAACCATTAATCCTAAGAAGAACAATACTACAACTCTATCTCTGAAACGAAAGACAACAAGGTTAAAGACTTCACCCCCTATATAGAAGTAAATCGACCAAAATCAATTAAATCCTCATCAAGGACCCAAGACAACAACAGTGATCCTCACGAACCAACCAACCCCAAAACTGTGCACAATGCAACGAAGAGAAGAGACTCACTCCTTGTGAAATCCCTTACTCGAACCAAGAAAGGAGGAAAAACCCTATTCTCCTACAAGTGTCAACGCGACAAATACAAAAAGGGAACAAAAAGGAAAATCAAAGATGGAAGTCATGCAAATAACAAGGAAATGCAACTACCAAGAAGGTAAATCTACCCACATAGATAAAATCAAGAATACATGCAGCACGTCTCCACGTAAGCACAAAATCATTTCACTAAAGTATAGTAACAACATAGCATCTCTAAGCATATAAAGAAGGCATGCTAATGCCACACAACAAGAAAGCAAATGTGGACACAACCCCACCTACTCATGCATCACAATATCATAAATCATACTATTAACATGGTAGTAAACGAAACTACAGAAGATAAAATGATGCAACAATGAACCCCAGGGACATCGTGTCCTAGAGTGTCTAAGAAAAAGGAAAGACCAGTCCTAGCTATAATCTGACTCCAAAAACCAATGCGATAACAACTTATCTTAGAACAAACGTGAGCCCTTACCACAATGGTAAGACTCTAACAATCCATCTTCGAACCTAAATATGACTTACAAGTGACACTAACAATGCAATGCTCTCACTAACCCAAAACATCGATCAGTCGACTCAATCCCAAAAGCATCATCATGTAAGGAGAACTCTAACGAAATGGCTACTTTAGTCATACAATCAGCAACTGAATCAATCTCCAAAATCGTCCTCAAAACGACCATCAATCACCATTTCAACACCAGACGCTTAAAACAAAACTCATATCATCGCTAACCAAAAGGACTACGCTTATCGGAACAAAAAACCAACGCTAATTCAATCTGAACTGCGCTCGTAGCTAGCCAGCATGGTAGTATGATAGTGCTATGCACCCGCCCACAACGTACCCGCCCACGAAAATTGCAATCTCAGAGGAACCATCCCGAACAACTAAGGATTGTAAGAGGTCCATAACCTCATCATGGCCCAAAACTAACAAATCCACAATCGATCCAAAAGCTCTAAGGTTACATTTAATGACTCAACTCATAAGAGCCCAAATAAAAGGTGACCTTCCACCTACCTCAAAACCAATGATATGTTAACAACAACCTATACTACCATAAAACTATGACTATAATCACCATCAACCTCAACTCGTGCCTCAATGACCAATCCCGTGTCATGCCAAATATGCAACATAGTTATGCATATACAATTCTAATCTAGCATACATCATACGTCATGCTCTTTACAAAAGAATTAAATCATGCTAAACAAACGGCATACCACATGTAGCACGTAAGTACATAAACATGTTATCATGAAGCATATAAACATATAGAGCATGGCAACACAAGCATGATATGCACCCAAAACCCGTCGTCCTAAGGTTTTCGAACCTAGGAGCTCTGATACCACCTGTAACGACCCTGGATTTTTTAACCCAGTGTGTCCTGTAATGACCCGAAGCGGATCCAGAATGCGGCAAACAATGGTCTCCCAAGGCACAACACTTATAAGACCCTAAGATAACCTTCCATGAGGTCATGGAACTCAATGAGAACTGACGCGGAAGCAAAAGATCGAAAAAATAACAATTAAGCCCCCAGGGGCATATTTTTAAAAATATGGATTCGTGTGCCACCGAGCACACCGCTGGAAAGATAAAAAAAAAAAAAAAAAAAAAAAAAACTAG
Source organism: Cornus florida (assembly GCF_030987335.1). Lineage (NCBI taxonomy): Eukaryota > Viridiplantae > Streptophyta > Magnoliopsida > Cornales > Cornaceae > Cornus > Cornus florida. Next base: position 29,946,239 of record NW_026775580.1, on the reverse strand, counting down.
TCAATTTGGACTTAAGAATCGCATGATTTGGAGTCCGGACGAAGGAAAAAAGGCAAGATGAAGAAAAATGAGCATTTAAGGTTAAAAGGGTAAAATGGTAATTCCAAACTGAAGTGGGTACTCCCGTGTACACTATTGGATAGACAATGAAAAATTAGCAAAGATGGACTCAAGAATCACTTAATTTGGAGTTTGGATGGCAAAGATAACAAGTCCTGAAGTCGAATGAAAGGAAACCTTATCCCGGTTCGAACCAAATCCTGACACTACTCTACTAAAACTTGAATACCTTGAGATACAAATCGAATCTAAAGCTCTAGTTGGTACCATTGGAAAGCTTATTTTGATATGGTCAGTATAGACTCAAGAATGGACCAATTTGAAGCTAAAACGAGGAAGATACAATGACCCGAAGTTGGAAGTGCATTATTGAACCAAGACACACACATCCACACACACATGAACAGTACAGACGAGCGCTCGTGCGAGGGCTAAGAGCACTCGTAGATGAGCATGCCTAGGGCCAACACCCACTACCCCACTTACGAGCGCTCGTGCCCCATGTACGAGCCCTCGTTCTGCAACAAGCTTAGCAGATTTCTGAGTTTGAAATGTGATTTTGAGGACTTTCTGGGCCTTTTTGAAAACAAACACAAAGAATAAACACCCCCCTCCCCCCCCCCCCCCCCAAATCATGTTTTCTAGCTAACCATGCCAAAAGAAAACTTTATTTTTCATGTGAAAACCCTAAAATGCCCTTAAGCCGAATTTTTCAACAAAAAGGTGAAATGAGTCCATAGGAGGCTCAAAACACAAACGAAAGGGTTTTTCATGAAAACGATCATGCACGCAAACATAAATGGTGATTTTGGGAGCACGGGAATGGCCCGCGGCTCTCAGAAATGGACGAGTCAAAATCCGACCCCCCGACGGCCAAAAAGGCTAAAATGAACTTGAAATGAAAATTTTGAAAACCAAAATTATAAAATGGAGTCAAATAACCATTTGGCCCTTTGCCACACTTCATACATGATTAATGAGACCCTATAAAAGAACAAAAATGAAATTCCCACACCTGATGCACCCATGGTGAAACAATAACTTAACATTTTTCAATATTCTTATATTATTTCATGAAGTTAAATTTTACATTTGGATACAAAATACATGTCATTGGCCTCCGGCCTCATCTCATACATGTCAAATACAATACAAAGGTGTACTTATGTACACATTACATATATGGAATTAAATACACATATTTTGACATAAAAGGCTACAAATGGCATTTCAAGCCAACCTTTACAAGAATTTAAAACCTTCAAGTTTGCAATCATCCTAGCAATGATGAACATCACGAACCAAGTCTTCGTACCTGAACAAAACCCCCAGTAACAGGGGTGAGTAAACAAGTTTACTCGTAGAGAATGAGCATGCATAGACTCGATTTCTTTAGCGATTTTTACATTAACTTGAAACAATTCAAAAGAATCATATCACTTAACGTCTATGTCAAAGGTTAGACTTAGGGAGCATCCTAAGCTACCTTAGAACATTTCTAGCATAAATCATAATATCATGCAATTCCAAACAACGTAGAAGCATGTTATACGAAGCAACAAGATATAGACTCTCAAAATCATCAACTTGATATCCAAGATACGAAATCAACTAAAGTGGTTCATGCCACCTAGCGTCTACGTTCCAAATGGGTCTAAGGAATCGTCATAGGCTACATTAGAATAACAAAAACACAAATCACAATACCGATGCAATTTAACTAACATTGGAACTTCTAATACAACGCATAAAGCATGAATTCTCAAAGTTAACATCTTGTAACTTAAATGGGAAATCAAATAAGGAACAACAACTTACAGCATCATATAGTTATCAACTTGAAATGAAATGCGAAATCAAATAAGGTGGATACTTGGACATCAGACCAGATCAAACTGACAACATAGTTACTTTAGGGTTACTAGCCCATGGATAACCGTCCTATGTGCGCACTAGACTGTAGAGGGACAATCCCCTGTACTAGAACCAAGTCCTAGCCATAGCCAAACAACGACATCCCCAAGTTTCCAAAATCAACAAGTTATGCAACAACGTATATATCGACATGTATATACAAGAAATCAACTATTTACTATGCACAACCAAATTTGGAAACACATACAATACATGCTTTAAGTCCACAACTACCATGGCATGAAAGATATCAAATGCAAGGTGTACAACTCATTACACAAGGCAACAATATATCCCATAAAGAAAACATGCTCTCATAAATATAACTATAACAATAATGTTATCCTATGCTCAAAACATAACCAAGTGAATATACAACAAGTCCAAGTCCATGATTTGAATATAGAAATGACTTCTAAAACACAATTAGATCCATGGAGCCATTAGATAGAATTTAATTAAATAAAATAATTAAATTCTGTAAATTTTAAATCACTTTCAAATAACCTCAAATTATTATATGTTAAACAACATAGCATGCTCATTAAATATACCAAATCAAAAGAGCAAAATGAGCAAGACATCTTCATGTAGAATTTAAATAATTTAAAATTAATTAAATCTCTAATTTTCAAAATTTGTTCAAATGATCCCAATTTAATATATAGTAAGCAGTAAGTCATCGTCATACCATATCTCAAGTCTAAAATGGAATACAAGCAAAATACAATTAACTAGAATTTAAATCAAATTAAATCCATTTAATCTCTAGGTTTGAAAACTCATTTAAATCATCCCAATTTAATATACAATAAAGATCAAGTCGTGGTCATGCCATATATCAAATCTCAAAATAAGTTATAAGTATACTATGATACATCATTAATTTCTCAAATTAACATAAGACATGCATACAACCTTTATCTCATACAAAAGCAAGTAAAATCACTTGGAAAATAAATTATAACACCCCCTACCTCACTAGAGAAGTGTCTCTCTAGAATCCAAGGCAAATCAACACAAAATGGTAAACCCTTCAAGGGTTATGAAGAGGAAGATGGGGTAACAAAAAGTATTCCCAAGGTTAAGCTTGGAAATCAATGGAAGGCCCTCAAAAATCAAGGTCAAGGCCTAAGGCTTCAAGCTCCATCCATGGAGGCTAGGGTTTTCTTGTAAGGAATAAAATGAAATAATGTGGTTAAGTGTGAGTGGAGAAAATAGAAATCCTCCACTCACTATGTGCTCTTACACCATGGTCAACACACACATCTATGGTCAATTGCATAAAAACCCTTCTCTAAAACCATAATACCAAAGTGGCCCAAAAATAATTGCAAAACTTAATTTGGAGCATACACTTGTCACTCATCCAAGCATCCATTGTAGGCTTAATCTCAAGCCTACACTTGTCAACCATCCAAGCCAACAAGTGCACCAATCCTAGGCCAACAAGTGGGTGAATCTCCACCCTCCACTTGTCATGATCCAAGGCATCAAAGTGTCCCCACACAAGTGGACCAATGAGAGTGTGTCATTTGTCACACTTTCCAAAAATTACAAAAAGGTGCTTTATGAAAATATCTTCCAAATTAAATTACAAAATGTTCCCTAAATTGAAAAGTAATTACTTTACAGTAATTACACAAATGACCCCAAAAGAAAGAGAAATTCTAAAGAAGTGTACATCCACACCCCTAAGGAATAAAGTACAGAACTAGATGCTTTTCTACAAAAGTAAAAATACACATGGCATGGAATTTAAATATCATGGATGCATGCAAAACCAGAATCAAATCCGAACACGAAAGATGAGGTTGTGCCAACAAAGTGACAAACAGGAAAAAGAATAAAAGTGAATAGTGCCGAAAAATGAAAATGAGGATATAACTCGGTCCTCACAAGAAAGTTGTCAATCCCAAGGAAAGAGTCTCAGAAACCATTCCCGAGTACTCGAGATGACACCAAGAAACGAAAAACCGAACTCAGAAGAGAAAAGACAACGGAAAAAAAATATCAGTAAAATTTGAGGAAAAAAGGAATGGAAGGAAAATAACCAGGTCTTTACACTAGGGTTCACCTTATCATGCACTTTGCCTTGGGCGTTATGTAATGTCCCAATATTTTAAAGTAATTATTTATTGGGATTTATTTATTTTATTTTTATTTAAAATGATTTGTTTGGTTAAAATGGGAATTAATTGCTTTTATTTTATTTTCAATGATTTGTTTTATTTAATTAAGTGTTATGATTAATTGTCTTATTTTTATTTAAATTATATTTTGATATTATATTTGATGAATTTGTGTATTGGTTTGCTTTATGAGAATGTCGTGATTAATTTGTTTATTTGATTTGTGGGTATTTATGCTTGGGTGAATTGATTGTTAATTATTTATAATTATTAGGTTTAATTTAATTATTTTATTTATTTAAGTTAATTGCTTTAGGCTTAAGATAAGTGGAACCAATGGATGTAGTCTTGGGCTTGAACAAAGCTTTGTTGGGTTAATAAAAAAAAGGTCCATGGTTAAGTAATTATTTAAATGATCCTGTTGTGTCTTGTGATACCCCTCGATTTTAGAGCCACGGGTGATCAAGTTCGAACACAGATCCAAGGAATATAAAACAATTAATATATAATTAAGCACGGAATACAAAAATAAAATAAGAATAAATTAATAAAGCTGCAAGAATTCTAAATTAAAAATCCTCAAAATTATATATTTAAAATCCAATAATCAAAAACCTCTATTAGATAAACAACTCGGGAATCCATTTAGTGTACCCCCAAAAATCCCAAACTGAAAAGGAAACAACTGAACCAAAATCCAAAGCTAAACATGGAAAGCAACCCTATGTAGTCAGAGGAATAAGTGACTGTATTTGCTCAGCACGATCAAACTCTAAGCCTTGAACTGACGAACACCTAAAAAATATAAGAGTGGGTCAGGCCTACTAGCAAGTTTTATCCTACTACAATCCATACAAAAACCCGATACGCAGATACATCCTAGGTAGCTCAACAATAACTAAAGTAGTCTATATATGTATAAATACATACTATGGGACGCTCACTAGCCCATAGTTCTGTCTCAGCCTGAGTAAAAGGTAACATGCAAAACGCACGTAACATGGTCATGTATACCTAGACCTAGCAGGGAATATCATTAGGTCCAGTTACCCATCCTAGGCAATATACGCACCATAACCATGATCTTGAGACTCAAAATCATATCACGGTACCATAATGATATATATATATAATCCGTTTAAGGTATGCCATTCAAATGTTTATTAACCTGACATATATATAAGTAGGATTTAACTTTTATAGTTAATCTAACTTATTTCAGAATAGGTAGGACTTAGTATTTTGAACTAAGCCGCCCCTAATATGCCACCGTCCCATACCAGTGCATATACATATATATAAGTAGGACTTAACTTTTATAGTTAATCCAACTTCTTTCAGAATAGGTATGACTTAGTACTTTGAACTAATCCGTCCCTAGTACGCCACCGGCCCAAACCGGTGCATACAAATAATCCGTATAATTGACAAAATAGGAATAAGTAACTCATCAATCATACTCTAAAATAAGCATAAATAAAGTCTAACATGTATATGACCATAATATGCATCCAATACAAGATTTAAAAATCATGTTCCAGTCCTTTAAATTTCTAAGATAAAACTACGCATTTAAATCCTCCAAGCAGTCCATTAATTGATTCAAATATACAATAAATTAAAACATCAATTAATCTAATCTAAGCATAATTATTTTTAGATAACTAGCTACACTTATAACACTGTTGCAACATGATTAACATTATTAAATCATGTACAAAGAATTGTTAGAATTTCAGTAAGCAATTAAATCCACTAATCGATACTCCACATACAAGTTTACTATTTAACTTCATGATGTTCCAATTTTTAGCATAGTAATGTAATAATTTCTTCTAGTATTTTTATAGGTCCATAACAGTTATTTAAAACATTTATTGTAATTTAAACAACTTAAAAATACTCCAGACAACCCAAACAATCCCTTAAAACCAATTTCTGAAATTTCTGGGGCGAGAGCAAGCTCCCATACATTGAGAGCCAGATCTGCTCTCTTGGGAGCTAGCTGCCCACATGTGAGAGCCAGCTCTAAGTCTTTGGGAGCCAACTCCATCCATATGGGAGCCGGCTCCCTCATGTGGGAGCTGGCTCCCTCCTTTAGAGAGCCAGCTCTCTCTCTCTAAGAGCCGTAATCTAATTCTTGTTCATCTTCCTCGCATCCGGTGACATGCAAGACCCTTTGTACTATTTTATTTAACTACCTAGGGTTCAATTTATGTCCCAGAATTAATTATAGGCAGGTGTCTTATATCAACGACATGAAATTTAAGCAAGTTTACAATCAACGAAAAACTGAATTTAAGCAAGAACAACTATCAACCACAAAACTGTTTTATTTAAAGCTTTTAAATTCAATTCAAACATGCTTAAATGATCAGTATTAGCTTCAATTTAAACCCTGGAGACTACCTAGGCATGCACAGAATATAGGTTTAAGAGAAATAGTTAGAATAGGAAATTGCCTCTGATTTCAGTTTAGAAATCTTAAATTGTCTTGTCTAGTAACTCCGGCGACCTTAATTGCTTCTACTGACCTCTGTTGCTCCTAGTTCAACCCACGAGCATGTGTCAATTACTCCTCCTTGGTTCAGCCCTTGACCTTAACCAAACCCTAACTTTTCTCTCTCTGTTCTCTCTCGAACCACCCTGTTCTTTCTTTCTGCCTCCACTGTTCGTGAATAGGGTTCTAAAACCCTTGCAGACTTAAACTTGTATATTAATAGGCCAACTTAGGTTAATCTAAGTCTAAATAATTAGGGAATGAAAAGAAAAGAAAAACACAAGTCGGCTAATCCGTGAAACCACAGAACCCTAATATATTATACTACATTTAACCAAAACTGATCCTAATTAATCAACAAATAAAAACAAATAATTAAATTGCCACATAAGTATACAATTTACACTTTAGCATACATTAAACAATTAAAACAAATCATTTAATTAAAGAAAAACAATTAAATAAACAAAAACTCAATTAAATAAAAAATAACAATTAAACATTTAGGCAAATAATCAAATAAAACGAAATAAAATAATAATTAAAATGCGGAGACTATCGTTTTAAAATTAGAGGTATTACATTCTTCCCCCCTAACAAAAGGAATTTCGTCCTTGGAATTTGCTCTTCCCTTCTTCCATTATGTCAGGAAACTGTGAGCGAATGACATCCTCCCGTTCCCAAGTGGACTCAGCCTCGTTGTGATGACTTCATGGAACACGCACTAAATGGATAACTTTATTACGAAGAATTTGATCCCGACGATCGACAATACGACACAGTGACTCCAAATATGTTGCATTCAACTGCAACTCAATCTCCCCAACATCGATATGCTGATACCAATCCGCATCTCACACAAATTTTCGCAACATGGAAGCATAGAACACATTGTGCACACGATCCTAATTATCCGGAAGTACCAACCGATAAGCCATAACTCCAACTCGATCCATAATCATAAATGGACCGACAAACCGTGGTGACAACTTCCTTTTCTTCCCAAAACGTGTTACTCCTTTTATAGGAGACATTTTGAGTAGAACCTGATCTCCAACCCCAAACTCCAATGCACAAGTACGACGATTAGCATAACTCTTTTGCCTACTCTGAGTAGTACGCATGCGATCCCAAATGAGAATGATCTTCTCAGAAGTATCCTTAATGAACTCAGGACCCAAAAATCTACTCTCGCCAACCTCCATCCAACAACCAGGAGATCGACACGGTCGGCCGTACAATGCCTCAAATGGTGCCATACCAATAGTCTTCTGGAAACTATTGTTATATGCAAACTCTACAAGTGGCAAATAATTCTCCCAGTGGCCCTTGAAATCAAGAACACATGATAAAGCATATCCTTAATGATCTGATTAACTCTCTCAGTCTGTCCATTAGTCTGAGGATGATAAGCAATGCTAAGATGCAACTTTATACCCAAAGCCTGCTGAAAACTCTTCCAAAATCCTAACACAAAGCTCGAATCCCTGTCCGATATAATGGACAATGGAATGTCATGCAGCTTCACAATCTCTGAAATGTAAAATCTCGCTAGCTGCTCCGAAGTGAAGTCAATGTGAATAGGCAAAAAATGAGCTGATTTAGTAAATCTATCAACGATGACCCAAATTGAATTGCAATCCTTAAAGGAATTAGGCAATCCCTCCACAAAATCCATCGAAATGATCTCCTATTTCCACTCCGGTATAGGTAGTGGCTGTAGAGCTCCTAGCGGCCACTGATAATTAACCTTGACCATCTGACAAGTACTACATCGAGAGACAAAAATAGCAATGTCCTTTTTCATACCTGCCCACCAAAACTGCCGCTTCATATCCTGATACATCTTGTCTCCTCCTGGATGAACAGAAAACTCAGAATGATGAGTCTTAGTCATCACATCCTTCCTCAAATCATCAGCAAAAGGTACCACTAAACGTCTCTTGTACCTCAAACCTCCATCAGTCCCAACATAGTAAAATGAGACCTCCCCAGAAGTTATCTCTGCAATTTTGTCAATGCACTGCTGATCCATGAGTTGAGCCCTTAAAACTTTGTGAATGATAGAAGGTGTAACTACCATGCAAGTTATAAAAGCATCCGACAACTCATCCACCGTCTTCAAAGCATTCCACTCAGTAGTGAATAAAATAGAAAGGCTAACAGCGGGTCGACGACTGAGTGCATCTACCACCACATTCGCTTTCCCTTGATGGTACTGTATAGAGAAATGATAGTCTTTCACAAACTCTAACCATCGACACTGTCTCATATTCAGCTCCCGCTGAGTAATACTGCAGACTCTTGTGATCACTAAATAATCTGAAGGATTCTCCCAATAGATAATGCCTCCAAATGCATAAAGCAAAGACTACAGTTGCCAACTCTAAATCATGTATTGGATAATTAAGCTCATGAGGCTTAAGCTTTCGAGATCCATATGAAATCGGTCGCTCCTCCTGTATCAAAACACATCTAAGACCATGCAAATAAGCATCTGTGTAGACAATATACTCAATCCCGCTCTATGGAGTAGACAGAACCGGTGCAGAAGTCAACTTGCGCTTTAGCTTATTAAAAGCTTTCTGACAGTGTTCATCCCATATGAATCGTACACCTTTTTTAGTCAGATGAGTGAGTGGTCTCGCTATCTTTGAGAACCCCTAGATGAACCTACAAGAATATCCTGCCAATCCGAGGAAACTCCAAATCTCGGTAGGTAAAGTAGGCTCTCCCCACTCAACCACTGTTGAAACCTTAGTTGGATCTACCGCTATTCCCCCTTTTGACACCATGTGACCCAGAAACTTCACTTTCCGCTGCCAAAATTCACACTTCTCGAACTTGGCATATAACTGGTGTTCACGAAGCATCTACAACACTGTGCAAAGATGTCTGGCATGATCGTCCTCTGACTTTGAATAAATCAAAATATCATCAATAAAGATGATGACAAATTGATCCAAGTAAGCCCTGAATACTTTGTTCACTAAATCCATGAAGACTACTAGTGCGTTAGTTGATCTGAAATGCATGACATGAAACTCATAAGAACCATATCTAGTGAGAAACGCTGTCCTCAGAACATCTTGCTCCCTAACCCGAAGTTGATGATATCCAGAACGTAAATCAATCTTAGAGAAGTAGGTCGCTCCCTGGACAACGGGTACTTATTTCGAACAGTAACCTTGTTCCACTCCCTGTAATCTATACACAGGCGAAGTGAACCATCCATCTTCTTCACAAACAGAACCAGTGCTCCCCAGGGTGAAGTACTCTTACTAATCAACCCCTGGCTGAGTAATTGCTGAATTTGATCCCTCAGCTCTTGCATCTCCACTGGTGCCATCCTGTATGGTGCTCTAACAATAGGCGTAGTGCCTGAAGCTAAGTCAGCCACAAGGTCTATCTCATGACCAAGTGGCAACCCTGGAATAAAAAAAACAAACATCCAAAAATTCATGTACAATTGGTATGATATCCAATGCCACAATAATCTCCTCTTCCGTTTCCTCCTTCATATAAAATAAAGAAGTGCTAGTAACCTCGTTAGAACATGGCATAGCAACAATGTACATATCCTGACCAGGTATGGTGAACACAATAGACCTATCAAAATAATTAACTTGGGCTTGGCAGTGAGAAAATCAATCCATCCCAAGTAACACAGCATAAGTGTACAAGTCCAGGACCACTAGATTGATTAGAAATTTGAGTCTACCAACATCTAATGTCACAGGCCCATCACTCTCATGAAATATGGCAGTATCGCCTAAAGGTGTAGATATCCCCCAAGGTCTATCGCATACTTGTGTCACCAACCAAACTATAAAACTCCAACAATTTTTCTTACTCCGTAGAGCAAAAACACGTAAGGTAACACAAACTACTCCGAGATCAACTCACTTTTAGATTATCGCTCTATCCTGGGAATTCTTCCTTCAAAATCAAACTTACCATATTGATTTACACAAGTTCTTTTATAAATTTCTTGGTAAACGTCCTGCCTCAACACAACGCACTTACAAGCAAATACTTGTTTGCTTATCCTAATACCAATCACTCCACTGTGATAATCCTTTATTATCGCAACATATACATTCTAATATAGTTTAATAAAACCCTATGTGTAATCATCACCAAAATACTCTCCTGAATGATCGGTTGATCAACTAAACATCAACCTTCGCAATAGCACAAATCATTGTAAATAGGGCTATTGGTCGGGTAAGTCGAACCACTGGGACTGCACTAGTCTAAGGCAACCTAAGTGTCTAGAGTCATTCTTAGGATGATGAAGGGGTGTTCATAGAGGTTTTGTTTGTTTGTCACAGAAACTACGAATTCAGAATGCATAAAACGATAAATTGAAGGAGATTAAAAGGAGTGAAACTTAGGTGGAGAGGACTAGGGAAATGAATCCACCACACACCTCATAAACATGCTAGCTTGCAATTAACTTAGGGAACTACTTATGTAAATGACCATGATATATAGAGATGCATGATAACTACACTATCTTCAAGAAGTTCATACAATCAGAGCTAAGTATAAACCATCTAAGTATAATCCCCTAGGAATAGCCTATCAAATCCCTTACTTTGTATGGTAAATGCACATGTAATCAAAGACTAAGTATAATCCATCCACGGTTGGTATGAACCATCTACCTAACTACATTAAACTAGGGGTGTAGTATGGTTCATCGTTCCTAGGAATGGACTATCAAAACCTTCACAAGACATGCCAAGAAAACCATTTCATATTCTCATCTCCATTCTCACTATGAAGATATAAGCCCTATAATCATGAAAACATACAATCTAAGACAAGATGATACATTTAACACAATCATTTATTGAATTGAAGAACATTTACAACATGTGTAAGTCTCTAGAATATGAAAAGATCACAAATACACTTCATTCCCCAAATTAAAACAAGATTATAGCATGCTTACAAAGGAGGCTTCATCACCTCCCTAGATGGAGGTTTAGTTACCCATTGATGCATTAGAGGAAGGAGGAAGCAAAGCCTTGACCTCCATTTTCGAGCTCCCCTCTTCTAGCTCCAAGAACACACCTTTCTTGCTCTCTTCTCTCTCCTCTATCTTGTAAAAATGAAGCTTCCTAATTTTGTGTGGCTCTCCCCCCTTTATCTAGATAAGAAATCCACCCAAAAAGCCCTCTCTCTCCTCCAAGAAACATCCCCAACCAACTCATAAAGGAGAGCTTCCAAAGTAGGTAAAATCTGAGCACAAGTGGGCTGAGTAGTGTAGAATTCTGCCCTAATTTCGAGTGCTCGAAATAGGGCCTCGAGCACTAGAAAATTGGGCAGAATGCCCTATGCTTGGTTTGCTCTGCCCGGACCTACTTTGGTAAAATGGCCATAACTTTACGCTCCGAACTCTGAATGATGAACCGTTTAAAGATTTGGAAAGCTAATTCAGAGCTCTAAAAACTTCATGTTTTGGTAGAGATCCAATTCTCAAGTATGGTTGGTCAAAATTGAAGATCAAGGCAGAATTTCATTGCAGCCAGGCAGTTCTGCGCACCTCTGGTAACAAGGCCATAACTCTCTGCTCCGAGCTCCGAATGACAAACCGTTTGAAGATTTAGAAAGCTAATTCAGAGCTCTAAATATTTCATGTTATGATGGAAGTCCAGTTCTTGAGTTTGGTAGGTAAAAATAGAAAACAAAGTTCGGGCTTCACTGCTGCCAGAAATTCAGCTTTTGAGCACATTGTTGATCAAAAATCCACAAGGGCTTATTTTTGCTCCCTTTTTGCAATTAAACCTGAAAATGCATAAAAACACACAAATGAAGATAATCTATAGAATTAAACAAACAACGGACTTAACTAATGCAATTTAGGGCGCTTGAATATATAGTATTCGGCGCTTATCACACCCCCAAACTTACATTTTGCTAGTCCCTTAGCAAAACTATAATAAAAAACTTAATGAAAAGACAACCATGGGCATGCTACTACAAAAATATCATCCATGGTAAAATGAGATATATACATAGCTCAAAAATAACTTGAAACAGAAAAAGAGCTGGAGATGGGGTCATTGGGAAGACTACCTTGCATATATGAAGCATTGATACTAAACACATTGATACTAAATACATTTCAACATGCATGTATCAACATCATAGTCCATATAAATAACTCAATTGTCATCTCTTAAATGGAAGTCAACTCTAACTTCAGTGAAAGTGGATTGGATTCTCAACATGCGGCTTTTACTTTCTTTTCCAATTTCCAAGCATAAGTTTTCAAATCATTGAATTCCCCTTTAAATGAGGTCCCTAAGGCATGATTTTATTTACAAGACAACTTTTGTTGCTTGTTGACAATTTATTGTAACTCATAAGCGAAACATAGAATGGTTGTGCAATGCTGAAGTCCCTTAAGCTTTCTAACCAACCTATGTAGCAAGCGTTAGGCCAACAGCTCCCAAACCAGATGGCTTTAGGTTGTTAAGTGTAGAGACACTCCAAAGGGCTTAATAGCTCAAGTTGGAAAGGCTACGAAGTCCAGCAAACCATGTTTATTACAATTTTTTTTTTGAATGACCGTGCAATGTTTAAGTCCTTTAAGCTTTCTAACCAACCCTTGTTGCAAGCGTTAGGACAACAACTCCCAAACCAGACGGCTTTAGGGTGCTAAGTGTAGAGACACTCCTAGGGCTTAATAGCTCGAGTTGGAAAGGCTACGAACGTCAACTGGTCATTTTTTTCTTTCTTTCTCAGTTTTTTTTTTTTTTTTTTTTTTTTTTTTAGACAACTTAAATCATGCCAAAGATATTCATCTATCAGGTTCATCAAGTCAAATTAACTAGGCCAAGGTCAAGGTCGATCAAGTTGCATGCCTCACAGTTAAGTTTCCAATGTGCATCTGTGCATTGTGAAGCTTAAAAGAGTGTCAAATCCAGCGAGAATTTAATTGAGACATTTATACAAACTAATTTGAATCTACATGATCATTTCAACTCAAATTTTCTTTATTTTCAAAAATGTCAATTACTTCTATACACAAAGTATTAAACATATGCTTCATCTCCGACAAGTGTCAAGTTATACTATCATTGCTTAGCAAAAATGTGAAACCAAAAATGTCCTATTGCACCCCCAAACTTGAATGTCACATTGTCCTCAATGTGTGAAGACAAGTGAAACAAAATAAGAGCAAAGGGGGGAAATGAACAATAATACCAAGTGGAGTGACGACGACGTAGATGTTCAGCCATGTGAGTGCGCAAATGCGTCCCCCAAACTTGGACATGAAGACCTATCAAAACACAACTAAAATATACATGGAAAAGCATAGGTCGCGTAAAAAAAACCAAAACAGAAATAAAAACTCTAATCTGAAGTTTAGTGCAAGATGAAAAACAAAATAATGCCAAAAAAATTGATTTATTTATTTATTTATTTAGTATTATTATTATTACTATTAGTATTATTTATTTTATTTAGTGCATAAATATATATATTTTTTGTTTTTTTTTTTTTTTTTTTTTAAGGTATGCATGAGGGGTTGGTCGCATGAGAGGTTGGTTTGGTTGAGAAGGTGGTGTGCATGCAAGGGGGTGGTGAGGTGGTTGTGGTTAGAGGAGATGAGGTTGAGTTTGTGAGTTGGGTTGGTTGAATGTGGAGGTGGAGTGTGAGGTTGAGAGAGAGGGTGATGCAGGTTGTGGAGTTGGTGTTGATGGTGGTTGGGTTTGCATGGGGTTGGGTTGATTGGTGCAAACCGAGAGGAGTGATGGGGTTGGGTTGCTTGGTGTGGGTAGGTTGGTGGCAGGGTGGTGGTTAGTTGGCATACATGGGGTGCAGCAGGTTGGTGTCGGGATGGTGAGGTGGAATGCCGAGAGGGGTGTTTATTGGGGTGATGGTTGGATGGTTTGAGGAGTGGAAGGTGGTTTCTGCATAGAAGGGAGAGGGTGTGTGTGTGTGAGTTGAGGAAGTTTGGTGAGGTTAGGTTTGGGGTGAGATGGTGTGCATGAGGGTGGGAGATGGGAGTGGTGAGGGTGTATAGAGAGAGGAAGGTTGGTTTGGTGGAGGGGTTGTGTTGAGTGAAGTGCTGAGAGGTGGGAGGTGATTGAGGGTGGAGTTTGTGAAGGCATGCATGGGCATGCATGGTTGAGGAAGTGGGTTGTTGTTGAAGGCGAGGGTTGGGTGGTGTGCTTGAGGGCATGCATGATGAGAGGTTGAGGGGGGGGGGGGGGGGGCCGAGTGCTCGGATGGGGCATGGTGGTAAGAAGTTGAGTAGCTGCGAGCACTCGAAGCTTGGCTTCGAGTGCTCGAAAATTCTGCAGAGAGTGAGAGATGAGGGATGGTGATGCATGGTTTGGTTTGGGAAGAGAGAGAGAAAGAAAGGTTGGTGTGCATGGTGTGAGGTTGAATGGTTTGAAGTTGGCATGTCTCAAGTTGCCGAGAGAGAGAGAGAAAGGTGGTTGAGGAGGAGTTGGGAGGTTGGTTGTTGTGAGGCTCGGTTTGTGTTGTTGGTTGATGTGTGGAGAGAGATGCCGAGGGGTTGGCATGGTTGTAGGAGCTTGCTGCAAGCATGGAGGTCTTGGGTTTGCTGAGTGGTGAGAGAGAGAGGTGGAGTGGTGAGTTTAAAAGAGAGTGAGAGGCTAACTTCGAGTGCTCGAAAATGAGCCTGCGAGTACTCGAAATGAAGGCAGTGTCTCGGGTGTTTGGTGCAAGCAATTTTGAGCAATCGAAATGGTATTGCGAGTGCTCGAGATTTTGGCAGAGCGTGAGGGTTAGTTGGTGCATGGAGTTCGAGCACTCAAACCAGAATTTAGAGTGCTCTAAAATGGCTCAGAAGGCTACGGAAGTTGGGTTGAAAATTTGGAGCAATCCAAATGGGATTTAGAGCGCTCTAAAATTGGGCAGTGGTGCATGCAAAATTGGTTCACAATTAGAGCACTCTAAAATAGAGCTAGATTGCTCGAAATGAAGGCAGTGACTTCGGCAAGTTGGTGTGGTAATTTGGAGCAATCCAAATGGAAGCTAGAGTGCTCCAAAAATGGGCAGTGAGCTTGTGGAATTTTGGTTAGATCATTCGAGCACTAGAATCTTGGCCCAGTGAGCATTTTGAGTGGATGCAATTGCTGAAACAAATGTGTCAAACTTTGCAACAACTTGCTAATGCATGAATATAATTGGAAAAATTTTCAAAATGTAACACATTTCCAATGTATGGATGAATTTTGAACTTTGCAAATTCATTCCATTCCAATGCATTGATGGAAAATTTTTAAACTTGGCATGCCATTCCCATACATGGAAAGATTTTTAAAGCTTTGCATGGCAGTTGGAAAAATATTTGAAAACTTTGCATGCCATTCCATGCATCGAAAATTTTTCATGTTATTTCCATGTATTGAAAAATCATTGCAAGTAGCAGCTTCAATTCAAGCCATGCATGGAAAATTTTAAAACTTTGCACATTATTCCAATCTAATGCAGGGATGGATTTTTGAAGCTTTGCATGCATGGAAAGAAATTGAAATTTTGCATGGGACAATGCATAGGGAATTTTGAAAAATTTTCAAACATTGCAAATGCATGGAAAAATTTTAAACAGTGTAAGAATTTCAATGCATGGATGATTTTGCGAAAATTTTCAAGAATGTATTACAAATGAGACATTATGCACATGAGTAGCATTCCCAAGATCCGATGAAATTGCTAGGAAGCGATGGAAATTTCCGGGAATGAAAATTAGAGTTGAGAAGGTCTAAGAAAAATCAAATTTTTGGCTTTTCTAAACCGTTTCCCAGAAAATTTTTCAAGGCACGAGCAATTTCAAAGAGAAGGAAGCTTGGAAATTGAAAGAATTGCTTCCCTTGCTTTGCTAAATTTAATATCGATAGCTAGACGAAGTTAGAGCAGGTACTAATCCTCAAAAATCTCGATAGCTAGACACACCGAGATCAGGTTAGTCCTCCTTACCCTATACCATGTCTCTCAAGAGATTCAAGCTTCCCCAAATAGGATAATTCTTTTAAAAGCGAAGGAGGAAGAGCTTGAAGACAAAAGTAGAAAAGAGGTAGCGGAAAGACCTTAACCCACTCTTCATCCTCAATGAAGAACTTTGGATTATGGGGCTTATTTGGATTATGGGAAGATGGATTAGGTGAAGGTGCACTAAGCAACGACTTATGAAGGGTCATATTGAGCACGGTAATGCTCAACAAGTTATCCTTCAGACTTTCAACATCCTCCTCACACTTATCTGGCGGTTCGGGCTCAATAGCTTGAGATAACTCAGGAGAAAGAATGAGAGGAAGTGCAAGCTCCCAACAGAGGGATACATTTGATGTTGACGAAGGAAGAGAATGAATAGGAGGAATATCAAGCAAAGAATTGACCTCGCAAACAGAATTGGCAACATCAAAATCCTCATAATTAAAATGAGCTAAGCATGTTTTTAGAGGATCCTCCATTAAAGGAGGTGCATCAAGCAAGGGATTATGTAGGGGCTGTGCTGGATTTTTATAGGATACAATCTCATCATCATTAATTTCCTCATTTTGAACCACAAATTCTTCAATTTTTTGTGTGGCGACAATTTGATCTTCACCCACTATTTCTTCATTTTCACATGCGGTAACCACTTGAACATTCTCGTGATGAAAATTACTAGAAGTAAACTCATCATTCATAGAATTCTCTTTTGGATTGACCACAAGTTCAATTGGAAATTCTTCTTCCTTTTCCTGATTTAGAACATCAACCATTTGTTGAATTTGGGCTATCTGGTCATCTAAATCAACTCTAGATTGGGAATGAGAATAGGCGGTGGATTGCATGCTAACAATGTCATCCAACATTTGCTTGTTGGACTCCATCATTTGCGTATGCATAGACTCTATCATTTGTTCGTTGGCAGCTATTAACTTATCCAATGGAGACGGTAGAAAAAGAGAAGAAGAGGGCTGGAAATAATGATCATTGGGTTGAAAATTGGAGTGAAAATGTTGCCCAAGAGATTGTGGGGCTGAATTTCCTATGTCATGCCACAAGAAGTTTTGATGATCTCCTGAACCCGAGTTATAACCATTGAAGTATGGATCACTACCCGGTTCAGAGAAATTTGCATTTGGTTGCTCTAGATAAAAATCCGAGAATTGTCTCGTTGGAAGACAATCTCTTGTATGATGTGTATTACTAGAGCAAAAAGCACAAAACGCATGTGGTGTGTAGAATTGAGTTGGGAGATAATTATTCTCCATCTAGGAGTAATTCAACAACACACAAAGCAATCAACACAACACTTCATCACCATAACCTCCACATATGATATTCCCTTTCTCTTCAATTATCAAGACAAAAATTAAATTGGCCACAACAAGGACCGATGCTTGAACACGACATTAAAACAGGATAAGAGCCTCAACAAGGGCTTCACAACTAAACTAAAACTAGATTTAACACATGCACAATATTCACAACTCGAAACAGAAAGTCACGAGACTTACCTGGGGTCCTCTAGACTTACAATTTGCTAGCGTTCCCACGGCGAGTTTCGAGTCCCTAGAATCTCACAAACACGAAGATGATCAAAAATACATAAGGAGTATTCACAAGACACAATATTCACAATCAAACTAAAATTAACCCTAGAACTTTGGTCGCTAAACCGTTTGTAGTCCCCGGCAACGGCGCCAAAAATTGATCGGTTGATCAACTAAACATCAACCTTCGCAATAGCACGAATCATTGTAAAATAGGGCTATTGGTCGGGTAAGTCGAACCACTAGGACTACGCTAGTCTAAGGCAACCTAAGTGTCTAGAGTCATTCTTAGGATGATGAAGGGGTGTTCATAGAGGTTTTGTTTGTTTGTCACTGAAACTACGAATTCAGAATGCATAAAACGATAAATTGAAGGAGATTAAAAGGAGTGAAACTTAGGTGGAGAGGACTAGGGAAATGAATCCACCACACACCTCATAAACATGCTAGCTTGCAATTAACTTGGGGAACTACTTATGTAAATGACCATGATATATAGAGATGCATGATAACTACACTATCTTCAAGAAGTTCATACAATCAGAGCAAAGTATAAACCATCTAAGTATAATCCCCTAGTAATGGCCTATCAAATCCCTTACTTTGTATGGTAAATGCACATGTAATCAAAGACTAAGTATAATCCATCCACGGTTGGTATGAACCATCTACCTAACTACATTAAACTAAGGGTGTAGTATGGTTCATCGTTCCTAGGAATGGACTATCAAAACCTTCACAAGACATGCCAAGAAAACCATTTCATATTCCCATCTCCATTCTCACTATGAAGATATAAGCCCTATAATCATGAAAACATACAATCTAAGACAAGATGATACATTTAACACAATCATTTATTGAATTGAAGAACATTTACAACATGTGTAAGTCTCTAGAATATGAAAAGATCACAAATACACTTCATTCCCCAAATTAAAACAAGATTATAGCATGCTTACAAAGGAGGCTTCATCACCTCCCTAGATGGAGGTTTAGTTACCCATTGATGCACTAGAGGAAGGAGGAAGCAAAGCCTTGACCTCCATTTTCGAGCCCCCCTCTTCTAGCTCCAAGAACACACCTTTCTTGCTCTCTTCTCTCTCCTCTATCTTGTAAAAATGAAGCTTCCTAATTTTGTGTGGCTCTCCCCCCTTTATCTAGATAAGAAATCCACCCAAAAAGCCCTCTCTCTCCTCCAAGAAACATCCCTAACCAACTCATAAATGAGAGCTTCCAAAGTAGGTAAAATCTGAGCACAAGTGGGCTGAGTCATGTAGAATTCTGCCCTAATTTTGAGTGCTCGAAATAGGGCCTCGAGCACTCAAAAATTGGGCAGAATGCCCTATGCTTGGTTTGCTCCGCTCGGACCTACTTTGGTAAAATGGCCATAACTTTGCGCTCCAAACTCTGAATGATGAACTGTTTGAATATTTAGAAAGCTAATTCAGAGCTCTAAAAACTTCATGTTTTGGTAGAGATCCAATTCTCAAGTCTGGTTGGTCGAAATTGAAGATCAAGGCAGAATTTCATTGCTGCCAGGCAGTTCTGCGCACCTCTGGTAACAAGGCCATAACTCTCTGCTCCGAGCTCCGAATGACAAACCATTTAAGATTTAGAAAGCTAATTCAGAGCTCTAAATCTTTCATGTTATGATGGAAGTCCAGTTCTTGAGTTTGGTAGGTCAAAATGACGAACAAAGTTCGGGCTTCACTGCTGCCAGAAATTCAGCTTTTGAGCACATTGTTGATCAAAAATCCACAAGGGCTTATTTTTGCTCCCTTTTTGCAATTAAACCTGAAAATGCATAGAAACACACAAATGAAGATAATCTACAGAATTAAACAAACAACGGACTTAACTAATGCAATTTAGGGCGCTTGAATATACAGTATTCGGCGCTTATCAATGAAACACAAGAGAAAAACCAAAACCACCAGTTCACTTTATTAAGAACTTCATTAAACCATAAACTGTCAAAAAAATAATCGTAAAATATTCTTTAACATACAACTAGTGTACGTGATTAAATCCGTACTATACTTTTACTAATATCTCCACTGGTACTAGCAATTAAATTTACTCTTAAAAGAGCCATCCTCCTTGTGATGCGGTACCCTCCTACTTAGACGGCCCGGTATCTCCTCGTTTAGGACACTGCCTAGAAGTGTTACCAAACTCTCCACAAGTATAGCAAGTACCACTAAAAATACCAAACGGCCTTCTTTACTGGTTAACATATGGCTGATCCTATCCTGCCTGTGGTCCCCTATCTGCTGTCTCTGAGCTAACCCAGGACATTGTTTGGCTGCATGTCCATCATCTTTGCAGGAAAAATAATAAACTTTAATCACATTCTGCACCACTGGTACTGCTTCTAATGTCTGTTGAACGTGTGGCTGATTCTGAAATGCAATTGCAAAACCAATTTCTGAAATTTCCGGGGCGAGAGCAAGCTCCTATACATTGAGAGCCTGCTCTGCTCTCTTAGGAGCCGGCTCCCCACATGTGGGAGCTAGCTCTAAGGTTTTAGGAGCTGGCTCCCTCCATATGGGAGTTGGCTCTCTTCATGTGGGAGCTGGCTCCCTCCTTTAGAGAGCCAGCTCTCTCCCTCTGAGAGCCATAATCCAATTCATGTTCGCCTTCCTCGCCTTTGGTGACATACAAGACCCTCTATTCTATTTTATTTAACTACCTAGGGTTCAATTTATGTCCCAGAATTAATTATAAGCAGGCGTCTTGTATCAACGACATGAAATTTAAGCAAGTTAATAATCAACGAAAAACAGAATTTAAGCAAGAACAACTATTAACCACAAAACAGTTTTATTCAACGCTTTTAAATTCAATTCAAACATGCTTAAATGATCAGTATTAACTTTAATTTAAACCCTGGAGACTACCTAGGCATGCACAGAACACAGGTTTAAGAGAAAGAGTTAGAATAGGAACTTGCCTTTGATTTTAGTTTAGAAATCTTAAACTGTCTTCACTAGTAACTCCGGCGACCTTCATTGCTTCTACTGACCTCTGTTGCTCCTAGTTTAACCCATGAGCATGCATCAATTACTCCTGCTTGGTTCAGCCCTTGACCCTAACCAAACCCTAACTTTTCTCTCTCTGTTCTCTCTCGAACCACCCTGTTCTTTCTTTCTGCCTCCACTGTTCGTGAATAGGGTTCCAAAACCCTTGCAGACTTAAACTAGTATATTTATAGGACAACGTAGGTTAATCTAATTCTAATTAATTAGGGGAAAAAAAAAAAAAAAAAAAAAAAAAAAAAAAAAAAAAAGCACAAGTCGGCTAACCCGTGAAACCATAAAACCCTAATATGTTATACTACATTTAACCAAAACTGATCCTAATTAATCAATGAATTAAAACAAATAATTAAATTGCCACATTGGCATACAATTTCCACTTTAGCATACATTAAACAATTAAAACAAATCATTTAATTAAATAAAAACTTAATTAAATAAAAAATAACAATTAAACATTTAGGGAAAAAATTAAATAAAACGAAATAAAACAATAATTAAAATACCGAGACTATCCTTTTAAAATTAGGGATATTACATGCCTCAATAACTCTGCTAACAAGAGCCGGTTGAGCCATAAGGCTAAATAAGATAGCCGGTGATACATCCTCATACGACTGTAAACCAAGATCTGCAAGCTCTTCTAGCATCTTCCATCTGTGGATGAAAATGCTAGCAAGAGTACTCCATGACTTTCTACTTAATGCATCAGCCACCACATTGGCCTTTCTCGAATGATATTGTAACTAGAAGTTGTTGTCCTTCATGAACTCAACCTATCTGCATTGTCTTAAGTTCAAATTATTCTGAGAGAAAAGATATTTGAGACTCTTATGATCAGAGAAAACCTCGAACTTCTCCCTATTCAAATAATGTCTCCACCCTTTTAGGGCAAAGATAACTGTTGCCAACTCCAAATCATGTGTTGGATAGTTTAACTCATGAGTCTTCAACTGTCGAAACCCATAAGCTACCACCCATTCAGTCTACATTAGAACACGCCCTAGGCCTTCTCGCGAAGCATCACAATAAACCACGTAACCCAAACCACGTTCAAGTATGATCAAAACTGGAGCTGATGTCAACCTAACCTTTAACTCCTGAAAAGTAGAATTACAAGCCTCGTTCCATATGAACTTAACTCCCTTGCGAGTAAGTCGAGTCATAGGTGCTGCTAAATGAGAGAAATCCCAAACAAATCTCCTGTAATAGCCGACTAGGCCAAAAAAGCTCTGAATCTCAAACGATGTCTTCAGACGCTCCCAATCCATCACAGACTCAATCTTCAATGGATCCATTACACAACCGCTCCTTAACACAACATGTCCAAGGAACTTCACTTCCGGTAGCCAAAACTTGCATTTCTCGAACTTGGCATACAATTGGTTATCCCTAAGGATCTGCAAAACTGCTCTCAAGTGATACTCATGCTCCTCCCTTAAAGCTGAGTACACGAGAATGGCATCAACAAACACCACCACAAATCTATCAAGATAGTCACTGAATACACGGTTCATTAAATCCATGAAAGCTGCTAGAGCATTGGTCAAACCAAATGGCATCACCAGAAACTCATAATGGCCATACCGTGTACGAAAAGCGGTCTTGGATATATCCTCATCCTTAACCCCTAACTGATAGTAACCTGATCTCAAATCAATCTTCGAAAAGCATGTCGCTCCATTTAACTGATCAATCAAGTCATAAATCCTAGGCAAAGGATACCAGTTCTTGATCATAGCATGACTCAACTTACGATAATCGATGCAAAGTCTCAAAGACCTATCCTTCTTCTTCGCAAAAAGAACCGGTGCTCCTCATGGTGAAACACTAGGACGAATAAAGCCCTTAGCTTTTAAATCATCCAACTGACCCTTCAACTCATCAAGCTCTACCGGTGCCATATGGTATGGTACAGTACCATAGAGATGGGTGTTGTACTGAGAATGACATCAATGGCAAAAAAAAAATTCCCTTAAAGGAGGTAACTCTGTCAGTTCCTCTGGAAAGAAATCAATAGAATCCTTAACAATTGCCAGAAGAACACAGCCCAAACTACTATCCTCGTCAACTAGCAAACTAGCCAAGTAGGATCTGTGGCAACTCTAGTCACCAATGCTGAAAACCATTACCAGGTGGGAATCGCTATGATCCCCCATAAAATGGAAACAATTTCCTTTGGGAGTGCAAACGAACACCCTCCCGTGGAAGCAATCAATCGTAGCCTGAAAGAATGATAACCAATCCATCACAAGAATGACATCAAAGCCCATCATGTCGAGAACAACAAAATCAAACTCTAAGGTCCGCCCAGCTATCTCAATAGCACAACCCCAACAAACACGATACAAAGATACTAGACCCCCAACTAGTGTGTCAACACAAAGAAGACTATCCCGAAGTGTGACCTCTAGACCCAATTAATGTGCAAATGATTCAGAAATGAAAGAATGTGATGTACCCGTGTTAACAAGAACCCGTGCCCAAGAACTGAAAACTGGAAAAATACCTCAAACTGAAGAGGTCCCCGCGGAAGCACCCGCCTGTAGAAGAGCATAGACTCATCCCTGAGCCCTGCTGTGAACTGCCATGATAGTCTAACTAACGTGTAGAAGCAATAAGTGTAGAACCCCTGGCTGGATAAGTGCCAACTGGCGCCACTAGCTGTGATGCCTAAAGAACTCTGAAACCAGACTGAACCACTACAGACTGTGCCGGTACCATCTGTGAATTTGTGCCACTACGTGATTTATTCAACAACTTTGGACAATTTTTCTTGAGATAACCTGGTTGCCTGCAATATAAGCAAGCTCGCTGCCCTGTTCTCATAGAAACTAATGACTGATTGGCTTGTGGTCGAAGCTATGGGTAGCAAGGCTTGATGTGCCCCGGCTGCTGACAATGGTGACAAATCACACCCCGAGCTGATCTCGAAGATATAGGAACTGTGGGTGCAGAACGAATCTGCTGTGGTACCCCCTATGAATGTGTACTATTCCCTGCCTTAGCCTTCTTCCACTGACTCCCGGATGACGGAGTGTCACCATGAGGCTGTTTATGTGAACCCCTAATCCGTGACTGATCCCGTTCCTCTGCCTCAGCTAGTATAGCCCTCTGGACCACCTCTCTATAAGACCTTAAATCAAGAATTGAGACCCGTGGCCTGATGTCAAGATGTAGCCCACCGTGAAACTTCATTACCCTGGCCTCATCTGTCGCTACCATATCCTCGGCATAGCGAGAGAGAAGTAAATCGTGTCTCGTACTCAATGACACTCATAGTGCCCTGATAAAGACCTGTGAATTGTATCCTCATCTTTCGCCTCATAGCCCTAGGAAAGAAGCGCTTGAAGAACAAATCTCTGAACTCATTCCAAGTCATCAACTTAACATTGTGGACATTGGTCATAGACTTCCACCAGATATCTGCATCTCCCATGAACATAGAGGCAGTTAAAGAAATCCTTAACCTGTCCATGGGTACTGCTATACTATCCAACTTACGAACCATAAGGTTCGACCCAGCCTCTGAGACTAGCGGATCTAAACTCCCCATAAATGGATCAATCTTAACCCTCTGTAGTCACATGAAGTACTCCATTGCCTCATTGACTATCAATGTCGATGCTGGTGCTGGTGCCAAAATCTGTATCCCTGCCACCTACCTGCGTATCAATTCCTGGAGAGATTTAGTGATCCCCTAATTGATTCCTTAAGCCACCCACTCCTCGTAAGTCGATGCCAGCGGCGGATTAGCATCCACGCCATGAACTGGAATCCTGGGCCTTCCCGGACCCCTCGTGAAATCGGTGTCAGCCACCTATTCCTTAATGCCCTATCGTGAAGACTTTCCATGCGTGACAACCATGATGCTAGACGTACGAAAAGAAAGCGGTCAACAATAATGCAAGTTATTATAACTGATTGCAAGTCATACTATAAATGCACAAAATACAAGCAAGACAAGGTATACAACATACAGTCATGCTAAAGCAATCAAAGAAAGCCCTCTAAATAGCTAAACACTTAAGCGAATAAGCATACATGTCAAACAAGGATGTTTTTAAACATATAAGCATATAAGTAGAAAGACATGTCATAATACCAAGCGTGTTATTAAGAAACACGTAAACATGTTACAACGCCAAAACATGTTATTAAAGGCATGTGAAAATATTAAAGTAAATCAACAAAAGCATGATATGCACCCAAGACCCGTCGTCCTAAGGTATTCAAACCTAGGAGCTCTGATACCACTTATGACGGCCCAAGTTTTTATAAACCCGGTGCGTCAGTAATGACCAAAAAATGACCGGATAACGGATTCGTAATGCAGAAGCAAAGGATGTAAAATGGCCTATAGAGATGTACATCATCCCTAAGGCACCAAAATGACTCCTAATGAAGCCACGGAACTCAAATGAACCAAGTACTGAAACAAGGATTTCAAACTCGATAAGAAATGAACCAAGGGTAAAATGGTCATTTCAAACTGAAATGGATGCCACCGTGCATACCATTGGAAAGAAAATAAAAAATGAATGAAGTTAGACTCAAGAATCTCCTGATTTAGAGTCCAGACGGAAAGATATGAAAATAGAACAAAGTGGCATTCTCCGTTTAAGATATACCACGAACCTATCTCACTAAAACTATAAAACTCTCACTATGGTTGGAGTTTTAATGTGTGGTTGGTGCCATTGGAAAGCTAACTTCAAGCTCTTGAATTTAAACTCAAGAACGACCTAATTTGGATTAGGAATGAAAGAGTTATGGCCCTCTGAAATCAGTGCAAGAAAGTTGTCCAAGGAAAACTAAAAAGGGAAAGTTCTAGGAAGGATCAGCCTACTAATGACAAGGACGAGCCGGCCAAAACTCCATTATCAGCCGACCGAACCCCAATCATCAGCCGGCCAAAATGACTCTTTTCACTAGAAAGCCTACTGGAATTGATCTCGAGCATGTGTCAACCGGCTGATGGCTCTTATCAGCCAGTCGACATAACAGACAGTAGCAAAAGCTACTGCTACAATGCATGGGAAAAGTGCTCGGCCCAACTTAAAAGCTATACATGCATCCCAAATGATCCGAAACCAGTTTGAAAACATTTCCTAACCTCATTTAAACATAAATAACATGTTAAATCAAAAGAGAACTTTAAATCATGTTCTAATGCATGAATTTTACATAAAAATTCATAAATCATCCAAAAATAGTTCAAAAGTCAGAACCTAAGAGTTTTATGAGATGTGAACATGTCCGCAAACGTAAAATGATATTGAAGACGCGCTACAATGGCCTACGGCCTCATTACAATTCATTTACAAAATTTGACATATCAAACCTCCAATTTCCACAAAATAGGCTATTATGGCCAAACTTGAGTTAAAAACATACTTGAGAACTTTAAGTTTAATGGCCCTTGGCCTCATGTTATATATACAAAATATGCATCAAAAAGTGTACTTAGATACACATTACACATCAAGGAAGCCATTTTAGCTTCTAAAATACCATACATCCATGGTACACAAAATATATCATCCAAAAGTAAAACATGCTAAAAAAGTGCATGTCAATATACAAAAATGTTCCACATCTCCACCACATGGTATGATATTATCCGCTTTGGGCCTAAGCCCGCACGGTTTTGCTCTTGGGCTTTACCCCAAAAGGCCTCATAACATTTAAATCTAATTTTCTTATCATAATTTTTTTGAAATATTAATAATATTTTTTTTTCTCCAATTCCTCTAACATTAAAACAAATATATATATATATATAATTAATTAATTAAATCATTGTAAGCGAGAACAACTTACGAACAGCCATTGTTTATCACTATTTTAATCTCAATCCCATTGTTTAGCTATATTAGCATAGGATGTCTATAGACATTTATTCAACTAACTAATATACAATAATTTTCCACAGCACCTATAAAAGCCAATGTTTTCTAAAATCTTCATTTTTAGACCAACACAAGACCCAAGCTATTCTGAACTCCAACATAGATTACCAGTCCACTAACGTTGATCTTATTTGTATCAACCAATGAATCCACATTATGCTTATACAAATATAAAAAAAAATATACATATATATATATACACACACAAACATATAAAAATTATAAGCCACTAAGGATGGTAAGCATCCGAGAACATAGTCTCCTTACCTGTAAAATAACCCAAACAGTTAGAGTGAGTAATCAAGTTATTCGTAGGAAGAAGCATATGTGTATACCCTAAAGTTTCAACATCATTGCAAGATTAATATAGACGAATACAAGGGATCATTCCACTTAATGTCTATGCTTAAGGTGTTCTAAGGGATCATCTTAAGCTAACTTAAATGATTCTTTAACAACATAATATCAACATCAATGTACTTAACAACATCAATTCGCCAATAACAAAAATTACAAGTTACAATTAAACATTGGTTGTCAACTTGGAATTGAATGCAAAATCAATTAGTGGAAAACTTAGACATCAAATCTCGGATAAAGCCAAGACCTAAACAGTTATTCCGGGCACTAACCCGCTGTGAATACCACCCTAGTGCGCACTATAAATGGGGAAAACTCATACCTCCCGCACTAGAGCCAAACTCTAGCCATGTCACTTGTAACAATGTCCCAAGAGAATCCAAAATCATTATCAAGTTCAAAACTTATACACTATAATTAAGGCATATAAACCACCTTCCATGCACAAGTATTTTGAAACCACACAAACCATGTCTTAGGGTTTCAAGTCTAGAATGACATAATAAATGATAAGTCCTCATCATGATATAATGTATAGTACAATACAATACCACCAACTTATCAAATTAAATCATGTCTCATCAATAAGCTTTATGTACTAAATCTTAACATTATAGCAATAAACTTCTAAAATAATTACAAAAAGTAATCAGCAAGAATATAAAATTATCATCACAATAAATATAGCAATTCAAGTCAATAAGAATTGTATATACCATTAATAATTCTACACAAGAAAAATATACATCATACGTGCTTTAATCAACAAACCCTAAGTCAAATGTAAGAATTTCCTATAATATGCAAGACTATAATATTAAAAGCATGCACACAATATATATTAAACCCCAAAGGATCATAAAACACTTAAAGCATAACATACTACCACCCCTACCTCAATAGAGAATTAAATCTCTATAATCCAAAGCAATCAAGCATGAAATGGGAAACTAAACTAGGGTTTTATAGAGGAGAGTGAGAGGAAACTTTTACTTTCCAAAGTTAAAGGTTTAAGGTGCGTGGAAGGAGGCCAAATGAAACAATAAGTTCTAAACCAAGCTTTTCTTCAATGGTGGCTAGGTTAGGGTTTTGAGAACAAAGGAAATGAAAGAGATAAAGTGAAATGTGGTGAGTGGACGATCTAGTATTCCTCCACTCACTATGTGTTCTTACACTACCTTTCACACACACATAAAATGCAAGACTTAATTTGGTGCATACACTTGTCACCAATCCATGGCTCCTTCCTAGGCTTAATCCTAAGCCTACACTTGTCAACCATCCAAGCCAACAAGTGCACCTATCCTAGGTCAACAAGTGGGTGAATCTCCACCCTCCACATGTCATAAGATGATGCATCTAAGTCTCTCCACCCCAATGCCAACAAGTGGCTCCATGAGAATATGACACTTGTCATACTTTCCAAAATTTGCAAAAAGGTCATTTTCCAAATTAAATTGCAAAATGGTCCCTAAGACGAAAAATAATTACTTTACATAATTACACTTAAATCCCAAAAATCAAGAATGTTTCCAAGAAGGTATGCATCCATCCCCTTTACAAAAAAAGTAAGCAACTAGCATGCTTTTCTACAAAAGTAAAAATACAAATGTCTTGGAAATCAAATATTATGGACGCATGCAAAGTCGAAATCAAATCCAAGTAGAAAAAGTGAGGTTATGCAAAGAAAAACGAAAAACGGGAAAAAGACAAAATAGGGAAAAGGACGAAAAAAGAAATTACTGAAAAAAAAAGAAAGGAATGAAAATGACCGGGTCATTACAACGTGTCTGCCAAAGAGGAAAGCAGTTGCCTGCAGTTGGAAAGTGTGTGACTTTCCAAGTGGACACATGGCATGTGACGACCCTAGTTTTAGGCCAGCGTGTCTTGTGATGAACCGTAAGGATAATCCGATAACGGATCCAAATGCGGAAGCGAAAATAGAAAACAAGATTCTAAGAAGTCAAAGTGACCTTCCATGAGGTCGTGGAACTCAACAAGAACTGATGCGGAAGCAAAAGATCGAAAAAATGACAAATAAGCCCCCAGGGGCAAAATAGTCATTTCTAAAAATTATAGATTCGGGTGCCACTGAGTACACCGCTAGAAGGACAACGAAAAACTAATCAAGATGGACTCAAGAATCGCATGATTCGGAGTCCAGACGAAAGAGAAACGGCATGACGAAGAAAAATGAGCACTTAAGGCAAAAAGGGTAAACTGGTAATTATTCAGGAAGAACCGGGTGCAACCGAGCACACCGTTGGAAAGACAGTGAAAAATTAGTCAAGTTCAAAAAAAAATTCACTTGAATCGGAGTCCGGACGAAGAAGAAAAGCCCAAAAGAAGAATTGACATTGCGGCGGCCCGACGAGGAGCCACGACAGCCCTATGCGCACGCCCATGCGCGCGGCCATGCACGCCGCGAGTGCGCTGGGTGCACCATGGCTGGCAGCAGCAGCCCAAAAGCTGCTATGTGTTTTTTTTCAGAAAAAAGACAGAACATAGGCTGAATTTGGAAGCCTAGATGAATTTTTTTGCAAAAACACAAAAAAGAAACCCCCCTCAAAATTGAGTTTTCTACATGATTCGCGGAGAATTCAAAAAAAAAAAGTAATGTAGAATGCCTGAAATGCCCCTCCATGAAATCTGGTCATGGAGGTCCAAAAAGCTACTATTTTGAAAAATTGAGAGCTGAACTTCGTAAGCGATTTCCGATATTAAGACGACATTTTCTGGAAAAACACGGAAAAGAAAACCCCCCTAAAATCATATTTTCTATTCAACCATATTGAAAGAAAAAAATAAAACCACCGTCAAAAGTCTATAATGCCCCTAGATCAGAATATGCAAAAAAAAATGCGAAATGAATTCATAAGAGGCTCAAAACACAAAGGATAAGGTTTTGCCCGAAAACGACCATGCACGCAAACGTAACTTACCTCTTAGGACGTGCTACAATGGTCCAAGACTTAAAAATACCACCGATGCAAAATTTGACCCCCCAACGGACAAAAAGGCAAAAATGGAACTTGGAATGAAAACTCGGAATCCAAAAATGCAAAACGGGATCAAATGACCGTTTGGCCCTTGGCCACACTTCATACAAGATTAATAAGACCCTATAAAAGAATGAAAATGGAATTCCCTCACCCGATGCAACCATGGTGAAGCAATGACTTGCGATTTTTCAAGATTTTCACAATATTTCATGAAGTTAAAAAGTACATAGAACACAATATAATGGTCAATGGCCTCTGGCCTTGTCTCATACATATCAAATACATTAAAAGGAGTGTACTTAAGTACACATTACATACATGGAATCAAATATACATATTTTGACATATAAGTCTACAAAATGACATTTCATGTTAACATTTGCATAAAATGGAAACTTGAAAGCTACACGACATCCAAGGAATGGTAGGCATCACGAACTAAGTCTTCGTACCTGAAATATGCACCAGTATCGTAGGGGTGAGTAACATAAAGCTACTCGTAGGAGATGAGCATGCATTGACCTAACATTTTACAAATTTATCACCTTAAGGTGAAACATGTTAAAGGGGCTCATGCCACCTAACGTCTATGTCTAAGTGAGACTCGGGGAGCATCCTAAGCTACCTTAGAGTCTAAGCAACAAGAGTCATAATATACATACGTGTATGAAACGAATCATGGTTGGAATAATCCAAAGAATACGACAAGAAGAATGTTTGAGCATAGATTAACATGAATTGCACTTTCAATACAATTGAACTAGGTCTAGAGTAATCCATACAACATGACAAAAGCACATTTGAATACAAGTTAACAAGAATCACATTATCCATGCAATTCAACAACAAAAGAGCATGTTATACAATGCAACAAGGTTTAAGTTCTCAAAGCCATCAACTTAGAATCTAAAGCACAAAATAACAATAGTGGTTCATGCCACCTAACGTCTATGTTATAAATGAATCAATAGGATCAATCTTAAGCTTTATTAGAACGTCAAAACACGATTTTCAATATCGATGCAATTTAACCAACATTGGAACTTCCAATACAACGCATAAAGCACAATTTCGCAAAGTTAACATCCTGTAACTTAAAATGGAACGACAAAGAAGAAACAACAAGTTACAACATCATCTAGTTATCAACTTGAAAATGAAATGCGAAATCAAACAAAGTGGATACTCGGACGTCACGCCGGATCAGACCGACAACATAGTTACTTTAGGGTTACTAGCCCATGGGTAACCTCCCTATGTGCGCACTAGACTATATATAGAGGGACTATCCCTCGTACTAGAACCACGTCCTAGCCATAGCCAAACAACGACATCCCCAAGTTTTCAAAATCAACAAGTAGTGCAACAACGCATATATCAACAAGAATATGCAAAATAACCAACTATCTACCAAGCACAACCAAATTTGGAAACATATACAATACATGCTCTACGTCCACAATTAAGATGATGTGATGAATGTCGAATCTTCAGTGTGCGATTTGTTACACGCTATACATGAATGATGTTAAATACGAAATGTGCAAATCATTACACAATGCAACAATATATTCAATAAGGAAAACATATTCTCATGAGTATAAATATAGCAACTATGTTATCCAATGCTCAAAATATAACCAAATGAATATACAACAAGTCTATGTCCAGGATTTCGATATAGAAACGACTTTCAAACATAACTAAATCCATGGCTCAATTCGATAGAATTTAATTAAATAAAAATAATTAAATTCCCTAGATTCTAATTCAATTCCAAATAACCTCAAATTAATACATATTAAAGAACATGGCATGGTCATCACCTATATCCATTCTAAAACTTAATTAGGTTATTGGAACAACAAGGTAGAACTCTAATTAAATCATGCTAATTTAATTACCAAGGTTCTAAAGCAACTTCAAATGGTCCACAAGTAATATATATTAGTAAACAAGTCATGGCCAATACAAATATCAAGTTAAAATCTTAATTAAGCTAATGGGACCACAAAATAGATTTTAATTAATTCTTTTAATTAAAATCTCTTGATTTTCAAACTTAACCAAATGCTCTCAAATTAAACTATGTTGGAAAGCATGCCAAGAACTAATGTAATATCACATTACAAGTTTATTTCATTCAATTTAAGACCATGTGAATTAAACTTTCACTAAAGTTAAATATAAATTAAAAGTTGCAATTCTCATGCAATTAATCCCAATTTAATATATGTGAACAACTATACTTAAGCTTAATTTTCTAGCATGCCACAATACAATTCCAAGTTGTATATCACCATGAGGATTAAATCTTAAAAATGGAATTTAATTAAATAAAAGGTTTCAAAACCTAACCGAATATTCTAAATCAAATATGTGTGAAGCTATATGGCATGTAAATCAAGAATATCAAGTCGGAATTTAAATAGAGTGAATAGTGCACTCGGGGCAAATTAATTAATCAAATTAATTAATAATTACTAATTTTCAAAACACCTCCAATCACTTTCAAATTCAACTATGTTGGAGAGCATGCTAAGACCTAATTTAATATGTTAGCACATATTGATTTCAAGCTAGTTAAGGCCATGTGAATTAATCTTTCACCTAAGATAAATATTAGATAAAATCTTTAATACTTATTTAAATGTTCCAATTTTAATACACGACAATGAGCATATCAATGGGCAATATAAAATCATGCTACATGTTTAAACCAAGTCATGAGCAACCGGGAAAAGTAGATCCCGTACAAGAAAAATAAATAATAAAATCTCTAGATTTTATATTTAATCATGCAAACAAGTAGTATAAGCTTCACAAGCATGCTATATAACAAGAATTTAAACCTAGAACATCTCCTACCTCAATTTGAGATGAAAATCTCAAAAGCCATCAAAATGGAACGGCTCCGAATCCGACGAAACTACTAGGTATCGGGGACAACGCCGTGAACATAACCCCCATCAAAGCCTCATCAAAATCATAACTTGACCTCAAAACCAAACTCAAGAAATGCTCAAAACTGAATTCTAATAAGGAGGAAAGGTAGAGCACGTCGAGGGGAACAACAAACGTTAAGGCCGAAGACTTTCCATCAAGGAAAAGTGAACCAAAAAAGGAGAGAGGGCTTTCATGGGAGCTCTAGGTCATGCATGAAGAGGGGAGAAGATGAAAAATGAAATATCTCACCCCCCTTTTATAAAATCTCAAAAAGTGCCCCGAACGGGCCCCGCCGGGTCCGAAAAAGTAAAATTTGAGCAGATGCACTCAAATAGCAAAACTTTGTGAATGAAAAAGATTCAAAATGATAAAATATGAATAATGAAAGAAACGGCGTCAAAAACTGAGTCCCGAGCAGAAAGTTATGCCTAAAACAAGTTTGGCGCAAACTGGGGCCAGAAACCCTGAAACTGGAAAACATCGACCAAGAGGAAATTCCAAGAGTACATAACTCGATGAAATGTGAAAATGAATCCTGTACGAGGACCCAGGCTCAAAACAAGACATTTTGCAATAACTTTCATTAATTGCACAATGGCCCCTCCAAAAAGTGAAAATTGTACTTATGGCCTAGAATAAAAATATCTTCCTAAAATATTTTCTTAAAATCCCCTAAAATAAAATATCTTCAAAAGATATTTACGAAAAACACTCCAAGAAAAGAAAATAATTTCAAAGAACTTTGCATCCATGCCCCTATGGACACAGGGAGCAACCAGAGTACTTTCTTGTAAAAGTAAAGATACGTATTTCGAGAAAACCACTCAAGATGAAGGTACGTGAAGTCAAAAACCAACTCCGAGCATGAGAAGTGAGGTTGTGCCAAATACTGACAAACGGAGATAAGACAGAATAGGGAAAAGGATGAAATAGCGCATAGTGTCGAAAAACGAAAAATATAAAAATGACTCGGTCCTCAAAGGAAGTTGTCAATCCACGGAAAAGAGTCTCAGGAACCAATTCCGAGCACTCGAGATGACACTAAGCGACACGAAACATAGCTCAAAAAAGAAAATTAAACGAAAAAAATTCATTCGTAAAATTTCAGGAAAAATGAAAGAAAGGCAAATGACTGGGTCGTTACATGGCAGGCAGAGAAGGAAGTAATTTTCTACAGTTGGAAATTTGCTGCTGAATGGGACACGTGTCAGCCAAAGAGGAAAGCAGTTACCTGCAGTTCGAAAGACGTGTGACTTTCCAAGTGGACACTTGGCAGCTAATAAAGAAGCAGTTACTTGCAAGTTAGAACCAGTTCCAGGTAGTTAGCAGATCATGGTCCATTCCATTTGACAGTTTCAAAACGTGGCTAGAAACCTTCAATTGGAATTGAACCACCAAAACCACTCCTTCAAAGCTGCAATTCACGGGACAATATGTTCTTACACATGTCAACATTGTGAGAAGACTAAGGAAGACATGGGACACGTGGCAAAAATCAGACATTCCACTTGGCACAAATCAGACGTTCCACTTGGCAACATCTCAACAACAAATAGAACTGCCACTGGTTATAAATAAAAGACTTGGATAAAATAAGAGGGCATCTCCACACAGATCAAACAACTCCTATTTTCATTTACACTTTATTTCAGTTCATGCACTTTATCTTTTCATAGTGTAATCTTACTTTTCAAGCACCTTAATTTCAACACATGTATTTCAATTCCTTTAATTTCCAGCACTTGTACTTCTGTTCCTAGTTTAAATTCAATTTAATTCAGTTCATTTCATTCTTCCAGCAGCACTTTCAACAAGCATTTCCATCTTTTTCAATTCCATCTTTCCATTTCCAAAGTCCTTTTCCACAAGGCAAAAAGAACCTTGCGAGAGCGGTCATTCCAAGCTCTCCATAATCGCCTGAACTTCAAGCCTCTCATGGCCAGATTTGGAATATAGTTTGGCTCTATTCCATCTCCGTTCTCGGCGAATCCTGGCCCTCCCGCACCTTCCACCTTTTCACTTTGGAACGGACAGAATTTTTGTGGCCAAACAACATGTATTTCAATTCTTGCAATTTCAATACAAGTTTGTTTTAATTCATTTACTTTCATGTACTTGCACCTTAATTCATTAGTTAGCATTGTAGTCTTGTTAAAAGTCCTTTTATCGAAGGCAAATCAAAATCTTCCACAATCACATGATCGTTTCAAAAGGGTTTCCTTTTGTCCGATTTTCTCTGAGTCTTCCGAGACTCTGACATGCCTGCACACTTCCAGTGTCCCAATTTTGTGCAAACACATAGATTGTATAAAACTGATATAAGTTAGTGAATAAGATTGATTTCATTCTGGACATTTCACTGTATATTCCCCCCTTCTCTAAATGGAGTGTTTGAATGTGGACTTTTTACAGTCTTCAAAGTATAAATAATGTAACAAAAAGAATGCAACTAAGAATTTGATGTACGAGGATTAAGTGCAGTGAAGCCCCTGACCACTTATCGTATAACGGTTTTGTACAAAGCATATGGTTTACGTAGAGTCTGAAAGTTAATGCTTATACCATCACAAGCTATAATTTATGTTTTGGTAAAAATCCCCCGTGTGGCGAAATTGCCTATTAGTTTTTCATTCTAAAAGACAGAAGGCAGAGAGGTGATTGTGACCAAATCGTGCAATCAAATGTGTTGGTTTTATTTCATATTTATTGTTGTCATATGGTCCAGAACTATCAAATAATTTCTCACATATTTGTGTCAAAATGTCGTACAAACGTCAGACATTGAAAATGTCAACGTGACAGAAAAAATTATGTTTTACACATATGTTGATGTTTCCATTAAAGGTTTTTTCCCTTTCGGTTAGCACATTCAGAGGACTATTGTGTATTTCTAACAATAATGTTTGTTCTAGGAGTTCATCAATATGTATAATGAACTTCCTTATGCCATCTATTTTTCTTCTCCTTCTCCCTAGGTTTGGCAGAGAAGCAGCATAAACATTTCAAGAAATAGCCATGCATATCTGACAATACATTCCGTAAAAAAAGTCGCGAGGATTTGAAACGTATTTACAAGATTTTAAATCCGAGCAGGAAAACGTTCTTCGACGATCTCTAAATTGCTCTGCTTTCTGAACAAATCACGATTTAAATACAACACAAGAAAAAAGGCTAACCTATTACAATTTACAATTCACAACAAGAACTCAAGCCTGTTTTAACAAAAAACAAGCTCTCAAAACCAATAAAAATCTGGCTATAAGACGACATCTCTCTCTATCCCCTTACGGGACCTCATCATCATCACCATCCTTGCCTTAATCCGTCTTACAGGAGCAATTGTATCAGGCTCACCGATTCTTCCTTTGAATGGTCACTTACAACCTATATCCCCAGATGTGAATGGGAAAGAGATTAAAGTGAAGAAATGGGGGCTTCCAAATGCTATGAATAGGGCAACCATATTTTCTGCTAATTCTCATCTTGCTTCTCCAAGTCTTGCATGTCAGCTGGTTCGGGAAAAATCTCACTGGACGATCTTTTACGTGAAGATGAATGATCATTTGCACCGCTGCCATGAGAGCTTACTCTCCCTGTATGTTTTACGCCACTGATACCCTCTCGATTTGTCTGGCCTGGACCATTGCCACTATCCGATGAGCTGTGCCGCCAACTACCAAAGAAAGCAGCACTCCAGGACTTCCTAGACGAAGTAGTACGTAGCCTTGCAGAGCTGTAATTTTCTTCCCTCACCACTTTCAGAGGGTTTTCCAGCGCTCTAAGGACATGTCTCATTTTCGGTCGTCTGGACGGCTTGGGATTAAGGCATGATTTGGCCACTACCGCCATTGCCCACACCTCTTCCAGTAGGTCCTCATTTACAAGCAGAGATTGGTCGACAATCTTTGACAGCAGTTCTTTCTCGTGTATACTGATGAAAAGTAGATTGTGCTCCAACCACGCGTTCATCACCGCATTATCTGACTTGCTGATGGCGAGCTTACCGGTCACAAGGCTCAGCAATACTTTTCCGAAACAGTATACATCATAAGCACAAGTAGCCGTTGTTGAGCCTGTCCATTTTCATAATAATGAACAAATAAGTAAACAATACATTAAAATTAACAAGCAATTACAATTTCATGGAGAATTTTTTTTCTTTCATATTTCGGAGAACTGCACGTACCAGAAGGGCCTTGGTCAGAGGTCCTGCACATAATCAAGAAAGAGAGATTACAACTTTTGAAAGGAAAATGAAAAACATGAAGAAGAGCACTAGTTTCATCATCAGCAAAGGGCAAGAACATTTAGGTAATTAATCTAATCAGCGGAAATCACATACTAAGCACACATCTAAACTTTAGTTTATAGGCATTGAATCAAAAACAAATTTTTTCTTGAATAAGTATGACAGAAAGCCACATCCTGACTGGGACATTGAGCTCTGAATACCTCATCAAGGGGTGACGGGAGATACAACTCAATCTATACAGCTGGTGGTTAAAATCTTGAAACTGTATATATGCTAAATATCTAGATACTTTATAGTGAGGGACAATTCAATGCATTAATTATATACCTAATGCTATCTCAAAAGTTTGATGTGCAAAATTGTAATATCAAATTTTAGCTACTCTGGTTCCTCAACAGTGTAATATAGACATTTTGGTTCAATAAATCTTATAGATGAAACTTAACAGATCCATAAAAGGTTCCCAGATATTATTTTCCAGTTTAATGGAGCTGAACACTAGAGAGAGAAAAATTTGTTCGATGAATTCTTTTGTAGTCCTTCTCAATCAAATTTTGATAAATCTCTAATTTGTATACTAATTATAGACACATTTATATTTAAGTTGATGGTAAAAAGTTATAAAGAGTCGCTACCCAGTGTGGTTGCCATTAATCGAGGGTATTGAACGCATGGACCGGATAGAGACCTAACCTCTGACATTATTTGTACAAAGTAGCTCCCTCTCAATCGAATATTTGAATTTTTATGCCAATGCATCAGCTACTGAGGTGAAATTTTTTACTATATTCTACGTAGTAAATTCTATACTAATCATTCTTCTTCATACAACATATTTGGGTATCTTAGTATATCTGCCACAATTACCCTATTAGCCAATGACATAACAAGCACATCAGTACAATGACCAGGCCACCAATGGCCATTAGCTTAAATGGTACGATCTCTTCTCCCCAAAGGGGAGAGTACAGAATGGCACTGTACCTAAGGTCTTCAAGAGTTGTGGCGTCAATACAACCAGGCCACCAAACAAAGGAATTTAAAGGATTGAGTGTTCGAGCCCTGCTAGGAGTAAATGTTATGGGTGGATGTGTGCATTTGCTTGAACTTTCATCAGAAAAAAAAATAAATAAATAAATAAAATAAAAAAAATCCACTATGATCAGGCCGATCGTAACTAGTCATGGATCCAACAATATATAATTATATGACTTAAATGATGCTTTTTGATAACTTAAAAAAGTTCATAGGGCATTTTATAATTTCTAGAGCATCCAAAAATCCACCTCTAATTATAATAATTCTAAAAATCGCCTTATTAACTTGAGCATGACCCTTTTCCATTACATAGGTCAATGTAGAAGCTGTGTGGAGAAAAGCTTCTACATTGACCTATAAAGCTATGTGCAGTCCAACATAAACCAAAGCAAATAATATAAAAAATATTACGGTCCTGTCAATTATAAGCACGACTTGAAAATGGCCAACAAATTAAAAACTGAAAAATACTTACAGTGGCATCCGCAGCAACCATGTGATTACATTCTGGTTAGTTTCCCCACCTTCGGCACAAACCTCACTCAAGCTTCCAAGCCGTACTTCATAATTATCATCGAGAAGGATACTGCTTGCTTGAATATCTCTTCAAGAAACACAAATAAAAAACATTCATTATTTGTACCCTGGACATAAATCCAGTACACCAAGCAATCAGAGAACTCTGTACACTATAAAGGATTGCATGGTCCAAATAACTGAAAGAAGAGATGTTAATGTAATCCAACCCCAGCCAAAACAGATTTGACAAATCTCCCTACTTGGAGATTAAATTTCAGTGAGCTCTCTACTACTACATATGAAAAAGTAGCTATCATTTAGAGAAACAGGACAGATAAGTATACATTCTCTAAGAGGATATTGTTCAGAATATGTATGATTCAAGGAAGGACCTTTATCCTCCACCCTTTGGAAAATAAATTTTTAGTATTTTCTTAGCCAAGGGGTGGGCATGCAATCCGAAATGGTAAGGGAATCAAGTCAAGAGTTGGCTCGTTACCGAAGGTAACTC
This sequence comes from Cornus florida, assembly GCF_030987335.1. NCBI lineage: Eukaryota > Viridiplantae > Streptophyta > Magnoliopsida > Cornales > Cornaceae > Cornus > Cornus florida. The sequence goes on along the minus strand of NW_026775580.1, from coordinate 29,906,518 downwards.
ATTCTCATATGAAATCCAAAATCAATTAATTGTGTTGAAAAAACAAAGTAAGTTAATAAGGCAATCAACTCAGGTCATACCTCAATTGCTCACTTAAACACAAAGAAAATGTATAAGGGTGCAAAAGGGTGATTTTACAACGTAACATCTACTACTAAGCAAAGAAAACGGCAATTACACAAAAGATATCACATAATTGGAAAATGTCACCCATCAGAAGCAAAAGAACAAAAGAATTGGTAAAAAAACAAGTTTTGTAGTACCTATGAACAAGAGGTGGATTGCACTCATGGTGTAGGTAGGACAAACCTTCAGCAGCTCCTATAGCAATTTTTAATCTTGTAATCCAATCCAAAGACTGTAGACTGCCATCTTCCAAGTTAGTAGACCTGTAAAAGGAATTAGACAAATCTCTGTTTGGCATATGTTTGTAAACCAGGAGCTTTTCATTCTCATTCTCCAAGCAATGCCCCAAGAGTGGGACCAACCTTGGATGCGAAACCTTGCTGAAAATATCCAACTCCAACATGTAAGATTCTTTCTTGATTGAATGCAAATCAATCCTCTTGATAACTATAGGGAACCCACTTTCAAATGTTCCCTGGAAGAAGTCTCCGGAGTGGCCGTGTTTGATAAGGTTTGTGTCGCTAAAACCACCCGTCGCTCGGAGCATCTGTTCATATGTAAATGACTGTCCCAGACCAGAAAAACTAGCAGAAACCTTAGGAGGTGGCGAGCTGCCTCCTTCCGGGACAGTCCCCGTACTTCTTTGGTTTGCATTTCTCTTCTTGCATGTTTTTAGGAGCACTACCAGCACCAATATCAAAAGAATAATGAGACCAAGTCCGCCAAATAGTCCCACCATTACATACGTCAATGGTCTTTTGCTGCTTCGCTCTGGCAGTGGATCTCCAGTTGGATCCAAGATTCTATCATCATAAAAAGTTAGACCTCTGTCAGAATAAAACTTTTGACAATCATCCGAACTTCTCTGATTGGACTGATTGGACACAACCTGAAGGCAATTTCCGATGATAATAACATTCGTTACTGTATAATTGGGAGCTTGCCCTTGCAAATAGTTACTTGACAGATCAACTAAACGAAAATCCCCATATCGAAAACTAAGATTTCCATAGAACAGATTGTTCGAGAAGTTGAAGGAAGTGCTGGCATTAAAAATTGTGGCAAGGTCGGGCAAAACACCAGTGAAGTTATTGCTGGATACATCAAGAAAACCCAATTGGGGATTTGACCACAAAACATTAGTAAGATCACCATCGAAATTATTCCTACCCAGAACTACATACCGCAGCTGAGTGAGATTCGAAAACAAGTTAGCAGGCAATGGACCCTCCAAACCATTATTCCCAACTAACATTTTCTGCAAACTTCTCAACCCTCCTAATTCCTCCGGTAATGACCCAGACAAAGAATTGAATCCGATATCAAGTTCAACCAGTCGAGAAAGTTTACCGAGCTGGACAGGGATGGAAGCAGTGAGGCTATTGTAGGAAAGATTCAAAAACTGAAGACCAGAAATTGAACCAAAACCAGTAGGGATCGGCCCAGAAAGATAATTCGAAGAGAGGTCGAGAATTGTAAGATTGCGAAGAGTCGAAAAGGACGACGGAATCGATCCAGACAACAGATTTTGAGAAAGATTAAGAACTGACAGAGATGATAACATACCCAACGTAGAAGGAATTGTTCCACTAAGCTCATTGTGGGACAAATAGAGTAAATTAAGTCTACTCAAATTCCCAAGCGACGAAGGAATCAGACCCGTAATTGAACAAGACCTAAGATCGAGCACTCGGAGTGCACCAAGGCTTTGGCCGAACGAGTCCGGTATCGACCCAGGTAGCGAAAACCCAGAAGAATTAAACGACTCTAATAGTGTAAATTTAGGCAACGAATCGACGGCAAATCGTGGATTGAGACGGCCGCGACGAGTCCGACTCAAGCCGGATATAGTTAATCCGACGACTCGGCCGTTTTGACACTTGACGCCGTTCCACTCTATGCAGGGATCGGTTTTTTTAGGCCAGTCTTTTGCCCTAAGCCCTAAAGACGACCTGAGCTCAAGCAACGCCGACCATTCCGAGTCAGAACTCAGACGGACCTGCTGCTGAGTCAACACTGAGTTGATGAGCAGGAAAATGAAAGCTATCTTGAGCTGAATTTCTTGAGCTTCCATATTGACCATGGATGAAATAGTGTGTATACAGAACTTAATCCTCATTACTGCATTTGGTGATGGTGATGATGGGGTTGGAGCATTTCATTACTGGACTCGAACTCTCCAACTCTATCTGCAAATAGTATTATGTGTGAGCATGGTCAGTAAATATGGAAGAAGACGATTAATAATAAATATGCCATTACTGTTTGTGTACTCTTACCTCTGTCACGAGCTTTGATTGCGTTTAGTGGTTGTGTTTCTTCAATGAACACACACTGGACTCTATCCAGTGTGTGCATATATGTATGTGTATGCGTGTCTAAATTTATGTATGTATTTATGAAACACTGTTTCTATTATTTCGATATTAATGGAAAGAGCGAGAGAGTGTTGCCGGAGGATTTTTCTCCGGGAAAGAAAAAGAAGGTCAGAGGAACATTTGCGGTGGTATCAGCTGTTGCGTGATGGTCTAATCATTTAAGATAAGATTGAATTCGGCTTCCCAAGTGAAGACCACCAACCGGTGTACCTGGTTATGTAGGAGTATTATTATTGGGAGAAATTCAATTTCTTTTTTTCTTTAAAAAAAATTGATAAAAATTTAAAAATTTAGAATTAGTGAAGCCCGCAACTATACCAAAACCATCCTCATCCTTACTTTCATCTCAATTTTTTTTTTTTTTCTACTTTTTTTAATCTATATCATAAGCCATGTCTCCTGCTATTTTTCTTTTTCCATTTTTTTTCTAATATATATATATATATATATATATATATAATATTAAAAGTAAATTTTTCTACACTTATTTTAAATAAAAGAAATGATAAAATTATTAGTCAAAAATAGATTGTAATTTTGAATATAACATCATGCGTGTGTTCGTATGTTTTTGTAGGTTGTATTGTAAAAGTCAAAGATTTCTCTTATATCTAAAAACGAATAATGATTTTATGACCTAAGACTTTAAATGTCAATTGAAGGGATTTGAATCCCTGAGATGCATCTGATGAGATTTTTTTAAATAAAATTCTAGTGATAATGTCCATTGAAGAAAATTTTCAATTCTATCTATTAATATTGTTTCTTAGAGTTTTAAGCTCAAATAACATTTTTCAACCACAAATAAAATAAAATAAAAAGGCAGCTAATTTAGAAAGATTATTCATTATAAAATAATAATAATAATAATAATTATTATTAGTCCCCCACGATCAGTCATGAATCTTTGTTTTGTTTTTTTTTTTGTATTATGTAGAGCAATTATTTAACTTCTAATACCACTTAATTACTAATGAATCCCTTATTTTGGTGGCACTGAATCATTATTCTTTCGTTTTAAGAAAATGAGAGCATGATTTTTGGTTACCTAACAGACAAGTGGAAGCGGATTGAAAGTTAGATAATGAATCTTAACATGTGGTCCAAACCTCTTTAATTTTTCTATCGCTTTTCAGCAGATTAGCTTTTTTGAATTGAATGCAGCAACAAAGCAAGTAGACCAAAAATTTCTCCAAAATCTTTGATAAAATGAACATTGCTTAGAATTTTCAATTTCAAAAGGAAAGACCAAAATAAAAATATCACAATATATAACGGTTGTGCCTTGTCTCGTGACACTTGGTATGTATGTTAAAATAAATTACACTTATCTTTACATATGTTTGAATAAATTATACACAAGTAAAACATTTATTATTTTAATCTATCTTAAATCCGCATCCGACTGAAAAGTATCTTTGAGGATGAAAGGTCAGCAATATCCTTATATTATAATAATATATTATATTACAATTTATACGGTGGAAGGATAAAATTATCATTTTATAAAATTTGGTCATAAATGCTGAACGATTTATCTGAGTGCAATTTATCCAAATTTCAAGAAAAACTAGTGTAATTCAGTCATTACATTACTTATAGATAATTCGGTCGGTTAGATTACAAGTTTATCCTCTTACCTACCATCTAGGATTCTTGTATATTACAATTACCATATATGATTACACCTACTATATTATTATCGATAGATTACTTTGTTCATCACTCACCTATCTTTAAACATTCTCCTAAACTTTTATGTAATCTTCAATTTATACAATGGAAGAATAAAATTGTCATTTTATATATCAAAGAAAACGTTAGGAATGTTATTGAATACGCGTCAAATTTCAAGAGAGATAAAAGTCGTAAATATTGAACAATTTATCATGTACAATTTATCTAAACTTCAAGATAAATGAGTATAATTCACTTATTACATTACTTATGAATAATTCGAAAAACAATCTTCAATATATCAATACAATATAATATTTTTTTTATTTCTTAATTTCTAAGACTATCAAAGTTTCTTATTAGAATAAATAAAATAATAAAAAATATGGATTTAATGTGTCCTCCATTAGTAGGTTGGGAGTCAATCAAAATTTCTGGTCAATCACGTAGACAATTGCAACACTATTTGTTGTCCTATCTCACTCAATTTCCAGGTCACATGAACAAATACAAATTACAAAGAGACGAACATAAAAGTAGGCTTAAACAGCGATTGAAGGCAAGTGATGTCACAGAGAGGTTTCACAATTATCTACGCGTATTCTAGCTTGCCCTATCAATTCTCAAATGGGTGGATCCACGGTCGAACCATGCGAGTTTGACGAGGTCCAACCTTCATAGTCTTGGGGCCTCACCCGACATATAGTCACCGTATTTACAACTAAGGTTGGCTACTACTATTATATATCTCCATCCAATCTCATAAGCGTGGTCGGCAACATGAATTCTCGAATCTCTACTTTAATATAAATTTTTGAGAATTGAACTTTTTAAGATGTAATTTTTAATTTTAATTTTAATTTTAACTTTTTTATATTATTATATTGACAATTAATAAATTACCAAACTTATCCATGGTGACCATGTGATGTTATTTTGTTTTTAGAAGTTTAATGCAAGAAGGATAAATTAGGAATGTTATAAAATATAGTACATTAATTTTGACTTAGGATAATTATTTTGAAATAGCTAAAGATGGAAATGTGGACACTTATTAAGCCACCGATGGAGTATTATATTTTCTTTTGAGATTGTTTTTCTACAGTTTGAAACCGTTTTTATTTTAAAAATCGCATTTAGGTATGTTTGATAACCATTAAAAGCATTTTTAATGGTTATAAATTTTAATTCAGTAGAGCTTTTGAATAAAGTTAGAATTTGAAATTTTTTAAATTGGATCCTAAGTAGAGGTTGTATATTTTAGGTAACTATTTTTTCTTACCCAATTTTATACTTTTCTATATTTTATAAAGACAACCTCAACACTTTTTTTTTATAAAATTGCTATTATCAAATATGGTAACATTATATTGAAGGATATTATTATAAAATTAGCAATACAAGTGTTTTAAAAAATATTGTTACAAAAAAAATTAAAAATAAATAAATAAATAAAAAATTAAAAATTTAATTATAAAAGTACTTATTATAATATATCACCAAACACCTAAGATGTTTTCACCAACCATAATTTTTTTTTTTTGACAATTCTAGTCACAAAAGCGGTTCTATTATTCTAACAATAGCCCCATTTTAATTTACTTACTCCTTTCGTTCTATTTTAATATCCGTTTTTGGAAACCTAACTTTTTAAGATGTTGTTTTAAGTATATATTTTTTTATTGTATTGGTAGTGAATGAATTATAAATCTATCCATACTGAGTCCAAGTGATTTGATGATGTTTTGTTTTTATAAGTTCAATACAAGAAGGTAAATTAAGAATGCTGTAAAATATAATACATTGACTTTGAATTGGAATAATTATTTTGTAACAGCTAAATATGGAAAAGTGTACACTTATAAGCCCGGAGGGAGTATTAGCCCCCATGTTATTTCTAGCTCCCCTTTTTCTTCTATTATAACTAGTCTTCCTTATTTGTCTTTTAGACTTTTAATAGGACTTGTATCATCTAAGTTATTTTAAGTTGAATTCGCTATAGATTGACATGTGACATTTAAAATCTATCTACTGTTGGGGTTAAACCACATCAACTAATTTAAATAAAATTTGAAAATATATTGACGGTGACATTTAAACATATAATACATTGACTTTGAATTGGAATAATTATTTTGTAACAGCTAAATATGGAAAAGTGTACACTTATAAGCCCGGAGGGAGTATTAGCCCCCATGTTATTTCTAGCTCCCCTTTTTCTTCTATTATAACTAGTCTTCCTTATTTGTCTTTTAGACTTTTAATAGGACTTGTATCATCTAAGTTATTCTAAGTTGAATTCGCTATAGATTGACATGTGACATTTAAAATCTATCTACTGCTGATGTTAAAACACGTCAACTAATTTAAATAAAATTTGAAAACTGCACCGTTTTGAAATAAGAAAAATTTGCCAAAGTTTGAAAACTACACCCTTTTAAATTAAGAAAAATTCATCATACTCTAATTACATCATTATCTCTCCCTCATCTTTTCAAAAAAAAAAAAAAAATGATCATCTCTCCCTCTCCTCTTGCTCATTCCCACTATTAGGGGATATTTCTCATAAACAATAAATGATCTTTGCCATGGAATTAAGATGGACGAAAATGTGATTGCAAGCAATAGTAATGGTTAGAAAAAAAAAATATATATATATATATATATATATATATATATATATATATCGAGGGAGTTAAGAAAATACAACCAAAATCCGTATATATAGAAAAGATGAGACATATTGTCGATTAGGTTAGAAGAGAAACAAAGGCCATCGCGACTTATTTAAGATAGGAATAAACAAGAGGGAGAGAGAAAGAGGGAGGATATTTTTTTTAGAAAATATGAGGTAGAGATAATAATGTCAAACTTTGGTAAATTTGCAGTTTTCAAACTTTCTTTAAATTACGTAATATAACACAAATAGTAGATAGATTTTAAATCTCAATATGTAGTGAATTCAATTTAGGATCCAAGTCCCTGTCTCAATGTTATAATATATATATTCAAACCATTAAGTCTACCATCTTGAATTGTTGTGATAATTAATTGTTCAAATTTTTATAATAATATTTTAATATGTGGAGGATGTAGATTTTGGTATGAATTAAAGGGAAGAGGAGAGAGAAGAAATTCTGATATTTTTAACAATTTTTTTGCAAGTCTTTGTAAAACATAATTTCTAATAGAGAAGTGATAGATCTTCCGACTTCAATTGCCGATTACTCCTCCGAATATAACGTGATTGGGAATGAGTCGAAAAGAAAGAGATGTTTACGGGAATTTTTTTAAGAGTTCCAACAGGATCCAACCACGTTGTATTCTAAGGAAGAGTCGATAATTAAAATCGGAAGACCTATTATTTTTCTTTCTAATAACACATCTTTTGAAAGATGCATTTAATAGCCTTGTTGTGCCTCAAAACACGGTAGTGTTGAGGCACAAGACACATACAACATAAGACCTTTTCCATCTCAATTGAGTAATTTTCTACAAATATTTTAATTTTTTAAACAAATATGCATTATCTCTTTTTAAAAAGTTCATGTCATTTGTTTAAATATTTATTTATTTGTATTTATCAATTTATAAAATTTTTGAACACTCAAACAATTTTTATAACTTTGAATTTTTAAATGGAAAAAATGATTTTGGAATAGTAAAAATAGAAAAGAAAAGATGAGGTCATAAATTAAAATGAATAGATTTTTACTTTTTTAGACAATAATAAATATTAATTTTATAATAATATAATAAAAATCCTAATTACAAAAATCTTTACAACAATGGGTTTGAAACTCAAACAAAATAAAATATCTATATAGTAATTTACTTTTTGTTGTTTGGTTGTACTCAAAACAACTAAAAAATATGAAAAGGTAAATGAGAAATTATGTAACTTAAAATAAACTTGAGTCTATAAAGATAAAGATATTAATGAAAGGCTAAAAAAATAAGATGCGAAGAAAAGAAAGAAAAAATTCTTATTCTTTCCTTCTTTTATCTTTATGTTCTTTAGCCTTTTTCTAATTCACATTTTCTTTTTTTTCACCCTCACTATTTAGATAGTCAAATTTAGTGTGGAGTACATGAATTTTTTTATGGCGATTACTTAAATGTTGTTTGATAACTAAATTCAGCATTTACTTTTGAAAAATAAAGTTCTTATTCAATTAAATGTGTCTGATAACGCAATTCGAATATCACTAAAAATGGTAAGTGATGTGTTTTGAAGCTTGATATTCTTTTTCAATTAAAAATCACTAGTAATAGCATGAGTCCTTGTAGAATACGGCTATGTAAAGGGTGTAGAACCACAAAGATTGCGAAGTTTATTGTCGTTAAGTAATAAGATTACTTTCGATTTAATTCAAAAATAAATGATGATTTGTTGTTTGCTAATCTAAAGCAATTGAAATTAACAATTTAAATAAAAGTCGAATGCAATTAATTGAAATGAATAAAGAGATGGCTATGGAATTGACTTCACCATCCCCTCATAACTATGGTCAATCATGTTCATCATGGGGAAATTACTTTAGCATAGCCATGATTCGTGTGGCATCACGCTTACAACGGAATCATTCAGAAGATAAATGCACATACAATTTAAGAATTAAGAATAATCTATCTTCGCTTGACACAAATCGCCTTATTTGGTTTGTTCTCCCTATAGGAAAATACTTTTTCAAGAACTCATATTGCATTTGAGTCCAAGAAGTAATGGTATTCGCCTTTAAGGAATTCAACAAATGCTTTGCCTTGTCCTTAAGAGAAAATGGGAATAGTCGCATCCTTAAAGCATATTCTGTAAAGCCTTGCATCCTTATGGTAGAACAAATTTCTAAAAATTCGTCTAGATGCTCATAAGGATCTTTGTTGTTAAGTCTTAAAAATTATGGAAGCATTTGGATCATGGAGGACTTAATTTCATATTGACGTGCATCGACTGTCGGCATTCGGATGCAAGAAGGAAAAGTATAAGTAGAAAGGATGTAATGGTCCCTAAGAGGTACTGGTCTGTTCTCTTCTTCAGCCACAACGGGTCTATTTTCTCCGTCCGCCATGGTATCACTTGTTTGTTCTCCTAACAAATCTCGGTCCCTAAGGTTCCGTCTAAGTTGTCTCAGAGTCTGTTCAAGTGATGAAATATCAAGGTCGCATAAGAGCAATAGGAGTGATAATGAATGACTATCATGCATAAACTCAAAATTTTAACTAACAATATATACAAAGGTAACGAAAGTGGATGGAATGAAATACAACAACTTACCTAAGGTCCCAAAAATTGCTGTTTCCTTTCCCTAAGCGATGGTGTGACAGCCCAAGTTTTTCAACCCGGTGCGTCAGTGATGAACCGAAAGATGACCAGATAACGGATCCGAAATGCGGAAGCAAAAAACAAACAACGGTCTCTAGAGATACAACATGACTCTAAGACGCCAATGTGACCCTCAACGAGGTCACGAAACCCAAAGGAAACAAATGCGGAAGCAACATTTCAAAAACGGACAAGAATGGACCTAGGGGCAAAAATGTCATTTCTAGCTTAAAAGTGGGTGCCATCGAGTACACCATTGGAAAGACAACGAAAAATTAATGAACTTAGACTCAAAAATCACTTGATTTGGAGTCCGGATGAAGAAAATATGGCTAACGGAAGAAGAAGGGGCAAAACGGTCAAAAAGTGCAAACCCAGATCATCTAACCGGTTACCAAGCCTTCCTAACCGGTTAGGAGACAAAAAAAATTGACCAAAACACTGCCCAAGCACATGTAACCGGTTACCAAACTTCTCGTAACCATTTACATGTGAAGGAGGCAGAATGGGCAGCAAGAAATTCTGGCAGCAGGGGTTTTTCCGGAAAAAAAGAAAATTTGAGGACCTAGATGACATTTTCTGGAAAAACTCAAAGAAGAAACCCCCCTCAAAATCAAGTTTTCTATGGGACTCTTCAAAAAAATCAAAAAATAAGCAATGTGAAATGCCCAAAATGCCCCTCCATGAAAACTGGTCCAGAGGGTCTAAAAAGCTGCTAAATTAAAAAACTGAGAGCTGAACTTTGGATGCGATTTCCGATGCCAAGATGGAATTTTCTGGAAAAACACAAAAAAGAAACCCCCCCCCCCCCCCCTAAAATCACATTTTCTAAGTGACTATATGAAGAACGGAATTTATTTCCCAAAGAAAATTCCCAAAATACCCTTAGGTCAGAATATGCAACAAAAACGCAAAATGAGTCCGTTGGAGGCTCAAAATACAAACGATGAAGTTTTGTCCGGAAACGACTATGCACGCAAACGTAACTTGCTTATTTAGACGCGCTACAATGGTCCATGGCTTAAAAACATAGCCGATGCAAAATCCGACCCCCCCAACGGCCAAAATGACAAAATGAAGTTTGGAATGAAAACTTGAAACCTAAAATCATAAAATGATTTTGAAATGCCATTTGGCCCTTGGCCACACTTCATGCATGTTAAATGAATGCTAATGGAAGGAGTTCATACACAATGCACGCTCCGGTGCAAAATAGCATACTAAAACGCATGGTTTTCCATATATTCTCATTGAAAGCAAAAATTAACATCCATGACATAAATGTAATTTCAAAAGGAGTTTGGCCATTGGCCTCATGTCATATACATAAAATGAGAATCAAAAAGTGTGCTAAGGCACACGTTACAAGTCTAGAAGCAAATATACACATTTGACATATAAGGTTACAAATGGCTTTTCAAGCCAACCTTCACAAGAATTGAACCCTTCAAGTTCCCAAATCATCCAAGCATGTTGAGAATCTCTAACCTTGAATCCTGTACCTGAAATATACCCCAATATCGTAGAGGTGAGTAACATAAAGCTACTCGTAAGAAATGAGCATGCATCAACCTACGTTTTACAAGTTTGCATAATTAATGTGGTTCATTCCACTTAACGTCTATGTCAAATGTGAGACTCAAGGAGCATCCTAGCTACCTAAGATCATTTCTAGCATCAATCACCTCATTCATGCAATTTTAGCAACATAGGGTCATGCTTACACAAAGCAATAATATAGGAGCATGCTTACACAAAGCAACAAACATAGATTCTCAAAGTCATCAATTTGAAATCTAAAGAACGAAAACGACATAAGTGATCATGCCACCTAACGTCTATGATCCAAATGAATCTATAGGATCATTCCTACTTTACATTTGAACAACACAACATGAATGTACTTGACAACATCAAAAGCTTATAATGATTCATTAAAATCGTAAAACAAGAATGTACTTAACAACATTAAAAGCTCACAATGATTTATTAAAAACAATAAACATGAATGTACTTAACAACATTAAAAACTTACAATGATTTATTAAAAACCATGAACATGAATGTACTTAACAACATTAAAATGATTTATTAAAATCATAAAACAAGAATGTACTTAACAACATTAAAAGCTCACAATAACCATGAACATGAATGTACTTAACAACATTAAAAGCTCACAATGATTTATTAAAAACCATGAACATAAATGTACTTAACAACATTAAAATGATTTATTAAAATCATAAAACAAGAATGTACTTAATAACATTAAAAGCTCACAATGATTTATTAAAAACCATGAACATAAATGTACTTAACAACATTAAAATGATTTATTAAAATCATAAAACATGGATGTACTTGGCAACAATAAAATCTACAAAGATCATAAGGCATGGATGTACTTAACAACATCAAAATCGCCGATAACCAAAACCACAAGTCACAATATAAACATGATTGCTAACTTGGAATTGAATGCGAAAATAAATATTGGAAGACTTGGACATCTAGACTCGGAATTCTACCGAGATCAATGGTTGTTCCGGGCACTAACCCGCAGGGAAAACCACCCTAAGTGCGCACTATCTCAATTGGGGAGAACTCATACCTCCCGCACTAAAACCGAACTTTAGCCATATCATAGTAACCATGTCCCAAATGACTCCAAAATAAATAAGTTAACAACTTATATATATACGAAACCACATCCCATGCACAAGTAGTTTGTGACCACACAATACATGCTCTAAATCCACAACTACTATAGGATAACAAATGTCGAATCTTCAGAGCACGATTCGTTACGCACTATAATAACATCACATGTCGAATCTTCAGTGTGCGATTCGTTACATGCTATAACAAGATAATCCAATATTGAAACGTAATCTCATAAATTCATTACAAGTCTAAAATCATGCTTTAGATATACAATCAACGTCAAACACATGATTTAAATCCATAATGCAATAGAAACGAAATTTAATCAAGTAAACTAATTAATTCATCTAAGTTGCAATTCTTAACCAAATGGCCTCAAATTACACATGTTAAACAACATAGCATAGTCATTGCATATACTAATTGCAAAACTTGATTAGGCCAATTGAATAACAAAATGGAATTTAATTAAATCATGATAATCAAATTCTTAAATTCTAAAACAACATAAAATGGTCCCATATTAACATATACTAGTATACAAGTCCTAGTCATCTCAAATATCAAGTCAAAACTTAATTAAGCTAAAGGAACCATTAAATAGATTTTAATTAATCATTTTAATTAAAGTTTCTAGATTTTCATACTTATTCAAATGCTCTCAAATTTAAGTATGTTAAACAACATGCCTAGACTTAATTTAAAAGCATGTTATAAGTCAATTTCATGCAAGGTACATTCATGTAAATTTATCTTTCACAAAAGAAAAATATTAAATAAAATGCTCAATTCTTATTCAAATAATCCCTATTTAATATATGTTAACAAACATATTAAAGCTTAATTTATCATCATGCCACAATTCAAATCTAAGCTATACACATCCTTGAAATTTAAATCTTAGACAAAGAAATAAATAATACTAACTTTCTAGATTTGATACAAGGCATGCATATGAGTTGTATAATCATGGAAAACACTCAATACAACACACAAACAATCCTAAAATATTTCCTACCTCCATTTGAGATGAAATCTCAAATCCCCACCAAAATGAAACGGCTCCGAATCTGACGAAACTTCAAGGTTTTGTCGGGGACAACACGATCTACATGAACCCCCAAGAAGCCCCATGAAAATCCAAACTTGACCTCAATCCCGAACTCAAAATTTGGTTAGAAATGGTTTCTAATAAGGGGGAAAGGTGCACGGTGTCAAGGCAAGCATTAAACGTTAAGGCCAAAGACTTTTCATCAAAGAAAAGTAGATCAAAAGAGGAGATAGAAAATGGTAGCCATGGGAGGGAGCTTGGCCGGCCATGGGAGAGGAAGAAGAAGAAGAAATCTGATTTTTTTGTTCTTAAGTCCCATATTTATAGTAAGTCTCAAAAAGTGCCCCGAAAGGGCCTTGCCAGATCCGGAAAAGTTGATTTTGAGCAAACGCGCTCAAACGGAAAAACTCCATGAACAAAAAAGATTTAAAATGAGAAAAAATGAACAATGGAAGAAACGGCGTCAAAACTGAGTCCCGTACAGAAAGTTATGCCCAAAACAAGTTTGGCGCAAATCGGGGCCAAAAACCCTGAAACTGGAGAAAAATGACCAGAAGGAAATTCTATGAATTTACGAGTCAACAATAAGTGAAAATGAATCCCGTACGAGGATCCAAGCTCCAAACGAGATATTTTGCAATAACTTTCATTAATTGCACAATGGCCCCTACAAAAAGGGTTAATGACAAAACTGTCCCAGAATGAAAATATCTTTCAAAAGATATTTTCTTAGATGCCCCTGAAATAAAATATCTTCAAAAGATGTTTATGAAAAACACTCCAAGAAAGGAAAATAATTCCAAAGAATTGTGCATCCACGCCCTTATGGACACTAGGAGTAACCAAAGTACTTTCTTGCAAAAGTGAAGATACGTATTTCATGGAAACCACTCAAGATGAAGATATGTGAAGTCAAAAACCAACTCTAAACACAAGAAGAGTGGTTACGCAAATAAAGTGACAACGAGGAAAGGACAAAATAGGGAAAAAGACAAAATAGGGAAAAGACAAAAAGTGAATGTCGAAAAACGAAAAATGCAGAACAGACTCGGTCCTCAAAGGAAGTTGTCAATCCACATAAAAGAGTCTCGAAAATCACTCCAGAGCACTCGAGACGACACTAATCGATAAGAAACCAAACTCAGAAGGGAAAAGACAACAGAAAAAATTTATCCGAAAAATCCGGATTAATTACAGATGGTCTTCATATCAAAGAAATGCACTCAAAACAATAAAATATCAAAAACCAAATATATACAATTTGTAATGTAAGAATCAAACTAGATTTAATCTTTAAACTTAATAACAAAACTGTTAACCCAATTCTCGTCAATAGCGCCAAAATTGATGCGCTTTGAAACTTGATGTTCTTTTTTAATTAAAAATCACTCGCAATAGAACGAGTCCTTGTAAGATACAGCTACGTAAAGGGTTTCGAATCACGAAGATTGAGAAGTTTATGACCATTAAGTTGTAAGATTACTTCCGTTTAATTTGAGAATAAATGACGGTTTGTTGTTTGTTAATCTAAAGCAATTAAAATTAATTGTTTAAACAAAAGTCGAATGCGATTAATTGAAATGAATAGAGAGATGACTAGGGAATTGACTTCACCATCCCTTCATAACTATGGCCAACCGTGTTCATTATGGGGAAATTTACTCTTTTTTTTTTTTTTTTTCTTTTTTTTTTTTTTTTGGTCATTGGTAAGAAACTCACACACACCACCACTCACAAACCCAATTTGCTCATTTAGAGACTCGAACCCTCACCATCCACTTTGGAAGATAGAGGAAATACCACTGGACCATAAGGCCCTTGGTGGGAAATTTACTTAAGCATAGCCATAATTCATGTGGCGTCACGCTCACAACGGAATCGTCAAGAAGATAAATGAACATACAATTCAAGAACTAAGAATAATTCATCTTAAGTTGGCACGAATCGTCTACCTAATTATGCTAATCTATGATATAGTACGACTCGTCTTTCCTAAGTATGGTTTATCAAACTTCTTGCTTTACATACCATGAAAATAATTGTACAACTTCTCATTGTCACTATAAGGATGAAATTGATTCAATCAAGACAAAGGTTTTCTAAGACAAGAAGAAGGATTCATCATGAAAGATTATAACAATTGTAATGATCCAAGTGTTGGGATTTATATGCCTTGGCATAGTAAATTCCTATTTGGATTAAAGAGACATATGTTCCTAAGATATCTGAAATATTTATGCTTTATACAATGAATTCAATGTATTATGTTTCGATTCATTATGAAATTGATAGTGTCCACTTGTTTACAAGAGATATTTATATATGTATGTGATGGCGATCAGTACATGAATATAAATAGTAATCATAAATAGTTCATAGTCGGTAATTATGGATGGACTCATTATTAATTAAGACTTGAACTGGATCCGCGTTAGGTTGAGATATATTGCGAGAGCCGTCGTATGCAATTGCTCCCTATCACCGTCATGGCATTTGACTGTTAAGCATGAGAGAAGTATAGACTCTTTTATTAATTAGTAATTACTTTGATTTGTTCGGTGGAATCTTCGAAATCATTAGACTGGCATTTTGGGTAATTATGTAATTAATAGTTAGAGGGTTATATTTTCAATATTTGCATCATTGTTACTTGTATTTATTTTGTATTGATTGTGGTTGATCACAAAGTAAATTCAAAGGCCTTCGTGTGTTTTTAGACAAAATGATTTATTATATATTTATTTATTTAAATTATTATTTTTGTCAAACAAATATTTTATTGTGATCAAGCAAATATCCGATAACTTAATTAGGTACCAAAATAAATATATTAATTAGGTAGTCAAATTGATGGCTTTATTTATTCGATAACTAATTATGCATAGAGGGATCAAAGTACAACATTGATTTAGAGGTTATTTATTATTTAATTGGAGTTCAATTAATTTCTTTTAGTGGAGTAGAAATTAATTTATGAATTAATTATATTGGGTCCATAGATCAGGCCAATTATTAATTCATTGCAGTCAAGAAAATAATAAGCCCAAATGATTCTCACTCATAGCCCAACTTGATATTGGAATCCTATTAGATTTGAGATATGTGAATTAGAGATTGAAAAGGATTTATTGTTTTCTTTCCTTATCTTTATCTTGCCTATATATACATGGTCCATGTATATTTTAGGTGTGACTTTTGGAAGAAAAAAGAATATATTTTCTCTCTCTCTAGAATTTTAGGGTTAGTGTTCTCATCTAATGGAAGTTCCCATAAGCCTAGTTTTCCAAGGTCATTCATGGAGGCTTATAGGTGATTCCTAAATGTAAGACCATTACCAAGAAGAAGGAGATTCAAGGAAAAGGCATCTAGCAAAGGGATCTACAATTAGTGAAAACATTCACTTTAGAGGAGAGATTTAAGGTTTACTCAAACCTTTGATGTAAAGATTCAATCTATTAATTGAATGATATATCATATTTTATTTTTGCATAAAACTTTTCTCTATGTGATGAATCAAGATCTATGTATGAAAATCCCTCAGAAAGTTTTTAAAACTTGCAAGTTTCACAACACTAAGTTATATAATGTGCTACACGTATATAATTTTTCCCAAAAAATACACAAAATCAAACCATAGTTACATAAACTCCCTAGGAAAAAGCTTAGTTGCTCATGGTCAAGGTTGAGGCCTCCTTGGTGGAAGGAAACATATTATCCATGCTAGCCACCATGGATGCCCTTATAAGCTCAAGAACTAAGCTTTCTCTCTCTAGAAATCTCTTATTCTCTCTCTATAATACATCTCCCAAGTGTAAGATAGTCCCCCATATTATGAAAAATGGAAGTATATATGCACCAATATTTGGTCAAGAGGCTCAAATTCATCCACCAAGGCAAGAAAACCATATCCACATTTTAAGGGGTCAAAGTCGCTTTTCAACAACCTTTTGCCAATTTAGCATCAGTGCTAGATGACTAGTTGTAGCTGGCAAATGACCGGTCGTCACTTGTCATGGCTTGCTTCATGCGCGCACAAGTGCGCGCCTTAGGCTTGTTTGGTGTTGTAGATCGGCAGAGGACGACCGATCGTTCTAGGCGACGATCAGTCGTTGCTTAGCTTACTCTCTAGAAAATCAATTTGAATTGCAAACTGAATTGCAATTGGAAATATACATATGACGACTGGTCATCCCATTTGTGCTATAGGGCGACGACCGGTCGTTACATAGGGCTGGACAAGTTTTCCTTGAGCTTGTGATTGGGCTGAGGCCCAATTCGTCCATCTTCATTTAGGCCCAGATTTATCCTTGATTATGGTCCAAGTACTTGATGTCTTCATCGAGAACTTGTTTAGATAAAAGCATCATTTGAAGGCCCAAAATTCTTGATTCTACTTGATTTTGAGGATAATTACCTAAAAATGGTTAAACCATAAAAACGAAATAAAAACATAAAATAAATAATTTGAACGAGGCCGTGATGATACGCCAAAAATGTAGTGAATACGAAAGTGGTTCAAGAAAGGCCTTTTGGTCAAATTTGAATTTATGAAAATTATTACCACCACTACTACTAACGTAGCAAGAGTGAGTAGGGATTGTCCCAAAGGATTTGCAAGATACTATGGAATTGAATTTGGATTAGTACATCGAACGATCAAAGAGAGTGGTTTGCTGGTTGAATTATACTATAATTAATTTAAAATAATGCAATGTAAAACAAACTAATGTAAATGAGGTATAGAGAATGAGAGAGGAGTCTTGGGACATAAAGTTCACCACTAGGCTTTATTTCACTAAACATTTAGAATTTGTTAAATTAGGGGGATTCCATGTTGTAAAATAAGTGTGTGTGCCTTTAATTGAAATACTAAACAGGGATGGCAAATTAAGTATAAATTATCTAATCAATCTAGTGAGTAGCACAACCTATCAAATTAAGCCATTAACTATTCAATAAACCCACAATCAATACATACACAAAAATCTAGAAAAATGTACTACTTACACTCATAAGCATAGACCATCAAACAACAAGAATGTCTACCTATCTAGGAAATTAAAGCAACTAAGCTACAAGTACACTAATGACAAGGAAATTAAACTAATTAAACTAATGAGATAGCACAATCCGTCAAGAAATAAGTATAGCCCATCAAATAAAATACAAGAGTAATCAATTAAGTACCATGCATTGATCAATGCTAGATTCATTATTTCAATACACATAGACATGCACCAAATGTAAAGAATCAAGTGTGAACACATAATCATCCATTCCATCACACATAGACATATGAAGAGAATTGAAAGATTAATTGAAAATATTAAACCATACAAATCATGTAAAAACAAGATTTATATAAACATGAGGTCAATACAATATTTACAACACAAATCCCTACTAATTACAAAGTATTAAAGTTTAGGAAGCAAGCCTAGGGCCATCTCTAGCCCCAAGAGAATGATCTAGTCATTCATGGTTATTGTTATCCAACCTTTAAGGGCTTTCTTCATGGTTAGATTCACCTTCATCCTCTTGGTGTTCTTGGTAGAAACCCTAACTATTGGAAGAATTCTTCCTAAAAATGTGTATATTCTCTCTTTCTAATCTTTAGCCAATATCTAACTAATCAACCTCTTTACTAAAAATAGCCAATTTCCTTATATAAGTAGCTCAAATGTCACATCCAATGGTCAGACCTCGTACACTAGGACCTCCAAATGATTGCACCACAATCACACCTTCAATTGGGCTTGAAATCTATTTTGCATGAATTTTGAGGCAGTTCGATTGATCACACTGTTGCTTTGATTGATTGAAGTATAGTGACGTAATTATTTGGATAAGGACAAAGGTTGAGATCTTTATGGGGAAAAGGACAAAAGTGGTTATGAGGATAAGATCAAAAGGTTCGATCGATCAAAAAAAAGGTTGGATCGATTGAATAGGAAATTTTCTTGAGGATAAGGATAAGGGCTCAATCCATCAAGGCAGGGTTGGAACGATCACAGTGTGATCGATCATAGTATGGTTCGATCGATTGAACAGGGAATTTTTGCCAATTTTCTTCCACTTTGCTCCTTCTTTCCACTAGGCTTTGGATTGCTTCTTCCAATGCTTTAATTCAACTAATTTGACTTATTTTGGGGATAAGCACCTAAAAAGGAGAAAAATATGAAATTAAACTAAAGCGGGGAAATAAGATAGAATAAGGTTCTAGAATACTCAAGATTAAGGGTTTATATGCACACTTTTCAGCGCTGATCACAAAACTAAAGAGCTAACATATGCAAATAAGGGGACTTGAATGTACAACATTCGGCGCTTATCAATAAGCGCCACTAAAAACGGAATAAAATTTTAAGAGACAAGACATCATTTATCACTAAATGCTGAACTCTAATTTTTTTAAGAGATATTAAAATATATTTATTTTTTAATTACCACGTAAAATTCAACTCTTAAAATTTTTCGTGCTTAATTTTCAGTTTTATCATAATTTTCTCTCTCATATGCACACACCCCTAAAGGAATCTTCAAAGTGAATAAATAATTCAACTTTAGATTTATCAGCTTGATAATAGCACAACTAGAGAAACAACTTGAGTCTAAATCATCATTTTTTACAATGCCTCATTTGGTTGGAAGAATAAAAAAATAAATTGAAGGGAGAGCAGGA
Source organism: Cornus florida (assembly GCF_030987335.1). Classification (NCBI taxonomy): domain Eukaryota; kingdom Viridiplantae; phylum Streptophyta; class Magnoliopsida; order Cornales; family Cornaceae; genus Cornus; species Cornus florida. The sequence continues at coordinate 29,886,614 of NW_026775580.1, read as the reverse complement.
GCGACGAATGAGGCATCCCTAAGAAACGAAATGTGTCTCCCTCACTTTTCGTCTAATTGGATGGAATGGATAGTAGAAATGATAGATGTATGACACTTTTCTTTCTTGGTTAGAAGGAAGGGAAGAAAGTTTTTATAGTCGTTTTACTACTGTACCCTCATTGTCTAATATTATAAATAAAAATTAAATATCCATTTCAAATTATGCAATATCATTGAGATATCTTAACTAGTAAGTTGTCATGCTCTGGTGATAATTTATAAAGTCCTGTTACTTACCATACAAGTCAAGTCTCATTCCTACATTTAAAAAATAAAAAAGAAAAAAAAAAAAAAAGTGACTGATGAATGATTCATGACAATTTTCTTTCCCAATAAAACAATATTTACCAAAAAAAAAAAAGGAAAAAAATTGTTGACCTCTTATTCATACACAAAATACAAATCCCAATATAGACTGCATTAACGTAATAGGGTTTAATAAGTAAACTTTGGGAAGCTTAAAAATGAAAATTACACATTCGTTGGTTATTATTCATCTCTCTCTCTCCTCTCCCCCCTAATTTTGGGCGAATGGAAAAATGCAAAGCAAGGAGGGATAAAACCCATCCAACCAAACGCGAAAAAGTTTATTTATCTCCCATCTCATCCATCCCTCCTCAAACCTTCCCTCCAACCAAACATATCATAAACTTGGACTAAACTCAAGTTATATTCAAATTAAGTAGAACATTAAAGCTAGGCCTAAATTATATATTTATATATATAGTGGCGTAGCCTGGAATTTCCTTCAATGGGGTCAATTTTTAATAGCAATAATATATATAATTTGAACAAAAATAATATATGTAAAAATTAAAATATTGATTCATAATATTTTTATTTAGTACATTCATAACTGCCCTCAACGATTTTTCATATTCTGAGAGCGTTGAATAATAACATCATTGTCAACAGTACTAAATATATCTCTCTCAATATACACAACCATCATATCATTTATCCATTGGTCTTCCATTCGATTGCGCAGCCGAGCTTTCCAAATATTCATGGCATAATAATCGTAAATTTAGATGATGATAAAAAATATATATTTATTAGATTACCTGTCTCCACACTGCAGTATTTATTTGGATTTTATGAATTTTTTGTAGTATTTGTTTGGATTTTGTGAATTTTTGAAATGTTGAAGACTCGCCCAAAGAAAAATGTTGAGGACTGAAAATGTGATGGAAACAACGCATTTGTTTGTGGTAAAGTCAAAAGTGTGAAAGAATATTTTGTATTTTTTGGGAAAGTGGAAAAGAATATAATATTTTGAGAAAGTGGAAAAAAAATATCATATTTTTTGGAAATATTATATTCCTTTTTTTTTTTTTTTTTTTTTTGGTATAGTACTGTGAATGGTCAGTTGGTTATATATATATAGTATATATAAGTGTATTGTCAAATTTTAGTGGGGGCAATTATACAAATATAAAAATCTTTCCATATAAAATTAAAAAAAAATTAAAAGTTCAATGGGAGCAGCTGCCCCCACTTGTCCCTCTGTGGTTACGCCACTGTATATATAAACATATATATGGTAGCGAAAAAACAGGCAATGCACTCATTAGTTATCCCAATATGTGCATTTACCTATAAATCAAATATATCATTTAAGCTCGAGCATTTTTGCAAAGAATTGAATTTAGGATGCCTAAATTTATAGTTTGCCCAATCAAACCCAGTACGTCCGAGTTTATGGTTTGCCCCAAAAGACCCCTTATCCACTTGGTCCACAATAAATATTAATTGGTAGGCGATATTCAGACTCCCCTTTCTCACAATTTCACTCTACTTTTCTTTTGTTATAATGAAAATGACAAGAAGGTCCTAAGTTCATTAATGTATCATCCCTTATTTTATGGTACCCCAATTACCTTTTTCATTATAAATTTTAACTCTTTTTTTTTAAAAAAAAAAAAAAAATTCTTTGCTTTCTTTAGTACTTTTTTTTTTCTTGGTAAAAAAAGATAATTTATTCAAAAAAAAAAAAAAACATACATTAGAATTAAAATGAATTATTACAAAGTTTATAGGGATCAAGAAGTGGTAGAATATATAGTATATATATATTTTCAAACTTCATAAAGTACTTACCCGTACCCAACAACAATGTAAGAAAAGAGAGAACCTTGATACCATGAAGCAAATCAAAGCAAAAATAAAATGATGTTATTGTGTTGAGAGCTCTCTTACTCAAAATTAGGGGTGGCAAAATGGGTAATGACCCACCAACCTGCCCATATCTACCCACTTTAAATGGATATGGGTAAATCATTTTAAAATATGGGTCAAAATAGGTGACCTATATTCAACCCATTTTTATAGAGGGTTAAATGGGTTGAATATGGGTCACCCATTTTGACCTATGTTTCACACATTATATAAGAGACCCAGTTTCACAACCTCTATTTGACTCAAATTCACATCTTCATCTCTAAAATTCTCTCACATGATTCCAGATTCTCTCTCTCTCCCACGATCTCTCTCTAAAATTCTCTCTTTAAGATTCTCACTGCATTATCCTCTCTCTCTATCTAAAATTCTTTGTAGTACTATAGTATTGCTCTGCTACATCCATAACACATATACAATGTATTCTTGTGTATTATTTTTGCTCTATTTTCCTACCAACAATATTCTTTACTTCTTTTGGTAATTCTTACGACAATATCTAATAGTCCATCCTTTTCTCTCTCTACATGTGCATATACATATGCAAACATATATGGGATATTGAAATTGAATATCAGTGCTTCTTATAATCAATGGTCTAGAGAGGAAGGGGTGTAATGATCATAAGGGATTCTATGGAAAGGCGTTAAAGTTGCATCAATCTTTTTTTTTTGGTTTATCTACAGCAAAAATAATAGAGACATTTGTCTTGAGGGAATCATTTTACCTCTCAGCCCAATGGGTTTACAAAGAGATTGACATTGAGGGAATTATAAGTCAATTATGCTGCTTCTTCAAGCAGTGGATTGTTTAATCCAAAATCTAATAAAGGATAGTGTTAATCTACTGAAGTATCTCACAGATCATGAACTCCTCGTGTATGTAATACTACGGCTCGAAAGAAACATATGTTTACATTTGTATTTCAAAGTAGGAAGACCTGATTTATTCATTTAATTATTTATTCTATAAAAAGCTTAAATTTCATATTATATATATATATATATATATATATATATATATATAAAATATCTTACCTTCATGCATGTCTAGCCATAAGATAAAATAGTATAATTTAAAGAATTCTCAAAATAAATTAGAGAATTTACAATTATCCATAAACATTTTTACAAGCTTTTATCAATCTAAAATAAAGAACTATAATAATGACAATATCCAAACTAATAACAATTTTTTTTTTTTTCCTAAAATGGGTTGGCGGGTCATGACGGGTTACCCGACCCATTTTGACCCAACCAATATTTAATCCGTTACAAGTGGGTTGAATATGGGTCACAATTCATATTTGACCTTATCCAAACCCGATCTAACCCGTCCATTTGCCACCCCTACTCAAAACATATAAGGATTTTATCATTAACAAGGTAAATTTCAATGTTCAAATACATTTCAAATTAATTATTAAAAATCACATAATAAAAAAAAATTAAAGAAAAAATTACCATCATTATTAGCACAACATAGAAAGAGTTGAATGACTCATGAAGTTTTGATAGTTTTTCAATACTTTCCGTGCTAACAAAATCAATTACTTTATTTAATTTAGTCAATTTTTTTTTTTCTTTTTTTGTGTGAGATTTTCTATTGTTACTTATAAAAATCAATATCAAAACTCGAGGAAGAGAAGACATGTTAAATACAAAGTAGAGAAAGAGCTGAGTGCAAGCAAAAAAGAAGGGGTTAAGAAAGCTCAGGAGATATGTTAAGGGTACATTTGGATTGAGTGTAATGACCTGGCATTTCTTTCCTTTCCTTGTTCCTCATAATTTCATGGATGAATTTTTTTCGTTAAAATTTCTTTTCTTAGTTCAGTTTCTCATAATTTAGTGTTGTCTCGAGTGCTCGAAAATGGTTTCTAAGACTCTTTCCTTTGGATTGACAACTTCCTTTAAGGATCGAGTCATTTCCACATTTTTCGTTTTTCAACACTATTCACTTTTCGTCATTTTTCCTATTTTGTCTTTTCTCTGTTTGTCACTTTGTTGGCATAACCTCACTTTTTTTGTTCGGAGTTGGTTTTTGACTTTATGTATTTTCATTCTAACTGGTTTCCACGAAATACGTATCTTTACTTTTGTCGAAAAGCTCTCTGATTGCTCCCGATGTCCATAGGGGTATAGATGCATAGTTCTTCAAAAATATTTTTTTTCTTGGGGTGTTTTTCGTAAATATCTTTTGAAGATATTTTATTTTAGGGGTTTTTAAGAGTATATTTTTGAAAGATATTTTCATTTTGGGTCATTAGTGTAGTTTTCACTTTTTGGAGGGGCCATTGTGCAATTAATGAAAGTTATTACAAAAATACCTCATTTTGAGTCTGGATCCTTGTACGATATTCATTTTTACTTTTCGTCGAGTCGTGTACTCTTAGAATTTCCTTCTGGTCGTTTTCTCCCAGTTTAGGGTTTCTAGCTCCGATTGCCATCGAACTTGTTCAAGCATATCTCTCTGCTCAGGACTCAGTTTTTGACACCGTTTCTTCCGTTATTCATATTTTCTCATTTTGGTTCTTTTTCATTCATAGAGTTTTATCATTTGAGTGCATCTGCTCAAATTCCTCTTTTCCAAACCCGGTAGGGCACTTTTAAGGTTTTCCTACAAAGGGGGTGAAAGATTTTAAACTTCTTAACCTGATTTTCTTGGGGGCATTCTGGGCAATTTACAGTGCATTTTTTTTGTTTTTGTCTGTGGTGTTGGGTAGAAAACTTGATTTTGGGGGGGGGGGGGGGTTCTTCTTCGTGTTTTTTCAGAAAAATTCGTTTGATGTCCGTTTTTGCTCTCAGTTGCGGACAGAACCTGTAGCAGCTTTTTGACCCTCTTAACCTCCTCTGATCTAGGGGCATTTTGGGTATTTCACAGTGAGTTTTTTTGTTTTCCTTTGCATAGTCGGGTAGAAAACTCGATTTTAGGGGAGGTTTCTTCTTCGTGTTTTTTCAGAAAAAATCGTTTCGGACCTCATTTCGGCTCTCAGTTCTGGCTGAAACTTTTCTTTCCCTAGCATGTCATGGTGCTCGTGGGTTGCTCGTCTCGACGTCGACTTTTGTTTTCGCTCGTTCTCCTTCATTCGGACTCCAAATTGAGTGAACTCTTTTTTGAACTTGACTAACGCTATCTTTCCAACAGTGTGCTCGGTTGCACCCGGATCTTCCTGGATAATTACCAGTTTACCCTTTTAGCCTTAAGTACTCGTTTTTCTTCGTTATGCCGTTTCTCGTTCGTCCGGACTTTGAATCATGCGATTCTTGAGTCCATCTTGATTAGTTTTTTGTTGTCTTTCCGGTGGTGTGCTCGGTGGCACCTAAATCCGTAGTTTCATAAATGACTATTTCGCCCCTGGGGGCTTAATTATTATTATTATTTATATATATATATATATATTTTTATCTTAGCTTCCACATTTGATTCTTTTGAGTTCCATGACCTCATAGAAGGTCATCAAATTGTCTTAGAGGTGTGTTATGCCTTGGGAGATCGTTGTTTTGTTTCTTGCTTCCGCATTTGGATTCGCTATTGGGTCAATCTTCAGTTCATCACAGGACGCACTGGCTTGAAAAACTAGGGTTGTCACAAGTGGTATCAGAGCTCCTAGGTTTGAAAACCTTAGGACGATGGGTTTTGGGTGCATATCATGCTTGTGTTGCCATGCTCTATGTTTTTATTTGCTTCTTGATAACATGTTGAATATAATCACATGTGCACGTGCTTATGTGGACGTATGTTTAGAAGTTTACTTTAACTGTCTCAGCATGATATATATGGTTGTTGCTTTAGTATATTATATGTGTTTGCCTGCCTTAGCATACTGTATATGCTTATCGGCCTTATTACATTGTATATGCGTGTCTGTTTTAGCATATTGATTTACGCTTGTTTGCTTAGCATATTAGGTATGCTTGTCTACTTTAGTGTATTGCATGTACTTGTTATTCTTAGCATGATAGTATGATGCATACATTGACATGCCTTATGTGACCTTACTACTTGTGTGACCTTACTACTTGTGTGAGTATGTAGCTATTGCTTTGTTACACGTTAACTATTTATTTTGTGCCTTGTTTAGGCATTGCGGGTTGTCCCAGCTTGGTTGGTTAAGATTGATGCTAAGGCATCATCTCTTGGAGTTTCGTGGTGACCTTGATATGATGACATCATTAGGGCCTTGTTTCTAGCGTCATAGGATGATAGGTCGGATTGACTCGAGTCTTTCCTTGGGGATTGGGAGTTTTTGTTTTTGTGAGCCTCAACGGCGAGGTCCTTGCGTCTTTTCTTCTTAAAGTGATAGTTAGGGATTTGATAGGTGCGTTGACCTAGGATATCTTTTTGTTTTGCTTTGGACAGATCTTACGAGCTAAAGTTAGGGTGTGAGTGGTTTCGTCTAATTAATTACATTGGTGCAATTAATTACTCTCCCTCGTCCTTGGAGACTTGGGATTTTGTGTTTAGGGTCCCGATAGGATCCTGTGGAGTTCTCATTGAACTTATTAGCATCTTGAGTTGAGTTCTCTTGTTGGTGTCTCTTAATGGTTAGTGTTGGAACTATCCATTACATCATTGTTTGTTTTGTGTGGCATTAGGATTCCACCTTGTGTTTGAGCCAGTCTTGGGAAAGACTTGTAGACTTTTGTTTTAGGGACTATTGTACCCATTCTGGAAGATGATTCATTTCCTCGCGGTGAGGGATTGGACTCATCCGGGTTTTTGGGATTTCTTTTTGGTGAGTTCATCATTTTGAGAAGCATTTCATCCCTTCTTGCTTCTGATTTTATGGGATTGTTATTTGTATAGTCATTCCTACGTATTTATATGCCTTGTTGTTTTGCACATGCCTTAGAAATATGTTAGGGGATGTGACTATTTGGTAGTTATGTGATGATATAGGTGATGTGTTTTCATTTGCTATATCTACTTTTTATGCTAGCGTTATTGTTGATGTGTAACGTGTCTTTGATGCTTGACCCCTATGTGATAGGCAGCATATTGATTGCCCTTATACACTATGTGTTTAGTTGTATGGTACGTGGACTTTTATTTACATTTAGGTACTTGTACCTAGTGTGCTTGCACATTGTTTATTTCAATTCATTTTGGTTTAGTATACCTGAGCTTGTATACTAGTCTACCATGGATTTAGTACTACTTAGTATACCTGTGGATGTATACTTGTACACATATATTGTATTTCCATTTCAATATTTCTTAGTATACTTGTGAATGTATACTTGCATATGTATATATATGTTTCATGATTAATTGCTTTATTAGTTTATTCATTTTTTATCATTCCGCACTGTGCTTGGGGTTGTATGACCTTAGCTGTCGGGGTTATGTGTGTGAGCTTCATTCGATGTCTTGATTCCTAGGCGTAGCCTTGTAGTAGGTCAGCTTTAGGATGACGTAGAGGATTTTGGGTGCATTGTATTGTTGGGAGTCGTTGTGGCTAGGGCGATGATGATATTGTTTGATTTTGTAAAGTCCGATCCATTGGCTTAAGGGCATAGACTTGTCAGGCTTTGGATTCGTGACTGATGTGGTTGACAACAGTGTTTTGAGACTTGGGATTGTTAGTTTTTCCAATATTGAGGATTTAAGGCCTTAAGCGTAGCGGTGCCTATGACAATGTTGTTAGAGTTTTGGATTAGCCAAAATGGTCTGGTCAGACATTTTGGACCATATCGCAACTCTCACAGAATGCCTGGTGATCGGTGTTCTCATCGTCATACACCATCAAGCTTAAGGAGTGTGTATTAAGGCGAGGGCCAAGTTTTACATTTATAAAAGTCACTAATACCTGATCAGTTGATCAACTATACATCAACCTTCGCAATAGCACGAATCATTGTAAAATAGGGCTATTGGTCGGGTAAGTCGAACCACTGGGACTGCGCTAGTCTATGGCAACTTAAGTGTCTAGAGTCATTTTAAAGTGATAAGGTGTAATAAAGAGTTGTTGATTGGTTTGTCACTAAGCTAGAAATGTAAAGATGCATAAAATAATAAATGGAAGGAGATTAAAAGGAGTGAAACTTAGGTGGAGAGGACTAGGGAAATGAATCCACCACACACCCCATAAACATGCTAGCTTGCAATTAACTTGGGGAGCTACTTATGTAAATGACCATGATATATAGAGATGCATGATAACTACACTATTTTCAAGAAGTTCATACAATCAAGAGCTAAGTATAAACCATCTAAGTATAATCCCCTAGGAATGGCCTATCAAATCCCTTACTTTGTACGGTAAATGCACATGTAATCAAAGACTAAGTATAATTCATCCACGGTTGGTATGAACCATCTACTTAATTACATTAAACTAGGGGTGTAGTATGGTTCATCGTTCCTAGGAATGGACTATCAAAACCTTCACAAGACATGCCAAGAAAACCATTTCATAATCTCATCTCCATTCCCACTATGAAGATGCAAGCTATAAAATCATGAGAGAATATAACCTAAAACAAGATGATAAACTCAATATAATCATTAATAGAATTTGAGATCCATTACAACATGTGTAGAGCTCTAGATTATGAAAAATACCACATACATACTTCATTCCCCAAATTAAGAACAAAAGTAGAGTATGCTTACAAGGGAGGCTTCATCACCTCCCTAGAAGAAGAGTTAGTTACCCATTGGAGCCTTAGAATGCAGAAGAAGCTTGAACTCCATCTCCAATTTTCGAGCTCCCCTTTGTTAGCTTGAAGAACTCCTTTCTTTTCTCTCCTCTCTCTCCTCTTATCTTGTAAAAATTCAAGGATAGCAAATGTGTGGGCTTTGGTAGCCTTTTATCCTCCAACAAAACCCTCTCTCTCCTCCAAGGAACACCTCCAACCACTTCATAAAGAAGGAAGATGGCATTGAGGAAACCAATGTGCAAGTGGCTGAAATTGAGTCATTTCCGAGTGCAATCTGCCTGATTTTCGAGCACTCGAAAAGTGGTCTCGAGCACTCTAAATTAGTGCAATGTGCAACATGCTCTTCTTGCTCAGCGCTGACCTACTTTGGTAAAACTGCTATAACTTTGTGGCCTAAACTCCGAATGATGATCTATTTAAAGATTTGGAGAGCTAATTCAGTGCTTTAAAAACTTCATGTTTTGATGAAGACCCAATTCTCAAGTCTGGTTGGTCGAAAATGGGGAGAAAGGCAGTACTTCAGTGCTGCCAGGCAGTTCTGTGCACCTCTGTTAAGAAGATCATAACTCTCTGCTCCGAACTCCGAATGATGAACCGCTTGAAGATTTGGAAAGCTGATTCAGAGATATAAATCTTTCATGTTATGATGGAAGTCCAGTTCTTGAGTTTGCTAGGTCAAAAATGGCGACAAAAGTCAGGTTCTACTGCTGCCAGAAATTCAGAATTGGCACCCTTTTTGTTCAAAATTCCACAAGGCATCATTTTTGCTTCCTTTTTGCACTTTAACCTGAAAATGCATAAAAACATGCAAATGGAGTTAATCTACATAAAATAATCAATTAATGGACTTTGTTAATGTAATTTAGGGCGCTTGAATATATACTATTCAGCGCTTATCACACCCCCAAACTTACATTTTGCTAGTCCCTTAGCAAAACCAAAATGCAAAGCTCAATGGAATGAAAACATGGGAATGCTATTACAAAAATATTCACCATGGCAAAGATAAACATAAACATAGCTCAAATACAACTTGAAACAGATAAAGAGCTGGAGACGGGATCATTGGGAAGACTACCCTGCATATATGAAGCATTGATACAAAAATTGGGAAAAAAAACATTTCAACATGCATGCATCAACATCATAGTCCATATAAATAATTCAATTGTCATCTCTTAAATGGAAATAACTCAAACTCCAGTGAAAGTGAGTTGGATTCTCAACATGCGGCTTTTACTTTCTTTTCCAATTCCAAAGCACAAGTTTTCAAATCATTGAATTCCCCTTTAAATGAGGTCCCTAAGGCATGATTTTATTTACAAGATAACTTTTGTTGCTTGTTGACAATTTATTGCAACTCATAAGCGAAACATAGAATGGTTGTGCAATGCTGAAGTCCCTTAAGCTTTCTAACCAACCTATGTAGCAAGCGTTAGGCCAACAGCTCCCAAACCAGATGGCTTTAGGGTGTTAAGTGTAGAGACACTCCTAGGGCTTAATAGCTCAAGTTGGAAAGGCTACGAACTCCAACGAACCATGTTTATTACAAAATTTTTTTTGAATGACCGTGCAATGTTTAAGTCCCTTAAGCTTTCTAACCAACCCTTGTAGCAAGCGTTAGGCCAACAACTCCCAAACCAGACGGCTTTAGGGTTCTAAGTGTAGAGACACTCCTAGGGCTTAATAGCTCAAGTTGGAAAGGCTACGAACGTTAACTGGTCATTTTTTTCTTTCTTTCTCATTTTTTTTTTTTTTTTCAATAGATACATGCCAAAGGTATCCATCTATCAGGTTCATCAAATCAGATTAACTAGGCCAAGGTCAAGGTCAATCAAGTTGCATGCCTCACAGTTAAGTTTCCAATGTGCATCTGTGCATTGTGAAGCTTATAAGAGTGTAAATCCAGCAAGAATCTAATTGAGGCATTTATACAGACTACATTGTATTTGCATGATCACTTCAAATTCAAATTTCTTTATTTTCAAAAATTTCTCAATTGCTTCTATACACAAGGTATTCAACATATGCTTTGTCTCCTACAAGTTCCAAGTTACACTATCATTGCTTTATAAAAATATGATACCAAAACTATGCCAAGAATGCTTTGATGCACCCCCAAACTTAAACTACACAGTGTCCTCAATGTGGGACATGGATGTAAGTTAGAGACAAAAATGACAAAGAGTATAAAAAGGAACAACAATACCCAGGGGGAGGAAACGGCATCTTGATACAAAAACCCCCAAACTTGAATTGGACAGCACAACCTGGAGAGTATCATGAAGAACAAAAAGAAATAATCACAAACAGCATTAATAGCACAAGCATAAATACAGAAAAAGAATGTACCGAAAGTTAACAGAACAGAAAGAATTTGCATTGCAAAAAGAGTTTACATGATTACAAAAAGAGCTGTACAGGGATCATGTCTACTAGAGCAACCTATACATAGCAAATTCTTACAGTTCAAAAGGAAAACAAAAGATACAAGAGAAATAGGTACATATGAAACAAAAAAGATAAGATCCAACACTCGCAACAAGCTACGGTCCAGAGGGTAAACGGGCGAGGATGGAATGGAGGAGAGATTGAGTCTTACGCCGTTCAGCGGAAGCCAAACGACGTTCCTCAGCGGCGACACGGCGGTCTTCAGCAGCAAGACGATGATCTTCTTCAGCACGTGAAGAAGTCTCACACAGAGTCCGAGTGTACGCGGACAAAGAATTCTCAAAACGATCCAGTCGCTCATGAATACCGGCAATGCTAGCCCGGATGAAAGCCTGGTCCTGGTGAGAGTCAACCAGAGGCTCTACCCTTGCAGCGGCTGCTGCGGTGGAAGTATCCTCAGATGGAGGAGGAGGTGGAGCGTGGATGAATAGGGGGGCAGCAGGCTGAGGGGTACTAGAATGGCTAAGAACATTGATCCACCGGCGCTGGGTAAAAATTTTAATCTTTTCGTCTTTTGGTTCATGGGGAGGAACAACGAAACCCTTGTACTGAAGGAGCCGAGTGATGAAAAACGGCAAAGGTAATTTCCGATTTTCAACTCGCGGAACCCGTGCATTATGAGCATCATGCCAAAACTTCATAAATGTGGTCCAAATGAGCTCTGGGATGGAGAACCATTGGCCTTGGTCCATGGCATATAAGGCTTGCAAAAGGAGGCCCCGACGCTCGGTGCTATGCACCAAAGGGCAGACATTGTGCTTGAAGACAGTGTCAATGAACCACAGGCGTTCCGGAAGATTGGTTTTGCAGATAAAAGACCGGGGCCTAGTAGGATCGTCAACAGTGCAAATGGCAGCGGCAATCTGCTCCACAGTTAATGTATCCGGCTCCTCATATAAAGGGAGATTCTCACGATTGACAATGTCATCGGGGCACTCAATGGGGCAACCAGAAACCTGAATGATGTCAGTCATAGTGAAAGCATAGGTGGTGCCATCAATGGATGTAGTGAGAGAAATGGGTGGCTCTTTAGGGCATTGGAGATTCTGGTAGAAGAGGCGCACTACACGGGGGTAGGCAACCCTAGCAAGGGGCGCGCAAATGTGTTGCAGACGTCGGTTAGTCAATTCGGCGACAGCCCACGAAGTAGTGGGTAGAATGTCAAAGGCATCCGTGAGCGGAAATGAGAGTTCGTAGTTGAGGTGTTTGCGATCCCAAGGATCACGTGGTCGCTCACGATTGACAGCACGGGCACCCGAAGAGGGTCGAGGAGGGCGAGAAGAACCGGCACGAGACATTTAGAGAGGTGGACTTGGTTGAGGACTTTCAGCGAGCACCTGGCGTGCACCACAAAAGAGAGAATGGGAAGATGAGTGGGAGGGATGAAGAAAACCAAAATTTTTTTTACAATCAAACCAAGCTCTAGCATAGAGCACTCAGCAACCACAAATAGCACAACCTCCACAATGCATTCCCATCCTCCGTATAAAGGAAATAAAGACAAGGAATTGAGAAAAAAATGAAGCTCACATACCTTGCGAAGAAGAAAAAGAATGGAGGCACATGGAGTGAATGCATGCATGAATCAGAGGGAAAACGGGGAAGAGGAGAGAAGGTTGTATGTGGTGGGTGGCCAAAGGTGAGGGGTTAGAGGGAGAGATGAAGAGGGAGGCCGAGAGGTGAGGGGGATGGAGATTGTGTTGTTGGTTGTGAGGTGAGGGGGATGGTGAAGGTGGTTTGGTTGAGAGGGTTGAAGAAAGGTGGATGGTGAAGGTGGTTTGGTTGAGAGGGTTGTGGGGGTGACTTGGATTTGGAATGTGACCGAGAATGGGAAGGGAAGTGGAGTGTGGGTTTGGGGTTTAAAAGAGATGAGGGAGCTTGGGTCGAGAGAGAGAGGTTGTGTGGTTTTAAAAGAGAGAGGGAAGCTTGGTTCGAGCACTCGAAGGGTGTCTTCGAGTGCTCGAAATTGGTGCAGTGGCCTTGGCTGAGGGCAAGAAGAGGTCGAGCACTCGAAGCTTGGGCTTCGAGTGCTCGAAATAGGAGCAGTGGGTGAGGTTGAAAGAAGTGGGTTTGGAGATGGGGTGTGTTTGGTTGGTTGAAGGTTGGTGGAGAGGATTGGTGTGGTGTGTGAGTGAAGTGGGGGTTGGTTGGGTGTTGGGGGCATGCATGGGAGGGGTGAAGTGGGTATGAGGGTGGTGAGGTTGGTGGTGGTTTCATGGTTGGGTTAGATGGTGAAGTTGCATGTATGCATGGAGCTTGCATGCATGCATGCATGTCTTGGGGATGGGTTGGGAGAGAAAGAGAGATGAGGGAGGTGGAGTGAAGAGGAGGTTGGTTGGAGTGTGAGGTGAGGTTTGTTGGGTTGAGTTGCCGAGAGTGAGGGTGGTGGATGGTGGGTTGGTGAGGAGATGGGTTGTGGTTTGCATGGATGGGGTTGGTGGTGTGGGGTTGAGGGGCATGGTGGAGAGTGGTGAACAGTTGGTGGGGAGAGCTACGTGGGTTTGCATGCATGCATGCATGGAGCTTGCATGCATGCATGCATGTCTTGGGTGGTGAAGGAGAGGTTGTTGGGATGGTTGGATGAGAGAGATGAGGATGGTTTGGTTGGAGTTGGTGGTGGTTTCGTGGATGGATTATTGGGTTGTGGAGAGAGAGAGAGAGAGAGAGAGAAGGTAGAGTTCGAGCACTCTAAATAGGCTCGGCGAGTGCTCGAACTGAGAGCAGTGAGCTGGGTGCTTGGTGTGAGCAATGTCGAGCACTCGAAATGGGCTAGGCGAGTGCTCGAACTGAGAGCAGTGAGCTGGGTGCTTGGTGTGAGCAATGTCGAGCACTCGAAATGGGCTAGGCGAGTGCTCAAATTCTTAGCAGAGGGCTCCGCATGGTTAATGCATGAAAATCGAGCACTCCAACAGGAAGTGAGAGTGCTCGAAAAGGAGGCAGTTGGTTGGAAGCTGCAAGCACTCCAAAGGACTTTGGATTGCTCGAAATGAGCACAGAAAGCTGGTATTTTGAGCATCATGAAAGTTGAATCTTTCATCCAACATGGATGTATGCAAAAAAAAAAAAAAAAAAAAAAAAAAAAAAAAAAAAAAAAATCATTTTTATGCATGCATGAATGCAAAATTTTCATCATGGATGCATGCATGAATTTTTTATTCTTATGCATTGTGAATGCATGCAAAAGTCCTATGCATGGATAAACTGTGTATACATGATGCGATTTGCATTTTGCCTGGATACATTGGCTTGAAAGTGGAAATGTTGCATAGATGAAAAAAAATTGAAATTTTTCATGGAAACTTTTTTTTTTTTTTTTTTCATGAAATTTTTTTCTTTAATGATGCATGCATGAATTTCAATTGCATGGAAAAATTTCCAACTTGTACAACATCACACATAGCATGGATGAATGAAATTTCTGGAGAAAATTTTTTAAAACGTTGCAATTTCATTCTAATGTAATGTATGGATGGAAAATTTTGAAAACTTTTCAACTTCTTTTTAATGCATGGACAATTTGGAAAATTTTTCAAAATGTAGCACCTTTCCAACGCATGGATGATTTTGAGAAACCATGATCCAACAATGCATTGAAGATAAGAGGCTATGCATGTGAGAGCCATGTCGAAAGTCCGAGAAAATTGCCTGATAGAGCCAAAAACTTTCGGGAATGAAAACAAGAATTAAGAAGGTCTAAGAAGCCAGTCTAAAAATGTGGAACACAACTTAAGATAGTTCCAGAGAAAGTTAAATTTTGGCATTTCTACACCGTTTCCTAGAAAATTTGCAAGGCACGAGCAATTTCAAAGAGAAGGAAGCTTGGAAATTGAAAGAATTGCTTCCCTTGCTTTGCTAAATTTACTGTCGATAGCTAGACAAACCTAGAACAGGCACTAATCCTCATAAATTGGATCCGTCAAGAGGACTTCCTCAACTTTTCGGGTTAGGATGGTGCCGTCAATGCAAGGCTTAAGCCTTTGGCCATTTACCTTGAAGAGTGATCCACTTGCAGGATCATGAAGTTCGATTGCTCCATGAGGAAAGACGGTAGTGACAATGTATGGACCATCCCATCTTGACCGGAGTTTACCGGGAAAGAGTTTCAAGCGGGAATTGAAAAGCCAGACCTTTTGTCCCGGGGCAAAAGACTTCTTGACGATGTGTTTGTCATGAAAAGCTTTAGTCTTTGCCTTGTAAATTTTTGCGCTTTCATACGCGTCATTACGCAATTCCTCAAGTTCATTTAATTGCAATGCACGATTAGAGCCAGCTTGTTTGAGATCAAAATTGAACCTTTTTATGGCCCAATAAGCACGGTACTCTAATTCTACCGGGAGATGACATGCTTTGCCAAAGACAAGTCGATATGGTGACATGCCAACGGGTGTCTTATAAGCTGTCCGGTAAGCCCAAAGCGCATCGTTTAGCCTTACTGACCAATCTTTGCGGTCCGGTCTAACCGTTTTTTCCAAAATGTGCTTAATCTCCCGGTTAGAAATCTCTACTTGACCACTCGTTTGAGGGTGGTAAGGTATAGCAACCTTATGAATGACGGAATACCTAGCAAGGACGGATTTTAGATAACGATTTCGGAAATGAGATCCGCCATCACTAATGATTGCTCGGGGCGTACCAAAACGACTAAAGATGTGAGACTGAATGAAATGGATCACGACTTTATGATCATCGGTTTTGGTAGCCTCGGCTTCAACCCATTTAGACACATAATCCACCGCTACAAGGATGTACTCATAGCCATAAGAAGATGGAAATGGTCCCATGAAGTCAATCCCCCACACATCAAAAATTTCAACAATTAAAATGTTGGTGAGGGGCATCATGTCTCTTCGGGACATGGATCCAAGTTTTTGACATCGTTCACACGATTTGCAAAAATTGTATGCATCCCGAAACAAGGTAGGCCAAAAGAATCCGCTTTGAAGAACTTTGTTAGCGGTCTTTTTGGCACTAAAATGGCCTCCACAAGCAAGAGTATGGCAAAAATTTAGAATGATTGTGGCCTCGGTTTCAGGAATGCATCGCCGTATGATTTGGTCCGGGCAATACTTGAATAGTTCCGGATCTTCCCAAAAGAAATGCTTGACTTGGGAGAAAAATCGGTCCCTCTCTTGTTTGGACCAATGAGCTGGAATTTTGCCAACCGCAAGATAATTGACAATATCCGCAAACCATGGAAGAGTAGAATGTGAAACTTGAAGAAGTTGCTCATCCGGAAAGGAATCACGGATGGCTGCGAATTCTGAAGATTTCTCAATAAGTAAGCGAGAGAGAAGATCGGCGACAACATTGTCGGTCCCTTTTTTATCCCGGATGTCAATGTCAAACTCTTGAAGTAAGAGGATCCATCGAATTAAATGGGGTTTTGTCTATTTTTTCGCTAACAAATGCCTAAGAGCGGCATGATCTGAAAAGACGATGACCTTGGAGCCAAGAAGATAAGAGCGAAATTTATCCAAGGCGTACACCACAGCTAGCAATTCTTTTTCAGTGGTGGTGTAGTTCAATTGGGCATCGCAGAGAGTTTTGCTAGTATAATAAATGACATGCGGAAGTTTATCCACACGTTGGCCCAAAACCGCCCCTAATGCATAGTCGGATGCATCACACATGATCTCAAAGGGAAGAGACCAATTAGGGGGTTTCATGATTGGGGCGGAGGAGAGGAGAATGCGAAGTTTGATGAAAGCTTCCATGCAAGCGTCATCAAAATTGAACGGAACATCCTTGGCTAAGAGATTACACAAGGGCCGTGAGATTTTGCTAAAATCTTTGATGAAGCGACGATAGAATCCGGCATGGCCAAGAAAAGAACGGATTTGACGGATGGAATTCGGAGGAGGAAGATTAGAGATTAACTCAACTTTTGCCTTGTCCACCTCGATTCCCCGCTTAGAAATAACATGTCCTAAAACAATGCCTTCTTGGACCATGAAGTGGCTTTTCTCCCAACTTAGAATGAGATTCGTCTCTTTGCATCTTTGGAGCACAAGAGATAAATTTTTGAGACACGAGTCAAAGGAGGAGCCAAATACGGAAAAATCGTCCATGAAAACTTCCAACAACCTTTCAACCATATCAGAGAATATGGATATCATGCACCTTTGGAACATTGCCGGTGCATTGCATAGACCAAAAGGCATGCGTCGATAGGCAAAAGTACCAAAGGGACAGGTGAATGTTGTTTTCTCTTGATCTTGGGGGGCGATTGCCACTTGGTTATAGCCAGAATAACCATCAAGAAAACAATAGAAGCTTTGGCCGGCTAACCTTTCTAGGATTTGATCAATAAATGGGAGTGGGAAATGATCCTTCCTAGTTGATGAATTGAGTTTCCGATAGTCAATGCACACACGCCACCCAGTGGTGGTTCATTGTGGCACGAGCTCACCCGCTGAATTTTCAACAACGGTGAGCCCGGATTTCTTGGGGACAACTTGTGTGGGGCTCACCCACTTGCTATCAGAGATAGGATAGATGATTCCCACATCTAGCAATTTGATCACCTCTTTCATGACCACTTCCTTCATATTTGGATTTAACCGGCTCTGGACCTCTCTAGTAGGCTTTGCGTCATCCTCCATATGAATGCGGTGCATACAAATGGAGGGGTTAATTCCTTTCAAATCTGCCACTGTCCAACCAATAGCTTCTTTATGCTCTTGGAGCACCGCTAAAAGGTTGGTCTCTTGGTCTTTTTGAAGATCCGAGGCAATAATGACCGGAAGGGTTTGCTTTGGACCAAGGAACACATACTTGAGATGGGCCGGGAGCGGCTTAAGCTCAAGTTGTGGCGGAGATAACAATGATGAGACCAGAGGAGTGGTGGAAAGTTGGGGAAGTGGTTCTTTTGAAATTTTCCAAGGAGGTACATCCATGATAGCGTTAATATCAAGCAAGGAATTTACTTCTTGAATGGCTTGATCAACATCAAAGTTTGAGAAGTCAAAATGGGACATGCAAGTTTCAAGAGGATCTTTGCTTAGAATGAAGGGGAGAGATTCTTCGACCACTTCATCAATGACATCCACAAGAAAATAATCATCCTCATTGGAGGGATGTTGAGTTGCATGAAAGATGTGGAGTTTGACTTGCATGTTTCCAAAAGCAATGTCCATCACCCCGGTTCGGCAATTAATTGATGCATTGGCCGTGGCTAAAAATGGCCTACCAAGGATCACGGGAATGTGTTTTTTGGGTCATGGACCGGTTCCGTATCAAGAACCACAAAATCTACCGGGAAGTAGAATTTGTCCACTTTGATGATAACGTCCTCGAGAATATCTCGTGGATGCTTGACCGATCTATCGGCAAGTTGCAAAACCACGGAAGTCGGCTTAAGATCTCCCAAACCAAGTTGTAGGTAGACTGAGTATGGAATTAAATTCACACTAGCTCCTAAGTCAAGGAGGGCCCTCTCGATTTTGCTGTCACCAATGACACAAGAGATTGTGGGGGCACCCGGATCCTTATACTTCGGGGGAGTGCTGTGCTGAATGATAGCACTAACATTTTCAGTCAACCTCACTTTTTTTGGCAAATGATTTTTAGAAGTGCGCTTTTGAGTGCACAAATCTTTGAGAAATTTTGCATAGGGAGGGATTTGCTTGATAGCATCCAAGTTGGGCAAGTTAATCTTCACTTGCTTGAAAACTTCCCACATGTCTTGAATTTTACAATTCTTATCCCCAAAATGTGTCGACTCTTGAAGACGTTGAGGAAACAGAGCTTTTGGCTCATAAGTAGTTTCCACATTTGGGGTGACATGTGTGGGATTTCCGTGAATGGTATTTGGACAAGAATTTGGATTAGAAGAGCTTGAATTTGGATTTTTCAAAGGAGAAACTTTCTCACTTTTGTCTCTATCGACCTTGTTGTCAACCACTCTACCACTCCGAAGGGTGGTGATAGCTTGAACTTGTTCATGAGTCGGCCCACTCGGAGGAGGGGTTTCGTCAATCACATGCATTCCTCTAGGATTTTCAAAAGGTTGAGAGGGAAGCTTGCCTTTGTCCTTTTGAAGCAATTGATTCACCGAGTTAGCTATTTGGCCCACTTGATTTTCGAGATTAGCTATGGATTGAGTATGAGAGTGACCCATTTGGAGAGTAGGCTGCAAGGATGTCAAGAGTTGCTTGTTGGCATCCATTATTTGCTTATTTAATGATTCCATCATTTACTTGTTTGCAGCTACTATCTCGTCAGTTGGACACACAGGAGGTTGATTGGAGACATTTGGATTGTAAGGAGGACGGTAGCTTGAAGAGGCTTGGAAAGGTCTACCCTGATATTGAGAAGAGGGCTGATTTTGCCGCCCTTGGTTTTGGAATTGGGAATTTTGTGGGGCTTGTTGCCGCCACGAGAAATTCGGATGATCTCGCCAACCCGGATTGTAGGTGTTGGAATATGGATTGTTCCCGGGCCGCGAGAACATAGCATTAGCTTTCTCTTGGTTGGGATTGGGAAATTGCTCCGGTGTGGGGCAATCTTCCGAGAGATGGAATGGACTAGTACATGAAGCACAAACTGAACTTGCCGAATTTTGAGACAATGAAGGAGGAAGATGTGGTGCCATCAATTGGTAGAATTTATGAGCGATGGCATCTACTTGAAATGATTCCTCCCTTATTGATTTTGGTTGACAAGGGTTGGTGTTGTTTGGAGTGGTTGAGGTCGGAGCCCTACGAGAATTGTGTTGAAGTGAATTTTCACTCAAATTCTCAAGTAGGGTCCAAGCCTCATCCACATTCTTGGACATGAACATCCCACCACACAAAGAGTCAACCATGAATCTATGGGTTTCGGTCAAGCCAGCATAGAAAGCTTGCACTAATTGCCATTTTGGGATCAAATGATGAGGACATTTTCAAAGAAGATCTTGTAGCCTTTCCCAAGTCTCGTGGAGTTGTTCTCCATCAACTTGAGAAAAGCTTAGAATGGAACGCCTCATTTGGTTGGTTTTACTCACCGGATAATACTTCTTAAGAAATTCTTGTTGCAATTGAGCCCAAGAAGTAATAGAGTTGGGAACGAGGGAGTTCAACCAATATTTTGCCCTGTCCTTGAGGGAGAATGGGAAAAGATGGAGATGAAGTGCATTGTCCGGAAAACCTCTCAACCGGATGGTCGAGCAGATTTCAAGGAACACATCAAGATACTTGTATGGATCTTCATTATCAAAGCCATGAAATGATGGAAGCATTTGAATGGTACTAGACTTGATCTCATATTGAGCTGCATCGATGTTTAGCATCACTATACAAGAAGGAGAAGCATAGGTGGTAGGAATGAAATGATCTCTAAGAGTCATTGGTTCTACATTAGGAATTTCAGCCCTGTCATTCCCCGGATTTCCTACGTTATCCCCCATTATATTGAATTCAGTTTCAAGATCCCTTGTAAGAGTGGGTTCCCTAAGGTTCCGTCTAAGAGTTCTTTCAAGTGAATTTATATCAATAGGCGAGTCAAGTGTGGGTAGAGAGAGTGACCTACGGCCGAACATCAACAATTCACAACAACATCATCACAACAAATCTTTATCATCAACTCCACATACGATGTTCCCTTTCTCCTCAATTATCAAGACAGAAAATAAATGGCCACGACAAGGACCGATGCTTGGAATTGAAAATACACAATTGAAATAGCCTCGACAAGGGCTTGCAATTTATTTACTTCTAAGCTTAACACATGCACGATATTCACAATTTGAAACTAGAAGTCACGAGACTTACCTGGGGTCCTCTAGACTTACAATTTGCTAGCAATCCCACGGCGAGCTTCGAGTCCCTAGAATCTTACAACACGAAGATGATTAAAACACACAAGAAATATTCACAAAACACAGTATTCACAATTAAACTAAATTTAACCCTAAACTTTGGTTGCTAAACCGTTTGTAGTCCCCGGCAACGGCGCCAAAAATTGATCGGTTGATCAACTATACATCAACCTTCGCAATAGCACGAATCATTGTAAAATAGGGCTATTGGTCGGGTAAGTCGAACCACTGGGACTGTGCTAGTCTATGGCAACCTAAGTGTCTAGAGTCATTTTAGAGTAATAAGGTGTAATAAAGAGTTGTTGATTGATTTGTCACTAAGCTAGAAATGTAAAGATGCATAAAATAATAAATGGAAGGAGATTAAAAGGAGTGAAACTTAGGTGGAGAGGACTAGGGAAATGAATCCACCACACACCCCATAAACATGCTAGCTTGCAATTAACTTGGGGAGCTACTTATGTAAATGACCATGATATGTAGAGATGCATGATAACTATACTATCTTCAAAAAGTTCATACAATCAAGAGCTAAGTATAAACCATCTAAGTATAATCCCCTAGGAATGGCCTATCAAATCCCTTACTTTGTACGGTAAATGCACATGTAATCAAAGACTAAGTATAATTCATCCACGGTTGGTATGAACCATCTACTTAATTATATTAAACTAGGGGTGTAGTATGGTTCATCGTTCCTAGGAATGGACTATCAAAACCTTCACAAGACATGCCAAGAAAACCATTTCATAATCTCATCTCCATTCCCACTATGAAGATGCAAGCTATAAAATCATGAGAGAATATAACCTAAAACAAGATGATAAAACTCAACATAATCATTAATAGAATTTGAGATCCATTACAACATGTGTAGAGCTCTAGATTATGAAAAATACCACATACATACTTCATTCCCCAAATTAAGAACAAAACTAAAGTATGCTTACAAGGGAGGCTTTATCACCTCCCTAGAAGAAAAGTTAGTTACCCATTGGAGCCTTAGAATGAAGAAGAAGCTTGAACTCCATCTGTAATTTTCGAGCTCCCCTTTGTTAGCTTGAAGAACTCCTTTCTTTTCTCTCCTCTCTCTCCTCTTATCTTGTAAAAATTCAAGGATAGCAAATGTGTGGCCTTTGGTAGCCTTTTATCCTCCAACAAAACCCTCTCTCTCCTCCAAGGAACACCTCCAACCACTTCATAAAGAAGGAATATGACATTGAGGAAACCAATGTGCAAGTGGCTGAAATTGAGCCATTTCCGAGTGCAATCTGCCTGATTTTCGAGCACTCGAAAAGTGGTCTCGAGCACTCTAAATTAGTGCAATGTGCAACATGCTCTTCTTGCTCAACGCTGACCTACTTTGGTAAAACTACTATAAATTTGTACCCTAAACTCTGAATGATGATTTGTTTGAAGATTTGGAGAGCTGATTCAGTGCTTTAAAAATTTCATGTTTTGATGAAGACCCAATTCTCAAGTCTGGTTGGTCGAAAATGGGGAGAAAGGCAGTACTTCAGTGCTGCCAGGCAGTTCTGCGTACCTCTGTTAAGAAGATCATAACTCTCTGCTCCGAACTCCGAATGATGAACCTCTTGAAGATTTGGAAAGCTGATTCAGAGATCTAAATCTTTTATATTATGATGGAAGTCCAGTTC
The DNA here is from genome assembly GCF_030987335.1 of Cornus florida. Lineage (NCBI taxonomy): Eukaryota > Viridiplantae > Streptophyta > Magnoliopsida > Cornales > Cornaceae > Cornus > Cornus florida. Next base: position 29,863,825 of record NW_026775580.1, on the reverse strand, counting down.
TTGAGTTTGCTAGGTCGAAAATGGCGACAAAAGTCAGGTTCTACTGCTGCCAGAAATTCAGAATTGGCACCATTTTTGTTCAAAATTCCACAAGGCATCATTTTTGCTTCCTTTTTGCACTTTAACCTGAAATTGCATAAAAACATGCAAATGGAGTTAATCTACATAAAATAATCAATTAATGGACATTGTTAATGTAATTTAGGGTGCTTGAATATACAGTATTCAACGCTTACCAATACCTTCACAAAAAATATAGTTTGGGTGAGTAGGGATCGTCCCAAGGGATTGGAGTCGTACTTGGTTGTGGAATCGCAATTAGGGTTAGTAGTTCGAGTAATCAAACAAATGGTTGGTTGGTTGATTAAACTAGAGAGCAAATTAAACTAAATAATTGAATGCAATAAAGAGTAAGTAAAAGAGAGAGAGATCTTGGGGTCTAGAGGTCACCACCAAGCAATGTTTTTCTATACCTTTAACAAGTGACTAATGAGGGTAATGTGTGTTGCAATATTGATGTGTGTGTGTGTTTGGTTGATTCAATTAGCAAGGGTGACCAATTAAGCATACATTGTCTAATCAACATGTGAAAAGCACAATATATCTAGCAATTAAGTATATATTGTCTAAATAGTATGTGAAAAGCACAACATATTTAGCAAGTCATTAATCCTTTCATTAAGCTCACAAGCCAAATACACCACAAGGTTAGAGACATATGCTACTTACATTCAAAAGTATGGAACATCAAACAACAAGCATGGATTGTCCTCCCATCTAACAACTATGCTACCACTACACTACAATTAAGCTAATGACATGAAATTAAACTAATTAAGATAAGGGAGAGGCACAATCCATCAAGAAATGAGCATGGACCATCTAGAAAATCACAAGAGCATTCTTTTAAGCACAATGTTTTGACAATCTCTAAATCTATAGCATTAATGCACATAAACATGCATCAATAACATAAGAAATAGAGACAAACACATGAACATCTATTCTAGCATACATAGACATATGGATGAATGAAATGATCAATTGGAAGCATTAAACCACATAAATCATTGAATAAACAAGATCTATATATATAAAAGTGCCAAAACATGTATTACAATACTAATCCCTCAATAATAACAAGATTAAGATATAGAAAGCATGCTTGGGGCTAACTCTAGCCCCAAGAGGATGTCTAGCCACTCATGTTGATGTTGCTCCAACCCTTAAGGGATAACTCCATGGTTAAGATTTGCTCCTTGGATGATGAAGAGTCTCCAATGGTGTCTCTAGCCTCCTCCTCCTCCTCTTCTTCCTCCCTAAAGCTTGCCTCCTTTGAGAATAATCCCTAGAATTGTATATATCTCAAAAAGTGCATCATATTCCTTTTATAGGTAGGTCAAGTGATACACAAAATGAGCTGGGGTCGTGCAAAGAATATTCTCTAATGATTGGATAGAGGACGGATTGAACAAGTTGGCTTTTTAACTTTTTCACACTGGAGGAAGTTCGATCAATCGAACCTTGGACTTGGATCGATCGAACTTGGCTGAAATCTATCGAACTGAGGCTGGATCGATCCAACTGGTTAAGCTTTTTGGGAAAAGACAAATTCGAGATATTTTGGGAGATATTTATGGGAAAAGGACAAAAGTGGTTAGTGGGTGGTACAGTTGTGGATAAGATCAATCATTTGAATAAGGACAAAAGTGTTCGATCGATCGAAGGGTGGTGTTGGATCGATTGAACTTTGGATTTTCTGCTTTGGGTCAAGGTTTGGATCTATCTTAAAGTACTGAGATCGATCAGTGTGCGATTGATCGAACCTTAAAGTTAGATCGACCGAACTTTACTATTTCCCACATTTGGCTTCATTTGCTTCTTTCTTTCTCCACTTTGCTACTTTCTTTGTTTAATCCCAGAATTGCTTCAATTAAGCTCTTATTTAGCTGAGTAAGCTTATTTTTGGGATAAGTGCCTGAAAATGGAAATAATACGAAATCAATCTAAAACGGTAGAGTAAGATAAATAAAGGTACTAGAACGCTTAAGCTTAAGGGGTTTAAATACGCACTTTTCAGCGCTCATCACACCCCCAAACTTAAATATTGCTAATCCCTAGCAATGAACTAGAAAGTAAAGGAATGAAATGAATAACTATACAAGTATGAATCTAGAAAACAATAAATGGATAACGCCACTTTCGTAGGGAACACAATTGCATTTAGCATATGCAATAAGCCTTTTAAACCCCTAGGTTATCCCTAGTGGACGAGTGAAGTCTAGTGAGGGTTTCCAGAAATGGTACCCACAAACATTAAGCTCATTCTTTCAAAAGAGGTACCAATGCAAACAAGCATTGGGAGAAAACTACCTCAAGTATGCAATTTTTCAAACATTTCCAAGCAATCTCCCAAAATCTCATCATCAAGCAAGCAAGTATGGTCATCCACACATCAAGAAAATGATCATGCAAATCAAAACAACTCTAGAATCCTTTTTGAGTGGACCGGCATCAAATGTGTTGCTATCTTTGCCAACTACAGAAATGATCACATCCTTACCCTCAAACTAGCATACAAATCTAGTACCGATCATCAAGACAAAAAGTAGACCTTTTATTAAAGCTTTATTGTTCTAGGTGCACTTATTCTTTTCACTCATCATTTTTTTTTTTTTTTTTTTTTAGGATCAAAGATGGAAACATGGTGCAATGTGTTGATCTCTTAAGCTTTCTAGCGATCCATGAGGTCGAGCGTTAGGTCAATGACTCCAAAACTAAACTGCTTTAGGGCATTAGGCATTCAAATACCCCTACGGACTTACAAGCTCAAATCAACTAGGTTACAAATCAAGACAACCTCATCTAATCATTTCCCACTTCTCACCTTTTGGGAGAAGTCCTCACTTTTTATTGCTTTTGCTTTTGCTCTCTTTTTATTTATTTATTTATTTATTTATTTTTTTGTTGTAAGCAAGTTCAATTATTAACCTAGAGTTTGGGCTCTCCACCTTTCAGCGCGAGAAGTTCAGTGCTTGATGAGGCTAGAATCCCGGCTACTTAGTGAAAAGGGGTTATTATCTACCTTTATCAAGAATGAAAGCTTTCAATGCACTACTAGCTCAATTGGGATATAACCAATTCAATAATCAACAAAGCATGTACCCCATAAATGAATGCTAATGTGTGTCTGTGCTAGTGCAGAATACTAAAGTGAATCTCAAAACAATCACAAAATCAAGATAATGTGGACCACAAGTGCAAGCAAGATATCAATCTTTCGAAAAATTTACTCCTAAATGGCTTCCACAAGGCATACAAGGAGTATTGGACTCTCAAGTCAAGCAATTTTTAAATTTTAAGAAATATAGTCCTCAAAAGATCAAAATCATAGCTAGATATGGACCAATCATAGAAATATCCCTCAATTACACAAGTCATGCTCAAAATCTTGAAATTGAAGCTAACACTGCAAAGCACCATTCCTCCCAAACTTCAATGCCACAATGTCCTCCATGTGCAAGAGAACAAAGGAAAGAGTATACCAGTGCAACTAAGGCATAGAATGATCGGGACTGAAATATCCGAAGTGGGTGGCATGGCCCCCCCAAACTTGGGATGAACTATGGTCCTGAAAATTGGCACTTGGATAAACTCATCAGATAACAAAATGGGATAATTAGTGCACAGTGGACATGTAAGTGTAAATGGGATAAACAGATAAAGAGATGAGAAAGGTATAAGGGTGGTCCTGAAAATCGGGTAGCACTCTCTCACTGAAGTCACTGTGATACACCTGATGGAGTTAAAAGGACAGATGTATCAATAAAAGCATACGACATCCATCATAGATAAAAACAATAATAAAGTGCAATACATCCAGTGTCAAAGCCGACAGACCCGGCTGCAAAAATAATAGTATCACAAGTGTAGTAGACACACAACATAGATAGAGAGCATAAAAAGATAAAGAGACTGGGAGTCTCAGGCAGAGGGAACTCCACGGATCTCCTTGGCTAAGTCATCAATGGCAGTCAAGATCTCCGTACGGAGGAGAGCAATGTCAACTCTAATGGCAGCCAGCATATTCAAACGAAGGGTAGCAATGTCAGCTCTAAGGGCAACCATCATATCCTCCAAACTCTGAAGTTGCTCCTCTAAGCGACATATCTGATCATGAGCCTCAGGTGTGGCTGAAGTAGAAGAACTGTCATTTTTAGTCATGGTCTGCAAAAAGGAAATCTTGCAATGGGAGTTAGTGCTAGAATAAATAATTGAAAGCACAATAGAAACATGTATGTCAAATAAGATAGACAAAACATATATGACATGAATCTATGCAAGTGACAAGATATAAAACGTGCTAAATAATGTAAATATGAAATGCATCCAATATGGAATATCACAGCCGTTGGGCCTATATGAGATGGCATGAACATAAGGCATGGTTAATGAAGTATGTGTATGAGATCTGTGAAATTCGATTGATCACAAAAAGGTTTGAGATCGATCTCAAAACTTCGATCGATCTGAGGTATGAGTTCGATTGATCTCTCAAGATCGATCTGAGATACAAGTTCGATCGATTGAACTGTGCGATGAATGTAAACAGTCACAGATCTATGACTTTGGAAGCACGGGGCCCACACGAACGTGTTCGTGAGCCCATTAACACAACAAACATCAATCCCAATCACCTAGAATGGCTCACATTCCCAAAAATCAAACTAACTCATTACAATGGACACGACATAAAGACGAATATAGACATATATACATTAAAAGCTTAAAACTTCATCTATGGCCAACAATCATCATGAATATTGGAACGGATCAAATACTTAAAGCATACTTTTAACAAATCGAGGTGTCAAATCAATAATAGGGTCTTGGATCTTACCTTGAATCAAAGAGAGGAGAGATGAAATGTGAAGAGGAAGAAGATCCGAGAAGAGGGAGAGATCGACACCTGGTTCACTCCGGAGATCTCGCCGGAGATGGAGGAAGTGGGTGAGGTTACAGCGGCGTAGGAACTAGGGTTTGGAAATGAGGGAGAATGAGATCTTATCCTCGGTTCCATTTAAAAACTGTCGCTATTTAGTTCAATCGATCGAACTAGAATCATAGATCGATCGAACTTTGAATGATCTCTTCACAAAGTATTTTTGGATTTTTTTTTTATAAATAAACAATAAATAAAATAAAACAAAATCTTTTTGTATTTTTAAAATATTTTTGAGAAATAAAATAAAATGAGAATAAAATAAAAATATTTTTGGATTTTAAAAAAAATTAAAAAAGTCAAAACAAAGTCAAACAATGAAATGGAGAACTGAGATCGATCTGAACAAAATGTTCGATCGATCAGACAGAAGGCAAAAATATGTAGGTTTTTAGCTCAGAAAATTGGCTAAGTGTTGGAACTTGAAGATTGATCGAGCATCGGAGTTGGATCGATCGAAGAACTTCTGATCGATCTTGAAATGTTTCGATCGATGAGACAGAAAGGTGAAATATGCAGGTTGATGTAGGCTCAAAATTTTTCTAAATGTTGAATCATGAGATCAATCAAACTTTGAAGTTAGATCGATCGAAGGTTTCTTGATCGATCTAAGAATAAGTTCGAACGATAGGACAGAGAGGTGATTTGGATGCAGATGGATGCAGGTGGAAAATTTTTCTAAGTGTTGGATGTAGGTGGAAGTTCGATCGATCGAACTCTCAACTGAGATCGATCGAACTTATGCAAAATATTCAATCACAACACAAAATTTCATGCAATCCTAATCACAGTTCCTAGCAATGCATATGAACCAAAAACAAGTATTTAAACTTCGCAAGAAATGAAATTTAAGATAGAAATGGGGGAGGAATAGGGTTTTGACACCCTACGAAATGTTTTTACTAGTCCTTAACGTCTCTAGCAAGACATTGGGCTCTTTTAGCCCAGATCAAAGATCTTGTTATGCATCCCCTCCTTATTGGGGTGATGAATGCTTTGAACTTTTCCCAACAAATGGTTCTTTGAAGAGCTTGTTGGATTAAGCTCAAATGAAACTTTTGATCCCTTGTCAATGCAATCTTCTATGTGTTCATACATTGTGTCAACTAGATGTGCAACTTCCAAATGTCTTTGAAAGACTTGACCCTCTAAGTAAGGTTTCAACCTTTATCCATTAACTTTGAAAATGTTCCCCTTCTTCAAGTTTTTTATTTCAATTGCCCCATAAGGTGCAACAGAGATGATTTCATAAAGACCCTTCCATTTGGTTCTCAATTTCCCAGGAAAGAGTTTTAGTCTAGAGTTAAAAAGCCAAGCTTTTTGATCGGGTTCTAAAGACTTTTTCACAATATGCTTATCATGAAAGGCTTTAGTTCGTTATTTGAAGATTTTGGCATTATCATAAGCATTGTGTCTCAAATCTTCTAACTCACTCAATTGAAGTAGCCTATTCTCTCCGGCTTTATCAAGGTCAAAATTGAGCTTTTTAACTGCCCATAAGGCTTTATGCTCTAGCTCAAAAGGAAGATGGCAAGGCTTTCCATATACAAGCCTATAAGGAGACATGCCAATGGGAGTCTTAGATGCCGTCCGATAAGCCCACAAAGTATCATTTAGCTTCTTTGACCAATCCTTCCGGGTGGTGTTAACCATTTTCTCAAGAATATGTTTAATTTCCCGGTTAGACACTTCAACTTATACCCACTTGTTTGAGGATGGTAGGGAGTGGCTACCTTATGAGTGACGGAGTACTTAAGAAATAAGTGCCTCAATAATTGATTGCAAAAATGTTTTCCTCCATCACTTATTATAGCCCTTGGCATACCAAAACGAGTAAAGATATTGGATTTAATGAATTGAATGTCCACGGAGTGGTCATTTGTTTCGGTAGCACATGCTTCCGCCCACTTGGAGACATAATCAACGGCAAGAAGAATGTATTAAAGACCATAAGACATAGGAAATGGACCCATAAATCAATACCCCATATATCAAAGATCTCAACAACAAGTATATTGGTCAAGGGCATCATATCTCTTCTAGACATTGTCTCCATCTTTTGACATCTCTCACATGATTTGCAAAAATTGTAGGCATCTCTATGAATAGTGGGCCAAAAGAGCCCACTTTGAAGAACCTTCAAGGCAGTCTTCTTTGCACTAAAATACCCACCACATGCAAGAGTGTGACAAAACACTAGGACGCTTGGAATTTCACTCTCCGGAATGCATTTTCTCACAATTTGATCCGGACAATATCGGTATAAGACAAGGTCTTCCCAATAGTAATTCCGAATGTTAGCAAAGAAACGATTTTTTTCGTTCTTTGACCAAGAAGTTGGTAGCTTGCCATTGCCAAATAATTCACGATGTTGGCAAACCAAGGCATTTTTCCATTAGAAATTTGAAAAAGTTGTTCATCCGGAAAAGAGTCACAGATTGGTAGACTAGGGAAAGGCTCTATCGATAACCTAGAAAGATGATCGGCAACCACATTTTCGGTGCCTTTCTTGCCCTTGATTTCAAAATTGAATTCCTGAAGAAGCAAAATCCATCTAATTAACCTAGGTTTTGTTTCCTTTTTTGTCAATAGATGCCTCAAGGCGGCATGATCAGAATAAACAACAACCTTGGGCCCTAAGAGATAGGAACAAAATTTATCAAGAGCATACACTACGGCAAGTAATTCTTTCTCGGTAGTGGAGTAATTCAATTGAGCATAGTATATGGCACAAGGAAGCTTTCCCACTCTTTGTCCTAAAACTGCCCATATGGCATAATCAGAAACATCACACATGATTTCAAATGGCAATGACCAATTGGGAGGTTGCATGATAGGAGCAGATGATAATAATTCACGCAATTTATGAAAAGCGTCTAAGCATGCTTGGTCAAAGACAAAAGGAGTTTCCTTGGCAAGAAAGTTGCACAAGGGTCGAGCAATTTGTGATACTCCCGGATTTCCGAATGCGGGTTGGCCAGGCTCACGCCCGAATACCCGAGGATCTCAAAATAAATTGATAATAAACGAACATAGAGTACAAAATAATAAAGAAGAGTAAATAAAATGCTGACAAGAAACTAAAATGATAATCTAATAATAAACCTCAGAATATATTTCCATTAGTTAATAAACTCTTCTGATACAACTGATCCTCCAAAATACTCTAAAATACAACTCGGGAATCCATACTGTGTGGACCCCTAGAAAATCCAAACTAAACAAATGACAGCAATAACTGTCTAAATCAGGAAACTGAATCATAAAGGAACTCCTATGTAGCATCGGAAGAATGAAGTAGACTGATCCTCGCTCAGCACGAATAACCTCTACTCCTGACGAACACCTGAAAAATAATGGTGGGTCAGGCCCACAAACAAGTTCTACTCTATTACAGTCCAAGTAGAGATTCAATACACGTATACATCCTAGTCAATCCAACAGTAACTAGTAGTCCGTATATATATATATATATACACACACTAAAAGAACCTCACTAGACTATAGGGTTGTCTCAACCTGAATAGTAGGCAACATGCAAAACGCACATATAGTGGGCATGAGTACTTAGACCTACTAGGGTACACAACTACACCATATCTAACTACACATCCCTGGCGATATACGCCCCCTAACCACTGATCCTGAGACTCAAGCTCATATCATGATACCATACTTATATATATATATATATATATATATATATATATATATATATATATATATATAATCTAGTAACCATTCTATCCAATATAAATTAATCCTCCATAAGTCATTCAACTTGTTCAGCTGACCTGACTTGAATATAAGTAAGACTTAACATTTTAGTTAATCCATTCCCTTATATAATAAATTAATCCTCCATAAGTCATTCAACTTGTTCAGCTGACCTGACTGAATATAAGTAGGACTTAATATTTTAGTTAATCCATTCCCTTATATAAAATAGGTAGGACTTAACTGATAAGTTAATCCGTCCCTTAAAATGCCACCGTCCCATACCGGTGCATTAAACCCCACAATCCAACAATTGATGTAACGATTAAGGAAATATATCAAATAATCCAGAAATAACTATGATAATATGATATCAAGTTATCACAAAATAGGAATGACTTATCATTTATTTAAGCTTCCTATATCATATGTCCTACACAAACTGAATCTTATACATGATGATATTTTATTATACCGTCAAATAAGCATTCTTCATATCCAATTCATCCTACACATTTAATCTTAATTGCTAAAATATTTTAAAAGATTAAATCCATTCGTTTGTTTAAAGCATTCAAATAGCAAGCATCATTATGATTGAGTCTATTTAAATTTATTTAAACCCAAACCTAATTCCTATTTAATGTTCAGGAATCCTAGGTATGTTTCTACGTTCCATCATTCCATAGATATGAAAAATACATAATGTAAACATATAAAAATTCACACTGAAAATCAAATCAAAATCATGCATTTATCAATTCATAACACAAGAACAGATATGAACCAATTTCATAAAACCAATGTTCTAATCCAATTAAACATGCATAATTATTTAATTTTATATGTTTAATAAATCCTGAAATTTCCTAAGCATGTATAGAAACACGAATCAAAGGGAAAGAGATAGAAGAAGAACTTGCCTTAAACTTTCGGATCGAAAGTTAAACTTCTTCTTCCTTGATCTTCTCTTTACAGGGTTTTTTTCTTCCTTCCTTCATTTTCCTCCTTCCCTCTCTAACTCTCTCTCTCTCTAGAATATATCACGTGAATATTTCTACCCCCTTTTGCAACCTATAGCTATATATTTATAGGTTAAATAAAATAACCCTAACTCTTTTCTCAATCCAAGTCAACTTAAAAAAAATAAATATTAAAATATTAAAAAGGTAAGTAAAATATGTTATGTATATAATTTATGTATATCTTTATTAAATAAATAAATTATACACATCCCATTATTTATTAATGGATTATCCAATAATACTTAAGTTATCATAATATTATAAAGTAACTTAAAACATAACACGTATCAAATCTATGTATATTTTTATTATTTAAATATAAAACATATACATAAGATTAAATATTACTACCCAAGTTACTATAAAAGTAATTAATAAATTACTTTCCTTTTTATATATATTAAAAAGGTAAGTAAAATATGTTATGTATATAATTTATGTATATGTTTATTAAATAAATAAATTATACACATTCCATTATTTATTAATGGATTATCCAATAATACTTAAGTTACCATAATATTATAAAGTAACTTAAAACATAACACGTATCAAATCTATGTATATTTTTATTATTTAAATATAAAACATATATATCAGATTAAATATTACTACCCAAGTTACCATAAAAGTAATTAATAAATTACTTTCCTTTTTATATATGTATATAATATATATCTATATATATACATACACAACTATCCATGAGTAATAATCCACCCACATCCAACCTCCTATCCGAGTAGTCCATAGGACCCAATTGGTTGGCCCATTACTATTAACCATAACCATAAAAGAAAAATAAAATAAAATAATAAAAGAAAAGAAAACATTTAATTTACAATTAATCGAAACACCATTTAAGCACATAATCTAATTAAACAATTAACACATAGACAAATACAAGTAATACATAAACACATAATCAAATAATCAAGAAATACCTAATTCAATTAAACACATAAGTAATTAGTCAAATAATCAATTAAATAAATAACAATACAATTAAAACAAATAAATAAATACCGAGACTATCCTTTTAAAATTAGGGGTATTACACAATTTTGCTAAAGTCTTTGATAAAACAGCGGTAAAAGCCAGCATGACCTAGAAAGGAGCGAACCTCTCTCACCATTGAAGGTGGAGGCAATTCAGAAATAAGCTCGACTTTTGCTTTATCTACCTTTATTCCTTTCCTTGAGATAACGTGACCTAAAACAATACCTTCTTGAACCATGAAATAGCTCTTTTCCCAGCTAAGTACAAGGTTGGTTTCACGACATCTCTTAAGCACTAAATCTAAACTTTTGAGGCATGCATTAAATGAAGACCCAAAAACAGAAAAATCATCCATGAAAACCTCTAGATACTCTTCCACCATATCCGAGAAAATTGACATCATATACCTTTGGAATGTGGCGAGTGCATTGCACAAACCAAAAGGCATCCGTCTATAAGCAAATATGCCGAATGGACATGTAAAGGTGGTTTGCTCTTGGTCTAGTGGGTCGAGGGCTACTTGATTGTACCCCGAATAGCCATCAAGGAAGCAATAATATTGTTGCCCAGCCAATCTCTCTAGAATTTGATCAATGAATGGCAAAGGGAAGTGATCCTTTCTAGTGGCGGCATTCAATTTACGATAATCAATACATACACATCATGAATTGGCAGTATGCTTAGAGATTTCCTCACCCTTTGCATTTTCCACCACCGTAATCCCCAATTTTTTGGGAACTACTTGAGTTGGACTCACCCGTTTGCTGTCAGAGATTGGGTAAATGATTCTAGCATCTAAGAGTTTGACAACTTCCTTCTTAACTACCTCCTTCATGTTTGGATTAAGTCTCCTTTGGGTATCCCTAAAGGGTTTTGCATCATCTTCTATAAGTATGCGATGCATACAAAAAGAAGGGTCAATTCCCTTAAGATCCGCCACACTCCATCCTATAGCTTCCTTATTTTCTTTAAGCACATTTAAGAGAACATATTCTTAGTCTTTTTCAAGACTTGAAGAAATGATAACCGGAAGAGTCTCTTTTGGTCCTAAGAATGCATACTTGAGATTGGAAGGTAGAGTTTTAAGCTCAAGAATTGGTGGAGAGACTAAAGATGAGACCGGTGGAGTGCTAGAGAGTGGAGGAAGAGGTTCTATTGGAGTTTTCCAAGATGGAAAATCTAAGCTTGCAATAGATTCCATGAGATTGCTTACTTCATCCATTGATTTTTCATCATCAAATCCACAACTTCCATATATTTCAAGAAGACAAAAAGCAAAAGGATCATCGGATAAAAGAGATGAAAGACTATCCTCAATTGGTTGTTTCATTACCATCGTTGGAATCGATTCCTCAACAACCTCATCTAACACATCTACAAGGCAACACTCATCTTCATCTATGGGATGTCGACTTGCATAGAAAACATTAAGTTTGATCATCATATTGCCAAAAGAAAGGTCCATAACAACCGGTTCGGTATCAAGAACTATGAAATCAACCAGAAAGTAGAATTTATCCACCTTGACAAGAATGTCCTCAACCATGCCCCTAGGTGTTTTGACGGATCTATTGGCCATTTGAAGCACCACTGAGGTTGGCTTCAATTCATTCAACCCTAATTGGACATATACAGAGTAAGGAATCAAATTGACACTTGTACCTAAGTTAAGAAGAGCTCTACGAATTTCATGGGTCTCGATTACACAAGAAATAGTTGGAGCACCAGGATCTTTGAACTTAAACGGAGTGTTTTGTTGAAGAATGGAACTCACTTATTCCATGAGGAACACTTTTTTAGGGCTTGGTCCCTTGCTCTTCCTCTTTTGTGTGCAAAGATCTTTCAAGAATTTTGCATAAGGTGGAATTTGCTTAATGGCATCCAAAAGAGGAAGATTGATATTGACTTGCTTAAAAACTTCCATCATGTCATATGTTTTACCTTCTTGCCTGCCATAAGGTGAAGTTTCTTTAAAGTATAAGGGAATGGAGCTTTTGGCTCACAAGACTTTGTAATTTGAGAAGATGATGGAGAAGATTGAGAATTCCGGTTAGGAACATTTTCATTCAAGGAAGTAGGAGTGGAATTGGGAATTGGATGGGTGACAACTTTAGGTTGCACCGATTCACTATCTTCCTTTGGTAGTTCAACCCTATTGTCCACTTGCTTACCACTTCTCAAGGTGGTGATGGCTTGCGCTTGAGCTTGGGAAGAACACCCCGATGTAGGGTTTGCTTCCACACAAAATTGGGCTTTTGGATTCCTCTCTGGTTAACTAGGCAATTTCCCAATTTCTCTTGCATTTAATGCATTAGCTATGGTCCCAATTTGGGATTCAAGTTTTGATATGGAGCAAGAGTGGGAATGCAACAAGTTGGTATCCTTCTCTAAGCTACCCAAGGCCATCAAAACCTTATCTTCAAATGTAGAGTTACTAGATAGTGCTTGAGGATAATGAAAGCCAACTTGGGAATTACACATTTGAGAAGGTGAGAGGTCATTCATCCTTCGATGATGGAAAGAAGAAGAGACGAACCCTTGAGAACCTCCATTTCTTTTATGAGGTGGAATGTATTTTCTTTGAAGATTTTTAGCTTGATAAGGGTTTTCATTCCACAATGGAACATATGTAATTGAATAAGGGTGAGCAAATGTAGCGTTAACTTGTTCAAAGTGTTCATTAACAACATGTCCATGGGGACAATTGAAAGTAGTGTGCAAAACACTTGAACATGTCATGCAAGGCTCACAAAGATGAGTTGTATGATGAAAAGGGGGTGAATTGATAGCCGGTTTTTGATTCAACAAGAATTGATTAAGTTTTTGAGAAAAAGTTTTAACCTCGGCTACAATTTCCCTTGAACTTTCAATTTGACACACTATTACACTTTTCTCCTTTTTATTAAAACCATGATCAAGCTGAGAAGTGTAATATTTGTGCAAAGAGTTTTCACTCATTTTTTCAAAAAAGTGCCAAATGTCATCTTCATGTTTTCCAAAATATGAACTTCTATATGAGGTATCAACTATGTCCTTTTGCATGTTGGATAAGCTTTCGTAGAAGTATTGGACAACTTGCCATTTTGGAATTGTGACGACCCTGGTTATTAGGCCAGCGTGTCCTGTGATGAACCGTAAGGATGATCCGATGACGGATCCGAATGCGGAAGCGAAAACAGAAAACAAGACTCTAAGAAGTCAAAGTGACCTTCCATGAGGTCGTGGAACTCAATGAGAACTGATGCCGAAGCAAAAGGTCAAAATATGACAAATAAGCCCCTAGGGGTAAAATAGTCATTTTTGAAAAATATGGATTCGGGTGCCACCGGGTACACCGCTGGAAAGACAACAAAAAAATAGTCAGGATGGACTCAAGAATCGCATGATTCGGAGTCCAGATGAAGGAGAAACGGCCTGACAAAGAAAAATGAGCACTTAAGGCTAAAAGGGTAAATTGGTAATTATCCAGAAGATTCGGGTGCAACTGAGCACACCATTGGAAAGATAGCAAAAAATTAGTCAAGTTCAAAAAAAAGTTCACTCGATTTGGAGTCCGGACGAGGGAGAAACGAGGGTTTGAAGTTAAGAAGTCGCGGCGGCCCGACGAAGGCCATGGCACACACGGCGCCCATGCGCGAGCCCACCGGTGGGCATGCCGGTGCCCAAAGACATGTCTGGTGGCAGCCCTTGGCTACTGCTACATTTTTTTTTATCTGCCCAGAACTGAGGCTTGAAACAGAGGCTGAAACGAATTTTTCTAGAAAAACACAAAGAAGAAACCCCCCCTAAAATCGAGTTTTCTACCCAACAGCGAGGACGGAATTGAAAAAAACTCATTGTGAAATTTTCAAAATGCCCCTAGATCAGGATTGAACAAGAGAGTTAAAAGTTGCTACAGTGACTGTCTGCAACTGAGAGCAAAAACGGGTTAGAAGATAAATTTTTCTAGAAAAACACAAAGAAGAAACCCCCCTCAAAATTGAATTTTCTACGTAACATGTAAGAGAATTAAAAAAAAACGCAATGTAGAATGCCCGAAATGCCCCTCTGTGAAATTTGGTCATGGAGGTCCAAAAAGCTGCTAAAAAAAAAAAAAAAAACTGAACTTTGCGATTGACTTTCGGCACCAAGACGATATTTTCTGGAAAAACACAAAAAAGAAACCCTCCCTAAAATCACATTTTCTAAGCGATCATGTCGAAAGAAGAAAATAAAATCACAGTGAAAAGTCTATAATGCCCCTAGATAATAATATGCAAAAAAAATGCGAAATGAATTCACAAGAGGCTCAAAACACAAACGATAAGGTTTTGCCCAGAACCGACCATGCACGCAAACATAACTTACCTATTTAGACGTGCTACAATGGTCCACGACTTAAAAATACCACCGATACAAAATCCGACCCCCCAATGGGCAAAAAGTCAAAAATGGAACTTGAAATGAAAACTTGGAATCCAAAAATACAAAACGGGGTCAAATGACCATTTGGCCCTAGGCCACACTTCATACAAGATTAATAAGACCCTATGAAAGAATGAGAATGGAATTCCAACACCCGATGCAACCATGGTGAAGCAATGACTTGCGATTTTTTAAGATTTTCACAATATTTCATGAAATTAAAAAGTACATAGAATACAATGTAATGGTCATTGGCCTCCGGCCTCATCTCATACATATCAAATACATTGAAAGGAGTGTACTTAAGTACACATTACATACATGGAATCAAATATACATATTTTGACATATAAGTCTACAAAATGACATTTCATGCTAACATTTGCATGAAATGGAAACTTGAAAGCTACAAGACATCCAAGGAATGCTAGGTGTCATGAACCAAGTCTTCGTACCTGAAATATGCCCCAGTATTGTAGGGGTGAGTAACATAAAGCTACTCGTAGGAGATGAGCATGCATCGACCTAACATTTTACAAATTTATCACCTTAAGGTGAAACATGTTAAATGGGTTCATGCCACCTAACGTCTATATCGAAATGAGACTCAGGGAGCATCCTAAGCTACCTTAGGGTGTTTCTAGCATAAATCACATCATCTCTGCTATTTAAACAATATGGAAGCACGTTATACAAAGTAACAAGATATAGGTTCTTAAAGGTATTAACTTGCAATCTCGAATACAGAAACAACTAAAGTGATCATGTCACCTAACGTCTATGCTCTAAATAAGTCTAAGGAATCATCCTAGGCCATGCTGAACAATCGAAACGCAATTTACAACTTCAATGCAATCTAACCACATAAGCGCATATTATACAAGGCAACAAAATACAATTTCTTAAAGCTATCAGCTTGGAATCTAAAGCACGAAAACAACAGAAGTGGGTCATGCCACCTAACGTCTAAGTTATAAATGAATCAATAGGATCAATCATAAGCTTTGTTAGAACGTCAAAACACAATTTTCAATATCGATGCAATTTAACTAACATTGGAACTTCCAATACAACGCATAAAGCAAAATTTCGCAAAGTTAACATCATGTAACTTAAAATGGAATGACAAATAAGGAACAACAAGTTACAACATCATCTAGTTATCAAGTTGAAAATGAAATGCGAAGTCAAACAAAGTGGATACTCGGACGTCACGCCGGATCAGACCGACAACATAGTTACTTTAGGGATACTAGCCTATGGGTAACCTCCCTATGTGCACACTAGACTATATATAGAGGGACTATCCCCCATACTAGAACCACGTCCTAGCCATAGTCAAATAACGACATCCCCAAGTTTCCAAAATTAACAAGTTGTGTAACAACGCATATATCAACAGGAATATGCAAGATAATCAACTATCTACTAAGCACAACCAAATTTGAAAACCTATACAATACATGCTCTAAATCCACAACTAATATGATATGATGAATATCGAATCTTCAGTGTGCGATTCGTTACACGCTATGCATGAAAGATGTTAAACACGAAGTGTGCAAATCATTACTCAAGGCAACAATATATTCAATAAGGAAAACATATTCTCATGAATACAAACATAGCAACTATGTTATCCAATGTTCAAAACATAACCAAATGAATATACAACAAGTCTAAGTCCATGATTTAAATATAGAAACCACTTCTAAAACACAACTACATCATGGAGCAAATTGATAGAATTTAAATAGATAAACACAATTAAATTCTATAGATTCCGATTCAATTCCAATTAACCTCAATTTAACACATGTTAAAGGACATGGCAAGGTCATCACCTATATCCATTCTAAAACTCAATTAGGTTGTTAGAACAATAAAGTAGAATTTTAATTAAATCATGCTAATTTAAATCCCAAAGTTCTAAAACAACTTCAAATAGTCCCAAATTAATATATACTAGTAAACAAGTCATGGCCAATACAAACATCAAGTTAAAACCTTAATTAAGCTAATGGGACCACAAAATAAATTTTAATTAATTCTTTTAATTAAAATCTCTAGATTTTCAAACTTAACCAAATGCTCTCAAATTAACCTATGTTGGAAAACATGCCAAGGACTAATGTAATATCACATTACAAGTTTATTTCATTCAATTTACGACCATGCAAATTAAACTTTCACTAAAGTTATATATAAAACAAAAGTTGCAATTCTCATGCAATAAATCCCAATTTAATACATGTAAACAACCATACCAAAACTTAATTTTCTAGCATGCTACAATACAATTCCAAGTTGTATATCACCATGAGGATTAAATCTTAAACAAGAAAATTAATTAAATGAAAGGTTTCAAAACCTCACCGAATATTCTAAATCAAATATATGTGAAGCTATATGGCATGTAGATCAAGAATATCACATCAGAATTCAAATGGAGTGAATAGTTCACTCGGAGCAAATTAATTAATCAAATTAACTAAAAATTACTAATTTTCAAAACACCTCCAATTACTTTCAAATTCAACTATGTTGGAGAGCATGTTAAGGCCTAATTTAATATGCTACCACATATTGATTTCAAGCTAGTTTAGGCCATGTGAATTAATCTTTCACCTAAGATAAATATTAAATAAAATCTTTAATACTTATTCAAATGTTCCAATTTTAATACACGACAATGAGCATATCAAGGGGCAATATAAAATCATGCTATATGTTTAAACCAAGTCATGAGCAACCGGGAAAATTAGATCCCGTACAAGAAAAATAAATAATAAAATCTCTAGATTTTATATTTAATCATGCAAACAAGTAGTATAAGTATCACAAGCATGCTATATAACAAGAATTTAAACCTAGAACATCTCCTACCTCAATTTGAGATGAAAATCTCAAAAGCCATCAAAATGGAACGGCTCCGAATCCGACGAAACTACTAGGTTTTGTCGGGGACAACACCGTGAACATAACCCCCATGAAAGCCCCATCAAAATCATAACTTGACCTAAAAACCAAACTCAAGAAATGGTCAAAACTGAATTCTAATAAGGGGGAAAGGTAAAGCACGGCGAGGGGAACAGCCAACGTTAAGGTCGAAGACTTTCCATCAAGGAAAAGTGAACCAAAAGAGGAGAGAGAAGATGGCAGCACCCCTTGGGCTGCCATGGGAGCTCCAGGTCATGCATGAAGAGGGGAGAAGATGAAAAATGAAATATCTCACCCCCCTTTTATAGAAATCTCAAAAAGTGCCCCGAACGGGCCCCGCCGGGTCCGAAAAAGTAAAATTTGAGCAAACGCACTCAAATGGCAAATATTTGTGAACAAAAAAGATTCAAAATGATAAAATATGAACAATGGAAGAAACAGCGTCAAAAACTGAGTCCCGAGCAGAAAGTTATACCCAAAACAAGTTTGCCGAAAACCGGGGCCAGAAACCCTGAAACTTGAAAACATCGACCAGGAGGAAATTCCAAGAGTACACAACTCGACGAAATGTGAAAATGAATCCCGTATGAGGATCCAGGCTCAAAACAAAATATTTTACAATAACTTTCATTAATTGCACAATGGCCCCTCCAAAAAGTGAAAACTGCACTTATGACCCAGAATGAAAATATCTTACAAAAATATTTTCTTAAAAACCCCTGAAATAAAACATCTTCAAAAGATATTTACAAAAAACACCCCAAGAGAAGAAAATAATTTCAAAGAACTTTGCATCCATACCCCTATGGACACCGGGAGCAACTAAAGTACTTTCTTGCAAAAGTAAAGATACGTATTTCGTTGAAACCACTTAAGATGAAGGCACGTGAAGTCAAAAACCAACTCCGAGCATGAGAAGTGAGGTTGTGCCAAAAACTGACAAACGGAGATAAGACAGAATAGGGGAAAAGGACGAAATAACGCATAGTGTCAAAAAACGAAAAATGTGAAAATGACTCGGTTCTTAAAGGAAGTTGTCAATCCACGGAAAAGAGTCTCAAGAACCAATTCCGAGCAATCAAGATGACACTAAGTGACACGAAACAGAGCTCAGAAAAGAAAATTAAATGAAAAAAATTCATTCGTAAAATTTCAAGAAAAAGGAAAGGAAGGCAAATGACCGGGTCGTTACAGGAATACCATGATGCGGACACTTTCTTAGCAAGTCATTCAATCTCTCCCAAGCCTCATGCAATAACTCTCCTTCCCTTTGAGAAAATTCTCTAATTGAAGCGCACATTACATTGGTCAAACTTGCAGGGTAAATTTTTTTTAAAAACTCATTTGCATTTGTGCCCAAGATGTTATTGAATTTACCCCTAAAGTATTGAACCAATGCTTTGCTTTATTTTTAAGTGAGAAAGGGAAGAGGAGTAATTTAAGAACTTCCTCCGGGACATCCATGTACCTCACAATGGGACATAGTTCAAGAAATTCATTAAGATGCCTATATGGTTCATCTTCATCCAAGCCATAAAAGAGTGGACACATTTGAATGGTCTCGGGCTTGATTTCATATTGATTAGCCTCAAAATTAGGCAACACAATGCAAGTGGGTGCATGGTATGCATGAAGATTACAATGATCACGAAGGACCATTGGAGGAATTGGAGCTTGAACTCTGGGGCCATGTTGATTAAGAGGTAGGTTTTGCATGAAGCGTGGGCCTAAGTAGCCAAGATTACCCTCTAGATTTTCCATGTGAATGCCTAGAATGAATGATATGACAAGGTCTATACAAGACTACAAATGACACACAAATCACAACAAAACAAGCAAGCACTCCTCCTTCGCAACAAATCAACAATCAACAAACTTCCTCCACATACAATAATCCTATACTCTCATGCTCAAACAATAATGATACAAAGAACAATTAAAGATTGCCTCCACGCGGGCTCACGATTTATCTAAGAAATTAAAAACAAGCCTCCACGCGGGCCGACGATTTAACTAAAGGATTGAGTAAGAAAGACTCACAAAGGCCCTTTAGCACTTCAACTCCAAATTTAAAGCTTAGCTTAGCAAATTTTTTTAAATTTTTAGCACTTTTCCTTGCTTGCTTAGCTCCTTTGCTTGCCTCATAGCTCAATGCTCCTTGTCAAAGATGAACAAACACAATAAGTAATCAAGAGAAAAATAAAAACTAATTAAAGACACGATCAAAAGACTACTAATTCCTAATTGATTCCACAAATACGACGTTGCCTAATCCCCGGCAACGGCTCCAAAAACTGACCGGTGTTCTCGTCGTCCTACACCATCAAGCTTAAGGAGTGTGCATTAAGGCGAGGGGCAAGTTTTACATTTATAAAAGCCACTACTACCTTCACTAAAAATATAGTTAGGGTGAGTAGAGATCGTCCCAAGGGATTGGAGTCGTACTTGGTTGTGGAATCGCAATTAGGGTTAGTAGATCGAGTGATCAAACAAATGGTTGGTTAGTTGATTAAACTAGAGAGCAAATTAAACTAAATAATTGAATGCAATAAAGAGTAAGTAAGAGAGAGAGAGATCTTGGGGTTTAAAGGTCACCACCAAGCAATGCTTTTCTATACCCTTAACAAGTGACTAATGAGGGTAATGTGTGTTGTAATATTGATGTGTGTGTGTGTTTGGTTGATTCAATTAGCAAGGGTGACCAATTAAGCATACATTGTCTAATCAACATGTGAAAGACACAATATATCTAGCAATTAAGTATATATTGTCTAAATAGTATGTGAAAAACACAACATATCTAGCAAGTCATTAATCCTTTCATTAAGCTCACAAGCCAAATACACCACAAAGTTAGAGACATATGCTACTTGCATTCAAAAGTATGGAACCTCAAGCAACAAGCATGGATTGTCCTCCCATCTAACAACTATGCTACCACTACACTACAATTAAGCTAATGACATGAAATTAAACTAATTAAGCTAAGGGAGAGGCATAATCCATCAAGAAATGAGCATGAACCATCTAAAAAATCACAAGAGCATTCTTTTAAGCACAATGTTTTGACAATCTCTAGATCTATAGCATTAATACACATAGATAAGAATCAATAACACAAGAAATAGAGACAAATATATGAACATCTATTTTAGCATACATAGACATATGGATAGAATGAAATGATTAATTGGAAGCATTAAACCACATAAATCATTGAATAAACAAGATCTATGTATATATAAGTGCCAAAACATGTATTACAACACTAATCCTTTAATAATACACAAGATTAAGATATAGAAAGCATGCTTGAGGCTAACTCTAGCCCCAAGAGGATGTCTAGCCACTCATGGTGATGTTGCTCCAACCCTCAAGGGTTAACTCCATGGTTGAGATTTGCTCCTTGGATGATGAAGAGTCTCCAATGGTGTCTCTAGCTTCCTCCTCCTCTTCTTCCTCCCTAAAGCTTGCCTCCTTTGAGAATAATCCCTAGAATTGTATATATCTCAAAAATTGCATCATATTCCTTTTATAGGTAGGTCAAGTGACACACAAAATGAGCTGGGGTCGTGCAAAGAATATTCTCTAATGATTGGATAGAGGACGGATTGAACAAGTTGGCTTTTTAACTTTTTCACACTGGAGGAAGTTCGATCGATCGAACCTTGGACTTAGATCGATCAAACTTGGCTGAGATCTATCGAACTGAGGCTGGATCGATCCAACTGGTTGAGCTTTTTGGGAAAAGAAAAATCTGAGATATTTTTGGAGATATTTTTGGGAAAAGGACAAAAGTGGTTAGTGGGTAGTACAGCTGTGGATAAGATCAATCATTTGAATAAGGACAAAAGTGTTCGATTGATCGAAGGGTGGTGTTGGATCGATCGAACTTTGGACTTTCTGCTTTGGGTCAAGGTTTGGATCTATCTTGAAGTACTGAGATCGATCAGTGTTCGATCGATCGAACCTTGAAGTTGGATCGATCGAACTTTGTTGTTTCCCACATTTGGCTTCATTTTTTTTTTCTTTCTCCACTATGCTCCTTTCTTTGTTTAATCCCAGAATTGCTTCAATTAAGCTCTTATTTGGCTGAGTTAGCTTATTTTCGGGATAAGTGCCTGAAAATGGAAATAATACGAAATCAATCTAAAACGGTAGAGTAAGATAGATCAAGGTACTAGAACGCTTAAGCTTAAGGGGTTTAAATACACACTTTTCAGCGCTCATCACCTGGTTCCCATGGTGCTTTTAGTAATGACCATCTTAACATTGATGTCATTTGTATCGATAGGTTCCACGGGTAAGTTTGTTGGGGGCAGGTGACGAATTAAGGCTTTATACTGTCATACTACCGTACAGGTTGTGTGGGGGTGAGTGCTAGTTGCCGTCGATACTACCTTGCATTACCTAGCTAGTAATGCGAGTGTGGGCGGGCACTTGATACTGTCGATGCTACCGCACCTTGAGTACGTTGTGGGCGGGTTCTAGTTACTGTTCTTACTGCCATGTTGCTCCTGGTTGTGTTCCTTCTTTAGATGTGTAGTTGCCTTGATCTCTTTTGGGTGGTCGACATTGGGTTAGTATGGCAATTTGTTGGAGAGGTGTCTCACAGTTCATGGTTTCATGTCTTTTCGTTGATCTTGAGACCTTTAGAGTTATCCTTAGGTACTTTATGATCTATTCCTTAGTGTGACCTTGTATACGGTCCTTCTTTGGTTCTTTTGGGAATGTTCCTGATTTCGGGGACGAAATCTCTTTAAGGAGGGTAGGTTATAATGACCCGGTTATTGCCTTCTTTTCCTTTTTCCTCAGAATTCACGAATGAATTTTTTTCGTTGAAATTTCTTTTCTTAGTTCCGTTTCTCATCATTTAGTGTCATCTCGAGTGCTCAAAAATGGTTTTTGAGACTCTTTCCTTTGAATTGACAACTTCCTTTAAGGATCGAATCATTTTCACATTTTTCGTTTTTCGATACTATTCACTTTTCGTCCTTTCTCCTATTTTGTCTTTTCCCCGTTTGTCACTTTGTTGGGATAACCTCACTTTTTATGTTCGGAGTTGGTTTTTGACTTATGTATCTTCATTCTAAGTGATTTCTACGAAATATGTATCTTTACTTTTGTCGAAAAGCTCTCTGGTTGCTCCCAGTGTCCATAGGGGCATGGATGCATAATTCTTCAGAAATATTTTTGTTTCTTGGGGTGTTTTTCATAAATAGCTTTTGAAGATATTTTATTTCAAGGGTTTTTAAGAAAATATTTTTGGAAGATATTTTCATTTTGGGTCATTAGTGTAGTTTTTACTTTTTGGAGGGGTCATTGTGCAATTAATGAAAGTTATTACAAAAATGCCTCGTTTTGAGCCTGGATCCTCATACGGGATTCATTTTCACTTTTCGTCGAGTCATGTACTATTAGAATTTCCTTCTGGTCGTCTTCCCCCAGTTTCAGGGTTTCTGGCCCCAATTGCCGCCGAACTTGTTCGGGGCATATCTCTCTACTTGGGATTCAGTTTTTGACATCGTTTCTTCCGTTGTTCATATTTTCTCATTTTGGTTCTTTTTCGTTCACAGAGTTTTGTCATTTGAGCGCGTCTGCTCAAATTTCACTTTTCCGAACCCGGCGGGGCCCTTTCGGGGCACTTTTAGGGTTTTCCTATAAAAGGGGGGTGAGACATTTCATTTTTGACCTTCTCCTCTCTTCATGCACAACCAGCAGCTACCATGGCAGCCCAAGGGGGGCTACCACCCTTCTTCTCTCAATTAAACATCCTTCTCTTTGTTAAAAAATCATAGTGCCTTTGCATTTTGTGTTTGTCTTGACGACGCACATCTTTCCCTCTTAATAGAATCCATTTTTGGCCAATTTTTGAGTTTTGGTTTGAGGTCAAGATAGGATTTTGGTAGGTCCTCTTTGGAGTTTAATGTTCACGGCGTTGTCCCCGACAAAACCCCGAAATATTATCGGATTCGGAGCGGTTTCATTTTGGTGGCTTTTGAGATTTTCATCTCAAATTGAGGTAGGGGATGTCTTCAGTTTATATTAATGTTGTATTAATTGTTTTATAAGCATATACAACTTGTGAGCATGCCTTTGTTCAAGATATAGAATTTAATTTAATTATTTTCTATGTTTAAGATTTAATTCTCATGATGGTAGGCACCTTAGAATTAAATTATGGCATAATAGTAAACTAGGCCTTGGTATGCATATCAACATATATTAAATTAGGAGCATTTGAATAAGAAATGCAAATTGTATTTAATATTTATCTTTTGTGAAAGATTAATTCACATAGTTGTAACAAGAATGAAATCAACTTGTAATTAGATATAAAATAGGCCTTGGTATGTTCTTTACCCTATGTAAAATTGAGGACATTTGGAGTTTTTTTAAAATCTAGAGAAAATTAATTAATGAGTTTAATTAATTTTATTTTAAGTGTTTTAATCCCTTGATTCGATATTTGATGTGATATATGTAAAGACTATGTTATATCCCTTAACATATATTAATTTGAGATTATTTGGGATTGATTTGAAATCTAGAGAATTTAATTATTTTAGTTAATTAAATTTTATCTACTTGTTCCATGGATTTAACTATGTCTTTGAAATTATTTCTATGTTTAAATCAAAGAATTGGACTTAGCATGATATAGGATATTACTGTCTTGCATGACTTGTTTAAATATATCTTGTGTAGGTATATAACTTGTTAGAATATTACAATTGTTTACCTTAAAAGTTAGTTACTAAATTGTAACTTATTTAGTTCTTATGGCTTAAGATGGTAATTTGGTTCAATTATTGTAAAATATTCTTACTTTGGGTATAAATTGTATATTGAATACATGACATGTCATATGCTATATAGACTTGAATTCTAGGACATGGTTTGTATGGATTCAACCTTACTTGCGCATGGAATGTGGTAACTTGTATTTAATTTTGTATAAGTTTTGAACTTATTGATTTTGGAAAGCTTGTGATGACATAATTTATGTGATGGCTGGGTTTGGCTCTAGTATGTGGACAAGTGTCTTCTAAGTCATAAATGCGCACTAGGTGGTACCTTGTGGGTCGTAATTACCCGAAAATACTTGCTTGGTCTAGTGACCACATGTCCTAGTCTTTCCACTATTTGATTTTGCATTTAATTTCAAGTTGTTAATCATGGATTACTTGTAACTTGAGAATTGATGCTTACTTTGGGTATTTGAATCTTATCTAGTATACTCGAACTTGTATACTTGCTCCGTGAGTTTAGATTGCATTTAGTATACTTGTACCGTGAATACTTGTCTTATGCGTATTTTGTATAGCTTAGTATACTTGTGTTTGTATACTTGATTTATGATACTCTTTATATATCGAATACTTGTGTATGCATGTTAAATATTGCTTATCTTGTTTAACATGATTTAGGGTACTTGAACATGCATGCTTGTATGTCGTGTATCATGTTTCAATATGATTTAGTGTACTTGAGTATGTATACTTGTATGCCGTTATTCATTTCAATTGCATGAGTAGCTTAGGATAATCCCTGAGTCTCACTTATGATATAGACGTTAGGTGGCATGAGCCCTTTTGACTTATTTCACCTTAAGGTGATAATTTTGTAAAAGGATAGGTCTATGCATGCTCATTTCCTACGAGTAGCTTTATGTTACTCACCTCGAAGTTACTGGGGATTTGTTTTAGGTACGAAGGCTTGGTTCGTGATGCTCATCATTCCTTAGATGACTTGTAACTTTTAAAATTCCCATTTCATGCAAATGTTAGCATAAAATGTCATTTTGTAGTTTTATATATCAAAACTTGTATCCTTAATTCCAAATATGTAATGTGTACCTAAGTAAACTTTTTGGATGCTTATTTTGTATGTATGACATGAGGCCAAGGGCCATTAATTCTAAAGTTTACAAATATGTTTTTAAAACTTGAGATTTTAGTGCGTGGTACTATTCATCGACTTTTTTTTTTGAAAAATGTGTCGACCGATCCAAAACTTCCGGGAGTTTTGTGGGTGTATTTTAAGATTGCATTTTCAATTTAGGCAATTTAAAAAGCTCCCGAAGCCCAATTTCCTTTCCTTTGGCAGCAGCTCGGAAAGATTTTAAACTTCTTGGGGGGTATTCTGGGTATTTTACAGTGCATTTTCTTTGTTTCCGTCCGCGTTGTCGGGTAGAAAACTTATATTTTGGGGGGGGGGGTTTCTTCTTCGTGTTTTTCCAGAAAAATTCGTTTGATGGCCCGTTTTTACTCTTAGTTGCGGATAGATCCTATAGCAGCTTTTTGACCCTCTTGACCTCTTCTGTTCTAGGGGCATTTTGGGTATTTCATAGTGAGTTTTTTTTTTTTTTTTGTATTCCTTCGCGCAATCGGGTAGAAAACTCGATTTTATGGGAGATTTCTTCTTCGTGTTTTTCCAGAAAAAGTCGTTTCGGCTCTCAGTTATGGCTGGAACTTTTCTTCCCGTAGCATGTCATGGTGCGCGTGGGGTGTTCGTTTCGACGTCATGACGTCAACTTTTGTTTTCGCTTATTCTCCTTCGTCCGGACTCCAAAATCGAGTGAACTTTTTTTTGAACTTAACTAATTTTTCGCTATATTTCCAATAGTGTGCTTGGCTTCACCCGGATCTTCCTGGATAATTATTAATTTATCTTTTTAGCCTTAAATGCTCGTTTTTCTTTGTCATGCCGTTTCTCCTTCGTCCGGACTCCGAATTATGCAATTCTTGAGTCCATCTTGATTAGTTTTTTATTGTCTTTCTAGCGATGTGCTCAGTGACATCCGAATCCATGGTTTCAGAAATGACTATTTTGCCCTTGAGGGCTTAATTGTTATTTATTTATTTATTTATTTTATCTTAACTTCCACATTTGATTCTTTTGAGTTACATGACCTCGTGGAACATCAAAGTGTCTTAGAGGTGTGTTGTGCCTTGAGAGACCGTTGTTTTGTTTCTTACTTCCGGATCTGGATCCGCTACCGTGTCAATCTTCGGTTTATCACAGGACGCACTGACTTGAAAAATTAAGGTTGTCACATCGAGTATTTTGGAGGTAAAAGAAAGGAAATGATAGTTTGATGGGTGTTGAGGTAGTTTAAGTGTAGAGAAATGAAAGGATTGGGAGAGATTTGGAAGAATAGTTATCACTTCAAATCACTCATATCTTATCCTCTAAAAACAAAGAGAAGATTGTGAGGGAAAAGATAGTGAGTTAAGTAGTATTTTTATGATTCTGAAATTGCCCTCAACAATTATAAGGGAAATTGTTTTTCTACTTATGTGTAATCTATTTAAAAGTATATGATATTAATTTGGCTATTATTTTTATTTATTTATTATTATTATTTTTTATCTTATCCAAATTAGAATATTATTATTTTTTTTCTTTTCTCGTCTGTCTATTCAAATATGAATAAAGATTATTATAGCATTTTCATTTCATTTCTAAAAAGGTAATTATGGTATTTGGAAAAAAAAATCATCATTTACTTGTGAAGTTATCATTTAACATTGGAATGCAATTCTTTTAAAAAAAATTGAAGTGTGGATCTCCAGTATTAATGTAAGTTTGATTTTTGGGTGGTGGGAGTTATCGAATAACTTGTACCAAGCTTAAGACTGATCCGATTAAAATATCAAATCCAAATCTTGAGAAATTATTCAAAATCGTGAAATAGCTTGTTAAACTCAATTCATTTAATTTTTTTTCCTGTCGACAACTCGACAATGGCGTTGAACTTGGATTGACTCGTCCAAGTTTCATCTTCAAATGGAGGCCGATTGATTACGGGTATAACTTGCTTTTTTCCTCATGGCGGCTAACGCGTCTTAGTCAGTCCAAAGCTGATTACCATTTCCATTATGTGGGCCCACAGTTTTACTGGTCCTTGACAATAGCTTTAGCAATTATAAGACACAATTGACTCAGTCCAACACATGTATCAATACAGTACAATACAATCATCCAAAATTTTATTTAAAGTTTGTAAATCATTGAAATATCAAAGTCTTACAAACAACTTTTTCATTGTCTGGACATAGAATAAATGGAAGTCTGTATCCTGAAATCAAAATCATATTCCAAAACAATTGTGTTCATACATGGGCACGTTGGCCGACTTAGACCTTTCAAATTGCAATAATTGGATTAGAGATACAAGATTTTTAATTATCTCTTGTTATTATAAAATTTTATAATTTTATTATGATTACATTTTAATCCTTGTATAAGATTTTTTTTTTTTTTTTTTTTTTTTTTTTTTTTTTTTAAAAGAAAAAAATTCTCGTTTTTGCCTTTTTTATGTTATGTTTGTCTTTTGGGGAGACCAATCTTTCGAAACGAGAGTGTGAGTCAATACAGTGACAATCACTTTAGGGAGTGTTTATCGACTACCCATTTTACTTTACGGTGCGGATTGTGCGTTGCAAAGGCCGTGTTGTAACTATAGCATTTGACTACTTTATTTTATTTTATGTTTTGTATAAATGGTACCATTTTTTAATAAGTTTCAACAAGCCTAAAGGAGTAATTTTAAAATTACTTCAACGCATAAACCCTTCAAAAATGGAAAATTAATAAAATTATGAGTGTTGCTAAAGTTATTCAAATATATATATATATATATATATATATATATATATATATATATATATATATATATATATTTGAATAACTTTAGCAACACTCATAATTTTATTAATTTTCCATTTTTGAAGGGTTTATGCGTTGAAGTAATTTTTTCCTTCTGTATGACAAGAATGTTAAGGGGTAATAGTTAAAGGGGGTGAAGGAGAGTGCAATGCTCGAATAAGACATTCTAGACTTCTCCAACTACTCAGATAACGCCACACTTGCATTTAAGTCATTAACTCTTTGGAGGAAAAAAAAAAAAAAAAAAAAATTATTATTAGTCTTTGGAAAGGAAGAGTGTGACATTTGCTTCATAGAGTGCTTACCACTACTTATTCTACTTTAACCACTTTTAAAATTATTGGTCGTTGTACTTTTATTCATTGACATGAAAATTGACCTAGAAAGTGGAATGGCCATAAGTTTGGCAAGAGGATAGAGGAAAAACATCTGAGATGTGAAATTCCCACTCTCATAATTAATTTTACTTTCTTTTTTTTTTTGGCAATATTAATTTTATTCACTTGTGCTTTTAAACTACGGAGTTTTTTTTTTTATTTTTCTTTTGCTAGAGTAATACAATGATAACATCATCATTATCAATGATAAATGTTGAACGTTGAGAATTTTAAAAATATAAAAAAATATTAGTTTTTAAATTACTAATTAAAAACTCCAACACTTAAAATTCAACTTTTAAAATTCAGCTTTTAAAATTTTAAAATTCATTTCCTTTTGTCTATTTTAAATTTGATAAAATAGTGGGATCTGACGAAATATTTTTCTTCTTATTTTTTATTTTAAGAAAGAACAATTTACCATACCAATGATGATAGCTCAGTCATTTAGAAAGAAAGCAAATGTTTGGGTAAAAAATTATATAAAAAGCTCTTTATACTCTTTACAAAATATGATAAGTATTATATTTTATACATACAAACATATTTTAATATTTCTTTTTATAAAATATTCTGAGATCAAGTGAGTCCTTTAACATTCATTTCCCTCCCAATTTTCTTCTTATTTTTTATTTATTTATTTTTTGTCTTAAGAAAGAACAAGTTGCCATACCAATGAGGCAATGATGAAATAAAGTAAAATGAATAGACGTGGGGCGGGCCAATGCACTGAACTCTGATCCTTATCATGTCTCATTATTAGAGTGAATGTTTTTTTTTTTTTGGTTAAAATATTAGAGTGAATGTTGTGTTTGGAAGTTACGCTAAAGTCAAAAACCTTTCTCAATCTGAATATAAAATAAATACAAAATAATTAATATTTTTATTTGGCAACTATTTTTATTTTGTATTTCATATGAAAAACACGTAGTTTTTATTTTATTTTTTATTTTTTTTGTGAAATTTCATTCATTTCAAATTAAAACATGTTCGGTAATCTAAATCAGTATAACAATATGCATTTCAGAAGAACATATTATTTACTTTCCATTACCTTTTTAAAAAATTCTTCCTACAATTGTTCTGTTAGAACAGCCAAGACCAGTGCTGTAATTTTTTTTTTTTTTTTTTTCTTTCTTTTTTTGCTTTTGAATTTGGATCTTTTTCTAAAGCAGGTGTGGTACTGTGCAAACCACATCAAAGGCCAGTGATGTTCGGTAATCTAAATCGGTATAACAATATGCATTTCAGAAGAACATATTATTTACTTTCCATTACCTTTTTAAAAAGTTCTTCCTACAATTGTTCTGTTAGAACAGCAAAGACCAGTGATGTAATTTTTTTTTTTTTTTTTTTTTCTTTCTTTCTTTTTTGTGCTTTTGAATTTGGATCTTTTTCTAAAGCGGGTGTGGTACTGTGCAAACCACTTCAAAGATTACTAAAACCTATAAAACACGTATATTGATACAAAATATGAATACGATACAAATATAATAATATAATAAATTTTAAAAAAATAAAATACGAATACAATAAAAATACACCTATAAAATAATATATATATAATTATATATTTATTTTTTTAATAACAAACAAGTAAATATAAATATAAAATTACAAATATAATAAAAAAATAAATAACATGACCAATTTCAATAATTTCATCGTTATAAAAAAGATATTGAGTAGGCAAAACAAAAAATATATAAAAAATAAAGTTAGATCAACTAAATGAAAATCCCCATATCGAAAACTAAGATTTCCATAGAACAGATTGTTCGAGAAGTTGAAGGAAGTGCTGGCATTAAAAATTGTGGCAAGGTCGGGCAAAACACCAGTGAAGTTATTGCTGGATACATCAAGAAAACCCAATTGGGGATTTGACCACAAAACATTAGTAAGATCACCATCGAAATTATTCCTACCCAGAACTACATACCGCAGCTGAGTGAGATTCGAAAACAAGTTAGCAGGCAATGGACCCTCCAAACCATTATTCCCAACTAACATTTTCTGCAAACTTCTCAACCCTCCTAATTCCTCCGGTAATGACCCAGACAAAGAATTGAATCCGATATCAAGTTCAACCAGTCGAGAAAGTTTACCGAGCTGGACAGGGATGGAAGCAGTGAGGCTATTGTAGGAAAGATTCAAAAACTGAAGACCAGAAATTGAACCAAAACCAGTAGGGATCGGCCCAGAAAGATAATTCGAAGAGAGGTCGAGAATTGTAAGATTGCGAAGAGTCGAAAAGGACGACGGAATCGATCCAGACAACAGATTTTGAGAAAGATTAAGAACTGACAGAGATGATAACATACCCAACGTAGAAGGAATCAGACCCGTAATTGAACAAGACCTAAGATCGAGCACTCGGAGTGCACCAAGGCTTTGGCCGAACCAGTCCGGTATCGACCCAGGTAGCGAAAACCCAGAAGAATTAAACGACTCTAATAGTGTAAATTTAGGCAACGAATCGACGGCAAATCGTGGATTGAGACGGCCGCGACGAGTCCGACTCAAGCCGGATATAGTTAATCCGACGACTCGGCCGTTTTGACACTTGACGCCGTTCCACTCTATGCAGGGATCGGTTTTTTTAGGCCAGTCTTTTGCCCTAAGCCCTAAAGACGACCTGAGCTCAAGCAACGCCGACCATTCCGAGTCAGAACTCAGACGGACCTGCTGCTGAGTCAACACTGAGTTGATGAGCAGGAAAATGAAAGCTATCTTGAGCTGAATTTCTTGAGCTTCCATATTGACCATGGATGAAATAGTGTGTATACAGAACTTAATCCTCATTACTGCATTTGGTGATGGTGATGATGGGGTTGGAGCATTTCATTACTGGACTCGAACTCTCCAACTCTATCTGCAAATAGTATTATGTGTGAGCATGGTCAGTAAATATGGAAGAAGACGATTAATAATAAATATGCCATTACTGTTTGTGTACTCTTACCTCTGTCACGAGCTTTGATTGCGATTTAGTGGTTGTGTTTCTTCAATGAACACACACTGGACTCTATCCAGTGTGTGCATATATGTATGTGTATGTGTGTCTAAATTTATGTATGTATTTATGAAACACTGTTTCTATTATTTCGATATTAATGGAAAGAGCGAGAGAGTGTTGCCGGAGGATTTTTCTCCGGGAAAGAAAAAGAAGGTCAGAGGAACATTTGCGGTGGTATCAGCTGTTGCGTGATGGTCTAATCATTTAAGATAAGATTGAATTCGGCTTCCCAAGTGAAGACCACCAACTCGGTGTACCTGGTTATGTAGGAGTATTATTATTGGGAGAAATTCAATTTCTTTTTTTCTTTAAAAAAAATTGATAAAAATTTAAAAATTTAGAATTAGTGAAGCCCGCAACTATACCAAAAACATCCTCATCCTTACTTTCATCTCAAATTTTTTTTTTTTCTACTTTTTTTAATCTATATCATAAGCCATGTCTCCGGCTATTTTTCTTTTTCCATTTTTTTTCTAATATATATATATATATATATATATATAATATTAAAAGTAAATTTTTCTACACTTATTTTAAATAAAAGAAATGATAAAATTATTAGTTAAAAATAGATTGTAATTTTGAATATATCATCATGCGTGTGTTCGTATATTTTTGTAGGTTGTAATTTAAAAGTCAAAGATTTCTCTTATATCTAAAAACGAATAATGATTTTATGACCTAAAACTTTAAATGTCAATTGAAGGGATTTGAATCCCTGAGATGCATCTGATGAGATTTTTTTAAATAAAATTCTAGTGATAATGTCAATTGAAGAAATTTTTTAATTCTATCTATTAATATTTTTTCTTAGAGTTTTAAGTTCAAATAACATTTTTCAACCACAAATAAAATAAAATAAAAAGGCAGCTAATTTAGAAAGATTCTTCATTATAAAATAATAATAATAATAATAATTATTATTATTATTATTATTAGTACCCCACGATCAGTCATGAATCTTTGTTTTGTTTTTTTTTGTTTTTTTTTTTTTTTTTGTATTATGAAGAGCAATTATTTAACTTCTAATACCACTTAATTACTAATGAATCCCTTATTTGGTGGCACTAAATCATTATTCTTTCGTTTTAAGAAAATGAGAGCATGATTTTTGGTTACCTAACGGACAAGTGGAAGCTGATTGAAAGTTAGATAATGAATCTTAACATGTGGTCCAAACCTCTTTAATTTTTCTATTGCTATTCAGCATATTAGCTTTTTTGAATTGAATGCAGCAACAAAGCAAGTAGACCAAAAATTTCTCCAAATTTTTTGATAAAATGAACATTGCTTAGAATTTTCAATTTCAAAAGGAAAGAACAAAATAAAAATATCATAATATATCACGGTTGTACCTTTTGTCTCGTGACACTTGCTATGTATGTTAAAATAAATTACACTTATCTTTACAGATATTTGAATAAATTACACATAAGTAAAACATTTATTATTTTGATCTATATTAAATCCGCATCTGACTGAAAAGTATCTTTGAGGATGAAAGGTCAGCAATACCCTTATATTATAATAATATATTATATTACAATTTATACGATGGAAGGATAAAATTATCATTTTATAAAATTTGGTCATAAATGCTGAACGATTTATCTGAGTGCAATTTATCTAAACTTCAAGAAAAACTAGTGTAATTCACTCATTACATTACTTATAGATAATTCGATCGGTTAGATTACAAGTTTATCCTCTTACTTACCATCTAGGATTCTTGTATATTACAATTACCATATATAATTACACATACCATATTATTATCGATAGATTACTTTGTTCATCACTCACCTATCTCCAAACATTTTCCTAAACATTTATGTAATCTTCAATTTATACAATGGAAGAATAAAATTGTCATTTTCTATATCAGAGAAAACGTTAGGAATGTTATTGAGTACACGCGTCGAATTTCAAGAGAGATAAAAGTCGTAAATATTGAACAATTTATCATGTACAATTTATCTAAACTTCAAGATAAATGAATATAATTCACTTATTACATTACTTATGAATAATTGGAAAAACAATCTTCAATATATCAATACAATATAATATTTTTTTATTTCTTAATTTCTAAGACTATCAAAGTTTCTTATAAGAATAAATAAAATAATAAAAAATATGGATTTAATGTGTCCTCCATTAGTAGGTTGGGAGTCAATCAAAATTTCTGGTCAATCATGTAGCCAATTGCAACACTATTTGTTGTCCTATCTCACTCAATTTCCAGGTCCCATGAACAAATACAAATTACAAAGAGACGAACGTAAAAGTAGGCTTAAACAGCGATGGAAGGCAAGTGATGTCACAGAGAGGTTTCACAATTATCTACGCGTATTCTAGCTTGCCCTATCAATTCTCAAATGGGTGGATCCATGGTCGGAACCATGCGAGTTTGACGAGGTGCAACCTTCATAGTCTTGGGGCCTCACCCGACATATAGTCACCGTATTTACAACTAAGGTTGGCTACTGCTAGTATATATCTCCATCCAATCTCATAAGCGTGGTCGGCAACATGAATTCTCGAGTCCTACTTTAGTAAAAAATTTTAAGAATTTAACTTTTTAAGATGTAATTTTTAATTTTAATTTTAATTTTAATATTAACTTTTTTATATTATTATATTGACAATTAATAAATTACCAAACTTATCCATGGTGACCATGTGATGTTATTTTGTTTTTAGAAGTTTAATGCAAGAAGGATAAATTAGGAATGTTATAAAATATAGTACATTAATTTTGAATTAGGATAATTATTTTGAAATAGCTAAAGATGGAAATGTGGACACTTATTAAGCCACCGATGGAGTATTATATTTTCTTTTGAGATTGTTTTGGGTATTATATTTTCTTTTGAGATTGTTTTTCAACGGTTTGAAACCGTTTTTATTTTAAAAATCGCATTTAGGTGTGTTTGATAACCATTAAAAGCGCTTTTAATGGTCACCAATTTTAATTCAGTAGAGCTTTCGAATAAAGTTAGAATTTGAAAATTTTAAAACTAGATCCTAAGTAGAGGTTGTATATTTTAGGTAACTATTTTTTCTAACCCAATTTTATACTTTTTTATATTATATAAAGACAATCTCAACACTTTTTTTATAAAATTGCTATTATCAAATATGGTAACATTATATTGAAGGATATTATTATAAAATTAGCGATACAAGTGTTTTAAAAAATATTGTTACAAAAAAAATAAAAAAATAAATAATAATAATAATAATAATAATAATAATAATAATAATTAAAAATTTAATTATAAAAGTACTTATTATAATATATCACCAAACACCTAACATGTTTTCACCAACCATAATTTTTTTTTTTTGACAATTCTAGTCACAAAAGCGGTTCTATTATTCTAACAATAACCCCATTTTAATTTACTTACTCCTTTCGTTCTATTTTAATATCCGTTTTTGGAAACCTAACTTTTTAAGATGTTGTTTTAAGTATATATTTTTTTATTGTATTGGTAGTGAATGAATTATAAATCTATCCATACTGAGTCGAAGAGATTTGATGATGTTTTGTTTTTATAAGTCCAATGCAAGAAGGTAAATTAAGAATGCTGTAAAATATAATACATTGACTTTGAATTGGAATAATTATTTTGTAACAGCTAAATATGGAAAAGTGTACACTTATAAGCCCGGAGGAAGTATTAGCCCCCATGTTATTTTTAGCTCCCCTTTTTCTTCTATTATAACTAGTCTTCCTCATTTGTCTTTTAGACTTTTAATAGGACTTGTATCCTCTAAGTTATTCTAAGTTGAATTCGCTATATATTGACATGTAACATTTAAAATCTATCTACTGTTGGGGTTAAACCACATCAACTAATTTAAATAAAATTTGAAAACAGATTGACTGTGACATTTAAAATCTATCTACTGCTGGTGTTAAACCACGTCAACTAATTTAAATAAAATTTGAAAACTGCACCGTTTTTAAATAAGAAAAATTTGCCAAAGTTTGAAAACTGCACCCTTTTGAATTAAGAAAAATTCACCATACTCTAATTACATCATTATCTCTCCCTCATCTTTTCAAAAAAAAAAAAATTAATGATCATCTCTCCCTCTCCTCTTGCTCATTCCCACTATTGGGGGATATTTCACGTAAACAATAAATGATCTTTGCCATGGAATTAAGATGGATGAAAATGTGATTGCAAGAAATGCAAGCAATAGTAATGGTTAGAAAATATATATATATATATATATATATATACAAGCATGGATATTGAGGGAGTTAAAGAAAATACAACCAAAATTCCTATATATAGAAAAGATGAGACAGAATATCGATTAGGTTAAAAGAGAAACAAAGACCATCGCGACTTATTTAAGATAGGAATAAACAGGAGGGAGAGAGAAAGAGGGAGGATATTTTATTTAGAAAAGATGAGGTAGAGATAATAACGTCAAACTTTGGTAAATTTGCAGTTTTCAAACTTTCTTTAAATTACGTAATATAACACAAATAGTAGATAGATTTTAAATCTCAATATGTAGTGAATTCAATTTAGGATCCAAGTCCCTATCTCAATGTTATAATATATATATTCAAACCATTAAGTCTACCATCTTGAATTGTTGTGATAATTAATTGTTCAAATTTTTATAATAATATTTTAATATGTGGAGGATGTAGATTTTGGTATGAATTAAAGGGGAGAGGAGACAAAAGAAATTTTGATATTTTTAACAATTTTTTTTCAAGTCTTTGTAAAACATAATTTCTAATAGAGAAGTGATAGATCTTCCGACTTCAATTGCCGACTACTCCTCCGAATATAACGTGGTTGAGAATGAGTCGAAGAGAAAGAGATGTTTACGGGAATTTTTTTAAGAGTTCCAATAGGATCCAACCACGATGTATTCTGAGGAAGAGTCGATAATTAACATCGAAAGACCTATCATTTTTCTTTCTAATAACACATCTTTTGAAAGATGCATTTAATAGCCTTGTTGTGCCTCAAAACACGGTAGTTTTGAGGCACAAGACACATACAACATAAGACCTTTTCCATCTCAATTGAGTAATTTTCTACAAATATTTTAATTTTTTAAACAAATATGCATTATCTCTTTTTAAGAAGTTCATGTCATTTGTTTAAATATTTATTTATTTGTATTTATCAATTTATAAAATTTTTGAACACTCAAACAATTTTTATAACTTTGAATTTTTAAATGGAAAAAATGATTTTGGAATAGTAAAAATAGAAAAGAAAAGATGAGGTCATAAATTAAAATGA
The DNA here is from genome assembly GCF_030987335.1 of Cornus florida. NCBI lineage: Eukaryota > Viridiplantae > Streptophyta > Magnoliopsida > Cornales > Cornaceae > Cornus > Cornus florida. The sequence continues at coordinate 29,826,386 of NW_026775580.1, read as the reverse complement.
ATAGATTTTTACTTTTGCAGACAATAATAAATATTAATTTTATAATAATATAATAAAAATCTTAATTACAAAAATCTTTACAAGAATGGGTTTGAAGCTCAAACAAAATAAAATATCTATATAGTAATTTACTTTTTGTTGTTTGGTTGCACTCAAAACAACTAAAAAATATGAAAAGATAAATGAGAAATTATGTAACTTAAAAGAAACTTGAGTCTATAAAGATAAAGATATTAATGAAAGGCAAAAAAAATAAGATGTGAAGAAAAGAAAGAAAAAAAATTCTTATTCTTTCCTTCTTTTATCTTTATGTTCTTTAGCCTTTTTCTAATTCGAAATTTTTTTTTTTTCACCCTCACTATTTAGATAGTCAAATTTAGTGTGGAGTACATGAATTTTTTTATGGCTATTACTTAAATGTTGTTTGATAACTAAATTCAGCATTTACTTTTGAATAAATAAAGTTCTTATTCAATTAAATGTGTCTGATAACGCAATTTGAATATCACTAAAAATGGTAAGTGATGTGTTTTTAAACTTGATATTCTTTTTCAATTAAAAATCACTGGCAATAGCATGAGTCCTTGTAGAATACGGCTATGTAACGGGTGTAGAACCACAAAGATTGTGAAGTTTATTGTCGTTAAGTAATAAGATTACTTTCGATTTAATTCAAAAATAAATGATGATTTGTTGTTTGCTAATCTAAAGCAATTGAAATTAACAATTTAAACGAAAGTCGAATGCGATTAATTGAAATGAATTGAGAGATGGCTATGAAATTGACTTCACCATCCCCTTATAACTATGGTCAATCATGTTCATCATGGGGAAATTTACTTTAGCATAGCCATGATTCGTGTGGCATCATGCTTACAACGGAATCATTAAGAAAATAAATGCACATACAATTTAAGAATTAAGAATAATCTATCTTCGGTTGGCATAAATCGCCTTATTTGGTTTGTTCTCCCTATAGGAAAATACTTTTTCAAGAACTCATATTGCATTTGAGTCCAAGAAGTAATGGTATTCGCCTTTAAGGAATTCAACAAATGCTTTGCCTTGTCCTTAAGAGAAAATGGGAATAGTCGCATCCTTAAAGCATCTTCTGTGAAGCCTTGCATCCTTATGGTAGAGCAAATTTCCAAAAATTCGTCTAGATGCTTATAAGGATCTTTGTTGCTAAGTCTTAAAAATTATGGAAGCATTTGGATCATGGAGGACTTAATTTCATATTGAGGTGCATCGACTGTCGGCATTCGGATGCAAGAAGGAAAAGTATAAGTCGAAAGGATGTAATGGTCCCTAAGAGGTATTGGTCTATTCTCTTCTTCAGCCACAACGGGTCTATTTTCTCCCTCCGCCATGGTATCACTTGTTTGTTCTCCTAACAAATCCTGGTCCCTAAGGTTCCGTCTAAGTTATCTCAGAGTCCGTTCAAGTGATGAAATATCAAGGTCGCATAGGAGCAATAGGAGTGATAATGAATGACTATCAAGCATAAACTCAAAATTTTAACTAACAATATATACAAAGGTAACGAAAGTGGGTGGAATGAAATACATCAACTTACCTGAGGTCCCAAAAATTTCTGTTTCCTTTACCTAAGCGATGGCCTTCATATCAAAGAAATGCACTCAAAACAACAAAATATCAAAAACCAAATATATACAATTTGTAATCTAAGAATCAAACTAGACTTAATCTTTAAACTTAACAACAAAACCGTTAACGCAATTCCCGTCAATAGCGCCAAAATTGATGTATTTTGAAACTTGATGTTCTTTTTTAATTAAAAATCACTTGCAATAGAACGAGTCCTTGTAAGATACAGATGTGTAAAGGGTTTTGAATCACAAAGATTGAGAAGTTTATGACCATTAAGATGTAAGATTACTTCCGTTTAATTTGAGAATAAATGATGGTTTGTTGTTTGTTAATCTAAAGCAATTAAAATTAACTGTTTAAACAAAAGTCGAATGCGATTAATTGAAATGAATAGAGAGATGACTAGGGAATTGACTTCACCATCCCCTCATAACTATGGCCAACCGTGTTCATTATGGGGAAATTTACTCTTTTTATTTTTATTTTTTTTTATTTTTCTTTTTTTTTTTTATTTTTTTTTATTTTTTTTGTCATTGGTAAGAAACTTACGCACACCGCCACTCGCAAACCCAATTTGCTCATTTGGAGACTCGAACCCTCACCATCCACTTTGAAGATAGAAGAGATACCACTGGACCATAAGGCCCTTGGTGGGAAATTTACTTAAGCATAGCCATAATTCGTGTGGCGTCACGCTCACAACGGAATCATCAAGAAGATAAATGAACATACAATTCAAGAACTAAGAATAATTCATCTTAAGTTGGCACGAATCGTCTACCTAATTATGCTAATCTATGATGTAGTACGACTCGTCTTTCCTAAGTATGGTTTATCAAACTTCTTGCTTTGCATACCATGAAAATAATTGTACAACTTCTCATTGTCACTATAAGGATGAAATTGATTCAATCAAGACAAAGGTTTTCTAAGACAAGAAGAAGGATTCATCATGAAAGATTATAACAATTGTAATGATCCAAGTGTTAGGATTTATATGCCTTGGCATAGTAAATTCCTATTTGGATTAAAGAGCCATATGTTCCTAAGATATCTGAAATATTTATGCTTTATACAATGAATTCAATGTATTATGTTTCGATTCATTATGAAATTGATAGTGTCCACTTGTTTACAAGAGATATTTATATATGTATGTGATGGCGATCAGTACATGAATATAAATAGTTTATAGTCGGTAATTATGGATGGACTCATTATTAACTAAGACTTGAACTGGATCCGCGTTAGGTTGAGATATATTACAAGAGCTGTCGTATGCAATTACTCCCTATCACCGTCATGGCATTTGACTCTTAAGCATGAGAGAAGTATAGACTCTTTTATTAATTAGTAATTACTTTGATTAGTTCGGCGGAATCTTCGAAATCATTAGACTGGCATTTTGGGTAATTATGTAATTAATAATTAGAGGGTTATATTTTCATTATTTGCATCAAAACTACTTGTATTTATTATGTATTGATTGTGGTTGATCACAAAGTAAATTTAAAGGCCTTCGTGTGTTTTCAGACAAAATGATTTATTATATATTTATTTAAATTATTATTTTTGTCATACAAATGTTTTATTGTGATCAAGCAAATATCCAATAACTTAATTAGGTACCAAAATAAATATATTAATTAGGTAGTCGAATTAATGGCTTTATTTATTCGATAACTAATTATGCATAGAGGGGTCAAAGTGCAACATTGACTTAGAGGTTATTTATTATTTAATTGAAGTTCAATTAATTTCTTTTAGTGGAGTAGAAATTAATTTATAAATTAATTGAATTGGGTTCATGGATCAGGCCAATTATTAATTCATTGTAGTCAAGAAAATAATAAGCCCAAATGATTCTCACTCATAGCCCAACTTGATATTGGAATCCTATTAGATTTGAGATATGTGAATTAGAGATTGAAAAGGATTTATTGTTTCCTTTCCTTATCTTTATGTTGCCTATATATACATGGTCCATGAATATTTTAAGTGTGACTTTTGGAAGAAAAAGGAATATATTTTCTCTCTCTCTAGAATTTTAAGGTTAGTGTTCTCATTTAATGGAAGTTCCCATAAGCCTAGTTTTCCAAGGTCATTCATGGAGGCTTATGGGTGATTCCTAAAGGTAAGACCATTACCAAGAAGAAGGAGATTCAAGGAAAAGGCATCTTGCAAAGGGATCTACAATAAGTGAAAACATTCACTTTAGATGAGAGATTTAAGGTTTACTCAAACCTTTGATGTAAGTATTCAATCTATTAATTGAATGATACATCATATTTTATTTTTTGTATAAAACTTGTCTCTATGTGATGAATCAAGATCTATGTATGAAAATCCCTCAGAAAGTTTTTAAAACTTGCAAGTTTCACAACACCAAGTTATATAATATGCTACACGTATATAATTTTTCCAAAAAAATACACAAAATCAAACCATAGTTACTTGGAGATGTCTATATAAACTCCCTAGGAAAAAGCTTAGTTGCTCATGGTCAAGGCTAGCCACCATGGATGCCCTTATAAGCTCAAGACCTAAGCTTTCTCTCTCTAGAAATCTCTTATTCTCTCTCTATAATACATCTCCTAAGTGTAAGATAATCCCCCATATTATAAAAAATGGAAGTATATATCCACCAATATCTGGTCAAGAGGCTCAAATTCATCCACCAAGGCAAGAAAACCATATCCACATTTTAAGGGGTCAAAGTCGCTTTTCAACAACCTTTTGCCAACTTAGCATCTGTGCTAGACGACCAGTTGTAGCTGGCAAATGACCGGTCGTCACTTGTCATGGCTTGCTTCATACGCGCGCAAGTGCGCGCCTTGGGCTTGTTTGGTGTTGTAGATCGGCAGAGGACGACCGATCGTTCTAGGCGACGATCGATCATTGCTTAGCTTGCTCTCTGGAAAATCAATTTGAATTGCAAACTGAATTGCAATTGGAAATATACACATGACGACTGGTCATCCCATTTGTGCTATAGGGCGACGACCGGTCGTTACATAGGGCTGGACAAGTTTTCCTTGAGCTTGTGATTGGGCTGAGGCCCAATTCTTCCATCTTCATTTAGGCCTAGATTTATCTTTGATCATGGTCCAAGTACTTGATGTCTTCATCAAGAACTTGTTTAGATAAAAGCATCATTTGAAGGCCCAAAATTCTCGATTCTACTTGATTTTGAGGATAATTACCTAAAAATGGTTAAACCATGAAAACGAAATAAAAACATAAAATAAATAATTTGAACGAGGCCGTGATGATACGCCAAAAATGTAGTGAATACGAAAGTGGTTCAAGAAAAGCCTTTTGGTCAAATTTGAATTTATGAAAACCATTACCACCACTACTACTAACGTAGCAAGAGTGAGTAGGGATTGTCCCAAGGGATTTGCAAGATACTATGGAATTGAATTCGGATTAGTAGGTCGAACGATCAAAGAGAGTGGTTTGTTGGTTAAATTATGCTATAATTAATTAAAAAATAATGCAATGTAAAACAAACTAATGTAAATGAGATGTAGAGAATGAGAGAGGATTCTTGGGACATAGAGTTCACTACTAGGCTTTATTTCACTAAGCATTTAGCATTTGTTAAATTAGGGGGATTCCATGTTGTAAAACAAGTGTGTGTGCCATTAATTGAAATACTAAACAGGGATGGCAAATTAAGTATAAATTATCTAATCAATCTAGCGAGTAGCACAACCTATCAAATTAAGCCATTAACCATTCAATAAACCCACAATCACTACATACACAAAAATCTAGAGAAATGTACTACTTGCACTCATAAGCATAGACCATCAAACAACAAGAATGGATTGTCTACCTATCTAGGAAATTAAAGCAACTAAGCTACAAGTACACTAATGACAAGGAAATTAAACTAATTAAACTAATGAGATAGCACAATCCGTCAAGAAATAAGTATGGCCCATCAACTAAAATACAAGAGTAATCAATTAAGTATCATGCATTGATCAACACTAGATTCATTATTTCAATACACATAGACATGCCCCAAATGTAAAGAATCAGGTGTGAACACATAATCATCCATTCCATCACACATAGTCATATGGAGAGAAATGAAAGATTAATTGAAAATATTAAACCATACAAATCATGTAAAAACAAGATTTATATAAACATGAGGTCAATACAATATTTACAACACAAATCCCTACTAATTACAAAGTATTAAAGTTTAGGAAGCAAGCCTAGGGCCATCTCTAGCCCCAAGAGAATGATCTAGTCATTCATGGTTATTGTCATCCAACCTTCAGGGGCTTTCTTCATGGTTGGATTCATCTTCATTCTCTTGGTGTTCTTGGTAGAAACCTTAACTATTAGAAGAATTCTTCCTAAAAATGTGTATATTCTCTCTTTCTAATCTCTAGCCAATATCTAACTAATCAACCTCTTTACTAAAAATAGCCAATTTCCTTATATAAGTAGCTCAAATGTCACACCTAATAGTCAGACCTAGTGCACTAGGACCTCCAAATGATTGCACCACAATCACACCTTCAATTGGGCTTGAAATCTATTTTGCATGAATTTTGAGGCAGTTCAATCGATCACACTGTTGCTTCGATCGATCAAAGTATAGCGATGTAATTATTTGGATAAGGACAAAGGCTGAGATCTTTATGGGGAAAAGGACAAAAGTGGTTATGAGGATAAGATCAAAAGGTTCGATCGATCAAAGAAAGGTTGGATCGATCGAATAGGAAATTTTCTTGAGGATAAGAACAAGGGCTCAATCCATCAAGTCAGGGTTGGAATGATCATAGTGTGATCGATCATAGCATGGTTCGATCGATCGAACAGGGAATTTTCGCCAATTTTCTTCCACTTTGCTCCTTCTTTCTACTAGGCTTTGGATTACTTCTTCCAATGCTCTAATTCAACTGATTTGACTTATTTTAGGGATAAACACCTAAAAAAGAGAAAAATATGAAATTAAACTAAAGCGGGGAAATAAGATAGAATAAGGTTCTAGAATACTCAAGATTAAGGGTTTATATGCGCACTTTTCAGCGCTGATGACAAAACTAAAGAGCTAACATATGCAAATAAGGGGACTTGAATGTACAACATTCGGCGCTTATCAATAAGCGCCAATAAAAATGGAATAAAATTTTAAGAGACAAGACATCACTTATCACTAAATGCTGAACTCTAATTTTTTTAAAAGATATTAAAATATATTTATTTTTTAATTACCATTTAAAATTCAACTCTTAAAATTTTTCGTGCTTAATTTTTAGTTTTATCATAATTTTCTCTCTCATATGCACACACCCCTAAAGGAATCTTCAAAGTGAATAAATAATTCAACTTTAAATTTGTCAGCTTGATAATAGCGCAACTCGGGAAACAACTTGAGTCTAAATCGTCATTTTTTACAATGCCTCGTTTGGTTGGAAAAATAAAAAAATAAATTGAAGGGAGAGCAGGAGCGACGAATGAGGCATCCCTAAGAAACGAAATGTGTCTCCCTTACTTTTCGTCTAATTGGATGGAATGGATAGTAGAAATGATAGATGTGTGACACTTTTCTTTCTTAGTTAGAAGGAAGGGAATAAAGTTTTTATAGTCGTTTTACTACTGTACCCTCATTGTCTAATATTATAAATAAAAATTAAATATCCATTTCAAATTATGCAACATCATTGAGATATCTTAACTAGCAAGTTGTCATGCTCTGGTGATAATTTATAAAGTCCTGTTACTTACCATACAAGTCAAGTCTCATTCCTACATTTAAAAAATAAAAAACAAAAAAGAAAAAAAAAAAAAAGTGACTGATGAATGATTGATGACAATTTTCTTTCCCAATAAAACAATATTTACCAAAAAAAAAGGAAAAAAATTGTTGACCTCTTATTCATACACAAAATACAAATCCCAATATAGACTGTATTAACGTAATAGGGTTTAACAAGTAAACTTTGGGAAGCTTAAAAATGAAAATTACACATTCGTTGGTTATTATTCATTTTTGTCTCTCCTCTCCCCCCTAATTTTGGGCAAATAAAAAAATGCATAGCAAGGAGGGATAAAACCCATCCAACCAAACGCGAAAAAGTTCATTTATCTCCCATCTCATCCATCCCTCCTCAAACCTTCCATCCAACCAAACATATTATAAACTTGGCCTAAACTCGAGTTATATTCAAATTAAGCGGAACATTCAAGCTAGGCCTAAATTATATATTTATATATACAGTGGCGTAGCCAGGAATTTCCTTCAATGGGGTCAATTTTTAATAGCAATAATATATATAATTTGAACAAAAATAATATATGTAAAAATTAAAATATTGATTCATAATATTTTTATTTAGTACATTCACAACTGCCCTCAACGATTTTTAATATTCTGAAAGCGTTGAATAATAACATTATTGTCAACAGTACTAAATATATCTCTCTTAATATACACAACCATCATATCATTCATCCATTGGTCTTTCATTCGATTGCGCAGCCGAGCTTTCAAAATATTCATGGCATAATAATCGTAAATTTAGATGATGATAAAGAATATATATATATATATATTAGATTACATGTCTCAACACTGCAGTATTTGTTTGGATTTTATGAAATTTTTGCAGTATTTGTTTGGCTTTTGTGAATTTTTGAAATGTTGAAGACTCGCCCAAAGAAAAATGTTGAAGACTGAAAATGTGATGGAAACAACGCATTTGTTTCTGGTAAAGTCAAAAGTGTGAAAGAATATTTTGTATTTTTTGGGAAAGTGGAAAAGAATATAATATTTTGAGAAAGTGGAAAAAAAAATATCATATTTTTTTTGAAATATTATATTCCTTTTTTTTTTTTTTTTTTGGGTGTAGTACCGTGAATGGTCAGTTGGTTATATATATATAGTATATATAAGTGTATTGTCAAATTTTAGTGGGGGCAATTATACAAATATAAAAATCTTTCCATATAAAATTAAAAAAAAAATTAAAAGTTCAATGGGGGCAGTTGTCCCCACTTGTCCCTTTAGGATGCCTAAATTTATAGTTTGCCCAATCAAACCCAGTACGTCTGAGTTTATGGTTTGCCCCAACAGACCCCTTATCCACTTGGATCACAATAAATATTAATTGGTAGGCGATATTCACACTCCCCTTTCTCACAATTTCACTCTACTTTTCTTTTGTTATAATGAAAATGACAAGAAGGTCCTAAGTTCATTAATGTATCATCCCTTATTTTATGGTACCCCAATTACCTTTTTCATTATAAATTTTAACTCTTTATTTTAAAAAAAAAAAAAAAAAAACTTCTTTGCTTTCTTTAGTACGTTTTTTTTTTTCTTGGTAAAAAGAGATAATTTATTCAAAAAAAAAAGAAAAAAAAAAAAGAACATACATTAGAATTAAAATGAATTATTACAAAGTTTATAGGGATCAAGAAGTGGTAGAATATACAGTATATATATATTTTCAAACTTCATAAAGTACTTTACCCATACCCAACAATAATGTAAGAAAAGAGAGAACCTTGATACCATGAAGCAAATCAAAGCAAAAATAAAATGATGTTATTGTGTCGAGAGCTCTCTTACTCAAAATTAGGGGTGGCAAAATGAGTAATGACCCACCAACCCGCCCATATCTACCCACTTTAAAATGGATATGGGTGAATCATTTTAAAATATGGGTTAAAATGGGTGACCTATATTCAACCCATTTTTATAGAGGGTTAAATGGGTTGAATATGGGTCACCCATTTTGACCTATGTTTCACACACTATATAAGAGACCCAGTTTCACAACCTCTATTTGACTCAAATTCACATCTTCATCTCTAAAATTCTCTCACATGATTACAGATTCTCTCTCTCTCCCACTATCTCTCTCTAAAATTCTCTCTTTAAGATTCTCTCTGTATTATCCTCTCTCTCTATCTAAAATTCTTTGTAGTACTATAGTATTGCTCTGCTACATCCATAACACATATACAATGTATTCTTGTGTATTATTTCTGCTTTATTTTCCTACCAACAATATTCTTTACATCTTTTGGTAATTCTTACGACAATATCTAATAGTCATCCCTTTCTCTTTCTACATGTGCATATACATATGCAAACATATATGGGATGTTGAAATTGAATATCGGTGCTTCTTATAATCAATGGTCTAGAGAGGGAGGGGTGTAATGATCATAAGGGATTCTATGGAAAGGCGTTAAAGTTTCATAAATCTTTTTTTTGGTTTATCTACGGCAAAAACAATAGAGACATTTGTCTTGAGGGAATCATTTTACCTCTCAGCCCAATAGGTTTACAAAGAGATTGACATTAAGGGAATTATAAGTCAATTATGCTGCTTCTTCAAGCAGTGGATTGTTCAATCCAAAATCTAATAAAGGATAGTGTTAATCTACTGAAGTATCTCACAGATCATGAACTCCTCGTGTATATAATACTACAGCTCGAAAGAAACATATGCTTACATTTGTATTTCAAAGTAAGAAGACCTGATTTATTCATTTAATTATTTATTCTATAAAAAGCTTAAATTTCATATTATATATATATATATATATATATATATATATATATATAATATCGTACCTTCATGCATGTCTAGTCGCAAGATAAAATAGTATAATTTAAAGAATTCTTAAAATAAATTAGAGGATTTACAATTATCTATAAACATTTTTACAAGCTTTTATCAATCTAAAATAAAGAACTATAATAATGAGAATATCCAAACTAATAACAATTTTTTTTTTTTTTTTCCTAAAATGGGTTGGCAGGTCGTGACGGGTTACCAGACCCATTTTGACCCAACCAATATTTAGTCCGCTACAAGTGGGTTGAATATAGGTCATAATTCATATTTGACCTTATCCAAACCCGATATAACCCGTCCGTTTGCCACCCCTACTCAAAACATATAAGGATTTTATCATTAACAAGGTAAATTTCAATGTTCAAATACATTTCAAATTAATTATTAAAAATCGCATAATAAAAAAAATTTAAAGAAAAAATTACCATCATTATTAGCACAACATAGAAAGAGTTGAATGACTCATGAAGTTCTGATAGTTTTTCAATACTTTCCGTGCTAACAAAATCAATTACTTTATTTAATTTAGTCAATTTTTTTTTTTTCTTTTTTTGTGTGAGATTTTCTATTGTTACTTATAAAAATCAATATCAAAACTCGAGGAAGAGAAGACATGTTAAATACAAAGTAAAGAAAGAGTTGAGTGCAAGCAAAAAAGAAGGGGTTAAGAAAGCTCAGGAGATATGTTAAGGGTACATTTGGATTGAGTGTAATGACCCGGTCATTTCCTTCCTTTCTTTTTTTCTCATAATTTCATAGATGAATTTTTTTCGTTAAAATTTCTTTTCTTAGTTCAGTTTCTTGTAATTTAGTGTCATCTCGAGTGCTTAAAAATGGTTTCTAAGACTCTTTCCTTTGGATTGATAACTTCCTTTAAGGACCGAGTCATTTCCACATTTTTTGTTTTTCGACATTATTCACTTTTCGTCTTTTTCCCTATTTTGTCTTTTCTCCATTTGTCACTTTGTTGGCATAACCTCACTTTTATTGTTCGGAGTTGGTTTTTGACTTCATGTATTTTCATTCTAAGTGGTTTCCACGAAATATGTATCTTTACTTTTGTCGAAAAGCTCTCTAATTGCTCTCGGTGTCCATAGGGGCATGGATGCATAGTTCTTCAAAAATATTTTTCTTCTTGGGGTGTTTTTCATAAATATCTTTTGAAGATATTTTATTTTAGGGGTTTTTAAGAAAATATTTTTAATATTTTCATTTTGGGTCATTAGTGCAGTTTTCACTTTTTGGAGGGCCATTGTGCAATTAATGAAAGTTATTGCAAAAATACCTCATTTTGAGTCTGGATCCTCGTACGAGATTCATTTTCACTTTTCATCGAGTCGTGTACTCTTAGAATTGCCTTTTGGTCGTTTTCTCCCAGTTTAGGGTTTCTGGCCCCGATTGCCACCGAACTTGTTCGGGGTATATCTCTCTGCTCATGACTCAGTTTTTGACGTCGTTTCTTCCGTTATTCATATTTTCTTATTTTGGTTCTTTTTCATTCACAGAGTTTTGTCATTTGAGGGCATCTGTTCAAATTTCACTTTTCCAGACCCGGCGGGGCACTTTTAGGGTTTTCCTACAAAGGGGGTGAAAGATTTTAAACTTCTTGACCAGATTTTCTTAGGGGTATACTGGGCATTTTACAATGCATTTTCTTTGTTTTTGTCTGTGTTGTCAGGTAGAAAACTTGATTTGGGGGGGGGGGGGTTCTTCTTCATGTTTTCCCAGAAAAATTCGTTTGATGCTCGTTTTTGCTCTCAGTTGCGGACAGATCCCATAGCAGCTTTTTGACCCTCTTAACTTCCTCTAATCTAGGGGCATTTTGGGTATTTCACAGTGAGTTTTTTTTTTTTTTTTTCCTTCATATAGTCGGGTAGAAAACTCGATTTTGGGGGGGTTTCTTCTTCGTGTTTTTCTAGAAAAAGTTGTTTCGGACCTCATTTCGGCTCTCAGTTCTGGCTGGAACTTTTCTTTCCCTAGCATGTCATGGTGCTCGTGGGTTGCTCGTCTCGATGTCGTGACGTCGACTTTTGTTTTCGTTCGTTCTCCTTCGTCCGGACTCCAAATCGAGTGAACTCTTTTTTGAACTTGACTAATTTTTCGCTATCTTTCCAATGGTGTGCTCGGTTGCACCCGGATCTTCCTGGATAATTATCAATTTACCCTTTTAGCCTTAAGTTCTCGTTTTTCTTCATTATGCCCTTTTTCCTTCGTCCGGACTTCGAATCATGCGATTCTTGAGTCCATCTTGATTAGTTTTTTGTTGTCTTTCCGATGGTGTGCTCGGTGGCACCTAAATCCATAGTTTCAGAAATGACTATTTCGCCCTGGGGGCTTAGTTGTTTTTATTTTTTTATTTTTTTATTTTTTTATTTTAATCTTAGCTTTCACATTTGATTCTTTTGAGTTCCATGACCTCATAGAAGGTCATCAAAGTGTTTTAGAGGTGTGTTATGCCTTGGGAGATCGTTGTTTTGTTTCTTGCTTCCACATCTGGATCCGCTATCAGGTCAATCTTCGGTTTATCACAGGACGCACTGGCTTGAAAAACCAGGGTTGTCACAGGTGGTATCAGAGCTCTTAGGTTCGAAAACCTTAGGACGATGGGTTTTGGGTGCATATCATGCTTGTATTGCCATGTTCTATGTTTTTATTTGCTTCTTGATAACATGTTGAATGCGATCACATGTTTACGTGCTTATGTGGACGTATGTTTAGAAGTTTACTTTAACTGTCTCAGCATGATATATATGGTTGTTGCTTTAGTATATTATATGTGTTTGCCTGCCTTAGTATACTGTATATGCTTATCGGCCTTATTACATTGTATATGTTTGTCTGTTTTAGCATATTGATTTACGCTTGTTTGCTTAGCATGTTAGGTATGCTTGTCTACTTTAGTGTATTGCATGTACTTGTTATTCTTAGCATGATAGTATGATGCATACATTGATATGCCTTATGTGACCTTACTACTTGTGTGAGTATGTAGCTATTGCTTTGTTATACGTTAACTATTTATTTTGTGTCTTGTTTAGGCATTGCGGGTTGTCCCAACTTGGTTGGTTGAGATTGATGCTAAGGCATTATCTCTTGGAGTTTCGTGGTGACCTTAATGTGATGACGTCATTAGGGCCTTGTTTCTAGCATCATAGACGATAGGTCGGATTGACTCGAGTCTTTCCTTGGGGATTGGGAGTTTTTTTTTTCGTGAGCCTCAATGGCGAGGTCCTTGCGTCTTTTCTTCTTAAAGTGATGGTTAGGGATTTGATAGGTGCATTGACCTATGATATCTTTTTGTCTTGCCTTGGACAGAACTTACGAGCTAAGGTTAGGGTGTGAGTGGTTTCGTGTAATTAATTGCATTGGTGCAATTAATTACTCTCCCTCGTCCTTGGAGACTTGGGATTTTGTGTTTAGGGTCTCGATAGGATCCTGTGGAGTTCTCATCGAACTTATTAGCATCTTGAGTTGAGTTCTTTTATTGGTGTCTCTTAATGGTTAGTGTTGGAACTATCCATTACATCGTTGTTTGTTTTGTGTGGCGTTAGGATTCCACCTTGTGTTTGAGGTAGTCTTGGGAAAGACTTATAGACTTTTGTTTTAGGGACTATTGTACCCATTCTGAAGATGATTCATTTCCTCGCGATGAAGGATTGGACTCATCCGGGTTTTTGGGATTTCTTTTTGGTGAGTTCATCATTTTGAGATGCATTTCATCCCTTCTTGCTTCTAATTTTATGGGATTGTTATTTGCATAGTCATTCCTATATGTTTATATGCCTTGTTGTTCTGCACATGCCTTAGAAATATGTTAGGGGATGTGACTATTTGGTAGTTATGTGATGATATAGGTGATGTGTTTTCATTTACTATATCTATTTGTTATGCTAGCATCATAGTTGATGTGTAATGTGTCTTTGATGCTTGACCCCTATGTGATAGGTAGCATATTGATTGCCCTTATACACTATGTGTTTAGTTGTATGGTGTGTGTACTTTTATTTATATTTAGTATACTTGTACCTAGTGTGCTTGCACGTTGTTTATTTCAATTCATTTTGGTTTAGTATACCTGAGCCTGTATACTTGTCTACCATGGATTTAGTACTACTTAGTATACCTGTGGATGTATACTTGTAGACATATATTGTATTTTCATTTCAATATTTCTTAGTATACTTGTGAATGTATACTTGCATATGTATATATATGTTTCATGATTAATTGCTTTATTAGTTTATTCATTTTTTATCATTCCGCACTGTGCTTGGGGTTGTATGACCTTGGTTGTCGGGGTTATGTGTGTGAGCTTGATCCGATGTCTTGATTCCTAGGCGTAGCCTTGTAGTAGGTCAGCTTTAGGATGACGTGGAGGATTTTGGGTGCATTGTCTTGTGGGAGTCATTGTGGCTAGGGCGATGATTATATTGTTTGATTTTGTAAAGTCCGATCTATTAGCTCGAGGGCATAGACTTGTCAGGCTTTGGATTCGTAACTGATATGGTTGACAACAGTGTTTTGAGACTTGGGGTTGTTAGTTTTTCCAGTATTGAGGATTTAAGGCCTTAAGCGTAGTGGTGCCTAAGACATTATTGTCAGAGTTTTGGATTGGCCAGAATGGTCCGGTCGGACATTTTGGACCATATCGCAACTCACACAGAATGCCTGGTGACCGATGTTCTCGTCGTCCTACACCATCAAGCTTAAGGAATGTGCATTAAGGCGAGGGCCAAGTTTTACATTTATAAAAGCCACTACTACCTTCACTAAAAATATAGTTAGGGTGAGTAGGGATCGACCCAAGGGATTGGAGTCGTACTTGGTTGTGGAATCGCAATTAGGGTTAGTAGGTCGAATGATCAAACAAATGGTTGGTTGGTTGATTAAACTAGAGAGCAAATTAAACTAAATAATTGAATGCAATAAAGAGTAAGTAAGAGAGAGAAAGATCTTGGGGTTTAGAGGTCACCACCAGATAAGCGCCGAATACTGTATATTCAAGCGCCCTAAATTACATTAGTTAAGTCCATTAATTAATTATTTTATGTAGATTATCTCCATTTGCATGTTTTTGTACATTTTCAGGTTAAATTGCAAAAAGGAAGCAAAAATGATGCCTTGTGGAATTTTGAACAAAAAGGGTGCCAATTCTGAAATTCTGGCAGCAGTAGAGCCCGGCTTTATTGCCATGTTTGACCTAGAAAACTCGAGAACTGGACTCCCATCAAAACATAAAGTTTTTAAAACCCTGAATCAGCTTTCCAAATCTTCAAGAAGTTCATCATTCGGAGTTCGGAGCAGAGAGTTATGATCTTCTTACCAGAGGTACACAGAACTGCCTGGCAGCACTAAAGTGCTGCCTTTCTCCCCATTTTCGACCAACCAGACTTGAGAATTGGGTCTTCATCAAAACATGAAGTTTTTAAAGCTCTGAATCAGCTCTCTAAATCTTCAAACATATCATCATTCAGAGTTCGGAGCACAAAGTTATAGTCATTCTTCCACAGTGGGTCAGTGATGGGCAAGAATTGCATGTTACACATTACACTAATTTCGAGTGCTCGAGGCCACCCTTCGAGTGCTCAAAATTTGGCCAGATTGCAGCTCGGAAATGAACCCCTCTTCAGCCCACTTGTGCATTGGTTTCCACATTTCCACCCTCCTTCTTTATGGAGTGGTTGGGAATGTCTTTGGAGGAGAGAGAGAGCTTGGTTGAAAGATATAAGGCAACTAAGGGCCACATGCATCATATCCTTCATTCTACAAGATTAGAGGAGAGAGAAGAGAGCAAGAAAGGTGTTCTTGAAGCCTAAAGAAGGGAGCTCAAAAATGGCTTGTCCATCCATGCTTCTTCCTTCTTCTAGCTCACTCATGGGTAACTAAACTCCATCTAGGGAGCTGATGAAGCCTCCCTTTTTGTTCATGTTCTAGATTAGGTTCTATTTTGGGGATTATAATGTATAAACTTTGGTTTTTTCATAGTTTAAGAGCTTATTACTTCTTGTAATGAATATTCATGTTTAAATGATTGATGTGAGTTCTTTAGCTTGTCTTGATGATTCTTACATTAGTCTTATTGCTTTTATTTTCATAGTGACAATGAAGATATTAACTATGAATGGTTTTCAAGGCATGTTGATTTTGAAACTTGATATTCCATTGCTTAGGTACCTCCTTTGATGGACTATGCTTGATTCTTACCTTCATGTGCTTCATCATTTGATTGAATGCTTGATGGTCTTTTGCTTAAGTTAATGTATTTGATACTACACCCTAGTCTAGGTAGTCCAAATGTGTTGTCTTTTGATAGACCATTCTTGTTTTAATCTCATGAACTTTTTATTGGTTATGAAGCAACTATGTGTTGCTACATAATTCTTGATCATTACTTATAGTGTTTATCCCCAATTTAGTCTTGATTTAGCATGTATTTAGGGCGTAGGTGGATTCACTTCCCTAGTTTCCCCTTTTATTATCTCTAACTTTCATTTACTAGCATTCTTGTTTTATGCACACTTCAATTACTAGCTTAGTGACAAACCAATTAACAACTCCTTATTACACCTTATCATTCTAAAATGACTCTAGATACTTAGGTTGTCTTAAGACTAGCACAGTCCCAGTGGTTCAACTTACCCGACCAATAGCCCTATTTTACAATGATTCGTGCTATTGCGAAGGTTGATGTATGATTGACCAACCGATCAATTTTTGGCGCCGTTGCCGGGGACTTGCAAACGGTTTAGCAACCAAAGTTTAGGGTTTAATTTAGTTTGATTGTGCATATTGTGTTTTGTGCATATTTTTCGTGTGGTTTAACCATTTTCGTGTTGTAAGATTCTAGGGACTCGAATCTCGCCGTGGGAACGCTAGCAAAGCGTAAGTCTAGAGGACCCCAGGTAAGTTTCTTGACCTTTTAGTTTCACATTGTAAGATATCGTGCATGTGTTAAGCTTAGAAGTAGTTAATTTATTTGCAAGCCCTTGTTGAGGCTATATTATTGTTTTAATTCTGTGTATAAGCATCGGTCCTTGTCGTGGCCATTTATTTTCTATCTTGATAATTGAGGAGAAAAGGAACATCGTATGTGGAGTTGTGGATAATGAATTGCTTTGTTGATTATATACTGTGCTGTTGATGTTCGGTCGTAGGTCACTCTCTCTACCCACAATCGATTCGCCCATTGATATCAATTCTCTTGAAAGAACTCTTAGAAGAAACCTTAGGGAATCTACTCTTACAAGGGATCTTGAAACTGAATTTAATACAATGGGAGATAATATAGGAAATCCGGGGAATGAAAGGGCTGAAATTCCTAATATCGAGCCAATGACTCTTAGAGATCATTTCATCCCTACCACCTATGCTTCTTCTTCTTGCATAGTAATGCCAAACATCGATGCAGCTCAATATGAGATCAAATCAAGCACCATCCAAATGCTTCCATCATTTCATGGCTTTGATAATGAAGATCCATATAAGCATCTTGATGAGTTCCTTGAAATCTATTCGACCATCCGGTTGAGAGGTTTTCCGGACAATGCACTCCATCTCCATCTTTTCCCATTCTCCCTAAAGGATAGGGCAAAATATTGGTTGAACTCCCTCGCTCCCAATTCCATTACTTCTTGGGCTCAATTGCAACAAGAATTCCTTAAGAAGTATTACCCGATGAGTAAAACCAACCAAATGAGGCGTTCCATTCTAAGCTTTTCTCAAATTGATGGAGAACAACTCCATGAGACTTGGGAAAGGCTACAAGATCTTCTTCGGAAATGTCCTCATCATTTGATCCCAAAATGGCAATTAGTGCAAGCTTTCTATGCCGGCTTGACCGAAACCCATAGATTCATGGTTGATTCTTCTTGTGGTGGGATGTTCATGTCCAAGAATGCGGATGAGGCTTGGACCCTACTTGAGAATTTAAGCGAAAATTCATTTCAACATAATTCTCGTAGGGCTCCGACCTCAACCATTGCAAAGAACACCAACCCTTGTCAACCAAAATCAATAAGGGAGGAATTATCTCAAGTGGATGCCATCGCTCATAAATTCTACCAATTGATGGCACCACATCTTCCTCCTTCATTGTCTCAAAATTCGGCAAGTTCAGTTTGTGCTTCGTGTACTAGTCCATTCCATCTCTCGGAAGATTGGCCCACACCGGAGCAATTTCCCAATCCCAACCAAGAGCAAGCTAATGCCATGTTCTCACGGCCCGGGAACAATCCATATTCCAACACCTACAATCCGGGTTGGAGGGACCATCCGAATTTTTCGTGGAGGCAACAAGCCCCACAAAATTCCCAATTTCAAAATCAAGGGCCTCAAAATCAGCCCTCTTCTCAATATCAAGGTAGGCCTTTCCAAGCCTCTTCAAGCTACCGTCCTCCTTACAATCCAAATGTTTCCAATCAACCTCCTGTGTGTCCAACTGATGAGATAGTAGCTGTAAACAAGCAAATGATGGAATCATTGAACAAGCAAATCATGGATTCCAACAAGCAACTCTTAACATCCTTGCAGCCTACTCTCCAAATGGTTCACTCTCATACTCAATCCATAGCTAAGCTCGAAAATCAAGTGGGCCAAATAGCTAACTCAGTGAATCAATTGCTTCAAAAGGATAAGGGCATCTTCCCTCTCAACCTTTTGAAAATCCTAGAGGAATGCATGTGATTGATGAAACCCCTCCTCCGAGTGGGCTGACTCATGAACAAGTTCAAGCTATCACCACCCTTCGGAGTGGTAGAGTGGTTGACAACAAGGTTGATGGAGACACAAGTGAGAAAAACCCTCCTTTGAAAAATCCAAATTCAAGCTCTTCTAATCCAAATTCAAGCTCTTCTAATCCAAATTCTTGTCCAAATACCATTCACGGAAATCCCACACATGTCACCCCAAATGTGGAAACTACTTATGAGCCAAAAGCTCCGTTTCCTCAACGTCTTCAAGATTCGACACATTTTGGGAACAAGAATTGTAAAATTCAAGACATGTGGGAAGTTTTCAAGCAAGTGAAGATTAACTTGCCCCTCTTGGATGCTATCAAGCAAATCCCTCCCTATGCAAAATTTCTCAAAGATTTGTGCACTCAAAAGTGCACTTCTAAAAATCATTTGCCAAAAAAGGTGAAGTTGACTGAAAATGTTAGTGCTATCATTCAGCACAGCACTCCTCCAAAGTATAAGGATCCAGGTGCCCCCACAATCTCTTGCGTCATTGGTGATAGAAAAATCGAGAGGGCCCTCCTTGACTTAGGAGCTAGTGTGAATTTAATTCCATATTCAGTCTACCTACAACTTGGTTTGGGAGATCTTAAGCCGACTTCCGTGGTTTTGTAACTTGCCGACAGATCGGTCAAGCATCCATGAGGTATTCTCGAGGACGTTATCATCAAAGTGGACAAATTCTACTTCCCGGTAGATTTTGTGGTTCTTGATACGGAACCGGTCCATAACCCAAAAAAGCACATTCCCGTGATCCTTGGTAGGCCATTTTTAGCCACGGCTAATGCATCAATTAATTGTCGAACCGGGGTGATGGACATTGCTTTTGGAAACATGCAAGTCAAACTCCACATCTTTCATGCAACTCAACATCACTCCAATGAGGATGATTGTTTTCTTGTGGATGTCATTGATGAAGTGGTTGAATAATCTCTCCCCTTCATTCTAAGCAAAGATCCTCTTGAAACTTGCATGTCCCATTTTGACTTCTCGAACTTTGATGTTGATCAAGCCATTCAAGAAGTCAATTCCTTGCTTGATATTAATGCGATCATGGATGTACCTCCTTGGAAAATTCCAAAAGAACCACTTCCCTAACTTTCCACTACTCCTCCGGTCCCATCATTGCTATCTCCGCCGCAACTTGAGCTTAAGCCGCTCCCGGCCCATCTCAAGTATGTGTTCCTTGGTCCAAAGCAAACCTTTCTGGTCATCATTGCCTCGGACCTTCAAAAGGACCAAGAGACCAACCTTTTATCGGTGCTCCAAGAGCATAAAGAAGCTATTGGTTGGACAGTGGCAGATTGAAAGGAATTGACCCCTCCATTTGTATGCACCGCATTCATATGGAGGATGACGCAAAGCCTACTAGAGAGGTCCAGTGCCGGTTAAATCCAAATATGAAGGAAGTGGTCATGAAAGAGGTGATCAAATTGCTAGATGCGGGAATCATCTACCCTATCTCTGATAGCAAGTGGGTGAGCCCCACACAAGTTGTTCCCAAGAAATCCGGTCTCACCGTTGTTGAAAATTCAGCGGGTGAGCTCGTGCCACAACGGACTACCACCGGGTGGCGTGTGTGCATTGATTACCGAAAACTCAATTCGTCAACTAGGAAGGATCATTTTCCACTTCCATTCATAGATCAAATCCTAGAAAGGTTAGCCGGCCAAAGCTTCTATTGTTTTCTTGATGGTTATTCTGGCTATAACCAAGTGGCAATCGCCCCCCAAGATCAAGAGAAAACAACATTCACATGTCCCTTTGGTACTTTTGCCTATCGACGCATGCCTTTTGGTCTATGCAATGCGCCGGCAACGTTCCAAATGTGTATGATGTCTATATTCTCGGATATGGTTGAAAAGTTCTTGGAAGTTTTCATGGACGATTTTTCCGTATTTGGCTCCTCCTTTGACTCGTGTCTCAAAATTTTGTCTCTGGTGCTCCAAAGATGCAAAGAGACGAATCTCATTCTAAGTTGGGAGAAAAGCCACTTCATGGTCCAAGAAGGCATTGTTTTAGGACATGTCATTTCTAAGTGGGGAATCGAGGTAGACAATGCAAAAGTTGAGTTAATCTCTAATCTTCCTCCTCCGAATTTCGTCCGTCAAATTCGTTCTTTTCTTGGCCATGCCGGATTCTATCATCGCTTCATCAAAGATTTTAGCAAAATCTTACGGCCCTTGTGTAATCTCTTAGTCAAGGATGTTTCGTTCAATTTTGATGATGCTTGCATGGAAGCTTTCATCAAACTTCGCACTCTCCTCTCATCCGCCCCAATCATGAAACCCCCTAATTGGTCTCTTCCTTTTGAGATCATGTGTGATGCATCCGACTATGCATTAGGGGCGGTTTTGGGCCAACGTGTGGATAAACTTCCGTATGTCATTTATTATGCTAGCAAAACTCTCTGCGATGCCCAATTGAACTACACCACCACTGAAAAAGAATTGCTAGCTGTAGTGTACGCCTTGGATAAATTTCGCTCTTATCTTCTTGGCTCCAAGGTCATCGTCTTTTCGGATCATGCCGCTCTTAGGCATTTGTTAGCGAAAAAAGAGACAAAAGCCCGTTTAATTCGATGGATCCTCTTACTTCAAGAGTTTGACATTGAAATCCGAGACAAAAAAGGGACTGACAATGTTGTCACCGATCGTCTCTCTCGCTTGCTTATTGAAAAATCTTCCGAATTCGCAGCCATCCGTGATTCTTTTCCGGATGAGCAACTTCTTCAAGTTTCACATTCCAATCTTCCATGGTTTGCGGATATTGTCAATTATCTTGCAGTTGGCAAAATTCCAGCTCATTGGTCCAAACAAGAGAGGGACCGGTTTTTCTCCCAAGTCAAGCATTTCTTTTGGGAAGATCCAGAACTATTCAAATATTGCCCGGACCAAATCATCCGGCGATGCATTCCTGAAACCGAGGCCACAAGCATTTTAAATTTTTGCCATACTCTTGCTTGTGGAGGCCATTTCAGTGCCAAAAAGACCGCTAACAAAGTTCTTCAAAGCGGATTCTTTTGGCCTACCTTGTTTCGGGATGCATACAATTTTTGCAAATCGTGTGAACGATGTCAAAAACTTGGATCCATGTCTCGAAGAGACATGATGCCCCTCACCAACATTTTAATTGTTGAAATTTTTGATGTGTGGGGGATTGACTTCATGGGACCATTTCCATCTTCTTATGGCTATGAGTACATCCTTGTAGTGGTGGATTATGTGTCTAAATGGGTTGAAGCCGAGGCTACCAAAACCGATGATCATAAAGTCGTGATCCATTTCATTCAGTCTCACATCTTTAGTCGTTTTGGTACACCCCGAGCAATCATTAGTGATGGCGGATCTCATTTCCGAAATCGTTATCTCAAATCCGTCCTTGCTAAGTATTCAGTCATTCATAAGGTTGCTACACCTTACCACCCTCAAACGAGTGGTCAAGTAGAGATTTCTAACCGGGAGATTAAGCACATTTTGGAAAAAATGGTTAGACCGGACCGCAAAGATTGGTCATTAAGGCTAAACGATGCGCTTTGGGCTTACCGGACAGCTTATAAGACACCCATTGACATGTCACTATATCGGCTTGTCTTTGGCAAAGCATGTCATCTCCCGGTAGAATTAGAGCACCGTGCTTATTGGCCCATAAAAAGGTTCAATTTTGATCTCAAACAAGCCGGCTCTAATCGTGCGTTGCAATTAAATGAACTTGAGGAATTGCGTAATGACGCGTATGAAAGTGCAAAAATCTACAAGGCAAAGACTAAAGCTTTTCATGACAAACACATCGTCAAGAAGTCTTTTGCCCTGGGATAAAAGGTTTGGGTTTTCAATTCCCGCTTGAAAATCTTTCCCGGTAAACTCCAGTCAAGATGGGATGGTTCATACACTGTCACTACCGTCTTTCCTCATGGAGCAATCGAACTTCATGATCCTGCAAGTGGATCACTCTTCAAGGTAAATGGCCAACGGCTTAAGCCTTGCATTAACGGCACAATCCTAACCCGAAAAGTTGAGGAAGTCCTCTTGACGGATCCAATTTA
Organism: Cornus florida; assembly: GCF_030987335.1. NCBI lineage: Eukaryota > Viridiplantae > Streptophyta > Magnoliopsida > Cornales > Cornaceae > Cornus > Cornus florida. Next base: position 29,803,380 of record NW_026775580.1, on the reverse strand, counting down.
TGAGGATTAGTGCCTGCTCTAGCTTTGTCTAGCCATCGACATTAAATTTAGCAACTCAAGGGAAGCAATTCTTTCAATTTCCAAGCTTCCTTCTCTTTGAAATTGCTTGTGCCTTGCAAATTTTCTGGGAAACGGTTTAGAAAAGCCAAAAATTTGATTTTTCTTAGACCTTCTCAACTCTAATTTTCATTCCCGGAAGTCTCCATCGCTTTCTAGCAATTTCATTAGATTTTTCAAATGCGACTCATGTGCATATTTTCTCATTTTTAATAAAAAGTTTGAAAATTTTCTCAAAATTCTTCATGCATTTGAGATGATTAAAAAGTTGAAAAATTGCAAGGTTTCAAAACAAAACTTTTAAAATTTCCCATGCATTGGAATGGAATGAATTTGCAAGTTTAAAATTTTCTCCAGAAATTTCATTCATGCATTGTGTGATGTTGCAAAGGTTTGAAAATTTTCTTACATCCACCCATGCTTTGTGTGATGTTCTGAAAGTTGGCAATTTTTCCATGCATTAGAAATTGCAAAGTTTGAAAACTAAAAAAAAAAAAAAGAAAAAGAAAAGAGAAAGTTCTTTTCAAATTTTCCATCCATTCGATTGAGAGGATGTTGCAACGTTTAAATTTTTCCCATACATTGGCTTGAATCCATCAACATTGCATGCATAGGAATTTCATGCTCCTCAAAAATTTTATCATGATCCGCAAAGTTCCTTGCTTGCATGCATTTCATGCATTTCTATATTTCATGCATGGTTGCATGCATTTCTCTGATGCATGCATTCCTTCCTATCCGAACCCACTGCTCAAATTCTTTATGCTTCTATGTATTAATGATCTCATTCCTTGAACCATCCATGCAAGCTCATGCATGGCCATGCAACAACATTCAAGCTCCATGCCGAGTGTTTTAGTTTTCAAGCTTCACTTTAATTTGGCTGCAATTTTTGAGCAATCCCATTTCCCATTTGAGTGCTCACAGCTTTCAAAGCATCAATCCTAGCTCACTGCCTCAATTTAAAGCAATCCAATTTCCATGTGGAGTGCTCGAAATTCCTTGCAGCTGCAATCAAGGTTTAACACCAAAATCACGAGCCTACTGCCTTCATTTAGAGCACTCCAGCTCCCATTTGGAGTGCTCTAAATGTGAACCAATCTTGCATGCACTCACTGCCCAATTTTAGAGCACTCTAAATTCCATTTGGAGTGCTCTAAATTTTCAGTCCAACATCTCGCAGCTACTGCCATGATTTCGAGCACTCGAAGACTGGATTTCGAGTGCTCGAACCTGAAACCCAAAGCTGCTTAGTGCTCGCAACTACCACCTCTCGGTTTCCACCAAGCAACCTAACCCTTTCTCTCTCTCATCCACTTCCTCAACCCATCTTCTCAACTCCCATTCTCGCAACCACCTACCATCACACACATCTCCCAACCCATACAAACCTCTCCTCTCGGCAACCCCTCACCCAAGCAAACCTCACACACTATGCACCAAACATCACCCTCTCGGCATCTTGCCTGAACCATCCAAACCCAACAAAACCAAACCAACCTCATCACTCGGCCACTCCATAACCAACCATCCCTTATAACCCAAGCCACACCACCCAGCAACTTCACCACCCCACCCAACTTTCTCGGCCTCTCTCTCGTCAACCCACAAACCCACAACCATCTAACCTCACAAACCACCAACCATTCTCGGCTTCCCAACACCCATCAACCACAAACCACCCAACCCTCACCTGCACCCAACTCTCTCTCTCTCTCAACCCAAGCAACCCATGCAGCATGCAAACCATGCATGAGCCTCTCTCTCAAACATCAACCAACCCCAAACCAACCTCCTGTCATCTCGAAAACCCACTTCCCTCCACCAACCTTCCTTCTCCTTCTTTCAACCCCATTCACTCACAACCATCTCTGCAAAATTTTTGAGCACTCGAAGCCAAGCTTCGAGTGCTCGCAGCAAGCTCGACCCTCTCAAACCCACTTCCATGCGAGCACATCCCATCCCTACGACCAACCACCTCCACTCAACCCTCCTCTCGCCTTCAACCATTCCCACCCCTTCACCCAACCATCACCTTCTCTCTTTCTCCCATGCAACCTCCATGCATGCACTCAACCCACCTCACTCTCCCATGCCACCCTCTCGGCACCATCCCAACAACCACTTTACTCCCCTTGCTTGATCCCATCCCCACGACTTGCATGCATGCATGCAAGCCCCATGCATGCATGCACCTCCATCTTCCCTCATCTACCATCATCCACCCTCACCATCTCTCGGTTTCTCACATCCCACATCTCCCCATCTCTCGGTTTCTCACATCCCAACACCCATAATGCATGAACCACCTCATGCATGCCCCTCTCGGTTCTCTCTCTTCAACATCAACCACCTCAACCATTTTCTCAACCCACATCAACAACACCTAAACCAACCTACCCCTTCTCTCTCTTCAACATCACCCACACAACCTCAACCTCCAACATCGCACTCCCACAGCCCCTTCTCCACAAACCAACCAACTCCACAAACCAACTCTCTCATCTCTCGGTCTCTCTCTCATCACCCCCTTTCAACCAAACCAACCGACCTCTCTGCCAAATTCTAGAGCACTCGAAGCCAAGCTTCGAGTGCTTGCCATTGCTTAAGTTCTCACACAACAAACACCCGAGCCCACTGCCACATTTTAGAGCACTCGAAGGCATACTTCGAGTGCTCGAACCAAGCCACTTCTCTTTTAAAACCAACCCCAGCCACCCCAGGCCACCCTCATCTCTCACTCTCGGCTCCAACTCCCCACCCACCCTTACCACCACCCCATTCAACCACCAACACCCACCACCTCAAACCACACCACCCACCACCTTACCAAGCCTAACTCTCAAACCCAAGCACCATCACCCACCTCCTACCCATCACCACCACTTATCCCATGCACAAAGGGCCTTTGGTTCTCCATTTTTGGGTAAGTTTCTTCTTTATCCTTCTCTTTCACATTTTTGGTATAAATGGAGGATGAGCTTACATGTAATGGAGATTTGTGATTGTTTGGGAGTAGCTAGAGCTTGTTTTCTTGCCAAAATTTTTGGGTTTGCTCCTCCATCCCACTTACTTTCACCTTCTCCTTTTTGTGGTGCACGCCAGGTGTTCGCTGAAATTCCTCAACCAAGTCCACCTCTCTAAATGTCTCGTGCCGGTCCTTCTCACCCTCCTAGACCCTCTGCGGGTGCCCGTGCTGTCAATCGTGAGCGACCACATGATCCTTGGGATCGCAAACAACTCAACTACGAGCTTTCTTTTCCGCTCACGGATGCCTTTGACATTCTACCCACTACTTCATGGGCTGTAGCCGAATTGACTAACCGGCGTCTACAGCACATTTGCGCGCCCCTTGCCAGGGTTGTCTACCCCCGTGTAGTGCGCCTCTTCTACCAGAATCTCCAATGCCCTGAAGAGCCACCCATTTCTCTCACTACATCTATTGATGGCACCACCTATGCTTTCACTATGACTGACATCATTCAGGTTTCTGGTTGCCCCATTGAGTGCCCCGATGACATTGTCAATCGTGAGAATCTCCCTTTATATGAGGAGCCAGATACATTAACTGTGGAGCAGGTTGTCGCTGCCATTGGCAATGTTGACGATCCTAACAGGCCCCGGTCTTTTATCCGCAAAACCAATCTTCCGGAACGCCTCTGGTTCATTGACATTGTTTTTAAGCACAATGTCTACCCTTTGGTGCATAGCACCGAGCGTAGGGGTCTCCTTTTGTAAGCCTTATATGCCATGGACCAAGGCCAATGGTTCTCCATCCCGGAGCTCATTTGGACCACATTTATGAAGTTTTGGCATGACGCTCATAATACACGGGCTCCGTGAGTTGAAAATTGGAAATTGCCTGTGCCGTTTTTCATCACTCGGCTCCTAAAGCACAAAGGTTTCATTGTTCCTCCCCATGAACCAAAAGGCAAAAAGATTAAAATTTTTACTAAGCGCCGGTAGATCAATGTTCTTAGCCATTCTAGTACCCCTCAGCCTACTGCCCCCCTGTTCATCCAAGCTCTACCTCCTCCTCCTTCTGAGGATGCTTCCACAACAGCAGCCGCTGCAAGGGTAGAGCCTCCGGTCGACTCTCAGCAGGACCAGGCTTTCATCCGGGCTAGCATTGCCGGTATTCATGAGCGGATGGATCATTTTGAGAATTCTTTGTCCGCGTACACTCGGACTATGTGTGAGACTTCTTCACGTGCCGAAGAAGATCGTCGTCTTGCTGCTGAAGACCGCCGTGTCGCAGCTGAGGAATGTCGTTTGGCTTCCGCCGAATGGCGTAAGACTCAATCTCTCCTCCATTCTATCCTCGCCCATTTACCCTCTAGCCCGTAGCTTGTTGCGAGTCTGGACCTTATCTTTTTGTTTCATATGTAAATATTTCTCTTGTATCTTTTGTTTTCCTTTTGAACTTTCAAAATTTGCTATGTATAGGTTGCTCTAGTAGACATGATCTATGTACAGCTCTTTTGTAATCATGTAAACTTCCTTTTGAATGCAAATTCTCTCTTTTCTGTTAACTTTTTGTTCATTATTTTTTTTGTATTTATGCTTGTGCTATTAATGCTTTTTGTAGTTGTCTCTCCCTGTTTTTCATGATGCTCTCCAGGTTGCGCAGTCCAATTCAAGTTTGGGGGTTCTTCTCACCATGCCGTTTCCTCCCCCTGGGTATTTTTGTTCCTTTTTATACTCTTTGTCATTTTTGTCTTTAACTTACATCCATGTCCCACATTGAGGACACTGTGTCGTTCAAGGTTGGGGGTGCATCAAAGCATTCTTGGCATAGTTTTGGTATCATATTTTTGTAAAGCAATGATAGTGTAACTTGGAACTTGTCGGAGACAAAGCATATGTTTAATACCTTGTGTATAGAAGCAATTGAGAAATTTTTGAAAATAAAGAAATTTGAATTTGAAGTGATCATGCAAATACAATGTAGTCTGTATAAATGCCTCAATTAGATTCTTGCTGGATTTACACTCTTATAAGCTTCACAATGCACAGATGCACATTGGAAACTTAACTGTGAGGCATGCAACTTGATCAACCTTGACCTTGGCCTAGTTAATCTGATTTGATGAACCTGATAGATGAATATCTTTGGCATGATTTAAGTTGGACCTAAAAAAAAAAAAAAAAAATGAGAAAGAAAGAAAATAATGACCAGTTGAAGTTCGTAGCCTTTCCAACTCGAGCTATTAAGCCCTGTGGAGTGTCTCTACACTTAACACCCTAAAGCCGTCTGGTTTGGGAGTTGTTGGCCTAACGCTTGCTACATGGGTTGGTTAGAAAGCTTAAAGAACTTAAACATTGCACGGTCATTCAAAAAAATGTGTGTAATAAACATGGTTTGTTGGAATTCGTAGTCTTTCCAACTTGAGCTATTAAGCCCTAGGAGTGTCTTTACACTCAGCACCCTAAAGCTGTCTGGTTTGGGAGTTGTTGGCCTAACGCTCGCTACATAGGTTGGTTAGAAAGCTTAAAGGATTTCAACACTGCACAACCATTTTATGTTTCACTTTTGAGTTTTAATAAATTCTTAACAGGCAACAAAAGTTGTCTTGAAAATAAAATCATGCCTTAGGGACTTCATGTAAAGGGGAATTCATTGATTTGAAAACTTATGCCTTGGAATTGGAAAAGAAAGTAAAAGCCGCATGTTGAGAATTCAATTCACTTTCACTGGAGTTTGAGTTATTTCCATTTAAGAGATGACAATAGAATTATTTATATGGACTATGATGTTGATGCATGCATGTTGAAATGGTTTTTGCCAATTTTTGTATCAATGCTTCATATATGCAAGGTAGTCTTCCCAATGATCCCGTCTCCAGCTCTTTATCTATTTCAAGTTGTATTTGAACTATGTTTATATTTATTTTTGCCATTGTCGATATTTTTGTAATAGCATTCCCATGTTTTTCATTCCATTGAGCTTTGCATTTTGGTTTTGCTAAGGGACTAGCAAAATGTAAGTTTGGGGGTGTAATAAGCGCCGAATACTGTATATTCAAGCGCCCTAAATTACATTAGTTAAGTCCATTAATTGATTATTTTATGTAGATTATCTCCATTTGCATGTTTTTGTACATTTTCAGGTTAAATTGCAAAAAGGAAGCAAAAATGATGCCTTGTGGAATTTTCAACAAAAGGGGTGCCAATTCTGAAATTCTGGCAGCAGTAGAGCCCGGCCTTCCTCGCCATTTTTGACCTAGAAAACTCGATAACTGGACTCCCATCAAAACATAAAGTTTGTAAAGCCCTGAATTAGATTTCCAAATCTTCAAGCGGTTTGTCATTCAGAGTTCGGAGCAGAGAGTTATGATCTTCTTACCAGAGGTGTGCAGAACTGCCTGGCAGCACTGAATTGCTGCCTTTCTCCCCATTTTCGACCAACCAGACTTGAGAATTGGGTCTTCATCAAAACATGAAGTTTTTAAAGCTCTGAATCAGTGCTCTAAATATTCAAACAGATCATCATTCTGAGTTTGGAGCACAAAGTTATGGTCATTCTTCCACAGTGGGTCAGTGATGGGCAAGAATTGCATGTTACACATTACACTAATTTCGGGTGCTCGAGGCCACCCTTAGAGTGCTCGAAATTTGGCCAGATTGCAGCTCGGAAATGAACCCCTCTTCAGCCCACTTGTGCATTGGTTTCCACATTTCCACCCTCTTTCTTTATGGAGTGGTTGGGAATGTCTTTGGAGGAGAGAGAGAGCTTGGTTGAAAGATATAAGGCAACTAAGGGCCACATGCATCATATCCTTCATTCTACAAGATTAGAGGAGAGAGAAGAGAGCAAGAAAGGTGTTCTTGAAGCCTAAAGAAGGGAGCTCAAAAATGGCTTGTCCATCCATGCTTCTTCCTTCTTCTAGCTCACTCATGGGTAACTAAACTCCATCTAGGGAGGTGATGAAGCCTCCCTTTTTGTTCATGTTCTAGATTAGGTTCTATTTTGGGGATTATAATGTATAAACTTTGGTCTTTTCATAGTTTAAGAGCTTATTACTTCTTGTAATGAATATTCATGTTTAAATGATTGATGTGAGTTCTTTAGCTTGTCTTGATATTTCTTACATTAGTCTTATTGCTTTTATTTTCATAGTGACAATGAAGATATTAACTATGAATGGTTTTCAAGGCATGTTGATTTTGAAACTCGATATTCCATTGCTTAGGTACCTCCTTTGATGGACTATGCTTGATTCTTACCTTCATGTGCTTCATCATTTGATTGAATGCTTGATGGTCTTTTGCTTAAGTTAATGTATTTGATACTACACCCTAGTCTAGGTAGTCCAAATGTGTTGTCTTTTGATAGACCATTCTTGTTTTAATCTCATGAACTTTTTATTGGTTATGAAGCAACTATGTGTTGCTACATAATTCTTGATCATTACTTATATAGTGTTTATCCCCAATTTAGTCTTGATTTAGCATGTATTTAGAGCGTAGGTGGATTCACTTCCCTAGTTTCCCCTTTTATTATCTCTAACTCTCATTTACTAGCATTCTTGTTTTATGCACACTTCAATTACTAGCTTAGTGACAAACCAATCAACAACTCCTCATTACACCTTATCGTTCTAAAATGACTCTAGATACTTAGGTTGTCTTAAGACTAGCGCAGTCCCAGTGGTTCGACTTACCCGACCAATAGCCCTATTTTACAATGATTCGTGCTATTGCGAAGGTTGATGTATGATTGACCAACCGATCACCACCAAGCAATGTTTTTCTATACCCTTAACAAGTGATTAATGAGGGTAATGTGTGTTACAATATTGATGTGTGTGTGTGTTTGGTTGATTCAATTAGCAAGGGTGACCAATTAGGCATACATATTCTAATCAACATGTGAAAAGCTCAATATATCTAGCAATTAAGTAAATATTGTCTAAATAGCATGTGAAAAGCACAACATATCTAACAAGAAATAAGCACGGACCATCTAGAAAATCACAAGAGCATTCTTTTAAGCACAATGTTTTGATAATCTCTAGATCTATAGCATTAATACACATAGACATGCATCAATAACACAAGAAATAGAGACAAACACATGAACATTTATTCTAGCATACATAGACATATGGATGAATGAAATGATCAATTGGAAGCATTAAACCACATAAATCATTGAATAAACAAGATCTATATATATAAAAGTGTCAAAACATGTATTAAAACACTAATCTCTCAATAATACACAAGATTAAGATATAGAAAGCATGCTTGGGGCTAACTCTAGCCCCAAGAGGATGTCTAGCCACTTATGTTGATGTTGCTTCAACCCTCAAGGGCTAACTCCATGGTTGAGATTTGCTCCTTGGATGATGAAGAGTCTCCAATGGTGTCTCTAGCCTCATCCTCCTCTTCTTCCTCCCTAAAGCTTGCCTCCTTTGAGAATAATCCCTAGAACTGTATATATCTCAAAAAGTGCATCATATTCCTTTTATAGGTAGGTCAAGTGACACACAAAATGAGCTAGGGTCATGCAAAGAATATTCTCTAATGATTGGATAGAGGACGGATTGAACAAGCTGGCTTTTTAACTTTTTCGCACTGGAGGAAGTTCGATTGATCGAACCTTGGACTTGGATCGATCGAACTTGGCTGAGATCTATCGAACTGAGGCTGGATCAATCCAACTGGTTGAGATTTTTGGGAAAAGACAAATTCAAGATATTTTGGGAGATATTTATAGGAAAAGGACAAAAGTGGTTAGTGGGTAGTACAGCTGTGGATAAGATCAAACATTTGAATAAGGACAAAAGTGTTCAATCGATCGAAGGGTGGTGTTGGATTGATCGAACTTTAGACTTTCTGCTTTGGGTCAAGGTTTGGATCTATCTTGAAGTACTGAGATCGACCAGTATGCGATCGATCGAACCTTGAAGTTGGATCGATCGAACTTTGCTGCTTCCCACCTTTGGCTCCATTTGCTTCTTTCTTTCTCCACTTTGCTACTTTCTTTGTCTAATCCCAGAATTGTTTCAATTAAGCTCTTATTTGGCTGAGTTAGCTTATTTTCGGGATAAGTGCCAGAAAATGAAAATAATACGAAATCAATCTAAAACGGTAGAGTAAGATAGATAAAGGTACTAGAACGCTTAAGCTTAAGGGGTTCAAATACACACTTTTTAGCGCTCATCACACCCCCAAACTTCAATATTACTAGTCCCTAGCAATAAACTAGAAAGTAAAGGAATGAAACGAACAACTATACAAGTATGAATCTAGAAAACAATAAATGGATAATGCCACTTTCGTAGGGAACATAATTGCATTTAGCATATGCAACAAGCTTTTTAAACCCCTAGGTTACCCCTAGTGGACAAGTGAAGTCTAGTGAGGGTTTCCAGAAATGGTACCCACAAACATTAAGCTCATTCTTTCAAAAAAGGTACCAATATTGCAAACAAGCATTGGGAGAAAACTACCTCAAGTATGCAATTTTTTTAAACATTTCCAAGCAATCTCCCAAAATCTCAACATCAAGCAAGCAAGTATGGTCCTCCACACATCAAGAAAATGATCATGCAAATCAAAACAACTCTAGAATCCTTTTTGAGTGAACCAGCATCAAAGGTGTTGCTATCTTAGCCAACTACAGAAATGATCACATCCTTACCCTCAAACTAGCACACAAATCTAGTACCGATCATTAAGACAAAAAGTGGACCTTTTATTAAAGCTTTATTGTTCTAGGTGCGCTTATTCATTTCACTCATCACTTTTTTTTTTTTTTTTTTTTTTTTTTTTTTTTTTTTAGGATCAAAGATGGAAGCATGGTGCAATGTGTTGATCTCTTAAGCTTTCTAGCAATCCATGAGGTCGAGCGTTAGGTCAATGACTCCCAAACCAAACGGCTATAGGGCATTAGGCATTCAAATACCCTTATGGACTTACAAGCTCAAATCAACTAGGCTACAAATCAAGACAACCTCCATCTAATCATTTCCCACTTCTCACCTTTTGGGAGAAGTCTTTACTTTTTATTGTTTTTGCTTTTGCTCTCTTTTTATTTATTTATTTATTTATTTTTTGGTTGTAAGCAAGTTCAATTATTAACCTAGAATTTGGGCCCTCCACCTTTCGGCGCGAGAAGTTTAGTGCTTGATGAGGCTAAAATCCCAGCTACTTAGTGAAAAGGGGTTGTTATCCACCTTTATCAAGAATGAAAGCTTTCAATGCACTACTAGCTCAATTAGGATATAACCAATTCAATAATCAATAAAGCATGTATCCCACAAATGAATGCTAGTGTGCGTCTGTGCTAGTGTAGAAAATTAGAGTGAATATCAAAACAATCACAAAATCAAGATGATGTGGACCACAAGTGCAAGCAAGATATCAATTTTTCAAAAAATTTACTCCTAAATGGCTTCCACAAGGCATACAAGGAGTATTGGACTCTCAAGTTAAGAAATTTTTAAATTTTAAGCAATATAGTCCTCAAAAGATCAAAATCATAGCTAGATATGGACTAATCATAGAAATATCCTTCAATTGCACAAGTCATGCTCAAAATCTTGAAATTAAAGCTAACACTGTAAAACACCATTCCCCTCAAACTTAAATGGCACAATGTCCTCAATGTGCAAGAGAACAAAGGAAAGAGTATACCAGTGCAACTAAGGCATAGAATGATCGGGACTGAAATATCCGAAGTGGGTGGCATGGCCCCCCCAAACTTGGGATGAACTGTGGTCCTGAAAATTGGCACTTGGATAAACTCATCAGATAACAAAATGGGAGAATTAGTGCACAGTGGACATGTAAGTGTAAATGGGATAAACAGATAAAGAGATGAGAGAGGTATAAGGGTGGTCCTAAAAATCGGGTAGCATTCTCTCACTGAAGTCACTGTGATGCACCTGATGGAGTTAAAAGGACAGATGTATCAATAAAAGCATACGACATCCATCATAGATAAAAACAATAATAAAGTGCAATACATCTAGTGTCAAAGCCGACAGACCCGGCTGCAAAAATAATAGTATCATAAGTGTAGTAGACACACAACATAGACAGAGAGCATAAAAAGATAAAGAGACTGGGAGTCTCAGGCAGAGGGAACTCCACGGATCTCCCTGGCTAAGTCATCAATGGCAGTCAAGATCTCCGTCAGAGGAGAGCAATGTCAACTCTAATGGCAGCCAGCATATTCAGACGAAGGGTAGCAATGTCAGCTCTAAGGGCAACCATCATATCCTCCAAACTCTGAAGTTGCTCCTCTAAGCGACATATCTGATCATGAGCCTCAGGTGTGGCTGAAGTAGAAGAACTGTCATTTTTAGTCATGGTCTGCAAAAAAGAAATCTTGCAATCGGAGTTAGCGCTAGAATAAATAATTGAAAGCACAATAGAAACATGTATGTCAAATAAGATAGACAAAACATATATGACATGAATCTATGCAAGCGACAAGATATAAAACCTGCTAAACAATGTAAATATGAAATGCATCCAATGTGGAATATCACAGGCGTTGGGCCTATATGAGATGGCATGAACATTAGGCATGGTGAATGAAGTGTGTGTATGAGATCTGTGAAATTCGATCGATCACAAAAAGGTTTGAGATCGATCTCAAAACTTCAATCGATCTGAGGTATGAGTTTGATTGATCTCTTAAGATCGATCTGAGATACAAGTTCGATCGATTGAACTGTGCGATGAATGTAAACAGTCACAAATCTGTGACTTTGGAAGCACGGGGCCCACACGAACGTGTTCGTGGGCCCATTAACACAACAAACATCAATCCCAATCACCTGGAATGGCTCACACTCCCAAAAATCAAAGTAACTCATCACAATGGACACGACATAAAGACGAATATAGATATATATACATGAAAAGCTTAAAACTTCATCTATGGCCAACAATCATCATAAATATTGGAACAGATCAAATACTTAAAGCATACTCTTAACAAATCGAGGTGTAAAATCAATAATAGGGTCTCAGATCTTACCTTGAATCAAAGAGAGGAGAGATGAAATGTGAAGAGAAAGAAGATCCGAGAAGAGGGAGAGATCGATACCTGGTTCACTCCTGAGATCTCGCTGGAGATGGAGGAAATGGGTGAGGTTACAGTGGCGTAGGAACTAGGGTTTGGAAATGAGGGAGAATGAGATCTTATCTTCGGTTCCATTTAAAAATTATCGCTCTTTAGTTCGATCGATCGAACTAGAATCACAGATCGATCGAACTTTGAATGATTTCTTCACAAAGAATTTTTGGATTTTTTTAAAAATAAACAATAAATAAAATAAAACAAAATCTTTTTGTATTTTTGAAATATTTTTGAGAAATAAAATAAAATAAAATGAGAATAAAATAAAAATATTTTTGGATTTAAAAAAAAATTGAAAAAGTCAAAACAAAGTCAAACAATGGAATGGAGAACTGAGATCAATCTGAACAAAATGTTCGATCGATCGGACAGAGGGCAAAAATATGCAGGTTTTTGGCTCAGAAAATTGGATAAGTGTTGGAACTTGAAGATCGATCGAGCATCGGAGTTGGATCGATCGAAGAACTTCCGATCGATCTTGAAATGTTTCGATCGATAAGACAGAGAGGTGAAATATGCAGGTTGATCGATCTTGAAATGTTTTGAAGTTGGATCGATTGAAGGTTTCTTGATCGATCTAAGAATAAGTTCGAATGATGGGACAGAGAGGTGATTTGGATGCAGGTGGAAAATTTTTCTAAGTGTTGGATGCAGGTGGAAGTTCGATCGATCGAACTCTCAACTGAGATCGATCAAACTTATGCAAAATGCTCAATCACAACACAAAATTTCATGCAATCCTAATCACAGTTCCTAGCAATACATATGAACCAAAAACAAGTATCTAGACTTCGCAAGAAATGAAATTTAAGATAGAAATGGGGGAGGAATAGGGTTTTGACACCCTACGAAATATTTTTGCTAGTCTTTAACGTCTCTAGCAAGACATTGGGCTCTTTTAGCTCGGATCAAAGATCTTGTTATGCATCCTCTCTTTATTGGGGTGATGAAGGCTTTGAACTTTTCCCAACAAATGGTTCTTTGAAGAACTTGTTGGATTAAGCTTAAACGAAACTTTTGATCCCTTGTCAATGCAATCTTCTATGTGTTCATACATCGGGTCAACTAGATGTGCAACTTTCAAATGTCTTTAAAAGACTTGACCCTCTATGTAAGGTTTCAACCTTTGTCCATTAACTTTGAAAATGTTCCCCTTCATCAAGTTTTTTATTTCAACCGCCCTATGAGGTGCAACAGAGATGATTTCATAAGGACCCTCCTATTTGGTTCTCAATTTCCCAGGAAAGAGTTTCAGTCTAGAGTTAAAAAGCCAAGTTTTTTGACCGGGTTTCAAAGACTTTTTCACAATATGCTTATCATGAAAGGCTTTGGTTCGTTCTTTGAAGATTTTAGCATTATCATAAGCATTGTGTCTCAACTCTTCTAACTCACTCAATTGAAGTAGCCTATTCTCTCCGGCTTTATCAAGGTCAAAATTGAGCTTTTTAACTGCCCATAAGACTTTATGCTCTAGCTTAACCGGAAGATGGCAAGGCTTTCCATATACAAGCCTATAAGGAGACATGCCAATGGGAGTCTTGTATGCCGTCTGATAAGCCCACAAAGTATCATTTAGCTTTTGACCAATCCTTCCCGGTGGTGTTAACCGTTTTCTCAAGAATACGTTTAATTTCCCGGTTAGACACTTCAACTTACCCACTTATTTGAGGATGGTAGGGAGTGGCTACCTTATGAGTGACGGTGTACTTAAGAAATAAATGCCTCAAGAATAGATTGCAAAAATGTTTTCCTCCATCATTTATTATAGCCCTTGGCATACCAAAACGAGTAAAGATATTGGATTTAATGAATTGAATGACCACGGAGTGGTCATTTGTTTTGGTAGCACATGCTTCCACCCACTTAGAGACATAATCAATGGCAAGAAGAATGTATTGAAAACCATAGGACATAGGAAATAGACCCATAAAATCAATGCCCCATATATTAAAGATCTCAACAACAAGTATATTGGTTAAAGGCATTATATCTCTTCTAAACATTGTCCCCATCTTTTGACATCTCTCACATAATTTGCAAAAATTGTAGGCATCTCTATGAATAGTGGGCCAAAAGAGCCCACTTTGAAAAACCTTCAAGGCGGTCTTCTTTACACTAAAATGCCCACCACATGCAAGAGTGTGACAAAACACTAGGATGCTTGGAATTTCAGTCTCCGGAATGCATCTTCTTACAATTTGATCCGGACAATATCGGTATAAGACAGGGTCTTCCCAATAGTAATTTTAGTTGTTGGCAAAGAAACGATTCTTTTCGTTCTTCGTCCAAGAAGTTGGTAGCTTGCCTACTGCCAAATAATTCATGATGTCGGCAAACCAAGGCATTTTTCCATTAGAAATTTGAAAGAGTTGTTCATCTAAAAAAGAGTCACAGATTCGTAGACTAGGGAAAGGCTCTATCGATAACCTAGAAAGATGATCGGCAACCACATTTTCAGTGCCTTTCTTATCCTTGATTTCAAAATCGAATTCCTAAAGAAACAAAATCCATCTAATTAACCTAGGTTTTGTTTCCCTTTTTGTCAATAGATGCCTCAAGGTGGCATGATCAGAATAAGTAACAACCTTGGACCCTAAGAGATAGGAACGAAATTTATCAAGAGCATACACTATGGCAAGTAATTCTTTCTCGGTAGTGGAGTAATTCAATTCAGCTCCCGTGAAAGTTTTACTTGCATAGTATATGGCACAAGGAAGCTTTCCCACTCTTTGTCCCAAAACTGCCCCCATGGCACAATCAAAAGCATCATACATGATTTCAAATGGCAATGACCAATTGGGAGGTTGCATGATAGGAGCAGATGAGCGTCTAAGCATGCTTGGTCAAAGACAAAAGGAGTTTCCTTGGCAAGAAGGTTGCACAAGGGTCGAGCAATTTTGCTAAAGTCTTTGATAAAACAGCGGTAAAAAAAAACAGGACCTAGAAAGGAGTGAACCTCTCTCACTGTTGAAGGTGGAGGCAATTCAAAAATAAGCTCGACCTTTGCTTTATCTACCTCTACTCCTCTCCTTGAGATAACGTGACCCAAAACAATACCTTCTTGAACCATGAAATGGCTCTTTTCTCAACTAAGTACAAGGTTGGTTTCAGGACATCTCTTAAGCACTAGATCTAAATTTTTGAGGCGTACATTAAATGAAGACCCAAAAATAGAAAAATCATCCATGAAAACCTCTAGATACTCTTCCACCATATCCGAGAAAATTGACATCATACACCTTTGGAATGTGGCGGGTGCATTGCACAAACCAAAAGGCATCATCTATAAGCAAATGTGTTGAATGGACATGTAAAGGTGGTTTTCTCTTGGTCTAGTGGGTCGAGGGCTACTTGATTGTACCCCGAATAGCCATCAAGGAAGTAATAATATTGTTGCCCGGCCAATCTCTCTAGAATTTGATCAATAAATAGCAAGGGGAAGTGATCCTTTCTAGTGACGGCATTCAATTTACGGTAATTAATGCATACACGCCATGAATTGGCAGCATGCTTAGAGATTTCCTCACCCTTTGCATTTTCCACCACCGTAATCCTCGATTTTTTGGGAACTGCTTGAGTTGGACTCACCCATTTGCTGTCAGAGATTGGGTAAATGATTCCAGCATCTAAGAGTTTGACAACTTCCTTCTTAACTACCTCCTTTATGTTTGGATTAAGTCTCCTTTGGGTATCCCTAAAGGGTTTTACATCATCTTCCATAAGTATGCGATGCATACAAATAGAAAGGTCAATTCCCTTAAGATCCGCCACACTCTATCCTATTGCTTCCTTATTTTCTTTAAGCACATTTGAAAGAGCATCTTCTTGGTCTTTTTCAAGACTTGAAGAAATGATAACCGGAAGAGTCTCTTTTGGTCCTAAGAATGCATACTTGAGATTGGAAGGTAGAGTTTTAAGCTCAAGAATTGGTGGAAAGACTAAAGATGAGACCGGTGGAGTGCTAGAGAGTGGAGGAAGAGGTTCTATTGGAGTTTTTCAAGATGGAAAATCTAAGCTTGCAATAGATTCCATGAGATTGCTTACTTCATCTATTGATTTTTTATCATCAAATCCACAACTTCCATACATTTCAAGAAGACAAGAAACAAGAGGATCATCGGATAAAAGAGATGAAAGACTATCCTCAATTGGTTGTTTCATTACCATCGTTGAAATCGATTCCTCAACAACCTCATCTAACACATCTACAAGGCAACACTTATCTTCATCCATAGGATGTCGACTTGCATAGAAAACATTAAGTTTGATCATCATATTGCCAAAAGAAAGGTCCATAATCTCGGATCTATAATTAATTGTTGCATTTGTGGTGCCAAGGAATGGTCTTCCCAAAATGATTGGGATGTGGTTGGAGGGATTAGCAACCAGTTTGGTATCAAGAACTACGAAATCAACTGGAAAGTAGAATTTATCCACCTTGACAAGAATGTCCTCAACCATGCCTCTAGGTGTTTTAACGGATCTATTGGCCATTTGAAGCACCACCGAGGTTGGCTTCAATTCATTCAACCCTAATTGGACATATACGGAGTAAGGAATCAAATTGACACTTGCACCTAAGTCAAGAAGAGCTCTATGAATTTCATAGGTCCTGATTACACAAGAAATAGTCGGAGCACCGGGATCTTTGAACTTAAGCGTAGTGTTTTGTTGAACAATGGAACTCACTTGTTCCGTGAGGAACACTTTTTTAGGGCTTGGTCCCTTGCACTTCCTCTTTTGTGTGCAAAGATCTTTCAAGAATTTTGCATAAGGTGGAATTTGCTTAATGGCATCCAAAAGAGGAAGATTGATTTTGACTTGCTTAAAAACTTCCTTTGGTAGTTCAACCCTATTGTCCACTTGCTTACCACTTCTCAAGGTGGTGATGGCTTGCACTTGAGCTTGGGAAGAACACCCCGATGTAGGGTTTGCTTCCACACGAAATTGGGCTTTTGGATTCCTCTCGGGTTGACTAGGCAATTTCCCAATTTCTCTTGCATTCAATGCATTAGCTATGGTCCCAATTTGGGATTCAAGCTTTGATATGGAGCGAGAGTGGGAATGCAACAAGTTGGTATCCTTCTTTAAGCTATCCAAGGCCATCAAAACCTTATCTTCAAATGTAGAGTTACTAGAAAGTGCTTGAGGATAATGAAAGCCAACTTGGGAATTACACATTTGAGAAGGTGAGAGGTCATTCATCCTTTGATGATGGGAATTACACATTTGAGAAGGTGAGAGGTCATTCATCCTTTGATGATGGAAAGAAGAAGAGACGAACCCTTGAGAACCTCCATTTCTTTTATGAGGTGGAATGCATTTTCTTTGAAGATTTTTAGCTTGATAAAGGTTTTCATTCCACAATGGAACATATGCAATTAAATAAGGGTGAGCAAATGTAGCGTTAACTTGTTCAAAGTGTTCATTAACAACATGTCCATGAGGACAATTGAAAGTAGTGTGCAAAACACTTGAACATGTCATGCAAGGCTCACAAAGATGAGTTGTATGATGAAAAGGGGGTGAATTGATTGCCGGTTTTTGATTCAACAAGAATTGATCAAGTTTTTGAGAAAGAGTTTTAACCTCGGCTACAATTTCCCTTGAACTTTCAATTTGACACACTGTTACACTTTTCTCCTTTTTATTAAAACCATGATCAAGCTGAGAAGTGTAATATTTGTGCAAAGAGTTTTCACTCATTTTTTCAAGAAGGTGCCAAATGTCATTTTCATGTTTTCCAAAATATGAACTTCCACATGAAGTATCAACTATGTCCTTTTGTATGTCGGATATGCTTTCGTAGAAGTATTGGACAACTTGCCATTTTAGAATACCATGATGCGGACACTTTCTTAGCAAGTCATTCAATCTCTCCCAAGCCTCATGCAACAACTCTCCTTCCCTTTGAGAAAATTCTCTAATTGAAGTGCACATTACATTGGTCAAACTTGCGGGGTAATTTTTAAAAAAAAAACTCATTTTGCATTTGTGCCCAAGATGTTATTAAATTTACCCCTAAAGTATTGAACCAATGCTTTGCTTATTTTTAAGTGAGAAAGGGAAGAAGAGTAATTTAAGAACTTCCTCCGGGACATCCATGTACCTCACGGTGGAACATAGTTCAAGAAATTCATTAAGATACCTATATGGTTCCTCTTCATCCAAGCCATAAAAGAGTGGACACATTTGAATGGTCTCGGGCTTGATTTCATATTGATTAGCCTCAAAATTAGGCAACACAATACAAGTGGGTGCATGGTATGCATGAAGATTACAATGATCACGAAGGACCATCGGAGGAATTGGAGCTTGAACTCCAGGGCCATGTTGATTAAGAGGTAGGTTTTGCATGAAGCGTGGGCCTAAGTAGCCAAGATTACCCTCTAAATTTTCCATGTGAATGCCTAGAATGAATGATATGACAAGGTCTATACAAGACTACAAATGACACACAAATCACAACAAAACAAGCAAGCACTCCTCCTTCGCAACAAATCAATAATCAACAAACTTCCTCCACATACAATGATCCCATACTCCTATGCTCAAACAATAATGATGCAAAGAACAATTAAAGATTGCCTCCACGCAGGCTCACGATTTATCTAAGAAATTAAAAACAAGCCTCCACGCGGGCCGACGATTTAACTAAGGGATTGAGTAAGAAAGTCTCACAAAGGTCCTTTAGCACTTCAACTCCAAATTTAAAGCTTAGCTTAGCAATTTTTTTTAACTTTTTAGCACTTTTCCTTGCTTGCTTAGCTCCTTTGCTTGATGGCTCCTTTGCTTGCCTCCTAGCTTAATGCTCCTTGTCAAAGATGAACAAACACAATAAGTAATCAAGAGAAAAATAAAAACTAATTAAAGACACGATCAAAAGAGTACTAATTCATAATTGATTCCACAAATACGACGTTGCCTAATCCCTCGAACCGGCGCCAAAAACTAACCGGTGTTCTCGTCGTCCTACACCATCAAGCTTAAGGAGTGTGAATTAAGGCGAGGGCCAAGTTTTACATTTATAAAAGCCACTACTACCTTCACTAAAAATATAGTTAGGGTGAGTAGGGATCATCCCAAGGGATTGGAGTCGTACTTGGTTGTGGAATCGCAATTAGGGTTAGTAGGTCGAGTGATCAAACAAATGGTTGGTTTGTTGATTAAACTAGAGAGCAAATTAAACTAAATAATTGAATGCAATAAAGAGTAAGTAAGAGAGAGAAAGATCTTGGGGTTTATAGGTCACCACCAAGCAATGCTTTTCTATACCCTTAACAAGTGACTAATGAGGGTAATGTGTGTTGCAATATTGATGTGTGTGTGTGTTTGGTTGATTTAATTAGCAAGGGTGACCAATTAAGCATACATTGTCTAATCAACATGTGAAAAACACAATATATCTAGCAATTAAGTATATATTGTCTAAATAGCATGTGAAAAGCACAACATATCTAGCAAGTCATTAGTCCTTTCATTAAGCTCACAAGCCAAATACACCACAAGGTTAGAGACATATGCTACTTACATTCAAAAGTATGGAACATCAAACAACAAGCATGGATTGTCTCCCATCTAACAACTATGCTACCACTACACTACAATTAAGCTAATGACATGAAATTAAACTAATTAAGCTAAGGGAGAGGCATAATCCATCAAGAAATGAGCATGGACTATCTAGAAAATCACAAAAGAATTCTTTTAAGCACAATGTTTTGACAATCTCTAGATCTATACCATTAATACACATAGACATGTATCAATAACACAAGAAATAGAGACAAACACATGAACATCTATTCTAGCATACATAGACATATGGATAGAATGAAATGATTAATTGGAAGCATTAAACCACATAAATCATTGAATAAACAAGATCTATATATATAAAAGTGTCAAAACATGTATTACAACACTAATCCCTCAATAATACACAAGATTAAGATATAGAAAGCATGTTTGAGGCTAACTCTAGCCCCAAGAGGATGTCTAGCCACTCATGGTGATGTTGCTCCAACCCTCAAGGGTTAACTCCATGGTTGAGATTTGCTCCTTGGATGATGAAGAGTCTCCAATGGTGTCTCTAGCCTCCTCCTCCTCTTCTTCCTCCCTAAAGCTTGCCTCCTTTGAGAATAATCCCTAGAATTGTATATATCTCAAAAAGTGCATCATATTCCTTTTATAGGTAGGTCAAGTGACACATAAACTGAGCTGGGGTAGTGCAAAGAATATTCTCTAATGATTGGATAGAAGACGGATTGAACAAACTGGCTTTTAACTGTTTCGCATTGGAGGAAGTTCGATCGATCGAACCTTAGACTTAGATCGATCGAACTTGGCTGAGATCTATTGAACTGAGGCTGGATCGATCCAACTGGTTGAGCTTTTTAGGAAAATACAAATCTGAGATATTTTGGGAAATATTTTTGGGAAAAGGACAAAAGTGGTTAGTGGGTGGTACAGCTGTGGATAAGATCAATAATTTGAATAAGGACAAAAGTGTTCGATCGATCGAAGGGTGGTGTTGGATCGATAGAACTTTGGACTTTCTGCTTTGGGTCAAGGTTTGGATCTATCTTGAAATACTGAGATCGATCAGTGTTCGATCGATCGAACCTTGAAGTTGGATCGATCGAACTTTGTTGCTTCCCACATTTGGCTTCATTTGCTTCTTTCTTTCTCCACTTTGCTCCTTTATTTGTTTAATCCCAGAATTGCTTCAATTAAGCTCTTATTTGGCTGAGTTAGCTTATTTATGGGATAAGTGCCTGAAAATAGAAATAATACGAAATCAATCTAAAACGGTAGAGTAAGATAGATAAAGGTACTAGAACGCTTAAGCTTAAGGGGTTCAAATACGCACTTTTTAGCGCTCATCACCTGGTTCCCGTGGTGCTTTTGGTAATGACCATCTTAACATTGATGTCATTTGTATCGATAGGTTCCACGGGTAAGTTTGTTGGGGGCAGGTGACGAATTAGGGCTTTATACTGTCATGCTACCATACAGGTTATGTGTGGGCGAGTGTTAGTTGACGTCGATGCTACCTTACATTACCTAGCTAGTAATGCGAGTGTGGATGGGCACTTGATATTGTCGATGCTACCGCACCTTGAGTACGTTGTGGGCGGGTTCTAGTCACTATTCGTACTGCCATGTTGCTTCTGCTTGTGTTCCTTCTTTCAATGTGAAGTTGCCTTGATCTCTTTTGGGTGGTCGACATTGGGTTAGTATGGCAATTCGTTGGAGATGTGTCTCACAGTTCATGGTTTCGTGTCTTTTCGTTGATCTTGAGACCTTTGGAGTTGTCCTTAGGTACTTTATGACCTATTCCTTGGTGTGACCTTATATACGGTCCTTCTGTGGTTCTTTTGGGAATGTTCCTGATTTCGGAAATGAAATCTCTTTAAGGAGGGTAGGTTACAATGACCCAGTTATTGCCTTCCTTTCCTTTTTCCTCAGAATTTCACGAATGAATTTTTTTCGTTGAAATTTCTTTTCTTAGTTCAGTTTCTCGTCATTTAGTGTCGTCTCGAGTGCTCGAAAATGGTTTCTGAGACTCTTTCCTTTAAATTGACAACTTCCTTTAAGCACCGAGTCATTTTCACATTTTTCATTTTTCGACACTATTCACTTTTCGTCCTTTTCCCTATTTTGTCTTTTCCCCGTTTGTCACTTTGTTGGCATAACCTCACTTTTTGTGTTCGGAGTTGGTTTTTGACTTCATGTATCTTTATTCTAAGTGGTTTCTACGAAATATGTATCTTTACTTTTGTCGAAAAGCTCTCTGGTTGCTCCCGGTGTCCATAGAGGCATGGATGCATAGTTCTTCAGAAATATTTTTGTTTCTTGGCGTGTTTTTCATAAATAGATTTTGAAGATATTTTATTTCAGGGGTTTTTAAGAAAATATTTTTGGAAGATATTTTCATTTTGGGTCATTAGTGCAGTTTTCACTTTTTGAATGGGCCATTGTGTAATTAATGAAAGTTATTGCAAAAATGTCTCATTTTAAGCCTAGATTCTCGTACGGGATTCATTTTCACTTTTCGTCGAGTCATGTACTATTAGAATTTCCTTCTGATCGTCTTCCCCCAGTTTCAGGGTTTTTGGTCCCAATTGCCGCCGAACTTGTTCGGGGTATATCTCTCTGCTCGGGACTCAGTTTTTGACATCGTTTCTTCCATTGTTCACGTTTTCTCATTTTGGTCCTTTTTCGTTCACAGAGTTTTGTCATTTGAGAGCATCTGCTCAAATTTCACTTTTCCGTACCTAGCGGGGCCCTTTTGGGGCACTTTTAGGGTTTTCCTATAAAAGGGGTGTGAGACATTTCATTTTTGACCTTCTCCTCTCTTCATGCACAACCAGCAGCTGCCATGGCAGCCCAAGGGGGGCTACCACCCTTCTTCTCTCAATTAAACCTCCTTCTCTTTGTTAAAAAGTCATAGTGCCTTTGCGTTTTGTGTTTGTCTTAACGACGCACATCTTTCCCCCTTAATAGAATCCATTTTTGGCCAATTTTTGAGTTCTGGTTTGAGGTCATGATAGGATGTTGGTAAGTCCTCTTTGGAGTTTAATGTTCACGGCGTTATTCCTAACAAAACCTTGAAATATTGTCGGATTCGGAGCGGTTTGATTTTGATAGCTTTTGAGATTTTCATCTCAAATTGAGGTAGGGGATGTCTTCAGTTTATATTAATGTTATATTGATTGTTTTATAAGCATATACAACTTGTGAGCATGCCTTTGTTCAAGATCTAGAATTTAATTTAATAATTTTCTATGTTTAAGATTTAATTCTCATGATAGTAGGCACCTTAGAATTAAATTGTGGCATAATAGTAAACTAGGCCTTGGTATGTATATCAACATATATTAAATTGGGAGCATTTGAATAAGAAATGCAAATTGTATTTAATATTTATCTTTTGTGAAAGATTAATTCACAGAATTGTAACAAGCATGAAATCAACTTGTAATTTGATATTAAAATAGGCCTTGGTTTGTTCTTCAACCTATGTAAAATTGAGGACATTTGGAGTTATTTGGAAATCTAGAGAAAATTAATTAATGAGTTTAATTAATTTTATTTTAAGTGTTTTAATCCCTTGATTCGATATTTGATGTGATTTATGTGAAGATTTTGTTATGTCCCTTAACATATATTAATTTGAGATTATTTGGGATTGATTTGAAATCTAGAGAATTTAATTATTTTAGTTAATTAAATTCTATCTACTTGTTCCATGGATTTAACTATGTCTTTTAAAATATTTCTATGTTTAAATCAAAGAATTGGACTTAGCATGATATAGGATACCATTGTCTTGCATGACTTTTTTAAATATATCTTGTGCAGGTATATAGTTTGTTAGAATATTACAATTGTTTACCTTGAAAGTTAGTTACTAAATTGTAACTTATTTAATACTTATGGCTTAGGATGGTAATTTGGTTCAATTATTGTAAAATATTCTTACTTTGGGTATAAATTGCATATTGAGTACATGACATGTCACATGCTATATAGACTTGAATTCTAGGACATGGTTTGTATGGATTCAACCTTACTTGTGCGTGGAATGTGGTAACTTGCATTTGATTTTGTATAAGTTTTGAACTTATTGATTTTGGAAAGCTTGTAAGGACATAATTTATGTGATGGCTGGGTTTGGCTCTAGTATGTGAACAAGTGTCTTCTAAGTCATAAATGCACACTAGGTGGTACCTTGTGGGTCGTAATTACCCCGAAAATACTTGCTTGGTCTAGTGACCACATGTCTTAGTCTTTCCGCTATTTGATTTCACATTTAATTTCAAGTTGTTAATCATGGATTACTTGTAACTTAAGAATTGATGCATACCTTGGGTATCTGAATCTTATCTAGTATACTCGAACTTGTATACTTGCTCCGTGAGTTTAGATTGCATTTAGTATACTTGTACCGTGAATACTTGTCTTATGCGTATTTTATTTAGCTTAGTATACTTGTGTTTGTATACTTGATTTATGAGTACTCTATATATATCAAATACTTATGTATGTATGTTAGATATTGCTTATCTTGTTTAATATGATTTAGGGCACTTGAACATGCATGCTTGTATGTCGTGTATCATGTTTCAATATGGTTTAGTGTACTTGAGTATATATACTTGTATGCCGTTGTTCATTTCAATTGCATGAGTAGCTTAGGATGATCCCTGAGTCTCACTTATGACATAGACGTTAGGTGACATGAGCCATTTTGACTTGTTTCACCTTAAGGTGATAATTTTGTAAAATGATAGGTCTATGCATGCTCATTTCCTACGAGTAGCTTTATGTTACTCACCTCGAAGTTACTGGGGATTTGTTTCAGGTACGAAGGCTTGGTTCGTGATGCTCATCATTCCTTAGATGACTTGTAGTTTTTAAAATTCTCATTTCATGCAAATGTTAGCATAAAATGTCATTTTGTAGTTTTATATATCAAAACTTGTATCCTTAATTCCAAATATGTAATGTGTACCTAAGTAAACTTTTTAGATGTTTATTTTGTATGTATGACATGAGGCCAAGGGCCATTAATTCTAAAGTTTACAAATATGTTTTTAAAACTTGAGATTTTAGTACTTTGTACTATTCATCGACTTTTTTTTGAAAAATGTGTCGACCGATCCGAAACTTCCGAGGGTTTTATGGGTGTGTTTTAAGATTGCATTTTCAATTTAGGCAATTTAAAAAGCTCCCAAAGCCCAATTTCATTTCCTTTGGCAGCAGTTTGAAAAGATTTTAAACTTCTTGGGGGGTATTCTTGGCATTTTACAGTGCATTTTCTTTGTTTTCGTCCGCGTTGTCGGGTAGAAAACTTATTTGGGGGGGGGGGGGGGTTTCTTCTTCGTGTTTTTCCAGAAAAATTCGTTTGATGGCCCGTTTTTGCTCTCAGTTACGGACAGATCCTATAGCAGTTTTTTGACCCTCTTGACCTCTTCTGTTTTAGGGGCATTTTGGGTATTTCACAGTGAGTTTTTTTTTTTTTTTTTTTTTCCTTCGCGCAATTGGGTAGAAAACTCGATTTTAGGGGGGGCGGGGGGTTTTCTTTGTGTTTTTCCAGAAAAAGTCATTTCGGCTCTCAGTTCTGGCTGGAACTTTTCTTCCCCTAGCATGTCATGGTGCGCATGAGGTGTTCGTTTCGACGTCGTAACATTAACTTTTGTTTTCGCTCGTTCTCCTTCGTCCGGATTCTAAAATCGAGTGAACTTTTTTTTAACTTAACTAATTTTTCGCTATATTTCTAATGGTGTGCTTGGTTTCACCCGGATCTTCCTGGATAATTATCAGTTTATCCTTTTAGCCTTAAGTGCTCGTTTTTCTTTGTCATGCCGTTTCTCCTTCGTTCGGATTCCGAATCATGCAATTCTTGAGTCCATCTTGATTAGTTTTTTGTTATCTTTCCAGCGGTGTACTCAGTGGCACCCGAATCCATGATTTCATAAATGACTATTTTGCCCCTGAGGGCTTAATTGTTATTTATTATTATTTTTTATCTTAACTTCCACATTTGATTCTTTTGAGTTCCATGACCTTGTGGAACATCAAAGTGTCTTAGAGGTGTGTTGTGCCTTGGGAGACCGTTGTTTTGTTTCTTACTTCCACATTTGGATTCGTTATCGGGTCAATCTTTGATTTATCACAGGACGCACTGACTTGAAAAATCAAGGTTGTCACATTAAGTATTTTGGAGGTAAAAGAAAGGAAATGATAGTCTAATGGGTGTTGAGGTAGTTTAAGTGTAGAGAAATGAAAGAATTGGGAGAGATTTGGAAGAATAGTTATCACTTCAAATCACTCATATCTTATCCTCTAAAAACAAAGAGAAGATTGTGAGGGTTAAGTAATATTTTTATGATTCTGAAATTGCCCTCAACAATTACAAGGGAAATTGTTTTTCCACTTATGTCTAATCTATTTAAAAGTATATGATATTAATTTGGCTATTATTTTTATTTATTTATTAATTATTTTTTTAATCTTATCCAAATTAGAATACTATTATTTTTTTTCTTTTATCGTCTATCTATCCAAATATAAATAAAGATTATTACAGTATTTTCATTTCATTTCTAAAAAGGTAATTATGGTATTTGGAAAAAAACCATCATTTACTTGTGAAGTTATCATTTAACATTGGAATGCAATTCTTAAAAAAAAAAAAAAAAACAAAACAAAAAAAAGAAGAAAATTGAAGTGTGGATCTCCAATATTAATATAAGTTTGATTTTTGGGTGGTGGGAGTTGTCGAATAACTTGAACTTGGATTGACTCGTCCAAGTTTCATCTTCAAATGGAGGCCGATTGGTTAGGGGTATAACTTGCTTTTTTCCTCATGGCGGCTAACGCGTCTTAGTCAGTCCAAAGCTGATTCCCATTTCCATTATGTGGGCCCACAGTTTTACTGGTCCATGACAGTAGCTTTAGCAATTATAAGACACAATTGACTCAGTCCAACACATGTATCAATACAATCATGCATGATTTTATTTAAAGTTTGTAAATCATTGAAATATCAAAGTCTTACAAACAACTTTTTCATTGTCTGGACATAGAATAAATGGAAGTCCGTATCCTGGAATCAAAATCATATTCCAAAACAATTGTGTTCATACACGGGCACGTTGGCCGACTTAGACCTTTCAAATTGCAATAATTGGATTAGAGATGCAAGATTTTTAATTATCTCTTGTTACTATAAAATTTTATAATTTTATTATGATTACATTTTAATCCTTGTACAAGAGATTTTTTTTTTTTTAAAAATTTCTTGCCTTTTCTATGTTACGTTTGTCTTTTGGGAAGGCCAATCTTTCGAATTGAGAGTGCAAGTCAATATAGTGACATTCACTTTAGAGTGTGTTTATCCACAACCCATTTTACTTTACGGTGCGAATTAGGCGTTGCAAAAGCTGTGTTGTAATTGTAGCATTTGACTACTTATTTTATTTTATGTTTTGTATAAATGGTACCAATTTTTAATAAGTTTCAACAAGCCTAAAGGAGTAATGTTAAAATTACTTCAACGCATAAACCCTTCAAAAATAAAAAATTAGTAAAATTACGAGTGTTGCTAAAGTTATTCATATATATATAAATATATATATATATATATATATATATATATATATATATATATATATTCCTTCTCTATGACAAGAATGTTAAGGGGGGTAATAGTTAAAGGGGAGAAGGAAAGTGCAACGAATACGATATTCCAGACTCTTCCAACTATTCAGATAACACCACACTTGCATCTAAGTCATTAACTCTTCATAGGAAAAAAATTTATATAATAATAATAATAATAATAATAATAATAGTCTTTGGAAATGAAGGGTGTGACATTTGCTTCATGGAGTGCTTACCACTACTTATTCTACTTCAACCACTTTTAAAATTGTTGGTCCTTGTACTTTTATGCATTGACATGAAAATTGACCTAGAAAGTGGAATCGCCATAAGTTTGGCAAGAGGAGAGAGGAAAAACATCTAAGAAGTGAAATTCCCACTCTCATAATTAATTTTACTTGTTTTTTTTTTTTGGCAATATTAATTTTATTCACATTGTGCTTTAAAACTACGGAGTTTTTTTATTTTTCTTTTGCTAGAGTAATGATAACATCATCAATATCAATGATAAATGTTGAACGTTGAGAATTTTAAAAATATAAAAAAATATTAGTTTTTTAATTACTAATTAAAAACTCCAACACTTAAAATTCAACTTTTAAAATTCAACTTTTAAAATTTTAAAATTCATTTCCTTTTGTCTATTTTAAATTTGATAAAATAGTGGGATCTGATGAAATATTTTTCTTCTTATTTTTTATTTTAAGAAAGAACAATTTGCCATACCAATGATGATAGCTCACGTCATTTAGAAAGAAAGCAAATGTTTGGGTAAAAAAGTATATAAAAAGCTCTTTATACTCTTTACGAAATATGAAAAGTGTTATATTTTATACATACAAACATATTTTAATATTTCTTTTTATAAAATATTCTGAGATCAAGTGAGTCCCTTTACCATTCATTTCCCTCACAATTTTCTTCTTATTTTTTATTTATTTATTTTTTGTTTTAAGAAAGAACAAGTTGCCATACCAATGAGGCAAATGATGAAATAAAGTAAAATGAATTGACGTGGGGCGGGCCAATCCACTGAACTCTGATTCTTATCATGTCTCATTATTAGAGTGAATGTTTTTTTTTTTTTTTGGTTAAAATATTAGAGTGAATGTTGTGTTTGGAAGTTACACTAAAGTCAAAAACCTTTCTCAATCTGAATATAAAATAAATACAAAATAATTAATATATTTATTTGGCAACTATTTTTATTTTGTATTTCATATGAAAACACATGTAGTTTTTATTTTATTTTTTATTTTTTATTTTTTTGTGAAATTTCTTTCATTTCAAATTAAAACATGTTCGGTAATCTAAATCAGTATAACAATATGCATTTCAGAAGAACATATTATTTACTTTCCATTACCTTTTAAAAAAATTCTTCCTACAATTGTTCTGTTAGAACAGCCAAGACCAGTGATGGAATTTTTTTTTTTTTTTTTTTTTTTTCTTTCTTTTTTTGCTTTTGAATTTGGATCTTTTTCTAAAGCAGGTGTGGTACTGTGCAAACCACATCAAAGACCAGTGATGTTCGGTAATCTAAATCAGTATAACAATATGCATTTCAGAAGAACATATTATTTACTTTCCATTACCTTTTTAAAAAATTCTTCCTACAATTGTTCTGTTAGAACAGCAAAGACCAGTGATGTAATTTTTTTTTTTTTTTCTTTTTTTTTGTGCTTTTGAATTTGGATCTTTTTCTAAAGCAGGTGTGGTACTGTGCAAACCACATTAAAGATTACTAAAACCTATGAAGCACGGACACTGACACAGGATACGGGTATGACACGACACGGATACGGTGATACGACAAATTTTTAAAAAATAGGATACGGACATGGTAGGAATACGCCTAAAAAATAATATATATATATATATATATATATATATATAATTGTATATTCAAAATATAATTACTAGAACTTTGCACATTCATTTTCCTAATAACAAACAAGTATATATAAATACAAAATTGCAAAAAAAAAAAAAAAAAACAAATAACATGACCAATTTCAATAATTTCATCTTTGTTATAAGAAAAACATAGACAAGACAAAACAGAAAATAAATGAAAAATAAAGTTAATCCAAATTCTAAATGAAGATGTGCAGAAGAGACATAGTTATAATGAGCTAAATATGTACATGAATAAACATATATACTTTTAGTCTTTCACAAAGTCTTGTTCATATAACTTTTAAAAAAAAAAAAAAAAATGTTTTGTTCATGTACAGAGATAATTAAAGAGGAGGAGAGACTGAGAGAGGAAGTGAGAGAAAATAAGTTTACTGTGTAGTACTCTGTTGTCTGTAGTTGTTATTTTATTTTTTCAAAATTGTACTTTTAAACTTCTAAAAAATTATATTAGGTACCCCATTTATCTTTAAAAAAAAAATTACAAAATATACCCCGCCGTGTCCAATAAAAAATAATTTCTAGGCACTTCACAGAAGTGTCGGACACGCGTGTTCGTGTCCGAAAAGTGTCCGACACTGGTACGGGACTCCTGAGAGGAGTGTCTGTGCTTCATAGACTAAAACTTTCTTTCGTCATCACTAGCTCTTGTTTTTCACTAGATCCGCAATAAAAATACAAAACAAAAACAATTATCAAACATACTGTAATAAATATATGTGTATATATAGAGAGAGAATAATATCAATGAGAGAAAATGGAAAAGCTTTTAGCGAGAGAGAGAGTGAAAGAGAGAGAATTGTTTTTCCATTCAAGTGTGTCCACAAGCAATACATTGCATAGCTCAAATTTTAGCTTCCTCTTTATGCCACTAAAGATGTCTTCCCAGGTAAGCTTCAAAATGTGATCATATTTGAGGACCCTACACAGTTATAGATATATAAATAATACTCCCCCTTGGGGTCCACAAAACTACACTAAGAATATGCCTCGTTAAAACCTTGCTAAGGAAAACCCAATGGGACAAAACCCTAGCAAAGGGAAAAGAGTATAGTATTCTTGTGTATCTGAAAATGGTATTGCATATATTAAAAACTGCCTCATTAAAACCTTGCCAGGAAAACCCAATGGGACAAAACTTGGACGAAGGAAAAAGAGTACAACATGCCAATACCTCTTTGATCAATTGCTCCCCCTCATTAGTTTAACCCTGAAGATCTTTTAGTTGACGCATTCTAATGTTGTGCACGAGCTTCTTGAATGTTGTAGTTGGAAGCGTTTAAGTGAATAGATCTGCTAGATTTTCACATGAACGTATCTTCTGAATATCAATATCACCCCTTTTCTGGAGTTCATGTGCATAAAAGAATTTTGGTGAGATGTGCTTGGTCCTGTCACTTTTAATATACCCTTCTTTCATCTGTGCAATACATGCCGCATTATCTTCATATAATATTGTTGGGCTATCTTTTATTAATGAAAGATCACATGTTGTTCAAATATGTTGGATCATTGACCTTAACCAAATGCATTTCTTGCTTGCCTTATGAATTGCGAGTATCTCAGAATGATTTGAAGAAGTTACAATCATTGTCTGTTTCATAGATCGCCATGATATAGTAGTGCCGCCACAAGTAAACACATACCCTATTTGTGAATAAGCTTTATGTAGGTCAGACAGATAGCCGATATCTGCATATCTAACTAATTGAGAACTTGATGCTTTTGAATAAAACAATCCCATATCAGTTGTGCCACAAAGATATCGCAATATGTGCTTGATTCCATTCCAATGTCTGAGATTTGGTGCAGAACTGTACCGTGCTAATAAATTGACTGGAAAATTATATCAGGTCTTGTGCAATTTACAAGATATAAAAGAGCACCAATCGCACTGAGATAGGGTACTTCAGGACTAAGGAGTTCTTCATCATCCTCTCAAGGACGAAAATAATCTTTCTTGATGTTAAGTGATCAGACAACCATTGGAGAGCTCAATGGATAGGCTTTATCCATATAAAAACGTTTCAGAATCTTTTCTGTATATGTTGATTGATGGATGAGAATACTGCTTGAAAAATGTTCAACCTGCAGCCCAAGCCAGAATTTTGTCTTTCTGAGATCTTTCATTTCGATTTCTTTCTTTAAATAAGTGACCGTCTATTCGATCTCGTCCAATGTTCCCACAAGATTCAGATCATCAACATATACTGCAACAATAACAAAACCAGATTCTGATTTGTTAATAAAAATGCATGGACAAATATGATTGTTTACATACCCTTCTTTGAGTAAGTAATCGCTAAGGCGATTGTAACACATTCATCTAGATTGCTTCAATCCATATAAGGATCGCTGTAATTTTATCGAGTACATAGTATGTGGTTTTGTTTCAGGCATTTTAAATCGTTCTGGGATTTTCATATAAATATAACTGTCTAGTGATCCATATAAATATGCTGTAACCACGTCCATTAGATGTATATGCAATCTTTCTGTGACTGCCAAAGGTGTTATGAATCTAAATGTGGGTGCATCAATCACAGGGGATTATGTTTCCTCATAATCAATACCAGGTGTCTGTGAGAAACCTTGAGCTACAATTTGGGCTTTGTATCTCACTATTTCATTTTTCTCATTACGTTTTCGTACAAACATGTGACGCCCCAAGGTTTTTCAACTCGGTGCGTCAGTTATGACCTGGTAACGAGTCCAAAATGCGGAAGCAAAAGATAAAACCATAGTCCTTTAAGATATAAATCATCTCTAAGACACAAATGCAACATTTCATGAAGTCACGGAACTCAAAGAAAGCAAAAGCGGAACAAAGGTCAAAACGGGCAAAATCTATTAACCAAGGGGCAAAATGGTCAATTTGTAAATAAAAAGATAAAATTGATTCTAAACAAGTCAAACAATGTGAAAACAACCTAATCTAATCATTTCACAACATTCCAAGAGGTTCCAAGAATATCGGTCAAGAATCCTACAAAAACGTCTTTTTTCGATTTAAGCAAAAACTGACACTACCTCACTAAAACATGAATAACTCCCATTGTGATTGGAGTCTAAGAATGGCATAGGTACTATTGGAAATCTAACTCAAAATCCTTGAGTTTAGGCTAAAGAATCACCCCATTTGGATTAGAAATGAAGAAGTTAGGACCTTTTGAAGTTGGAACTTCAGTGCTGAAACATAACTTGGAAGGCTGATTAGTGAAGGCTATTTCGGTCGACCGAACTGAAGTTTCGGACGACCGAACTGAAATTATATTTTTAAGGAGAGGTTACTTCAGTAGACCGAAATAGACCATTGGTTGACTGAAATAGGCCATCGGTCGACTGAAATGGTCCTGAACAGTGAAAAAGGCTACTGGAAATGAGTTTTTACTATGCAATGAGTTTCCCAAAAGCCATCAGTCGACCGAAATGGAGTTTTGAACGACCGAAACACCTCAAAAAGCTGCTGTAAGACCTGATATATGCCAAAAACATTAAGGCTTAACCCAAACCCAAATCCTATGATGATTTAGTTCAAAAACAAAGGTTTAGAGTTGGTTTTCAAGGAGATATGAGTATGTGAACATGCCAACAAACCTAATGTGGATATTTGAATGTAAATCAATGACTCATGGCCTCATATATGTCAATTATAAGAATTTCATATGCCAAACCTCCAAAGTTGGTTAAAATGCATTTTTGAAGCAAGATTTGGTACTAAGTGACTACAAGTACTAAAGTGAACATGTTTGGCCCATGGCTTCATTACATACATGCTTCTAATGTCAAAAGTAAGTACCTAAGGATCATTACATATCAAGGTAGCTACATTAGCTTCCAAAATACCATACACCCATGTTATGTAAAATATAACATCAAAAGTAAGGCATGCTAAACACTTGCATGTCAATATACAAAAATGCTTTAAATTGCTCATAAGCTTCTAAGGATGATGATCATCCAAGAACATAGTCTCTTTACCTGTAAAACAACCTAAACCACTAAGGTGATTAATCAATTACTCGTAGGAAGAAGCATATGCGTATACCCTAAAGTTTCAATATCATTGCAAGATTAATATAGATGAATACAAGGGATCATTCTACTTAACGTCTATATTCAAGGTGTTCTAAGAAATCATCTTAAACTAGTGCAATAATACCATCATAACATAATAACAATATCAGTGTACTTAACAACATTAATTCGCCAATAACCAAAATCATAAGTTACAATTAAGCATTGGTTGTCAACTTGGAATTTAATGCGAAATCAATTAGTGGAATACTTGGACATCAAATCTTGGATAAAGCCAAGAACTAAACGATTATTCCGGGCATTAACCCGCTGGGAATACCAGCCTAGTGCGCATTATAAATGGGGAGAACTCATACCTCCCACACTAGAGCCAAACTCTAGCCATGTCAGTTGAAACAATGTCCCAAGAGAATCCAAAATATATCAAGTTCAAAACTTATACGCAATATTAAGGCATATATACCACCTTCCATGCACAAGTATTTTGAAACCACACAAACCATGTCTTAAGATTCCAAGTCTAGAATGACATAATAAATGACAAGTCTTTAATATGAAATAATGTGCAATACAATACCACCAACTTATCAATTTAAATCATGCCTCAACAATAAGCTTTATATACTAGATTACAACATTATAGGCTTAAGCTTTGAAAATAATTACAATTACCAATAGTAATTAACTAGAATGTAGAATTATCATAAGAATAGTATAGTAATTCAAATCAATAAGAGTTCTATACAACATTAACAATTCTACACAAAATACATACACAACATATATGCTTAAATCAATAAACCCTAAGTCAATCATAAGGATTTCCTATAATATGCTAGACTAACATATTAAAGGCATGTATACAATATATATTAAACCCCAATGGATTATAAAATACTAAAAATATAAATATACTACCACCCCTGCATCAATAGAGAATCGAATCTCTATAATCCAAGCAACCAAGCTTAAAATAGGAAAACAAAACAAGGGTTTTGAAGAGGAGAGCAAGAGGAAACTTTTGTCTCCCAAGGTTTATGGTCTAAGGTAAGTGAAAGGAGGCCAAAATGAAGAAGAAAGCTATTAACCAAGCTTTTCTCCAATGGTGACTAGGTTAGGGTTTTGAAGAAAAGTGTAAATGATAAAGATGAAATGAAAATGGTGAGTGAAAGGTCTAGAAATCCTCCACTCACTATGTGTTCTTACACTATCTCACATACACACACACACACACAATGCAAGCCTTATTTTGGTGCCTACACTTGTCACAAATCAATGGCTCCTTCCTAGGCTTAATCTTAAGCCTACACTTGTCAACCATCTAAGCCAACAAGTCCTCCAATCCTAGGCCAACAAGTAGGTGAATCTCCCCATCCAAATGCCAACAAGTGGCTCCATGAGAATATGACACTTGTCACATTTTTCAAAAATTGCAAAAAAGTCTTTTTTTAAAATATCTTCCAAATTAAATTACAAAAAGGTCCCTAAGATGAAAAATAATTATTTTACATAATTACACTAAAACCCCAAAAATCAAGAATAATTACAATAAAGTGTGCATCCATGCCTTTTACAAAAAAAGTAAGCAACTATAATGTATTTTCTACAAAAGTGAAAATACAAATGTCATGGAAATCAAATATCATGGATGCATGCAAAACTGGAATCAAATCCTAGCACAAAAAGTGAGATTATGCAAGGAAAAATGATAAACGGGAAAAAGATGAAATAAAGAAAAGACAGAATAGGAAAGAGACGAAAAAAGAAAATCACCGAAAAAAGAAAGGGGGGAAAATGACCGGGTCATTACGAAACACCCATTTGTACCCAATAGGATTAACACCTTCAGGTGTCTGGACTACTGGTCCAAATACTTCACGTTTAGCTAATGAATTTAGCTCTGCTTGTATCGCTTTTTTTCATTTTGGCCAATCATTTCTTCGTCGACATTCTTCGACGTTTTGAGGTTCCGGATCCTCATTATCAATATCAAGAGCAACAATATATGAGAATATGTTGTTGACAATAATTTCATTTCTATTCCATCTCATTTCATAATTTAGTGAGATCTCATCATTTTCAGGTACCTTTGTCTCATCAAGAGCATATGCCCCGTCAAGGGCCATATCATCATCTGTTACTTTTGCCTCATCAATATTTATTATTTGATTATTTTTAGGTACCTGAGACTCATTAAGAGCCTGTTCCTTATCAAAGGCTATTATCTCAAATTGATTAATAATATCTGTTACTCCTTTTGTGGCCTATTCAGGAGTGCCAACTTTTCTTTGTGATTTCCTCTTACAAGGAACAATATCTTTTGCACCGACTGGTCTACCACACTTCAGGTGTGTTTTAGATACATTTGCTACATTACTAACAGAAGGTCCCTCAGGGACAACAATTCGTGCTGGAACATTTGCAGCTGGTATATGTGATTTTATTACTTTCTTTGCATTAGTAAATGCATCAAGTAATTGATTTGCAACATTTTGCAAGTGAATGATCTTCTGAACTTCTCGTTCACATTGATTTGTGCGAGGATCAAAATGAGACAATTCTAGGGCATTCCAAGTAAGATCACATTGCTGCTATACCTTTTCTCCCCCTAATGGTGGGAAAACAGTCTCATCAAAATGACAGTCAGCAAATCGTGCTTTAAAGACATCACCTGTTAGGGGTTCAAGATATCTAATAATAGATGGACAATCAAAACCAACATAAATTCCAAGTCTATATTGAGGACCCATTTTAGTGTGTTGTGGTGGTGCAATTGGAACATATACAGCACAACCAAAAACTCGTATGTGCGAGATATTTGGTTGTTGACCAGAAACAAGTTACAATGGTGAGTACTTATGATAAGTAGTTGGTCGTATACGGATTAATGATGCAGTATGTAATATGACATGACCCCAGGCAGAAACAGGTAATTTTGTTCGCATAAGCAAAGGACGACCAATTAACTGAAATCTTTTAATAAAAGATTCAACCATACCATTTTGAGTATGAGTGTGTGTAACAGGGTGTTCAACATTAATTCCAATAGACATGCAATAGTCATCAAAAGCTTGAGAAGAAATTCAGCGGCATTATCAAGACGGATTGTCTTAATTGGGTAATCAGGAAAGTGTGCCCGTAATTTGATGATTTGAGCAAGAAGTCTAGCAAATGCAACATTACGGGTAGAAAATAGACAAACATGTGACCATTGTGTTGAGACATCAATTAAGACTATAAAATAGCGAAATAGTCCACAAGGTGGATGAATTGGTCCACATTTATCCCCGTGAATTCATTATAAAAATAGGGGAGACTCAATAATGACTTTTGAAGGGGATGGTCTAATAATCAACTTACCTTATGAGCAGGTAGTACATAGATGACTATTTGGTAAGACGATTTTTTGATCCTTTAGTGGGTGTCCATGTGAATTTTCAATAATTCGATGCATCATTGTACTCCTCGGGTGACCAAGTCGATCATGCTAAAGCATAAAAATTTTTGGGTCACAAGATTTTTTATGTATCACAATATTGGACTTAATTGTCCTAATGGTTGTATAGTATAATCCAGAAGAGAAAATAAGGAGTCTTTCTAATATTTGCTTCTTGCATGAGGTAATGGAAGTAATGTAGAGATATTCCACATTTCTTTCATTTGCGGTCTCAATATGATACCCATTACGACGCAAGTCTTTAAAACTCAACAGATTTTTCTGAGATTTTGTAAAATATAAGGCATCATTGATTTGTAATCTTGTTCAATGTGGTAAAATGATGTTGGCTCTTTCGGAGCCTTCAATCAAGTCGGTGGGACCTGAAATTGTACTGACACTAGCGTCTGTCAAAGTTAGGTGAGAAAAAATATTTTTGATCTTGAAGGATTGTGTGTGTCGTTCCACTATCTGCAAGACATATATCTTCTCCATTTATTTTGGAACTAGTTAGATCCATTCCTATTCATGCAAATTTCTTTATTAGAAAAGAAATATTTTTAACAAAAGAAACTTTAATACAAACTAGAAGATAAAAACTTAAATACAAGGAAAACAAAAACATAGTAGACAGAATATGAAAAGAAAATAAGATTAATTGGTGTGGACATTTCAGTAATGACCCGGTCTTTTTCATTCCTATCCCTTTTCTCAGATTTTTACGGATATTTTTTTTTCATTGATCTTTCCTTTCTGAGTTTGGTTTCTCGTCACTTAGTGTCATCTTGAGTGCTTGGAAATGGTTTTTGAGACTCTTTTCTTTGGATTGACAACTTCCTTTAAGGACCGAGTCATTTCCATATTTTCACTTTTTGGACACTATTCACTTTTCGTCCTTTTCCCTATTTCATCCTTTTCCCTATTTTGTCTTTTTCCCATTTGACACTTTGTTGGTATAACCTCACTTTTTGTGTTCGGAGTTGGTTTTTGATTTCGTGTATCTTCATTCTAAGTGGTTTCCACGAAATACGTGTCTTTACTTTTGTAAAAAAGTACTCTAGTTGCCCCCGGTGTCCACAGGGGCATGGATGCATAGTTCTTTGAAATTATTTTCTTTTCTTGGGGTGTTTTTCATAAATACCTTTTGAAGATATTTTATTTTAGGAGTTTTTAAAAAAATATTTTTGAAAGATATTTTCATTCTGGCCATTATTGTAGTTTTTACTTTTTGGAGAGGCCATTATGCAATTAATGAAAGTTATTGCTAAATGCCTTGTTTTGAACCTAGATCCTCGTACGGGATTCATTTTCACTTTTCATCGAGTCGTGTACTCCTTGAATTTCTTTCTGGTTGTTTTTCTCCAGTTTCAGGGTTTCCGGCACCAGTTGCTGCCGAACTTGTTTGGGGCATAACTTTCTCCTCGGGACTCAGTTTTCAACGTCGTTTCTTCTGTTGTTCATATTTTCTCATTTTGAATCTTTTTTATTCACTTAGTTTTGCCGTTTGAGCATGTTTTCTTGAATTTCACTTTTTCGGACCCGGCGGGGCCTGTTCGGGGCACTTTTTGAGATTTTCTATAAATAGAGTGACTTAAGAGAAAATATCATATTTTTCTCTCTCTCTCCCCTCTCTTGGCCGGCCATCCATGGCAGCCATGGCTGCCGGTCTTCTTTCTTCTTTCCCAGCCACTTCCGTTTTGTAAAAAGATGTAGTGCCTTAATGTTTATTGCTCGTCTTGATGACGCGCATCTTTTACCCTTATTAGAACCCGTTTTGGGCCAATTTTTGAATTCGGGTCTGAGGCCAAGTTAGGATTTTGGTAGGTCCTCTTTGGAGTTTATTTTTCATGGCGTTGTCCACGACAAAACCCCGAAGTATCGTCGGATTTGGAGCCGTTTCATTTTGGTGGCTTTTGAGATTTTCATCTCAAATTGAGGTAGGGGATGCTTTAGGATTTTTTATGTATTGTATTGAGTGTTCTCCATGATTATACAACTTATTTGCATGCTTTGTATCAAATCTAGAAAAATTAGTACTATTTATTTCTTTGTATAAGATTTAATTTTCAAGGATATATATAGTTTAGAATTGAATTGTGGCATGATGATAAATTAGACTTTAATATGTTTGTTAACATATATTGAATTGGAATTATTTGAATAAGAATTGCACTTTTTATTTAATATTTATCTTTTGTGAAAGATTAAATTTCATGGCCGTACCTTGCATGAAATGAACTTGTGATGTTCTTTTAAATTAAGTCTTGGCATGTCTTTTAACATACTTTAATTTAAGAGCATTTGGATAAGTATGAAAATCTAGAGATTTTAATTAAAATGACTAATTAAAATCTATTTAAAGGTTCTATTGGTTTAATTAAGTTTTTGACTTGATATTTGTAAGGACTAGGACTTGTATACTAGCATATATTAATTTGGGACCATTTGATGTTTTAGAATTTAGGGATTTAATTATCATGTTTTAATTAAATTCTATCATATTGATCCAATGACCTAAGTAAGCTTTTGATTTGATTCATGTAATGAATAAGTTATGTTGTTTAACATGTGTTAATTAGGGTTCATTTGATTGAGATATGAAACTTAGGGAAATTAATTAGGTTATATAATTAATTTTCGTTTCTATTGCATTATTGATTAAATCATGTGTTTAACATTGATATTATGTTTGAAGCATGATTTTAGACTTGTAATGGATTTATGTGATTATGTTTCAATATTGAATTATATTGTTATAGCATGTAACGAATAGCACGCTGAAGATTCGACATGTGATGTTATTATAGCGCGTAACGAATCGCGCTCTGAAGATTCGACATTGTCATCCTATAGTAGTTGTGGATTTAGGGCATGTATTGTGTGGTTTCAACCTACTTGTGCATGGAATGTAGTTTCGTGCTGTATATGTATATTTCGTATATAAGTTGTTAACTTATTTATTTTAGAGTCTTGGGACATTGTTACCGTGATATGGCTAGAGTTTGGCTCTAGTGCGGGAGGTATGAGTTCTCTCCATTGAGATAGTGCGCACTAGGGTGGTCTTCCCAGCGGGTTAATGCTTGGAATTACCATTTTGTTCTTGGTTTAGTCCGAGATGTGATATCCAAGTCTTCCACAATTTGTTTTCGCATTTAATTCCACGTTGACAACCAATGCTTAATTGTGACTTGTGGTTTTGGTTATTGGCGTTTTAATGTTGTTAAGTACATTTATGCATTATGATTTTGAATGAATCATAGCATGCTCTAATGTTGTTAAGTACATTCATGTTTTATAATTTTTAATGAATCATTATAAAATTTGTTGTTGCTAAGTACATCTATGCTATATTGTTCAAATATGACTTAGGAATGATCCTATAGATTCATTTGGAATATAGACGTTAGGTAGCATGACCCACTTTAGTCGTTTACACACCTTTAGATTTCAAGTTGATTACTTTGAGAATCTATGTCTTGATGTGTGATACTAGAAATTCCAATTATGCTAAATGGTTATATTTAGTTGTTCACACATTTTAGATTTCAAGTTGATGACTTTGAGAATCTATATTTTGTCGCTTTGTATAGCATGCTCCTATGTTATTTGAATTGCATGAATGATGTGTTTTATGCTAGAAATGATCTTAGGCAGCTTAGGATGCTTCTTGAGTCTTACCCTTGACATAGAAGCTAGGTGGAATGAACCACGACATTTAAATTATGCAAACATGTAAAACGTTAAGTCGATGCATGCTCATTTACTACGAGTAGCTTTATGTTGCTCACCCCAAAGTTACTGGGGCATATTTCAGGTACAGGATACAAGATTGGAGATTTGTACTTGCTTTGGGTGAATTGCAGAATGGAAGTTTCTTTAGAAGTATTCTTGTTCACATGCAAGTGTTAGCATGTTTAAGTTTTGCCTATGAAATGTAATTTTTCTAACTTGGAGGTTTTACATGTCAAATGTTGTAAATGAATTGTAATAAGGCCATAGGCCATTTTAGCATGTTTAAAATGTTATTTTACACTTGCGTGTATGTTCACATCATCACACACTTGCATACAATTCAATTTGAAAATGCAATGGGTGATGAGGCCGCTTGTAAACTCCAAAATAATGTAGTGAATGTGCAGCCTTTTGGGTCAAGTTTAAATTTATAAAAACCACTACTAACACCACTACTAATGTAGCAAGAGTGAGTAGGGATCGTCTCAAGGGATTATACGTGTTGGAAATTAACTTCGACTCTAGTGAATCGCAAGATTGCAAAGGAGAGATTGATTGTTTACTCTAGAAAATAATTAATTAAAATGCAAATAAAGTAAACTAATGAGAGATAGGGATTTAAGAGATATGAAGAGAGGTCTTAGGGTATTGGAATCACCACTAAGCACATGTAATTAACCACTTGCTTTCCATTAATGGGGAATACATTGTTGTGAACAAAATGCGACAACCAATTGCAATATTAAGCATGGACCATCAAATTAAAGAATGAATTGTCTACTTAAACTAAGTGTAGCACAACCCATCAATTTTAAGCATGACCCATCAAACTAATCACAATTGTAGCACACACCAATCTAGAGAATCATGAAATTTGCAATAATAAGCCATGGAATATCAAAGCAAGCATAGATTGTCTACCTACCTACAAGCATGAATTAAAATGTAGAACAACCCATTAAGTATAAGAATAATCCATCAAATTAATTAACAAACCCATTCAATGAAAAACTATGCTTAGCCATCACTAAATCCTTAATTAATCATACATAGACATGCAACCAACATAGAGAATCTAGTGTAGAGATTAATTTCCAAATAATCACACATAAGATAACATGTAATCAAATAGAGAATCAATAGAAAGAATTAATCCATATGAATCATATAAGAAATAATTCCTAATTTAATCACACATAGACATGTAAATAAACTAGAGAATTAATAGGAAGAATTAAGTCGTAGAAATCATAGAAATATACCAAGATTCATTAAATTCACAAGGCTAGAACACTAATCACAACAATATATATAAATCCCCAAAAATAGAAATACAAGGGTTTAGATTACACAAGACTTAGGGCTCATCCAAGCCCTAAGTGTAGATCTAGCCAATCATGGAGGACGTAGATGTGGTCATGAAACCCTCAAGGGTAAGCTCCAAACATGGCTCCATCTTCTTCCTCTTTGAAGCTCTAGAGAGAGAGAGAGAGTAGATCTAGAGATGGGTCTTTGAGATGTGCCTCCACTTCCCTCTTTTCTTCTAACCCTAATCTCTAACTTTAGTAGAGAGAGAAAGTAAAATTACAATGTAAAAATAAAATGATAAAAAACTCCTTTACAAAATGGGTTACTTCCCTTTATATAGAAGGT
The DNA here is from genome assembly GCF_030987335.1 of Cornus florida. Taxonomy (NCBI): domain Eukaryota; kingdom Viridiplantae; phylum Streptophyta; class Magnoliopsida; order Cornales; family Cornaceae; genus Cornus; species Cornus florida. The sequence goes on along the minus strand of NW_026775580.1, from coordinate 29,761,273 downwards.
CATTTTCTTAGCCATTTAGTCAGAAATGTAGCCTTAAAAATATCTAATCCCGTACTATGTGGTAGGTGGGAGTTCGGGTGCGTACGGGAATAAGACAGCTCGCTGCCAGCACATGTTCGATCAATCAGACTTTTTTCTTCGATCGATCTAACTTTTCAGTTGGATAGATCTAACTTTGATCGATCTCAGAAAAGTTCGATCGATCTCACGATCAATCTCACTTGGTAGCTTTTCAGCATCAGCCTCTTTTAGCTCCAAATCAGCTTCTTTTTGCTCTAAATCTTCACCAAGACTTAGTTTGACTCCAAAAAGGCCTTAAGAAACTATTTTTAGCCTATTTTAACATTATTGACCTGAAATAGACAAAAACACAAATAAGTACTAAAATGGGAAAATAAGATAGATAAAGGTCCTAGAACACTCAAACTTAAGGGGTTTAAAAGCGCACTTTTCAGCGCTCATCACACCCCCAAACTTAAATAGTGCTAGTCCCTAGCAATAAACTACAAAGTAAAGAAATGAAATGAACAACTAAACAACTACAAACTGGAAAGTAATAAAATATGATAGCGCCACTTTCGTAGAGAATACGATTGCATTTAGCATATGCAACAGGCCTTTACAACATGATATTAATATTGATAATCAATTAGAAGAATTTATTCATAAACATTCAAGCCTATACACTAATTACATAAATTAAACCCAAAAAAGAGAAAAGTTAGGAATTAGGTTACATACTTAGGGTTTATCCAACCCTAAGTAGAAGAATCAGCCACTCATGGTTGATGGATTTGAAGAAAAAACAATCTCCATCATCTGCTTCATCATTTCTGAGCTTCTTCTTCCAAATCTTAGCCTGTTCTTCAGTTTCTCTTCTTTCCCGTGTTTTCCAGAGAGCGTAATAATATATCGATTCCAGAATAAAAATAAAACTTAATAAAAATACAAATTCAAAAAACTCACTTAAATAAAATAATAACTGACCCTAAACTAATGGGCCTTAAGTAACAAACCCTATTAAAGCCCATAAGTTGCAAAAATAAGCCCAAAAGACACAATCCCTTAGCCATCAAAACAAGTCCAACCCGTAACTTAAATTATTGCCACTAACATGGCATTCAGACGCAGTGTATGGGAAGCTTACGTCTTTGGCATTTTTCTTATTTCTTCTGAAATGTTTTGGAACTTTCTACTTGTCTCCAAAAATGCGGTAATGGACTGATTTAAACCCGTTTGAACTTTATTGTCCTGAAATACACATAAACATAAATTAGGACTAAAACATAAAAATAAGATAAATGCAAAGACTAAAATACCCTAGTTTAGGTGCTGAAATGTGCAACATTTACGCACTTATCAATATACTTTCTTCTTTCCTTACAGTATTTACCCTTTTAGCCTATATTCTTCTCTCTTTACCTTCTTCACCTAACGTCACCTTTGTATATAGAGTCTTCAACACATTCCTCCTTGAACAAGGATTTATATACCTTATCTAACAAGAAGTTATCATATAAGTCTTCAACTCTAAACTAGAAGTATCCCAATGAGAAATAACTTCCTCCACGAGTCTAGGCCAAAGTTTGAAATGGAAGAGAATAATGATAATTGCTAAAATATACATAATTCAGCCTTACTTTTGCATTAGTTAGCACCTTAATCTATCTTTACCTTTACGTGTTAGTCCTGATTTGCTTTATTCCCCATTTTCAGATACTTAAGATTCAACAAGGTTAATTCAAATGCTTTAAAGGTTTAAAGATGCCAAGCTTCGGAGAGGAATTGAAGATAAGCTGCAAAGTTAAGGTCAAGAAGACCTGGTCGATCAAATTGAAAGTTCAGAAAGTTCACCGAAAACAGTGTGAATCAAAAAAATAAGGCTGGTTCGGGGTCGGGTATATGTACAGTCACAAGCGGTGCCTTCCTTCTGGGTCGTTCTCTTCTTGTGACCCTGATCAATCAAATTTCTGTTCGGATCTTTGTTCGAAACCCGATCGATTAGATACGTGCCTAAAATTTGCGAACTTCAGATTTAAAGACCAGTCCATGATTCACTCAAATGATAAGCCTTGTGTACGATTTTTAACCACTTTGGCATCCCATGGGTGAATTCTAAATAGAAGATGTAATGACCAGTTCTTTTTCCCACTTTTACGGATTTTTTTTTTTTTTTTTTTTTTTTTCTGAGTTTGGGTTTTGTCCCTTCGGGTCTTCTTGAGTACTCGGGAATAGTTTCCGATACTCTTTCCTTTGGAGATTGATATCGTCCTTGTGAGGACCGTGTCACCTTTTCTCTTTTTCTGGCATTTTCTTTTTCACGTAACCTTAGTTTTTTTTGAGACCCGAGGTGAGGTTTTGAGTTCGGTTTGTGCGGATTGGGTTTTTGACTTCACGTGCATGCACTACATTTGATTTCCATGAAATGTGTAGTTTTAATTTTTTAGAAAAGCATGCTAGTTGTTTACTTTTCTCGAAGGGGCATGGATGTATAGTTTCTTCGGAAATATTTTTGTTTTATGTGGTGTTTTATGTAATTAAATAAATTTTAGATATTTGTTTTAGGGACCAATTTGCAATTTATTTTGTGAGATATTTTGGGAAGGAAACTTTTTGTAATATTTGGAAAGTGTAATAAGTGTCACACTCTCATTGGTCCACTTGTAGGCTTTGTAGTGGTGACACTTGGAAGCCTTGGATGACGACATGTGAAGGGTGAGGATTCACCCACTTGGTGGCCTAGGATTGGTCCATTTGTTGGCTTTGGATGTGGACAAGTGTAGGGCTTAGATTAAGCTTTGAGAGGAGGCTTAGGATGGTGACAAGTGTGGGCCTAGGATGTGATCTTGTGAGGGGGCCTAGCTTGGTGACAAGTGGAGGGCCTAGATTGTGTCTTGCATTTATATGTGAGAGAGGTAGTGTAGGTGTGTGTGTTTTTGGACTAACAAGACTTTGTGAGTGGAGGAATTAGAGAAATATTTTATATCTTCTCTAAACTTTCACCTTGACTCCATTGAAGACCTAGAAACCCTAGGCTTGTAAGCTCCATTTCAAGCACCTTCCACCTATTTTTTGGCTAGACACTTGGAAGACAAAACGTTTCCCTCACCTTCCTCTTGCTTACCTTGTTCTTGGAATTTCCATTTACTTGCTTATCCTTGGTTTCTAGAGCTTGTTTACTCTAGTGAGGTGGTGTGGTTAATACTTAGTTACAAGATGAGTGTAGTGTGGCCAAGTTTAAATTTGTAGATTGACACTACCACTTTTAACTATTAACATAGCTAGAGTGAGTAGGGATCATCCCAAGGGAAAATGGAGTGTATTTAGCGTGGAAATCAACGTTAGATTAGTAAGTCAAATGATCAAAGATGGTTTGATTGGTTAATTAAACTATAATGTAAAATAAGTAAATGCAATGCAAAACAATTAAAGTAAAGTGAGGTGTTGAGAGTATAAGAGAGGGGTCTTTGGACTTAAAGTTCACCACTAGGCATTACCATCTTAGACATTCAATGTTTGATGGATTAGGGGGATTATATGTTGCAATAAAAGTGTGTGCCATTAATTGAATCAACAAGCATGGATGACCAATTAAGTATGCATTGTCTAGCCAAACTAGTGAATAGCACAATATATCAAATCAAGCCATTATTCATTCCCTTAAGTCCACAATTAATGCACATCATCAAATTAGAGAAATATACTACTTGCATTCATTAGTATGGAACATCAAACAACAAACATGGATTGTTCACCTATCTAAGAAAGTAAGACAACTACACTACAACTGAGCTAGTGACATGAAAATTAAACTAATTAAACTAAGGGTGTGGCACAATCCATCAAGAAATAAGTATGAACCATTAAATAAACCACAAGAGTAATCTATTTAAGCACCATGTTTTAATCATCACTAGATTTATAATATCAACACATATAGACATGCATCAATGTCACAAAATCTAGAAATAAACAGATGAACATTCATCCTAGAATACATAGACATATGGATAGAATTAAATGATCAATTGGAAGTATTAAACTACATAAATCATTGTAGAACAAAGATTCATATATATAAGATGTCAAGACAATAATTACAACACAAATCCCCTTAATTACAAAACATCAAAGTCTAGGAGGCATTCTTAAGGCTATCTCTAGCCCCAAGAGAATGGTTTAGCCACTCATTGATATTGCCATCCAACCCTCAAGGGTTTTCTTCATGGTATAAATGATCTTCTTCTTCTTGGTATAAACCTATATAAGTGGAAGAACTCCCCCAAATGGTGTGTATCTCTCCTTCTAATCTCTAAACTCCTCTAGCCTTTATGTTGTATATAGTTCCCCTCTAATCGTATATGATTCTCCAAATGGCCAAAATCCTTATATAGGTAGCGTAAATGTAACACCCAATGGTTAGAACTCGTGCACTAGGACCTCCAAATGATTGTACCACGAGCACACCATTTAATTGGCTGGAACTCTATTTTTCTCGCACTTGAGGCAATTCGATCGATCACAAAGGTGTTTCGATTAATCGAACTATGGCAGTGCCTTTTTGGAATAATGACAAAGCTGAGATATTTTCGGGATATTTGGAAAAAGGACAAAAGTGGTGGGTGAGGATAAGATAAAAAATGTTCGATCGATCGAAGGAATGTTGGATCGATCGAAAAGGGAAATTTCTTGAAGATAAGGACAAAAGGCTCGATCCATCATGGCATGGTTGGAACGATCACTGTATGATCGATCGGGGCTTAGTTTGATCGATCGAAGAAGGCTTCATTTCACCACTTTGCTTTTACTTTGCTCTTTTCTTCCACCAAGCTTGAGATTGCCTCTTTTATGCTCTAATTCAGCTGAATTGACTTGTTTTGGAGATAAGTGCCTGAAAAGGGAAATAACATGAAATTAGACTAAAACGGGAAAATAAGATAAAATAAGGTCCTAGAACGTTCAAGTTTAAGGGGTTTAAATGCGTACTTTTCAACGCTTATCATGAGGTAGGGGGTTGTTATATGTTTATGTTCTTAGTGTTTACATGCCTATTAAATTATTGTATTTCATATTAGTGGAAATTCTATATGCTTGACTTAGGTTATAATGATTCAATGCATGTGTAGATTATATATATTGTGTAGAGATGAACTTCCATTTAGTAACTTGTTGGATTCTAGAGTTTTAATCCTTCTTCTTTTTTTATTTTTATTTTTTTTATTTTTATTTTTTTTATTTTTTAATATACTTGTATTTACCTTGGAAAATTATTACTAGATTGTAGTAAATTTAGAAATTGTGGCTTGTATAATGGTAACTTGGTGTAGTTGATTTATAGTATACTTGTATGTGTAGCAAGTCGCACATTGAAGACTTGACATTTAGTATATTTGCATGTGTAATGAATCGCACATTGAAGATTTGACATGGTGTATGCCATTGCAGACATGAAACACTAGGACATGGTTTGTGTGGTTTCACCCTACTTATACATGACGTGGTTTCTTGCATAATTTATTTTAGTATGATTTATGAACTTGTTGACTTTGGAATGCTTGTAAGGACATGTCCATGTGATGGCTAAAGTTTGGCTTTAGTGCAGGAGGTACGAGTTCTCCCCAAATGTGCGCACTAGGTAGTACCTTGTGGGTCGTAATTACCCGAAACAACTTGTAAGGTCTTGATGAAAAACCGAGATCACATGTCCTAGTTTTTTCAACTACTTGATTTCGCATTCAATTCCAAGTTGTTAATCGTTGATTACTTGTAGCTTGTGATTTGGTGCGTGAGATTTCAAATGCTTAGTATACTTGTGCCTTGTATGCTTGTTTCTTGTTTATTACATTTCAATTGCTTAGTATACTTATGCTTGTATACTTGTGTATAGTATTTTACATTTCAATTGTCTAGTGTAGCTTGAGATGATCCCTTAGCTCACCTTGTAACATAGATGTTAGGAGGAATGATCCATTGTATTGATCTATATTGAACTTGCATGACACTCGAAACTTTAGGGTATACGCATGCACTTCTTCCTACGAGTAATTTTGTTTACTCACCTTAGTTGTTTGGGATATTTTTAGGTAAGGAGACCTTGTCTTGGGATGCACAACATCCCTAGGTTGGCTCGTGATGAAGTTGGACAATCTTTATGTATTTTTGATGTATGCAAGTGTTAGCATGCGTAGTTACTTTTGATGTTGTAAAGTTAACTTGTTTTGGGACTTGTAACTACTATTTGGAATATGTAAAGTGTGCTGAAGCACTCTATTTTGAGACTTCTTTATGTTTATGTAATGAGGCTAAGGGACAATCTCTTTTGGTTGAATGAATGTAAGAGAAAATTTCAACATGTTTTAACTTCTTTGACATTGCATTATATTGAGGCCACTTTGGGCTTTCCATGTCAAATTTTATTTTGGTTTTTGATCATGGTTGTTTTAAAGATTCAAATTAGGGGGGGGGGGGGGGTTGCTTCACAAACTCTTTTTGAAAAAGTTTATCTTTGGCTTTAAAATCCATCATCTTCCAAAGGGTACCAAAAACCTTCATTTTGAATTTAGGGTATGGTTATTATTCATCGACTTTTTTTTGAAAACCATGTTGACCGTTCTGAAACTTCTGAGGGTCTTATGGGTGTATTTTAACATTGCATTTTCAATTTAGGTGTTTTACAAACATTCCGAACCCCCATTTAATTTTCTTTAGCAGCAACTTTGTGTTTTGACGGGCGCCCATGAAAATTGGAGTCCACCTGCAATGCAAAGTTGGCGGGCACTCACAGCACTTGGCGTCCGCCCACAATCTTTGAGTCCAGTTTGGTGGCAGATTTGGCACTTGATTTTGTTTTCGCCTTATCTCTTCGGTCTGGACTCCGAATTAGGAGATTCTTGAGTCTAACTTTATTAATTTTTTGTTGTCTTTCTAATGGTATGTACGGTGGCACCTATATCTATTTAAAAAGACCATTTTACCCCTAGGGTTGTGTTTACCCATTTTTAAAACTTCGTTTCCGCTGTTGTTTTCTTTTGAGTTTCATGGCTTCATAGGAAGCTACTTTTGTGTCTTAGGGATGACATACATCTCTAGAGACCTTGTTTCCTTCTGTCGCTTCCGTACTTAGAATATGATATCGGATCAACTTTCGGGTCACTCGCTGACGCACTGGGTTTTGAAAACCATGGACGTCACAGAAGATTTAGCCATTTTTACAAGGAGATTACATTTTTGGGAACCAAATTCAGAAAATATCTCTTTACTTTCTTTCTTTAGAGTTTTCTCTTAAGTCAAAGAAGAAGAAGAAGTGGCTGTGCTTGGGGATGGGAATTGAAGCCTTGAAAATGACATCTATCCTCTCTATGGCCGGTTAAATCCTTACTTAGGGCTTGGATGAACCCTAAGATTGTGTAATTGTATCTCTTGACTTTAGTTTTTGGGGATTTCTAAGTTGCATGAGTTTGCTTGGTCTAGTGGATTCATACTTGGTTGTACCAAGTATTGTATTGCTAAATTCTTCTAATTAATCTTCAATTATCTATATGTTGTCTTATATGTAGTTGATTGTTGATTAATCTCTACATTGAGTACCTTTTGAAATTGTGTTCAATGATGGCCACGTATTAGTTTACATTGGATATAATTGCTCTTGATTTGATGAATTATGCTTAGTCTTGATGGATTATGCTACACCATTAGAGTAATTGTAGTTAGGTAGACAATTTATACTTGAGTTTGATAGTTCATGGTTATTTATTGCAATTGTAGTATTTGCTTGCTTATTGATGTGTGCTTGTTGCCACATCCTCATTATACAATTTGCTTTCCCCATTAATTGAAGGCATTTGGTGTAATTGCATTGGCTTAGTGGTGAAATCCATGACCTAAGTCCTTTTCACTCTTATTTTAATCCGATTTAGTTTTTGGATAATCTCAATTGCATTTCTAATTAGGTTAATTTTAGAATTAGTCTAAATAAACCAATCATCATCTTTTCAATCTCACGTTCATTAATGTTAAACTCAATTCAAGCCTATAGTCCTTGTGTTCGATCCCTACTTACTATACTTAACATATAGTTGTTGTCGTGGTGTTTATAAATTTAAAATTGGTGTTTTCCGAGCGTTCACATTCCACAATTCTAATTGCACTAATAAGCGACGTATCAAATTTTGGCGCCGTTGCTAGGGACTACGATTTAACTGAATTGACTTTAAGATTAATGTTCATTTGATTCCTAGTTTAGAATCCTTCACATATCATTTTCTTATTATTTTTTTTTGTGTCCAATTAGGTACTTGATCAAGAGAGAAGCGAGCTTTGGGATTATGACAATGTGCTTTGGACCATTGTAAGCGTATCTCAACCTCTTGAACTTTTATTATGCATTTTCTAGCTTAGTTGTTAGATAGTCCTTGTTGAGGCTAGCTTTTCTTAAGCATCGGTCCTTGTCATAGCCATTTTAATTTTGTATTTCATTATTGTTAAATTAAGGAGAACGGGATCAATGTATGTGGATATTGTGGCAGTGAAGTTGTTGAGATTGTTATGATAATGTGTGTTATTATGATGTATGCTTGGTAGAAGGTCGTTTCATAATCCTCTTGTTCCCATTAACCTTGAAATTGAATCTACTCCTAGGGAATTTAGAAGACGTAATAGAAAACCTCCTCCCCATTGCAATCAATCATTTGATCTTATGGCAAATAACGACATTCCTCAACCTTATGCCGGACCACATCCTGAACCAATTCCTCATCGGGTCCCTCATCATGAACCGCACCCATTGCCTAATCCTCAAAAGAGACCATTACACTCCAAATGCATACAACTCTCCACTTTGTTATCAATTTCCCAATTTTGCCGTAAATGATTATAACATTAAGCCTGGAATAATCAAAATTCTACCTCTCTTTTGTGGCCTTCCAAATAAGGATCCTTATAAGCATTTGGATGAATTTTTTGAAGTGTGATCGACCGTCAAAATCACTGGTTTACCGGGTAAAGCTTTAAAAATGAAACTCTTTCCTTTCTATCTTAAGGAAAAAGCTAAACATTGGCTTAATAATCTAGGGGGAAACACCATCACTTTTTGGGCTCACATGTAACAAGAGTTTTTTAAGAAATATTTCCCCGTAAGTAAGACCAATCATATGAGAACAACTATCATGGGATTCACCCAAAGTAAACAATTTCATGAGGCTTGGGAAAGATTAAATGATTTGCTAAGGAAATATCCTCATCATGACTTTCCAAAATGGCAACTTGTTCAATGCTTTTACGAAAGTTTATTTGACACAAATAGGAAAATGGTAGATGATTCACGTGGAGGCACGGTGTTGCTTAAACATGAAGATGAAATTTGGACACAGTTTAAAAATTTGAGTGAAAATTCAATGCACCATGCTTCTTCCGTTCAGTTGGGTGGGATGTCCATATTTGGGGGAAAGAAATCTGAAAATCTTTATTAAATTGATAATTCTTTAGAGGTTGCCACTCCAGTTAAAACTCTAACTCAAAGGTTTGACCAATTCTTGTTATTTTAATCTCGGAACCTCTATCATCCTCTTCTCATTCAAATTCGAATGAAGCTTGGATGATTTACTCTAATCCTTATTATATTACTTTGAAATGTCCCAATGGACAACCAATCCCACATGAACCTCAAGAGCAAGCCAATGTCGTTTTTTCTTGCGCGGGAAATAATCTATATTCGAACACCTATAATCTCTGGTGGAGAGATCATCTAAATTTCTCACGGAGAAATCAAGGGGCAAGTGTGAATCCTTCTCAAGGGAAGTATGTGCCCCTTTATCTACAATATTCTCATTCTCAATCATATAATGCACCTCAATATTTTCCTCATCAAAATTCCAGTCACTCTTCTTCGAATTCATATCATCAAGCTCCCATTTTCAATTCGCATTCTTCTCAGGCACCTTAAAAGAATGCCACTTTTGAGGACAAGGTATTGGCTGCTTTGGGTAATCTTAAAGAAAATACACAATTGTTCAATTCTTATTCCCAATCCGTTGCAAAGCTTGAATCCCAAATTGGACAAATTGCAAATTTAATGAGTGCAAGGGAGAAAGTGAAGTTGGTTAGTTAACCTGAGCCAAACCCAAAAGCCCATTACATGGTGGAAATTAATCCCTCTTTGAGACCTTCTACACATGAACAAGTTCAAGCCATCACAACCTTGGGAAGTGGAAAAGTTTTTGATAACAAAGAGAGAGAGAGATGCTAAGTGAGGATAGTGATCTGGTGAGAAATGTTAAGTATCCAGTGCCAAGTCCTCCATCCATTCCACAAACCACTTTATCTCATGAGAACACAAAGGAAGAGAATCCATCGTTGTCATTGTCGCCTCCACCTTTAGGGAAACCATACGAGCCAAAGGCTCCATTTCCTTGAGCTCTAAAAGGACTTTCCCTTTTAGGAAAGCAAACGGAGAAAATCAATAACATGATGGAAGTTTTCAAATAAGTCAAAATCAATCTTCCTCTTCTTGATGCCATTTGTCAAATTCCACTTTATGCCAAATTATTGAAGGACTTGTGTACTCAAAAAAGAAAATCAAGAAGTCAAGTCCCTAGGAAAGTGATCCTTCTTGAGGAAGTAAGCTCAATCATCTAACATAAGATTCCTCCAAAATTCAAAGATCTCGGTACAACCACCATTTCTTATATAATTGGGGACTATGAAATTCATAAGGCTTTCTTGGATTTAGGAGCAAGTGTTAACCTCATTCCATACTCCGTCTATTGTCAATTGGGGTTAGGTGATCTAAAACCTACATCAGTTGTGTGATACCCCCCAATTTTGAAGACATGGGTTGATTAAGTCTGCATCTAAAACCAGGGGATATCAAACAATTAATTTTTAAAATGAACACAAAATACAAAAAGATAAATAATAAAAGAAATATTATTGCTGAAAGGAAACTAAATAATAAACATCCATTGAATAAAATCAATAACATCTAACCTCCATAGTAATAAATAAACCTCTTTAATAATAAGTAAACCTCCATAGTACAACTTCGGAATCTGAATATCATGGACCCCCATAATCATCCAATCGAGTTGAAATAAATAATAAATTTCTAGGGTAATAAAATAAAGACATGAAAAGAATCCTACGTCGATGACACCGGAGGAGTGATGATGACTGGCCTCTGCTCTGCATAAACTAACTTTATTTCTGGTACTAACAAGGACCTAAAAAGATAACAACAAAGTTGGATCAAAACCCATAAACAAATCCTTTCTACTACATCCCAAATAGAGACGCTATAAACGATACATCCTAGTCCAACTCATGTAATATCTACGTAGTCGATACATATTCATAAATACACACTAAAGACTCTCACTGGACAATAGGGCAGACTCAACCTAATAGTAGATATCCCATGCAAATTGCATACAAGGTGGTCACGAGTCCCTTTCATATTGGGGCATACTCATCTCTTATATCTAGTTACCCATCTCAAGTAGCAGTATAGGCCTCGGTCCTAACCCTTGATCCTAAGATATCAAGCTCGTATCATAGTGCACAATAATTATATACATATAGCCATATCCTGACAATGGCACAATGATAACAACATAAATAGTAATATATCCATATCCTGATAATGGCACATTCAAAGGTCACAACCCTATCCTGACAATGGTATAAAAATTAATGAGTCCAAACTTATTAGTCAACTCATTTACATTATAAAACATACAACCATATCCTGATAATGGCGTAAAGGAAACCACATCCGGACAATGGTCCCAACAATCAACAAGTATAGATAAGATATAAGATCATAGCAAGCACCAAAAAATATGATTTTATTCATGTTATCATCTATTACAGTAGTTATAACAATATATGCAATTCTAAATATCATTTGAAGAACTTATAAGTCAAGTAAATTCCATTATACCACATATATTAGCATGTTATTGTATATTATGCATTTTGCGATTTTATCAAGTTTATAATAGTCATTTAAATCAACTACAACGAACCACAGTACCCTTGGGACCCACGAAAAAAAAAGAGATTCGCAGTTTTATGGGATTAGAAGGATACCATAGCAGATTTATCCAGGGGTTCTCAAAGATTGTGGAACCACTCACCCATTTGACTATGAATAGTGTACCGTTTGTGTGCGATGAACATTGCCAGAATGCTTTAATGAGCTGAAGAACAAGTTAACTTTTACACCTATTCTGGCCATTCTACAGAGCGGGATAGAGTATCTTGTACATATAGATGCTCTATTGCAAGGTTTGGGATGTGTTTTGGTACATGACGAGCGACCAGTGTAATATGGTTCTCTTAAAGTACCATCTAAGGAACCAATTCTATCCGACTGACGATTTGGAGCTAGCAGCTGTGGCCTTTGCCTTACGCATTTAGAGGAATTATCTGGTTAGAAAGTCCTTCAGACTATTCAGTAATCACAAGAGCTTATAGAATTTGTTCACTCAGAGGGAGCTGAATATGAGACAGTGTAGGTGGTTAGAGTTTGTGAAAGACTATCATTTTTCCATACAGTACCATCTAAGGAAAACGAATATAGTGGAAGATGCACTCAGTCCCCGGCCTTATACTAGTCTTTTCGCGTTATTCGCCCCCGAGTGGGGTGCTTTGAGGACAGTTGACGAGTTGTCTGATGCTTTTATGGCGCTCATGGTAGTTGTTGATCTTATCTCTAATTTTACCACTCGCAATAGAATGATTCCGTGTAGGATAGCTCTACATAAAGAGGATGTCGAACCCACAGGGAGATGAAATTTGCATTAATCTTTACTTTAGTCCTAATGGTTTATAGGTAATTTGGTTGGAAAGTTTGTTGTTTGTTACAATTTAACAAACTAAAATTGAAACAAAATATTTAACTAGATCAAATTAAACGAAATTAAATGATCAGAAATAGAAAGTCTTAGGGCTTTGATTTCACCACAATCATCATATTATGGTCAATTGAATCAACTTTAGTAATTTAACCAATTATGCTTTCAAATGAATTGAACTCAATAACATTCATTCAGTTCAGAGTTTAAAAAAAGATGTTTTACAAAATTAGTTAACTATAATCTATCTGTGGTTAGCGAGGATTATCCACCTACCTACTCTAACTACTGTAACTACTTTGTAAACAATCCACCTTTCCTAAGCATAGACTATGAAAACATTCTTTTGCAAAAAACGTTAGAATACCATTATATGACCTCTATTTTTGTGTTTGGCAGGGCTCCGCCAGATACCATACAATAAGATAGGTTGGGAATAGAACATAAAATATTACATCTAAGACAAGGGAATAACAGTTTATATTCTACTAAAGCATGAAAACCACTTGAGTTGTCTCAAGTGCTCATAGTCGTATAATTAAGAAAACATCATATATTAAAATAAATCCCAAAGTTAAAACAATCAAACCATAATATCAGATTAGGTTACATCAGTGCCCTAAGAGAGGAATTAGCTACTCATGACGAGGATGGATGTCATCTGTGTTGGAGTTGTCTCTATCGTCACGGATGACACTTCTCTTCTCAGGATCTTCACTTTAAATGTTGTAGGAACCCTAAAAGCCACCACACTACCAGCATTATGAATAACACCATAAAAAGGAATTAAAATTTTGGACCTCTTCTATCAAGGCTTACGCTTTCTTTTATAGAAGAAAATAAGGATCTGGTGGGCTTTAAGGTCTTCTGGCCTATCTGGGATGAGATACGACTGATACAGAGAGCAATCCCGTTTTTTAAATCTGACATGTCATGGAAGGCTCGAGCTTTAAGGTTCAGGCTCAAGCTTTAGGAATAAGGCTCGAGCTTTTCTGGATTGACACTCGAGCATCAAGAATTAGTGCTCGATCTTCACTTTGACACTTAGCCAAATTTCTTTAACTATTTTTCGAAGCATTTTTTTCCTCAACACTTAGAATATTTTTGGGGTTCATCTCTTTTAACATTGCTTGATCCAAACTTCATGGGCTCGAGCACTAGGTACCAGGCTTGACCATTTGAGGCTTAAGGCTCGAGCATCAGTTGATGGTGCTCGATCCTGGAGGTGAGGCACGAGACCTGAGAGCATTGCCTTTCAATTAAAATCAACTCTTTAATTTCTGACGCCTCATGCTCGAGCTTGAGGGTCAAGGCTCAAGCACCCTTAGGTAAGGCTCGAGCACCCTAAATTAGGGCTCGAGCACCAAGGTACAAGGCTCGAGCTGTGACGACCCTAGTTTTTAGGCCAGCGTGTCCTGTGATGAACCGAAGATTTGACCCGATAACGGATCCGATATGCGTAAGCGAAAACAGAAAACAAGACTCTAAGAAGTCAAAGTGACCTTCCATGAGGTTATGGAACTCAATGAGAACTGATGCGGAAGCAAAAGGTCAAAATATAACAAATAAGCCCCCAGGGGCAAAATAGTCATTTTAAAAAAATGTCGATTTGGGTGCCACCGAGCACACCGCTGGAAAGACAACGGAAAACCAATCAAGATGGGCTTAAGAATCGCATGATTCGGAGTCCGAATGAAGGAGAAATGGCATGACGACGAAAAACGGACACTTAAAGCTTTAAGGGCAAACTGGTAATTATCCAGGAAGAACCGGGTGCAACCGAGCACACCGTTGGAAAGACAGCAAAAAATTGGTCAAGTTCAAAAAAAAGTTCACTTGAATCGGAGTCCGGACGAAGGAGAAAAGCCCAAAAGAAGAATTGACGTCGCGACGGCCAGAAGAGGGCCATGGCGCACACCGCGCCCATGCGCGAGCCCACCGGCGCGCATGCCGATGCCCAAAGACATGGCTGGTGGCAGCCCTTGGCTGCTGCTACATTTTTTTTGATCTGCCTAGAACTGAGGCTTGAAACGGTGGTCAAGGTGAGCTTTTCTAGAAAAACACGAAGAAGAAACCCCCCCTAAAATTGAGTTTTCTATCTAACCATGCCGACGGAATCGAAAAAAACTCACTATGAAATCCCCAAAATGCCCCTAGATCAGAACTGAACAAGAGGGTCATAAAGCTGCTAAATGAAAACTGGAAGCTGAAACTTCACGAGGGATTTCCGGTATCAAGACGACATTTTCTGGAAAAACACGAAGAAGAAACCCCCCTTAAAATCATTTTTTCTATTCAACCATGTCAAAAGAAGAAAATAAAACTGATGTGAAAGGTCCATAATGCCCCTAGATCAGAATATGTAAAAAAAATGCAAAATGAATTCACAAGAGGCTCAAAACACAAACGATAAGGTTTTGCCCGGAAACGACCATGCACGCAAACATAACTTACCTATTTGGAGGTACTACAATGGTCCATGACTTAAAAATACCACCGATACAAAATCCGACCCCCCAACGGGCAAAGAGGCAAAAATGGAACTTAGAATGAAAACTCGGAATCCAAAAATACAAAACGGGATCGAATGACCTTTTGGCCCTTGGCCACACTTCAAACACGATTTATGAGACCCTATGAAAGAACGAGAATGGAATTCCCACACCCAATGCAACCATGGTGAAGCAATGACTTGCGATTTTTCAAGATTTTCACAATATTTCATGAAGTTAAAAAGTACATAGAATACAATATAATGTTCATTGGCCTCCGGCCTCATCTCATACATATCAAATACATTGAAAGAAGTGTACTTAAGTACACATTACATACCTGGAATCAAATATACATATTTTGACATATAAGTCTACAAAATGACATTTCATGCTAACATTCGCATGAAATGGAAACTTGAAAGCTACACGACATCCAAGGAATGCTAGGCGTCACGAACCAAGTCTTCGTACCTGAAATATGCCCCAGTATCGTAGGGGTGAGTAATATAAAGCTGTTCGTAGGAGATGAGCATGCATCGACCTAGCATTTTACAAATTTATCACCTTAAGGTGAAACATGTTAAAGGGGTTCATGCCACATAACGTCTATATCGAAATGAGACTCATGGAGCATCCTAAGCTACTTTAGAGTGTTTCTAGCATAAATCACATCATCTATACCATTTAAACAATATGGAAGCACGTTATACAAAGCAACAAGATATAGGTTCTTAAAGGTATTAACTTGCAATCTCGAATACAGAAACAACTAAAGTGATCATGTCACCTAACGTCTATGTTCTGAATAAGTCTAAAGAATCATCCTAGGCCATGCTGAACAATCAAACCGCAATTTACAACTTCAATGCAATCTAACCACATAAAAGCATATTATACAAGGCAACAAAATACAATTTCTTAAAGCTATCAGCTTGGAATCTAAAGCACGAAAACAACAGAAGTGGGTCATGCCACCTAACGTCTAAGTTATAAATGAATCAATATGATCAATCCTAAGCTTTGTTTGAACGTCAAAACACAATTTTCAATATCGATGCAATTTAACCAACATTGGAACTTCCAATACAACGCATAAAGCACAATTTCGCAAAGTTAACATCATGTAACTTAAAATGGAACGACAAATAAGAAATAACAAGTTACAACATCATCTGGTTATCAACTTGAAAATGAAATACAAAATCAAACAAAGTGGATACTCGGACGTCACGCCGGATCAGACCGACAACATAGTTACTTTAGGGTTACTAGCCCATGAGTAACCTCCCTATGTGCGCACTAGACCATATAGAGGGACTATCCCCCGTACTAGAACCACGTCCTAGCTATAGTCAAACAACGACATCCCCAAGTTTCCAAAATCAACAAGTTGTGTAACAACGCATATATCAACAGGAATATGCAAGATAATTAACTATCTACTAAGCACAACCAAAATTGGAGACCTATACAATACATGCTCTAAATCCATAACTAATATGATATGATGAATGTCGAATCTTCAGTGTGCAATTCGTTACACGCTATGCATGAAAGATGTTAAACGCGAAGTGTGCAAATCATTACACAAGGCAACAATATATTCAAAAAGGAAAACATATTATCACGAATAGAAACATAGCAACTATGTTATCCAATGTTCAAAACATAACCAAATAAATATACAACAAGTCTAAGTCCATGATTTGAATATAAAAACCACTTCTAAAACATAACTAGATCATGGAGCAAATTGATAGAATTTAAATAGATAAAAACAATTAAATTCTCTAGATTCCGATTCAATTCCAAATAACCTCAATTTAATACATGTTAAAGGACATGGCATGGTCATCACCTATATCCATTCTAAAACTCAATTAGGTTGTTGGAACAACAAAGTAGAACTTTAATTAAATCATGCTAATTTAATTACCAAGGTTCTAAAACAACTTCTAATAGTCCCAAATTAATATATACTAGTAAACTAGTCATGGCCAATACAAATATCAAGTTAAAACCTTAATTAAGCTAGTGGGACCACAAAATAGATTTTAATTAATTCTTTTAATTAAAATCTCTTGATTTTCAAACTGAACCAAATGCTCTCAAATTAACCTATGTTGGAAAACATGCCAAGGACTAATGTAATATCACATTACAAGTTTATTTCATTCAATTTACGACCATGCGAATTAAACCTTCACTAAAGTTAAATATAAAACAAAAGTTACAATTCTCATGCAATAAATCCCAATTTAATACATGTGAACAACCATACCAAAACTTAATTTTCTAGCATGCCACAATACAATTGTAAGTTGTATATCACCATGAGGATTAAATCTCAAATATGGAATTTAATTAAATAAAAGGTTTCAAAACCTAACCGAATATTCTAAATCAAATATACGTGAAACTATATGGCATTTAAATCAAGAATATCAAGTCGGAATTTAATTAGAGTGAATAGTGCACTCGGGGCAAATTAATTAATAATTACTAATTTTCAAAACACCTCCAATCACTTCCAAATTCAACTATGTTGGAGAGCATGCTAAGGCCTAATTTAATATGCTAACACATATTGATTTTAAGTTAGTTAAGGCCATGTGAATTAATCTTTCACCTAAGATAAATATTAAATAAAATCTTTAATACTTATTCAAATGTTCGAATTTTAATACACGACAATGAGCATATCAAGGGGCAATATAAAATCACGGTACATGTTTAAACCAAGTCATGAGCAATTGGGAAAATTAGATCCTGTACAAGAAAAATAAATAATAAAATCTCTAGATTTTATATTTAATCATGCAAACAAGTAGTATAAGCATCACAAGCATGCTATATAACAAGAATTTAAACCTAGAACATCTCCTACCTCAATTTGAGATGAAAATCCCTAAGGCCCACCAAAATGGAACGGCTCCGAATTCGACGAAACTACTAGGTTTTGTCGGGGACAACGCCGTGAACATAACCCCCATGAAAGCCCCATCAGAATCATAATTTGACCTCAAAACCAAACTCAAAAAATGGTCAAAACTGAATTCTAATAAGGGGGAAAGGTAGAGCACAGCGAGGGGAACAACAAACGTTAAGGCCGAAGACTTTCCATCAATGAAAAGTGAATCAAAAGAGGAGAGAGAAGATGGCAGCACCCCTTGGGCTGCCATGGGAGATCCAGGTCGTGCATGAAGAGGGGAGAAGATTAAAAATGAAATATCTCACCCCCCATTTATAGAAATCTCAAAAAGTGCCCCGAACGGGCCCTGTCGGGTCCGAAAAAGTAAAATTTAAGCTGATACACTCAAATGGCAAAAATTTGTGAACAAAAAAGATTCAAAATGATAAAATATGAACAACGAAAGAAACGGCGTCAAAAACTAAGTCCCGAGTAGAAAGTTATGCCCAAAATAAATTTGGCGCAAATTAGGGCCAAAAACCCTGAAACTGGAAAACATCGACCATGAGGAAATTCCAAGAGTACACAACTCGATGAAATGTGAAGATGAATCCCGTACAAGGATCCAAGCTCAAACAAGACATTTTGCAATAACTTTCATTAATTGCATAATGGCCCCTCCAAAAAGTGAAAACTGCACTTATGGCCCAGAATAAAAATATCTTCCAAAAATATTTTCTTAAAAACCCCTGAAATAAAATATCTTTAAAAGATATTTACAAAAAACACCCCAAGAAAAGAAAATAATTTCAAAGAACTTTGCATCCATGCCCCTATGGACACCGGGAGCAACCAGAGTACTTTTTTGCAAAAGTAAAGATACGTATTTCATGGAAACCACTCAAGATGGAGATACATGAAGTCAAAAACCAACTCCGAACACAAGAAGTGTGGTTACACCAACTAAATGTCAAACGGGGAAAAGACAAAATAGGGAAAAGGATGAAATAAGGAAAATGACGAAAAGTGAATAGTGTCGAAAAACGAAAAATGTGAAAATGACTCAGTCCTCAAAGGAAGTTGTCAATCCACGGAAAAGAGTCTCAGGAACCAATTCTGAGCACTCGAGATGACACTAAGCGACACAAAATAGAGCTCAGAAAGGAAAATTAAACGAAAAAATTTCATTCGTAAAATTTCAGGAAAAAGGAAAGGAAGGCAAATGACTGGGTCGGTACAACCTACCCTCCTTAAAGGAATTTCGTCCCTGAAATTAGGAACATACCAGAGAGAACAGAATAATGACCGAACAAAAGGTCAAATCAAAGGACAGTTTAGAACGCACTGAATGACAAATCCTGAAGTCTAAAGATCAACTGAAGGAACGCGAAACCATGAACTGAGGCAACACCTCATACGAATCGGTACGTTAACTCAACGTCAACCACCGAGAGAATCCCAAGAAAACAAAACGTCAAACACAGTGAAAGAAGAGAGTGACAAGGCAGTACGAACAGTGACCAGAACCCGCCCACACTTACTCGTCAACAAGGTAGCATGACGGTATAAGGCACTAGTTCATAACATGCCCTAACCAGGTCAACTCTGAGAAACCTATTGATACGGATGACATCAATGTCGAAAATGATTATTACCAAAAACACTGTGGGAACCAAGCATTTGCGAGAGTTGGAGTAGCTATTCCCAAAACTCTGACAATAATGACACTGGCACCATTATGCTTAAGGCCTTAGATCTAAAAGCCACGATAGAAAATGAAATGAAACGGTGCCTCCCTGGCCTACGTATCACTCCACCAGATAAGGAAAAGGAAATGAATCGCAGTTGTCTACGCTCACATGAGCCTCACTCGCATCAACCAACAGAACAGACAAGAAGGTTCCCTACATGGGTCCTCACAGAATGAATTTCTCCTACCTAAGGAAGAAACTCGTGAAATAAGAACGCATCCAAGGGATATGACAGATCCTAAGAGACAATGCAAAAACCTGACATAAAGTAAACAAGTAGCATGCAACATAGCATAACTATCTACTCACACAAGTAGTAAACAAGTTGCCACATAAGCAAATAGGCATGTTATCAAATCAAACATATTATCAAGAAGCACGCAGACATGTTATCACACTAGAACATGATAGTGACACAGAACATGTTATCAGGAAGCATATATGCACAAAAAATATGCTTAACAAATAATAGATGTCTCAAAACAGCTAAGCCTGTGAACATGTTATCATACAAGACATGTTATCAAACAAGGCATGTTATCAAGATATAAATGACACATCAAAGCAAAACAACGTGAGCATGATATGCACCCAAAACCCGTCATCCTAAGGTTTTCGAACCTAGGAGCTCTGATATAACCTGTGACAACCCTGGTTTTTAGGCTGGCGTGTCCTGTGATGAACCGAAGATTTATCCCGATAACGGATCCGATATGCGAAAGCGAAAACAGAAAACAAGACTCTAAGAAGTCAAAGTGACCTTCTATAAGGTTATGGAACTCAATGAGAACTGATGCGGAAGCAAAAGGTCAAAATATGACAAATAAGCCCCCAGGGGCAAAATAGTTATTTTTAAAAAATGTGGGTTCGGGTGCCACTGAGCACACCACTGGAACGATAACGAAAAACTAATCAAGATGGGCTCAAGAATTGCATGATTCGGAGTCCGGATGAAGGAGAAACGGCATGATGACGAAAAATGGACACTTAAAGCTTTAAGGGCAAACTGGTAATTATATAGGAAGAACCGGGTGCAACCGAGCACACCGTTGGAAAGACAGCGAAAAATTGGTCAAGTTCAAAAAAAAATTCACTTGAATCGGAGTTCGGACGAAGGAGAAAAGCCCAAAAGAAGAATTGAAGTCATGGCAGCCCGATAAAGGCCATGGCGCACACGGCGCCCATGCGCGAGCCCATCGGCGCGCATGCCGGTGCCCAAAGACATGGCTGGTGGCAGCCCTTGGCTGCTGCTACATTTTTTTTGATTTGCCTAGAACTGAGGCTTGAAACGGAGGTCAAGATGAGCTTTTCTGGAAAAACACGAAGAAGAAACCCCCCCTAAAATTGAGTTTTCTATCTGACAAAACTGACGGAATCGAAAAAAACTCACTGTGAAATCCCCAAAATGCCCCTAGATCAGAACTGAACAAGAGGGTCATAAAGCTGCTAAATGAAAACTGGAAGCTGAAACTTCACGAAGGATTTCCGGTACCAAGACAACATTTTTTGGAGAAACATGAAGAAGAAACCCTCCCTAAAATCATGTTTTCTATTCAACCATGTCAAAAGAAGAAAATAAAACTGATGTGAAAGGTCTATAATGCCCCTGGATCAGAATATGCAAAAAAAAATGCGTAATGAATTCACAAAAGGTTCAAAACACAAACGATAAGGTTTTGCCCGGAAACAACTATGCACGCAAACGTAACTTACCTATTTGGACGTGCTACAATGGTCCACGACTTAAAAATACCACCGATACAAAATCCGACCCCCCAACTGGCAAAGAGGCAAAAATAGAACTTGAAATGAAAACTCGGAATCCAAAAATACAAAATGGGATCAAATGACCGTTTGGCCCTTGGCCACACTTCAAACATGATTTATGAGACCCTATGAAAGAATGAGAATGGAATTCCCACACCCGATACAACTATGGTGAAGCAATGACTTGCGATTTTTTAAGATTTTTACAATATTTCATGAAGTTAAAAAGTACATAGAATACAATATAATGTTCATTGGCCTCCGGCCTCATCTCATACATATCAAATACATTGAAAGAAGTGTACTTAAGTACACATTACATACCTGGAATCAAATATACATATTTTGACATATAAGTCTACAAAATGACATTTCATGCTAACATTCACATGAAATGGAAACTTGAAAGCTACACGATATCCAAGGAATGCTAGGCGTCACGAACCAAGTCTTCGTACCTGAAATATGCCCCAGTACCGTAGGGGTGAGTAACATAAAGCTATTCGTAGGAGATGAGCATGCATCGACCTAGCATTTTACAAATTTATCACCTTAAGGTGAAACATATTAAAGGGGTTCATGCCACCTAACGTCTATATCGAAATGAGACTCAGGGAGCATCCTAACCTACCTTAGAGTGTTTCTAGAATAAATCACATCATTTATTCCATTTAAACAATATGGAAGCACGTTATACAAAGCAACAAGATATAGGTTCTTAAAGGTATTAACTTGTAATCTCGAATATAGAAACAACTAAAGTGATCATGTCACCTAACGTCTATGTTCTGAATAAGTCTAAGGAATCATCCTAGGCCATGCTGAACAATCAAACCACAATTTACAACTTCAATGCAATTTAACCACATAAAAGCATATTATACAAGGCAACAAAATACAATTTCTTAAAGCTATCAGCTTGAAATCTAAAGCACGAAAACAACAGAAGTGGGTCATGCCACCTAACGTCTAAGTTATAAATGAATCAATAGGATCAATCCTAAGCTTTGTTAGAACGTCAAAACACAATTTTCAATATCGATGCAATTTAACCAACATTGGAACTTCCAATACAACGCATAAAGCATAATTTCGCAAAGTTAACATCATGTAACTTAAAATAGAACGACAAATAAGAAACAACAAGTTACAACATCATCTAGTTATCAACTTGAAAATGAAATGCGAAATCAAACAAAGTGGATACTCGGACGTCACGCCGGATCAGACCGACAACATAGTTACTTTAGGGTTACTAGCGCATGGGCCTCCCTATGTGCGCACTAGACCATATAGAGGGACTATCCCCCGTACTAGAACCACGTCCTAGCAATAGTGAAACAACGACATCCCCAAGTTTCCAAAATCAACAAGTTGTGCAACAACGCATATATCAACAAGAATATGCAAGATAATCAACTATTTACTAGGCAAAACCAAATTTGGAAACCTATACAATACATGCTCTAAATCTACAACTAATATGATATGATGAATGTCGAATCTTCAGTGTGCAATTCGTTACACGCTATGCATAAAAGATGTTAAACACGAAGTGTGCAAATCATTACACAAGACAACATTATATTCAATAAGGAAAACATATTATCACGAATACAAACATAGCAACTATGTTATCCAATGTTCAAAACATAACCAAATAAATATACAACAAGTATAAGTCCATGATTTGAATATAGAAACCACTTCTAAAACACAACTAGATCTTGGACCAAATTGATAGAATTTAAATAGATAAACACAATTAAATTCTCTAGATTCCAATTCAATTTTAAATAATCTCAATTTAATGCATGTTAAAGGACATGGCATGGTCATCACCTATATCCATTCTAAAACTCAATTAGGTTGTTGGAACAACAAAGTAGAACTTTAATTAAATCACGTTAATTTAATTACCAAAGTTCTAAAACAACTTCTAATAGTCCAAAATTAATATATACTAGTAAACAAGTCATGGCCAATACAAATATCAAGTTAAAACCTTAATTAAGCTAATGGGACCACAAAATAGATTTTAATTAATTCTTTTAATTAAAATCTCTTGATTTTCAAACTTAACCAAATGCTCTCAAATTAACCTATGTTGGAAAACATGCCAAGGACTAATGTAATATCATATTACAAGTTTATTTCATTCAATTTACGACCATGCAAATTAAACCTTCACTAAAGTTAAATATAAAACAAAAGTTACAATTCTCATGCAATAAATCCCAATTTAATACATGTGAACAACCATACCAAAACTTAATTTTCTAGCATGCCACAATACAATTCTAAGTTGTATATCATCATGAGGATTAAATCTTAAACATGGAATTGAATTAAATAAAAGGTTTCAAAACCTAACCGAATATTCTAAATCAAATATATGTGAAACTATATGGCATGTAAATCAAGAATATCAAGTCGGAATTTAAATAGAGTGAATAGTGCACTCGGGGCAAATTAATTAATAATTACTAATTTTCAAAACACCTCCAATCACTTTCAAATTCAACTATGTTGGAGAGCATGCTAAGGCCTAATTTAATATGCTAACACATATTGATTTTAAGCTAGTTAAGGCCATCTGAATTAATCTTTCACCTAAGATAAATATTAAATAAAATCTTTAATACTTATTCAAATGTTCCAATTTTAATACACAACAATGAGCATATCAAGGGGCAATATAAAATCACGCTATATGTTTAAACCAATTCATGAGCAACTGGGAAAATTAGATCCCGTACAAGAAAAATAAATAATAAAATCTCTAGATTTTATATTTAATCATGCAAACAAGTAGTATAAGCATCACAAGCATGCTATATAACAAGAATTTAAACCTAGAACATCTCCTACCTCAATTTAAGATGAAAATCCCTAAAGCCCACCAGAATGGAACGGCTCCAAATCCGACGAAACTACTAGGTTTTGTCGGGGACAACGCCGTGAACATAACCCCCATGAAAGCCCCATCAAAATCATAACTTGACCTCAAAACCAAACTCAAGAAATGGTCAAAACTGAATTCTAATAAGGGGGAAAGGTAGAGCACGGCGAGGGGAACAACAAACGTTAAGGCCGAAGACTTTCCAACAAGGAAGAGAGAGAAGATGGAAGCACCCCTTGGGCTGCCATGGGAGCTCCAGGTCGTGCATGAAGAGGGGAGAAGATGAAAAATGAAATATCTCACCCCCATTTATAGAAATCTCGAAAAGTGCCCCGAACGGGCCCCGTCGGGTCCGAAAAAGTAAAATTTGAGCTGATGCGTTCAAATGGCAAAAATTTGTGAATGAAAAAGATTCAAAATAATAAAATATGAACAACGGAAGAAATGGCATCAAAAACCGAGTCCCGAGAAGAAAGTTATGCCCAAAACAAATTTGGCGCAAACCGGGGCCAGAAACCCTAAAACTAGAAAACATCGACCAGGAAGAAATTCCAAGAGTACACAACTCGATGAAATGTGAAGATGAATCCCGTACGAGGATCCAAGCTCAAACTAGACATTTTGCAATAACTTTCATTAATTGCATAATGGCCCCTCCAAAAAGTGAAAACTACACTTATGGCCCAGAATAAAAATATCTTCAAAAGATATTTACGAAAAACACCCCAAGAAAAGAAAATAATTTGAAAGAACTTTGCATCCATGCCCTTATGGACACCGAGAGCAACCAGAGTACTTTCTTGCAAAAGTAAAGATACGTATTTCATGGAAACCACTCAAGATGGAGATACATGAAGTCAAAAACCAACTCCGAACACAAGAAGTGTGGTTAAGCCAACAAAGTGTCAAACGGGGAAAAGACAAAATAGGGAAAATGACGAAATAGGAAAAATGACGAAAAGTGAATAGTGTCGAAAAACGAAAAATGTGAAAATGACTCGGTCCTCAAAGGAAGTTGTCAATCCACGGAAAAGAGTCTCAGGAACCAATTCCGAGCACTCGAGATGACACTAAGCGACACAAAACAGAGCTCAGAAAGGAAAATTAAATGAAAAAATTTCATTCGTAAAATTTCAGGAAAAAGGAAAGGAAGGCAAATGACTGGATCGTTACACAAGCTTTTAAGCCTTATTGACTTTTCTTCTCTTCTTTGTTGTGATACTCGAGCCTCATCACTTGGGCTCGAGCTATAGGGCTTGAATTGCTTCAAACTTCATCATTTAAGCTCTTGGCTTGCTCTTAAATGACCGACGATGACTCTATAAGCTTCGATATCAACATAAAGTATCGGTTTTAACCTTTTATCACATTAAACATAAATTAGTCTAATTATGGATAGAAGTATCACTTTAGGCCTTAACATATACGTATTTAGGGGCTCGAATATACATATATTCAGCATTCATCACACCCCCAAACTTACATATTGTTAGTCCTTTAGCAATACAGAATTGAAAAAGCCGCTTTCGTGGGAATCACGGTTGCATTTAGCTTATGCAACAAGCCTTTAAATCCCTAGGTTACCCCCTGGTGGATGAGTTGTAGCCTCGTGAGGGTTTCCAGTAAAGATACCCACAAACTTCTTAAATCAGTGCCTTAATGCATAGTAAGCTTATTCAAATCTGTTTTCAAATCAGATTCTCCCTGCAGTTCATCAATCAGTCATATACAACAAGTATACCAATCATGTAATCAGAAAACTTTCAACTTCCAATTTCAATTAAGTAACCATAGTCCCCACGTAGTAGTTTAATCATTCATTCAATAATTTTAATCTCTAAAGATACTTTGAAAGTGATCTTCTAATTCAACGTGTGGCTTATTGTCCATACTTACATTTATTCCTTACTATTCCTCAATTCACAGGCAATCTTTTCAAATTTTTGATTCCCAAGGCATTTATTATTTTTTTTTGAGTATGCAATTTTTCAAAAAGGATACTATGCAGTGTTGAGGTTTATTAAGCTTTCTAAATCACCCATGTAACGAACTTTCAGCCAATGACTCCCAGACCAGATGATCTTAGGGCATAAAGTGTTAAAACACCCCTAAGGACTTAATTATTCAAGTAATCTAGGCAACCTAAACCCCTTATGTAACAAGCTTTCAGCCAATGACTCCCAGACCAGATGAATTTAGGGCATTAGGTGTCAGAACACACCCCTAAGGACTTAATCACTCAAGCAATCTAAGTACAAACCTGAACTTGATATTTTTCTATTTTTTTTTCTTTTTCTTTTTCATCCAGTTTTTTCCTTTTGCAGTCACATTGGTGAATTTTTTTTTGTTTTTTTTTCTTTATTGCATTGCATACATACTAAAAAAAAATTTCTGTATTTTTTTTTTTTCTCTTTTATGCCTCGGTCATCAAAACTATCAAATCTACCTGATTATCTCAGTCTAACTTAAAACAAAACAAGACTTCCAATTTCTACCCCACAGAATTCACACAAGTGTGAATATCTGCAAAGTGTAGCATCTCAGTGATCAACATCATTAAACAATAATCATCCTAACAAAGTGGACTATAGGCCACCAATTGATTTCAAAAATTTCAAGGAATCCCTTTCACAGTATTTTAGCATACAAACCATTTTCAACCAACATCAGACTGCAAACATAGTATATAACCATCAACACACTTAAACACATGCTTATATCATCAAGTAGCAAATCACATCCTTGTGTAAGCAGATTAAGCCAAAAATTAAAAATTTCTCATCCAACCTTACCCCCAAACTTATTGTGCACATTGTCTTTAATGTGTCAGAACAAAGAGAGTTAGAAAGATATTACTATACAAGTAGACCAGCAAAGATATGACAAAATATTACACAGATGGGTAAACATGAGTTTCCAGCATTGTCTCCTTCAACATAATGGTTCATCTCAAAATCACCCCAAACTTAATCTATTGTATCTGGCAAAATCAAAAACTCTACCACACATCAGAGTATCAAATATATGGAGTAAGCATAGAGAAATATCATAGTGAACTAAAAGATCAACAGAAGGGAAATAAATTAAAAAGCATGTATATATATCATAAATCAGTACAATGCTTTTGAAAGAAAGACTTAGGGCAGATATACATCATATGGAAAGAAATATATCAAAAGACTGCCCTAGTTAACTAAAAATACATAAAAGCCCTAAAAAGCTAATCCATAGGTGGCAGTGGTTGTAATACCCCTAATTTTAAAAAGGATAGTCTCGGCATTTTTTTTTAAACATATTTAAAATTTATTTTATTATCTTTATCGCATTTTTATTTAATTGGTTATTTGAACTTTGACTTAAATTGTTTTATGTGATTATTGGGTTTAATTGTTGTTGACCTATGTGTCATGTGTTTTAAATTGAATTAAGTGTTTTTAATTATTTAATTGGGTTTTTAATTGAAATTAATTAGTTAAGTGGATTTAATTATGTAATTGTTTTTTCATTTAATTCTGCTTTAAGTTACAGTTAACTTTGGGGTTGGAAATTTCACGCCGTAACAAAAGTAGTTTCATGGGCCGACTAGGTTTAGAATTAGGGCTCTGTCTCTGATTAAACACGGGTTAGGGTTTATGTTTTTACGCCTATATATATATGCTTACTCTGTATCAAGGGTTGGAAAAACAAAACCCTATTCACGTACCCAAGATACAGAGAGGGAAATAGAGAGCAGTTGTGGGGAAAACAGAGTGACGCTTAAGAGGAAGTGTACAGAGAGGACCAAGGAGGTTGAGTAAGGATTAGAGACTGAGTTATAGGAAGCTTGGCGGCGTTCAGAATTGCAGGAAAACTTAGAGACGACACAGGGATTTCATAATTGAAATCACAGGCAAGTTCTTCTCTTTCTCCTTCCCTTTGGCTCGTGTTCTGTGCACTTAGATAGTCTCTAGGGATTAACTAATTAGTAAATGAAACTTATGTGTTCAATGTATGCTTGTTGATGATTTGTTTGCATTGAATCCAAATCTGTTTATAGTTCGTGTATTGTTGCTTCCTGTTCTGTTCATTAAAGCATATTAAAAATCTGTTGAGTTTTGGTTATGATTCTTGCCTCTATCTTCTGTAAACAAACCCTAGGGATGTTAGTGGGATGTTATAAGACTCCTAAGATCAGTTTGTGAAGAGAAACAGAGAGGTTGGAATAGAATTATAATTTCAGTTTTGTTCCTAACGCAGGTTAGTTCGGTAGCAAATTTAGTCTCGGTAATTGTTTTTAATTGTTGTTATCAAGCCATTGGGATGCTACTGGGTATTAATAGGACACCTAAGTTTGGTTTTAAAAACTAACAGAGGGTTAGGAATAAGCCGGAGAAGGAGCACAAGAGCTGAAACACGCACCGGGGACGAAGGCTCACACAGGAGGTGAGAGCCGGCTCCATGGAAGTGGGAGCCGGCTCCCACAACAAAGTGGAGCCGGCTCTAGGGAGTCCTAGAGCCGGCTCTAGGCTGGAAAAGAGCCTGCTCCAAATTCTGGAGCAGGCTCCCTTGGTATTTTTAATTTATTTTACGATTTTTTTTAATTTTCTACATACTATGTTCACTGTTGGAGCATGGAGACTGTTGGAATGAATTTGGAACTTTACAGAGGGATCAAGGAATGAATTTTGAGTGTTATTAAGACCCTAAATTGAGTAAAGTTTAATTCTAAGTTGTCGGGACAAACAGTGTAAAAATTAAGGCACTTAACAAATGGAAGTTGAATTAATTGTTGAATTAAAATTCAGCAATTTGATGGAACATAATGTGTTTATAAAATTTGTTTTAGAATGCATTCAAGTGCATGATAAGGTCATTTAAGTATTAATTTTGATCTATGCATGCTTAGGAGGCTAGTTGCTGAATTATTAATTTGTTTACTGCAACTATATGGTTAATGCTTGGATTTAAACTGCTGAAATATTTAAACAATCTTCTGAATTGTTTTAGCAATTTATTGGTTAATAATAGGATTATTTAACCTATTCACATGCATGATGGAGTCCCTGACATATTAAATTTGGTCTATGCATGCTCTGGATGTTAGTTGTTGATTTGTTAAATCGTCTCCTGCAACTATATGGTTAAATGCTTGGATTTAAATGGCTGAAGTTTTAAATAGTTTTCTGCAATTGTTTGGATGGTAGTTTTTGGTCTGTAAATTATTGAACTGTTATATATGTTGTAATTTACATGGATATGGAGGATGGTATGTACCGGTATGGGACGGTGACATACTAGGGACGGTTTAGCTCAAAACGCATAAACCTAACCTAATGGATTAACGGAATGGATTGAAAGATATCGAATCCTAATTGTGACTAAGTCAGATTAGCTGTAAACAAGTTGGATGACTTCCTGGATTAACGGATGGTAGTTAAGTCATATCAACTGAACAAGTTGAATGACTAACTAGTTGGTTTATTGTATGACAGTTTAATAAATAGTTGAACTGCATACCCTGGATTTGGACGGACTTTATATATATGGTTATGGTACCACGAGTTGAGCTTGAGTCTCAGACTCGTTGGTTAGGGTGCGTATATGCAGTGGATGCGTAGCTGGTTATAATAGGTTGAGGTGTACCCTGTTAGGTCTAGGTACTCATGCCCACCTTTGGGTGCGTATTCTCATGTTGCCTTCTATTCAGGTTGAGACCCCTATTATAGACTGGTGAATGTCCCTTAGTATGGATATATTTATACGTATGAACTAGATAGATATTGTGAGGTGTCTGCGGTGTATCTGCGTATCGGGTCACTGTATGGATTGCAGTTAGATTAGAACTTGCTCGTGGGTCTGACCCACTCCTTTATTATTCTTTTCAGGTACAGGACGGTTCCAGCCTTAGAGCTTGATCGTGCTTGTCGAGGACAGTCTCACATTCGTCTGATTACGTAGGATTTCTCTCGATATTTCTAGCATTATCTATTTTCAGTTTTCAGTTTCAGTTGAACTTTTGGTTAGGGGTCCATCAGTGGATTCCCAAGTTGTAACCTTGAAGTTTTGGAGGATTGGATTTTCAATTTTCAGTTATACATGGAGGATATTATAATTAATGTTACTTTCAGTTTTATTCCATCACTTTTGTTTCATTTTGTCATCTGTGTTCACTTTAAAATACTTTAATTGTTTGATATTCCCTCGGGTTTGGGCCTGGGCCTGATCAACCCGTGTCTCGGATCCGAGGGGTATCACAGTGGTGGATCGGAAGAAGTAGATGGAACGGACGGAGTGTGGTGAAATAACTCTTCTAATATGCTCTATTGCTGTGACGGCCCTGGTTTTTCAAGCCAGTGCGTCCTGTGATGAACCAAAGATTGACCCGATAATGGATCCGAATGCGGAAGCAAAAATAGAAAACAAGACTCTAAGAAGTCAAAGTGACCTTTCATGTGGTCGTGTAACTCAATAAGAACTGATGCGGAAGCAAAAGACCAAAAATATGACAAATAAGCCCCTAGGGGTAAAATAGTCATTTCTGAAAACTATGGACTCGGGTGCCACCGAGCACACCACTGGAAGGAAAACAAAAAACTAATCAAAATGGACTCAAGAATCACTTGATTCGGAGTCCGGATGAAGAAAATATGAAACTCCAAAGTTTCATAAAATCAAACTTTTGGGTTTGAAATCAATGCAGCAAGGGTACTTCGCAATGGGTAAAATGGTCCTTTTAGACAAAACTGGATGCAACTGAGCATACCGTTAGATAGAACAGGAAAAATTAATGAATCTAGACTCAAGAATCACTTGATTCGGAGTCCGGACGAAGAAGATATGAAACGTCAAAGTTTCATAAAAACCAACTTTTGGGTTTAAAATTAGTGCGGCAAGGGTACTTTACAAGGGGTAAAATGGTCTTTTCAGATATAATTTGATGCAACAATGCATACTGTTATATAGACCAGTAAAAACTAAAAACTTAGACTAAAAAATCACTTGATTTGGAGTTCGGATGATAAAGATATGAAGTCTCAAAGTTTAAAAAAAATCAACTTATTTTCCAGGTAAGAAATCTGGGCAGGAATAGTGTTTTTACAGCAAACAACATTTAATTTTTTTTCTCGGAACTGAGGCTAAAAACGAACCCTTAAACGAGTTTTTTAAGAAAAACACGAAGAAGAAACCCCCCTTAAAATCACGTTTTCTACCCGGCTTAAAGAAAGGAACTGAGAAAAACATGCTGTAAGATCCCTAAAATGCCCCTAGATCAGCCTAGGTTAAGAGGGACCCAAAAAGCTGCTACATGAAATTTCTTCCGGATCAATCCACAACTGAGAGCAAAAACAGGCTATCAAATGAATTTTTCTGGAAAAACACAAAAAATAAGCCCCTCCCAAAATCGAGTTTTCTATGTGGCATGTGAGAGAATTAAAAAAAACTCAATGTAGAATGCCCAAAATGCCCCTCTATGAAATCTGGTCATGAGGGTCATAAAGGTGCTAAATGTAAAATTGGAAGCTGAACTTTGCAATGGATTTCTGGTATAAAGACGACATTTTCTGGAAAAACACAAAGAATAAACCCCCCTTAAGATCACATTTTCTAAGCGACCATGTCAAAAGAAGAAAATAAAACTGATGTGAAAAGTCTAGAAAGCCCCTAAATTAGATTATGCAACAAAGTTTGAGTCCATAGGAGGCTCATTTCACCAAAGAAGAAGGTTTACCCGGAAACAACCATGCACGCAAACATAACTTATCTATTAGGATGTGCTATAATGGTCCATGGCTTAAAAATACCACCGATGCAAAATCCGACCCCTCAACGGGCAAAAATGCAAAAATGAACAAGAAAAGGGAAATTTGAAAACCAAAATTAACAAATGATTTCAAATTACCATTTGGCCCTTGGCCACACTTCAAACATGATTTATAAGACCCTATGAAAGAATAAAAATGGAATTCCCACACCCGATGCAAGCATAGTGAAGCAATGACTAGGCATTTTTTCAATATTTTCATAATATTTCATGAAGTTAAAAGTTACATAGGATACAAATTAGATGTCATTGGCCTATGGCCTCATCTCATACATGTCAAATACATTGTGAAGAGTGTACTTATGTACACATTACAAAAATAGAATCAAATTTACACATTTTGACATATAAAGCTATAAATGGCATTTCAAGCCAACATTTACAAGAAATGAGAACTTCAAGTCTACAAATCATCTAAGCATGATGTGAATCCCAAATCTTGATCCCAATACCTAAAAAATGTCCCCACTACATGGGTGAATAACAGAAAGCTACTCATAGGAGATAAACATGCATCGACCTAGTATTTTACAATTTTATCACCTTAAGGTGAAACATGTTAAAGGGGCTCATGCCACCTGACGTCTATGTCAAGTGAGACTCAGGGATCATCCTAAGCTACTCATGCAATTTAAAGTGAACAATGGCACACAAGGATACATGCTCAAGTACACTAAGCATTGTTAAAACATGCTGCACAACATACAAGCATACATTTTCAAGTATACTAAACCATATTAAGACAAGTCATGCAATGTCTAAGCATATGTACACAAGTATACATTTTATATGAAAATCTCATAAATCAAGTATACGAACACAAGTATACTAAGCTAAAAGAGATACGCCCAAAACAAGTATACGCGGCACAAGCATACTAAATGAAATTTAAACTCACAGAGCAAGTATACAAGTTCAAGTATACTAAATAGGATTCAAATATCCAAAGCAAGTATCAATTTTCAAGCTATAAGTAATCCATGATTAACAACTTGAAATTGAATGCGAAATCAAATAGTAGAAAGACTAGGACATGCGGTCGCTAGACCAAGCAAGCGTTTCCGGGTAATTACGACCCACAAGGCACTACCTAGTGTGCACATGCATAAGTTATTTCGGGCAATTACGACCCATAAGGTACTACCTAGTGCGCACTTATGACTTAGAAGACTCTTGTCTCCGTACTAGAGCCAAACCCTAGCCATCACGTGAAATATGTCCTTACAAACTTATCAAAATCAATAAGTTCGAAACTTATACCAAAATCAATAAGTTAAACCAAACTTATATCAAAATCAATAATGCATAAAACCATCTTCCATGCACAAATAAGGTTGAATCCACACAAACCATGTCTTAGGATTCAAGTCTAAATAGCATATGACATGTCAAGTCTCCAATATGCAATTATACACAAAGTAACAATATTTTACAACAATTGAATCACATTACCATCCTAAGTCACAAGTACTAAATAAGCTTCAATTTAGTTATAAGCTTTCAAGGTAAACAATTGTAATATTCTAACAAGCTATATACCTACACAAGATATATTTAAACAAGTTTTACAAGTCAATGATATTCTATATCAAGCTAAGTCCAATTACTATTTTAAGAGGCTCCAAATACTAATTCTACATCCAATTAGTAATATGCTCGCAAGGTAATTAATTTCATTACATTAAAAGGGATTTTCAACCTAACATGAAAAGTCTCTAGATTTCATATTAACCCCAAATAAACTTAAATTAATATATGTTAAAGGACATAGCATAGTCTTCACATGTATTATACCCAAAATCAATTTAAGTGACTACAACACTTAAAAATAAAATTAATTAAGCTAATTAATTAATTTTCTCTAGATTTTCAAACATATCTAAATGTCCTCAATTTAAAATATGTTAAAGAACTCACCAAGGCCTACTTTAATATCACATAACAAGTTGATTCCATACTTGATACAACTAGGTGAATTAAACTTTCACAAAAGATAAATATTAAATAAAATTTGTAATTCTTATTTAAATAATTCCAATTTAATATATATCAACTACCATACCAAGGCCTAAATTTCTAGCATGCCACAATTTAATTCTAAGTTGCCTAGCATCATGAGAATTAAATATTAAATAAAGAAAATAATTAAATCAAATTCTATAACTTGAACAAGGCATGCTCACAAGTTGCATATGCTCATATAACAATCAATACAACATCAATATAACCCTAAAACATCCCCTACCTCAATTTGAGATGAAAATCTCAAAAGCCCACCGAAAAAAAAGTGCTCCGAATCCGACGATACCGAAGGGTTTTGTTGGGGACAATACGATCTACATGAACCCACAAGAAGCCCCATCAAAATCACAACTTGACTTCAAATCCAAACTCAAAATTTGGCCAAAAACGGGTTCTAATAAGGGGGAAAGATGCGTGTGGTCAAGACAAACACAAAACGCGAAGGCACTTCGACTTTTTAACAAAAGGAAGAAGGTTCAAATGAAAGAAGAAGGGTGGCAGCCCCCTTGGGCTGCCATAGCAGGTTCTGGTCATGCATAGAAAGGGAAGAAGATGACTTTTTAATTTTAAGTCCCCCTATTTATAGAAAACTCAAAAGGTGCCCCGAAAGGGCTCGGCCGGGTCCGAAAAAGTAAAATTTGAGTAGACGTGCTCAAACGATGAAACTCCATGAACAAAAAAGATTCAAAATGAGAAAATATGAACAATGGAAGAAACGATGTTAAAAACTGAGTCCCGAGCAGAGAGATATGCCCCGAACAAGTTCGACGGCAACCGGGACCAGAAACCCCGAAACTGAAGAAAAACGACCAGAAGGAAATTCCAAGAATTTACGAGTCAACAAAAAGTGAAAATGAATCCTGAACGAGGATCCAGGCTCCAGATGAAGTATTTTACAATAACTTTCATTAATTGCAAAATGGCCCCTCCAAAAAGGGTTAATTGCACTAATGCCACAGAATGAAAATATCTTCCAAATTTTTTTTCTTAAAAACCCCTAAAATAAAATATTTTCAAAATATATTTATGAAAAACACCCCAAGAAAAGAAAAAAATTCTGAAAAATTGTGCATCCATACGCCTATGGACACCGGGAACAACCAGAGTACTTTTTTGCAAGAGTAAAGATACGTATTTCGTGGAAACCACTTAGAATGAAGATACGTGAAGTCAAAAATCAACTCCGAACATAAAAAGTGAGGTTACGCCAACAAGGTGACAAACGGGGAAAAGACAAAATAGGGAAAAGGACGAAATAGGGAAAAAGACGAAAGTGAATAGTGTCGAAAAACGAAAAATGTGGAAATGACTCGGTCCTCAAAGGAAGTTGTCAATCCAAAGGAAAGAGTCTCAAAAACCATTTTCAAGCACTCGAGATGACACTAAGCGATGAGAAACTGAACTCAGAAAATAAATTTCAACGAAAAAAATTCATCCGTAAAATTCTGAGGAAAAAGGAAAGAAAGGAAATGACTGGATCATTACAACTGTGTAGTCCGCATCTATCGTAGCACCATCTAGCCATCCTGCAGCTCAGCCACCTTGGCCTGTAAAGTTATAATCTCAGCCTAAGAAGAACTCTCAAGCTGGGCTGCAGGAGCGGGTCTCATCCTCAGTGAGGGCTGGCTATTGGAGAGATCCATCTCCTCGTCTGTAGCCTCATCATCAAACTCCTCATCATTGTCCTCCGTTGCCAGCACTGCATTAGCAGGCTTAGTAGATAGAATAGTAGGTGGGGGTGGATAAGGTGGAAAATGCAGCATATATGGCATACCCCTCGCCTCGACGTCTATGTGTTGTCGATCCTTTCGAATCTCATCGTCAACACCCCACTCCAGCTTCCTCATCCTGGGCATATGCCCGAAGACATTGTTCCACTGCGTGAAATGGTGCTGGGTGAAGACGGTCACAGTAGCCTCATTCGAGGTTATCGGAAGCCTGGGAAAGTGAATATGGTAAATAGGAGGGCGTCGGGCCTCTTCCATCTCATCGTAGAGATGGCGGAGCTGCACAAAAACTAACTAGGGAATAGACACCCAGTAATTAGCATGGAATGCGTAAGTCGTATCCACCATCTCACTACATCATCCACCCTTATGTCCAATAGGGCGAGCGTTGGCCACGAGGACCATATCAAAAAACCAGAAACATCTCGGAAGCTATGACTTCCAGATTATCTCCCATGTCATGGCATGTCTCCCTTGGCCCATAGAACGGACCATCGCCTCTCGAGTAGTGCCAGGGGGAATCTCAGGAAATCTCCCCTGAAGAGCGGCTGGGCACCTATAATGGCAACCCATAGCCTGAGCAATAATATCACAGCTCACTGTCAGCTGTATACCCTCGACAGTAGCTGTAAAGTGATCCTCCTCCTCCTGCTCCTCATCTCCAGCATAAAACTACAGGGTTCTGTAGAATACTCACACCAGCTTGGGATAGGCAATCTGTGTTGAATGCCTCAAGAACCCCGAGAGTTGGCGAGCCTGAAGGGCCTTCATCACCCAATAGGTATCGCAGTGCAGCTGAAAATCCTCTATAACAAAATCTGTCTCAAAGCAGATATTGTTGTACCGCCAGGAATCATCTAATGCCATCACCGGCATCCTAACAACCCGCTACCTCGGCCGTCTTGGCATCTCTATAATCCAAAATCACTGTCCTAGCAAAACTCCTAAATTTGTGCTCTGAGGCTCGAGCCTGGGGTATAATACTCGAGTGTAATACTGGATAAGGCTCGAGCTCATGATCTAATGCTCGAGCCTGCTGCAAGTAAATGCTCGAGCCTTAATCTGAAGACTCGAGCTTCCTGGTTTTCAACCGAAGCAAAACTCCTCAAATCACCTCCAAAATCACCCCAAATCACAACCACGCCACCCCAATACTCCTCTATAATCGCACAACTACCCCCATACTTCTTATATTTACCCAAAACACCTCAAATCACCCTAACTCATGTTCTTCAAATCCAACTGAGATTCAGAATTTCTGCAAGTTTTTGGATGATTTTGTGATTAGATAGGGTTGTAAAGGATCAAAACTAATAATTCTAAGAAATTTAAGCATTATTTCAGTATGAAATCAATACATATATAGACAATATATACATACATATATATATATATATATATAAAACTGAACGGGACCAGGGACTTTTTACCTTTTTGATGTGGAATCGAAGCCCAAGAGTGTAAAGATGATGATTAAATGGAGATTGAAGAATTTAGAGAGAAAATGGAGGCAAGAAGACCAAAGGCACGAGGGTTTCAAGCTTGGCTCGAGGGTTTATTAATATTTTAAAGTACAAAGGCTCGAGCCTCAAGTTTAAGGCTCGAGCACAACCGCTGAAAAAGCCTAAAGTTAACAGTGATGAAAGGCTCGAGCTTTAGGTACTGATGCTCGAGCTTGTCGCTGCTGATGCTCGAGCCTGAACTTTCAGGCTCGAGCATTGTGACAAATTTTTGGATTTTTTTTTTTCAATTTTTATTTTCTTTTTCAATTTTATTCAAACCTAAACTAACTTAATACCTAAATGAAGACTAAAATAAACCTAAAACCTAGAAAAGTAAATAACTAAATCAAAACTAAAATAAATATAAAATAAAATAAAACTACTGTACAACATACAAATGCTAAGTTTAACGTCGATAGCTCGACAGCATGCTAAGTTTAATGTCGATAGCTCAATGAAAACCTGACCTTTCTAGTCCAAGTAAATAGGATCATGAAGTTCTACTGACTCCACTGTGCCTCTCTACACACTACCCTCTATATAGGATTTCAGTCTTTGTCCATTGACCTTAGACAATATTCGAGTCTTACAATCTTATATCTTAATTGCACCATAAGGTGTAATAGAGATAACCATATATGGACCTTCCTAACGTGACTTTAACTTTCCAGGAAAAAGTTTCAGTCGTGTATTAAAAAACAAACCTTCTTACCAGGCTCAAAAGTCTTACGCAAGATATGCTTGTCATGAAATGCCTTAGTCTTTGATTTATACCCCTTAGCACTCTCATAAGTATTAATACGTAATTCTTTAAGCTCAGTTAATGGAAGCTTCTTATTAGAACCAGCAGATGTCATATCAAAGTTGAGCTTTTTTTATGGCCCAAAAAGCTATGTGTTCTAACTCTATAGGAAGATGGCACCCTTTACCATAGATGAGACGGTAAGGTGACATACCAATCGGAGTCTTATATGTCGTTCAGTAAGCCCACAAAGCATCATTCAGTCTAAAAGACCAATCTTTACGATCTGGCTTAACCGTTTTCTCAAGAATTCTCTTAATTTCACGATTGTATAACTCAACTTAGCCACTTGTTTGGGGATGATAGGGAAAATCAACTTTATGAGTGACGGAGTATCTTTGTACCAAAGTATGAAAATATCTATTACAGAAGTGAGCACCCCCATCACTAATAATAGCTCGTGGCATACCAAACTGACTAAAAATGTTCGTTTAAATGAACTCAATCATGATTGCGTGATCGGCGATTTTAGTAGCTACTGCTTCAACCCATTTAGACACATAATCAACAGCCACAAGAATGTATTCATTTTTATTGGACTACACAAAATGACCCATGAAATGAATACCCCAAACATCAAAAACCTCAATAATTAAGATTGGAGTCAAGGGCATCATATTCCTTCTAGAAATTGATCATAGCTGCTGACATCTAAGGCATGACCTATAGAATAAGTATGCATCCTGAAAGAGCGAAGACTAAAAGAAACCACATTGAATAATTTTAGCTGTAATTTTCTTTGTACTAAAATGACCTCCACATGCTAAACTGTGACAGAAGGTCAGAATACTATGAAACTCACTCTTAGGAACACATCTACGAATGATTTGATCAGCACAGTATTTGAATAGCTGGGGATCTTCCCAATAGTACATCCTAATTTGGGAGAAGAATTGATCTTTATCCTATTTTGACCAAAACAAAGGAATTTTGCCTATTACGAGGTAATTCACAATATCAGCAAACTAAGGAAAATCCTTATGAGAAACCTTAAACAGTTGTTCATCCGGAAAGGAATCACAAACTAGAAGTAAAGTTGAAGTATCCTCAGTCAGAATTCTAGAAAGATGGTCAGCTACCATATTTTCTGACCCTTTCTTATCCCGGATTTCATAATTAAACTCTTGAAGCAAGAGGATCCATCGAATTAAACAGGGTTTGGTTTCCTTTTTTGGAAAGAAGATGTTTCAAAGTAGAATGATCAGAATAGACTATGACTTTGGAACCCAATAGATATGATCTGAATTTGTCCAAAGTGAAGACAACTGCAAGTAACTTTTTTTCAGTTGTGGTATAATTCAATTGTGCATTTGTTAGAGTTTTGCTCGCATAGTAAATAACATGAGGAAGTTTATCTACTCGTTATCCCAAGACAGCACCCATAGCATAATCAAATGTATCACACATAATCTCACATGGAATAGCTCAATCCGGAGGATTCATTATAGGAGCTAAAGAAAGAAAAGAGCGAAGCTTTTGAAAAGCTTCAAGACATGATTCATCAAAGACAAAAGGAGCGTCCTTTGCAAGTAGATTACACAAAGGACGCGAAATTTTGCTAAAATCTTTAATGAAGCGTCGATACAACCCGGTGTGCCCAAGAAATGATCACACTCCCCTTACAAAGTTAGGAGGAGGCAATTTAGAGATCAAAACTACTTTAGCTTTATCAACTTCAATACCTCTCTCTGAAATAATATATCCTAAAACAATACCCTCTTGAACCATAATATGGCTCTTCTCCCAACTAAGAATAAGATTGGTTTCCTTACAACGTTGAAGCACTAGGGATAGATTTTGGAGATAGTTTTCAAATGTGGACCCGAAAATAGAGAAGTCATCCATAAAGATTTCGAGAAACTATTCAACCATGTCTGAAAAGATAGACATCATACACCTCTGGAATGTTGTTGGCAAATTACATAATCTGAAAGGCATTCGTCTATATGCAAACGTACCAAATGGACAAGTGAAAGTAGTTTTCTCTTGATCCTTAGGATCAATGGCCACCTGATTATAGCCGGAATATCCATCTAAAAAGCAATAATTGCTCTGGCTAACCAATCCCTCTAGAATCTGATCAATAAATGGAAGTAGAAAATGATCTTTTCTAGTAGCGGAGTTGAGTTTCCGGTAATCAATACACATACGCCATCCAGTGGTGGTGCACTGTGGAACTAATTCACCCTCCGAATTCTCCACTACTGTAATACCTGTCTTTTTGGGTACTACCTGAGTAGGACTCACCACTTGCTATCTGAGATGGGGTAGATTATTCCCGCTTCTAGCAACTTTACAACTTCCTTCAAAACTAGTTCCTTCATATTAGGATTCAATCTTCATTGGAGCTCCTGAGATGTTCGAGAATCCTCCTCCAAATAAATATGATGCATGCAAATGGTGGGGCTAATTCCTTTCAAATCAGCCACACTCCACCCAATAGTCTCTTTATTTTTCTCAAGAAATTCTAAGAGACTACTTTCTTGAGAACTTGTAAGATTGGAAGCAATGATAACCGGAGGGTGTCATTTAAACCCAAGAAAGCATACTTAAGCTTTTTCGGTAGTGACTTATACTCAAGCTTATGTGGAGACTCTAAAGAAGGAATAAGCGGAGTACTAGAAAGTGGTGGAAGAGGCTTTAACCTAGATTTTTATGGAGGAAAATCTGTGATACGAGTGGAATTGAGCAAAGAATTCACTTCAGTTATTAAAGAATCAATATCGAAATCTTCATAATTGAAGTGATTCAGACAAGCTTCTAAAAGATCCTTGGATAAAATAGTTAGGAGTGATTCCTCAACCATCTTATCAATAACATCAAGGAAGAAGCATTCACTATCATCGTGGGGATGATGAATAGTATTGAAGATGTCTAACTTGACTTTCATATTTCCAAAAGATAAATCCATGGCTCCAATCCTACAGTTAATGCAATCATTTGCTGTGCCTAGAAAAGGTTGCCTAAGAATGACTAGAATATACTTTTTGGAATCGTAAACCAGTTCTGTATCAAGAACTATAAAGTCGACTAAAAAATAAAACTTGTCCACTTTTATGAGTACATCTTCAACAAGACCTCGTGCTTGTCTGACAGAATGGTCAGCAAGTTGTAGAACAACTAACGTAGGTTTTAACTCTCCCAAACCTAGATTTTCATACACCGAGTAATGAATAAGATTTAGACTTGCTCCAAGGTCAAGAAGTGCTCATTCTATCACATTGTTTCTAATGATGTAAGAAATTGTAGGAGCACCAGGATCTTTAACCTTGAGATGAGTGGTATACTTAAGAATAGCACTGACCTGCTCGGTAAGACAAATTTTCTTAGGAACTTGGCTTTTAGATTTTCTCCTAAGGGTGCACAAGTCCTTCAGAAATTTGGAGTAGGCTGGGATTTGCTTTATAACATCAAACAGAGGAAGATTGATTTTGACCTGTTTAAAGACCTCCATCATATCTTGAATTTTTGCCCCTTGTTTATCAAAGTGGGAGGGTTCCTTGAGATGTTTAGGGTTAGGAGTAGATGAAGAAATGACTCCACCTTCAATTCCTCTTGTGAATTGTGGAATAAAATTTGAGATAACATCATTCGGATGTAGATTATGAATGATAGGAACAATGGGAACCCTAAGCCTTTATTTTTTCTCCTGTCCTTTTTCAACTTGGTTATCAAACACTCTACCACTCCTTAATGTAGTGATAGCTTGAACTTGCTTATAATGAATACCTGAGGAATTGGTTTCATCAATCATGTAAGTCCGGGTTGGCTATTGGCTGACTAGGTAGCTTTCCATCATCTCTTCGAGGTAGAGTACTTATTATTTACCCAACCTGTGCCTCTAGCTTTGTTATGGCCTGAGAATGAGTATTAAAAAGTTGGGTATTGGTTTTAATCTCAACAAGAGCATTGAGTACTTATTCCTCAAAAGCAGAATTTCTAGGAGGAGGTGGAAGAGTAGGAGCTTAAGTGGGTTGATTCTTTAACTGAGGTGAACAGTAAATACCAGATTGATTGAAAGAATTATTTTCTGGCATAGGATTGAATGAATTTTGGTACCGCCCCTGAGATTGGGGAGCAGTGCTTCCTTGACTTTGGTTACGCTATGACAGATCAGGATGATCTCTCCAGCCAGGATTATTTATAGAACAAATATGGATTATAAGCTGGCCTAGAGAATGCAGCATTCACTTGCTCCTGTGGGATCTCAGATGATTGTCCCAGCATAGGGCAAGTATCCGCGAAATGATTGGGATTAACACAAATTGAACAAACCTCCTTTGGCAAGGCAGTTTGTGGATTAACAACTAGAGTGAAGCCAGATGATAACATTTGATCGAACCTACTGTTCAAGGCTTCTATTTGAGCGGCTAACTCACTAGATTTATCTACCTCATAAAGTTTATCAACCTTATGCATTCCAGGTGAAGACCTAAACTTAGAGGAAAAAGCCTGTTGCACTGAGTTTTCACTTAGGGCCTCAAACAGTTCTCAAGCCACAGCCGGACTCTTACGCAGAAAAGCTCCATTAGTGGAAGCATCAACCATATTTCTATATGAGTCTATAAGACTATCATAGAAGATCTATATTAAGTGCCATTGAGTAATATCATAGTGTGGACACTTTCTTAGAAGATCATTATATCTCTCCCATGCATCATGGAGCTATTCTCTCAGGATTTGGGAGAATGACATGATTTCTCTTCTCATTTGTGTGGTTTTACCCACAGTGTAGTATTTCTTTAAGAACTCCTATTGCAGCATGTCCCATATAGATATGGAATTTGTTGGAAGGGACTGCAACCAAGTTCTTGCTATGCCCTTAAGTGAGAATTGGAAAAGACGCATTCTGAATAAATCATTGGTAAGAGGGGTCAACTTGGTAGTTGAACACAATTCCAAAAACACATCCAAGTGCTTATTAGGATCCTTTGTTGCATACCCATGGAAGGTAGGAAGCATTTGGATCATAGCAGACTTGATCTCAAAATGGGTTGCATCAACATCCGAAAAAACAAAGCATGAAGGGGAAGTATATGTGGTAGGAATGAAATTGTCCCTCAATTGTGGTTGTGGTGGAAGAATAGGTGGATTCCATTCTCCATTACCATTACCATTATTACCCGGTGCATTACGTTGTTCAGCCAAGTTATCAGAGGAACTATTTATATTATTCAAATGTTTTCTAAGTTTTCTTAACTGACTCAAAGTTCTCTTTATTTCAGGATCATGCACTAAAGGTTTTGCCCTATTTTGGCGAGTTAACATGCACTGGTTCCACTAATCTTAACAGTAACAAAAAAAAAAAGTATTCCAAGTAACAGAAAAAACAGTAAAACTCACAAAAGGGTTTAATAAACCGAAACTTTTTCTCCCTTAAGCGTCTTTGTCCTCACTGCTAAATTGTACATAAAAAGAAAAAGAATTAAGGTGAGATATCTGAAAGTCCGAAGACTGGTAAACCAAAATAAACTTATTTAAAACTAAACAAAAACTAATCTCCCCAGCAACGGCACTAAAAATTGATTGTGTCTCTAATTTTACCACTCACAATAGAACGATTCCGTTAAGATAGCTCTATGCAAAGAGGATATCGAACCCACAGGAAGACGAGATTTGCATTAGTCTTTACTTTAGTCCTAATGGTTTACAGGTAACTTGGTTGGAAAGTTTGTTGGTTGTCACGATTTAACAAACTAAAATTAAAACAAAATATTTAACTAGAGCAAATTAAACTAAATTAAATGATCAGAGAGAGAATGTCTTAGGGTTTTGACTTCACCACAATCATCATATTATGGTCAATTGAATCAACTCTGGGAATTTAACCAATTATGTTTTCAAATGAATTGAACTCAATAACATTCGTTCAATTCGGAGTTTAAAGAAAATTGTTTTACAAAATTAGTTAAATATAACCTATTTGCGGTTAGCGAGGATTATCCACCTACTTACTCCAACTACTTTGTAAACAATCCACCTTTCCTAAGCATAGACTATGAAAACCTTCTTTTGCAAAAAATGTTAGAATACCATTATATGACCTATATTCTTATGTCTGGCAGGGCTCCACTAGATACCATACAACAAGATAGGTTGGGAATAGAACATAAATTATTACATCTAAGACAAGGGAATAACAGTTTATATTCTACCAAAGCATGAAAACCACTTGAGTTGTCTCAAGTGCTCATAGTCATATAATCAAGAAAACATCATATATTAAAATAAAATGGCAGAGTTAAAACAATCAAACCATAATACCGGATTGGGTTACATCAGTGCCCTAAGAGAGGAATTAGCTACTCATGA
Source organism: Cornus florida (assembly GCF_030987335.1). NCBI lineage: Eukaryota > Viridiplantae > Streptophyta > Magnoliopsida > Cornales > Cornaceae > Cornus > Cornus florida. Next base: position 29,716,430 of record NW_026775580.1, on the reverse strand, counting down.
TGAGATTGGATGTCATCTGTGTTGGAGTTATCTTCATCTTCACGGACGACACTTCTCTTCTCAGGATCTTCACTTTCAAGGTTGTAAAAACCCTAAAAGCCACGACGCTACCAACCTTCTGAATAACACCGTAAAAAGGAATTGAAATTTTGGACCCCTTCTATCAAGGCTTACGCCTTCTTTTATAGAAGAAAATAAGGATTTAGTGGGCTTTTAGGTCTTTTGGCCCATGTGGGATGAGATACGGCTGATAAAGAAAGCAATTCCGTTCTTTAAATCTGACATGTCATGATGGCTTGAGTTTTAGGAACAGAGGCACGAGCTTTAAGGTTCAGGTTCGAGCTTTAGGAACAAGGCTCGAGCTTCTCTGGATTGATGATCGAGCATCAAGAATTGGTGCTCGATCTTCACTTTGACACTTAGCCAAATTTCTTCAACTATTTGCCAAAGCGTCTTTTTCCTCAACACTTAGAATATTTTTGGGGTTCATCTTTTTTAACATTGCTCGATCCAAACTTCATGGGCTTGAGCACTGGTACCGGGCTTGAGCATTTGAGGCTTAAGGCTCGAGCATCAGTGAATGGTGCTCGATCCTGGAGGTGAGGCATGAGACCTGGAAGCATTTCCTTTCAATTAAAATCAACTCTTTAATTTCCAACGCCTCATGCTCGAGCTTGAGGGACAAGGCTCGAGCACCCTTAAGTAAGGCCCGAGCACCCTAAATTAGGGCTCGAGCACTAAGGTACAAGGCTCGAGCTTTTAGGCCTTGTAGACTTTTCTTCTCTTCTTTGTTGTGATGCTCGAGCCTCATCACTTGGGCTCAAGCTCTGGGGCTTGAATTGCTTCAAACTTCACCATTTAAGCTCTCGGTTTGCTCTGAATGACTAGCAACGACTCTGTAAGCTTCGATATCATCATAAAGTCTCGGTTTTAACCATTTATCTAGGAAAGTACCTACAAACACACATTAAACATAAATTAGTCTAACTATGGATAGAAGTATCAAGAATTGGGTTACACCGGCTATCATTCACAAAGTGCTTAAGGCACAACTTATAGATCAGCAGTGCATTGATAGAGTTACAAGGTTAGCTTCCGGAGAGATTCTATTTTATACAGTGGAGGTAGATGGAGGCTAGGAGGGATTTGATGACTGAGGTTTCCAAATCTGAGTTCTCCATTCATCCTGGGGGAGATAAGATGTATCAAGACATGAAGCGACAGGTTTGGTGGGCAGGTATGAAGAGGGACATGCCTATCTTTGTCTCTATGTGCAGTACTTACCAGATAGTCAAGATTGATCATCAGAAACTGTTAAGTTCCTTGCAGCCACTTCCTATATCGGAGTGGAAAAGTGAGAGTATTTTTTATTGACTTTGTGAAGGGATTGCCAAATTCCAATAGGAATCATAATTCCATTTGGCTTATTATAAGCCTCCAAGTTATAATGGCATGTGATATGTCAAGTTCACAATGTGAATTAGTACAAGTTACAACTATAACATCAAAGCATAAAATCCATTTATACAAGTATACAACAAGTTCCAAATCCATGAACTAAACATCAATACCACATTAAATACATAATTAAATCAATGGAATCAATAAGGAGATCCAATAATCACATTTAATGAAAATCACTAGATTTCAAAACATCTCTAAATAAAGCAAGTTTAATATATGTTAAAGATCAAGTCTATGCCTTAAATAATATCAAGTCTTAAATTGATTTCATGCAAAATACAATTATATACAATCTTAAAATTTAAAGGAAGACATGAATACAATTCATATAAACCCCAAGAACATATAAAACACTAAGGTTATAAGCATATAAACACCCCATACCTCACTAGAGAATAGAATCTCTAGAATCCAAAGCAAACAAAGGCAAATGGGGAAACCGGATAAGGGTATTGTAAAGGAGGAAGAGGGGAAGCTTTTGTCTTCCAATACTTAAGCTCAAAGAGGTGTAGAAGAGGCTTGAAATCAAGGTTTAAGGGTTAGGGTTATGGTGGCTTCAATGGTGGTTAGAGAGGAAGAGAGGAAGAAGATGAAGAGTTAGTGGAGGATTGTGTATTCCTCCACTAACTAAAGCACTATGTGTGCTAACACTACCTCTTTCACACACATAACTCATCTCACCCGTCCACTTGTCAACTAACTAGGCCTCCTCACAAGATCACATCCTAGGCCTACACTTGTCACCATCTTAAACCTCCTCATAAGGCTTGATCTAAGCCCTACACTTGTCTTTATCACAAGCCACCAAGTGCACCAATCCTAGGCCACCAAGTGGGTGAATCCTCACCCTCCACATGTTATCATCCAAGGCTTCCAAGTGTCACCACTAAAATGCCTATAAGTGGACCAATGAGAGTGTGACACTTGTCACACTTTCTAAAATTACAAAATAGTCCCTTCCCAAAATATCTCACAAATGTAATTGCAAAATGGTCCCTAAGACAAAATATCTCAAGAAGATAATTATGAATAACACCCCAAGAAATGAAAATGTTTCCGAAGAAACTACGCATCCATACCCTTACGAAAAAGTAAACAAGTAGCATGTTTTTTTCTTCAAAAGTAAAGCTATGCATTTTATGGAAATAAAGTGAAGTAAATGCTTGTGACATCGGATTATGAACTCAGGCATAAAACCCTAACTCGATTTCCTAAAACCCTAAGGCATGGAAAAGGAAACAATAAACAAAAGGGTAGAAATAAAAGAAAGAGTGAGACGTCGGAAGGGAAAGACAAAGATGATGCCGTCATCTAAAGGACGATACAAAAATCAAATAATAAAGTATCAGGAACTATTCTCGAGCACTCAAAATGACTTGAAGGAACAAAACACCTTGAATAGCTCTTTTTCAAGTGTCAGTAGCGGTACGTTCTGTCAATCTATTTGAACTCAGCAGAATAAAGCAATGGAAAAAGAAAACCCGTAAAAATAGGAAAAAGAACCGGTCATTACAACATAAGTTTGGGAAAACTAGTTCTAACAGAAGGTTTGGTTTCAACTTTCACAAAAACTTTATTAGATTTTTGAAAATTTAAATCTTTGAAGTTAAAGTCAACTCTTTGTTACTACTAATGTTCTTGCCCACTCCTTTCAACTTATCAGATTTGTAAGTGTCAGTGTTAAATTTCTGAAAATATTATTTAAAATTAATAAAATCACTACTCAAATTATCAATTTTAAGTTCAAGTGATTTATTAAACTTTTTTACCTGTTCATGTTTCTTTTCCAGAAAATCAACCTTATGAAGAAAATTCAGATTTTTACGACCAAGTTCTTTCAAATTTTTATTAGAGACAAAAACTTCTAACTTATAAATATCTCTATTAAGTTTCGAGAGTTTTAATTTCTCCACCAAATTTTAAAAATCCTTTTTAAACTTAGACCACTCAACATGCATGCTTGTGACAGAATCTGTAATAGGAGGTAAGGGCAAAACATCAACAGAAGATGCAACATCAGGCATGATTCAGCAATCCCAACAAATTAACAACTATGATCTACTTAATATATCTAGTAACCCGCTTACCAAATGTGAGTTACGCAGTGCGAAAGCTGTTAGTTGATTAATTGTGATTAACCCTAAATGACTTAGATGAGGTGATTAGATTAAATTTGCCTAATTTTTATGATTGATTAATTTACCCCCAAGTATGATAAATTAACATTCACAACCACAAAACTAAATACGGAAAAGTAAAGCAAGGTTAGAGAGATGACACCAAGATTTTAGCGATCGAGGAAACCAATTAGAAAACCTTAAGGACTTTTGCACTGTCCCAAGCATAAATGATTCATTATGAATGAAGCAAAGTACACTGAACTTTTACTCAGTCTTACACCCTTTCACTTTGTAAAGACTCAATCCGCTGAACATCTCTGGCTTTGCGATTTCTTGTCCAACAGCTCTCGACTTTAAACTTCTGCCTTAAACAGTTAGAAGGATTGTTGGTAGATCAACAACACTCCGGAAGTGCCTTGATCCCTTCAAAGTGTGATAAAAAAATTCTTCTTCTTCGAATCTGACTTTGTTATAGAAGAAATAAATCATGCTTCTCAGAATTTCTGAATCTTCAATTATGTTCCAATTCCGATGAGATAGAGAACAACGCTCCTAAATCACTCTTGTAAATGTATGTGTTCTCTCAAAACAAAAATAGAAAAATTAGATGTGATTTTTTGAAAAATATTTCTCAAAAAGGCTCTCTCAAAATAATGAATTTTTGTAATGACCCGATCATTTTCCTTCCTTTCTTTTTTTGGTAATTTCTTTTTTCATCATTTTTCCTATTTTGTCTTTTTCCCGTTTATCATTTTTCTTTGCATAAACTCACTTTTTGCGCTCGGATTTGACTTCGGCTTTGCATATATCCATAATATTTAATTTCTAAGATATTTGTATAAAACTTTCGTACAAAAGCATACTAGTTGCGTACTTTTTTCGTAAAGGGCATGGATATATACTTTCTTGGGAACATTCTTGATTTTTGGGGTTTTAGTGTAATTATGTAAAGTAATTATTTTTCGTCTTAGGCACCACTTTGTAATTTAATTTGGAAGATATTTTGAAAAATGACCTTTTAACAATTTTTGAAAAGTGTGATAAGTGTCACACTCTCATGGAGCCACTTGTTGGCATTGGGGTGGAGTCATTTGGAAGCCTAATCTTGTGACATATGGAGGGTGGGGATTCACCCACTTGTTGGCCTAGGATAGGTGCACTTGTTAGCTTGGATGGTTAACAAGTGTAGGCTTAGGATTAAGTATAGGAAGGAGCCATGGATTGGTGACAAGTGTAGACACCAAATTAAGTCTTGCATTGTGTGTGTATATGAGAGGTTGTGTAAGAGCACATAGTGAGTGGAGGAATACTAGATCCTCTACTCACCACATTTCACTTTATCTCTTTCATTTCCTTTGTTATCCAAACCCTAACCTAGCCACCATTGAATAAAAGCTTGGTTTAGAGCTTATTACTTCATTTTGGCCTCTTTCCACTCACCTTAGACCTTTAACCTTGGGAAGTAAAAGTTTCCTCTCACTCTCATCTACAAAACCCTACTTTAGTATCCCATTTTAAGCTTGGTTGCTTTGGATTATATAGATTCAATTCTCTATTGGGGTAGGGGTGGTAGTATGTTTATGCTTTAAGTGTTTTACGATCCTTTGGGGTTTAATATATATTGTGTACATGCTTTTAGAACTGTAGTATTACATATTATAGGAAATCCTCACATTTAACTTAGGGTTTGTTGATTTAAGCATATATGATATATATATTTATCTTGTGTAGAATTATTAATGGTATATTCAATTCTTATTGATTCAAATTGCTATAATTATTGTGGTGATAATTATATATTCTTGTTGATTACTATTTGTGATTATTTTAGAGGCTTATTTCTAAAATGTTAAGATTTAGTATATAAGGTTTATTGTTGAGGTGTGATTTATATTGATAAGTTGGTGGTATTGTATTGAACATTATATCATGATGAGGACTTGTCATTTGGTATGCCATTTTAGACTTGGAACCTTAAGACATGGCTTGTGTGGTTTCAAAATACTTATGCATGGAAGGTGGTTTACATGTCTTAATTATTGTGTATAAGTTTTGAACTTAATTATGATTTTGGATTCTGTTGGGACATTGTTACAAATGACATGGTTAGAGTTTGGCTCTAATGCAGGAGGTATGAGTTCTCCCCATTTTTAGTGTGCGCTAGGGTGGTATTCCCAGCGGGTTAGTGCCCGGAATAACCATTTAGGTCTTGGTTTAATCCGGGATTTGATGTCCAAGTTTTCCACTAATTGATTTCGCATTCAATTCTAAGTTGACAACCAATGTTTAATTATAACTTGTAATTTTTGTTATTGGCGAATTGATGTTGTTAAATACATTGATGTTGATATTGTGTTGTTAAAGAATCATTTAAGTTAGCTTAAGATGATCCCTTAGAACACCTTGAACATAGACGTTAAGTAAAATGATCCCTTGTATTCGTCTATATTAATCTTGCAATGATGTTGAAACTTTAGGGTATACGCATATGCTTCTTCTTACGAGTAACTTGATTACTCATCCTAGTTGTTTGGGTTATTTTACAGGTAAGGAGATTATGTTCTCGGATGCTCATCATCCTTAGTGGCTTATGAGTAATTTGAAACATTTTTGTATATTGATATGCACTAGTTTAGTATGCTTTACTTTTGATGTTATATTTTTGGTATACCATGGATGTATGGTATTTTACACAAGCTAAGGTGGCTTCTTTAATGTGTAATATGTATCTAAGTACACTTGGCGATGCTCATTTTGTATGTATAACATGAGGCCAAAGGCAATTAAACTTAAAGTTCATAAGTATGTTTTTAAAACTCAAGTTTGGTCAAAATACCTATTTTATGGAAATTGGAGGTTTTGTATTTCAAATTTTGTAAATGGATTGTAATGAGGCCGTAAGCCATTAGAGCACGTCTAATATATCATTTTATGTTTGCGGGTATGTTCACATCTCATAAAACTCTTAAGTTTTGACTTTTGAATTAATTTTGGATGATTTATGGATTTTATGCAAAAATTCATGCATGGGAGTAAGTTTCAAACTTTCCTTTTGATTTAGCATGTCATGTATGCTTGAACAAGGCTAGGAAATGTTTTCAAACTTGTTTCGGATCATTTGGAATGCATGTATAACCTTAGGTTGAACCAAACACCTTCCCCATGCATTGCAGCAGCAGCTTTTGCTGCTGTCTGCTACGTCGGTCGGCTGATAAGAGCCATCAGCCGGCTGACACATGCTCGAGACCAATTCTAGTAGGCTATTTGTGAAAAAAATGTCATTTCGGCCGGCTAATGATTGGGGTTCAGTCAGCTGATGATGGAGTTTCAGCCGGCTGGTCGTTGTCATCGGTTGGCTGATCTTCCCTGGAGCTTTCTCTTATCAGTTTTCCTTGGACAACTTCCTTGCACCGAATTCAGAGGGTCATAACTCTTTCATTCCTAATCCAAATCAGGTCATTCTTGAGTCTAAAGTCAAGTTCTTGAAGTTAGCTTTCTAATGGTACCAACCACACATAAAAAAATCTAACCGTAGTGAGAGTTATTACAGTTTTAGTGAGATAGGTTTGTGGTATCTTTTAAATGAAGGATGCCATTTTATTCTATTTTCATATCTTTTCTGTCCGGACTCTGAATCAGGCGATTCTTGAGTCTAACTTCATTCATTTTTTTGTTGTCTTTCCAATGGTGTGCATGGTGGCACTCATTTTAGCTTCAAATGACCATTTTACCCTTATTTCAATTCTTTTCTGGTTTAAAATCCTTGCTTCATTTCTTGACTCATTTGAGTTTCGTGGCTTCATGGGGAGTCATTTTGGTGCCTCAGGGAAGACGTACATCTCTAGAGGCCATTTTACATCCTTCGCTTTTGCATTTTGGATCCATTATCAGGTCATTTTTTGGTCATCACTGACGCACCGGGTTTATATTGGGCCGTCACAATTTTTGTTTCAAAAAGCCGTGCCTAATTTTTAGTAAAAGATAGATTATATAAAAGTTTGAATGACCTTAAAATACTTGTATACCAAGTCAATTTCGTGCATACACAATATAGAGAAAATTTATAAAAAATAGGAATCAAAGCAGACTACAAAGGTAAGTTATCAAAAAGATCTGAAGACCTTGAACCGGTTCAGGGTGCTTGACCCGGTTCAAGCTGGCCAGTGAGTTTTCGAGGAAAAACAACTTTGACACTTGAACCGGTTCAAGTTGGCCAGACTTAAAAAACACGAAAAACCTCAAAAGTTGAACTTATTTCAAGAGACTTGAACCAGGTCAAGTTGAACCTATTTCAAGAGACTTGAACCAGGTCAAGTTGTTTAAGTTGGCCAGACTTAAAAAACACCAAAAACCTCAAAAGTTGAACCTATTTCAAGAGACTTGAACTAGGTCAAGTTGGGCAGAATGTAAAGGCTTCCCAAAAACTTAACCTTGAACCTTCGTAAGTGTCCTCACACACTGTCTTACCTTTCTAAAGCATTGTTCTTATCATCCTGGAGTGTATCGAAGCATAAACACTTGAAATTTTTCAATTTCACTTCTAATCTTGAATCTTGAAATTCTGAACCGAAATTTTACAACTCACTTGTTTCGATAACGAAATTCGTCAATTACAAAATAGATATCTCACACTCACTACTGCCTAAGTGCCAATTGTTGTACTTTTTGACAATAGCATTTTTAACAAGAATTTGAGCCACAACTCAACAACAAAGCTAAACCTTTGTTAATCTAAATATAAAATAAACAGAAAACAATTCATGACTCTGTTTCCACCTTAGTAATTATATATATATATACATATTTATTTTTGTTTTTTTTTACCAGGCTTCATCAAATGAGTTTGAAAACCCACTTCAGTAACATTTATGGGTTTCGACTTGGTAAAAAGGAATGGCGCTTTTTGTTTTTGATCGATTATAGTCTCGCTGTAAGTTGGCCTTTCATATATCTTATAGTGATGCCTACAATTCCAGTTCTTGCACAAAGGAAAGAGAATAGTGGAGAATTTGATTCCATTGTCGACAAGTTATAGAAAACTTGGAAATTAATTAACAATAATTTGTACTAACATGACTTTTCAATTTATGTTTCTTTTTTCTCTTCCAACTCGAGTACTTGTCAAAGAATTATAGATGAAGATGACAAAAGGATGTAGTGTCCATCTCATAGACTGACCTTACATGGCTAGTTGACTTAGAACCATTATGATTTGCCTGCTTTTTCGCTTGTGATTCATGATTTATTGTTTATGGTCAAGTTCATACTTCAAATTAGGCAGTTCAAGACTGGAATGGTTGGAAAGAAATCGTTTTTCGAAGTAAAATATTTTGTTTTTCTATTTTTAGTAACATATTTTTAAAAAAATTTATTTTTTGAATGTTTGACAAATGTCTAGATTGCTATTCAGGTCGAGTTCATCAACAGAGCCGTATAAAATTAACTTTTCAAAAATTAATGAATAAATTATTTTTGTTAAATTTTAATAGTTTTTTTCATCCTAAATATTTTACGATAACCAAACACTAAAAAATAAAAAATATTTTTTAAAAATTATTTTACATTCAAACAACAAAATGAGGACTTCAAGCCGCTTCTGTGGGCCGACTTCATGCCGCGTCTGTCCCACCATTTTCTACATTTTCTTTTTTGAAAGGGAAGCCTCTAACCAAATCACTATAATAAATTCTTTTTTTTTTTTTTTTTTTTCTACAAATATACTCTCAAATTTATTTATGTATTGTTGTTCTAGAATGTATTGCTTAAAAATGAAAGAGAGCTTGTATTTTAAGAGATTCAAACCTGGGCAGTTAAGAAGCAAACATCAAATCATTGGACTACGAGCAACTTTTCTTACAAATACTCCAACAAACTAATTAATTTGTTTTATTGTTCTAGAATTCATTATTACTGTATTTTTTACTTATATATATATATATATATATATATATTTTTTTTTTTTTTTCTTTATTCTTCCATGTTATATATGGTAGGTATGAGTTTTATTTATTTTTTTTCTTCATGTTTTAATTTTATTATTATTCATTAATTTACTAACAAAAGATAATTATTAAGCCTTTTTAATAATGACAACCACTTAGAATTCATAAATAAGTCAGCCCTTTGTGTTAAACGATTTTTAAAAAATTGAACAAAAAATTGGTTTTTATTGAACTAATTATATATGAATTAAAGTACTAACATTTATTTTTCAAATTAAGTCATAAACTAATATGCATGGCAGAGGCTTACAAGATTTGATAATTTACAGTGACACTAGGGCGTAGCCCAACTCCATGAGGAGTTGCTAAATTGACCACATCTATAGAAAAACTTCCTAATGATACAGGAGAGATTATAAAATAAAATAAAAATTCCCTAGTTATGATGGTAAGTCGAATTCTATTATATTCCTAAATCGGTTTTGCTGAGATGAAAGAACACTTTGAATGATAATCAAATAGTGTTTCCTGAAATGAAACTAGTCGGGTAGAGAGGCCAAAGGAATTTATATTTCTACTTATTATATGCAACGACTCGTATTGTCTTGCTTTGCACTTTCTTAGTGGTACGATTTTTGAATCAAATCTACTAAACTATAAATAACAACGATACTAAACATAATATCCAAATTCTTTTTTCAATTAATATAATTTAGTCTAGTTGAAATTCTAGTAACGATAAATCTGCTACACATGCCTTCACAACATTATGAATTGAAATAAGATTTTCTTTATCGAAATATTTTTCTGATTGAAATGTTTTTTCTGAATGAAATGAAGGGATAGTTATTCTGCTCAAATGGGCTCATTCGTACCTGTATTTGTGTCTCGTATGATCCAATCTTTTATTCAACTATGAACATAGTAAGATTAGAAGTACTTATCGTGGAAGAACAATTACCTCACCAAGGTGACTCCTTGGGACCAACCAATCTCCTTCAAGTATCTCCTCCAAAGCTTTCAAGAATCACACCCAAATGAATGTCTCCCATATTCCCTTGTAGAGATCTTTGAAGCATTGCTTGTGGGAGCATACTCTTGTATAGAGATTCTGTTTTAATACAAGGAGAAAGTTTATGGCCAGTTTGGAAGGTGTTATGATATTGTTTTTTTGACATTGGTCTTCAAATTTGAGCTCATATCATGTTTGAAACGATTGATATTAGTTTAGTATTATTCATTATATATCAGATTTTTTTGTCCAAACATATATCACCAAATTGGTACTGTAGTAGAGGAACTAAAGTAAATTTTTGAATTTTTCAAAACAAATTTTCATTACCAAACGTGGTTCTGATTTCAACCCAAAACACTTCTACAACAAAAGGCTGTTTTGGTATTGATAAAAAATATAAAACCTAAAACATATCGCATACCAAATGAGCCCTTAGTGAGAAATATGAATTTCTCTCCATATGTCTTGTATTCATTACCCTAAATGGGTAGAGAAAGAGACCTTTTATATTGAAACCCTCTTAGTGTTAATAACACTTCCCAAATCCTCATTTACTTAAAAGCAAACCTACAATAAAACACACTATCTCCACACTCTTGGGCTTGTCTTTCTAACTTTGCAGGTTAGAAGTTGAGTGGGTTTTGGTGGGTTTTGAATGGATTAGAAACCCAATACCAACCCACCAATGACGGGTCATGAATGGGTCGAGACTCAAATGGGCGGGTCAACCCGCATTAACCCATTTTTTTCCCTTGGAAACTGGATCTTTTGTCCATGAAGAGATGACAAACATGTAGTATTAAAAAAGCAAATTCAAAATGACAAACAAGGTTTCATTTTATGTTTTTTCAAAATGACAAACTAAAATCAAAACCTTGGACTTAAAAAAAATCAGCTAAAAAATAGGAAAAATTAACTTAATTTTAATTTGATGAGGAACAACAAGCCTTCAAATTCAACAAATCCATCTTAGTTCCCAAATTCAGAGAGTAAGCAGAAAAAGAGGACAAATCCTCAAATAACAAACACTAACTATAAATCTCTCTCAGGTTCTTATAACAAACATGATGGGGAAAAAAGGAAACCAGAATTCCCAAACAAGAATCAGAGCGTTTGAAGTCCAAGATTCTTATCCAACAGAGAAAGGTCCACATCGTAGCTTCAATTAAGGCCCAAAATTGAAACAAAAGAATCGGAGTAGATCAATTATAGAAGCATAATAAAATAAATCTCTCTCAGGTTCGAACATGATTCAATCAGAAATCAATCTAGACATAGGCAAACAACCTTGATAAAAAAAAAAAAAAAAAAAAATGTGTGTACGCTAGTCTTGCGGTTAAACTACAGTTAAGCAAAATGATTTAGATGATATATTCCTAGTAGCACCCCACATAATTTTTTACTGTGGCTCATCTAGAGCAGTTTCAGTTATGTTCGAGTAGAATTTCACTTGAGATGGATTTGGATTTATTTAGATATAGGTAGGGTAGATTAGGGGAGGAGATTCCTAAACCCGCCAAGTCGACCCAAACTTGACCCAATCAATTAGTTCATATAGATTATTCATAATTATTTTGTTTATTTTTTTATTATTTTCAAAAAAAATTTCCCATCCTTATAGTTAAAATTTTGTTGCAAAACACAAAACAAGAACTTAGTCTCATGTTGGCTTGTTTTCCTAAGTTTGACGTGCGTACCCCTCTTTAACCACAACCTATAGGTGCACTAATGATAGGTACACTTGGCCAATGACCAACATCACAGGATGGCTCAACACCACACCCATATATATCACATCCTTTGCTCACTGTCTTTTCAATGTTACGAAAATTAGACGCCAGTAATTTCTCTAGGACCTTGGGATTTAATTTGTCAAGAATAAAACACACCAAACAAGCACAAACCCACAAAAGAAGAATTATAGGTGGTTCCACCAATTTTGCCTATTTCCACGGAGCGCACCAGAAATCCACTATATCACTTTGAGTGATTTACAATATGTGGATTAAGCACATCCCACACACAATTTATCTCTTACGGTTTTTTCCAATCCGATTCCATTATCAAAATAGAACTTTTTGTACCAAGTGTCTTCATACTCACCTTCGATCAGATAATTTAACCTTTTAAATTTTTTCTAAATCAAGAATCATCTGGTTAATTTTGTTCTTTGTTTTCATATTATCTACCAGATCGATGAGTTGAATTACTGTTTCTTACTTTCCATTTAGAAGCTCCATAACTTCTTGTATACATTCAAGAGAAGTCTCTATATGTGATGGCCCAAATTTCGAAGAACCCAATGCGCCAACGAGTAACCCGAAAACTGACTAATAACGGATCCTAGATGCGGAAGCAATGAAAGAAAAGAAGTCTCTAGAGATGAACACCACATCTAAGGTGACAAAGTGACTTCCCAAGAAGTCATGAGACTCAAAAGGAAACAGTGCGAAGCTAGGGTTTAAAACGGTTAAAGATGCCACTAGGGGTAAAATGATCATTTCAAATAGAAATGGATGCAACCATGTATACTATTGGATAGACAACAAAAAAATAATAAAATTGGACTCAAAAATCACTTGATTCGGAGTTAGAACGAAAAAGATATGAATTTCTGAAGTTTTACAAAAAGGTTGCCAAAAAGTGTCTAGTAAGATTGATATGTTGTGACTAGTTTTATTTTAAAAAACACATGATTTTCAAGGCTAAAACGGGGTTTTTTAGAAAAAAATTTGTGAAGAAACCCCCACTAAAAATGAGTCTTCTGATCAACCATGCTTCAAACCAAAAATGAAAAGGAACGTAAAATGACCAAAATGCCCCCGAGTGCAAGGTATGTCAAGAAGAAAAAGCAATTTGCTGTGAGCAGGCATTTTTCGAAAACGCTTGATTTTCAAGGCTAAAATGGGACTTTTTGGAAAAATTTTGTGAAGAAACCCCCCTAAAAATGAGTCTTCTAATCAACTATAGTCCAAACCAAATATGAAATGTATTAAAAAAATGACCAAAATGCCCCCAATATTAAACTACGTCAAGAGATAAAAACATGCTGAAAATTGACCACATGAAAAGAGTTTAGCCCTTGGCCTCATTAAAAATAAGCTAAAGTAACATCAAAATGGAATACTTAAGTTCATATTACACAACCAAAAGAAAGCAAATCATGCTTCTAAACAAGTTTTACATTAACAACATCAAAAGAGCAAAATCTTGCCAACACTTGCATGTCAAAAATATATATAAGTTGTCCAAATGAAACTCAAGCCAAGCTAAGGATGTTGAGCATCCAAAAAGAGAGTCTCCTTGCCTGAAAAACAAATATCAATTAGGGTAAGTAAACGAGTTACTCCGTAAGATAATTTTTATGCATATAACCTAAAGTTTTAACGGTTTTGCAAGTGAATATAAACGGACACACGTGAATCATGCCCCTTAAAGTCTAAGTTCAATGTGGAGCTAAGGGATCATCCTAAAGCTACCTTTGAAACAGTTTAAACACAATCCACAATAAGTGATACAATTAAACAACATTGGAATAACCAATACAAAATAACAAGTTACAACTACTTAATGTTATCAACTTGAAACGAAATGTGAAATCAAATAATATGGATGTACTTGGACATCTGGCCAGATAAAACCAACATAATTAACTACTTTTGGGTTACTAGCCCGTGGATAACTTCCCTAAGTGCGCATTAAATTGGGGAGAACTCGTATCTCCCGCACTAGAGTCGTGTTCTAGCTATGTCACAACAACGACGCCCCAAGAATCCAAAATCAACAAATTATATACAATGTATACTAAATATACAATGCACTTAACCACCTTCCATGCACAACCAAGTTGGAAACCACACAAATCATGCCCTAAGTCCTCAACTAGAATGGCATTTTCAACAGCAAGTTCACAATGTGAATCCCACTATGCTACAATAATATTATCAACATATGAATTCCATTCATGCTAGTATACAAAGAGTTTCAAATCCATGATTTAAACAATAATATAATATTAAATACACAATTAAATCATTGGCAACAATAATCTAGAATTTCTATAATTACACTAATAAAAATCTCTAGATTTCAAATCATCACCAAATGAAATAATATTAACGCAAGGTAAAGATCATGCATAAGCCTTAAACAATATAAATTCCTAAGTTAATTTCATGCAATATACAACTATATACAACCCTAGAATTCGAAAAACATGCATACAATGTATATTAACCTCGAGAACACATTAAATCACTAAGGGTATAAGCATAAAGTATTCCCTACCTCACTAGAGAATTGAATCTCTAGAATCCTTAAAGAATGGAAGCAAAAGGGGAAACCAAGCAAAGGTATGGTATAGATGGATGTGAGGAAGTTTTTGTCTTTAAGGTGGAAGACCAAAAACTAAATGGAAGAGGGTTGAAAGTGAGCAATGGAGGCTAAGGGTCTAAGTCATCAATGGAGGCTTAAGGTAAGAGGTGAGGAAGAAAATGACTTTTCTAGAAATTCCATTAAGGGAAATGTGAATTGTTAGTCAAATACACTACACTACTACTACCTTTCTCATACACACACACACATCCACCCTCCACTTGTCACCATCCTAGGCATCTTCACAAGGCTAAATCTAAGCCTTACACTTGTCAAAATCCTAGGCTAACAAGTGTTCCAATGGAAAGTTAAAAAATGGGCCAATGAAAGTGTGACACTTTTCATTCTTTCTCAAAATTGCAAGTTCGTCCCTCTTCTAAATATCTTAAAGAATATTTACAAAAAGGTCCCTAAGAAAAAATATCTCAAAAATTTAATTACGCGAATAACCCCGAAAAACGAAAATGTTTCCGAAGAAACTATGCATCTATACCCCCTAGAAAATAAAATTAAACAAGCATGCTTTTTTATGAAATTAAATCATGCACTGATAGTAAAAGATAAAATAATGCAATGTGTGTGGTGTCGAAAATTGGTTCCGAGCACCGAACCCTACTTCGGGTTCAATAAAACCCTAAGGTAACGCGGAAAAAAAATAAAATAGATAAATAAATAAAATAAATAAATAAATATGTCAGAAAAACGGAAAGGAAAAAAAAAACACGGTCTTCACGCTATATGAGTTCTTGATGCATTTAGATTATTCTGGAACTTGATATCCTAGTCATTGATTAGATCAACTAAGAAATATCATTATTCAATTTAAAGCAAAAGATATTGCTATATGGCTTAATGATAAAAAATTCATTATGCCAAAAATAATATGTTTTCCATATATGAATGGAGATTTTATCTTAGGCTGTAATTTCATTTATGCCTATTTACCTCTACAGTTAAAAGAATGATGTGAGCCAATAATAAATTGACATGTCATCTTTAATTACCAAATTCAATATAGTGGGATAGGTACCAACTTACCAAATCAGATATGGTGATTTGATTACCATATATGATTTGGTAATTAAAACAAAACGTGTCCATTTGTTATTGGTCCATATCAGTAGTGAGTATGGTGTTGATCTTCACTAGTGAGAATCTAAGTATTGTTCTTTAGGAAATTATGCTCCAATTGTGCTGGCACTTTGTCCATTACTTTCCTTATTTTAAGCAATGCATTATTCTTATTCTTAATTTTCCATGTGACTTTCTAGCCCATATTTGCACAAAAATCCAAAAAAAGGCCTAGCATCTCAAGTTCTCAACTTATAGTAACTTGCTATATATGAGAATTTTGTTTAGAATCTTATATTTTGAGAGGCTGTATATCACACTATTGAAGTGTATCAGAAAACAAACTCTCCTATATTTTGAGTTTGAGAGACATTTAAGAGAGGCATTGGAGGCGCTCTAATCTTATTTTTCCTTTTTTGGTTTTTTAATCCTCTTGTATACATCATAATGATATATATACAAATATAATAATATATAGTATACATACATTTATTGATATACATTTATACAATACATATTAGATATATATATATATATATATATATATATATATATATATATTTGTGCATATACATATAAATAAAGTATATAAATTAATATTAAATCGATGTATTTTTTTTTTTTTAAACCAATCAGCTCCTTAAGGTTGTTGTTTTTTTTTTTTTTTTTAGTAGTGTGTGTGTGTGTGTGTGTATATATATATATTATATAAAATTTGGGCCCCCCTACACTAGAATCCTGGCTCCTCCCATGCTTGGTCAGATTACCTTTTATATAAACCACACCTTAGACCGGCCCATCACCTTTATCCTCTGTGATTCATCACATATAAGCTAGAGCTAGAGCTGAGCTTTTATTTGATTAATTGTTTCACTTGTAAATGTAGGTTATGAGTTGTATTCTTATATTAGTCTTATAGACACTGAAATTTTAGTGGGCTTTGGTTTTGACAAATGGACTCATCAAATATGGGTCAAATGTTTAATTAAGTTATTTAATTGGCCTAAGCTTGGTCCGCTTAAATTATTTAATTAGCCTAGCCCAAATGATTAAATATCAAGATAATTATTCCTAATAAAATATATTTGGAATAATTATATTTAAGGATAATTATCATAATATAATCGGCTCGGCCTAGTTATGACTTTACCCTTATAAGGAGATGACACGTGTCATCATCTTATTAACCCAAGAAGCATATAAATAAAGGCCTGAATGAAGAAGAAAGAGACACAAATTCAGAGTCCAGAAATCCAGAGACTCAGAAATCCAAAAGAGACAAATTTAGAACTCAGAAGACACAAAAAGTCAAAAATCCAGAGGGTTCAGAAATTCAGACACACAAATCAAAAATTCAGAAATCTAGAATTCCAGACAGAAATTCAGAATCCAAACCCAAAATTGAAGAATAACAAGCACATCAAATCGTGTTGTTCTTCATCCAAATGCCAGGGTGATCAACAACAAGCACATCAACTCATGCCGTTCTTCATCCAAATTCCACGGTGATCAACAACAAGCACATCAAATCGTGCCATTCTTCATCCACATTCTACGGTGATTCAAGATTAAGCTCATGCAGCTCTTGGATCCAACCAACAAAAAAAAGGAGATCGAATCAAAGGACCTTTCTTTTTGTAAAGAATATTATAAAGGATTGTACTCCATCTTTATAAATTAATAAAATATTTTATTTGCTCCCTATTTTGTTTCTTATTTGTAGACTGCAAAATTTGTGTGTACAAATTTCTAGCACGCCCGGTGGGACCTCCTTTACCTTTCATCTCTTTCTCCTACCATCAAGTTTCTTCTCTTTCAGATTCTATGGCTCCCCCTAAGACTCAGACAGACAAGAAAACCCAAAAGAACATCGCTACTGCAAAGGTCGATGCCAAAGCCACTGTGAAAAGTGGCACGAAGGCCAAATCAAGTGAGGAAAGTACCTTGGCGAGCCCTGTGATATGTAGTAAGTCCCAGGTAATCGCGCCATCCAAACATCAGCAAGACTTGGTGAAAACTAGTCCTGCAAAGCCGACGAACGTGAAAACTCAACATGTTAAGAACCCTGACGTTGTTCTAGAGGAGATTTTGCCACCAGATTTACCTCATTCCGTCTATGATGCTCACTGTAGTGTCGGTTCACCCCTAGAGTCACCACGTCAGACTTCGGAGCAATCAATCATTTCAAGGAACGTTGACTCTCAAGGCCTATCATACTCAGAAGTGGTCGATGCTATGATGACTTGAGCTGCCAGAGGAACAACTAGCAACTATGTCTCGTGCCATTGAGAACCTCACAAAGACTGTCGAAGAGAAGGACTTGCAAATCGCTACACTGATGAACAAATTAGAAGTTCAGACCTTCGGTGAATCACCAATACAGTCTAGGAATCCTACATTTTCCATAGCAGCACCACCAGGGAATCTTTCAACTTCCACACCACCACCATCTGGGAATCCTAATTCTACAACACAAGGTACTCGCACAGAGGATCCCAAACAGATGCCGGTGACAGAACAGGCGACTAGTCAAACCAATCACGCTTCTTCAGTCTTTTCATTATCTGTTGAACAATTGCAAGATATGATAACGAATATAATCCGAGCCCAATATGGAGGCGTCTCACAAAGCACTCTCATGTACTCAAAGCCCTATACAAAGAGAATCGACAGTATGAGGATGCATGTAGGATACTAACCTCCGAAAATTCAGTAATTTGACGGAAAAAGCAACCCCAAGCAAAACATTGCCCATTTTGTCAAGACTTGCAATAATGCCAGAACTGATGAGGACTTACTAGTTAAACGGTTTGTCCGCTCTCTTAAAGGAAACGCGTTCAAGTGGTACACCGACCTAAAGTCAGAATCAATTGATAGTTGGGACCAAATGGAACGAGAATTCTTGACTAGGTTCTATAGCACTCATTGTACTATTAGTATAATAGAATTGACTAACACGAAGCAATATAAGTATGAGTCTGTAATCGACTACATTAATCGGTGGCGAGCATTCAGTCTTGACTGCAAGGACCGATTGTACGAAATCTCTACTGTAGAGATGTGCAAGCAGGGAATGCATTGGGGCCTTCTTTACATTCTTCAAGGCATAAAACCTCGTACATTTGAAGAATTGGCTACGCGTACCCATGACATGGAGATCAGTATAAAATTCCGTGATGACAAAGGTCTGGTAACCATAGAACCACGCAAAGACAAGAAGGACTGGAAGAAGGGATAAATCGTCAAAGACAGCTGCTAAAGATTCCATGGCTATCTCAACCACCCCAATCAAGATATATATTAAAGATAAAATAAGGATGATAAAAAGCCTCATCAGTTTCAATAGAGGGAAAGACAACGTCCTACGCTAAAGGAGTTAAAGAAGAAGGAATACCCCTTCCCCGATTTTGATGTCCCTGGCATATTGGAATGTTTACTCGAAAGAAAGTTATAGAACTCGCTAAATGTAATTGCCCTAAAGAGATGGGACATGTTAACGACCTGAAATACTATAAATATCATCGTATTGTCAGTCATCCAATTAAGAAGTGTTTTATCTTCAAGGATATCTTGATGATGAAGTTGTGACAGCTTACATGGTTTTAACTGGGAAAACAAGCCCTGAAGATGAGAATAGCGAGGATTAAGATGAAGCCCAGACTATAGAGAACCATGCAAAGGATGCAGCCATCATTGAAAAGTCCGATGATGATGAAGTAGCCAGAGGTACGCTTGATTCATGTTATGCACCAATTATTTTCACTGACGAGGATCTTCAGTTGGATTCGAAGCCGTATAATTGTCCTCTCTTCATTTCCGGTTATATAAAAGAACAAAAAGTTGCTCGAATTTTTGTTAATAATGGATCAGCAGTGAATCTCATGCCAAAATTTACGATGAAAAATCTCAGCATCACAGTCGACGAGTTATCTCGTAGCCTTCTTATTATTCAAGGTTTTAACCAATGAGGACAAAGAGCTATTGGCATGATTCAGGCGGAGCTAACTATTGGCGAGCTCCAAATTAAAACCTTATTCCATGTTATTGATGCAAAGACGTCCTACAATTTGTTGTTCGAAAGGCCTTGGATACATAATAATGGCATCATTCCATCGACTATTCATCAGTGCTTCAAATTCTATAAGAATGGCGTACAAACGGTTGTGGCGGACCATAAACCATTTACAGAAGCAAAGTCTCATTTTGCCAATGCTAAGTTCTATATCAATCCCAATACACCTTCAAAAGTGCCCATCCCAAGCCATCCGTCTACACAAGAGGTTCAATCTACAAAGATAAAAGAAGCATTAAGTGATCCATTAGATGTTTTAGTAACAGACATTGTAAAGGTAGCTAAAACGCGAGGGGTATCGATAAAAACATATCCGACGAAGCCTATTTTAAAGTATGCTCCAAAATCTTAACGACAAAAAGGGCAGTCACCTGTCATCGAGATACTTGAAACCAAGGAATTTAAATTGAAGATGTCACAAACCAAAGAAAAAGAAGATATGCAAAAGCTGCAAGGAGAGTTAACTCTTCCTCTCACCAAGATTCAAAAGTCTTCGCCTTCCAAGCCTCTGTTAAAAGGGTTTGTGTGGCCTTCTCAATCTCTGGTCGATTATGGATCATTTCCAAAACAAAGGACTGATGAAGGATTCGATCCTAAAGCATACCAACTCATGGCCTACAAGCCTTGAAAAACTGAATTCTGAGGTCACTGGTGAGAAAGTGCATGGCCTTAAGGAGACATAGAAGAAGTTGAAAGAACATGGGCATAAGATCATTCCACCCAAATCCGGTCTCGGTTTCGTAACTTCTGAGCCACTTCGAATTCAAATCACAAAAAAGGATAAGAAGTCAAACACCTTATACATTGGGTTTAAAGAAGTTGTAGATGAACAAGATCAATAGACTATGCATCAAAAATCGGTCTTCGAACGTATAGGAGCTCCATGTGATCGAATATCTGTATTTAACAGGTTGTCGAGCCAAGAATCAAATGTCTCAAATTCTCAAGTCAGCAGTTTACCTCGTACCTCTGTTTTTAACAAAATGAGCTTTCATGACCAAGGAAGAAAATCTCCACAACCTCAATCTCGAAATTCAATATTTTCTCGAATTGGTAATATCAATGATGTGCCGCTAAAAAGCAGCAAGAGTGGAAAGTCAGAGAAAACTAACATCGACGTGGTGAACAATAGTGAAGTTCGGAGCCTGGTGCCCTCACGAATGAAATGTAAGACAAAGGTAGATGTCACCAATGATGTTACACTAAAAGCTCGAAGGCGAACCGTTGTATTCACTAATTAATCAAAAGAAGTGGATAGAACAGAAGACACTGGCGAATTATCTTATGTTACTTCGTACCACATCACTATTGAAGAGGAACCTGACTATGAACAACCAGATGACATCGAGAAAGCTCCACCAACACTAGAAGACGGGGGCCAGGCTACTGTTAATCAACTCAAGGAAATCAATTTCGGGACTGATGATCAACCCAAACCAGTTTTCGTTAGTGCATTCCTAAACCCCTCAGAAGAAAATGATTACTTTCAATTATTGTCTAAGTACAAGGATGTCTTTACTTGGACATACAAAAAGATGCCTGGTCTTGACCCTAAAATTGCAATGCACGTCCAATTAAGCAGTCTCAACATTTTTTTTCGTCCAGATTTAGTTCCGAGGATAGAAGAAGAACTCAACAAATTGATTGAAGTAAGGTTCATTCATGAGGTAAAATATCCGACATGGATTTCAAGCATTGTTCCAGTAAAGAAGAAAAATGGACAAATTCAAATCTGTGTGGACTTTCGTGATTTGAATGAGGCATACCCAAAAGATGATTTTCCTTTTCCCATCCCCGAGCTCACTGTAGATGCAACCACGGGGCATGAAGCACTCTCGTTCATGGATTGTTACTCCCGATACAATCAGATAAGAATGACTTCGAAAGATGAGGAACTAACTGCCTTTCACACTCCTAAAGGCATATATTACTACAAAGTTATGCCTTTCGGACTCAAAAATGCTGGAGCAACATACCAGCGTGCCATGTAGAGGATCTTCGATGACATACTACACAAGATTGTTGAGTGTTATGTTGATGACTTGGTGGTTAAGACAAAAGAACGAAGAAATCATTTACAGGATCGACGCACAATTTTTAATTACCTCCGAAAATATCAGCTCAAGATGAATCCCCTTAAATGTGCATTTGGTGTGACTTTAGGGAAATTCTTGGGATACGTCATACGTCATCGTGTATTGAGATTGATCCTAATAAAGTTGAGGCCATTCAAAAGATGCCACCACCAAAGAATTTACGCGAGCTTCGAAGTTTATAAGGTCAACTTGCGTTCATTCATCGGTTCATCTCAAATTTGGCTGGTCGTTGTCAGCCTTTTAACCGACTCAAGAAGAAAGACGCCTCATTCAACTGAGACCAATCTTGTCAAAAATGCTTTCGATAGCATTAAAAAGTACCTTCTCAATTCTCCGGTATTAGGAGCACCAGTACTTGGAAAACCAATCATATTTTACATTGCTAGACAAGAAGAATCGCTGGGTGCCTGGTGTCTTCACGATGCGTGTCACAAAACAATGCACAAAACTTTGAATTTGGAAATTAGTGTCAAGTGGGCACCATAATTTAAATTTATAAACCGCTTAACACCTATATTATGTAGTATGAGTGAGAAGGGATCGTCCCAAGGGATCGAGTTATCGTACTAGCTTGAGGAATCAAAATTAGGGTTAGTAGGTCGAGTGATCAAAATAGTGGTTGGTTGGTTGAATTAAACTAGATGTAAATTAAACTAAAGTAAGTAATAATGCAATAGAGAGAATAAAAGATAGAGAGAGATCTTGGGGTTTAGAGATCACCACTAAGCTTAGCTTTTCTACACCTTTAATGAATAATTAATGAAGGGAAGAACATGTATTGCAATAAAGTATGTGTGTGTGGTTGTTTCAACAAGCATAGGTGACAAATTAAGAAAACATTATCTAAACAACATGGTGGATAGCACAACATATCAAATTAAGCCATTAATCCTTTCTTTCTTTAAGCTCACAATCCAAACACATCACAAGGTTAGAGATACATGTTACTTGCTTTTCATAAGTATGGAACATCAACAACAAGCATGGATTGTCCTCCCATTTAACACTACACTATAACTAAGCTAATGACATGAAATTAAACTAATTAAATTAAGGGAGATGCACAATCCATCAAGCAATGAGTATGAACCATCAAATAAACCATAAGAACATGACATTAAGCACTATGTCTTGACAATCTTTAGATCTATAGCATCAACACACATAAACATGCATCAATAACATAAGAAATAGAGACAAACACATGAACATTTATTCTAGCATACATAGACATATGGATAGAATGAAATGATCAATTGGAAGCATTAAATCATATAAATCATTGAAGAAACAAGATCTATATATATAAAAGTGTCAAGACATGAATTACAATACAAATCTCCTCAAAAATACATAAATCAAGAAGTAGAAAACATGCTTAGAGCTAACTTTAGCCCCAAAAGGATGTCTAGCCACTCATGGATGATGTCTTCCAACCCTCAAGGGCAAGCTCCATGGAAAAAATCTGCTCCTTGGTTGATAAAGAGTGTCCAATGGTGTCTCTAGCCTCCTTATCTTCTTTTCTTCCTCACTAAGAGTAGCCTCTCTCTCTAATCTCTAAGAATGCTAAGTATATCCTCAAAAAGTGTATCATATTCTTTATATAGGTAAGTTAAGTGACACACAAAATGAGCTGGGGTCGTGCAGTAAATATTCCCCAATGATTGGATAAGGACAACTTTCAATGAGCTGGAAATTTAACCTTTTCGCATTGGAGGAAGTTCGATTGATCAAACCTTGGACTTAGATCGTTCGAACTTGCTGAGATCTATCGAACTAAAGTTGGATCGATCCTCAATGGCAGCGCCTTTTTGGATAAAAACAAATCTGAGATATTTTGAAGATATTTTTGGGAAAAGGACAAAAGTAGTTGGTAGGGTGGTACAACTGGATAAGATCAATCATTTGGATAGGAACAAGAATGTTTGATCGATCGAAGAAGGAAGTTGGATCGATCGAACTTTTGAGATCTTTGAACAGGGACAAACATGGCTCAGATCTATCTTGAAGTGCTGAGATCGATGAAAGTTGGATCGATCGAACTTTTCTTGAGATCGATCGAAGTTGCTGAAATTCCACCCTTTGCTTCCTTTTGCTCTACTTTGCTCCTTTCTTTGATTAATCCCAGAATTGCTTCAATTATCTCTTATTTGGCTGAGTTAGATTATTTTGGGAATAAGTACCTGAAAATGAAAATAACACAAAATCAATACAAAATGGTAAAATAAAATAGATAAAGGTTTTAGAATACCTAAGCCTAAGGGGTTTAAATACGCACTTTTCAGCGTTCATCACACCCCCAAACTTAAATATTGCTAGTCCCTAACAATGAACTAGAAAATAAAGGAATGAAATGAAGAACTATACAACTATGAACTAGAAAGCAATAAATGGATAACGCCACTTTCGTAGGGAATATGATTGCAGTTAGCACATATAACAAGCCTTTTAAACCCCTAGGTTATCCCTAGTGGACGAGTGAAGTCTCGTGAGGGTTTCCAGAAACGATACCCACAAACATTAAGCTCATTCTTTCAAAAGAGACACCAATATTGCAAACAAGCATTGGGAGAAAACTACCTCAAGTATTCAATTTTTCAAACATTTCTAAGCAATCTCCCAAAATCTCAACATCAAGCAAGCAAGTATGGTCCTCTACACATTAAGAAAATGATCGTGCAAATCCAAACAACTCTAGTATCCTTTTGAGTGGACCGGCATCAAATATGTTGCTATCTAAGTCAACTAAAGAGTTAATCACATCCTTACCATCAAACTAGCACACAAATCTAGTACCGATCATCAAGACAAAAAGTGGACCTTTTATTAAAGCTTTATTGTTCTAGATGTGCTTATTATTTCCACTCGATTTATTTTTTTAATTTATTTTTTTATAGGATCAAAGATGGAAGCATGGTGCAATGTGTTGATCTATTAAGCTTTCTAGCGATTCATGAGGTCGAGCGTTAGGTCAATGACTCCCAAACCAGACGGCTTTAAGGCATTTGGCGTTCAAACACCCCTACGGACTTACAAACTGAAATCAACTAGGCTACAAATCAAGACAACCTCCATCTAATCATTTCCCACTTCTCACCATTTGCAAGAAGTCCTTACTTTTTTTATTACTTTTGCAATTTTTTTTTTTTTTTTAAGCAAGTTCAATTATTAACCTAGAGTTTGGGCCCTCCACTTTTCAGCACAAGAAGTTCAGTGCTTGATGAGGCTAGACTCCCGGCTACTTAATGAAAAGGGGTTATTATTTACCTTTATCAAGAATGAAAGCTTTCAATGCACTACTAGTTCAATTGGGATATAACCAATTCAATAATCAATAAAGCATGTACCCCATAAATGAATGCTTGTGTATGCCTGTGTTAGTGTAGAAGACTAGGGTGAATCTTAAAACAATCACAAAATCAGGATGATGTGGACCACAAGTGCAAGCTAGATATCAATCTTTCTAAAAATTTACTCATAAATGGCATCCGCAAGGTATACAAGGAGTATCGAACTCTCAAGTCAAACAATTTTTAAATTTTAAGCAATATAGTTCTCAAAAGATCAAAATTATAGTTAGATATGGACCAATCATGGAAAATCTCTCAAATACACAAGTCATGCTCAAAATTTTAAATTTAAAAGCAAACACTGCAACATACACCATTACCCCCAAACTTAAACGGCATAGTGTCCTCAATGTGTAAAAAGAACAAAGGGAAAGAGTATACCAGTGCAAGTAGCAAGAATGATCAGGATAGAAGTATCCAAAGTGGGCGGCATGGCCCCCCCAAACTTGGGATTAACTGTGGTCCTGAAATTTGGCACTTAGATAAACTCATCAGATAACAAAAAGGATAATTAGTGCACAGTGGACATGCAAGTGTAAATGGGATAATAAAATAAAGTAGGGAGAGAGGATAAGATGATAGTGTATATTGCCTAGCGATGTATTACATGTATAGGAGTTATTGCCCGGTTAGATATTAGACACTTAACCATTCAATATGAGTTCTAAGTGGTCGCCATCTATTCCGGATGTGGTTACCTATACATAGTGATCATCTATTAGTGTGTATATGTATGTATGACTATTTAGCTATTAGGATGATTTTGGCTCAACATGATTACTTTATCGGTTCTCTGATGTGCTGTAGCAGAGAGAACTTGCTCGTGGGTTTGACCCACTCTTTGTTGTTATATTTCAGGTCCGTGTCAAATTTAGCTTCAGAGATTAGCACTCAGCGGATTAAAAATTTCATTTATCTTCCACTCTTTCAAATTATTTTAACATAGGAGTTTTTCAGACTTTATAGTTATTACGGATTTTTCAATTTAGGGGTCCTCACATTACGGGATTCTTGAGTTGTATTAATTGGAGTATTAATAGAGTTGTAAAGTTAAGGATTTGTATCTCTGGATTTTATTTATTAGTTAGAATTCATTTCCGCTTTTATTTTCTTTTATTATTATCATTAATTTTGTATTACGTGCTTGCATATTACCCAATTGTTTTTGATATCCCCATATTTTTGGGTGTGGACCTGATTAACCCATGCTTGGAAGTTTAGGGGTATCACATTTAAGCTCTCTTTGTTATCATCTTCTGCCCAAAGGGGTTGTGGAGACCCAGTTAACCCATGAATCCTAGGTTCTTCAAATCTCAATTGAAAAAAAAAAGATACAATCTTTGTTCAATGATGAAAAAGAGAACTTAGGAAACAAAAAGATTATGCAAACCTAGGTTAGACAAAAATTAAAAATTAAAAAACTCGAATGTTTTTTTTTTATTTTTTATTTTTTATTTTAGAGGTGAAGACCATAGTTAAAGATAACAAAATTTTCACTTCCAGGCAACAAAGTCTTTTAATGGAGAATGTATTTTGTAAAGTGAACGAATTTTAGGGAAAATGATGTACATATAAGTAAATTGATGCACATAGAGAAAAGATACGTAAAGAGATAAAATAGTAAAGGAAACAAAGAAGAAAAGGTAATTTGGTCTAAAATATATATTGCATTTACTTGTTATTACAATTAACATATGTCGGTTTTTTATAGGTATGAAGAATAAATTATTCTAAAATAATAATATGCAAATGCGAAATTTTAATTTAGGGGTAGCAATTTAAGCCCAAACTTATTAAACTGCACAAGTTCATTCACTAAAATTAAATCATTGTGATACTCAAATTTAAGTGAGTGGGTCAATAATGGGTAAAAAGTGGATACCCATTCAATTCAAGAGTCAATGGTGGTTAAGAGTAGGTACCAAACAAAATCTTGTTTTTTTTTTTTTTTCCTCTCTCTCTTCTCCCTTTTTCTCTTTCCTTTGCTTTCTCTCATTTTTTTATCATTAAAAAAAAATAATAATGTAAAAACAAAATTATTTTTATTATTATTCAATAATCATAATAGTAATAACAAATTAACAACAAGCCTTCTATTTTTTGTTTCTCTCTCTAGTCTATATTCTTATTTTTATCTCTCCTCCATCTCTTTCTCGTATTCCCCTTTCCTTTTTCTCTCTCTCTCCCTTTTTTTTTTTTTTTTTTTTTTGTGTTGTGTATATAACTCTCCGGTATTCTTTTTCCCCTGTTTCTGTCTCATCTTATTCTCTTTACCTTATTTCTCTCTCTTCTCTCTCCTCTGTTTTCTCCCCCCCCCCCCCCCCCCCTTTTTTTTTTTTTTTCTTTTTCTTGTGATAACTCTCAATGTAAATTGTATAGTAACTTTTTCCCCAAAAAATAAATAAATAATAAAAAATAAAAAGAAAAAGGATTGTAAGAGTGAGACCATAAAAATCATAAATTTAATATAAAAATACTTATATATATATATATATATATATATATTTTTGGTATTCAACTATTAAAATAATTTACCAAAGGTCTTGTGCCCAATGGTATTTCCTCTACCTCCAAAAGTGGATGATAAAGGTTCAAGTCTCCATAGGAATAAAATGGGTGTGTGTGAGTTTATTGCCAATGAAAAAAAAAATAAAAAATTAAAATAATTTGACAATTTGTATATAAAAATATATGGGTAATTGGGTTGGGTATATGTTAACTAGTCCATTTAATACCTAATCATTTTAGGGTAAAGTGCACAAAACCTCCCTTGAAATATTGGCCATGTGTAATTAACCCCCCTGAACTACAATTTGCCCCTTTTGAACTATTGAATTTTTGCAATTAACCCCCAATGTGACATTTCCGGCCAATTGGTGAAAACGAAAATAGTGAAAGACAATTTATAAAAATTGCATTGTTTCAGTTAAAATATCAGTAACAAAAACCAACATTATCACCATGGTCTGACATGGAGGGTGTAATCTCAGCAACCATTAAAAAATTGACAACACACACCAACTTTATCACCATTAGTCTAACGTGGAGGGCCTAATCTATACGAAAAAAAACCACTACCAGAATATACAAAACCAAAATACCCATCCCGGATAAATTCAATCAAACCCAAATGAATACTACACAACTGGAATTTAAAAAAAAAAAAAAAAACAAAAAAAAAACATCAAATCTCTCTGCAACAATTTTTTTTTTTTTTTTTATAGCTAAAATCTGTACAACATCTTCCTTGGGTGAAACCGTACCCCAACCAATGACGACCACCAGACAGGGACTTCGATGCCGCTATCAAGCACCGGGAAGGAGCGGAGGCTGATTCGGGCAAAGCCACTTGATAAGCTCCGAATATTGCATATTCAAGTGCCCTTATTTGCATTAGTTAAGTCCATTAGTTAATTATACTGTATATATTAGTTTTATTTGCATGCTTTTGTCTATTTTTAGGTTAGCTCTCGAAAGAAAGTTAAAAGTGATGCTTTGATAAGTTTTTGAAGATCAAAGTACGCCGTTGCCGGGGACCATCATTTTGGCCAAGCCAAGTGATCCATGGAACTCATGGCGCTCTATGCACAAAGTTCTAGGAAGAAGAGTTGCGTCAGCAGTCCGCGCCAAGAGAGGTTCAAGAGCAAAAAGGCCAGAGCTTGCGGGCGCCCGCCCATTTGATCAGTGTGGCCGAGGCTCTCGCAGGCTCCCGCCTAGAAGCTGCAGGAGCTTACCCATTTTACCAATAACATTCCTACTCTCACAGGTGCCCACCTAGAAGCTACGGGCGCCCACCCGATTAGCCACTATCTTTGTGTAGCCGCGGACGCCCGCTAATTTGTAGACAAACAGGCATAGGCTTCCTTTTTTTTTTTTTTCCCACCAAGTGTTATCCCCTTAATTAGGGGATTGCTCTGATATTGTCTAGGTCTTATGGACCACGAATTTGGGGGTTGATAGGACGATAAGGTGGATATAATAAGGCATGTATGGTAAGAAATGATTTATCTCACATTTTTACAAGTTTTAGAGAAAGAAATATTGTGAGTTTAGAGGGTTTGTGTGTCTTCGAGCTCCTAGGTGCAAAAATGGAAGGTGATACCACTTGTTCTCCTTCATCCCTTGCATCCATGGGTAACTAACTCCCTATCTAGGGAGGTGATGAAGCCCTCTTTAGTAAGCATGCTTTAGTTTTGGTTTATTTTGGGGGAAATGATGTGTATATGTGGTTATTTCACAATCTAGAGTTTACACTTGATGTAATAAACCTAAATTCTTATAAATGATTATGTTAAATCTATTATCTTGTCTTAAATCATATTTTCTCATGATTGTATAGCTTGCATTTTTCATAGTGACAATGGAAATGAGATTATGAAATGGGTTTCTTGGCATGTTGTATGAGAACCTTGATATTCCATAGCTTAGGGCCTTCCTTTGATGGACTATTCTTGATTCTTGACTTCATATGCTTTTTTCATTTGATTGAAGGTTTGATAATCTCTAGCTTAGTAAGCATGTCTAATGTTACACACTAGTTTAGGTAGTTCAAGCATGTATAACTTTGATAGGCTATTCTTGCCATAGATTTCATGAATTTCTTGAAGATAATGTAGCAACTATGTGTAGCTACATATCATGGCCACTTATTTATATTGTTCTCCCATGTAAACCATATTCTAGCATGTTTATAGGGTAGGTAGTGAATTCACTCCCTAGTCCCCTCTACATTATTTTTATTTCTTCAATTCCTTGCAATTATTGTTCTATGTAATCTCTAATTCCTAGTTTCTAAGTGATAAATCAAATACATCTCTTATACCCCTTTCATCAAGCTTAAAGTAATTTTACCATCTTGGTTGCCATAAACTAGCAATCCCAGTGGTTCTACTTACCCGTCCAATAACCCTATTTTACAATTATTTGTGCTATTGCAAAGGGTTGATTATTATTGATAGTCGGTGAGATCTATCAATTTTTGGTGCCGTTGCTGGGGATTACAAACAGTTTTGTAACCGAGGTTCTAGGATTAACTTTGGTTTGATTGTGAATATTGTGTTCTTGGGGATATTTTCTTGTTGGTTTCGATTAATTTGTGTTTTAAGTGTTCTTGTGAGATTCTAGGTACACAAGGCTTACCAAGGGAGAATTGAAAATATCGTAAGTCTAGAGGACTCGAGGTAAGTTTTTCAGTATTCCAGTTTTAGAAATTGTGAATATCTTGCATATGGTTAAATTAGAGATAGTTAAATTGTGAAGCCTTTGTTGAGGCTATTTATTGTTTCTCTATATTGCAAAGCATCGGTCCTTGTCATGGCCATTTATTTTCTGTCTTGTTGATAATTGAGGAGAAAGGGAACATCGTATGTGGAGGTTATAGTGATGAATTGTTGTGTTGATTGTGTTGTGTGTTGTTGATGTTTGGCCATAGGTCATTATCTTTACCAACTCCTAAATCACCCATTGACATAAATTCGCTTGAAAGGACTCTTAAAAGAAACCTTAGGGAATCTGCAAATATAAGAGGAATTGAACTTGAATTTAATACAATGGCCCAAAATGAAGGAAATGTCGAGAATGAGGGAATTAATAATGATAGGGCCGAAATTCCAAATGTTATTCCTATAACTCTTAGGGACCATTTTATCCTTATAACTTATGCCTCTCCTTCTTGCATAGTAATGCCAAACATCGAGGCAGCCCAATATGAGATCAAATCTAGCATCATTCAAATGCTTTCATCCTTTCATGGCTTTGAAAATGAGGACCCCTATAAACACCTTGATGAATTCCTTGAAATATGTTCTACTATGAAGCTGAGGGGTTTCCCCAATAATGCTCTCCATTTGCATCTCTTCCCATTCGCCTTAAAAGAAAGGGCAAAATATTGGTTAAACTCCCTTGCTACAAATTCTATCACTACATGGGCTCAATTGCAATAAGAATTCTTAAAGAAGTACTATCCAGTGAGTAAAACCAACCTGATGAGGTGTTCTATTCTTAGCTTTTCATAAAGCGATGGGGAACAACTCTATGAGACTTGAGAGAGATTTCAAGATCTCCTTAGGAAATGTTCGCACCACCTAATTCCAAAATGGCAATTGGTGCAAGCTTTTTATGCTGGGTTAACCAACCCACATAGATTAATGATTGACTCGTCATGTGGAGGGATGTTCATGTCTAAAAGTGCGGATGAGGCATGGACCTTACTTGAGAATTTGAGTGAAAACTTATTACAACATAATTCTCGTAGTGCTCTAACCTTAACCAACGCAAAAAACACCAACCTATGTCAACCGAAGACATGAGGGAAGAGTTTTCTCAAGTAGATACCATAGCTCATAAATTCTATCAATTGATAGCACCACATCTCTCTCCTTCCTTGTCCCAAAATTCAGCCAGTGTGGTGTGTGCATCATGCACTAGTCCTTTCCATCTCTCGGAAAATTGCCCCACACCAGAGCAATTTCCTAGTCTCAATCAAGAGCAAGCAAATGCGATGTTTTCAAGGCCCGAAAACAATCCTTACTCCAATACCTACAATCCAGGATGGAAAGATCATCTGAATTTTTCGTGGAGGCAACCTGCCCTACAAAATTTAACATTTCAAAATCAAAGGCATCAAAATCAGCCCTCTTCTCAATTTTAAAATAGGCAGTTTCAGGGCTCTTCAAGTTACCATCCTCCGTATAATCCAAATGTCTCTAGTTCATCTCCTGTGTTCCCAACTGATGAAATTCTCGCTGCAAACAAGCAAATGATGGAATCTCTAAACAAGCAAATGTTGGAATCCAACAAGCAACTCTTGACATCATTGCAGCCCACTCTTCAAATGGTTCATTCTCATACTCAATCCATAGCTAAACTTGAAAATCAAGTAGGACAAATAGCTACTTCAATGAACTAACTTCTTCAAAGAGATAAGGGAAAGCTTCCAGCTCAACCATTTGAGAATCCTAGAGGGATGCATGTGATTGACGAAGCCCTTCCTTCGAGTGGGACTACTCATGAACAAGTCCACGCAATCACCACCCTTAGGAGTGGTCGAATGGTGGACAATAAGGTTGATGGAGGAAAAGATGAAACAATCCTTCCTCCTAAAAATCCAAATCCTAGCTCCTTTAATCCAAATTCCACTCCTAAAAATCCAAAGTCTAGCACTGAAAATTCCAAGTTTGTCAACCCAAATGTGGAGACTTCTTATGAGCCTAAGGCTCCGTTTCCTCAACGTCTCCAAGAGTCAACACATTTTGGGAACAAAAATTGGAAAATTCAAGACATGTGGGAAGTCTTCAAGCAAGTAAAAATCAACTTACCTCTCTTAGATGCTATAAAACAAATCCCTCATTGTGCAAAATTTCTCAAGGATTTGTGCACTCAAAAGCGCACTTCCAAAAATCATTTGCCAAAGAAGGTAAGATTAACTTAAAATGTGAGTGCAATCATTCAACACAGTCCTCCTCCAAAGTATAAGGATCCAGTGCCCCAACTATCTCATGTGTCATTGGCGATAGTAAGATTAAGAGGGCCCTCCTTGACTTAGGAGCTAGTGTGAACTTGATTCCATATTCAGTTTACTTACAACTTGGGTTGGGAGATCTAAAGCCAACCTCCGTGGTCTTGCAGCTTGCCGACAGATCGGTCAAGCACCCATGAGGCATTCTTCAAGATGTCATAATCAAAGTGGACAAATTATACTTCCCGGTAGACTTTGTGGTTCTTGATACGGAACCGGTCCATGACCCAAAGAAACATATTCCCATGATCCTTGGTCGGCCTTTCTTAACTACAGCTAATGCCTCGATAAATTGCCGAACCGGGGTGATGGATACCGCCTTTGGAAATATGCAAGTCAAGCTCCGCATTTTCCATGAAACTTAACATCCTTCCGAAGAGGATGATTGTTTCCTCATCGATGTGGTAGATGAAGTGGTTGAAGAATCTCTCCCCTTCATTCTAAGAAAGGATCCCCTTGAAACTTGTATGTCTCACTTTGACTTCTCAAACTTTGATATTGACCAAGCCATCCAAGAAGTAAACTATTTGCTTGACATTAATGCTATCTTGAATTGTCCTCCTTGGAATGTGCCAAGAGAATCACTTCTTCAACTTTCCACTACTCCTCCAGTCCCTTCTTTGAAATCTCCACCATAACTTGAGTTAAACCCGCTCCCGGCCCACCTCAAGTATATGTTTCTTGGTGCAAATCAATCTCTTCCAGTCATCATTTCATCGGACCTTTTAAAGGACCAAGAAAATAGCCTCTTAGTGGTGCTATAAGAGCATAAAGAAGCTATTGGCTGGGCAGTGGCTGATTTGAAAAGAATCGACCCTTCTGTTTTCATGCATCGCATTCATATGGAGGATGACGCTAAACCTTCTAGAGAGGTGCAGCGCCGGTTGAATCCCAACATGAAGGAAGTGGTCATGAAAGAAGTGATCAAGCCTCTAGATGCTGGAATCATCTACCCCATCTTTGATAGCAAGTGGGTGAGCCCCACTCAAGTTGTTCCCAAGAAATCTGGTCTCACCGTTGTTGAAAATTCAGCGGGAGAGCTCGTGCCACAATGCACTACCACTGGGTGACGTATGTGCATTGACTACCAGAAGCTAAATTCTACACTAGCAAGGATCATTTTCCACTTCCATTCATTGATCAAATCCTAGAGAGGCTAGCCGGCCAAAGCTACTACTATTTCCTTGATGGTTATTCCGGCTATAACCAAGTGGCAATTGATCCTCAAGATCAAGAGAAGACCGCATTCACATGTCCCTTTGGAACATTTGCCTATAGGCGCATGCCCTTTAGGCTATGCAATGCACCGGCAACCTTCCAAAGGTGCATGATGCTATATTTTTCGATATGGTCGAAAAGTTTTTGGAAGTGTTCATTGATGATTTTTCTGTCTTTGGATCTTCCTTTAACTCCTATCTCCACAATCTATCCTTGTGCTTCAAAAATGCAAGGAGACAAATCTGATTCTAAGTTGGGAAAAGAGCCATTTTATGGTCCAAGAAGGTATCGTCCTGGGACATGTCATTTCTAAAAGGGGAATTGAGGTCGACAAGGCTAAAGTCGAATTGATCTCTAATCTTCCTCCTCCAATTCTGTCCGTCAAATCCGTTCCTTCCTTAGACACGTCGGCTTCTATCGCCGCTTCATCAAGGATTTTAGCAAAATCTCTCGGCCCTTGTGTAATCTTCTTGCCAAGGATGTTCCGTCTAATTTTGATGAAGCTTGTTTGGAAGCTTTCAAGAAGCTTTGCACTCTTTTCTTATCAGCCCCAATTATGAAACCACCTAACTGGTCTCTTCCATTTGAGATCATGTGTGATGCATCCGATTATGCATTAGGTGCAGTTTTGGGCTAGCGTATGGACAAGCTTCCACATGCTATCTATTATGCTAGCAAGACTTTCTCTGATGCTCAGTTAAATTACACCACCACTGAAAAGAATTACAGGCTGTGGTGTATGCCTTGGATAAATTCCGTTCTTATCTTCTTGGATCTAAGGTCATTGTCTTTTTCGATTATGCTGCTCTTGATAAGCGCCGAATATTGCATATTCAAGCGCCCTTATTTGCATTAGTTAAGTCCATTAGTTGATCATAATGTATAGTTTAGCTTTATTTGTTTATTTTCTTCTACTTTCAGGTTGGTTCCTCTAAATATGATTAAAGGAACAGTTTTAACAATCTCTTGAAGAATCAAAGGACGCCATTGCTGGGAACTGTCTTTTGGGCCAAGTTTCTTTAGTCATCATACATGTGAGTTTTGCAGCATTGTATTCAAAATGACGATCGTGTCATCGGGGTAATCCATGTGATTCAAAGAAAAGGTGATTTGTGTTGAAGACAGGCCTCCGCGGGCGCCCGCTAATCACCCCAGTAGCAAGCCTTCCTCTGCGGGGCACCGCAGTGTCTCGCAGGCCCTCCCTGCAAGCCTCCGCGGGCACCCACCAAGCTACCGCGGGCACACACCGTTTTATCCAGTAAGCTCCCACAGATGCTAGGCCCTCGCGAGCGCCTCACATGCCCCTGCCAATCTGTAGGTAGCAGATCACCTGCTACTGTGTTTTGTGCTGAATCTTGTTCCTTATGCAGTTTTTGTGGTCCAGATTGCTTTTAGGGTGGTTGGAGCTCGAAATTGAGTGGTTGGAGGGAGGATTTTGCCTAAATAAGAGGTGTGAAGTTTGTATTATTGGAGATCTCATATATTTTTGCTAAGTTTAGAGAGAGAAATATTAAGTTCTTGAGGGTTTGTGTATTTTGGGTCCTCTAGGTGCGATGATGGAAGGTTTCTCCATCTCTTCTCCTTCTTCCATTGCTCCTATGGGTAACTAACTCCCTATCTAGGGAGGTGATGAAGCCCTCCTTTGTAAGCATGCTTTAATTTCATTTAAGTTGGGATATAGTTCATGTATATGGTGGTTCCATGATCTAGAACACTTTACATTTTGTAATGGATCTTAATTTATATAAATGATTATGTTGAAGCTATCATCTTGTCTTAGATTATATGTTCACATAATTGTATGGTTTGCATTTTCATAGTGAGAATGGAAATGAGATTGTGGAATGGTTTTTATTGGCATGTTGTATGAGAAGCTTGTAGTCCATTGCTTAGACTTTCCTTTGATGGATTTTATCTTGATTCTTAGCTTTATGTGCTATCACCATAGTGATTGAGGGGTTTGATAGTCTCTAGCTCAGTGAGCATGTCATGGCTACATCCTAATCTAGGTAGTTCTAGCATGTTGCACTTTGAGGGATTATACTTAAGTGTTGATCCTATGAATTTCTTGAGGATAATGTAGCAATCTAGTATTACTACATATCATTTCCATGTAGTGAAATTGTTTCCCAAGTTAATTTATAGGATTGGTAGTGGATTCACTTCCCTAGTCCTCTCTACTCATTTTCTTTTCCTTAATCTCCTTGTAATTATTGTTTTATGCATTTCTTAATTGCTAATTTTACTGACAGCCCAAACAAAACTCTATACTCCTTCATCATTCTAAAAGTGATTTTAGACACCTTGGTTGCCATAAACTAGCAGTCTCAGTGATTCGACTTACCCAACCAATAGCCCTATTTTACAATGATTTGTGCTATTGCAAAGGTTGATGTATAATTGACAATCGATCAATTTTTGGCGTCGTTTCCGGGGACTGCAATTGGTTTTGTAATCGAGGTTCCATGATTAACTTTGGTTTGATTGTGAATATTGTGTTCTTGTGGATATTTTCTCGTTGGTTTTGATTAATTTGTGTTTCAAGTTTTCTTGTAAGATTCTAGATACTCAAGGCTTGCCGTGGGAAAGCTAGCAAATTTATAAGTCTAAAAGACTCCTGGTGAGTTTTCGAAGTCCTGGTCTCAAGGTTGTGAATATCTTATATGTGGTTAAATTAGAGATAGTTGAATTGTGAAGCCCTTGTTGAGGCTATTTATTGTTTTTCTATATTGCAAAGCATCGGTCCTTGTCGTGGCCATTTAATTTCTGTTTTTGATAATTGAGGAGAACGGGAACATCGTATGTGGAGGTTATAGTGATGCATTGTTGTCTTGATCATGTTGTGATTTGTTCATGTTTGGCCATAGATCACTTTCCTTACTGACTTTTGACTCGCCAATTGACATAAATTCACTTGAAAAGACTCTTAGAAGACAACTTAGGGAATCTGCTAACATAAGAGGAATTGAATTTAATATAATGGCCGGTAATGAAGAAAATTTGGAGAATGAGGGAATCAATAATAATGGGGCTGAAATTCCAAATGTGATTCCCATGACTCTTTGGGACCATTTCATCCCTACCACTTATGCTTCTCCCTCTTGCATAGTGATGCCAAATATCGAAGTTGCTCAATATGAAATCAAATCTAGCACCATCCTATGCTTCCATCCTTTCATGGATTTGACAATGAAGATCCCTATAATCATCTTGATGAGTTCCTTAAAATTTGTTTTACTATCAAGATAAGGGGTTTCCCTGAGAATGCACTCCACCTGCATTTATTTCCATTCTCCTTGAAAGATAGGGAAAAATATTGGTTAAACTCCCTTGTTGCAAACTCCATCACATCATGAGCCCAATTGCAACAAGAATTTCTAAAGAAATACTATCCGATGAGTAAAACCAATCAAATGAGGTGCTTCATTCTTAGTTTTTCTCAAATTGATGGAGAACAACTCCATGAGACTTGGGAAAGATTACAAGATCATCTTAGGAAATACCTGTACCATCTAATTCCAAAATGGCAATTAGTGCAAGCCTTCTATGATGGTTTAACCGAACCACATAGACTCATGGTTAACTCCTCATGTGGAAGGATGTTCATGTCTAAGAATACGAATGAGGCTTGGACCTTACTCGAGAATTTGAGTGAAAATTCATTGCAACACTATTCTCGCAGGGCTCCGATCTCAACCAATGCTAAAAACACCGATCCTTGTCAACCAAAAATAATGAGGGAATCTTCTCAAGTGGATGCCATAGCTCATAAATTCTATCAATTAATGGCACCACATCTCTCTCCCTATTTGTCTCAAAATTCGGCAAGTGCGGTGTGTGCATCATGCACAAGTCCCTTCCACCTCTCGAAAGATTGGCCCACACCAGAGCAATTTCCTAATCCCAATCATGAGCAAGCAAATGCGATGTTTTCCAGACCTAGAAACAATCCTTATTCTAATACTTATAATCCAAGCTGGAGAGATCATCTGAATTTTCGTGGAGGCAACCCGCCCTACAAAATTTGAACTTTCAGAATCAAGGGCATCAAAATCAGCCCCCTTCTTAATTTCAAAATAGGGCATTTTAGGCCTCGTCAAGCTACCGTCCCCCTTATAATCCAAATGTCTCTAATCAACCTCCTGCGTTTCCAACTGATGATATTTTGGCTACAAATAAGTAAATGATGAAATCTCTAAACAAGCAAATGATGGAATCCAACAAGCAACTCTTGACATCATTGCAGCCCACTCTCCAAATGGTTCATTCTCATACTCAGTCTATTGCTAAACTTGAGAATCAAGTGGTGCAAATAGCCACTTCAATGAACCAACTTCTTCAAAAAGATAAGGGGAAGCTTCCCGCTCAACCATTTGAGAATCCTAGAGGGATTTATGTGATTGACGAAACCCTTCCTCCGAGTGGGCTAACTCATGAACAAGTCCAAGCAATCACCACCCTTAGGAGTGGTTGAGTTGTGGATAACAAGGTTGATGGAAGAAACAATGAAAAAGTTCTTCTTCCCAAAAATCCAATTCTCAGCTCTTCTAATCCAAATCTCACTCCTGAATTTCTAAAGTCTAATGCTGAAAATACCAAGCTTGTTGCCCAAAATATGGAGACTTCTTATAAGCCTAAGGCTCCGTTTCCTCAACGTCTTCAAGAGTCGACACATTTTGGGAACAAAAATTGTAAAATTCAAGACATGTGGGAAGTCTTTAAGCAAGTAAAAATCAACTTGCCTCTCTTGGATGCTATAAAGTAAATCCCCCGTATGCTAAATTCCTCAAGGATTTGTGCACTCAAAAGCGCACCTCCAAAAATCATTTATCAAAGAAAGTAAGATTAACCGAAAATGTGAGTGCAATCATTCAACACAGTGCTCCTCCAAAGTATCAGGATCCGGGCACCCCAACAATCTCGTGTGTCATTGGTGACAACAAGATAGAAAGAGCCCTCATTGACTTAGGAGCTAGTGTAAACTTGATTCCATATTCAGTTTACATACAACTTGGGTTGGGAGATCTTAAACCAACCTCCGTGGTCTTGCAGCTTGCCGACAGATCGGTCAAGCATCCACGGGGCATTCTTGAAGATGTCATAATCAAAGTGGATAAATTCTACTTCCCGGTAGACTTTGTGGTTCTTGACATGGAACTGGTCTATGATCCAAAGAAGCATATCCCCGTGATCCTTTGTAGGCCATTCTTAGCTACGGCTAAAGCTTCAATTAATTGCCGAACCGGGGTAATGGACATCACCTTTGGAAATATGCAAGTCAAACTCCAGAGTTTTTATGCCACTCAACATCTCTCCGAAAAGGATGATTGTTTCTTTATTGATCTGGTCGATGAAGTGGTTGAAGAATCTCTCCCCTTCATTCTAAGCAAAGATCATTTGGAAACTTGCATGTCTCATTTTGACCTCTCAAACTTTGATATTGACCAAGCCATCCAAGAAGTGAATTCATTGCCCGACATAGGTGCTATCATGGATTTTTCTTCTTGGAAGATGCCAAAAGAACCACTTCATCAAGTCTCTACTACTCCTTCGGTCCCTTCTTTGAAATCTCCACCACAACT
Organism: Cornus florida; assembly: GCF_030987335.1. Classification (NCBI taxonomy): domain Eukaryota; kingdom Viridiplantae; phylum Streptophyta; class Magnoliopsida; order Cornales; family Cornaceae; genus Cornus; species Cornus florida. Next base: position 29,676,610 of record NW_026775580.1, on the reverse strand, counting down.
TGAGTTAAAGCCATTCCCGGCCCACCCCAAGTATATGTTTCTTGGTGTAAATCAAACTCTTCCAGACATCATTGCATTGGACCTTTTAAAGGACTAAGAAAATAGCCTTTCAGTGGTGCTTTAAGAGCACAAAGAAGTTATTGGCTGGGCAGCGGCTGATTTGAAAGGAATTGACCTATCTATTTGTATGCACCGCATTCATTTGGAGGACGACGCTAAACCTTCTAGAGAGGTGCAGCGCCGATTAAATCCCAACATAAAGGAAGTAGTCATGAAAGAAGTGATCAAGCTACTAGATGCGGGAATCATCTACCCTATCTCTGATAGCAAATGGGTAAGCCCCACTCAAGTTGTTCCCAAGAAATCCGGCCTCACCGTTGTTGAGAATTCAACGGGAGAACTCATGCCACAAAGCAGCACCACCGGGTGGCGTGTGTGCATTGACTACCGGAAACTCAATTCTATCACTAGGAAGGATCATTTCCCACTTCCATTCATTGATCAAATCCTAGAGCGGTTAGCCGGCCAAAGCTACTATTGTTTCCTTGATGGTTATTTCGACTATAACCAAGTGGTAATTGATCCTTAAGATCAAGAAAAGACCACATTCACATGTCCCTTTGGAACATTTGCCTATGGACGCATGCCCTTTGGGCTATACAGTGCACCGGCAACTTTCCAAAGGTGCATGATGTCCATATTTTTCGATATGGTCGAAAAGTTTTTGGAAGTGTTCATGGATGATTTTTTCGTCTTTGGATCTTCCTTTGACTCATGTCTCCACAATCTATCTCTTGTGCTTCAAAGATGCAAGGAGACAAACTTGATTCTAAATTGGGAAAAGAGCCATTTCATGGTCCAAGAAGGCATTGTCTTGGGACATGTCATTTCCAAAAGGGGAATCGAGGTCGACAAGGCCAAAGTTGAATTGATCTCTAATCTTCCTCCACCAAATTCTGTCGAATAAATCCGCTCATTCCTTGGCTATGCCAGCTTCTATCGTCGCCTCATTAAAGATTTTAGCAAAATCTCTCGGCCTTTGTGTAATCTTCTTGCCAAGGATATTCCGTTCAATTTTGATGAAGCCTGTTTGGAAGCTTTCATGAAGTTACGCACTCTTCTCTCATCTGCCCCAATCATGAAACCGCCCAACTGGTCTCTTCCATTTGAGATCATGTGCGATGCATCTGATTATGTATTGGGTGCGGTTTTGGGCCAGCGTGTGGACAAGCTTCCGTATGCTATCTATTATGCTAACAAGACTCTCTCTGATGCTCAGTTAAATTACACCACCACTGAAAAAGAATTGCTAGCTGTAGTGTACGCCTTGGATAAATTCCGCTCTTACATTCTAGGATCCAAGGTCATTGTCTTTTTAGACCATGTCGCTCACATTTGCTGGCCAAAAAAGAGACCAAACCCCATCTCATCAGATGGATACTCTTACTCCGAGAGTTTGATATTGAGATTCGAGATAAAATGGGAACTGACAATGTTGTCGTAGACCATCTCTCTCGTTTACTCATTGAGAAATCCTCCGAATTTGCTACGGTTCGTGATTCCTTCCCGGATGAGCAACTATTTCAGATTTTTCATTTAAGTCTTCCTTGGTTTGCGGATATTGTCAACTATTTTGCGGTAGGAAAAATTCCCTCAAATTGGTCAAAACATGAAAGAGACCGTTTCTTTTCCCAAGTCAAGCATTTCTTTTGGGAAGATCTGGAATTATTCAAGTATTACCCAGATCAAATTATCTGGCGATGCGTTCCTGAAACTGAATTCACATCCTAAATTTCTGCCACACCCTTGCTTGTGGGGGTCACTTTAGTGCCAAGAAGACCGCTGACAAGGTCCTTCAAAGTGGATTTTATTGGCCTTCCTTGTTTCGGGAAGCTTACAACTTCTGCAAGTCATGTGACCATTGCCAAAATCTTGGCTCAATGTCTAGAAGAGACATAATGCCCATTACTCCCATCTTAATTATAGAAATTTTTGATGTGTGGGGCATTGATTTCATGGGGCCATTTCCATCTTCTTATGGCTATGAGTATATCCTCGTAGCAGTGGATTACGTGTCTAAATGGGTTAAGGCTAAAGATGCCAAAACCAACGATCACAAAGTTGTGGTCATGTTTGTTCAATCAAACATCTTCAGTCAGTTTGGTATGCCTAGGGCCATCATTTATAAGGTTGCCACACCTTACCATCCCCAAATGAGTGGTCAAGTAAAAGTATCTAATCGTGAGATCAAGCATATTCTGGAAAAAATGGATCGACCGGACCACAAAGATTGGTCATTGAGACTAAATGATGCGCTTTGGGACTACCGAACAGCATATAAAATGCCCATTGGCATGTCACCATATCGGCTTGTCTTTGGAAAAGCTTGTCATCTCTCGGTCGAATTAGAGCATCGTGCTTATTGGGCCATAAAAAGGCTCAGCTTTGATCTCAAACAAGCCGGCTCTACTCGTAAATTGTAACTCAATGAGCTTGAGGAAATTCGAAATGATGCGTATGAAAGCGCCAAAATCTGTAAGGCAAAGACTAAAGCTTTTTATGACAAACACATTGTCAACAAGTCTTTTGCCCCTAAACAAAAAGTTTGGCTTTTCAATTCTCGCTTGAAGCTCTTTCCCGGTAAACTCCGTTCACGGTGGGATGGTCCATATATCATCACTTTCGTCTTTCCTCCTGGTGCAGTCGAACTCCAAGATCCGTTCGATGGATTTCTGTTTAAGGTTAATGGCCAACGGTTTAAGCCATATGTTGATGGCTTAGTCCCTATTCGCAAAGTAGAGAAAGTCCTATTAACGGACCCAATATATGAGGACTAATGCGCGATCTTACTTCGTCTAGCTATTGACGTAAAATTTAGCACTCTTGGGAAGCAATTCTTTCATCTTCCGAGATTCCCTCTTCCGTGTGCCAATGTGCCAAGAATTTTTTGGGAATTCGCTAAGTTTAACCGAAAATGTGCATTCTTCTGGAATTGTCTCCTCTTATATTCCATGATCATATTCGGTTTTCTTCGTCGTTTAAAGGTCTCTGCACCACTTCTGGAAGTATTCAAGGTCATTTAGGCATTTATCCCGCCTTATCCAAATTTCAAATAGCATTTGGATCTTATAGTTGTCGCTTGTGAGCTTGAGCGCCTAATCTAGTTCCGGCGATTCAACACGCTTACTAGGATCTCCAAGTGCTTTCAGTCCATGTTTAGGTTGCATTCGATTTCATCCCGACCCTTACAGGCTGCAATATACTGCACAAAGCAGTAATTGAAGTAGCCTTGCGGGTGCCCGCCATTCATGGCAGTAAGGACCTCAACTTCCGCGGGCGCCCGTCGCCCGTCGCTGGTGCCTTTTAAATGGGTTTGATGGCCCATTTGATGTTTATAACTTTTCCTCTCTCTCTCAACCCTTATCCCAAACCTCTTTAACCCTCAAAACCTTCTTCCACCACCAATCTCCCTTATCTCTATCTCAATCCATCATCCTTCCCTCTTTCATCTCATTCTTACCCTCCAATTCTTCTCTCATCAAGCACAAGAGGACTTTGTTCCTCCACATTGGATAAGTTCTCTCTTCTTATTTTTTTTTCTTTGATTTCATAATCAATGGAGGATGGGATTATTATTGTGGAGACTATGGACCTTGTTGGAGTTGTGTGTTGTTGATTATAGGTTCAAATTTTTGGGATTTTTACATTTCTAACATCATTTTGCCCCTCTTCCCAATTCTTTTGCACACCAGGTGTTTGTAAAAAGTCCTGAAACAATTTTCTACACTCCAATGGCACCCAAAGTTGTTTCAAAACGTGCTCACTTATCCGAGGGGCCTTCCAATGTGCCCCCAACTCTAAATTGGGCTGAATGGCCAATTGTCCCCGAAGCAAAATTCAACATTGAAAATGATTTTGACCAAAATCAAGAGACAGCATGATCCATCCACGAATTGAGAGCACGTGGCCTCACCTCTCTTTTCAAGCCACGCGTTTATGTTTACTACCCGCGCGCGGTCCGTCTGTTCTACGCCAACTCGTTCCATTCCTATGCAGAGCTAGACATCATCAAGACCACCATTGATAGCGAGGCTTTCGAATTCAACCTCGATGATCTTGCTGAGGCTTTAGCTCGCCCACTTGCATCGCCGGTGGATGATACAGGCCTGCCCCTCTATGTTGAAGCTCAGGCTCAGCTATTATTTTCGGACATCGTGGGGGAGATTTGCCACAATCAATATACCGATAATCGAACCACAAGCACCAATAAGTCATTCTTACCATGCCGGCTGTGGTTTCTAGATTCAGTTCTAGCCAAGAATGTCCTTCCCATACCAGGCCATTCTGAGTGTAAGGGGGATTTTCTAAAAGCCCTCTACGCCGCTGAAAAGGAGCATTGGTTTTCTATCCCGCAGCTTGTCTGGGACCAAATCCTCAAGATTTACAATGAATTAATTTTGGTCAGGTCGAGCAACGCCATCGCTTGGGCATTTCCATTTCCATATCTTGTCACTCGGTTACTAAAAAATGCAGGGTTCCGGCCCCCGCATCATGAGGAGAAAAAGTAGGATATGTATGATTTCAACCTTGGGGTCTGGAAGTCGAGCATGGTTTAGCTCAAAACATCCCGTCAGGCCCGAATTGGGGATGAGTTGGATTGGGGTGCACCGGCTCCCCCTGTGGCTCCTGCTTCCCCTGTTCATGATGCCCCCGCTGCTCCGGCTGCCCTGTTGCGCCGCCGCCACCTGTCATGACTTAAGCTCATTGTTATAATCTCAGTGCTCGCCTTGATGCATTTCACATGCGCCTCGAAAGCATAGAGAGCACCGTTAAGGTGACTTTGGAGAGTCAACAGGTTTTGAAAGGCATGCTCCAGACATTGATTGACTGCACCCCCGGCGGTGCCGGTGCTTCCTCCTCCACTCCGATAATGGAGTGACTTTATGATTTTAGTTTTTATTTCCCTTCTCAGTAGTACTTTTTAGACTTCTTTTGGGGCCGCGTTTGGCATTTGCTTTTCCGTCTTATTTTGAACTTATAACTGCATCACTTTTACTTCTTTGCATGGATAATAGTTTTTAGATGAATAAATTGCAGTTATTCTTATTTATTTTTGGGATCCATATGATACTTGCTGTGTATAGATGCTTTTGACAGGTTTTAAAATCCAAGTTTGGGGGCATGCTCATGGAATTCACGAAGTGGCCTATATTTGTACCACCACCCAATTCCTCTTCAACTTGGTACTATTGTTCTTGTTGCACTCTTCATTTTTCATTATTTCCCCTTCGTCTTCTCACATTGCGGACAATGTGACATTCAAGTTTAGGGGTGCATTATTACATTTTTGCTCATCTTCGATGATTTTTTTTTTTTATGTATGAAAGTTGATAAAACCATTTTGTTAGGAGTAATGATAGTGTAATCATAGAACTTGTTGGAGATTGAAGCATGTGTTTAAGACTTTGTGTATAGAGGCAAATGATAAAAATATATATATATAACAATAATTTTTGACATGATCATGTTAATTCATATTGGTTTGTATAAATGCTTTAATTAGATACTCTTCTATGCTTCACTTTTCACAAATGCACACCGGAAACTTAATTGTGAGGCATGCAACCCAATTGACCCTGACCATGACTCGGTTGATTTGAGGTGATGACCCTAATAAATGGAACCTTTGGCATGATTTTTTGTTGAAGTTAAAAAAAAAAAAACAAAGAAAAAAAAAAGGAAAGAAAAAAAAAATAATGACAATGACCAGTTTGAGTTCGTAGCCTTTCCAACTCGAGTTCTTAAACCCTAGGAGTGTTTCTACACTTAGCACCCTAAAGCCATCCGGTTTGGGAGTTGTTGGCCTAACACTTGCTACATGGGTTGGTTAGAAAGCTTAAGAGACGTAGGCATTGCACAGTCATTCACAAACATAAAAATAAATAAATATGGTTAGCTGGAGTTTGTAGCCTTGCCAATTCAAGTTATTAAGCCCTAGGAGTGTTTCTACACTTAACACCCTAAAGCCATCCGGTTTGGGAGTTGTTGGCCCAACACTTGCTACATGGGTTGGTTAGAAAGCTTAAAGGACTTTGGTATTGCACGACCATAGTATGTATCATTCTGAGTTATAAAATAAATTTTCAGCAAGGAAACAAAAGTTGTATTGTGAATAAAGTCATGCCTTAGAGACCCCATTTAGAAGAAAATTCAATGATTAGAAGGCTTGTGTTCCTGTGATTGGAAAAAGAGGGTAAAAGTCGCATATTAGGAATCTGGTTCACTTTCACTGAAGTTAGAGTTCATTTTTATTCAAGAAATGACAATTGAAGTATTTATATAGACTATGATGTTGATGCATGAGAGTTGAAACATGTTTAGCCATTTTGTTTTATCAAGCTTTATATATGCAAGGTAGTCTACTTAATGAGTCTGTCTCCAATTTTCTGTTGTTCCAAGTTATATTTGAGCTTTGTAGGTATTTTCGCACTTCATGATTGACGCATGTTGTCAGCATTTCATATGTTGTCATTTTTGTTAGGTTCTATATTTTGGTTTTGCTATGGAAGTAGCAAAATATAAGTTTGGGGGTGTGATAAGCATCGAATATTGTATATTCAAGCGCCCTTATTTGCATTAGTTAAGTCCATTAGTTGATCATAATGTTTAGTTTAGCTTTATTTGTTTGTTTTCTTCTACTTTTAGGTTGGTTCCTCCAAATATGGTTAAAGGAACGGTTTTGACAATCTCTTGAAGAATCAAAGGACGCCGTTGCTGGGAACCGTCTTTTGGGCCATGTTTCTTTAGTCATCATGCATGTGAGTTTAGCAGCATTGTAGTCAGAATGACGATCGTGTTATCGGGCCAATCCATGTGATTCAAAGAAAAGGTGATTTGTGTTGAAGACAGGCCACCGCGGGTGCCCGCTAATCACCCCAGTAGCAAGCCTTCCTCCGTAGGGCCCCGTAATGTCTCGCGGGCCCCCACCGCAAGCCTCCACGGGCGCCCGCTGCACCACCGCAGGCGCCCGCCGTTTTGTCCAGTGAGCTCCCTCAGATGCCAGGCCCCCGCAGACGCCAGCTAGCGCCTTGCGGGCCCCCACCAATCTGCATGTAGCAGATCACCTACTCCTGTTTTTGTGCTGAATCTTATTCCTTATGCAGTTTTTGTGGTCCAGATTACTTCTAGGGTTGTTGGAGCTCAAAATTGAGTGGTTGGAGGGAGAATTTTGCCTAGATAAGAGGTGGGAAGTTTGTGTTATTGGAGATCTCATATATTTTTGCTAAGTTTAGAGAGAGAAATATTGAGTTCTTTAGGGTTTGTGTATTTTGGGTCCTCTAGGTGCGAAAATGGAAGGTTTCTTCATCTCTTCTCCTTCTTCCATTGCTCCTATGGGTAACTAACTCCCTATCTAGGGAGGTGATGAAGCCTTCTCTTGTAAGCATGCTTTAATTTCATTTAATTTGGGAAATAGTTCATGTATATGGTGGTTCCATGATCTAGAACACTTTACATTTTGTAATGGATCTTAATTTATATAAATGATTATGTTGAAGCTATCATCTTGTCTTACATTATATGTTCACATAATTGTATGGTTTACATTTTCATAGTGAGAATGGAAATGAGATTGTGGAATGGTTTTTATTGGCATGTTGTATGAGAAGCTTGTAGTCCATTACTTAGGCTTTCCTTTGATGGATTTTATCTTGATTCTTAGCTTCATGTGCTATCACCATAGTGATTGAGGGGTTTGATAGTCCCTAGTTCAGTGAGCATGTCATGGCTATACCCTAATCTAGGTAGTTCTAGCACGTTGCACTTTGAGGGATTATACTTAAGTCTTGATCCTATGAATTTCTTGAGGATAATGTAGCAATCTAGTATTACTACATATCATTGCCATGTAGTGAAATTATTTCCCAAGTTAATAGCAAGTTAGCATATTTATAGGATTGGTAATGGATTCACTTCCCTAGTCCTCTCTACTCATTTTCTTTTCCTTAATCTCCTTGCAATTATTGTTTTATGCATTTCTTAATTCCTAATTTTAGTGACAACCCAAACAAAACTCTATACTCTTTCATCATTCTAAAAGTGTTTTTAGACACCTTAGTTGCCATAAACTAGCAGTCCCAATGGTTCGACTTATCCGACCAATAGCCCTATTTTATAGTGATTTGTGCTATTGCAAAGGTTGATGTATAATTGACAATCGATCAGCTCTAAGGCATTTGCTCGCTAAAAAAGAGACCAAACCCTATCTAATTCGATGGATACTCTTACTCCAAGAGTTTGATATTGAGATTCGGGACAAAAAAGGAATAGATAATGAGGTTGCTGACCATCTCTCTCGCTTACTCATTGACAAATCCTCTGAATTTGCGGCGGTTCGTGATTCCTTCCCGGATGAGCAACTGTTTCAGATTTCTCACTCAAATCTTCCTTGGTTTACGGATATTATCAACTACCTTGTGGTAGGCAAAATTTTATCCAAATGGTCAAAACAAGAGAAAGATTGGTTTTTTTTCCCAAGTCAAACATTTCTTTTGGGAAGATCTGGAACTATTCAAGTATTGCCCGGATTAAATCATCTGGCGATACATTCCTGAATCTGAATTCACAAGTGTTCTAAATTTCTGCCACACTCTTGCTTGTGGGGGTCACTTCAGTGCTAAGAAAACCGCTGACAAAGTCCTTCAAAGCGGATTCTATTGGCCTTCTTTGTTTCGGGATGCTTATAATTTCTGTAAGTCATGTGAGCATTGCCAAAAGCTCGGATCCATGTCTAGAAGAGACATGATGCCCCTAACCCCCATCTTAATCATAGAAATTTTTTATATGTGGGGGATTAACTTTGGGACCATTTTCATCTTCTTATAGCTATGAGTATATTCTTGTAGCGGTGGATTATGTGTCTAAATAGGTTGAGGCCGAGGCTACCAAATCAATGATCATAAAGTTGTGGTCAAGTTCATTCAATCAAACATTTTCAGTCATTTTGGTGTGCCCCGAGCACTCATCAATGATGGCGGATCTCATTTTCAAAATCGCTATCTCAAATCCGTCTTTCTTAAATACTCTGTCATTCATAAAGTTGTCACACCTTACCACCCTCAAACGAGTGGTCAAGTGGAAGTATCTAATCGTGAGATCAAGTATATTCTGAAAAATATGGTTCGACCGGACCGCAAAGATTGGTCATTAAGACTAAACGATGCGCTTTGGGCCTACCGGACAACGTAAAAGACGCCCATTGGCATGTCACTGTATCGACTTGTCTTTGGCAAAGCTTGTCATCTCCCAGTCAAACTAAAGCACCGTGCTTATCAAGCCATAAAAAGGCTTAACTTTGATCTCAAACAAGCCGGCTCTACTCACAAATTGCAGCTCAATAAGCTTGAGGAAATTCGAAATGATGCGTATGAAAGTGCCAAAATCTATAAGGCAATAACTAAAGCATTTCATGACAAGCACATTGTCAACAAATCTTGCCCCTGGACATAAAGTTTGGCTTTTCAATTCTCAGTTGCAACTCTTTCCCAAAAAACTCCATTCACGGTGGGATGGTCCATATGTCATCACATCTGTCTTTCCTAACGGTGCAATTGAGCTTCAAGATCCTACCGATGGATCTCTCTCTAAGGTTAATGGCCAACGGCTTAAGCCTTATGTTGATGGCATAGTCCCGATTTGGAAAGTAAAGAAAGTCTTATTGACTGACCCAATTTACGAGGATTGATGCGAAATCATGGTTCATCTAGCTATCGACATTAAATTTAGCACTCATAGGAAGCAATTCTTTCAACTTCCAAGCTTCCCTCCTTCAAGTTGCCTTGGCCAAGAATTTTTCAGAAATTAGCTAAGTATAGCCAAAATGTGACCTCTTACAGAATTGTCTCGAATTGCATTCCAAAAGTCACATGCGGTTTTCTTAGTCATTTTAAGGTCTCGGTACCATTTTCAGAATTTTTCGAGGTTATTTCAGCAATTTTCTTGACTAATCCAAAAATCACGGGACATTCAAAGCTTTAAACTATTGCTTTCGGAAATGAACTCCGAATCCCATTTCGAAGGTTCTATAAGGTGTCTTGGGCTTGTGGGAGCTAAAATTTCAAATTTGGGAATTTTTCGGTCTCGTCTCGAGCCCTTTTGGCCATAAATCAGTCACATTAGGCATTTACCCAAGCCCTTGCGGGCGCCTGCCAATCTCCCGCAGGCGCCCGCCCAAACGGGCAGCAGAGGTCATGAGCTTGTGGGCGCCCGCCCAGAATCTGCGGGCGCCCGTCGATATAGGTAGCAGCCCGCCTTGCGCCCACGGGCGCCCGCCACCTTTAGACAAATCCTTAAATGAGCTATTATAAACCCATTTCGGCATATCCTAATTCCCTCCCTTTCTTATTTTTGTGCCCCCAACCCTTCATCTCCCTCTAAACACCTCATTTCTCACCTCACTCTTCTCTCTCGCTCTCTTCCTTTCCCATCTCCATCATTCTCACACCCAACCTGCTTCTCTCATCCTCCTGATTTCATCCATCTCTCACCAAGCAAGAGGGATTATTTTGGTTTCTCTATCAACTTGGGTAAGTATCTACCACTCTCCTTTCAAAATTTAGAATAATGGAGGATGGGAATCATTGTGTAGATGTCTTGTATGTGCTGGGGTGTTTATATTCTTGATTGCAGGGCCAAATTTTTGGGATTTTCTATCTCTAATCCACCTTTGGCCTTCTTCCTTTTTGTCTTGCACATCAGGTGTTTGATAAATTTCCCGAACCAACTTCTTCACTCAAATGGCGCCTAAAGTCTCTTCCAAACGTGCTCGTTCATCTGGGGACCATCCAATGAACCTCCCATGCCAAATTGGACGAATTGGCCTATTAAAACTGAGGCTAAATTTGTCATTAAAGACGACTTCGAAGACAATCCAGAAACAGCGTGGGCAGTCAAAGAATTGACGAATCGTGGACTCCAATCTCTATTTAAGCCACGCGCTAGCTCCTACTATCCGCACATAGTCCGCCAATTCTACTCAAACATGTTCTATACATGTGCAGACCTGGACATCATTAAGACCACCATTGATGGCGCCGCTTTTGAATTCAACATTCATGACCTTGCCGCGGCCTTGGCATGTCCATTGGAGTCCCGGGTGGATGAGGCGGCCTACCTCTGTACGTTGAGCCTCCAGTTAATCTGAAGTTGGTAGACATTGTGGAGGAAATTTGCCACAACCAGTATACCGGCACTCGAACCACAAGCACAAATAAATCATTCCTTCTGTGCCGGCTCTGGTTCCTAGACTTCGTCTTCGCCAAAAATTTCCTCCCCATCCCTAAGCATTCTGAACGCAAAGGGGCTTTTCTGAGCTCCATCCATGCTATAGAGAAGGGGCATTGGTTTTCTGCCCCGCAGCTTGTCTAGGACCAATTTCTTAAGGTCTACAATGACCTAATTGTGCTGCAGATGAGCAATGCCATCACTTGGGCGTTTTCATTCCCGTATCTTGTCACAAGGCTGCTTTAAAACCAAGGGTTCAAAGCACCCCGTCATGAGGAGAAGAAGACAGATGTATTTAATTTTGACCTTGGGGTTTGGAAGTCCAGCACAGTTTAGCTTAAGACTTCCCGTCAAGCCCGCATAGGTGATGTGCTTGATTGGGGAGCTCTGGCTGTCCCTGTTGCTCCAACACCGGCTGCTCTAGCAGCCCTTGTTGTGCCGCCACCGCCGGCTATGTCCCGTGCTGATTATTTCTCTTTCAGCACTCGTGTTGATGCACTTCACATGCGAGTTGGGAACATCGAGGGTATCCTTAAACAAACTTAGGAGGGGTAACAGGTTTTGCAGACTATGCTCCAAACTCTAATTGACTGTACCACAGGCGGCGCCGGTGGTTCATCCTCCGCTCCGATGGAGTGATTTTATGCTTTCCATATCTATTTTGCTTCTAGTAGTACTATTTGGATTTATTTTGGGCCGCGTTTGGCATTTACTTTCCATTCTTGTTTTGCACTTCTAACTGCAAGTCTTTTGCTATTTTGCATGGATATTTAGTTTTTAGGTAAATAAAATTGCAGTATTTATATTCATCTTTGTTGAAATTCATATGATGCTTGTTGTGTATAGATGTGTTTTTACAGGTTTTTAAAATCAAGTTTGGGGGCGTGCTCTTGGAATTCACAAGGTGGCTTATTTTTGCACCACCACTGAATTTCCTCCTCCACTTGGTATTATTGCTCTTTGTACCCTCTTTTCAGTTCCCTTTTCATTCATTGTCTTCTCCATTGAGGACAATGCGACATTCAAGTTTGGGGGTGAATTTTTGGTATTATATTTTTGCTTACATGTTTAACATGATTCATGTAAGTTAATAAAAATCATTTTTTGGAAAACAATGATAGAGTAATCTTGGAACTTATTAGAGATTGAAACATGTGTTTAATACTTTGTGTATAGAGACAAATGATAGTTTTGAAAATAAAGAAAAATCTAAAATGTTCATGTTGATTTATATTGGTTTGTATAAATGCTTCAATTAGATTTTCGTCGAATTTCATACTCTTCCATGCTTCACACTTCACATTTGCACACCAGAAACTTAATTGTGAGGCATGCAACCTGATTTACCTTAACCATGACTCAGTTGATTTGAAGTGATGATCCTAATGAATGTATATCTTTGGCATGAAACTAAAAAAAAAAAATGATGAAAAATGAATAAGGATAATGTCTAGTTTAAGTTCATAACCTTACTAACTCGAGGTAGTAAGCCCTTGGAGTGTCTTTACACTTAGCACCCTAAAGCCATCCGGTTTGGGAGTTGCTGGCCTAACACTTACTACATGGGTTAGTTAGAAAGCTTAAGGGACTTAGGCATTGCACGGTCATTCATAAAAATAAAAATAAATAAATAAATATGGTTTGTTGGAGTTTGTAGCCTTGCCAATTCAAGTTATTAAGTGTAACGACCCGCTCCACCACATGGTATGATATTGTTCGCTTTGGGCCTAAGCCCGCACGGTTTTACTCTTGGGCTTCATCCCAAAAGGCCTCATACCAATTGGAGATGATACACTTACATATAAGCACTTCACCTTTCCTCTACCCAGGCGATGTGGGACTTGTGCACCCGTAGCTCGCCAGTGTGGTAGCCTGACAGTGTCTCTTGCACCCGCCCACGGCACACCCGCCCATAAGGTCATCACAATCCACGCCCCTTGGAGGCCCGACATCCCCGTCGGCACACTTCCGACTGGGTCAGGCTCTGATACCATTTGTAACGACCCGCTCCACCACATGGTATGATATTGTCCGCTTTGGGCCTAAGCCCGCACGGTTTTACTCTTGGTCTTCATCCCAAAAGGCCTCATACCAATTGGAGATGATACACTTACATATAAGCACTTCACCTTTCCTCTACCCAGGCGATGTGGGACTTGTGCACCTGTAGCTCGCCAGTGTGGTAGCCTGACAGTGTCTCTTACACCCGCCCACGGCACACCCGCCCACAAGGTCATCACATTAAGCCCTAGGAGTACCTTTACACTTAGCACCCTAAAGCCATCTGGTTTGGGAATTATTGGCCTAACACTTGCTACATGGGTTGGTTAGAAAGCTTAAGGAACTTTGGCATTGCACGACCATAATATGTATCATAAAAAAAATAAAAATAAAAAAGAAAAGAAAAGAAAAGCAAGCAACAAAAGTTATATTTTGAATAAATTTATGCCTTAGAGACCTCATTCAAAAGGGAAATTCAATTATTTGAAGCTTGTGTTTTGAAATTGGAAAAAGAAGGTAAAAGCCACATATTGGGAATCCGGTTCACTTTCATTGAAGTTAGAGTTGATTTCTATTAAAGATATGACAATTGAAGTATTTACATAGACTATGATGTTGATGCATGAGAGTTAAAATATATTTTGCCATTTTGTATATCAAAGCTTCATATACGCATGGTAGTCTGCAAAATGATTCCATCTCCAATATTCTGTCTGTTCTAAGTTGCTAGTGAGCTGTGTATGTGTATTTTCTTGCACCTTGATTGATGCATGTTGATAGCATTTCAAATGTTGTCATTTTATTAAGAGTTTCATTTTTGGTTTTACTATGGGACTAGCAAAATGTAAGTTTGGGGGTACAATAAGTGCCGAATATTGCATATTTAAGCGCCCTTATTTGCATTAGTTAAGTCCATTAGTTAATTATATTGTATATATTAGTTTTATTTGCATGCTTTTGTTTATTTTCAGGTTAGCTCCCCAAAGAAAGTTAAAAGTGCCGCTTTGATAAGTTTTTAAAGATCAAAGTATGCCGTTACTGGGGACCGTCATTTTGGCCAAGCCAAGTGATCCATGGAACTCATGGCGCTCTATGTATAAAGTTCTAGGAAGAAAAGTTGTGTCAGCAATCTGTGCCAGGAAAGGTTCAAGAGCAAAAAGTGCAGAGCTTGCGGGCGCCTGCCCAGAAGCAGCGGGCGCCCGCCCATTTTACCAATGTGGCCGAGGCTCCCCCGGGCGCCCGCCCATTTTACCAATAACATTCCTGCTCCCGCGGGCTGGCACCCTCCCGATTGGCCAGTATCTTTATTCAGTCGCGGGCGCCCACCCTGTGCCTGCGGGTACCTACTAATTTGCAGACAAACAGGCATGGGTTTCCCTTTTTTTTTTTCCACCAAATGTTATCCCCTTAATTAGGGGATTGCTCTGATATTGTCTAAGGCTTATGGACCACGAATTTGGGGGTTGATAGGAGGAGAAGGTGGATATAATAAGGCATGTATGGTAAGAAATGATTTATCTCACATTTTTACAAGTTTTAAAGAGAGAAATATTGTGAGTTTAGAGGGTTTGTGTGTCTTCGAGCTCCTAGGTGCGAAAATGGAGGGTGAGACCACTTTTTCTCATTCCTCCCTTGCATCCATGGGTAACTAACTCCCTATCTAGGGAGGTGATGAAGCCCTCTCTAGTAAGCATGTTCTGGTTTTGGTTTATTTTGGGGGAAATGATGTGTATATGTGGTTATTTCACAATCTAGAGTTTACACTTGATGTAATGAACCTAAATTATTATAAATGATTATGTTGAATCTATTATCTTGTCTTAGATCATATTTTCTCATGATTGTATGGCTTGCATTTTCATAGTGACGATGGAAATGAGATTGTGAAATGGGTTTCTTGGCATGTTGTATGAGAACCTTGATATTCCATAGCTTAGGGTCTTCCTTTGATGGACTATTCTTGATTCTTAACTTCATATGCTTTTATCATTTGATTGAAGGTTTGATAATCTCTAGCTTAGTAAGCATGTCTAATCCTACACATTAGTTTAGGTAGTTCAAGTATGTATAACTTTGATAGATTATTCTTGCCATTGATATCATGAATTTCTTGAATATAATGTAGTAACCATGTGTAGCTACATATCATGGCCACTTATTTATGTTGTTCTCCCATGTAAACCATATTCTAGCATGTTTATAGGATAGGTAGTGAATTCACTTCCCTAGTCCCCTCTACATTATTTTTATTTCTTGAATTCCTAGCAAGTATTGTTTTATGCAATCTCTAATTCCTAGTTTCTAAGTGACAAATCAAACACAACTTTATACCCCTTTCATCAAGCTTAAAGTAATTTTACCATCTTGGTTGCCATAAACTAGCAATCTAGTGGTTCGACTTACCCGTCCAATAGCCCTATTTTACAATGATTTGTGCTATTGTAAAGGGTTGATTATTATTGATAGTCGATGAGATCCATCACCGCCGTCGTTAAGAAGAGAGAAATGGAGGCCGGATCAGTGCTGGGTCAGTTCTGGGAAGGAGCGGTGGGTCTTTTTTTGGAGGGGGAAGTCGCCGCGGTGCTTCACTACCACCGCTGACGACCTTCGGTCTCCTCTCTGTATTGGTTTTACTCTGGTGAGCTAGATCGATGACCTCCTACTCCGCCGACGAGCTGTTCTTGAATGATCCGGCCGAGGCGACAGAGGGTGTACGTCAATTTTTATGGCAACAAGGATCCCAACAAATTTGTAGAGTGTTAAGATCCCAGCAAAACTTAACCAAACAAAAGACGGGAGCAGAGAGATCGAATTGGAGTTAAGGAATCGGAGAAAGAGCTTGGGAGAGTTGGATCTAGAGGAGAGAAGTGTGTGTAGGATTTTGGAGAGAGATGTGAGAAATTGTTGCCGAGCCACTATAAAAGAGGGTGTTGGTTAGAAACAAAAAGCGTGTGTTTGAGAGAGAGAGTGTGTCGGCTGCCATGGTGGTTGTTTTTTTTTTTTTTTCAATACAAATTGTTGTATTCAAATGATGATTCAACTTATTTAGATATATATGATTACAAAGAGTGTATATATATGTGGGAATTCGATTAAGAATGTTTGGTTGGGATTTAACGGTAATAAAAGGGGCATTATGGTCTTTTAGCTTCACAAAGGGTTGTATGGTCATTTAAAGAAATTTGGGCTGTCACGTGACCCATCATGTGCGTCTTCACGGTCAAATTCAATCGACTTATCACCGGACGGGGTTAATTGCACCAAATTAGTTAATTCAATCGGCTTATCACCGGACGGGGTTATATGCCAAATTAGTAAATCAGGGAGTTTTCTGCTACATGGCCAATACTTCAAGGGGTTTTTTTTTGTAATTTACCCATCATTTTCTCATCCATCATAAATGAGTTTATAATGGGTTATTGACCCACTATTGACTCATTCATTTATGATTAGTCCAAAATCCGTCCAAACCCACCCAATTGCTACCCTATTTTAATTGACTAATGTAACGACCCGAGTTTTTATTCAACCCGATGGGTCAGTGATGAAGCGAAGATTAACTGTGATACCCCTCGACTCCGAGACTGGGTTGATCAGGCCCAAGCCCGAACCCGAGGGAATATCAAACAATTAATATTTTAAAATGAACACATAATATAAAAAGATTTAAGAATTTAAATAATGAAATCGAAAGAAATAATAAATATAAAATCCTCCAAACGATAATGAATAATAATAATCCACTTCTCTGAAACCTTTAAGAGTACAACTTGGGAATCCATCTAGTGGACCCCTAAACAAAAATCCCAACTGAACTGAATAACTAAAATTAAAAACCAAACTAGAACATAGAGAAAAGTCCTACGTAAGCAGATGAATGAGAGATTGTCCCCGACAAGCACGATTAAGCTGTAAGGCTGGAACTGTCCTGTACCTGAAAAGAATAAAAGAGTGGGTTAGGCCCACGAATAAGTTCTAATCTAACTACAATCCATTAAATGACCCGATACGCAAATACACCCTAGATACCTCACAATATCTATCTAGTCCATACATATATATATCCACACCAAGGGACATTCACTGGACTACAATAGGGGTCTCAACCTGAATAGAAGGTAACATACGAAAATGCACCCAAAGGTGGGTATGAGTACCTAGACCTAACAGGGTACACCTCAACCTATCATAGCCAGCTACGCATTCACTGCATATACGCACCCTAACTAATGAGCCTGAGACTCAAGCTCATCTTTTGGTACCATAACCATATATCTAAAGTTCGTCTAAAACCAGAGTATGTCTTTCAATTATTCATTGAGCTGACATACAACATACAATCCAGTTAGTCACTCAACTTATTCAGTTGATATGACTTAAGTACAACCAACTAATCCAGGAGGTCATTTAACTTAGTCAGTTGATCTGACTTAAGCACAAATAGGATTCAATATTTTACAATCCATTCCTATAATCCGATAGGTCAGGTCTTAGCGTTTTAAGCTAAACCCTCCCTAGTATGCCACCGTCCCATACCGATGCATACAATCCTCAATATCCATGTAAATTACAACACATAAACAATAGTCTAGCAATTTACAGTCCAAAATCATTATCCAAATAATTACAGAAGAGTGTTCAATATTTCAGCAATTAAAAATCCAAACGTTAATCAATGTAATTACAGAAAAATGTTTAATATTCCAACAATTAGCATCCAGAGCATGCATAGATTAATTCTAATAAATAAATGACCCCATCATGCATTTAAAATAAGTTTTATAATCATACTATATCCCATTAAATTGTTAAAATTAAACCAAGTAATTTAAATCTTTGCATCCATTAACAGCATAAATAAATAGTTTAATTTTATACTATTCATTCCATTAACTTAGAGGTAAAGCTTAATCAATTAGAGTTCTTAATAACACCCTAAATTAACTACTTAACCCCTCTGTGAAGTCCCAGATTTAATCAAAATAGTTTAACCCTCAAACAGTCTCAATATAGTGCGTCAAAAAAATTCAGAAAAGGCAAAATTGAGAGAGCCTGCTCCAAACTTGGGAGCAGGCTCTTTTGTGCTTAGAGCTGGCTCCATGCATCTTAGAGCCGACTCTAAGAGTATGGGAGCCAACTCCCACTTCCATGGAGCCGGCTCTCTCCTTCTCTGAGAGCCTCCAGTCTAGTTCCGCTTCGTTTCAGCCCATCTGCTCCATCTCCGGCCATTCCAACCTTACTGTTCTTCCTCTAAATTGAACTTAAGGGTCTTAAATCTCATCTAGTATTAGTCCAGACCTTGGTTTATAACAGTAAGACTCAATACAAAGATTAAAATAGTGGCGACTTTTTATGCTAAAAACGAACGATAAACTCCATACATGCGAGAATTATTTCAGATAAATTTCACAGACAACTGATAATCAAATTTAACATATAATAATCATGCAAGAATCAATGAATGTCCAATTAATCTCTTAGAGTCTATGTAGGTGAACAGAACACAAGCCAATGGGAGAGAGGAAGAAAAGAACTTGCCTGTGATTTCAGTAATGAAATCTCGGCGTCGTCTCTAAGTTTTCGGCAATACTGAACACCGACAAGCCTCATATTACTCAACCTCCCCTTCTCCTAGGTCCAACCTTGAATCCACAGCCGAAACCCTCACTGCAATTGCTCTGTTCTTCTCACCACTGCTCTCTGTTTCCCTCTGCATCTTTGGTATGTGAATAGGGTTTTTCCAACCCTTACTATAGACTATAACCGTGTATTTATAGGCATACGTATAACCTAAGTCTAATGGTAGTACAAGATGGAAACCCTAATTCAATTAAACCCTAGTCTGCTTTATAGAACAAAACCCTTGTTATAATCTTATGTATGCTTCCAATGAATAGAACAAAGTTAATTAATTAATTAATTTAACCATTTAATTCACCTAAATACAATAAAACAAAGAATACAATAAAACCAATTAACTCAAATAATTCCATTAAATCAAAAAATTAAATAATTCACATAATAACAATTATTTTAATGTAATTCAAATAAGTCAAATGTCAAATATCAAATAAAAATTTAAATGTAATTCAAATAAGTCAAGTATAAAATAAAAATGCAATAAAATAAATATTAAAATGCCGAGACTATCCTTTTTAAAATTAGGGGTATTACATTCTTTCCCCCTAACAAAAGGAATTCTGTCATCGGAATTCGCTCTTACCTTCTTCCAATATTTCAAGAAACTGCGAGCCAATGACATCCTCCCGTTCCCAAGTAGACTCAGCCTCATTGTGATGACTCCACTAACACGCACCAAAGGGATAACCTTATTACGAATGATTTGATCCTGAAGGTCGACAATACGACACGGTGGCTCCAAATATGTTGCATCCGGCTGCAACGCAATCTCCCCCACATCGATATGCTGATACCAATCCTCATCGCGTAGAAATTTTCGCAACATGGAAACATAGAACACATTGTGTACTCGATCTAAATTATCCGGACGTGCCAACCGATAAGCGACAGCTCCAACCCGATCCGTAATCATAAATGGACCGACAAATCACGGAGATAACTTCCCTTTCTTCCCAAAGCGTATTACACCCTTCATAGGAGACACTTTGAGTAGAACCTAATCCCCAACCTAAAACTCCAATGCATGAGTACGACGATCTACATAGCTCTTCTGCCTACTTTGGGCAGTGCGCATGCGATCCCTAATAAGAGCAATCTTTTCAGAGGTATCCTTAATGAACTCAGGACCCAAAAATCTGCTCTCGCCAACCTCTATCCAACAAACAGGAGATCGATATGGTCGGCCGTATAGTACCTCAAATGGTGCCATACCAACAGTCTTCTGAAAATTATTGTTATATGCAAACTCCACCAGTGGCAAATAATCCTCCCAGTGGCCGTTGAAACCAAGAACACACGACCGAAGTATATTTTCCATGATTTGATTAACCTTCTCAGTTTTTCCATTAGTCTGAGGATGATAAGTAGTGCTAAGATGTAATTCTGTACCCAAAGCCGGTTGAAAACTTTTCCAGATTCCTGACACAAAGCTTGAATCCCTGTCCGATATAATAGACAATGGAATGCCATATAACTTCACAATCTCTGTAATTTAAAGTCTCGCCAACTGCGCCGAAGTAAAGTCAGTGCGAATAGGCAAGAAATGAGCTGACTTAGTTAATCTATCCATGATTACCCAAATAGAATTGTGATCCTTGAAGAAGTTAGGCAATCCCTCCATGAAATCCCTAGAAATGCTTTCCCATTTCCACTCCGGTATAGGTAGTGGCTGTAGAGCTCCTGGAGGCCATTGATGATCAATCTTGACCATCTAACAAGTACTACATCGACGGAAAAATATAGCAATATCCTTTTTCATACCTGCCCACCAAAACTGCCGCTTAATATCCTGATACATCTTGTCTTCTCCTGGATGAATAGAAAACTCAAAATGGTGAGTCTCAGTTATCACATCCTTTCTCAAATCGTCAGCAGAAGGTACCACCAACTGTCCCTTGTACCTCAAACCTCCATCAGCCCCAACGTAGTAAAATGGGACCTCCCTAGAAGCTATCTTTGCAACTTTGTCAATACACTATTGATCCGTGAGTTGTGCCTTCAAAACCTTGTGAATGATAAAAGGTGTAACTACCATGCAAGCCATGAAAGCATCCAATAACTCATCCACTGTCTTCAAAGTATTCCACTCAGTAATGAATAGAGCCGAAAGACTAGCAACGGGTCTACGACTGAGTGCATCTGCCACCACATTCGCTTTCCCTAGATGGTACTGTATAGAGAAGTGATAGTCCTTCACAAACTCTAACCATCTACGCTGTCTCATAGTCAGCTCCCGCTAAGTGAACAAATACTGCAGACTCTTATGATCGCTAAATAATCTGAAGGACTCGCCCAATAGATAATGCATCCAAATACGTAAGGCAAAGACCACAGCTGCCAACTCCAAATCATGTGTTGGATAATTAATCTCGTAAGGCTTAAGCTTACGAGATCTATACAAAATTGGTCGTTCCTCCTGCATCAAAACACATCCAAGACCCTGCAAAGAAGCATCTGTGTAGATAAGATACTCTATCCCACTCTATGGGGTAGACAGGTGCAGAAGTCAACTTAGTCTTCAGCTCATCAAAAGCTTCCTGACAATGTTCATCCCACACAAACCGTACACCCTTTTTAGTCAAATGAGTGAGTGGTCCTGTTATCTTAGAGAACCCATGGATGAACCTACGATAATATCCTGCCAATCCGAGAAAACTCCGAATCTTAGTAGGTGAACTAGGTTGTCCCCGCTCAACCACTGCTGAAACCTTGGCTGGATCCACCGCTATTCCCTTTTCTGACACCACATGACCTAGAAATTTCACCTCCCGCTGCCAAAATTCACATTTCTCAAATTTGGCATATAACTGATGTTCACGAAGCGTCTGCAAGACTATCTGAAGATGTCTAGCATGATCATCCTCTGACCTTGAATAAATCAAAATGTCATCTATGAAGACAATGAGAAACTGATCTAAATAAGCCCTGAAAACTCTATTCATTAAATCCATAAAGACCGCTGGTACATTAGTTAACCCGAACGACATCACACGAAACTCATAAGATCCGTATCTAGTGAGAAACGCTATCCTTGGAACGTCCTGCTCCCTAACCCAAAGTTGATGATATCGAGACCGCAGATTAATCTTAGAGAAATATGTAGCTCCCTTCAATTAATCAAAAAGATCATCAATCCAAGGCAAATGCTACTTGTTACGAATAGTAACCTTTTTCAACTTTCTGTAATCTATACACAGGCGAAATGAACCATCCTTCTTCTTCACAAACAAAACCGGTGCTCCCCAGGTGAAATACTTCTGCGAATAGAACCCTGGCTGAGTAGCTGCTGAATTTGATCCCTCAGCTCTCGCATCTCCACTGGTGCCATCCTATATGGTACCCTAGCAATAGGCGTAGTGCCTGAAGCTAAGTCTATCACAAAATTGATCTCTCGACTAGGTGGCAACCCTGGAATCTCCTGAAATACATCTGAAATATCCTATACAATTGGTATGCTATCCAAAGATACAGTAGTTCCTTCCTCCGTTCCCTCCTCCATATGAAGCAAATAAGTGTTAATGATCCCGTTAGAACGTGGCATAGCAACTACGTATATATCTTGACCAGGTATGGTGAAAAGAATAGACCTATCATAACAATTAACGTGGGCATGGTAATGTGATAACCAATCAATCCCAAGTATCACATCATAAGTGTGCATGTCCAGGACCAAAAGATTGGCTAGAAATCTGAGTTTACCAATATCTAGTGTCACAGGCCCATCACTCTTATGAAGAATGGTTGTATTGCCTAACAGTGTAGAAATACCCTGAAGTCTACTGCAAACCCGTGTCATCATCCTAGATACAGCAACAAAAGATCTAGCTACAAATGAGTGTGTAGAACCCGTATCAAATATAACACAAACTTTTAAACCATGAATATGAAACATACCCTCAACAGCCTGAGGTGCCGGAATATCCTGCAGCATGGGGTTAAAAACCCTACCGTAATGCAACTACTGCGGTGCCTGTCTATGAGGCTACGGCGGCACTAGTAAAGCCGGATATGTCTGTCCCTGAATTCATGGAACCTGTAGAGCGGGTAAAGGTACCAGTGTCCTCTGTCCCTGCTGCACATGCTGTCCCTGTCCTGTTTTAGGACACTGCCTGGAAGTGTGACCATACTCTTCACAAGTGTAGCAACTCCCCTTGAAAGTGCCAAATGGCCTCCTCTACCGATTAGCCTGTGGTCGATCCTGTCCTGCTTGTAGTCCCCCATTCTGCTGTCACTGAATAGGTGCCCCATCCCTGTGAGCTTCCAAAACACCCTTGTGCTTCTTCCAAGGTTGTTGTCCCTGGAATTTGCCCTTGTCATTCTGTCGGTGTCCGTTGCCATTCCCTTTCTCAGCTAACTGATTTTCAGAGTCTCTATCACCCCGCTTCTCACCCTTGGCCTGTCCAAAGTCCACAGTCAACTGATACTGCTATAAAGCAACGTTTACCACCTGAGCATAGGTAGTATAGGCTAGACAATTGGTAATAGATCACTTAATAGACCACATGAGTCCCTTAATGAAAAACTATTACATTTCTTTTCCTCTATATCTACCTCCTCCTGAGCAAATAGAGATAAGCGTGTGAACTGCTGCTCATACTCTGCCACTGACATGTTCCCTTACTGAAGATTAAGAAACTCTGTCTTCATAGCTGCCCTGACTGTATAAGGAAAGTACTTCTCAGCAAAGCGTGCACTGAACTGATCATAAGTTAATGCCATCCTCTCCTCTGCGGTGGTAACTGACTCCCACTACTGTAGTGCATCTCCAACTAGCTTGAAAGTAGTAAGCATCTTCTTCTGAACCTCCGTGCACTGAACTAGATGAAGATATCACTCAATATCCTTTTTCCACTGATGAGCTGCTCTCGCATCGGTGGAGCCTGTGAACTCAGATAGGTTCCCCTTTATGAAAGAACTCCTAGCCTTCTCCCAAGTATCAGTCTGAACAATCGGTGCTAGTAACAGTGCTGGCTATACCTGAGGCTGATTCCGAAGTGCAGCTGTTACCCTTACTTCAATAACCCGAGCAATGAGGTCATTAATGTGAGGAGGATACTCTGGATCTCCTCCCTAATCCCGAGTCTGTTGAACTTCCTTCTGCTCTTTATAAAACTGACCATCATCATACTGAAACCCAGGCATTCACTGCCCTTCCTCCATTTACTGATGCCGCAGGCATTCCTGTTACCTACGTACCACTCCTCAGTCGACTATTCATCTGTCCTCTTTTAGCGTTAACCATGCTGTTAACATAGAAAGACAAACATCAGTATGAGGTTAAAATGAACCGTAAAGGAATACAGTGAATCCTAAACTTAAGCTCTAATCAAGAGAAAACGCTACGCGGAAGTCTTAATACGAAACATCCTAAAGATACTTGAACCTGGAATGCTCTGATACCAATTGTGATACCCCTTGACTCCGAGACTGGGTTGATCAGGCCCAAGCCCGAACCCAAGGGAATAATCCCAACTGAACTGAATAACTGAAAATAAAAACCAAACTAGAACATAGAGAAAAATCCTACGTAAGCAGATGAATGAGAGACTGTCCCCGACAAGCACAATCAAGCTCTAAGGCTGGAACCGTCCTGTACCTGAAAAGAATAAAAGATTGGTTCAGGCCCACAAAGAAGTTCTAATCTAACTGCAATCCATATAGTGACCCGATACGCAGATACACCCTAGATACCTCACAATATCTATCTGGTCCATATATATATATATCCACACTAAGGGACATTCACTGGACTACAATAGGGGTCTCAACCTGAATAGTAGGCAACATGCGAAAACGCACCCAAAGGTGGTCATGAGTACCTAGACCTAACAGGGTACACCTCAACCTATTATAGCCAACTACGCATCCACTGTATATACGCACCTTAACCAATGAGCCTGAGACTCATCTCGTGATACCACAACCATATATCTAAAGTCCGTTCAAAACCAGAGTATATGATTCAATTATTCATTGAACTGACATACAATATACAATCCAGTTAGTCACACAACTTATTCAGTTGATATGACTTAACTACAACAAACTAGTCCAAGAGGTTATTCAACTTAGTCAGTTGATCAGACTTACACACAAATAGGATTCAATATTTTACAATTCATTCCTATAATCCGATAGGTCAGGTCATAGCGTTCTGAGCTAAACCGTCCCTAGTATGCCACTGTCCTATACCGATGTATACAATCCTCAATATCCATGTAAATTACAACACAAAAACAATAGTCTAGCAATTTACAGTCCAAAATCATTATCCAAAAAATTGCAAAATAGTGTTTAATATTTCAGTAATTGAAAATTCAAGCGTTAATCCATGTAATTACAGAAAAAGGTTTAATATTCCAACAATTAGCATCCAGAGCATGCATAAATCAATTCTAATAAATAAATGACCCCATCATGCATTTAAAATAAGTTTTGTAATCATACTATATCCCATTAAATTGCTAAAATTAAACCAAGCAATTTATTTCCTTCCATCCGTTAACAGCACAAACAAATAGTCATTAACTTAGAGGTAAAGCTTAATCAATTAGAGTTCTTAAATACATCATAAATTAACTACTTAACCCCTCTATGAAGTCCCATAATTAATCAAAACAGTTCAACCCTCAAACAGTCTCAATATAGTACGTCAAAAAAATTCAGAAAAGGCAAAATTGAGATAGCCTGCTCCATAAACTTGGGAGCAAGCTCTTTTGTGCTTGGAGCTGGCTCCATTCATCTTAGAGTCAACTCTAAGAGTGTGGGAGCCGGCTCCCACTTCCATGGAGCCGGCTCTCTCCTCCTCTAAGAGCCTCCAGTTTAGTTCCGCTCCGTTTCAGCCCATCCGCTCCATCTCCGGCCATTCCAACCATACTGTTCTTCCTCTAAATTGAACTTAAGGGTCTTAAATCTCATCTAATATTAGTCAAACCTTGGTTTATAATAGTAAGACTCAATACAAAGATTAAAATAGTGGCGACTTTTTATGCTAAAAACGAACGATAAACTCCATGCATGCGAGAATTATTTCAGATAAATTTCACAGACAACAGATAATTAAATTTAACATATAATAATCATGCAAAAATCAATGAATGTCCAATTAATCTCCTAGAGTCTATTTAGGTGCACAGAACACAAGCCAACGGGAGAGAGGAAGAAAATAACTTGCCTGTGATTTCAGTAACGAAATCTCGGCGTCGTCTCTAAGTTTCTGGCAATACTGAACACCGTCAAGCCTCCTATTACTCAACCTCCCCTTCTCCTAGGTCCGACCTTGAATCCATAGCCGAAATCCTCACTGCAATTGCTCTATTCTTCTCACCACTACTCTTTATTTCCCTTTGTATCTTTGGTACGTGAATAAGGTTTTTCCAACCCTTGCTACAGACTATAACCATGTCTTTATTTGCATAAATATAACCTAAGTCTAATGGTAATACAAGATGGAAACCCTAATTAAATTAAACCCTAGTCGGCCAATAGAACAAAACCCACGTTATAATCTTATGTCTGCTTCTAATAAATAGAACGAAGTTAATTAATTAATTAATTAAACAATTTAATTCACCTAAATACAATAAAACAAAGAATACAATAAAACCAATTAACTCAAATAATTCCATTAAATCAAATAATTAAATAATTCACATAATAACAACTAATTCACATAATAACAATTATTTCAATGTAATTCAAATAAGTCAAATATCAAATATCAAATTAAAATTTCAATATAATTCAAATAAGTCAAATATAAAATAAAAATGCAATAAAATAAATATTAAAATGCCGAGACTATCCTTTTTAAAATTAGGGGTATTACATTGACCTATTAACGGATCCAAATGCGGAAGCAAGGAACAAGACAATGGTCTCCCAAGGCATATCACACCTCTAAGACCCTAAGATGACCTTCCATGAGGTCACGGAACCCAATGGAATAAAGTGTGTAGGCAAGAGATAAAAAAAAAATAACAATTAAGCCCCTAGGGTCAAGATAGTCATTTCTGAAAATATAGATTTAGGTGCCACTAAACACACCGCTAGAAAGGGAACAAAAAACTAATCAAGTTGGACTTAAGAATCGCATGATTCGGAGTCCGAACGAAGGAGAAATGATAAGATGAAGAAAAATGAGCAAAACCCATTAATCAAGGGCAAAATGGTCAATTTACAAACAAGAAGGGAAATTTGACTCTAATCAATTCAAATGAGGTCCACACAACCTTAAATAATCATTTCACAACATTCCAAGAGGTTCTAAAAACTTTGGACAAGAATCCCACAAAATGCCCCTTTCCAGTTAACAGACACTAATTCACTAAAACTTGAATATCTCCCACTGTGATTTGAATTTGAGAATTTCATTGGTACCATTGGAAAGACGAATCAAAATCCATGAATTTAGGCTCAAGAATCACCTCATTTGGATTATAAATGAAGGAAATATGACCGTTTGAAGTCGGAACAACAGTGCTGATACAAAATCTAGAAGGCTGGTGTATGGGGGCTATTTCGGTCAACCGAAATAGAGTTTTGGATGACCGAACTGGGCAAAAATCTTACTAAAAACATGTTTTTAAAGGGAGGTAGTTTAGGTAGACCGAAATAAGCCATCGGTCTACCAAACTGAGCCAAAATAGCGAAAATGGTTACTGGAATGTGTGATTTACTGTGCAATGAAGTTGAACAATGAACCGGTGGACCGAAACAAGCCACCGATCGACCGAAATAGGTCGAAAAAGTGAAAATGGAACCTATTATGCACCAAGGATGAAAAAAGTTCCTAAGTTTCTTTTGAATCCCCCATGGTATGATCAATTTACATTATATGCTAATGTGTGATGATGTAAGCATACACGCAAGTGTAATATAATATTTTAAACATGCTACAATGGCCTACGTTATCATTACATTCCATTTACAAGATTTGACATGCCAAACCTCTAAAGTTGGAAAAAATGCATTTCAAAGGCAAAACATGAAGTTTACATATATACACTTGGACTTTAAAGTTTGTGGCCCTTGGCCTCATGTCATACATATCAAATAGGTCATAAATAGTGTATCTAAGTACACTTTGCATACAATAAGGTAAGAAGAGCATATTGAACCTAACTAAGTGTTACAACATCAAAAGTAAAGCTTAAACATGCTAACACTTGCATGTGAACAAGAACACTTTAAAAGAAACTTCAAATCTCCAAATCACCCAAGGTAAGTGCAAATCTCCGAATCTTGAATCCTGTACCTGAACAATACCACCAGTAACTTCGGGGTGAGTAAACAAGTTTACTCGTAGAAAATGAGCATGCATAGACTCAATTTCTTTCAGATTTTTAGATTAACATGAAACAGTTCAAAATAGATCATGTCACCTAGCGTCTATGTCAAAGTGAGACTCAGGGATTATCCTAAGCTACCTTAGAGTAATATCAACGAGAATCATCATATATATACATATATGAAACGAATCAAGGTTAGGATAATCCAAAGAACATGATAAGGAGGATACTTGAACATAGATCAACATGAATTGCATTATCAATATAATTAAATAAGGTTTGGAATAATCCATACAAACGACAAGAGAATACTGGACTACAAGGATCACATTATCAATGCAATTTACATGATTGGAACATACCAATTAACACGACAAGAAGTATACTCGGATATAAGTTAACAAGAATTACATTATCAATGCAATTAACTTGATTAGAGCATTTTAATTAACACGATAGGAGTAATACATGAAATCAAGGATAAGGCATAATATCTATGCAATAAATAAGATTGGTGCATTTCACATAACACGACAAGTATTAAATGTTCAAGGAATAGCTACTTGAAATTTAAAGAGTGAGATTAACCAATGTGGAAACTCGGATATCGCCCAGATTAAAACCGTACTCTTGGGATCACTTTAGCGCTATTAACCCATGGGTACCTTCCCCTAGTACGCACTATAGTGCAGGGAGCTCTTTATCTCCCGTACTAGAACCAAGTCCTAGCCATGCCAATTCTTGATTTGTATCCTAAGTCCCAAAATCAACAAATTGTGCAAGTCAAGATTGTATCAAAATACAAGAAATGCATTAACCACATTTCATGCACAACCAAGATTTTGGAACACACAAGTCATGCCCTAAGTTCCCAACTATGATGGCATGTGAAATGTCAAGAAATCACAGTGTGCATCTATATAGACTAGAACCAAGATATATAGCACAAGAAATCCATTGAAGTAAATATACCACAAGTATAAGATACATGATTCAATTACTTACAAAACAATACATGTGTAATTAAACCATGCCAAGACGAATGTGCATGTTCATTAAGTACATTAATGAAACCTAGGTACAAGGGGTCACGATGCTTGATAAAAAGATAAAAGTCTATGAAATACAAGTCCGATTCATAAGTTGACAAGAGTTCAATATCAAAGCATTTTTAACTCGATGGAAGCATAAAAGGGAATTTAATCTACTAAAGGAATTAAATAATTAAGATTACAAGGCAAGTCAAAATATTCCATGAACAAGGCATGTCAAGGGTCACGTCAAGGACAAGTTTAATATCAAGTTACAAGTTCATTTCATACAAGACATGACAATGTGAATTAAGCTCATAGAACTATTGAATGGATTTTAATTAATTAATTTAATTAAAATCTCTAGATTTTGAAATTCATCCAAATAGTCTCAATTTAATATATGTCATATAACATGTCAAGACTTAATTTACTAGCATGATACAAATGAAATCCATGCAAGACATGGCCATGAGTATTAAACTTTAATACAAGAAAAATAATAAATGAAAGATTTCAAAACCTAATCAAATATTCTAAATTTAATATATGTGAAAGTATATGACATGTACATCAAGAATATCAAGTTGGAAATCCAATGGAATGAATAATACACAAGGAATAAATTAATTAATCAAATTAATTGAATATTACTAGATTTCAAAACATCTCCGATTACTCTCAAATTTACCTATGTTGAAGAGTATGCTAGGGCCTAATATAATATGACAACACATGTTAATTTCAAGCTAGTTAAGGCCACATGAATTAATCTTTTATTCAAGAAAAATATTAAATAAAATCTTCAATACTTGTTTAAATACTCTCAATTTAATATATGTCAATGAATATGTCAAGGAGTAATATTCTATCATGTCACATATTTAAACCAAGCTATGAGCAACAGGGAAAATTAAATCTTACACAAAGAAATAATTAATTAAAGTTTCTAGATTTGATACAAAGACATGTAAGTGAGTTGTATAAGCATCAATCGCATGCAATATAACAATAATATAAACTATAACACCCTCTACCTCAATTTGAGATGAAAATCTCAAATCCCTACCGAAAGAAAAATGCTCTGAATCCGACGATACTTCGAGGTTTTGTCAAGGACAACACGATGATCATTAACCCCAAGGAAATCCCATGAAAATCACAACTTGACTTCAAACCCAAACTCAAAAAATGGTCAGAAATGGGTTCTAACAAGGGGGAAAGGTAAAGCACGTCAAGGCCTACGATAAACGTTAAGGCCGAAGACTTTTCACTAAGGAAAAGTGGTTCAAAGGAGAAGAGAGAAGGTGGTAGCCATGGCTGCCATGGAATCCGGCCAAGAGAGGGGAGGAAGATGATGAAATCTAATTTTTGTCTTTAAGACATTCTATTTATAGTAAAACCCTAAAAGTGCCCCGAAAGGGCCCCGCCGGGTTCAAAAAAGTGGAATTTTAGTAGACGTACTCAAACGACAAAACTCCATGAACGAAAAGGAACCAAAATGAGAAAATATGAACAACAGAAGAAACGACATAAAAAACTGAGTCCCGTGCAGAGAGATATGCCCCGAACAAGTTCGTCAGCAACTAGGTCCAAAAACCCTTAAACTGGAGAAAAATAACCAGAAGGAATTTCTAAGAGTACACGACTTCATGAAATGTGAAAATGAATCTCGTATGAGGATCCAGACTCAAAACAAGGTATTTTGCAATAACTTTCGTTAATTGCACAATGGCCCCTCCAAAAAGGATTAACTGCACTGATGACCCAGAATGAAAATATCTTCCAAAAATATTTTCTAAAAAACCCCTAAAATAAAATATCTTCAAAAGATATTTATGACAAATTCCCCAAGAAAAGAAAAAGATTCTGAAGAACTGTGCATCCATGCCCTTATGGACACCGGGAGCAACCAGAGTACTTTTCTGCAAAAGTAAAGATACGTATTTCGTGAAAACCACTTAGGATGGAGATACGTGAAGTCAAAAACCAACTTCAAGCATGAAAAGTGAGGTTGTGTAAAAAAACTGGCAAACAGGGAAAAGACAAAAAAGGGAAAAGGACGAAAAGTGAATAATATAAAAAAAATGAAAATATGGAAATGACTCGGTCCTCAAAGGAAGTTGTCAATCAGAACGAAATAGTCTTAGAAACCATTTTAGAGCACTCGAGATGACACTCAGTGACAAGAAATAGAACTCAGAAAGGAAAATTAAACGGAAAAAATTTATCCGTAAAATTTCAGAAAAAGGAAAGAAAGCAAACTAACCGGGTCATTACAACCTGCCCTTCTTAAAGGAATTTCGTCTCCGAAATTAGGAACACACCAGGGGGAACAAAACAGGGATCGAACATAGGGTCAAACCAAAGGTCAACTCATAAGGCACCGAAGGACAACTCCAGAAGTCTCAAGATCAACTGAAGGAATGCGAAACCACGAACCGAGACAATGCCTCATATTAATCGGCACGTTAACTTAACGTCAACCACCGAGAGAATCCCAAGACAATGAAATATTGATACACAATAAAATAATAGAGTGACAAGGCAGTACGAACAGTGACCAGAACCCGCCCACACTTACTCGTCAGCAAGGTAACATGACAGTATAAGGCGCTGGATCATAACCTGCCTCGAACTAGGTCAACTCTGAAAATCCTATTGATATGGATGACATCAATGTCAGAAATGATCATTACCAAAAGTACTACAGGAACCAGACATCTGCGAGAATTGGGGTAGCTAATCCCAAAACTCTAACAACAATGTCATTAGTGCCATTATGCTTAAGGCCTTAAATCCTCAGTGCAAGTAGAGCCAGCAGCTCCTGCATTGCAAAACACCCTTGAAGCCACGAAGGAAAAGGAAATGAAACGGTGCCTCCCTGGCCCGCGTCTCACTCCACCAGACAAGGATTGCGATTCTACGCTCACATGAGCCTTACTCGCATCAACCATCAGACTAAGGTATTGAAACACCCAACCAACAAAATAGACAAGAAGGTTCCCGACATGGGTCCTTACAGAATGAATTTCTCCTATCTAAGGAAGAAACTTGTAAAACAAGAATGCATCCAAGGGATACAACAGATCCTAAGAGACAATACTAAAACCAGACATAAAAGTAAACAACTAGTATGCAACATAACAACGGACCATCTACTCATACAAGCAG
This sequence comes from Cornus florida, assembly GCF_030987335.1. Classification (NCBI taxonomy): domain Eukaryota; kingdom Viridiplantae; phylum Streptophyta; class Magnoliopsida; order Cornales; family Cornaceae; genus Cornus; species Cornus florida. The sequence continues at coordinate 29,644,194 of NW_026775580.1, read as the reverse complement.
TAAGATCACATAAAACATGTCAGTGTATACAGGAGAAGAACGTAAGGTATGACGATATGCTGCATATAATCATGTCATGATGAATAAATGCAACCAACGTACTCAGGTAGACGGGCATATACTATATGCAAAGACAATCAAGGTAAGCTTCTAAATAAGTTGCCACATAAGCAAACAGACATGTCATCAAATCAAAATATGTCATCAAGAAGCACGTAAGTACATGGTATGACAATACACATGAATGAAAAACGTAAGGTATGTTGATATACGTTGCATACGGTCATACTAACGGAAGCACGCATACATGATATCACACTAGGACAAGATAGTAACCCAGACCATGTTATCAGGAAACATATATACACATAAAGCATGCTTAACAAATAATAGATGTCTCAAAACACCTGAGCATATAAACATGTTATCATACAAGACATGTTATCAAACAAGACATGTTTTCAAGAAGCATTTAAACACATAGAGCATGGCAACACAAGCATGATATGCACCCAAAACCCGTCGTCCAAGGTATTTGAACCCGGACGCTTTGATACCACTTATAACGACCTGAGTTTTTATTCAACCCGGTGGGTCAGTGATGAACCAAAGACTGACCCATTAACGGATCCAAATGCGGAAGCAAGAAATAAGACAATGGTCTCCCAAGGCGTATCACACCTCTAAGACCCTAAGATGACCTTCCATGAGGTCACGGAACCCAAAAGAATAAAGTGTGTAGGCAAGAGATTAAAAAAAAAATAACAATTAAGCCCCTAGGGTCAAGATAGTCATTTTTGAAAATATGGATTCGGGTGCCACCGAGCACACCGCTGGAAAGGGAACAAAAAACTAATCAAGATGGACTCAAGAATCGCATGATTCAGAGTCCGAATGATTAAGAAATGACAAGATGAAGAAAAACGAGCAAAACCCGTTAATCAAAGGCAAAATGGCCAATTTACAAACAAGAAGGGAAATTTGACTTTAAGCAAGTCAAATGAGGCCCACACAACCTAAAATAATCATTTCACAATATTCCAAGAGGTTCTAAGAACTTTGGATAAGAATCTCACAAAATGCCTCTTTCCGATTTAAGCAAAAACTGACACTACTTCACTAAAACTTGAATAACTCCCACTGTGATTTTAATCTAAGAATGGAATTGGTACCATTGGAAAGCTGACTCAAAATCCATGAATTTAGGCTCAAGATACACCTTATTTGGATTATAAATGAAGGAGATATGACCGTTTGAAGTCAGAACAACAGTGTTAATACAAAATCTAGAAGGCTGGTGTATAGGGGCTATATCGGTCAACCGAAACAGAGTTTCGGACAACCAAACTGGGCAAAAATCTTGCTGAAAACATGTTTTTAAATGGAGGTTGTTTCGGTAGACCGAAATAAGCCATCGGTCGACCAAACTGAGCCAAAATGGCAAAAATGGCTACTGGAATGTGTGATTTACTATGCAATGAAGTTAAACAAGGAACCGGTCGACCGAAACAAGCCACTGATTGACCAAAATAGGTTAAAAAAGTGAAAATGAAGCCTATTATGCATAAAGGCTGAAAAGACTTCCTAAGTTTCTTTTGAATCCCCCATGGTATGATCAATTTACATTATATGCTAATGTGTGATGATGTGAGTATACACGCAAGTGTAATATAACATTTTAAACATGCTACAATGGCATATGGCCTCATTACATTCCATTTACAAGATTTGGCATCCCAAGCCTCCAAAGTTGGAAAAAATGCATTTCAAAGGCAAAACTTGAAATTTATATACATACACTTGGACTTTAAAGTTTGTGGCCCTTGGCCTCATGTCATACATATCAAATGGGTCTCAAATAGTGTATCTAAGTACACTTTACATATAATAAGGCAAGAAGAGCATATTGAACCTAACTAAGTGTTACAATATCAAAAGTAAAGCTTAAACATGCTAACACTTGCATGTGAACAAGAACACTTTAAAAGAAACTTCAAATCTCCAAATCACCCAAGGCAAGTGCAAATATCTGAATCTTGAATCCTGTACCTGAACAATACCCCCAGTAACATTGGAGTGAGTAAACAAGTTTACTCGTAGAGAATGAGCATGCATAAACTCGATTTCTTTCAGATTTTTAGATTAACATGAAATAGTTCAAAATGGATCATGCCACCTAGCATCTATGTCAAAGTGAGACTCAGGGATCATCCTAAGCTACCGTAGAGTAATATCAATGAGAATCATGATATATATACATATATGAAATGAATCAAGGTTGGGAAAATCCAAAGAACATGATAAGGAGGATACTTGAACATAGATCAACATGAATTGTATTATCAATATAATTAAGGGTAAAGTACATTAACACCCCCTGAGGTTTGCTTAAAAGACACTAAGATGAAACTTAGTCAATTTTGGGACAATGACACCCCCTGATAATATTTGTAAGCCAAATAGAGCCTTAAAACATGTGAAAAGGCAACATTACCCTTCACTATTTTATTAATTTTAATTATAAAATATTAAAATAATTAAATGACTAAATTATCCTCAACATCCAATTAACCCTACAACCGCTTTAGCGACACACAAAACTCCACAACCACCAACACACCATCGCCCCTACCCCCACCCCCACCCCCAAACCACCGCCTTCCCCTTCGCCTTCGAGCTCTCCAACGGAAGGGAAGGATCAAGGTTTTGGTCTATCATCGGTGGAAATATATGGTGAACTTCTAGGTCTACAACGGACCAAGCCCAATCTTCCGCGCCGCCACAAATATCCAGCGCAATCAATCCCTATTTTCCCCATTCATTTAGCTAATACCCCATCTTTCTCTCGTGCAAAAACCTCACACACACATATATCACCACCACAAATCAGCCCCACTGCATATACCACCGCCAGTTCATCAACATCATCAAATGAACCACAACACTGAAAATGGAAGACAGAATTGCCAAAAATGGACCATGAAAGAGAGACCTAGGATCCAATTTTAATTTTACTCGCTAATAGATTTGTTGATGGCGACTTGCAGTAGGATCAACTACATCGGTGGCGAGAGACTCACCCTCAAAAAGGGCAAACTCGCCGCCGCCAAATCCATTTTTCGAGTATCCTCCGTAGGAAACGCCGGCGACGGACTCGCCTCTCTAGCCAAAACCGCTCGCTCTCCATTTCGTATTCCAAGCAGAAAACCTCTCCCCAATCGAATCTTCTCTCCGAGTCAAAAACAGCAAACTCGTCGCCGCCAGATCCGTTTTCCGAGCATCGTCTGCGCTTTCAAACACATCCATACCATGGGTATCGTCTGCCGTGACCTCAAACCAGAGAACGACAGCCCACCTCCGCTGCCCGTCGCCGCCGCCGCGTGTGTGTGGATATATTTGTATGTATCGTATATATGTGTGTGTGTGTGTGTGTGTGTCTGTGTAAAAAATAAAAAAAATGGAAGGATGAAGGAAAGATAGTATAGGGAGAGGAGAAGGAAAGAAATTATTTAAGGTCAGAAAGGTAATTTTAACATTTAAATGGGTCAATATAAAATTTAGAGGGCAAAAATGTCAATTCATTACCATTGGGGTGTCTTTGGAACCTGTATGAAACTTGAAGGGGTGTCATTGTCCCAAAACTGGCTAAGTTTCATCTGTGTGTCCTTATGGCAAACCTTAGGGGGTGTTAGTGTACTTTACCCTATAATTAAACAAGGTTTGGAATAATCCATACAAACGATAAGAGAATACTAGATTACAAGGATCACATTATCAACGCAATTTACATGATTGAAACATACCACCAATTAACACGACAAGAAGTATCCTCGGATATAAGTTAACAAGAATTACATTATCAATGCAATTAACATGATTGGAGCATTCCAATTAACACGATAGGAGTAATACATAAAATCAAGGACAAGGCATAATATCTATGCAATAAACAAGATTGGTGCATTTCACATAACACGACAAGTTTTAAATCTTCAAGGAATAACAACTTGAAATTTAAAGAGTGAAATCAACCAATGTGGAAACTCGAATATTGCCCAAATTAAAACCATACTCTTGGGATCACTTTAGGGCTATTAACCCATGGGTACCTTCCCCTAGTGCACACTATAGTGTAGGGAGCTCTCTATCTCCCATACTAGAACTAAGTCCTAGCCATGCCAACTCTTGATTGATATTCCAAGTCCCAAAATCAACAAGTTGTGCAAGTCAAGATTGTATCAAAATACAAGAAATGCATTAACCACATTTCATGCACAACCAAAATTTTAGAACACATAAGTTATGCCCGAAGTTCTCAACTATGATGGCATGTGAAATGTCAAGAAATCACAGTGTGCATCTATATAGACTAGAACTAAGATATATAGCACAAGAAATCCATTGAAGTAAATATACCACAAGTATAAGATACATGATTCAGTTACTTACAAAACAACACGTGTAATTAAACCATTCCAAGACGAAATGTGCATGTTCATTAAGTACATTAATGAAACCTAGGTACAATGGGTCACGATGCTTGATAAAAAAATAAAAGTCCATGAAATACAAGTCCGATTCATAAGTTGACAAGAGTTCAATATCAAAGCATTGTTAATTCGATGGAAGCATAAAAGGGAACTTATCTACTAAAGGGATTAAATAATCAAGATTACAAGGCAAGTCTAAATATTATATGAATAAGGCATGTCAAGGGTCACGTCAATGACAAGTTTAATATCAAGTTACAAGTTCATTTCATACAAGACACGACAATATGAATTAAGCTCATAGAACTATTGAATGAATTTTAATTAATTCATTTAATTAAAATCTCTAGATTTTAAAATTCATCCAAATGGTCTCAATTTAATATATGTCATACAACATGTCAAGACTTAATTTACTAGCATGATACAAGTGAATTCCATGCAAGACACGGCCATGAGTACTAAAATTTAATACAAGAAAAATAATAAATGAAAGGTTTCAAAACCTAATCAAATATTCTAGATTTAATATATGTGAAAGTATATAACATGTACATCAAGAATATCAAGTTGGAAATCCAATGGAATGAATAATACACAAGGAATAAATTAATTAATCAAATTAATTAAATATTACTAGATTTCAAAACATCTCCGATCACTCTCAAATTTACCTATGTTGAAGAGCATGCTAGGGCCTAATATAATATGACAACACATGTTAATTTCAAGCTAGTTAAGGCCATATGAATTAATCTTTTATTGAAGAAAAATATTAAATAAAATCTTCAATACTTGTTCAAATGCTTTCAACTTAATATATGTCAATGAACATGTCAAGGAGTAATATTCTATCATGCCACATGTTTAAACCAAGCTATAAGTAACCGGGAAAATTAAATCTTACACAAAGAAATAATTAATTAAAATTTCTAGATTTGATACAAAGACATGTAAGTGAGTTGTATAAGCATCAATAGCATGCAATATAACAAGAATATAAATTATAACACCCTCTACCTCAATTTGAGATGAAAATCTCAAATCCCCACCGAAAGAAAAGTGCTCCAAATCCGACGATACTTCGGGGTTTTGTCGGGGACAACACGATGATCATTAACCTCAAGGAAACCCCATGAAAATCACAACTTGACTTCAAACACAAACTCGAAAAATAGTCAGAAATGGGTTCTAATAAAGGGAAAAGGTAGAGCACGTCGAGGCCTACTATAAACGTTACGGCTGAAGACTTTTCACCAAGAAAAAGTGATTCAAAGGAGGAGAGAGAAGGTGGCAGCGATGGATGCCATGGAATCCGGCCAAGAGAGGAGAGGAAGATGATGAAATCTAATTTTTGTCTTTAAGACATTCTATTTATTGTAAAACCCTAAAAGTGCTCCGAAAGGGCTCCGCCGGTTCCAGAAAAGTGAAATTTGAGCAGACGCGCTCAAATGATGAAACTCGTGAATGAAAAAGAACCGAAATGAGAAAATATGAACAACGGAAGAAACGACGTAAAAAACTGAGTTCCGTGAAGAAAGATATGTCATGAACAAGTTCGGTAGTAACCGGGTTTGGAAACCCTAAAATTGGAGAAAAATGACCAGAAGGAATTTATAAGAGTACACGACTCGACGAAATGTGAAAATGAATCTCGTACGAGGATTCAGGCTCAAAATGAGGTATTTTGTAATAATTTTCGTTAATTGCACAATGGCCCCTCTAAAAAGGGTTAACTGCACTAATGACCTAGAATGAAAATATCTTCCAAAAATATTTTCTTAAAAACCCCTGAAATAAAATATATTTAAAAGATATTTATAAAAAATACCCCAAACAAAGAAAAAATTCTGAAGAACTGTGCATCCATGCCCCTATGAACATCGAGAGCAACTAGAGTACTTTTCTGCAAAAGTAAAGATACGTATTTCGTGGAAACCACTTAGGATGGAGATACGTGAAGTCATAAACCAACTCCGAGTATGAAAAGTGAGGTTGTGTAAAAAAAAGTGATAAACAGGGAAAAGACGAAATAGGTAAAAGAACGAAAAGTGAATAGTATCGAAAAATAAAAATGTAGAAATGACTCGGTCCTCAAAGGAAGTTGTCAATCAGAACGAAAGAGTCTCAGAAACCATTTTCGAGCACTCGAGACGACACTCAGTGACGAGAAACAGAACTCAGAAAGGAAAATTAAACGGAAAAAATTTATCCATAAAATTTCAGAAAAAGGAAAGGAAGGAAAATGACCGGGTCGTTACAATTAATTTGTTGAATTGAATACATGGTTACTTTTAACAATTACTTAATTTACTTGTATCATAAATGCTTAAACTTATTGATAAAGGCTTTATATATATATATATATATATATATATATATATATATATATTTTATTGATTATGAAATGAAATGAACATATACTTAACCCTCAGCAACAGTTGGACAAATGTTTAGTCTTTGTCAAAAGATAAACTCAAAAAGCTTAGGGAAAGATTTATCTAAATAAATTTAAAGAACAAAATTGATAAGTTTTCTAAAAATATACTCCACATATAATCTCATTATTGAGCTATCTTTTTAAAAATAATTGGGTGACTATATTAACAGTTGTACGGCTAACCCCATCTCAAAGCCAGCATCGCATGGTACTGACAAGGCACCTGTAACACCTGTTATACATCGTCGTTATTTCATTTTTTTACCTGAATAATCTATTTTCATAACAAGCTCGCAATCAAAAGGAATTTTATTAACCTCAACGGAACATGTCACAGAGAACTACAACCAAGGAAAACAAAATACAGATGATAGCCGAAAACGACCGAATGACACGATGGAGAGACCAGCAGGCACTCCGGCCAACAAAATCCAGAACGTGCAAAACAACCATCGAACCATATATCGAAACTTGTGGTCGATCATATGATGAATTTGAAGACGCCCTATAGTTTGTGCAAAATCATGTGAGCACCATGTTGGATCTCTTCCATACTGGATTCCAGTAATATACCCAATAAGTCATCACTACCAGCTTCTCCTGTCTTCATTGCCTTGAGTCTTCTGTTGATGATATTACTTATCCATCTGCACACTATTTTGTCAATTTCTTTCATCCTCCTGTTTGTCTTAGTTGGAAAAAACCTACACGTACAAGACAGACGGACAGCTTCATTCATCATCTATGTATGTAACAGATCGAAGTGGAATAATTAAAATAGAGTTTAAGTAGAAACATTTTGAACTTTACGAGTTTTTACTACCTCCGGCCTGGGATGCAAACAGACCGTATAACCTGAATTGTAAGTTCCGTTAATTCTTTCATAAGGTGGAGTGTATATTTTCCTTCTTCATAGTTACTTCCAAACAATGTCCTTGAAATCACGTCACCGCTTAAAGTTTCAAGATCAGGCCACACTTCTACCTCACGTGATCCTTCTCCAGCGGAGACCATCTTCTCCCATTTATTCGTTATCTCAATACAACTCGAATGAAATGCCGGTAACATCAGCTATATATATATATCTATATAAAAGAGTAACCCAAGAATCATCTGTATTAAATGCTTCAAATTAATCAATTTCAAGGCTTGTTAAATTCATTTCCACACAAACACAAGTTGAAAACGCATGTATATATGAAATATATATACACACACACACACACACGTACCTTCAACTTCTCCATACGAAAAGCAGGGTTAATAATTCTTTTGTGCATAGCCCATTTGTCACCCTCTAAGCTTCCCATTCCAGTTAGAAGTGCTTTGGTTATGGGATCAAGTGCCCTATAATTCTTCTGAAATTTATAGTACTTAGTCAACACTTCACTTACTAGTTCAGGTTCTGTGATGTGCAATCTTGGTATCCTTCCAACCCACATGCAAGTTACACCCACTCGGGTAACAAAAATATTCAATTATATATATATACATATATGTGTGTGTGTGTGTGTGTGTGTGAAAGTAATTTATAACTGAAAGAAATAATAGTTTATTTCAAATTACAATACTGGAATGGAAATTACAATGAAAGATATAGATACCAGCTGACCAGAATCATGAGTGTCTATATATATATATATATATATATATATATATATAACATATTAATATATGATTGCATATTGATTCATAATTTTATTTAAAATAAAAATTATTTTTTTATATATGTAAAAATACAATTTACTATTTTTTTATTATCATATCCCTTCCATACCATTATTTTTTTTATTTTTTTTTTTTGGAATTTACCGCATCCTCTAGTTGAACAACCAAGATAAACAATGGGAGTGAAATAGATCGAGTAATCAAATTGAATGTTTAAATTCATATCTTAATTAACTAGGATTCGGTTCAGATCAGATTTGAAATCGGATTAAAATCTTTTCCACTTATCGACATACCTAAATATAAGTTTAGATGGATTGGAGAATAGTTAATACATAATATAACTGTGCAATCAAATGAATATAACAGTAAATAATTAATATATACGATTTTAATAAGATATAGTTTAGATGGATTGGAGAATAGTTAATACATAATATAACTGTGCAATCAAATGAATATAACAGTAAATAATTAATATATATGATTTTAATAAGATATAGTTAATATATATAACATTAATATATAAAATATTGTAATGTAATAAATATATATGTATAATTTTAATCGAATTGGATTACATTCATATTTGATTTGTTAAGATCATAGATTATTAGATTCGAATCATTACCGTCCTGTTAGATTTTTCTTTTTTTAATTCATATCGGAATGCTCGAATTAAATTCGGATGAAAGTACAATTCATTCATTAAGGGGTCTAATGTGAAATATAGGGTGTAACAAGTCTGACAAACTTTTTGAAACATACCATAGTTGGACATTGCTAGCTTGTGAATAAAAACACATACCATAGTTGGACACGGTATTGAGGATGTGGGGTGCGGCACGTTGCTCGATGTCATCAGAGATATTGATGGGCTTGGACAGAGCTTGTTTGATCAACATAGAGCTCTCTATCATCTCCAAAGAACATACGATAGGAGTTTCCATTGAAACCTTGCTCTCTCAGCAACTTCTATAAATACTTTGGTCTCAACCACACCCAATTCAAGATCTTCCATGCCCATATCATAAGAAAAACAACACATGACACTGCAATCAAAGTGTACATCATTTCTAAATACTTTGGTCTCAACCACACCCAATTCAAGTCCCAAAGGCTCTCTTCGGAAGCCAAGTCTTTTTCAGTGAATTCGATGCCCTGGACCAGCCCCAAAACCAGAGCCAGTGACAGAGCCACCAACAAACACTTACCCACCTCCATAAATGTGTTTCTTAAGAAGACGACAAATTCAGAATTTAATTTGGAAAAGATATAGAAATGGGGTATGAAAATTATCAAAGATACGAAGTTGATGTGATCTTAGTGAAGCGGGGATGTCCTTATATGTAGAATGTGGTGGGATAGGTACAAAAAAAAAAAAAAGAAAAGAAAAGAAGAAGACAGACTTGGATAATAAGGTTTCTTTTGTGTTTAAAACTTTAACCTGAAAATAAGGGAAAAAGGGAAATTCCTTTTAGAGGCAATTCAATTATTTTGAGAGTTGGGTTATTGAGTTCATGTCTCTACATGCCAATCACATCAGAGTGTTTGTTGAAGGTGACGAATTGATTGATTATGTTGTTATTGATACTTTCAGTCACGATTTCTTCTTGTTAGGATACAATTCTCAAAAGCTCTTTTTGCTTTTTGTTGGGTTGCAATAGCTTTCGGAAAGTTTGTAAAACGGTATGAACTTTTTTTTTTTATTTCCAGAAAAGGTATGAAACTTTGTGTATGAATTTATGGTTTTACTGGTATGTTGAATTTGAGTGCAGAACTCATGTCACACACAAAAAAGGATCAGGACGAAACATTAAAACTGCAAAAAAATAAATAAATAAATAAATAAAAATAAAAAAAATAAAAAAATGATATTGCATAATTTATATCCTATATAATAATAATCTCCATTAATCGAACAACAAAAAATCACAGTGAACTTCACTGAAAAAGTTAGATTTAAAAGCACTTTCAGGGAAGTGCGTCTTCTACCCCCGCTCACCTAGTTTAAAAATGTCATTTCAGATTTTTTATCTAGCCAAAAATATTCTTTTATTAGCTAATATAGCTGCAAAACCCCCATCCATATTGTACACATGCTTGAAACCCTGCATTTTCATAAGAAAATGGTTCTTTTACTCACTTCACAGTTCACACATAAAACAGAAGCTCCATATATATATATATATATATTACTATATTATAATTCATACTAATAACCTATAGTCTACCATTGGAACAAAATAAAAGACGGACCAATTACTACTACATTCAATGTCTAAACAGCAAATCTTATTAAGAAGAGTTTGAACGAAATGACAAGCCAAAGATTATTTAATTGATACACTTAACTCGGTCACACAACTCTCCATAAAATGTATGGACGAGGGCCTTCGACTTTCGATTTTGTTCAAACTCTTCATCTCTAAAGTCATTATCCATGAATTAAACTAACGTTGCTTTCCATTCACCAACCAAGACTAAAAACACCAATTGACCTGCAAATTTTTTTTTAACTTTGGTCGAGCAAAATTTCTCTTATTAAAAGATGTGAGTCGTATGCAGCGGAATGTACTTAGGAAAGTTTTAGATTTTGTAAAATAGATTTGTGTCGTTACCAACTTAATTTACTTACTTTAACAATTAAATAGTTAATCACACGCAGATAAAATAAAGCAAAGTATAAAGTTAGAGATGACACTAGGATTTTAGCGAGTAAATTAACCCCAGTTGATAAAATACGTCAACTGTTATGGGAAAAACCTCATGGACTGTGTAATCCAAAGTAAACCAATCCACTATGCTTGAAACAAAGTATACCGAACTTTGACTCTGGCTCACACCCTATCGTTCTACCAAACACCAACTGCTAACAATCATCTGGCTTTGCGACTTCCCGTCCAACAGCAACCTGACCTCAGGCTTATGCTTGATATATATTTGTAGAAGAGTAGCAGGTAGATTAGACAACACTCCATGAATGCTCCAACCCTTTCAAAGTGTGATTGCTTTTACTTCTGTTCTTCAATCGTCTGAATGATGTAGAAGAAGATCTGCTTTGACTGATCGAGGTAGATACAACTGTATGATCACGATCAAGATTCGAACTCCACAACTTTAACCTAACTAAGTGAATATTTGTATATTCTAGGAAGACAACAGAAAAATCAACTTTCATTTTCTGAGAGGGATAAATTTCCTAAGGCTTTGTATGATATATGAATAATGAATAAAAGTCGTCCCTAAACCAATGTATATGACATGGTTTACATAGAAGTTTGCAAAGTCTTATTCCTTTTGAAAATAAAAGAAATTTCATGCATAGGACTTGGAAGGAAGACTAGATCAAAAATAAATTAAACAGAGTAAGGAAACTGGAATCCTTTTGCAATCAGGACACTTAGAACCGGTTCCCAATCTTGGTACCGGTTCCCAAAGGACAGAGAGTTGTTCTCGAAGTTTAGCTTCTGAAACCGGTTCCTAAATGCAGGTATCGGTTCCCACTTGACAGAATTCAACTTGAACTTGGAATTTCTATATTTTTGGAACTCTGTAAATATACCATGTATATCATTGTGTCCTAAGTGGGAAACGATGTCCTAATGTGTTGTTCTTTTCTTTTCGATGATTAATAGTACTTTCCTCTTCTGATCAACCTTTGAATTCTGCAGTCGTTGTCAAGTCTGATATAGTAACTGAAATTACAACTCGACTAGTACATGTTTTGTTACAGAAATATGTCAATTACAAAAATATATCTCACAATCTCCCCCTTTGGCAATTTCGTGACAAAAACCTAAAAATAATTTAATAATATACCCAAAGCAGAAAAGTAAATTACAACTGTCTTAAGGAAACGCGGTATTTTTTTTTTTTTTTATCTCTGTTCTCTTCTGCCTTTGGACAAAATGTCACATGATGTCCTACACATGGATCAAGCAACACTACCAGTGAATATGTAATAAAACAAGTTTAAAAACTCCCCCTAAATGAATTATCCAAAAATTTAGATTTTCTCCCCCTTAATGTAACCTTATTCTCCCCCTTTTTGGAACAAAATTGACAAAAAAAGATCAAAATATCCAAAGAGAAATAATACTAAAATAGAGTAAACAGGAAATAGTTTACTACATGTCAGAAATCAAAACATAATATCCAAAAAGTGATGCATGAATGTAAAACTAAATAAAAAGTGATGCATGAATGATATGAACATAGAATCAAGTATCAATATCATCTCCAACAAATGGAACTATGGAAGTCAGATGTCCTCATCCCCACCATCAATGTCACTCCCACTACCATCCTCATCATCATCTGCATCATCATCTATCTTATCATCCTCATCTCTCTTCTCCTCAACAATAAGTGATGGATCTGGAGGGGCTGGTCTGTAGACATCCTCAGATGTACTACCTGTCCTCTGCTCTCTAAGAAATTTAACCTCAGCCTTACGATCAAGTACAACATCCATCATGGCCTTCTAATTTTGAAGAATCAAGGAGTAGAGCAGATTGGCATCCAGTGTAGTAACATTCTGCTTAGTCAGAAAAAGCTGAGTAATCTCAAGAAGAGATGACAAAGACGCAGCTGCACCCCTGCTAGCTTTCTTGGATGAAGCTCTTGCGAATTTGGACTTGTTATAAGCCCTGACATCTATCTCAGACATGATCTCAATATGATGAGCACGGGGTGGAAGAGGAATCTCAAAATGTCGGTACAAACCCATGATAACCATAGGGAATGGAAATGACTTATTCTTGGTATTGTTCTTATAGTGCGCTACCATCAGTCCATATATAGAAGAGTCAAGATGAATCATAGCATCAATGGACAAGAGATATAATACCTCTGCACGATCTGAAGAGATGACGTCGTTCTTCCCGAAGTAGCCAATATTAGATATAGTAAACAAATTCAGAAACGCCGCCTCATCTGTGAGATAATGAGATGGTATATGATCTGGAGATCTTGGCGAATCTGGAACGCATAGCTCATTCCAAATATCTTCCCACTTTAGCCCGGAATGTTCCAGTAGAAGACGGTAGCCAGTGCTTGAAATATTCTTGGGAATGCCAAGAACTTTGCTGATCACATCAGTATCAACCACATATTTCTTACCGAACAATGATACCTCAAAATATCCAGAGTCATAAACTTTACGGATATTTAAGTAAAAGTAATAAACTAAGTCTGGACTGTAGGAACTCGCTATTGTGGTAAAGAATAACCACTTGTGCTTCTCAATGTAGTCAACCAATTTTTTCCTCGGACTGTCTCTAAGCTTCTTCAAGTTCACATTTCATTCCGACTTAATCGGACCATCTTTATACACTTTGGTGTACACCTGCCAAGCATGGTCATTATAGAAGTGTTCTTTAGCAAACAGAACTTTCCTAACGTTAGATACTGAAGGATACCTAGATGGTATTTCAGTAAAAGGAGAGCTAGAACTCATAGGAGAAGTCGGAGCATCCCTTGGAGTGGTTGAACCCTCTTGTGGTTCCCAAATAGAAATTGTGGTTCTTGCTCTCTCGGGAGGTGGAGGAATTGCAATACCCTTGCCTTTGGCCTTCTTGGATAGTCTTGGAGGCATCTTATGTTCAAAATTTTTTGGTTTAAAGCTTCGGAGTTCACTCGGTAATTTTCACCAACACTTGGCATGTGCTTCAACACTTGTTCTTGGACAAGCTTAAAGAGATTCTTCAAAACCCCTAAAAATATCAACAACAATGTAGAAGATAATTCACTCTACACCCAAATAACTCTCAATCTTCAACAAAGCAAGAAACTTAACCAATCCACTACGTTCTTGTCACAAACCCCAAACTCCACAAAATTTCTTCAACTTCAACCTTCAATCTTCAAATCTCAAGTTCAATTGAATGATTCTATGTTATCTTGCAATATATGATGAGAATGATGCAAGATCAAGCCAATATATATGATGTATATATGTGAGCAATATAAAAGAGAAAGTGCATATAGAGAGAGAGAAAATTGATATGAAGCAATGCCCAACAAAATGTTAAAATAGGTTACTTAAACCAAAATCTCGCTGCCAGGAACCAGTAGCCAAAGTGGGAACCGGTTCCCACTGGGCAGTGAGTAAATGTGGAATATGAACCACTGTTAAACTAGTACCAGACTTGTGGTACCACTAGCTAAGCTCCAGAGACTTTGGCCTTGCACCTTTGCATTTTGAACCGGTAGGGGAAGTGTGGAACCGGTAGGACATAGACAGTATGCCTTTTAGCTTTGAAATTTTTCCAAAAAAAGTTTCAACTCATTTGTAATTAACTCAATGATAAAAACACATAAAACAATCTAAAAACTAAAAACAACAAATCTTTTTGAATTTTATAGTTTTTTTTATCTATTTTTTTTTAATTTTAAAACAAAATTAAGAATTAATCATTAAGCTATCATCCACTATCTTTCAAGTCCACACCTGATCCAAATTTCCAGAAAATTGTCAGAAATATCTATGAACACAAATTTTAACTCCATAGAATATTCAATCAATTTCAATTCTCAAGAAATAATCACAACACGAATTTTAACTTGCAAATTTTAATAAAATAGTTAGAAATCAATCTAGCAAGTTCAAGTCTGTGTGTGAAATCTATGTCATCCATTTTCAATCAATTATCAATAAATCATTGTCCAAACTATATTGATCAAAAAATATCAAGATAAAATTGTCTATGAACAATTTTTTCTAAGTAAAGTGGCCTTTACTCTAAAGAGCAAACAGTAATTCCCTAATTCAACTTGTTTCCACATTTATTTTTACTCAATTAGCTCCACTTCAAAGTCTCATGGGAGTTTTCGAACACATCTCAATAGGTAGTCTTTTCCTAAACAAAGAATTTGGCAATTTTTTCTTTTTCTTTTTCTTTTTCTTTTCAAGTTGAATTTATTCATTTTTTTAAGCTCCTATTTTTTTCTTAGATAATAACATTTATAACTTTTGTGATCAATATACCCTAGTCAACAATTTAAAGATTTTCAATCAAAATTTTCATATTTGTACTAGTGCACAAAAGGTTATGAATTTAAGAGATTCAAATCTAAAAATCCATTGAACAATGCAAATCAATTTTCATTGAATAGATTACAAACCAAGAATCTATTTTCAATCAAAAATCATGTATCCAAATTTGCATTCAAAGATAGATCATAAATTTCAATGGAAGAATTTTCTCAGATATATCATGAAGACTATGATCAGAAACTCAAACTTAAACCAAAGCCTAACAAGTGATCCAGTGGCAACAAAATTTTCTTTTAAACAGAAGCCATGATCACTAAAATTCATAGGGCTCAGTTTGAAGGTGAAGTACTTTTGGAAACTTGTTCCAAGGACTCAACAGGCACATACTTGATCAAATCAGACTTTTTGATCCACACAGTTCTCACTCTCAATTCCTGAAATTCTTTATCATTTTTTACTTCTCCTTTAGGCAAAATTTCAGTTCTAGAAACCTTAGGTGACAATTTCTTTTTCCTCCTAGAACACACCTTTTTCTTAGCATGAGAGTGTTGAGAATTAAATTTAGAAAAATCTTCTTTTTCCTATGAAGGTATGAGTTATATTTATGTCTATTCTTTCCACAGAAAGTGCAATGTAACAATTTAGGCACATAAGACATATCAGAATGTGATGCATCAGGCAAACATGGTTTAGGCATAATAGTAGGTTTAACAGAGGTTGTTTTACCTTGATTACTATAAGAACCTTTAACAAATCCCAACCCTGTTTTATTATCCACATCCTTACCCATGTTGATTATCTTATTCAAACTGTTGTGACTCAAATTGAATCCTTTCAGTTTATCTTGTTCAGATTTCAATTCAATTTCAAGATAATCATTTTTCAAAGCAAGACATTCCTTCAATGAGTTAGCAACACTTACCTTATCCTCAAGAATGATAATATGCTTCTCAAGCTCAGTGATGACAGAATTACTTTCAACAGCTTTCCTTTTGCCTTCATCAATCTGTTTCTTTAGATCTTCATTCTCTCATTTTGCTTGGATAAGCTCCTTTGCTAGCTTATTGATTGCCTGTTTGGTCTCTATGGTTTCTTTGACCATATTCTTCAGTCTTTCATCATCCTTTTCAGCCTTTTCAACCTATTCATCATGAACTTCATTGTCTTCGTTATCTAAACTGTCAGAGTCAGACAAATGAACGACATGAGGACCCCTATCAAGAAAAGCGACATAAGAAAAAACATTAGTATCATCCTGAGGAAAATCACTATCACTTAAAGTAGAATTTTCAGACATAGAAACTTTCATTGTTTTTCTTTCTGTTCTTTCCTAGGAGTAGGACTGACGAGGTCGCTTGTAAACGCCAAACTAAATGTAGTGAATGTGTGGTTCAAGAAAAGCCTTTTATGTCAAATTTAAATTTATAAAAACCACTACCAACACCACTACTAACGTAGCAAGAGTGAGTAGGGATCGTCCCAAGGGATTATACGTGTTGGAATTTCAACTTCGACTCTAGCGTACTAAATGATTGCAAAAGAGAGTTGGGTTGGTTGATTACTTCTAGAAAAGAATTAATTAAAATGCAATAAAAATAAAACTAAGTAGAAATAGGGATTTAAGAGATGAGAAGAGAGGACTTAGGGTGTTGGAATCACCACTAAGCTCATGTAATTAACCACTTGCTTTCCATTAATGGGGAATACATTGTTGTGAACAAAATTGGTTCGACTAGCAAAGGTGACTCAACAAGTGTATAATGTCTAAATAACATGTGAAAGGCTACAATATATCTATTAGAAGAGGAATATATTGTCTAGACAACATGTGAAGAGAACAAAATATCAAATCAAGTCATTAAACATTTCATTAAGCTCATAGTCCAAATAATTCACAAGGATGACTTAATTAAACATGTATTATCTAAACATCATGTGAGAGGCCACAATATATCTATTGGGAGAGGAATAAATTGTCTAAACACATGTGAAAGATACAACATATCATAACTAGTCATTAATCCTTTATTAAGCTCAAAATTCCATTACACCACAATATTAGAGCATATGCTTCTTGCATTCAAAAGCATGGAATATCAAAGAACAAGCATGAATTATCTCCTCCAACTAACACTACACTACAACTACACTACTAGCATGAAAATAAACTAAAGGAGAGGCACAATCCATCAAGGGATAAGTGTGAACCATTAAGAGACATAACAAGAGCATTCCATTAAGCACTAATGTCTAGCCATCACTAGATTCTCAATTAACCACACATAGACATGCAATTAATATAGAAAAACTAGTGTAGAGATCAATTCCCCAAATAATCACACATAAGACAACATGTAATTAAAATAGAGAATCAATGGAAGAATTAACCCATATGAATCATGTGAGACATAATTCCTAATTTAATCACACATAGACATGTAAATAAACTAGAGAATTAATAGGAAGAATTAGACCATGGAAATCATAGAAATATACCAAGATTCATGAAATTCACAAGGCTAGAATACTAATCACAACAATATATATATAAATCCCCAAAAATAGAAATACAAGGGTTTAGATTACACAAGACTTAGGGCTCATCCAAGCCCTAAGTGTAGATCTAGTCAATCATGGAGGAGGTGGATGTAGTCATGGAATCAAGCTCCAAACATGGCTCCATCTTCTTCTTCCTCTTCTTCTTCTTCTTCTTCTTTGAAGCTCTAGAGATGGAGAGATAATGGATTTAGAGATGTGTTCTTGAGATGTGCCTCCACTTCTCTCTTTTCTTCTAACCCTAATCTCTAACTTTTCTAGAGAGAGAAATAAAAATTACAATGTAGAAAATAAAATGATAAAAAGCCTAAAGAATCTCCCTTTACAAATGGGTCACTTCCCTTTATATAGAAGGTCCTTTTTTTAGCCACTAAGTCTGGAATATATGCCCAAAAATATCTAATCCCGTACTATATGGTGGGTTACAACTCGCGCGCGCACGGAAAAGTGACAGCTCGCTGCCAGCAAAGTTCGATCGATCGAACTTATTTTCGATCGATCCAACTTTTTTCGATCGATTGAACTTATTTTTCGATTGATCCAACTTTTCTGATCGATCCAACTAAAAGTTCAATCGATCCAACTTTTTCTGCGATCCATCCAACTTTTCAGCTTTTCAGTATCAGCTTCTTTTTGCTCCAAATCAGCCTCTTTTTGCTCCGGATCATCGCTAAGACTTAGTTTGACTCCAAAAAGGCCTTAAGAACTCATTTTTAGCCCATTTTAACATTATTGACCTGAAATAGACAAAAACACAAATAAGTACTTAAATATTGCTAGTCCCTAGCAATGAACTACGAAGTAAGGAATGAAATGAACAACTAAACAACTATGAACTATAAAGCAATAAAATGATAGCGCCACTTTCGTAGGGAATACGATTGCATTTAACATATGCAACAAGTCTTTTAAACCCCTAGGTTACCCCTAGTGGACGAGTGAAGTCTCATGAGGGTTTCCAGAAATGATACCCACAAACATTAAGCTCATTCTTTCAAAAGAGGTACCAATATTACAAACAAGTATTGGGAGAAAACTACCTCAAGTATGCAATTTTTCAACCATTTCCAAGCAATCTCCCAAAATCTCAATATCAAACAAGCAAGCATGGTCCTCCAGACATCAAGAAAATGATCATGAAAATCGAAACAAGTCTAGAATCCATGTGAGAGGTCCGGCATCAAGTGTGTTGCTATCTTAGCCAACTAGAGAAGTAATCACATCCTTACCCTCAAACTAGCACACAAATTTAGTATCGATCATCAAGATAAGAGAGTGGATCTTTTATTAAAGCTTTATTCTTCTAGGTGCGCTTATTCTTTTCACTTTATTTATTTATTTATTTATTTATTTATTTTTATTGAGGATCAAAGATGGAAATATTGTGCAATGTGTTGATCTCTTAAGCTTTCTAGAAGATTCATGTAGCGAGCGTTAGGTCAATGACTCCCAAACCAGATGGCTTTAGGGCATTAGGTGTTAAGACACCCCTACGGACTTACAAACTCAAATCAATTAGACTACAAATCAAGACAACAACCATCTAATCATTTCCTACTTACCTTTTGGGAGAAATCCTCACTTTTATTACTTCTGCAACTTTTTCTCTTTTTTTTTTTTTTTTTTTTTTTTAATCAATTATTAATCTAGAGTTTGGGCCCTCCACCTTTTGGCGCGAGAAGTTCACTGCTTAATGAGGCAAGAATCCCGGCTACTCAATGAAAAGGGGTTGTTATCCACCTTTATCAAGAATGAAAGTTTTCAATGCACTACTAACCCAATTGGGATATAACCAATTCAATAATCAACAAAGCATGTACCCCACAAATGAATGCTAGTGTGCACCGGTGCTAGTGTAGAATCCTAGAATGAATCTCAAAACAATCACAAATTCAGGATGATGTGGACCACAAATGCAAGCAAGATATCAATCTTTTGAAAAATTTACTCCTAAATGGCATCCTCAAAGCATACAAGGAGTATTGGACTCTCAAGTTAAGCAATTTTTAAATTTTAAGCAATAGAGTCCTCAAAAGATCAAAATCATAGCTAACATCAATCTCAAATCTCAATCATGCATTTAAAGCTCAAATCTTAAGTAAAATGCAACAAGACACCTTACCCCCAAACTTAAACCGCACATTGTCCTCAATGTGCAATGAGAGCAATGGAAAAAAAAAAAAAAAGTGGAAAGAGTATACCGTGGTGGTGTAGACATGAAGCCCGGTCATGATCCAATTTGAAAGACGTCTCCCTCAAACTTGGAATCAACAACCTACTTGAATAACCACGCTAGCAAACTCACATCAAATATCAAATGGGATAAGAATAATCAAATCAAGCATTCTAAGGCAATGTAACACATGATGCAAGAGAGATATAAGATCAAGCCCTAACTAAAGCATAAAGTATGCATGATTACACATAAGGGCACAATGATGAATCTTTTTATATTTTTCATTTAATGAAAGCAAGTATATACAAAATGCAAGAAAAACAAAGAATAAAATGCATGAACAAAATATAAAAAGAAAATTAAATAAGGCAAAATGTAATGAAAGAATATGTTCAATGTAAGAAATGAAAAACGATATGTGCAATGTAAGAAATGAAAAGGAACATGTACAATGCAAAAAAAATAGAAAGAATATGTACAATGCAAGTATATACAAAATAGAAAGAATATGTACAATGCAAGTATATACAAAATTTTCTTACTTTTTATTTTTCATTTATTATTATTTTTTTTAATATATATGTGAAAACATGCAAAGAAAAATGAAAAATGTAAGAAATATGCAAAATGGGTGCTAAGTTTAACGTCTCTAACAAGTCGGAATGCTTCTTTGAAAAATCGTCTCATTTTTTTATTTTTTATTTTTTTAGACAAAACAAATATGTACACAAATAAAAATAAAAAGGCAAGTAAATAAAAATGTAAGAAAATAAGTAATGCAAAGATTTTTTTTTTTTTTTTTTTTTTTTGATAAGTTAGAAGAATTAAAAATTAAAGTTAAACAAAATATTTTTGAATTTTTGGAAATAAGATAAAAGGAAATAAAATAAAATAAAAGAAAAATGTTTTTGGGATTTGATTTTTTTTTTTTAATTTTAAATATTTGAAATAAAAATAAAAATAAAGCTTGGAAATAAAAGTAAAAATGAAAATAAAATAAAAATCTTTTTGGAATTTTTGAAAATAAAATAAAATTAACAAAAATATTTTTGTGGTTTTAACAAATTTCCAAAAACTTCTTTTTTTTTTTTTTTTTTTTTTTTTTTTTTAGTCAAGAGAGAAAGGTGACTAAATGAAATAAAATAAAATAAAAAAATAAAATAAAAAAAAAATAGAAATAAGAAAAAGTCAAAAAGTGAAAGGGTCAAAGGGGCAAAGTTGTGATCGATCGAAGATGAAGTTCGATCGATCGAACATAGCTATGATCGATCCGAGATGAAATTCGATCGATCGAACATGTAAAATTTTGGAGATCCCGAGAGCATGCATTTTTAGAATTGAAACATGTCCAAAATTTTTCTAAATGTTGGGACTCTGGATCAATCGAACTGAGAAATTGGATCGATCGAAGTACTCTTCGATCGATCGAAATTGTAGTTGGATCGATCGAACAGTGAAAATCCTAGAGATCCCGAGAGCAAGCACTTTCAGAATTGATGAAAGCTCAAAATTTTTTCTAAGTGTTGGGACTCAAGTGGAGTTCGATCGATCGAATTGATTGTTGGATCGATCGAAGAACAATTCGATCGATCGAAGGTGATCTTGTGATCGATCGAACTGGCACCAAATGCCTAATTTTGAACTGAAAGTGCAGAAAATCCTATACTAAGCCCCAATGATGGTAATAAGAATGGAAATTTGAAAAATAGATGGAAGAATGTACACAAGAATGGAAAATAAAAAGAAATGAGGGAGGAATAGAGTTATGAAACTCTACGAATACTAGTGTTTAACGTCTCTAGCAAGACGTTAGGTCAACTCACTAATCAAATGAATCAAAAACTGGATATGAAACATCCTTATTGACCCTCTTTTCACTTTTCTCATTTAATGTCCCACTTATGACAATGAAATCATCCTCCAAAAGAACGACTTGAAAAGAAATAAAAGAGATGATATTGTTCCTTTCATCCACGGTCTTGAAAACAAAATCAATCATGGTTAGGCTTACCTCTTTGTTGTGTTCTTGAAACACATTCAAATGATCATCCATATTGATAATTGGTGAGGTATTGTCTTTCAAAGACTCATTTGGATTAATAAGAAACACCTTCTCTTCATCCCTCTTCTCCTCCTCATAAATTACCATTTCCTCACCTTCTAAATAAGCTAAGGAGTCCATTAGAGAGTTTATTTCATTTTTAGAGCTTTTAAAGTCAAAACCACAATTTTTATACATTTCCAAAAGACACTCCTCAAGAGGGTCATTAGAGATAATAGAAGGAAGGCCCTCTTCAACAAGTTCCTCCTCCTTCTCTCTTACCTCAAGTGTGGTCAACATCTCCTCACTCTCTAGAGTAGCCATCTCCGAGATAAAATCATAATCAAAACAAGGAAAGTCCTCATTAATCATGTTATGTTCTATTGGATTAGCCACTAACTCACTTGCCACTTCCTCCTCTATACAAGATAGAGTGCTAGGCATTAGCTCACTTGTTTCATTCTCCTCACTCTCATGATCCTCATCTATATACATTGAAGTTCTTGCCATTTTTTCATTTGCCTCTTCCTCCTCCTCTTGATGAGAAAGAGTACTTGCAATTTGCTCAACTTGAGCTTCTAAGTTGGCTAAAGTTTGAGAATGAGAATTAATAAGTGAAGTTTGTGAAATATGCACATTAAGTAAAGCTAACACTTTTTCTTCAAATCCGGGTGAGTACTTAGAAGGTGGTAGAATTGATTCATCATAAAATAGTGGTGGAGGGCAATAGTCATAAGAAGGATTAAATGAGTGATCAAGTCCATAATAAGATGATGCATGAAATGAATTGGACTCAATCTCATAAGGATTAAAACATGATGGAGGAGCATAAGGTGAAGGGATGTAATTCCCTCCCAAACTTGGATCAAACAATTCCTCCATTCACATTTAAAATCCAAATGCAACAAATAATGCCTCAACAAAGGCCTATGCTTGGACTTAAAATTTAGCAATGAAATAAGCCTCAACAAGGGCTATCACAAGCATGCAAAGAAGTGAAACAATTAAAATACAAGAGTTCCAAGAATTGCTCACAATGGTCCTTTAGCACTTCAACTCCAAATTTTAATATTAGCTTTAACCTCCAATTAGTGCTTCAAGTTCCAAAGTTTGCCTTCCTTGTAGTCAAGTACCTAATTGAACAAATAGTAATGAGAATCAAGAGAAAAGAATATACAATGGAAAATAAAATAAAAATAGAAGCAATCTAATGAACACTATTGTCTAGTTTAATTCCAACAAAACCGTTAATCCCCGGCAACGGCGCCAAAATCTGACGACGGCCGTTCCAATACGCCAAACTAAATGTAGTGAATGTGTAGTTCAAGAAAAGCCTTTTATGTCAAATTTAAATTTATAAAAACCACTACCAACACCACTACTAACGTAGCAAGAGTGAGTAGGGATCGTCCCAAGGGATTATACGTGTTGGAATTTCAACTTCGACTCTAGCGTTCCAAATGATTGCAAAAGAGAGTTGGGTTGGTTGATTACTTCTAGAAAAGAATTAATTAAAATGCAATAAAAATAAAACTAAGTAGAGATATGGATTTAAGAGATGAGAATAGAGGACTTAGGGTGTTGGAATCACCACTAAGCTCATGTAATTAACCACTTGCTTTCCATTAATGGGGAATACATTGTTGTGAACAAAATTGGTTCGACTAGCAAAGGTGACTCAACAAGTGTATAATGTCTAAACAACATGTGAAAGGCTACAATATATCTATTAGAAGAGGAATATATTGTCTAGACAACATGTGAAGAGAACAAAAAATCAAATCAAGTCATTAAACATTTCATTAAGCTCATAGTCCAAATAATTCACAAGGATGACTTAGTTAAACATGTATTGTCTAAACATCATGTGAGAGGCCACAATATATCTATTGGGAGAGGAATAAATTGTCTAAACACATGTGAAAGATACAACATATCATAACTAGTCATTAATCCTTCATTAAGCTCAAAATTCCATTACACCACAATATTAGAGCATATGCTTCTTGCATTCAAAAGCATGGAACATCAAAGAACAAGCATGAATTGTCTCCTCCAACTAACACTACACTACAACTACACTACTAGCATGAAAATAAACTAAAGGAGAGGCACAATCCATCAAGGGATAAGTGTGAACCATTAAGAGACATAACAAGAGCATTCCATTAAGCACTAATGTCTAGCCATCACTAGATTCTCAATTAACCACACATAGACATGCAATTAATATAGAAAAACTAGTGTAGAGATCAATTCCCCAAATAATCACACATAAGACAACATGTAATTAAAATAGAGAATCAATGGAAGAATTAACCCATATGAATCATGTGAGACATAATTCCTAATTTAATCACACATAGACATGTAAATAAACTAGAGAATTAATAGGAAAAATTAGACCATGAAAATCATAGAAATATACCAAGATTCATGAAATTCACAAGGCTAGAACACTAATCACAACAATATATATATAAATCCCCAAAAATAGAAATACAAGGGTTTAGATTACACAAGACTTAGGGCTCATCCAAGCCCTAAGTGTAGATCTAGTCAATCATGGAGGAGGTGGATGTAGTCATGGAATCAAGCTCCAAACATGGCTCCATCTTCTTCTTCCTCTTCTTCTTCTTCTTCTTTGAAGCTCTAGAGATGGAAAGATAATGGATTTAGAGATGTGTTCTTGAGATGTGCCTCCACTTCACTTTTTTCTTCTAACCCTAATCTCTAACTTTTCTAGAGAGAGAAATAAAAATTACAATGTAGAAAATAAAATGATAAAAAGCCTAAAGAATCCCCCTTTACAAATGGGTCACTTCCCTTTATATAGAAGGTCCTTTTTTTAGCCACTAAGTCTGGAATATATGCCCAAAAATATCTAATCCCGTACTATATGGTGGGTGACAACTCGCGCGCGCACAGAAAAGTGACAGTTCGCTGCCAGCAAAGTTCGATCGATCGAACTTATTTTCGATCGATCCAACTTTTTTCGATCGATCGAACTTATTTTTCGATCGATCCAACTTTTCTGATCGATCCAACTAAAAGTTCGATCGATCCAATTTTTTCTGCGATCCATCCAACTTTTCAGCTTTTCAGTATCAGCTTTTTTTTGTTCCAAATCAGCCTCTTTTTGCTCCGGATCATCGCTAAGACTTAGTTTGACTCCAAAAAGGCCTTAAGAACTCATTTTTAGCCCATTTTAACATTATTGACCTGAAATAGACAAAAACACAAATAAGTACTAAAACGGGTAAATAAGATAGATAAAGGTCCTAGAATACTCCAGCTTAAGGGGTTTAAATGTGTACTTTTCAGCTCTCATCAAGGACAAACAATTGATGCATGACCTTTGCCACCACAATTCCAGCAAGTAAATTCAGTTTCTTTTGATTCTTCTACTTTCTTTTCATTAAACCTAAACTTTAACGTTTTATCAAAATTTTGAGGATTAGTCATGTTATTATTCCTTCTCCAATGTTGCCTTTGCAAAATTTGACTGAATTGCCTTGACAAGAATGCAATATCATCCCAGAGTCATCATTCACAGAATGCTCAACCTGTGTAGATTTTAAAGCAAGATTTTCTCCTTCTGACTTAGATCAAAATTTTGTATCTCAAAAGTTTTTAATGAACCTACCATCTCATCTACTTGATAGGTAGTTAAATCCCAATGTTTAGAGATGGTTTCAACTCTAATTTGGAATCTTTTAGGTAAAGACCTTAAGATTTTCTCATAAATTTTCTTATCACTAACTTTTTTACCTAAGTGACGCAGTTCAGAAATTATTTCAAGAAAACTAGAATAAAAATTAAAAAATGATTTATCTTTTTTCATTATGATATTTCCAAATTTATGAGAGAACAACTGAATTTTGGACAACTTCACTTTTGAAGTTCCTTCATGAGTAACCTGCAAAATATCCCAAGCTTCTTTAGTAGTTTTACAATAAAAAAAATTCTACCATTTTCAGATGGAACAATAGAATTAATAATTGAATATAAAGCTTTGCCATTAGTATCATTATGCTCAGTTTCAATAGCAATAAAAGCAAAAGTATTTTTTAACTCTTTGACTATTTCACAATCCACAATTGTATCTATTGTAGGAGGTGTATAGCCAAATTTAACTATTGCCTAAGTTTTACCACCAGAATTTTGCAAATAAGCTTTCATTTTTTATTTCCAAAAATTGTAATTATCTCCCTCAAATAAAGGGCTATGTTGATTAGAACCGTTTTCTTTCAATGAAATAGAAAGAAAGAAAGCTGCTGCTTTTTTTTTTTGGACTCTCTACCTCACTGATTGTGGGACTGACACATTCTGGAACTCACAAAACTCACTGTCTCTCTTTTACTACTCTAATACTACTGTTTCAAATAAAAGAGGATAAGAACTCAACAATAAAAGAAGACAAAGCAAAGAACAATTTTGGTCTACATAAAATTCATTAAACAAATGGCCTTTATATAGGCAATTACATCAACTGATAAAAGCATAAAAATAGGCACTACACACCACTATACAACGTGCAAAAACAAACTCCTATAAACTCGGTACATATATAAACCAACTTGCTGAACAGAACTCCACTATTAACAAATTCCTAAGGACTATGACAATTTAGATAGAGTAAAAATTAAACGTGCAAACACTTAAATTATTCAGCAAACCCTCCTTTAAACTGAAAGCTTTTGGACTTCAGTTTAATTATGAGATACTTTCTTCAAGTAGAATTCCCCAAAGTGCAATACCCAGCAACCTTCTCATATTGTGAAAGGAAAGAGATCTTAGAGATTTTGTAAATATATCAACGATCTTCACTTTTGCAATACTTTAGACCAATCACTCCATCATTGCTGAGATCTCTTAAAAAATAATATTTTTCACATCAATATGCTTACTTCTTCCATATAGCACAGGATTTTTGGAGAGTTTGATAGTTGAGCTGTTGTCACAAAAAATTGTAGCAGCTCCCACTTGCTTGAAATGCAGCTCTTTAAGAATTTTCCTCAGCCAGATAGCTTGAAAAGCACAAGCTGTTGCAGCAACAATTTAGCTTCTGTGGTTGACAAAGTGGCAATTGGTTGCTTCTTAGATGACCACGAAATAGCCCCTGTGCCCAACATAAAAACATAACGTGAAGTGCTTTTCCTATCATCTTGGTCTCCTGCATAATCGCTATCAGTAAACGTAATCAAATCTGACCTTTTATCCTTCTTGTAGAGCAGCCCAAAATCTTTAGTTCCTTGCGAGTAACAAAAGATTTTCTTAGTAGCTAAAATATGCAGCTTTGTTGGATTTTTCATATATCTGTTGATTAGACTCACAGAGTACATTATGTTAGGTTTTGTTGTTGTTAAATACATCAAACTTCCCACCATTTGTTTATAGAGTGTGCTATCCACCTTCTTTCCTTCGTGATCTTTGGTTAGCTCTAAGCCAAACTCAGTTGGAGTACTTACAGAATTACAATCCTTCATATGAAACCTATCCAAAATCTCTCTCAAATACTTCTTTTGAGAAATAAAGATTCCTGTAGCAGACTGAACCACTTCGATGCCAAGAAAATAATACATCATACCAAGATCAGACATTTCAAATTCAACCATCATAGACTTCTTAAACTTTTCAAACATGACACCATCATTGCCAGTAAATAAAAAATCATCTACATATAAGCAAACAATGAGCATTTTCCCTCCATCACCAATTTTAACAAAAAATGTGTGCTTATAAGGACATTTTTGAAAACCTTCTTTTAAAAAATAAGCTTCAATGCGATTATACCAAGCTCGTGGGGCTTGTTTTAATCCATAAAGAGCATTTTTTAATCTATACACTTCATGCTCATTTCCAATATAACCAGGAGATTGATTAACAAATACCTGTTCCTCTAAGTTTCCATACAAGAATGCCGATTTGACATCCAATTGGAAGATAGGCCATGAATTCTGTGCTGCCAACGCGATCACCAATCTGATTGTGTCATGCCTTGCAACAGGAGCAAAAACCTCTTTGTAATCCACACCAAACTCTTGTTTGTAATCCTTAGCCATCAAGCATTCCTTGTACTTGTTAACTTCACCATTCTTCTTCAACTTTGTCTTATAATCCCACTTGACACCAATTGTTTTCTGCCCCTTTGGAAGATCTGTTAACTCCCAAGTGTCATTTTTTTCGATGGAGGCAATTTCATCATCTATTGCCTTCTACCACTTTGCGTCTTTGACAGCTTCTTTAAAAACTACAGGATCATAGTCTGAAAACAGGGAAAAATGCGTAAGTAGATCATCGATATCAAATGTGTCGGATACCTCATAGTCGGACATCCACGCTGGTCTTTTTCTAACACGCTGAGGACGTGATCCTATTATAGCATCAAGCTATTCAACAGATTTTACTGCTGTTGGTGAAGTTTCAGAGGCTGAAGGGATGTCATTTTGAATATTCTGAGGAGCTGAATTTGATGGAACATTTTGTTGCTGCTGCTACTGCGTGTCCTCTTCATTTCCACCTTCAAAATCTGATGGAATTTGCTGTCCACTTGTGTTGCTGCTCCATGTCCATGTCTTTTCTTCATCAAAAATGACATCACGACTAATGACAATTTTCTTGGTGGTAGGATTATACAATTTGTAAGCTTTTGAATGATCACTAACACCAAGAAAAATGCACTTTTCGCCTTTGTCATCTAACTTTCTTCTCTTTTCATCTGGAACATAAGCATATGCTATACACCCAAAAATTCTTAAGTGCTCAACACTTAGTCTTCATCCATTCCATGTTTGTTTAGGAGTTACTTTTGAATAGCAAGTGTGGGGCTCCTATTCAGTACATGAATGCTTTAATTTACAGCTTCGGGCTAAAATCTTCTCGGGATCTTGCTTCTTGCCAAAATAGTCCGCACCATGTTCAAAATTATACAATTCTTCCTCTCTGAAATGCCATTTTGCTATGGTGTATAAGTTGCTGCCAGTTGTTTTTGAATTCCGTGAGCCTCACAAAAATTTACAAATTCTTGTGAGTTGTATTCTCTACCACGATCGCTACAAAGAATCTTTATAGGCAAGACAGCTTATTTTTCGACTAGCGCCTTGAAATTTTTGAAAGCTGAAAATGTTTTAGACTTATCCTGTAAAAAATAAGTCCATGTTTTTCGACTATAATCATCAATGAACTTTATAAAATAACGTTTACCACCATTCGATGTCGGATTAATGGGTCCGTATATATCAGAATGTACCAGCTCCAACACCTTCTTCGCTCTCCATGATTTTCCTTTCGGAAAATGATCATGATGTTGTTCACTAACAACACATTCTTCACAAATTTGAGAAGGGTGCTGAAGTTGAGGAAGACCTGTCACCATGTTCTTCTGATGTAGCGTCTTTAAACCACCAAAATTCAGATGTCCATAGCGAAAATGCCATAGCCATGGCTCATTCTTCAATCTCATAGAAAAACATGATTAAGTGGTGTTATCGAGATACAACGGAAACATCTGGTTTGTCGTCATGTTAACTTGAGAAATTAAGCCCAATTATTCATCTTGAATGAGACAAACTCCGTCTTTGATAGAAATCTCATATCCCTTCTCTTGGAGTTGACCAACACTTAGCAAGTTGGTTTTCAGATTTGGAACAAAGAAAACATTAGAAATAATCTGATTGGAGTTTTCTTTGGCGTAGATTTTTACATTTCCTTTGCCCATGACAGATACTTTAGAATCATCACCAAACTTCACAAAATCACGAAAAGATTCATCCAAATCAAAGAAGGCAGACTTGTCTCCACACATATGGTTGCTGCAACCTGTGTCTAAGTACCATAAATTCTTGTGGCTTTCCTCCTTCTCATGACAAGCCATTAATAAAGACACTTCTTCTTCCTTTTCTACAAAATTAGATTTTCCACCACCATTTCTATTTAAATTAGTTCGATATTCAGACTTGTAATGGCCATATGACACTTGAAGCATTTAACATTTGATTTGTCTATCGATTTTGGCTTGAAAGAAGTTGAATGATTGTTGTTATGACCTCTTCCTCTTCTTTAAGAGTTAGAAAACTGATTATCTTCAGATCTCTGATGTGAGTATCTGCCATCATTATCGTTTCTGCCCCTTCCTCTTCCTCGACCACCTCATCTTTATGTCAAGAAAGAATTATTAGATGAGGCTTGTAAAGCTTGCTCCTTCTTATCTTGCCGATTAATTTTCTGCTCATGAACTAACAAGGAACTCTACAATTCATCAATGGATAATTCATCAGTATCTTTAGATTTCTCAATCGAACAAACAACATAGTTGTATATTGCTGTCACTGAACGAAGAATCTTCTTAATGATGGTGACGTCCTCCATCTTGTCACCGTGGATCCGCATCTTGTTAACGATTGCCATTGTCCGAGAAAAATAGTCTGTGATTGACTCGCCCAATTTCATCTGAAACGTTTCGAACTCTGTACGAAATGCTTGAAGCTGCTGCCTCTTTGCTCTCGCTGATCCATGAAATTTCTTCTTTATAGAATCCCAAATTTGCTTGGAAGTTTCTTTGCTAAGAATTGTTTCCAAGATAGAGCGATTAATTGCTTGGAAAAGGTAGTTCTTTGCCTTTATATTCTTTAGCTTCAATCCTTCTAACTCTGTCCGCCGCGTCTCTATCAACACAACACCTTCTGCTGGTTTTGCTACTCCAGAATCAACCACCTGCCAGTACTCTTTGGACTGTTAGAAGTTCTCTATTAGCATGCTCCAATGATCATAATGACCATCAAAGCGAGAAATGACAGGTTGAACAAAATTTTCAGATGCCATCGTACACCTCAAACAAGTGGTGAAATAAAAAAAAAGTGAAATAGAAAAAAAGAAAGCTGCTGCTTTTTTTTTTTTTTTTGGACTCTCTACCTCACCGATTGTGGGACTGACAAATTTTGGAACTCACAAAACTCACCGTCTCCCTTTTACTTCTCTGATACTACTGTTACAAATAAAAGAGGATAAGCACTCAACAATAAAAAGAAGATAAAGCAAAGAACAATTCTAGTCTACATAAAATTCATTAAACAAATGGCCTTTATATAGACAACTAAATCAACTGATTAAAGCATGACAATAGGCATTACACATCACTACACAACGTACAAAAATAAACTCCTATAAACTCAGTACATATAAACTAACTTGCTGGACATAACTCCACTATTAACAAATTCTTAAGTACTAGGACAACTTACATAGAGTAAAAATAAAACTGTCAAACACTTAAATTATTCAACACAAATACAAGACACAAGTAAGATTGTAGCCAAAAGCAAGAGTTTTCTTAGTTATTTTTTCGATGATAAGTACTTCCAATCTTCCAATCTTTTACGAATCTTCAACTTTTCTCTACAATGCTATATAATCTCCGTACAAATGTGGATTTTCAAAACTCTTGCTTTTCGCTACAATACTTTATGATCGCCGTATTTTCAAAACTCTTACAGTATTTTACATCTTTCTGACGTATGGGAAGGTTAGGCAATAACATATTCCACTAATTCACTCTAATTTATCTTTCGGACGTGTTGGAACAAGGTTTCTGCAGTATCGTACATATTCCACTGATTCACTCTAAAAGACAAGCATGTATACAACTTAATTATATTTATTAAAAAATATAATTAGAACGAGGATTTTAAAAATATAATTAGAACGACTATTTTAAAAATATAAATAGGTCCTTAATTAAGTTATATATTTTAAAATTTTAATAAAAATCACTAAAAAATATATTGGATATTTATATTGTAAAAAGTTGAGTTTTGATATATTTTGGACCTTTTGTGCAAGATGAGAAAAAAAATTCACAACTGCGATAATCAATTATGTTACACAATGTGGATTTAAATGGGAAACTTAATTTACATGGATTTCAATTACTAAATTTATTAATTTATTATTAGCTTTTTTATTGAATCAAACTAAATTAGTAAGGGTAAGGGTGAAGGAGGCCACAAATAATTGTTAAACTTTGTTTTG
Source organism: Cornus florida (assembly GCF_030987335.1). Lineage (NCBI taxonomy): Eukaryota > Viridiplantae > Streptophyta > Magnoliopsida > Cornales > Cornaceae > Cornus > Cornus florida. The sequence goes on along the minus strand of NW_026775580.1, from coordinate 29,611,794 downwards.
CTGCGCATAAAAATTAGGAAGCAAAATCTAAAACCCTTGCCTTGGCTTTAAAATTTATGGTCATGTATTTTTACCCAGAATTCGAAAGTTCGAACACATAAGTGCAAAATAAATATGTATAGCAGTCAATAACAAAGGAAAGTGCGAAATAGCTCTTGGTTTTATAACTTCTTTAGCATAATTAACTTATTAGACCTTCTTCAATACAAAATGTCTCTTTTGCATATTAAATTTATATTTTGAGAGGAGTTATAATATCAAAATGTTATATTTTAGCAATTTTGTTTCAATGGTGCATTTCATCCAAAATACTAATTTTTGACACAACCATTATTTTTCAACTATCATTCCCAACTGCAATGTTCAACAACCAAATTTTTTATTTTGTTTTTGTGAGTGTTAGTATTTTATTTAACTTATTTGCCATATTAAAAATAATAGACATATATATATACACATAATACACACAACAGACATATACATATATATATACACACAACATTGACATATACATATATATATATATATAAGCACAATACCAAATTGGTAACCCATGCGAGAGAGAAGAGAGAAGAAAGAGAGCAATAGTAAATTTGACAATAGTTATATGTTGTGTTATATTTGGCACAACATTTGGCAAAATTATATTTTGGCAGCCCATTTGACATGTCATCGGAGAGCTTTTTTTAAATTCATATACTATATTTTGAAAATAGCAACTCAAATAGCTGCCCATTGGAGTTGCTCTTAGTCTTTAAATCCTGATTCCGTTGTACTAATACAATACCTATATAACATATTATTTGAAACGCACACGAAATAAAAAATGTTGAAAACAAATGAAGAAATATCACTCAACCGGCCGCATGGGTAGTTCGGCTTGTAGATCTTTTGGACATGTATTATTCTTGGTAATTTGAAACTCAACAGAGGTGACAATCAATTTTAATCAACGCTCATGATTTGTGGGCATTACATTCAAATGGAGTTTATGCCACATCCAATAGTATATGTGTGGCTAGCACGTGGGCCAATTCAAAAATATTTTCTATTCCCACAAAAATGTCAACCTTCCTATTTTTTGTCGTATTAAAATAAATGTCTTATTTAAAAAGTTAATATATATTTTTTTGTAAAATTATAAATTTGTATTGATAAAAAGTAAACCATTCATCGTAGAACCACTATAGTAAATTGGTAATTTATTTGTTACCAATATAGTAAAAAATATTAAAAGTCATCATTTTAAAATGTTACATTCCCGAGACTTTTTTTTATGTGGGATGGAAGGGATATCAATTAAGAGTGTCTCACTGAAGGAAAGACAACGATTTTTTAATTACTGTTTCAAAAAATATATATAGGAAAAGGTAATTGAAGATGTGATGACTGAATTGAAGAAACTTGGGTGTGGTTGAAAAGAATGAATGATTTTTGTAATTCTAGATCAGTTGGAAAATTGCAAAATTATTTTACATAAGTATGTAATACAATTGGATTTTTGTAGAAGGAATTAGAGAAATATTTGTTCATTTTATATTTCATTTTTGCATGTTAAAAACCTACAGAAAGTACTTGTAGTTCTTTCTTTATTTTCTTAACCATGCTAAAATCTCATATTTTTCTTAGACAAAATCATAGTGTCACTTGCTATTTATCATATTTGTTTCTTTTTACTTAGTCAAAATGTAAAAAGAATGACTATGAATGAGCAAGCCCTGAATGAGCAAGCCCTGCATGCTAGCGGCATTCACACCTCATTCATGGCAAACAAGTATTTTATTAACATTATTGTTCACAACAAATTTGGTAAGAATGATGTTAATAAAATGAATGTTTTGGTTTTGAGATTGTTTCGTTTTGAGATTAGGTTAAAAAACACTATTATGTACAAAATTTTATATTTAATGAATTTAGTAGTGCACATTATATCGTTGAAATATCGGAGGAAACTAACCAAAAAATTTAAGCACTCGACATGCTCACAGATGATATACACATGAAAATCTGAACATTAAGTAAATTTATTACAACTTTAAATTTAGGCCACAAGGTTTCAAAGTTATTTTTGCTTCTCTTACTCCAGTCTTAATACAGCTTATGTCATGTCTTACTATATGTCAAATTTCCCAAGTCATTACTATCTTTCAAGAATATACACCATCCCATTTTGTTCATTGACATATCCCAATTAATCTCCAAAATATATATAGATATAGATGATTAAGCGATTTTGATTCTCCAAACTGTTTTGGTAGACGAGTATAATTGATATGGACTAAAAAAATAGATATATTTCTTTCCATACCAAACGAGAGATGATGTATGTATCTTGATTTGATAAATGACGATATATCCTACATTTTCTAATTTGATAATTAAAGAGGATATATCATTCATTTATTATTGGTCCACCGGTATAGTATTGTCCTTCCTTCATAATTCATATGAAATGTGAGAAGTGCTAATTGCAGTCGCGAAAGCCACTGTCGAATGGATTCTGAGGGGAAAAAAGAGCTAGAAAAAAAATCGAAAAAACAAAAGAGAAAAAAATAAATACAAAATTAGTTTTATATATATACACGTATATATTTCTTTTTATAACTATCCTTGGTTAAAGAATTATTTCCTTTTCTTTTTCCTTTTCTTTTCTTTATTATTATTATTATTTTTTTTAAATCCATTTATAAAGGATAGTTGTAAAAGAATATATATATATATATATATATATATAGGAAAAAGCAAAAAAATAAAAGAATTGATTCACTTAAGGATAGTTGTAAGAAGAAATATATAATCGATCTCATGATCCATTTTATACGCGGATTCTTTTCTCGCTTTGTTTTTTACCTTTCTTTTTATTCTTTTGGGAATTTTATTTTTTTTTGTTTTTCTTCATAATCCATCCTCTCTTATGAATGGATTATCCTATCTATATAATTTTTTCTTTTATCAAATCCATTCACATAACACTAGTTGTTGTTGTTGTTATTATTATTATTATTATCCATATACCCACGCATCCACATATGGATCGAGTAAAAGATGAGGGAATTGAGAAGAAAGGCTAGATAATTTATAAGGGTATAAAAATCTAATCAATTCTGATTGTAGTGTTTAAATATTGGAGGAACTAATAATGATAGATGCCTTGATGACCCAGAAGTTAGTGCCTCCGGTAGATTTTGGAAGTGACAGGCTTCGACTCTTTGCACCTACTATTAATCTAACTTCTAATCCTTCTTTCCTTGTAAAAATAATAATAATGAAAATTAAATATTATTATTTGGTTTTACTACAATAATTCAAAATCTTTCACACCTCTATTGGCACAAAAACAATCTGTCTTAAATTGTGCAAGTAGCCAAATTTTGTTACTGATGAACTCTTATCATATTATTTGTGGTTATAAAAACAATGATACTATATATCAAACACAATTTCATCATCAGATTGCTCGGATTTTTATGTATGTTACTCAGTTGAATGGTACCATGCTTTTAGAAAATGTTGTTCCCATTTTTATAAAGGAAATCACTTTTATCATAACTCAATTGATTTAGCGCGATATAATTTTCCAGCTTATTTCAAAAAATATATATATTTTTTATATAAACAATGTGATATGCAATTTATGTATAATTTTTTGTACCATAAATATACTACTTTAACAGAGGGCTTATAACAAGAAGTACTATCCCATGAAACTCTTAAATTTTGAATGGAGGATATTAATATAGACAAGGTGATAGATGTACTTATGCACAAGTTTTGGTATTCAATATATTAATATAAAAGAGAGCTTATAACAAGAATTATCTCGTGAAACTCTAGACAAAATACCACTTTTATTCATGCAATGTAAGATGGAAATGATTTTTTAAAGTGATTCCCCAAGAAATATTTCCTGAAACTCAAGACACAAGTTCTGGGAATTTGGGCTGAAACTTCTGAGAGACTCCCCAATACATCATATGATGTGTCTTCCATTTTTTGTTTTTTGTGTGTTTGTTTTTTGTTTTTTTTGGTAAATACCACATTGATCTCCATTAGGGTTTTGACAATTTCAGATAACTAGAGTTTATAAAATTACACTTACAAAATTTGTTGATGCTGTTGTTTCGATGTTCCAAAATGCCAGCTTAGCTCTCTTTCAAGTACCAGAATTAATTGTATAGATAATCATGTCCCAAAAAAAAAAAAAAAAAAAACAGAGGATAAAATGTGGAATAAACCCTTGAAGAGTGATGTAAAATTAAATGTATCCAATACTGTATTATATTTTAACCCTTCATTCGTGTCTTTGCTACATTGCCAACATATAATATTGGAATATATAAGATGGAAAACTAATAATTATGATAGCGAAACATTATAAATATATGGGATTATTACATATAAATGGATTTAGGGTACCATATTTACTAAGAGACTGAGTCAAAGTCCCATAATTTCTTTAAAATGGGTTTGACCCAATAGCTGAGGTGGCACATGAAAAAATACTGTTTGATATTTCTGTTGCCTAAAATACCCTTCTTCCTATTTTATGTGTTGCCTAAAATGCCCTTTTCTACACTTACCTAATTTCAAGCCCTAATGCCTTTCATATTCCATTTGGTGTAGCCCTCTCTCACGACTCTTTCTCCCTCACTTGTTTCCTGTGATACAGATACAATCTGCCATGGCACGAACAATTTTTGATTTGCTGAAGGGAAATCAAATACTCAGGCTCAACGATTCCTCTTTCCCTCTTTGATGAAACCCTAACCTATCTCTTCCTAATTTATGGTGTAGCGGCAATAACTGGATGGGTGGAAACAATTGGGGTTTTTTACCGTCATCTCAGCCTCCGGTCACGTTCTAACTCTTGAAATAGGTACTATTTGTGTTAATGAATCTGAAATATATGCATATTTATATTTGTGGTATTGTTCATTAAAGACTGATACACTTTCGATCAAACCTCCTCCAGTTCGCCATCAATCGAAGCAAGTCTTAAGTCCTAAATGATAACACACGGCTCAGATTCCTTTGTTTGATCAGTAAGCAAATCGTAACTTTTTCTATTCAATTCCTTCCTATTGATTCCTTTTTCACACACACTCGCTAACACACACATATGTATATGTATCTGTGTGTATATATTGAACATATTGCAATGGATTTTATTTCTTTTCGTCATTAATCTATGTTCCTCTGCTTTTGAAAAAAAGAAAAAACATATATAAGTATTTGATGGTGGACTTGTTGGATCAGTTTACGAGCCTTTTAGGATTAGTCTCAACATGAAAATCCAAAAAATTTGATATCAAATGCTTATAAAAAATTTGAGATCAAGTTTGGATTTTGGTGGATTAGGACCTTTAGATTTTATTTATTTAAGGTCGCTAAATCATTTAAAATTAGATAACCAATACTATACGAAAATTTCTTCAAATTTTAGCAATTTAAAAAAAATTAAATTAGATAGAGACCTCTTAACCTGCCCTGGACACCAAAGTAGGCAATAGTTCAATCATTTCCTGTTGGACTGAGTGTGTAGCATATAGGTTTCATCATCCCATTTATCTTAATTTACTACTCATCATGGTGGAATGTGGACCTCAGTTTTAAAGCAGATTAAATAAATAGTGCTCCATTGTTGTGGATTGTTATTCTCTTAATGGATTTGTCAAAATGACTCAAAAACATGTGATCTTGGAGGCATACTTCGTTAAGCAGAAGAAAACAAAGTGTATAAGAAAAAGAAAAGTTGGAAAGGATAATCTTAAATACGTTGGTTATCTCCTAGACTCCAAAGATAACAATGAGCAGTAAGTGTTCATTTAAATACGTTTATAAATCATAATCCAACGTAATAGATGGGTGTTTTACATTAATTAATATTTCTTTGTCATAATGGGTGATATGTGAAAATCATTTGTTGGTTAGTTATTCAAATTCCAACCTTTGTTAACGATAGCATTCTCTATATATTTAAATTACTTCTTCTAAGTTTGATCTAGTGTTATGTGTGTAAATCTTTAACTAGGAATTTTATACACATTACATACATATATATATACACATACGCATTCTATTTCTTCATTCCATAGTCTTAAATCTTTAACTAGGAATTTAGGAGCTAAAATTCAAAGCCACCAACACATAGGTAGTCCAATTAGTTTTTACGTATAATTAATTATTATAAGTCAATTTGGATCAAGAATTATTCAAGATTATTGCCTCTTTCTCAAATGGCATGTAGAGTATACCTCTGTGTAATGTATCTTTAGGCATCTACGCACATGATAGGGTTGATGCAAAAGCTAGCAAACTCTATAAATGAGGCTTTTTTAATATATGTATTTAGTATTAATTTATCAAAAAAATGTATTTAGTATTAATTTATTATTCCAACATTCCCTTGTACTTGTCTCCTCCATTTTCAAGACTTACACATATAAATTATGTGTGTGAAAAATATTCAACATTGTGCTCTCTCTCTATTTAACTCTCAATTTTTTATTTTCAATTTATATTGTCCTATTTAACTCTCAATTCATCTCATAATCTCCCTCATCTTGTAAATATGTTTGTTGTACACATAGTGATACATTTATCTAGTAATCAATGGCATTGATTTTGTGGTTGGATTTTGATTTGAAAAAGGTTTGTAGTGTGTGTTTATGAAAAGTTTAATTTTGACACTGCCTATCCCTATTGAGGGAATTGGTAGTGTTTCGCTGTAAATAGAGGTAGCCCTTCACCTGATGAAAACACAACGAATCCTTGGAAGCAAAAAGGGAGGGGCAAGGCAAATTTAAATTTATTTATTTATTTATTTATACCAATAAATGACCCTTTCACTTACATTAGCGAGATGGGACAACCAATTGGAGAGAATGGATCTAAATTTACTTCTTATGTAGGAGTTCTAGTGAGGGAGATGGTTTTACAGTTCCAGTTACATTAGTAGGATGAGAAAACTATCAACTAATGACATTGAGATGTTATGGGCTTGCATAAAGAACTGAAAAGTTAGAATAAATATTTGGACTTTGGACTTGCTCCATTGATGTCTACAATCTTCCTCACCCCAAAACAACCTTCGGACTTTGGACTTGTCACTCTATTCTAACCTAAAGCATGTAATTTTCTATTCTCAGAATTAGATCCCCACAAGAGATCCCTCATCTTCTTCTCCATGTACTTAATCTGTAACGATCCGAAATTAGGGGCACAAACAAAACATGATTCGGAAACCGTCCGAATAAATTCTCCAAAAATCATCCAATAAAAAATTCATAGTCCATTCATTGTCCCAATTATACTTAAACAACCTCAATACACTTCCAATGCGCTACAGCGGATAATTAACAACTTAAACATGTCACAAACAACCTTAAAACAAAATCTGCGCTGCCACTAGTTTAAAAATTCGTAGAAAATTCATTTTAAATTAAAATGGAGCAAACAAAAATGATTTGAAAAGTAGACTCAAAGGGTAATGTGACACTGCAATTCCCAGCAACTTAAGCTTTGCCAATAAAATCAGTTTTTGGAAAGAAAATGGCTGACTAAGAATGAGCTGAAAATAAAGTGTTTCGGAAAACTTCATTCATTAGAAAAATATCCGGCGTTAAGAAAATTCTGATAAATTCATTTTTAGAAATTAGACTTAGGGAAGTATAAAACTGGAAATTTTTATAAAGATCCGGTCTCAAAAAGTTGGTCAAATAATTCAAGTAAAATCTGATTTCTAGCAGATGTAAACTTCGGATAGCTGGTAGTCTCGAATTTTTAGAAAAATATATGCTGATCCAAAAATTACGAAATTTTATGGAGAAATACTAGATGTATAAAGGAAGTTGTGGTAAAATTTTGAAAGCATTTAAATCAATATAGCTCCTTGGAGAAATTTTTCAGTTTCAGCAAAATTGAAAGAAAACTGAATTTCCTGTGCAACAAAACAACTTCTGATTCCCCATCATCAATTCCATCATTCAAACCCACAAGGAACATCAGCAAGAAGTCTTTAGATATACATAGGGTAATTTAGATACATGGATGACCACATGAAATCCTCAATTTTACATCAATTCCCAAAATTACAATTGAATCAAGCATTTTATGCTTTTGTGTACTAAGAAACCTTCAAAATTTGACGATGCACATTTTAACTTATTAATCCACATAAAGAAGGTAATATTTTCAATTAATTTTGTGGCATTTTAAGACAATCTATTGTTGATGTTATTATCTTACGTCGTTTTGTGGCCAATTGTTGGCCTATGAGTTTTGTCATTACTTCAGAATCATCCTCAAGGTAGTTTTGGCTTCATATTTTGATTTTCTATTCTAGATCATGCTATGAAACCAACCCTCCTTATGGATGTGCAATATGACTTACTAAAATCATCATGCCACTTTTTCTTTGTTAAAAGGGAAAGGAGTAGAACAATAGTTGTAGAAATGTTAACTTTGCCAACTCTTCCATCACTCCTGTTAGATTAGTTGGCATTTCCATCTAAATTTTAAAGGTAACTAGAAATAAGTGAAAAAATGGAGGTGGTTAATGTAAAATGAGGAGCATGGGCATAGACTGAGCCAAGTGTCCATATGGAATCTGTTGCAACTTTAATTTATTAGATAATGTTGTGGTCAAAACTCTCTTATCATTATCATTAATGTGGATTAAATTGCAAGCAGTTTTATGGTCACTTAACTGTGAATGTTGTTTCTGTATTTTAATTTTTTTTTTTTTTTTTTTTTACTATGGTGCAATGGTAAAAGCTCAGATTGACAAGTGTGAAATGCCAGTTCAAGTCTTGAGAGCAGCCAGTCATTGCAAAATAATGTGTCCAGTCTTCCTCTCCGAGCACCCTACGTAGGCAGGACAACAATAAAATTTTAAAGTTTGACATTCCTCAATCAGTTAACATACACCAACATGGTGTATAGGAAGGAAACAAAAAGTTGTGCCTAATGGGAATTCATGATACAGCCCTTTCTTGCAATGTACTTATATTCCTTAAATGGAAAAAGAGAAGACTTGACTAGTCGTTTAATTGAAGTAGGGAGATTGTTCAGCCCTTGATATTTGGATTTTAAATGTTCTATTCCTCTTTTCTTGTACAACATATGGTTATATACTTGTAGATGCAAGGTTTTGTGCGACACCTACTTCTTCCTTCTCCAACTCATATTATCTAGAGCTTGAGTAATGTTGGATATACTTAACAAGCATGTGTATAACAATTATGCCTTTCTAATTTAGTTATCTTTTTTTATTTTCAATCATTTGCACCTAAAATATGATCCACATGCAAGCATGTAAGAGTAATATCAGACTGTGTTGTTTCATATGTTCACTAGAACAACTTTCTACCACGGTTATACACCGTGGTAGAAAATAGACTTTCTACCACGGCTATTTCTACCACGGTTCAAAATCGTGGTATAAAGCCTTTTCCACCGTGGTAAAATGTCATTTTTCTTGTAGTGACAAGGTCCAAACCAGTCCCAAGTCCTCAAGTCCCTCACCCATGCTTGTGAACAATATAGATTGCAAACAACAAAAAACTGAAAAGGCCATAATATGTAATTAGAATGGTGAAAAAATTGTAGTTTATGCTGTTCATAAAAGAATATGTTTGACTATGAATATGTAGCTTGTTTAAAACTTATATAGCATGAGTATATGGCATACACTGAAATAGATATGATCATTTAGAAGAAGTACCCAATCTCAGACTATGAAGGTTAATTTATTTTCCTTATTAAGTCCTCAATTTGTCTTTTCTGATTTCTATATCCCCCTGGCTGTCACTGTTTTCCTACATTATTTATTTATTTATTTTTTTGGCTCTTTTGTCTAGATGTTGCCAAATCATCACATGGCTAAAATTCATGTGATTTCTGTGAATTGGGCTCCATATAAGAGAACATATGATGCCATAGAGAGATATGTGAGGTGTTGTCAAATCATCACATAGCTAAAAATAGTGGTGCTAGGTGTATTTATTTTTTAATGTGTTCAAGTGTGTATTTATTTTTCCTTCAATAAAATAAGTGATTGTGTTTCTAAAACTTTACCTTGTATGAAGTTGAGAACATGAGAATTCCCTTATGGAACTATAAATGGTTGTGTTGTGCTTGCCAATGTAATAATATATTTAAATCAGTTGATCCTTGCAATAGTTTCTCCTGTCTTGGTTTTGTTTATTTCTGTATGTTATTTTGTTCGTACTTTTTGGTAGTAGTTTCTTCGCTACATTTTTGTTTGAATAACTGATGATATCTCTTTGATTCATAAATGACAATCATGTTCTTTCCCTTTTATGATTAGCATACTGAATTTGAGACTTGTGTGATGCAGCTACTTGCTTGGATTTTGTACCATAGATAATGAGGTGGTTTTTTGACAAGTGCAGACTGAAACTCAATAAGGGAAATGGTTTATAAATTTGCTAAACAGGAGTGCTAGGAAATTGATGATATTCTTGACAAATAGATTTAGTTTCTATTTTGGAACATTGATGAATGCTGAATTGTTTTGGAACATTAGTAAACGATGAATTTTTTAATTGTAGAATGAATTTTTTGTTCTAGTGATAGGCAGACACAATTCATGCACAACTTAAAAAAGTGATGGATGAAATAATTTAAAGATTATCCAAATGATATAAATAATTTATAGGAGGAAATCTATTTGAAAAAGAAATTAACATTATAATAGTTTTGTTAAAATAAAAACATTAGATGAGTAAATTGCACTTACAAATAGGGATGCCAATACTCTGCCTTAGGACAACAATGCCATTATTTATAACTTTTTCAAACACTAAGGCTTTTTCTTGATGATGTGACCATACCTCTTTATCTGCCATGGTCCAAGGCTATTTTACATTATTTGGCTTTTTGTTCAATCACATGGCTAGTCCCTTTTGTCCAATCATGATATAGGTAAAATTCATTCACATGTCTGTAAATTAGGCTCTATAAATAGACATATGGCATATGCACAAAACCATAACATTAGCACTAGTAAATCTTATTTGTTGATGTATGGACCGAAAGTATATAGAGCGAAAGTACTCGTTAAGAGATGTGTGGATTGAAAGTAGTTGTTTTACATTCTCAATCGTTCTCAAAACTATTCCATTTTTAACTCCTCATATCGATGGTTCATTTTTTATGTAACACTAACCTACAATATAATCATCGTCCCCTCTATCGGGATTTGGTGTGTATTTATTTTTCAATATGTTCAAGTGTGTATTTATTTTTCCTTCAATAAAATAAGTGATTGTGTTTCTACAAATGTACCCTGTATTTATTTTGCTATTGTAGACATAATACGTGCCATTCGGAAAATCGCGTGTCTGTGCCTTACACTCATCCCAGTTTGTGTATATTCCAATATTTCGGCTAATGAAAACAACATATAGTATTTTCGTCCTCCCATCAGCTATCTACAAAAAATTAACATTATCAAAATATAGATATTACATAATTGTTATTTGTGTCACATAGATTTCTAAGTGCACTTATAAATAATTACGTTACATAATCAAAATACAGCGAGAAATCTATTTTTAAAAAAAATTATAATAACTTTAATTAAATAGAATCAAAATAAAGACATTGGATAATCAAAGTGCACTTAGAAATGTATTTGGAAAATAGATTTTTTAATAGCTTTGATCAAATATGAGAAAAAATAAAGATACTACATAATCATAGTGCACTTAGAAATGTATTTAAAAAAGAAATTCACATTATAATAGTTTTGTTAAAATAAAAACATTAGATGAGTAAATTACACTTACAAATAGGGATGCCAATACTCTGCCTCATGACAACAATGCCACTATTTATAACTTTTTCAAACACTAAGGCTTTTTCTTGATGATGTGACCATACCTCTTTATCTGCCATGTTATAAGGCTGATTTACATAATTTGGCATTTTGTTAAATCACATGACTAGTCACAGAATAGAACTCTCTATAAAAACAATCAGCTCTAGTAGATACACAAAACCAACCCACTTTCTCATTATCTCTATCGACAAAATTATATGGCCAATACACAAACCAATGGAGTTGTTGAAGTAGTAGTCATTCATTGGTTCTCTCTTGTTAATGTATGGAGGGAAATTCTTTGGCATCTATTCATTATAGCATTATAAGCTATTCCATTTTTAACTCCTCATATTTGAAGCTATTCTATTTTTAATTCCTCACGAACTTCGTGAGGCCATGAGACCCCTTCGACATATAGGATTTTGCTGCTTGCCATTGTCTTCAACTAGCAAATGTTCTTCCTTCATATATAATAAAATACTAGGAAATCTCCTCACTATATATAATAAGATAGTTAGAAATTTTGGAACTCTAGTGAATTATCTTCCATAAATTCATGCCAACCCTTGTAAAAATATTTTGTGTTGTTAACCTCTCTCACTTCAACCAGCCACGATTTGCTTGCATAACTCCTAATTATAGACTTGGAAGGTAAAACTCCATCAAATTGCTTAAGGAACGCTGGTGGAATTTGCAGTCGTTGAGAGCTCCATTCCGGGAGAAAAACTTTGAAGAACTAAGGACACTTATCAGGTAAGGAGAACTTTTTGCAAAGTACTATTCCATTATGGAACTGGCTTAAAAGCAGCTTCTTTACCTAGCAGGTAGAGAATAGTTGTTTTTAGGATATCTTGTAGAATTAAAAAAAAAAAAAAATAGCAAAGAAACAATGTTCCAAGTGATGTTGGAGTATATTTTGTACTATTCATTCCCTCAACTTAGCTAGATTATAATAAAGTTTGTACTCTTTATGGCATCAATGGATTTATTTATGGATGTAATGTGCAGCCTAATTAGCGGTGTGGGGTGTAATACTATTTTCAATTGCAAAAATAAGTCCCTTTTACGAGGGTACCACTTTTTTCCCAAAGGTACCACGTTTTTGAACTGAAGGTACCACTTTTTGGCGTCAAGGTACCACGTTTTCTCTTAACACTTATTCATGGTGCTAATGGAGTTGTTTATGGATGTAATGTGAAACTTAATTACCGGTGTGGGGTGTAATACCATTTTCAATTGCAAAAATAAGTCCCTTTTGTGAGGGTACCACTTTTTTCCCAAAGGTACCATGTTTTTGAACTGAAGGTACAACTTTTTGGCGTCAAGGTACCACGTTTTCTAAACACTTATTTATGACGCTAATGGAGTTGTTTATGGATGTAATGTGCAACTTAATTACCGGTGTGGGGTGTAATACCATTTTAAATTGCAAAAATAAGTCCCTTTTGCGAGGGTACCACTTTTTCCCAAGGATACCATGTTTTTGAACTGAAGGTTCCACTTTTTGGCGTCAAGGTACCACGTTTTCTCTAAACACTTATTTATGGCGCTAATGGAGTTGTTTATGGATGTAATGTGCAACTTAATTACTGGTGTGGGGTGTAATACCATTTTCAATTGCAAAAATAAGTCCCTTTTGCGAGGGTACCATTTTTTTCCCAAGGGTACCATGTTTTTGAACTGAAGATACCACCTTTTGGCGTCAAGGTACCACGTTTTCTCTAAACACTTATTCATGGCGCTAATGGAGTTGTTTATGGATGTAATGTGCAACTTAATTACCGGTGTGGGGTGTAATACCATTTTCAATTGCAAAAATAAGTCCCTTTTGCGAGGGTACCACTTTTTTCCCGAAGGTACCATGTTTTTGAACTGAAGGTACTACTTTTTGGCATCAAGGTACTACGTTTTCTCTAAACACTTATTCATGGCACTAATGGAGCTGTTTATGGATGTAATGTGCAACTTAATTACCGGTGTGGGGTGTAATACCATTTTCAATTGCGAAAATAAGTCCCTTTTGCGAGGGTACCACTTTTTTCTCAAACGTACCATGTTTTTGAACTGAATGTACCACTTTTTGGCGTCAAGGTACCACGTTTTCTCTAAACACTTACTCATGGCGCTAATGGAGCTGTTTATGGATGTAATGTGCAACTTAATTACCGGTGTGGGGTGTAATACCATTTTTAATTACAAAAATAAGTCCCTTTTGCGAGAGTACTACTTTTTCCCAAGGGTACCACGTTTTTGAACTGAATGTACCACTTTTTGGCGTTAAGGTACCGCGTTTTCTCTAAACACTTATTCATGGTGCTAATGGAGCTATTTATAGATGTAATATGCAACTTAATTACCGGTGGGGTGTAATACCATTTTTAATTGCAAAAATAAGTCCCTTTTGCGAGGGTACTACTTTTTTCCCAAGGGTACCACGTTTTTGAACTGAAGGTACCACTTTTTGGCGTCAAGGTACTATATTTTCTAAACACTCGCTTAGCTAGCTTGAAGAATATTTTGTGTTAGTCATGGTGCTAATGGAGGTGTTTATGGATGTAATGTGCAAATTAATTAGCGATGTGGGTTGTAATACCATTTTCAATTGCAAAAATAAGTCCCTTTTGCGAGGGTACCACATTTTTCCCAAAGGTACCACGTGGTTGAACTGAAGGTACCACTTTTTTGCGTCAAGGTACCACATTTTCTAAACACTCACTTAGCTAGCTTGGAGAATATTTTGTGTTCATCATGGTACTAATGGAGCTGTTTATGGATGTAATATGCAACTTAATCACATTACACATATATGTTTATTGAGATAGTGTGCTATTTCTTTGACAACTATTGAGATTAAATTATCCATTTATCGACACCATGGAACCAAGGAAACAACAGGCCAAATTTTCATTTATTAAACTGCTTCAATTTTAAACTCCATCAAATTTGAAATTAGTACATTAATATAATAGTGAAAGAAAATTCAGTGAGACCCTAATATAATAAGCCATACAATACTAATTCATGAAAAACCAAAAGAACAACTTCATTTGATTCCATCTAAGGTAGATGCCAGTATAATAAGCCATACAATAGTTGCGAAAACATACAACCTAATCCACAATCAAAAGTTGCAAAGCTAATTTTCTTTAAAACTTAAAAAATAGCTAACACCAACAGATTGCAAAATACATGCCAAAAAAATAACACTGTTCAACATTACAAATGTCCTATATCCCACATCACTTGGCGTAACACGGATCTGAGCGCCAGATTCAAGGGTAAGATGGGATGTTCTAGGATCAAAGTGTTTTACCAACCATAAGCACAGGTTGCGCTTCAAAATGGTACACTCGATGTCTAAAAGGGACCAAAACCTAATCTCTTGTACGACACCTTTTTGACTTCACTTAAATTGCAAACCGTTTCCTTGAATTTATTTGGAGAACACCGGGTATTGAACATCTACAAATAAATTACCAACACAGGCACATTAGATACAAAAAGGAAGAATAGAGCACATATATGGACAGAATTCAAGTAAATAGAACAAGGTTACATTGCCTTTTATGTTGCTAGTGATGAAATAGGCTCAAATATAAACCAGCCTCGTGTGTATGTGTGTGAGAGATTATTATTTTTCAAGTTTGCAATCTCTTATTGTATTTAGTTTAAGTGTCCCACTTTTTGTGTCCATTTTGATACACACACACACACATACACACACACACACACACACACACATATTTATATTTGTAGGTAACACACAAATTTGGATCCTCGCTAGTACAGGCTTTCTTGCGTAGTTTAGGTGAAGGGCAAAGAAAGCCTCTGTGTACTTTACTATACAATTAAATCAAGGATGTAACAATATGAAATCTAATATGAAACGACAAAAAATTTCTAAACTAAATACGATATGTTGAATGAGTGTTGCATCCTTAAAGTAAATGTGTTCACGAATGTAATACCGATTTTGCATGGACATTGTGTCTTCAATTTAGGATATTATTTTTCGGATTTAAATTACACAAAATCTTTAATTTCACTAGATCATGAAATTAAGACTTTTGAGTTAAAAATAACCTTATTCAAAGTACTTTTAAAGTCAGTAAAATGTTTTAATGTTCGAACAAGAAAATTCATTTTAAGTTACAAGGATAACAAGTGAGTGATGATATTTAGTTTTAAAGTCAGTAAAATGTTTTAATGTCCGAACAAGAAAATTCATTTTAAGTTACAAGGATAACAAGTTACAAGGAAATGAAAGGTCACTCTGCCCAGAATGCTCTTCACCCCCCCCCCCCAACTGTTTCATTCACTCTACTATGTCAAAAACCCATCCCAGGTAAAACTTAGTAATTATAATAATTTTATAGATCCAAATAATCACCATAATTAAGCCATTAGCTTAATACTAATCCTATATTAATTAGAAATAGAGGAAATATTTTTGTTTAAGGAAACATAAAAAGTATATTGTTTTAGTTCATGCCCACCATATAATTTAAGGAAACATTAAACGCGTTATGCAACATCTCATGCATCAATATTAGGCCTATCTCTAGTTTCATGCATCGAATCATCTATATCATCTTCAGGGCTTCTTACTCCAAATGCGTCATGCAACATCTTATGCACGCCATCCTGTTCGTCTATGTCCTCATTCTCTACCGTTTGATTAGTAACACCATAAGATTCTCTCCCCATGACACACCTAATGTGTGTAAATTTTAAGAAACCCGTCAACAATAATATCATCTAATGCATCTTGATGGCACTTCCACAAGCAATTGCAAAACATAACACATGGGCACAATATCATCTTGACTATGCCTACATTGTCAAATGCAACATCCAAAAAGATTCTAACTCCTCTTAGGTGTTCTCTGCTCACTCTATTTATCAAGCACAAAAAAAGTTTAACTATTAAAGAAATGACCTAGCTAATTTCAATAGGACATCGTTAATTTTGTCAATGAAGCCAAAACTTGGTTTCATCATTATCTTGATAATCAAGTTAATAAATTGAATTGAAGAGAATGGTGAACAATTGGCTGTTTAAAACTATTAAAGAAATGACCTAGCTACCAAAAAAAACTATAAAGGAAATGGGATATTAAGATGCCAAAAGACCAGCTCATCTGTAGTGTCATTAGCAAGCAAAACAATAAACAACTCTTTGAGCAAAAACTATACCATGTGTCATACTGATCATAGAAATTTATAATGAATTGTATATAATTTTCGGTAAATAAAATGGATTATAGGACCTGAGTGTCTAACCAACCACTACATGGAAGGCTTGTCTCTCCTCCCCTGGGCCTAATTAATAGTAATTACTCGTGACATCAACTCTTTATGACTAGAATAGTGAGTCAGGAACAAGAATAAACATGTGAACCTTAACAGCAGATCATTATAAACAAATTAAATGGAAGTTAGTTAAAGAGACCATGAGGGAATACTACTAAAAGGGGAAGTCTTCAGCAATTATTGCGAGTATGAGGCTTCCCGAGTGGAAAAACAACATTTGATGTTAGTAATTTTTCTAGTATTAGATTGACAACTGATTTTGAGGACATAGTGAAAATTTATGATATTAACCACCTTAACTCCTATTACTTTTGTAAATAAGCACTTATTGAAGAAAGGAACCACAAAGCAAGACTAAGTGCAACAAGGTGATGACTGAAGAGAAACGTTAAAAGACAACCATAACGCTAGCTATGAAACAAAATTGTCCAATTCGCAATGCTAAAAGCCAGTAAAGACAAGGATCAAAAGGCAAGTCAACTTATACCTTTTGCATTTTCCACTTTACTGCTAAGCTAATCGTTCTTGTGTACTGTGGATTGTTTAGATCTGGTCTACACCGCTTGAAGCCTCGCCCAGATCATGTCCTGCCAAATGCTGTCTCAAATCAAAGATTTTAAATTAAAAAACCGGATTTGATAGTTTAGAAAAACAATTATATACTCTCAATTTCAGAGTCGAAAAAAAAAAAAAAAAAAAAATGGAAACAATCAAGCACCTGTATTTTCTTGCATCACTTCCTAAAAACAATATCATTCAGTCTTTTTGGCAAATTTTTTAGTGAATTTCTGGTTAAAAAAAAGGATCAGTGAAAAGTCATATCGTTGCGCCAGGAATATAACATATTTAAGAAAATAAATAAAACAATGAGTGAACAGAACAGTCTAATTCATGGGTCAAATTCAAACTAGTGGAATGTTACTAGTCAAGGGAGGGTTCGTTAATCTAGATGTCTGAAAAAACAGGTTTATTGATGAACACAGAAGGGTAGTATTAGCATGGTAACTACAGTTCATGTGCCGAAGTTTGAAATCAGATAATTAAGCCTCAAGTTCTTTGATAGAAAACAACAATACGACAATGCAGTATAATTCTTTTATATTCTGTTTAAACACATTATCGATATAGTCTTCAAGTATTCAATACCTCCACCGCTCCACACTTAACTGCCACTATAATTTCACACCCCGAACCAACCAATGGAAACACCAGTTTATAACAACTCAGGCCCTCAACCTTATACCATGAATAACCACACCACCTTTGCTTTGGCTAAGCACAAATTATAGCTTCTTAGTTCATGAATGATTCGCAAATTTTTCGTATTGTGGGGGGAAAAAAACAGTATAATTAGAGATTCACAATAACCTACACATTTGAATACATGAGTAACTATGAAAAGGTAAGATGATAAATATTGAACTCAATTAACAACTAAAGCATAAATAGATTTAAACAAGCAGGGAAGCACTAAATCAGAAAACCAATTTCGTCACAACATCAACATGCTATCTATTTCCTCATGCAAACAAATAGTGTTTTTTTATCAATGATATATGCAGATAAAAGAATAAAAAGGGAAATTCAACTGCAAGCAAAATGAAAATACCATGTTAATCAAATTTGGCAAAGAACAAATAAAAAAATAATATGAAACAAATAAAGAAAAACGAAATGCAAGGTAGATTTTGCTAACTGGATTTCAGAGACCCAAGGAGCAGGCGCTGATCATCTTTGTTAAACAAGTTGACCCAACATGCTTAAGCTTTTCGGGTAATTGCCTCGCACATTGCACAACCAAAGCTACACCAGAGAGAGGCCACAGATGACAACTACTACATAGAAACTGCAATATATGAAAATAGCACGTATTGTTCGGTGCAACACTAAACCCATCTCCAAGACATTCACTGCTCCAGCCCAATTATACCCATTTTCTTGAGGAAACTGACTTTCGTCATGGAAGTCCTAAAGGATTCATCACTCCGACTATACTGTAGGTGAAGAGAAGAGGGGAATTCACTGGACAGAAATAGAAATCATAACGATTAAAATCATAGAAATAGGCGATTATAATAAGGTACATTCGTCCTTGCTCATTCGCTGGTAGAACTGAACAACAGTGACTGGTCGTTGGCCTTCGTCACTCCCCTCTGGTCGTTGCTCGCTGATCACTACTCGTTGTTCATCGTCTTCTTCGTCGCATAAAAGTCGTCATATGGCTAGGGCGCTATTTTACAGAGAGGTGGAGAGAGGGGGCTGCTGCACTGAACGAATGGTTATGATATTAGGGCTTGCAATTAGGTCATTGTAGGAAAGGGTATTTTAGGCAACATATAAAATAGGAAGAAGGGTATTTTAGGCAACAGAAATACGAAACAATATTTTTTCATGTGCCACCTCAGCTTTTGGGTTAAACTCATTTTAGAGAAACTATGGGACTTTGACTTAGCCTCTTAGTAAATATGGATCCCTAACCCCATTTATATGTAATAATCCCTAAATATTAACATAATTAGATTATATTATATGCTATCATAATTATATTATATTATAACTATTTTAATAGTGATTAATTATATTATATTATAGTCATTTTAATAGTGATTTACGAGCCATTTAATGTTAACCCATTTATACCGACTTTGTATCATTATTATAACATCAATTGAATACAACATCAATTCATATAGAATACAACATCAATTCATATATTAATTCTATATCTATCTATATTGCATCTCTATCGTTCTATCTCTCATATTCAACATGGTATCAGAACCACCGCCGGAGATGGCGGCATAGGCCTCATCTCATGCGGCGGTCCAAGGTCCTCAATTAAACCACCAATATGAGACACCATCTCTCGCTTTGATCTTGCCCTCTCTCTCTCTGGAACTACAAAAAATCAAAACATACCTTCTAGCTCTCTGCTGCTCGTCGCCAAACATCAGAAATAGCACCATACCGGGTCAAGCTCTAAGACTCCGACTCACCGGTCCACATCGCCAGATCAAGGCCAAATCAGCCCATCGCTCGTCGCCGGTTCAGTCCAAGTCACCGTTTGTCACAGCCTCACCGAAATCATGACTTCTTTAGTCTCTGATTCGCTACCATCCCGAACCAACCGATGCCTTCTTACTCACAGCCGGACTCAGCCATCCATCTGTCAACCTTCTTGCCTAACCATCCATCTATCTCACCAATCCATCTGTCTCGCCGAACCAGCCAGCACGAGCAAGAGCTCATCACAGCCGAGCAAGTCCAACAGAATCACAGCCTCGAACTCAGTCTCGCCACCGCCAGATCTTTCTCGCTGGCTCTCCGCTGTCCTCTCCATCGCAAGCTTACTGGACCCAGCCATCTCCCTCTTCGCAGAGCTCATTATAGCTCGCCATCTTTAATAGCCGCATCTGTCCCGCGGCCGGATCTGTCTTGCCGGCCATCTCCATCCTCCTAGCCCGCCGTCCTTCGTTGTCGACATCGGTCTCAAGTCGACATTGACTTTTGAAGACAGTTCAGTCCTCACCTGCGGTGCTCTCTGTATTTCTCTATATTGGGTTTGTAGAATGTTTTGATTTTTTGTCGGTAGTTTATTCTTTTTGTTGGGGGAGAGATATAAAGCGTGCTGATTTATGGAAAGTGCAGGCTATTTGTTTACTTGTTTGGACGGTTCCAAACCCATTTTTTTTCAGTATCCGGCCCGGTTCAATATTTGGCCCATATCAAAAAAATTTTTTTGACCCAGTTCAGTTCAAGTTTTGGCCCAATTCAGTTCAGCTCCGGCCCAGATCAATATTCGGCCTTGTTCTAGTTCAGTTTTGGCCCAGATCAATATTCTAACCAGTTTTAGTTCAGCTTTGGCCCAATTTCAGATTCAAGTTCTAAGTGCTCCTGATATCCCTTTAGAACTTAAGGGGGTGTATTCTGACCAGTTTCAGTTTCCGGAGTATAGCTCGCCTAATTTATTGGCATTGATTTGGCTCTCTCTGATGCACTTCCAAGCGCCCTCTGTAATCGACGCATCCGTGCGCCCTTGGTAATCGACGCTTTCGAGCGCCCCTGGTAAATCGACCCTTCCGAGCACCCCTGGTAATCGACGTTTCCACGAGCGCCCCTGGTAATCGACGCTTCTGAGCGCCCTTGGTAAATCGACGCTTCCGAGCGCCCCTGGTAATCAACGCTTCCACAAGCGCCCCTGGTAATCGATGCTTCCATAAGCGCCCCTAGTAAATCGACGCTTCAGAGCACCCCAGATAATCGACGCTTCCAAGCGCCCCTGGTAATCAATGCATCCGTGTGTCTCTCAAGTGGAAAATTCCACTCTATGATTCCACTTAAATATTAGCTTTCAAAAGCTTTCTCAAGGCTACCACACTTGCCGTAAGTGGTCTATCATGTGCTTCTAAGCACCATAAAGTATCGGATCTTCACAACTCCAGTACCACCTTCCGCTTCAGGTTTTTCTCTCCAAACTCAAGTTGATTTCTGCTCTACCAACTTGAGTTTGAGGGGGGATGTTAACATAATTAGATTATATTATATGCTACCATAATTATATTATATTATAGCCATTGTAATAGTGATTTACTAGCCATTTGATGCTAGCCTATTTATACTGGCTTTGTATCATTATCATAACATCAATTGAATACAACATCAATTCATATATTAATTCTATATCTATCTATATTGCATCTCTATCGTTTCTATCTCTGATAATCAACAATAAAAATGAAAATTTTGATATGCTTGAAAAAACCAGAATGTCTTAGCTAGTTGTTTCCACCAATTTCTTATTGTGCTTGAAACCTTGATTGCATAGATATTATTTTTCATTTTTCTTCATAGAGACGAGAGACCAATTATTCCTTTCCCTTCAGAACTCAATTATTTTTCTGTTCTGAAATCGTTTTGAAGATCATATTGGTTATAAATGTGTGCATATGTCCTTGAAATTATGAATATATCAATTTCCATTTTCCTTTTTGGCTATGGGTTTATAGGGCTCTGATTTCTCTCTAATACAAATCTTATTTGTACATAATGCTATCCCTAGACTTAAATTCACATTAATGATTAGATTAGTTCCATCTTTTATATGTCATGCACCAAGCTATAACTTTCTAAGTTTATTATTCCCTCTATCCCATTTAAATGTCGGCTTCAGGAATTATGATGTGAAACTATTGTGAGTCATAATTCCTGAAGGCGACATTTAAAATGGAACGAAAGTAGTACTATTTTTAGCTAGATATTCACATCAACATAATGCTTCTCATTTTCTCCATTAATTTATCAAGATCTTAACCATTGCTTAAGATTCTGTATATATATATATTTTTTAGTTTATTATATTTTTAGCTAGGTATTCTCTACAGCCCATACTTTGCAATTAATAAGTAATTCGCTTACCGGATGGACAATGCATACCTCCCCTACCCGATGGACAATGCACACCTCTATAGCAACTACCACTTATTTCTCACTTATCAAACCAAAACTAGATCTTGGGATGAGATTGCTCAACAGCCCCCCTCCACTTCCATCATCCCAAAAAATGGTTCTTGGATTCTTTGAGCCATCAAAGAATGATAATGGTATTGTAGTAATCCCACCAAAGGAGGTTGAGCAGGAAGGGAGTTCTTTTTGGAATGGATTGCTAGAAGGGCATTTCTCAACCAAGAAGCCTCCTTCTAGCATAGTTCACCAAACTGCAATAAAGCTATGGAAAGAGAAAGGGTTGCTCTATGTTTATGCAGATGGAAGTGGTTTTTTCTACTTCAGATTCACAAATGATATACCAGTTGAGCATATCCTTGCGCCAGGTCCTAACCTTTTTGCTGGGAAACTAATCCAGTTTCAAAGATGGAAGCCTAAACTGTCACATGACAATCAACAGAGTCATTTAGTGCATGCTTGGGTCAAACTCTTTAATGTTCCAATCCAATTTTGGACTGCTAAGAGCCTAAGCCACATTACTAGTGCCCTTGGTAGGCCACTCCATGCTGATCAAACTACTGAATGTAGAGAGAAATTAAAATTTTCTCGGATATGTATTGAGTTAGATCTTAACTCTCCTCTCATCAAATCCTTTCCCTTAAGAAAAACAGATGGGAAAATTGTCCATATTCATGTGGAATATCAAGGAGTCTCTAAATATTGTACTACATGCAAAAAAGTAGGTCATACCTCTTCCATCTGCCCCACTGTTAAGGATAGTGTATCTTCATATCAAAATTTGGCCTACATCTAAATGGGAAAAGGTTCCAAATAGGAAAGCTCCATCTATGCCTATTGTTAATGAGGAAATTCCTCAAGCATCATCACCTATGAAACAATCTAATACTGATGCATGTAGATCCTATCATCTCTCAGTTGTAGGAGAAATCACCAACTAGAAAATTCAACCACCATGGGTTTTCTCCACCATCATGGAATATTTCATTGTTACAAACTAAGCAAATTGCCAGAAGCTGTTCTCAGAGGGCTGGGAAGGAATGTGTTCCATTTGCTATACCCACCACAATCCAATTCATGCCACTGATTGATAATGCAAGTTCATCATCTAATGCAGAGCCAGAGCAGTCTCAGCCTACTTCTTCATCCTTATCACACAACCAAACAAGTTCTGCTACATTCAAAGGGCTAGGGCATCTGAGAGGTATTTCTAAAATGCCTCTCAGTGATTAACATTACTACTTGGAATATTAAAGGCTTAAATAGCCTTTCCAAGCAACTCGAGTTGAAGAATATCATTTCTACCTATATATTGGATTTGTTAGCAATCCTGGAAACTAAAGTTTCTCCTTACAATATGGGAGAAATAAAAAATTTTGTTGCTTCTAGATGGGCTATGATACATAACTATGATCACTCTGTGTTGGGTAGGATCTGGATTTTGTGGAACCTGCCAAAATTAATACGTCTCTTGTGGCCTCCACTAGACAAGTTATACACTGCTCTGTTATATTCTCTAATAACATACAGAGCTTTTTTTCTTCTCTTGCATATGCCTGTAATGCATATTTGGATAGGAGATAGCTTTCGGAAAGTATTGATCATTTTGTAGCTATTTTCACTGACTTAATTACATGGCTTGTCCTTGGGGACTTTAATGTAATCCCTAATTTTCATGAGAAATTTAGGGGCTTTTTAAGATGGACAAGGGCTATAACTGAGTTCAATGAATGCATTCAATGCTCACAGTTGGATGATTTGAGGTTCACTGGTATCCATTACTCATAGAACAATAAAAGCATAGGGCATGCTAACATTGTAAGGAAGCTGGATAGGGCCTTGTGCAATGAGAAATGGACAGTTTCCTTCCCAATGTCAGACTGCACCTTCTTGCCTCCAAGCCTTTCTAATAGCCATATGCTTATTAAATTAGGAAGTTCTATCCCTAAAAGGATACCCTTCAGGTACTTTAAATCATGGGCATCTAAGCCTTTTTTTATTCCTGCAGTTGAATGGGTCTGGAGCACAAATATTGGTAGGGATTTTATGTTTCAAGCGGTGTAAAAACTAAAGGCTCTAAAAGCTATTCTGAAAAAGAAATGCAGAGTGGAGATCTCCCAGGCTTTTGAGATGGTCAATCAAACTAAACAAAACCTCTTTACATTTCAAAAACTCTTTGGCATCAATCCTAGGGACACTGAGCTAAAAGAGCTCTCTTATGCAACAATACTCAAAGCTTGCTCTCACAGAAGAACAGTTCATAAGGCAGAAGTCTAGAGTCAAGTGGCAAAGTGATGAGGACAACAATATTACCTACTTCTTCAAGACATTCAACTATAGGGAAAATAGAAATAAGATAACCACACTCACCTCTTTTACTGGTGAATCCATTGACAATGACAATTTGGTAAAAAAGGAAATAGTCTCCCACTTCCAACTTCTCTTGGGGAGCTCCCCTCCACATTACCCTAGGAAAACCTCTCTTCAAAGATTCATTCCAAAGGTTATTCCCATAATTTGTTATCAGTGTTGGATACTATCCCTTATGAGGATAAGATCCAAGCATGTTTCGTTCCCCTTAAGAAGGAGAAATCCTTCGGACCAGATGGCTTCAATGCACACTTATTTCATATAGCATGGCCTATAATGGGTAGAGATGTTGTTTTTACTATCAAATCTTTCTTCACTAATGGGAAGATACTTAGAGAGATCAATAACTCCTACATTTCCTTAGTACCCAAGGTCCCTAATCCCACTACTTTGAATGACTATAGACCTATCTCCTGCTGTAACACAATGTACAAAAGCATTGTTAAGCTCCTTGCAAATAAGCTCAAAATGGTCCTAGCCTCTCTTATTGTCCCTTGCCACAAAATGCATTTATTAAAGGGAGTCATATAGGGGATAGTGTAATGCTTGTATATGAGCTATTATAAGGGTACCACAAACATAAACCACCTAGGTGTGCTATTAAGGTTGACCTTATGAAGGCTTTTGACTCAGTGGGTTGGGACTTTTTGCTTAATACTCTTTATCTATTTGGTTTCCCACCCACTTTTATATGCTGGATGATAAGCACTGAATATTGCATATTCGAGCCCTTAAATGTGTGTATGTTAAGGCCTTAGTGATACTTCACTCCATTTTTTATACTAATTTTTGGTTATTTGCTTTCGTAGGTGATTTCCCAAAGAAAATGATCAAATCAAGATTTTGAAGCATGAAACGATGTTCCCAAGGCTTTTGGAAGTATTCTGGACTTTCCGGGGAGCTCCAAAGGTCAATAGGGTAACATTTGAGGCAGTTGAAGAATTAGGGCTTAAGCACTATCTCTACAGGGCTCGAGCCCTAATTAGCGCTCGAGTGCTGTTTCTAGGGCGCTCGTGTGCCATTTTGCTAAAAATGGCTAAGTATGAGATGAAAAGACGCGTCGAAAAAAGTTTTCAGAAAAATGACTAAGTGTTAAGAGCACTCCAACGCCATTTCGGGAAATTTAACGAAGTGCCATAGGGCTTGAGCACCATTGTGATACCCCCGGATTTTCGGATACAGGTTGGCCAGGCCCACACCCGATTACCCAGGGATATCAAAAATAAATCGGTAATAATCAAACACAGAATACAAATATGATAATTACGAATAGATAAATTGCTGAAAAAAACTAAAATGATAATCCATTAATAAAATTCTCAGAATAAATTTTCATAAATAATAAAAATATTCTGATACATCCAATCCTCCAACAATAATACAACTCGGGAATCCATACTATGTGGACCCCTGGAAAACCAAAACTGAACAATCAATAATCTACAACTAGATATTGAAATCATAAAGGAAACTTCTATGTAGACAATTCGGAAGAATGAAGTAGATGATCCATGCTTAGCACGAATAATCCCTACTCTTGACGAATACCTGAAAAAATAATGGTGGGTCAGGCTTACAAACAAGTTTTACTCTACTACAGTCCAAGCAGAGACCCAATACGCAGATACATCCTAGATAACTCAACAATAGCTAAATAGTCCATATATGTATAAATACACACTATAGGATACTCACTAGTCCATAGGTCTATCTCAACCTGAATAAAAGGCAACATGCAAATTGCACATAAAGTGGGCATGAGTACCTAGACCTACCAAGGGACCAGATGTTAGTATGTCCAGTTATCCATCCTAGGCAATACAAACACCCTAACCATGATCCTGAGACTCAAGCTCATATCATGGCACTATAATTGTATATATATAAAGTCCGTAAAAGCTTAATACAAAAATGTCATCCATCTAATATAGTGGCCTGACATAAGTAAGTAGGACTTAACTCTATGGTTAATCCATTCCCTTATAAATCCAAGTAGGTAGGACTTAACTTTGATTAGTTAATCCATCCCTAAGATGCCACCATCCCATACTGGTGCATCACATCCATACCGTCCAATAATTGATGAGATAAATAACAAATTAAAACATCAATTAATCTAGAAGAAGCATAATAAAAATCTGATATGTATATGACCATATTATGCATCCAATTCAAGATTTAAAAATCATGTCACAGTTATTTAAGTTGCTAAAATAAAATTAAGCAATTAAATCCTCTATATCCATTAACAACATGCAAACTTGCTTAAAATTTCATATTGTTAGAATCATTAGCATATAGATATAAATTATGCATTATGGGGTTTTAATATATCATGAAATATTATTTAGAATCCCTATCATTAACCCAAAACAGTTCTGGAACCCCAAAACATCCATACAGTGCCTAAAAATACCTCATATATGTATCATAGCAAAAGAGCATGCTCTCAAAAATTGGGAGCAGGCTCCACCACAAAGGGAGCCGGCTTCATTAACCATGGAGCCGGCTCTACACATGAGGGAGCCAGCTCCCCATCACATGGAGCCGACTCTTTGCTTGAGGGAGCTGGCTCCCATTTCGATGGAGCCGGCTCTTTCCCTCTTTGATAGCCTTAAACCAAATCCACCTGTTTTACTCATTTGTCCCTGTCTCCGGCAAGTTTCCAACTCTTCTGTTCTCCATTAATAATGATCCTAAGAGTCTGAACTATGTCCCAAATTATCCCAGTAACTTATATAAATCAATTATACATCATTAATAACAATAAAACAATTAATCATGCCATATACTTCAAGATCAATCAACTATAATTTAAATTCACAAAACTTGTTTTAGATTAGAATAAATATGAACAGAAGATTAATTTAAAATCTGATTAATTTTGGAGACTGCTTAGGCATGCACAGAACACAAAACTAAGGGAAAGAGTAAGAGAAAGAACTTGCCTTTGTGATTTCGGATTAAAATCTCAACGTCGTTTTCCTAGATTTTTCTGGGAATCCCTGACTGCTTTCAACTCCACTGTTGCCCTTGGTTCAACCCACAAGCAAGCTTCAACAACCTCTCCTTGGTTCAGCCCTTGTATTGGCCAAAACCCTAATCCCCCTCTCTTAGTTTCCCTCTAAACTCTCTATATTCTCCCGTCCCTCTCTCTGCTGCTATAAGGGTTTACAAACCCTATTACAGACCATCATATGTATTTATAGGTTAAACAGAATCCAACCCAAGTCCTAACTGAAATCTAAGTCCGACGGAAAGAAAAATAAAATATAATTACATATAAAATAATGTCGTGATAATTAAATATATATGACCTACCAACCTAAACTACTATTATTAGTATTAATATTAAATAATTAATAATAATAATAATAATCTATTCTTATATACGTATATACTCAATTATATATAAACAACAATCCATATATGGGTAAATATCCGTACCCATAATCAACTCCCATTCAAGTAGTCCATGCGACCTAATTATTGGTCCATTACTACTATCCAAATCCATCATTTTAAACTAAAAATAAAATAAAATACACATTTAATCTAGTAAATAAAATTACATTTAAACAAACACATCATCTTTTAATAAATAATTTCATACATACAATAATTAATTAAATAAACCACTTAAGCACACACTTACAATTAAACAATTAATTCAATTAAACATATAACATGAAGCCACATAAACACATTGCCACGTAAGCACATAAAATACAATAAAATAAATAATTAAATCCCTTTTATATCCTTTTGAAAACTAGGGGTATTACATTCTTCCCCCCTAACAAAAGGAATTCCGTCCTTGGAATTCACGAAACTCTGAATTAATTTCGTTAAAATTCATTTCCGTTCCATTGTGGACTCTGCCTCTGTGTATGGGTGCCACTGCATTCCAATTCCTCATAGAAAATTTATGGTTCCTATATTTAGGAAACACAAAAAAAACAAAAATAAAAAAAAAAAAAAAATACTATACGTAGGTTGTATTTAACAACAACTCATCCATACCCAATATTTATACAAGGGTATACATCCATATTCCTCTAAGTTCCATAGCATAGATTCGCCAAAACTTTTATGCACCCAATGCTAACGTTTTAATAACGCTAATCTATAGGTTACCGCCTCAGTGGATAAACATAATCCTCAAAAAGTCAATTGAATAAGTAAAATTGACCTCCCTCCAAAAACCACCGTGCTTCCTAGATGGAAAATATCACGAGCAAACTACTTCCTGATAGAAAAATCTAGTATATGAGTTTGACTATTTACAAAATCCTACTGCCGCCTCTAAACCGCGCACAGACCATTACAAAGGAGAGTATTTCTCTCTGACATATTGTTCAATGAAGTCAAGGTTTGATTGTATAGCCCTTACTTCCATTTAAAACCAACAAGTGAGAGGTCTGCACTATATAATATACAAAACCTCAAACGTTGTCACACCAACCTCTTTGTGCCAATAATTTGACAGACAAAAAATTTGAAAAGCAAAGTAAATACTTCCAATTATCCATGAAAACCTTAGATATATGCCCCAAGCATATCCTCCATAATCAAATTTAATTTTTCAATCAAATTCCCCATCTAGAGATATGAAACATAGTTGCTGCTCCAATATCTTCATAAAGCTCCTCTAAATAGCACTTTTCATCCATTATAATGGACATCCATATGCTATGACACTACTATCAGTGTGATGTAAAACTGATATGAAGCTCCAAAGTGAACACTACTAGAACAATGTCTATAAGAGAACCTGTTCAATCTAGCATTCCTTAACCTATATGGAATTAAAATTCCAAATCAATGCTAATAATTCCTACCGAATTTACAGTCCTGATTAGTCCTACTCCCAATTTGAAATAAGAAGTGGCAAAAATTTCCAATAATATCTGATTATCAATTTTCCACCTTTTTACTAGGTGTTACTCTTATAGACAGTTATATATATGTCCTTATTCATACCGACTCACCAAAACTAACATTAAATGTCTTGATGTAACTTATAATCATCTGAGTGCACCGTAAAATTATGTATTTTACATTTTAGGCACTCCGACCTCCATAACATCAATTACAGAATCTACTAAACCTCCTCCAGTACCTTAAACTATATCTAAGTAAGATAACACCGCCTCTAGGTCAGCTTTGATGTTATAAGTTGACCTTTTCAATTACTCTAGTAATAACAAGTGTCATTATTACACATGCTATAAATTCAACTTATTTCTTAACAACTACCCGAAGGTTTAATTACCATATCGGTTGTTAAGAGCATCCACTTCTATATTTACCTTTACCAGACAGAACTTAATACAAAGTGTGAATCACCACTTCTATCCATCTAAGCCATCATTATCTGTTCTATTCATATGAACTGATATCTTTCCAGTTCAAAATAGTTAAAATGAAGCTAATTTAATTTATCAATCAACCAATATCGTAACCAGAATCCTAACCCTTGTGTGAAATTAGCAATCCCTCAACTAAATCCGTGAAAAATGCTTTGTCATTTCCACTTCAGTATAAAAAAAAATGGCTGCAAGGATCTAGTGATTTCTGATGGTCCATCTCGATTATCTAATAAATATTAGAATTGGAGACAAAATCACTATGTCCCTCCTTCTGCCTGTCCTCCAAAATTTGCTTCATATCGTGAAGCATCATGTTTCTACCAGGATAAATAAAGAACTAAGAGTTTTGAACCTCAGTCCTTGCATCCTCTTTCTAATTTGTCTATAGTAAATATCGTTAGTCTGGTACCCCTAGCTTTCATCTACGCCCATTGTTTAAATTGGAGCATCTTCAAAAGCTAACTCTGTAACTTAATCCATGCACCACTGATCCGTGATAGACTTACCGATAAAAAAATCAACTGGTAATTCTATTCATCAAAAGTCAACTAGCTATAACTTTTCCACACATACTGTGCACCTCTTCCTTATTATAGGTGATCGGTCTCACCATCTTGTCTCTGACATATTCTGCTTCTTTAATACAAGTAAGTGTTAATTTAACTTCTTGTCTATCTTCAAAAGAATATAAAACTTTTCCATCCTCCAAACAAGTCATCAATTTCCTAGCAACAACTATTTGTTGTGAATTGTGACCTAATACAATATTTCTCCATATTATTTATGTAAGTGAACAGACTTAGTTTCCTCCTCCATATGCAACACTGGCAACTTCTTCTAATGACATGCCCTGGTGAATAAATTATTGATTAAGGATAGATTGATGAAAATTTTATTCAGTCTACTATCCTCAATCGGTGTCATTCCAATAAATACCTAAACCAGTACTAAATCCCCCTTTTGACTTAGGAACAACTTTTGAAATTTTTTAAAAGAAGATGTTCTGCAAATCCGACACCTCCAATAAACCATTGTAGTGTTATAGTGGTCTTTATTTACCACAACCTCACGAATACTGAATTATTAACAACCACCATTATCATGGCATTGTCATAAGATACGGTTCCATACCTAGCGTAAAGTATATCAAACTAATCGTTCTAGATTATTTGACTCGTGTTGATGGTTTAACTATCTCATCCCAAATAACATACCATAATGACGCCTGTCCAGGTCCAATAGATTGGCTAGATTTATGTGTATCTCCCAAATCCTATGACCTAATGCTCACAATCCTAGCGTAAAATAGCGCTATTATTCCATGTTATTAAAAACAATAGTTGATTGATCACATACTTATGTCCCCAACTAAACCACATACCAAAATCCTGAATAGTTAACGAAAATAAAACACGTATGACAACACAATAAAACAAAATATAATCCTACTTAAGACATCGTCCTTTCTAGAAAAGAAAACCTCTTCTGAAATCAACTTGCAAAATTGTTTCACAAAACTTCCTTTCATAGTTTTGTAGGTAATCATCCAACCTCGAACATATCCTTTAAATATAGCTTAAAAGCAACATTTGTTTGCTTAAGCAAATACCAAGGGCTTAACCCTCATCCTCCTTATACGCGGAATGCAAACCGTCTAACGTGGTTTTATAAAGCAACTTAGAACGTCCCAACATAATACCAATGCTCTCCTGTATGTGATATAAAATCATACGTTTCATTTTGATAAGAACTCCATCAAATCCCCAAACTCCTGAAGAGTACTTCTTATATATCTCTTTTAGAGATGATAAGAAAGTTCAACTATATGTAGATTGATCAACACCAATTCTACTAATAACATTTACTATACAACTCAAAAATAGGATCACCCTCGTGCAATCATTCATCATCAAGATTTAGTACACTCTTCCTTGGATACTCTGAAATCTCCTCCATTAGGATCCTCTTCGGACTCCTACTCTTCTCTTGTCTCCTTTTTGAGATCACTGAAGTCGTGTTGGCCCCGATATGCGGTGCCCTCTCATGTACACCTAAATCCTTCCTTGGCTTATACTTTTAAAGTAATGCCAACCTAGAACTAAACCTTCGATCTCAAGTTCTGCCTTGTGGCAAAGAAATCGATAACGTACTCCTTTACTCCTTTGTGTCTCTATTGCTTTCACCTTGGACCCCATCCTCTTCCTAGTGCCAACCATTCTATGATTACAGAATATAACTGACATCAACTCCTCCTAATGAACCATAAAAAGAGTACAACGAATCCTAATAAGGCTCTAAGTTTTAAGAGACACAACACATAAGTCACATAACGAAAGACACTTCTAAGGACACTTGAACCTAGAGGGCTCTGATACCAACTACGATACCCCCAGATTTCTGGATGTGGGTTGGCCAGGACAACGCCCGAATACCCGAGAATATCAAAAACAAATCAGTAATAATCGAACACAGACTATAAATATGATTACGAATAGATAAATTGATGAAAGAAACTAAAATGATAATCTATTAATAAAATCCTCAGAATAAATTTTCATAAATAATAAAAATATTCTGATACATCCAATCCTCTAACAATAATACAACTCGGGAATCCAACTATGTGGACCCCTGGAAAACTAAAACTAAATAATCAACTAGCTACAACTAGATACTAAATTCATAAAGGAAAATCCTATGTAGACAATCCGGAAGAAAGAAGTAGAAGATCCATGTTCAGCACGAACAATCCCTACTCTTGATGAATACCTAAAAAAATAATGGTGGGTCAGGCTCACAAACAAGTTCTACTCTATTACAGTCCAAATAGAGACCCGATACGTAGATACATCCTAGATAACTTAACAATAGCTAAATAGTCCATATATGTATAAATACACACTATAGGACGCTCGCTAGTCCATAGGTCTATCTCAACCTGAATAGAAGGCAACATGCAAATTGCATATAAAGTGGACATGAGTACCGAGACCTACCAGGAGACCAGATGTTACTATGTCCAGTTATCTATCCTAGGCAATATACGCAACCTAACCATGATCCTGAGACTCAAGCTCATATCATGGCACCATAATCATATAATATATAAAGTTCGTAAAAGCCTAATACAAAAATGTCATGCATCTGATATAGTGGCCTAACATAAATAAGTAGGACTTAACTCTTTGGTTAATCCATTCCCTTATAAATCTAAGTAGGTAGGACTTAACTTTGATTAGTTAATCATTCTCTAAGATGCCACCATCCCATATTGGTGTATCACATCCATACCGTCCAATAATTGATGAGATAAATAACAAATTAAAACATCAATTAATCTAGAATAAGCATAATAAAAATCTGATATGTATATGACCATATTATGCATCCAATTCAAGATTTAAAAATTAGGTCACAGTCATTTAAGTTGCTAAAATAAAATTAAGCAATTAAATCCTCTATATCCATTAACAACATGCAAACTTATTTAAAAATTCATATTGTTCGAATCATTAGCATATAGATATAAATTATGCATTATGGAGTTTTAATATATCATGAAATATTATTTATAATCCCCATCATTAACCCAAAATAGTTCTGGAACCCCAAAACATCCATACAGTGCCTAAAAATACCTCTTGTACGCATCATAGCAAGAGAGTATGCTCTCAAAAATTGAGAACAGGCTCTACCACAAAGGGAGCTGGCTCTATTAACCATGGAACCGACTCTACACATGAGGGAGCCAGCTCCCCATCACATGGAGCCGGCTTTTTGCTTGAGGGAGTTGGCTCCCACTTCCATGGAGCCGACTCTCTCCCTCTCTGAGAGCCCTAAACCAAATCCACCTGTTTTACTCCTTCGTCCCTGTCTCCGGCAAGTTTCCAACTCTTCTGTTCTCCATTAATAATGATCCTAAGAGTTTGAACTATGTTCCAAATCATCCCAGTAACATATATAAATCAATTATGCATCATTAATAACAATAAAACAATTAATCATGCCATATACTTCCAAATCAATCAATTGTAATTTAAATTCACAAAACTTGTTTTTGATCAGATTAAACATGAACAGAAGATTAATTTAAAATCCAATAATTCCTAGAGAGTACCTAGGCATGCACAGAACACAAGTCTAAGGGAAAGAGTACGAGAAAGAACTTGCCTTTGAGATTTCGGATTAAAATCTCAACATCGTCTTCCTAGATTTTTCCTGCAATCCCTGATTGTTTTCAACTCCACTATTGCCCTTGGTTCCACCCACAAGAACGCTTCAACAACCTCTCCTTAGTTCAGCCCTTGTTCTTAGCCAAAAC
Organism: Cornus florida; assembly: GCF_030987335.1. Classification (NCBI taxonomy): domain Eukaryota; kingdom Viridiplantae; phylum Streptophyta; class Magnoliopsida; order Cornales; family Cornaceae; genus Cornus; species Cornus florida. Next base: position 29,577,110 of record NW_026775580.1, on the reverse strand, counting down.
CCTTATCCCCCTCTCTTAATTTCTCTTTAAAACTCTTTGTATTCTCCTGTCCTTCTCTCTGCTGCTATAAGGGTTTACAAACCCTATTATAGACCATCTTATGCATTTATAGGTTAAACAGAATCCAACCCTAGTCCTAACTGAAATCCAAGTCCGACGGAAAGAAAAATAAAATATAATTACATATAATATAATGTCATGATAATTAAATATATACATAATTTATAATTGTGTATATATATATATATATATATATATATATATATATATATAAAACCTACTAACCTAAACTACTATTATTAGTATTAATATGAAATAATTATTAATAATTTTTTTTTCTTAGTTGGACTCACACACACGTCTCTTCTGAGACTTGAACCTCTGACCTCCCTTTAGGAGGTAAGAGGCCGATACCGCTAGGCCACTGGCCCGTTGGTAATAATTATTAATAATAATAATACTCTATCCTTATATATGGTGTGGTTGTCATGCCGATGCACCAAAATATGCAAAAGTGTGTAGTGTGGCCAAGTTTAAATTTATATAATGCCACTACCACTTCCAACTAAAAATATAAGTAGAGTGAGTAGGGATCATCCCAAGGGAAAGGAGGTATATTTGTGCTTGGAAATTAATGTCAGATTTGTAAGTCGAGTGATTAAAGATGGTGATTGGTTAATTAAACTACAATGCGATTAAAATTAATGCAAGTAAATAGCAATTTAGAAAATAAGGAAAAGATATAGGAGAGAGGTCTTAGGGCATAGAGTCACCACTAAGCTTCACTTCATCAAACACTAGCAATTGTACATTAATGGGGAAATTTAAATTGTAACTTGTGTATGTGTGACACTAATTGAAACTAAGCATGGATGACAAATAAGTATAGATTGTCTAGCCAATTTTAATGAAAAACACAACCTATCAAATGAGACCAATACCTATTCAATAAAACTACAATTAATGCACACACAAATATCTAGAGCCATGCACTTCTTGCATTCACAAGTATGGAATATCAAGAAACAATAATAGATTTTTCACTTACTAAAGAAATTAAAGTAATTACACTACAACTAGGCTAAACACATGAAATTAAACTAATTAAACTAGAGATGTGGTACAATCCATTAAGAAACAAGTGTCAACCATCAAATAAATCACAAAAGTGTTCCATTAAGCACCATGCCTTGACCATCACTAGATTAACATCATCAACACACATAGACATGCATCAATTTCATTAAATCTAGAGACAAAAACATGAATATCAATTCTAGCATACATAGGCATATAACTAGAGCCAAATGATCAATTGAAAGCATTAATCCATACAAATCAAGTAGAAATCACAAGATCTATATTTATTCATGGTCAAAACATCTATTACAACTAAAATTCCCAAAAATACACAAAAGCTAGGTTTGCGAGGCAAGCCTAGTGGCTATTTCTAGCCCCAAGAGAAGGATTTAGCCACTCATTATAGGGGTCATGGAACCCTCAAGGGCTAGCTTTGAGGTTGGCATCATCATCTTCATCCTTGTTTTCTTCCCAAAAACCTAGTTCTAGAGAGAGGAAAATATTTTTCTATAATTGGTAATATCTATCTATATATGATGGTCTCTTAAAATACTGTTCAATATATCAATTACATACTCCTTTGAGTAAGGATCAAGTCAGAATTACAGCCTATGATTGGAGAAAATTCGCAGATACACAAATTAGATAGAAATCGGCGCGCTCGGGAATTAGACATCTCACTGCTAGTAGCCATTTCGATCGATCGAAGATTCTTGATTGATCGGACACTTGGCCTTGATCGATCAAGGCTTTATCCAATTAGCTTAGCTGGCACTTCCTCATTTTGATCGATTGTAGACATCTTCGATCGATCGGGACTTCCCTTCGATCGATCGAAGGTCCCCTGGCACATTTTTCTTAACTTCTTTCCAACTTTACTCCTTAGCTCCAAAATTGAGCTAAATGGCTCTTATTAGCCTGCTTGAACTTTACTAACCTGAAATAGGCAAAAACATAGATAAGTATCTAAGACATGAGAATAAGATAGATGAATGGACTAAAATACCCTAGCTTAGGTGCTAAAATGTGTTACATTTGAGTACTTATCACACTCCCAAACTTAGATATTACTATTCCCTAACAATGAACTACAAGGAAAATAAAGAAATAAGCAACTAAGCAACTATGAACTAGAAAGCTTTAAAATGATAGCGCCAGTTTCGTAGGGAACACGATTGCATTTAACATATGCAACAAGCCGTTTAAACCCTTAGGTTACCCCTAGTGGACGAGTGAAATCTCGTGAGGGTTCGTAGAAATGATACCTACAAACACTGAGCTCTTTCTCACAAGAGAGGCACCAATATACAAAACAAGCATTGGGAGAAAACTACCTCAAGTATGTGATTTTTTAACCCTTTCTGAGAAATCTCCCAAAATCTCAACATCAAGCAAACAAATATGGTCCTCCACACATCAAGACAATGATCATGTAAATCAAAACAACTCTAGAATCCTTTTTAAGTGAACCGGCAACAAATATGTTACTATTTAAGCCAACTAAAGAAATGATCACATCCTTACCCAAACTAACACACAAATCTAATACCGATCATCAAAACAAATAGTGGACCTTTTATTAAAGATTTATTCATCTAGATGTGCTTATTATTTCACTTAATTTTTTTTTTCCTAGAGGATCGAAGATGGAAGCATGGTGCAATGTAATAATCTATTAAGCTTTGTAGCGATCCATGAGGTCGAGCGTTAGGTCAATGACTCCCAAACTGGATGGCTTTAGGGTATTAGGTGTTTAAACACCTCTAAGGACTTACAAGCTCAAATCAACTACGCTACAAATCAAAACAACCTCCATCTAATCATTTCCCACTTCTCACCTTTTGGGAGAAGTCCTTACTTTCTTTTTTGTTTATTTTATTTTTTTATTTTTTTCAAGTTATTAACCTAAAGTTTAGGCGCTCCACCTTTCGGCATGAGAAATTCAGTGCTTGATGAGACTAGAATCTCGGCTACTTAATGGAAAGGGGTTATTATCCACTTTTGTCAAGATGAAAGCTTTCAATGTACTACTAGCTCAATTGGGATATAACCAAATCAATAATCAACAAAGCATGTACCCCACATATGAATGCTAGTGTGCGCCTGTGCTAGTGTAGAATCCTAGAGTGAATTTTAAAACAATCACAAAATCAGGATGATGTGGACTACAAATGCAAGCAAGATATCAATTTTTCTAAAAATTTACTCCTAAATGACATTCACAAAGCATATAAGGAGTATTGGACTCTTAAGTTAAGCAATTTTTAAATTCTAAGTATCATGGTCCTCAAAAGATCAAAATCATAGCCCAAGACTCTCAAATCATATCACATGCATAGAAAGTAAGTGTGACGTGTAAAGTATGCAAATACACCCCCAAATTTAATCTGTGCATTGTCCTTAATGTGCAAAGAAACAACAGATAATGGAAAAAGTATACCAAATGGGTGAAGCACAAGGGACCCGGCAATGGAAGCTTAACTTTGGAAGGCTCACCCCCAAACTTAGATTATGAAAACCTGTCTGAAAATGGTCACACTAACAACTGTTAAAGCATATGCATCAACGATATAAATGAGAAGTGAAACTGAGAACTGGACAAAAATCATAGCATCTAGTAATATAAAGCTCATAACATCCAAAACTAATATCAAAGATCCAAAAATCCATACATAGAATATAAGTGCAAGATCAAATATCGACAAATCAATGTCCTAGTGCAATGGAAACGATAATATCGAAAAATATCCAAAACATACAAACAATATCCATATAATATCCAAACATTATCTAAAACCAGTGGAAGTGTCTAAATGGTGCAAAAAATCGCAATCATAACAGTGCAGATATGAGATAGGTAATGAGTCAGAGAAAGAGAGAAAATGGAATCAGACAGTAGGATCGGGAGTAATCATGTCTGCAATATGTTGTAGCATGGCAGACATCTCGGTGCTGTGGCGAGTGAGAGAATCGGTAAGGTCAGTGCGCAGGGCGCCTAGCTCATGTCTCACTTTAGTTACATCTGCTCGCAGCTCATCAGACCGCCGAATTAGATCATCGTGTCTCCCCACCAAGTCGTCATATCTCCTCACCGAATCATCATGCCTCCTCGTGACATCCTCATGCCACCCAATCATATCAGCTCTAAAAGATATGAAATCTGTTACAACTGAGCTACCTCTGATCTGTAGCTAGAATTAGTGCTGGTGTGTGCTATTGGCTTAGTAGGAGGGGCATGTGAAGGGCCAGTCTGTTGAGATGCACTAGGTACATCTGGTTGGGAGCTAGAACCTGAAGTGGTAATGCAACGTCTCTTCCTGGGGGGACATCTATCTGCTGTATCATCTTCTGGAGCATAGCCTACTACGACTGCCTGTGCTGCTACTCTCTGCTGCTGTGCCTGTAGTCTGTTCATATCCTTATTTGTTTTGTTCTTACTGCATGAATTGAAAGTTTTATTCCACCGGGCTAGGTCATAAGATCTCTTCGATCGCTCTGCATCAGTCTCTAGAATCTTCTCGGGGTCAAACTGATACCCTTGGTCTAGAAGCAGTTATGTGATCAAATGGCCAAAAGGTAAAGGCCAGGTCTCTGCTCTAATGCGGTGCGTGTGATGCAAGTTCTTCCAGAACTTGTGTATGAGCTCCCATATAAGTGCAGGAGTAGAGATTCAATACCCCTGATCTAAACAATATAAGGCCTGGAATATCCCCTCTCGCCTCTTAGTGCCATGGCCTGTAGGGAATATATTGAGGTGCAGCATTGAATCAAAGAACCAATACTGGGGATCAGTCTCGACCCGGTCTGCAAAGGTGCGCCCCTCATATGCTACCTGTGGAGATAATGTAGCTATCATGGTCAGCTTAGTGGGAAAAGGTGGATGTGTAGGGTACAGAGGCTCCTAAGTATCATCAGCCAATGGAAAAGTGTGAGGGCAGCGACTGGCAGCAGTTATGGATGGAAAAGAAATATCAATATCCTGGCTGTCTATGGTAGTGTGTAAAAGAAATCTGTCATCCTCATCTATTCGGAGGCATGGTAGAACAGGGTAACCAAGTGGGGGTAGACGACTGTGTCTGCTGGAGTCATAATGGCATCAACAAGCTCATCATAAGATCGTTTGGTCTGATCCAATGTGGAGAATAGGTCTTTATCAAATCTATACTCGGTATCCCGTGCCTTACTGGAATAAGACTCAGCGGGGACCTCTCGGATAATAGCATGCTCAGTACCCATGGCAGATGGCTCAGACTGTACTGATGCCAAAGACGAAGAAGATGAAGAAGAAGATACTAGGGATGGAGGCTGTGGAGCTCTGTGAACTCTTTTTCTGGCAATAGTCTTTCTTCTACGCTGCATCTGTAAAAACACAAGTATAAATCAATGCACAAGTATAGGATAAGGTAAGCAACTAATAAGGAAACACAAAGCATGTCTGAATCAGATAAGAACAAATGATAGATAGGAAAAATCATGCTTGTGCAATAAGTGAATAAGAAAGCTTCAGAAACATCATCCCACATGCCTTAGCTAAACAAAATAGATCAGATATACAATAATGGCATAGAAGGGGGAAAAGTCATATATGGAATATTCGGAGAAAAAAATATGATCAACAGGACAAGTATAGGCTGTGATGTGCATAAATGATGCAACGTGCATTCACAAACCTAAAACTCAAGTGGATGCTACAAAGATATGACAAGTAGACCCTAGGATGACATCGTATCAGTTCCTAATCAAGAATGTGTACAAGTGCAATAGTAAAGATCAAATACAGTAAATAGGATAACATGGAGCATATAGGCATGACAACTGTTAACCTAGGACTCAAGAAACAGGCATATCATGTTATAAAGACGAAGCGAAATGTACAGTTGCAAAACACTACAATTTAAAGCATGTTATGACAAGCAAGTTCAAGAATGAATCCTAGACATAGTATGTACCTAGATGGCATGTATCAGGATAATGCACATATAACAACAACTCTAGACAAAGAAATATCCTATACTGCAATGTGACAAAATCAACATCCTATGATCATTTATGGCTTGTGACCTCCTCTAATGCTTAAATGAAGCAGAGAATGGTTAAATACTGAGAATACAAGAAGCTTACCATCTAGAAGTCAGAATCTGGACCAAAAAGAACCTCGGTCATCAAGAATAGATTATAAGTGTAATATATCAAGACAGTGGCATGTAAACCAATAAACATTAATATCAAGCAAACATAGTCCTAACTTGGTTCAAATTGCATTTCAAAATCTCAAGTAAGTGCAAGAATTGATACTGAGGCCAAAAAATAGATACAACATCCAAATCATGCATTGCAACTCAAAAATCCATAGCACCTCCAAACTTAGTCAGAAATCACATCGAAGAAAATAGGCTCAGAAGATCATAGAAAATCTCAAAACTGTTAATGTGATACAAGTGTGTGCAAAATGGTGTATAAACAAGCAAGAGGTTTCAATTATTCCAAAGGGCACACAATTGTTCAAGAGAGATCACATTAGACAAGTTTAAAGGTTATTTAAGCAACAATGGAATAAATTGACTTCAAACAGATAGGTTAGAATTGCAATTCAACTCAGTTTGCAAGAGAAGATCAAGAATCAGGATAAGAAAGGTCAAAAGACATCAAACTTATGCCCTAGCATGGCAAAAATCAAGAATTATATCACAAACAAGTTCAAAGGCACTTAGCATTTGCAAATGGATGCAAAGAAATCAAATGGAACAAGCTTCAATTCAAAGAAGGGCATTTTGGTTAACTTTAGAATTACTCAACACATTTAGAATTTTTGAAAACTTTGGGGTCAAAACATTCAATTGCATTGTAGAGAAACTTCATGACAAGAATCATGTAATGAAAGAACAACAATAGAAGGAATCATGCAACTCAACTTCACATTTATCAAATAAAGTTCAAAAATTAATTCAAGCAAATAACAATCTAGAAAATAGGGAAAAGATATAGGAGAGAAGTTTTGGGACTTAGAGTCACCACTAAGCTTTACTTCATTAAACACTAGCAATTGCACATTAATGGGGAAATTTAAATTGTAACTTGTGTGTGTGTGACAGTAATTGAAACTAAGTATGGATGACAAATAAGTATAGATTGTCTAGCCAATTTTAATGAAAAACACAGCCTATCAAATGAGACCAATATCCATTCAATAAAACCACAATCAATGCATACACAAATATCTAGAGACATGCACTCTTTGCATTCACAAGTATGGAACATCAAGAAATAAGAATAGATTGTTCACCTACCTATGAAAGTAAAACAATTACACTACAACTAGGCTAGAGACATGGAATTAAATTAATTAAACTAGAAATGTGATACAATTCATCAAGAAACAAGTGTGTACCATCAAATAAATCAAAGGAGTATTCCATTAAGCACCATGCCTTGACCATCACTAAATTAACATCATCAACACACATACACGTGCATCAATTTCATTAAATCAAGAGACAAAAACACGAACATAAATTCTAGCATACATAGACATATAACAAGAGCCAAATGATCAATTGAAAGCATTGATCCATACAAATCAAGTAGAAATCACAAGATCTATATTTATTCATTGTCAAAACATCTATTACAACTAAAATCCCCAAAAAATACACAAAAGCTAGGTTTGAGGGGCAAGCCTAGGGGCTATCTCTAACCTCAAGAGAAGGATTTACCCACTCATTGTAGTGGTCATAGAACCCTCAAGGGCTAGCTTGGAGGTTGGCATCATCATCTTCATCCTTACTTTATTCCTAAAAACCTTGTTCTAGAGAGAGGAAAATATTTTTCTATAATTGGTAATATCTGTCTATCTATGATGGTCTCCTATAATAATGTTCAATAATTTAAATACATACTCCTTTGAGTAAGGACCAAGTTAGAATTACAGCCTATGATTGGAGGAAATTCGCAACTACATAAATTAGGTAGAAATCGGCGCGCTCGGGAATTAGACAGCTCACTGCCAGCAAGCATTTCAGTCAATCGAAGATTCTCAATCGATCGAAGCTGACGTGGCTCGAAAATATCTTCTAGGCTTTATCCAGTTGGTTGAGTTGGCATCGCCTCATTTCGATCGATTGTAGACATCTTCAATTGATCGGGATTTCCCTTCGATCGATCGAAGGTCTCCTAGTGCATTTTTCTTGACTTCTTTCTAACTTTGCTCCTTAGCTCCAAAATTGAGCTAAATGGCTCTTGTTTGCCTGTTTAAACTTTATTAACCTGAAATAGGCAAAAACACAAATAAATATCTAAGACATGAAAGTAAGATAGATGAATGGACTAAAATACCCTAACTTAGGTGCTAAAATGCGTCACATTTAAGCTACTATCCAAATCCATCCTTTTAAACTAAAAATAAAATAAAATAGACATTTAATCTAGCAAATAAAATTATATTTAAACAAACACATCATCTTGTAACAAATAATTTCATACATACAACAATTAATTTAAATAAACCACTTAAGAACACACTTACAATTAAACAATTAGTTCAATTAAACATATATCATGAAGTCACAAAAATACATAGCCATGTAAGCACATAAAATACAATAAAATAAATAATTAAATCCCTTTTATATCCTTTTGAAAACTAGGGGTATTACAGCCATTGTACTTTGGAGTATTATAAGTGCAAAAAAAAAATTAAAATGAGCCTTTTTGACTCTAGACGGGCCTAGATGATCCCAGAAGTCCTAAAGCGCGTCCAAGAGGGAATAGAAGCCAGTTTCTTCTATAAAAGAAGGTGAAAGGTCATAAGAAAAACTCTTTTGGAATTTTTCAGATCTAGCAGCGACTTTTAGGGTTTTTGATTTTTCTCTGACGATTGAAGAAGAAAATCCCAAGAAGAAGAGTTGCAATCCATAATGATGCGTTCTACCCCAACAAAGATGATATTCTCCATCTTCATAAGTAGCTAAATCCTCTCTTAGGGTATTGATGTTACCCGAATCTGAATAATATGGTTTGATTATTTTTTAACTTTGGTGATTTTCAGTATTTATGCATTTTAATTGCATGATTATGAGCAACAGACTTAGGACTTCTAAGCAATTGACTTTTTAATTAAATAAACATGATTTTTGATGAAATTAATATCTTGTCTTAGAATTGATTTTACTTTAATCAAATCCGAACTATTCTAATTGTTTGAGATTAGCGACTAAGGGCTTCTCATGACAATAAGAATAGCAATCATGCAATAGTGCTTAAACTATTTTATGAATGAATGTTTTGATAGTTTATGCTTCTGCAAATTAGTTTAGAGTAGGTAGGTGGATAATCTGTGCTAACCAAAGATAGGTTATTGCTTAACAAGCATTTATGATTTATATTCTTAAAATTGAATTAAATAGAATGTTAATTCACTTAATTCTTCATTATGCATAAATAATGAAATCCCTAAGGTTGAATCAATTGACCATATTATGAGGTTCGTGGTAAAATCAAGCCCTAAGTACTTCTTTCCTTGATCTCAATTTTATTATATTCGCTTATTTTTACTTTCATGTTATTGATCTATAAACAAAACAAACAAATTTTCCCTAAATTAAAATAAAAATTAATTTTAAGCTTAATAATCCACCATAGTCCTTGAGGTTTGACACCCTTAACATAGCCCTATCTTGTAGAGGGTTCGTTTTATTGCGAGTAGTTTTTACTATTGAAGAAAAAACACATCAATTTTTGGCGCCGTTGCCGAGGACTGTGTAACGATTTTGTTAAGTTAAAAATTAATTCTACTTTAATTTTTAGTTTAGGAATCGCTATTTTCTCATCTTATTTCTTTTTCTTTGCAAGTATATGAAATTAAAAGCAAGGGCAAAAGAGCTTAAGGAAAAGAAGTTTCGATTTCGGGACTTTTTGTGAGCTTTTGTGGTTTTATTTCTTTACTTGTAAATTTTATTTTATTTATTACCATTGAACTTAGTGTATGTTAGGTCACCATTCCTTGTCATATCCTTTACTTGAATACGACTCGAAAATTGAAAAGACTCTTAGAAAAATTAGAAAGCCTAAAAAGAATTCTAAATTGTTAGGAAAATTTTCTACTCCAAACATGGCTAATAATGATGGTGATAATCCAATAGGAATGGTTGTACCACTTACACCCACTCCTACACCATTGAGGGTGCATTATATTCCAACATCTTATACCACTCCTTCATACTTTCAATTCTCGAATGCTAATGCAACCCATTTTGAGATCAAACCAACAATGATCCAAATGCTTCCTTCATTCCATAGGTTTGCTACTGAAGATCCTTATAAGCACTTCGATGAATTTTTAAAATTATGTTTGACTACCAAATAGTCCACTGTATCTAATGATGCTTCTAGGATGTGTCTTTTCCAATTCTCTCTCAAAGATAAAGCTATAACTTGGTTGTACTCACTTCTAAACAATTCAATTGGAACTTGGGACAAAATGCAACAAGAATTTTTTTTAAAAAAATACTATATTGTGGGTAAAAACCAGCTAACTAAGAAGAGAAATCACGGCGTTCTCCCAAATCCCAGGTAAACAACTCCATGACGCTTAAGAAAGATACAATGATTGATGTGTGTCAAAATATACCACTCGCAATAACACGAATCCTTGTTAAATAGGGCTATATTAAGGGTGTCGATCCAATAGAGAGATATGTGTTTACTGTAATGTCCAATTAATCCGATTTTGATTTAGAGATAAAAGATCTTTTGATTGGTTATTTGTCACGAACATAAAATAAAATAAAATAAAATTAAAGTAAAGAGATCACAGAGAGAGAGAATTTAGGGATTGACTTCACCACGAACTTCGTATTATGGTCAACTGTTCAACCTTGGGATTTCAATAATTTATATATCAAATGAATTAAACTTAATAACATTCATTTAATTCAATTTTAAAGAAAGATGTTTCATGAATTCCAACTAACGATAACCTATCTTCGGTTAGGACGAATTATCTACCCACCTACTTCTAACTAATTTTGTGGTATAACTCGTCTTCCCTAGGTATAGCCTATGAAAATATTCATTCATGAAAAACATTGGAACACCATTGCCTGATCGCTATTCTCACTGTCGAGAAACCCTGATACCGCCATCTTGTACATTAAGAATTGGTTGAGAATAATTTAAAAATAATTAAATCTAAGACAAGGTATTAATTATTTAAAACTATTATTTCATTAAAACACCAACTGATGTGACTCAATTGCTCATAATCATGCAATCAGAATATAAAAATCATTAAATTCCCAAAGTTAGAACAATCAAACCATAAAATTTAGATCAGGTTGCATCAATGCCCTAAGAGAGGAATTAGCTCTCATGACGACGCAAGATATCATTTGTGTTGTTGTGGTCTTCATCATCATGGACTACACTTCTCTTCTTAGAATCTTCACCTTAAAAAATATAGAAACGCTAAAAGTCGCCATTAGATCTAGAACAGAAAACTGAGATAAAAACTAAAAGAATTCAGAACCCCCTTTTCTATGTCTTATGCCTCCTTTTATAGAAGAATTGACTTTTAATAAGGCTTGAGTGGGCTTTAGGTCTTCTGGGATCATTTAGGCCCATTTAGGATGAAATATGACATATTTAGAATAAATTTTATGACTTAAAGTTCTAACTTATCATCAATGGCTCGAGCCTAGAAGCTTCGGCTCGAGCTATGTGGTTAATGGCTCGAGCTATTTAGAAGGGTGCTCGAGCCCAACTTCTAAACTTAGCCAAAATTTTTCAAATCTTTTCTAAAACGTTTTTTTCATCAACACTTAGAATAATTTTTGGATTCTTCTTTAAAAGTGCTCAATCCCTACTTTATGGTGCTCGAGCCTTGGGTCTCTGGCTTGAGCTTTTTAGCAAAGGCTTGAGCTATTTGACTTTGGCTCAAGCTCTTTGATCTTGGCTCGAGGCCCTGGCAACATGGACTTTCTGAAGCACCTTTCCATATTCCGATGCACATTCTGCTTGAGCTTTTTGGCAAAGGCTCGAGCACCTTGAAGTTCAGCTTGAGCCTAAAGATCTCGGTTCGAACTATTTTGGCTTAGTGGAATTTCTTGCTTCTTGCTTTTATGCCCGATCCAATGAACTTGGGCTCGAGATGTGGCATTTGAACTTCTCCAAAATTCACCATTTTGACTCTAAGCTTGCTTTAGATGATCGACAACGATTCTGTAAGCTTCGATATCAATCTTTTCATCTTAAAGGCCCGATTTTAACCATTTCATTGGGAAAGTACCTACAAACACAAAATAAACACAAATCAGTTTAACAGTGAATAGAAGTATCACTTTAAGTCCTAACATACGTATATTTAAGAGCTCGAATTTGTAATATTCAGCGCTTATCACACGCCCAAACTTACATATTGTTAATCCCTTAGCAATACAAAACTAAAAAATCGCTTTCATAGGAATCACGGTTGTATTTAGCTTATGCAACAAGCCTTTAAACCCCTAAATTACCTCTAGTAGACGAGTTATAATCTCGTGAAGGTTTCCAGTGATGGTACCCACAAACATCTCAAATAGTGCATTAATTGTACAATAAGCTTATTCAAACATATTTTACATCATACTGTCTTAGCAATGCATCAATTAATCAAATACAACAAGTATAACAAACTATATCAATTAAGAAAACTTTCAAACTTTTAACCTCAAATCAATAACCATGGTCCCCATATGTCAGTTTAATCACTTATTCAACAATATCAATCTCCAAAATCCTTTTTAGAAGTGAACCTACAATTTTAAACATGTGGCTTACTATCCATACTCATATATATTCCATGTCATCCCTTAACTCACAAGTATACTTTTCAAATTCTAATCCCTAAGGTATTTTTCTTCTTTTCACAAGTATACTTTCTTTTCATTCATCACTCATATATATATATTTCAAACAGGGTACTTTGTGCAATGCTCGGGTCTCTTAAGCTCTCTAAATTACTTTTTTAATGAGTTTTCAGCCAATGACTCCCAAACTAGTTGGTTTTAGGGCATTAGGAGTTAAAACACCCCTAAGGACTTAATTGCTCAAGTAATTTAGGCTACTGACCCAAACTTGACCCCTTTGTTTGTAATAACCCAGTCATTTTCCTTCTTTTCTTTTTCCTGTTTTTACAAATTTTCTTTTTCCATTGATGTTTTCTTTTCTGAGTTCGGGTTTTGTTTCCTTCAGGTCGTTTTGAGTGCTCGGGAATAGTTCTCGACACTCTTTCTTTTAGGAGATTGGTATCATCCTTCCAAGGATCACATCATCTTCTTTCTTTTTTTGACATTTTCCTTTTTCGTCTTTTTCCCATTACATTTCTTTTCGTATAACCTCACGATTTGTGCTCGGATTTGATCGCGGCTTCGCATGCATCAATTTCTTTTAATTTTCATGAAATGCGTAGTTTTACTTTTTTAGAAAAGCATGTTACTTGTTTACTTTTCGCCGTAGGGGTATGGATGCATAGTTTCTTTGGAAAATTTTATTTATTTATTATTATGTGGTGTTTTATGTAATTAAATTTTCTTTAGATATTTGTCTTAGGGACCTATTTGCAATATTATTTTGAAGATATTTTGGGGAGAGACTTTTTTGAAATTTTTTAAAGTGTGACAAGTGTCATACTCCCATTGGTCCACTTGTCATCATTTCATTGGTGGCACTTGGAAGCCTTAGATGATGACATATGAAGGGTGAGGATTCACGCACTTGGTGGCCTGGGATTGGTCCATTTATTGGCCTTAGATGAGGGAAAGTGTAGGGCTTGGAATAATCCTTGAGAGGAGGCTTTAGATGATGACAAGTGTAGGCATTTGATTTAATCTTGTGAGGGGTCCTAACTTGGTGACAAGTGGAGGGCTTATATTTGGTCTTGCATATATGTGTGAGAGAGGTAGTGTTGGTGTGTGTGTGTTGGGCCAACTTAGGGTTTGAGTTAGTGGAGGAATTCGAGAAATTTTCATTTTTCTCTAAACTTCCACCTAGCAGCCAAACAGAACCCTCTTTGCTATTTTCAGATTTTAAACCCCTTGCCTTGGGATTTTGATCTTGGGCCTTGAAGATCATAGCTTCCTCTCTTCTTGATCTAGAATAACTTTTTATAGTTTTTCATTTTAACTTATTTGCATGGGATTCCATAGGGGTGAATCTCGAGTTGGTAGTTTGGGGAATTGTAATGACCGGTCATTTTCCTTCCTTTCCTTTTTCCTCAAATTTCGCAGATATATATATTTTTTTCTGTTGATCTTTTCTTTTCTGGGTTCGGTTTCTCATCACTTAGTGTCGTCTCGAGTGCTCAGGAATGGTTTCTGAGACTCTTTCCTTTGGATTGACAACTTCCTTTAAGGACCGAGTCATTTTCATATTTTCACATTTTTGATACTATTTATTTTTCATCCTTTTCCCTGTTTGTCACTTTGTTGGCATAGCCTCACTTTTTATGTTCGGAGTTCATTTTTGACTTCACGTACCTTCATTCTAAGTGGTTTCCACAAAATACGTATCTTTACTATTGTAGAAAAATACTTTGGTTGCTCCCGGTGTCAATAGGAGAATGGATGCATAGTTTTTCAGAAACATTTTCTTTTCTTGGGCTATTTTTCGTAAATATCTTTTTAAGATATTTTATTTTGAGGGTTTTTAAGAAAATATTTTTAGAAGATATTTTCATTTTGGGTCATTAGTGCAGTTATAACTTTTTGTAGGGGCCATTGTGTAATTTATGAAAGTTATTGCAAAAATGCCTCGTTTTGATCCTGAATCCTCGTACGGGATTCATTTTCACTTTTTGTCAAGTCGTGTACTCTTAGAATTTCCTTCTGGTCATTTTTCCCCAGTTTTAGGGTTCTTGGCCCTAGTTGCCACCAAACTTGTTCGGGGCATATCTCTTTGCTCGAGACTCAATTTTTGACGCCGTTTTTTTTGTTATTCATCTTTTCTCATTTTGGTTCTTTTTTGTTCATGGAGCTTTGCCATTTGAGCACGTCTGCTCAAATTTCACTTTTCCGGACCTGGCAGGGCCCGTTTGGGGCACTTTTATGGTTTTTCTATAAATAGGGGGTCAGTAAATAAAAATAAGATTTTTCATCATCTTCTCCCTCTTTTGGCCAACTGCCATGGTAGCCCTGCCACTCTTCTTCTTCTTTTTCCGGCCTCTTCCCTCGTTGTAAATGTCGTAGGGCCTTAGTGTTTATTGTAGGCCTTGGTGAGATCTTCCTTTCCCCCTTATTAGAATCTATTTTTAACCATTTTTGAGTTTGGGTGTTGAGTTCAGGTTTGAATTTTGCTGGTACCTCCTTGGTGTTTAATGTTCACCTCGTTGTCCCCGATATAACCTAAGAGTATTGTCAGATTGAGAGCACTTTTCTTTCGGTGGTGTTTGCACCCTAAATTTAATTTTTTTTTTATTCACACACATGGTGTTATTTGATTGGAGGAAAAGATATATATCGTGTTATTAAATAGGACACTTATTTAAAAATTGGAGTCTGAAGTCACGTTAGTTTTGTTTCAAAACACATGTATTTGGATAAGGTTAAGACATGTGGATAAGATTAAGGCAAAAGTAGTTTTATAATTCAAATAATATTTGAATTTAAAAATTAAAAAAAAAACTGCTGCTACAAGATTTCTCTATAAATAGATATAGAAGAAGTTTGCACAAAGGTCCCCGACTACAACAAATTTCCTGTTGTTGCAATTTTTGTTCTTACTGCATTTTCTTACAATGTAATTTTATTTGTACTTCTCTTTTTCCATAGGAGTAGTGTTAGAATAGAACTCTTAGTCTTGTATTTTTGTATAAGACTACTTCTTATTAAATAAAGTGGACGCTTGGATCTCGTGTCTCCTCCATTTTGTTTTTATAAGTTGTTCTTGGATTAGATGGATGTTTGGACAATTTGTTTTGTCTCATCCATTTATTCGAAAATCTAGAATTGAAGAATGCTTGAACAATTTTTTTTGTTCTCTTTTTTAAGTTCCAGCTCTTGCTATCGAAAGTCCTCTTTATTGAGGCGTTGAAGAACTCGAAGGAAGGGGTCATCTTTGCCTTCCAACAGTCGCCTGATTCACTAAGGACCGATTTCAGATTCGGTCAGCACCAAGGATAGTTTGGCTATCCAACCCCTTGGGTCGAAAGACTCTGGAACGCCCCTAAAAAAAAGAGCTAAACAATTTGGCCCGCCCGGTGGGACTATAGAAGTATCTAAAGTTAACCTATATCTATGCCATTTACTCGATCTCAGTCGTAAAATTTACCTCAACATTAGGAATAAGGGGCTAAAATTCAAGTAAATCAACAGCCAAGTAATCAGATGTTGGCTGAGAATATTAACAATTTAGTGCATCGTATGGGAATTTCCAACCGTACCTTTCATGGAGCACTAGAGCCAATCTATAATACATTGGCTAATTTAAGTAATTCCTTGACTGTCCTATCAATAAAGTTTGATCAACACCTTATGGCACGGTCGTATACTACAAATACTTTGTTGCATGCGCAACAACAAGTTCCAGTGCTTGTTGGGGTTCAACAGAATTACTACCAACAATAGCGGCAAGGGTTTCAACCCTTTTTGCAACCGTTGCATGAATAGTATCAACGCCATGCTAATTAATTATAAGCTAATCAGCCACAACATCAGACACCAGCGGAGTACCATCTAATCAGACGGTCCAATAAGAATGTAAATTAGCCACCACTTAATCCGATTTATCAACACCAACCGCAGGTATGTCATCCCCAAGAGGGGCGAGATAATTTTAATGCTGGTTTTAATTTTTCAGTGCCTCAGCCTCAGGCACCGTATGTGCCTCAGCCTTAGGTGCCGAATGTGTCTCAACCTCAGGTGTCGTATGTGCATCAGCCTCAGGCACCTTATATGCATTAGCCTCGAGCACAACAACCAAACTAACAACCCCTTATGGTTGATAGAGATCAATTGGCTAATTTAATTCAAGAAACTTATAGACCATCCTCAAGAAGAGTTGGTCGCCTTCCATATATGAAGCCATATCTGGGTTATATAGACCGATATGTGTTTTTAAGAGGCTATAAAGTTCTCGATTTCATTACCTTTTTGGGAGAAGACTCCACTTCGACTGTAGAACATATTAGTCGGTTTACCATTCAATGTGGTGAGGCTGAAATGAATGAATTCTTAAAATTAAGGTTATTTGCTAATTCCCTAAAAGGGACCGTATTTTATTGGTATATAAATTTACCAGCAAATTCAATCTATACTTGGCAACATTGGAAGAAATGTTTCATACCCAATTTTATAAGATTGAGCCAAAGGTGTCGATGGCTGACTTATTTAGGCTGTCCCAAATGTCTAGAGAGATGGTTGAAGCCTTTATTAGTAGGTTTTAAAGGGCGAAACACAAATACCAAGTAGCCCTTTTAGAAATTGAATATGTGAGTGTAGCTTTGAATGGTTTAGACTTTGAATTACGAAGGAAATTTGAGGGAATATAATTTCGGGACTTGTTCCAACTAGCTTTTAGTGCTACAAGATATGAAAAGGTCCTGAAAGAAGAACAAGATAGAATGAATGCCTCTAGGGGTACCTATTACAGGGACCCAAACTATGAAAATCATGTGATAGAGGGGTCGAATAATAATTATGTCAAAGATCATACTTATGAGATTTATTGCACAAAGGCTAAAATTAGCACTGAAGTTGATGCTGCAAAACTGATAGATATCAAGCTTTACATATGTAAAGCGTTGAAAAAGCCTCTGGAAAGGGTTAATAGTGTTCAGGTGTTGCATTCAATAACCAAAAGGACACCAAAAGAGGCCGAAAAACAATATAATTTTGAACCAAGGCTTATTTGGTCTTGGGGGGCAACTCGTTCGGCCCTAAAAAGCCCCAAAAGGTCGAAAGAATTTCCGTTCGATCCTGGAGGACCCATTAGGTTTTTCAACCACTTAAGGTACCAAAGAAGAATTGGTTATTGTGACCGATTTAAATTATGAGTTGTTGATTGACAGCCAAATATGCACATTTTAGTTGCAAATGTCAACAATTTAGTGCTAAGATTGGAAATTACCTAAGGGGTAAACATAATCAGCCTCTACATAATTTAATCCTGCACCTAAACCACTTACGTGTCACTTTGGAGGTAAGGTTTAATCAGCACTTCAATTGATTAAGTGCTCAAAACGATTGTATGGTAAATATGCCATAGTTAGGATGTGGCCGAAAGATTGCTGATAAGCAAAATAAAAAAAAGGGGCTGACGGTAATAAGGTGCTAATTGGAAAAAAATTGAAAAATTGTCAAAAAGATATGAGGACTAGTTAGTTATGCGAAGGGCCAAATAAGAATGATTGATTGAAATTGTAATCCATCAGTTCAACTCTTTAAAATTTTGGTCTGCCCTTATTTCAAGGAGCTGGGGGGGGGGGGGGGGGGCATTGTTTGCACCCTAAATTTTTTTATTCAAACACACAGTGCTATTTGATTGGAGGAAAAGATATATACCGTGTTATTCAATAGGACTCTTATTTAAAAATTGGAGTCTAAAGTCACGTTTGTTTTGTTTCGAAACACAAGTATTTGGATAAGGTTAAGAAATGTGGATAAAATTAAGGCAAAAGTAGTTTTATAATTCAAATAATATTTGAATTTAAAAAAAGAAACTGCTGCTACAAGATTTTTCTATAAATAGAGACAGAAGAAGTCTGCACAAAGGTCCCCAACCACAACAAATTTCATGTTTTTACAATTTCTGTTCTTACTGCATTTTCTTACAATGTAATTTTATTTGTACTTCTCTTTTTCCATAGGAATAGTGTTAGAATAGAACTTTTATTCTTGTACTTTTGTATAAGACTACTTTTTATTTAATAAAATGGACGCTTAGATCTCGTGTGTTCTCTATTTTGTTTTTATAAGTTGTTCTTGGATTAGATGGACGCTTGGACAATTTGTTTTGTCTTATCCGTTTATTCCAAAATCTAGAATTGAAGAACGCTTGAACAATTTTTGTTGTTCCCTTCTTCAAGTTCCAGCCCTTGCTATCGAAAGTCCTCTTTATTAAGGCGTTGAAGAACCTGGAGTAAGGGGTTATCCTTGCCTTCTAGTAGTCGCCTGATTAACTAAAGACCAATTTCAGATTCGGTCAGCACCAATGATAGTTTGGCTATCCAACCCTTTGGGTCGAAAGACTCTGGTATGCCCCTATGCAAAAGAAGTGCAATACAATTAAAATACTTAAGTAAATTGTAGGAATGGAAAATGCGTTGTGTGGTCGGGGACCCTTATGTAGACTTCTTCTGTCTCTATTTATAGAGAAATCTTGTAGCTGCAGTTTCTTTTTTAAATTTAAATATTATTTGAATTATAAAACTACTTTTGCCTTAATCTTATCCACATGTCTTAACATTATCCAAATACCTGTGTTTTGAAACAAAACAAACGTGACTTTAGACTCCAATTTTTAAATAAGAGTCCTATTTAATAACATGGTATATATCTTTTCCTCCAATCAAATAACACCACATGTCTGAATAAAAAAAATTAAATTTAGGATATATACCATGCTATTAAATAGAACTCTTATTTAAAAATTGGAGTCTAAAGTCATGTTTGTTTTGTTTCAAAACATAGGTATTTGGATAAGGTTAAGACACATGGATAAGATTAAGGCAAAAGTAGTTTTATAATTCAAATAATATTTGAATTTTAAAAAAGAACCTGTTGCTACAAGATTTCTTTATAAATAGAGACAGAAGAAGTCTACATAAAGGTCCCCGACCATAATAAATTTCCTATTTTTTCAATTTCTGTTCTTACTGCATTTTCTTACAATGTAATTTTATTTGTACTTCTCTTTTTCCGTAGGAGTAGTGTTAGAATAGAACTCTTATTCTTGTACTTTTGTATAAGACTAGTTCTTACTAAATAAAGTGGACGCTTGGATCTCGTGTCTCCTCCATTTTGTTTTTATAAGTTGTTCTTGGATTAGATGGACGCTTGGACATTTTTTTTTTGTCTCATCCGTTTATTCCAAAATCTAGAATTGAAGAATGCTTGAATAATTTTTATTGTTCCCTTCTTCAAGTTCCAGCCCTTGATGTCGAAAGTCCTCTTTATTGAGGCGTTGAAGAACCTGAAGGAAGGGGTTATCCTTGCCTTCCAGCAGTCGCCTAATTCACTAAGGGCCGATTTCATATTTGGTCAGCACCAAAGATAGTTTGGCTATCCAATCCCTTGGGTCTGAAGACTCTTGCACGCCCTTTAAAAAAAAAGAGCCAAACAGGTGGGGATTTGAGATTTCATCTCAAATGGAGGTAGGGGATGTCATAGGTTTTTATTTGAGTTGTATTGATTGTATTATAAGCTTATACAACTTATATGCATGCTTTGTATTAATCCTAGAATTTAATTTAATTATTTTCTTTATATAGAATTTAATTATCAAGGTTGTATATAATTTATAATTAAATTATGGCATGCTAGTAAATTTGGCCTTGGTATGTTTGTTGACATATATTAATTTGGGAGCATTTGAATAAGAATTACAAATTTTTTTTAATATTTTTCTTTTATGAAAGTTTAAATCATATGGTTATAACTTGTATGAAATCAACTTGTAATGTGATATTAAAGTAGGCCTAGGTGAGTTCTTTAACACATATTAATTTGAGAGCATTTAGAGTTGTTTAAAAATCTAGAGGAAATTAATTAATTAGCTTAATTAATTTTATTTTAAGTGTTTTAATCACTTAGTTAATTATTTGATGTGATATATGTGATGACCATGCTATGTCCTTTAACATATTTTAATTTGAGGTTATTTGGAATTGATTAGGAATCTAGAGAATTTAATTATTTTTATTTAATTAAATTCTATCTAATTGCTCTATGGATTTAATTGTATTTTAGAAGTTGTTTCTATGTTTAAATCAAGGACTTGGATTGGATGTATATTCACTTGGTTACATTTTGAGCATGAGATAACATTGTTGTTATATTTAGATTCATGAGTTTATGTTTTCAATATTGAATAATATTGTTATAGCGTATAACGAATCGCACACTGAAGATTCGACATGTGATGATATTATAATGTGTAACGAATCGCACCCTAAAGATTCGACATTTGTCATGCTATAGTAGTTGCAGACTTAAAGCACATGTTGTGTGGTTTCACCCTACCTGTGTATGGAAGGTAGTTTCGTGCATTATTTAATTCGTATATAAGTTGTTAACTTATTTATTTTGGAGTCATTTGGGACATTGTTACAAAGACATGGCTAGAGTTTGGCTCTAGTACGGGAGGTATGAGTTCTTCCTATTTTGTAGTGCGCACTAGGGTGATATTCCCAGTGGGTTAGTGCCCAGAATAACCGTTTAGGTCTTGGCTTTATCTAAGATTTAATGTCCAAGTCTCCCACTATTTGATTTCGCATTCAATTTCAAGTTGACAACCAATGTTTGATTGTGACTGGTGATTTTGGTTATTGGTGATTTAATGTTGTTAAGTATATTTATGCTTTATGATTTTTAATAAATCATCGTAATCTTAATATTGTTAAGCACATTTATACATTATGATTTTAATGAATCATCGCAGTTTTAATGTTGTTAAGTACATTTATGCTTTATGATTTTTAATAAATCATCGCACTTTTAATATTGTTAAGTACATTTACGCATTATGTTTTTTAATGAATCATTGCAAACTTTGATGTTGTTAAGTACATTTATGTTAAAATGTTCAAATGTAGCTTAGGAATGATCTTATAGATTCATTTGGAACATAAATGTTAGGTGGCATGACCCACTTTAGTTGTTTTCGCATTTTAGATTTCAAGTTAATAGCTTTAAGAATCTATATCTTGTTGCATTGTATAGCATGCTTCTATGTCATTTGAATTGCATGAATGATGTAATTTAAGCCAGAAATAATCTAAGGTAGCTTAGGATACTCCCTGAGTCTCATCTTTGATATAAATGCTAAATGGCATGACCTTTTGAATTGTTTCATGTTAATGTAATAACTTTGTAAAACGTTAGGTCTATGTATGCTCATTTCCTACGAGTAGCTTTATGTTACTCACCCCAAAGTTACTGGGGACATTTTTCAGGTACAGGATTCAAGATTTGAGGATTTGCATTTGCCTTGGGTAAATTGTAGATTTGAAGTCCTTTTAAATGTATCCTTATTCGCATGTAAGTGTTAGCATGTTTAAGTTTTGCTTTCAAAGTTGTAGTACTTAGTTAGGTTCAATATGCCATTTTTGCCTTATGATATATAAAGTGTACTTAGATACACTATTTGGAACCTATTTGATATGTACAATTTGTGGCTAAGGGCCAATTACCTTATAGTTTACACTTTTGTTATTTGTTCCTTATCCTTACTTTTGAAAGAGTATTTTAACCAACATTAGAGGTTTGGCGTAGGGTCTTGTAAATTCAATATGTATTGAGGCTTTAAGCCATTGTATCATATTTCTATATGTATTTTACACTTGTGAGCATGCTCATACATTTGCACAAGTCTAAAACCTTGTTTTTGGACCAAATTCATGTTGGAGTTTAAGGCTTGGGTGAATCCTCAACATTTCTTATGCATAGTAGGACTTTTTACACTTTCTCGGGTCATTTTGGCCTACCGAAATGTTGTTTCGGTCGACCGATGGCTTTGGATTTCATTTGCACAGTAAATTTCACTTTCCAATAGCTAAAATCATTGTTTGGGTTCATTTCAGTCGACCGATGCTTTATTTTGGCCTACTGAGGTGACTTTTCCTCAAAACTCAGCCTTTTGGTAATTTTCTGTTCATTTCGGTCGACCGAAGTCGACCTAAATAGCACATACACACCTACCGCTTTAGTTTTGTAATAGCATTGTTGTTCCTACTTTAAACGGTCATAACTTCTTCATTTCCAATCCAAATGGGGTGATTTTTGAGCCTAAACTCAAGGATTTTGAGTTAAATTTCTAATGGTACCAATGTCATTCTTAGATTCAAATCACAGTGAGAGTTATTCATGTTTTAGTGAGATAGTGTCAGTTTTTGCTTAAACTAGAATAGGCGTTTTGTGGGATTTTTAGCCAAAGTTCTTAGAACCTCTTGGAATATTGTGAAATGATTAGATTAGGTTATATTCACCTCATTTGACGTACTTGGAGTCAAATTTCTCTTTTTATTCATTAATTAACCATTTTTCCCTTGATTAACGAATTTTGCCTGTTTTGACTCTCATTTCCTCTTTCGTTCTCTTTGAGTTCCGTGACTTCATGGGATGTCACATTGATATCTTAGAGATGATTTATATCTCTAGAGACTTTGGTTTTATCTTTCACTTCCGCATTTCGGACCCATTACCAGGTCAATTTTTGGTTCATCACTAATGCACCGGGTTGCAAAACTTGGGCTGTCACGGGAATTCTAGAACCTATTTTGCCATTTCTAAAATTTAACCCCCTTTCTTAAGGAATTTGGTCTCCAACATTGAAGATCATAGCTTCCTCTCTTCTTGATCTAGAAGACTGTTTTTCAATTTCGCATTTTGAATTTGTTTGCCTTGGATTATAGAGATTCTATTCTCTATTGAGGTAGGGGTTGTTGTATGTTTATGTCCTTAGTGTTTTACTTATTTTAGGGCTTAATACATATTGATTACATGCTTGTTGAATTATTGTATTGGATAGAAATGGAGATTTTAAATGCTTGACTTAAGGTTGCATGATTCAAAGCATGTATAGCTTGTGTATATATTATGTAGGATTATTAAAGTATTTAGTGGCTTGTTAAATCATAGCTTGTATATATTGTATAGCTTGTTTAATGATTTAAAGTCATGTTTAGTATATATATTTATATATATATATGAGTATATCTTGTTATAGGTAAATTGTTTCATTTACTAGATTAATAAATTCTAGAGATTCTTGTTGTGAAAATGAACTCTTGTAGAATATTCCATTTATTCACCTTTGCAAGCTTATTACTACATTGTGGTAGATTTAGTATTTGCGGCTTACTATAATGGTGAATTGATTTAGCATGATATATGATATCATTGTCTTATGTAACTTGTATATTTAAACCTTGTATAAGTGTATTATCTATTTACAATATCACTAATGTTTACCTTGGAAGTATATTACTAGATTGTTGCATATTTAGTAATTGTGGCTTAGAATGGTAACTTGATTTAGTTGTTAAATTTTACTCTTATTTTGAGTAACAAATCGTGCATTGAAGACTTGACATTTCATATGCCATTTTAGAATTGAAATTCTAGGACATGGTTTATGTGGCTTCAACCTTACTTGTGCATGGAATGTGGTTTCATGTATTATTATTTGAGTATCAGTTATGAACTTGTTGATTTTGGAAAGCTTCTAGGGAATACATGATGCCGCTAGGACTTGGTCCTAGTACGAGAGATACGAGTTCTCCCAACATCATTAGAGTGCACACTAGGTAGTACCTTGTGGGTTGTAATTACCCGAAATAACTTATTTGGTCTTGAGACCATATGTCCTAGTCTTTTCCACCTAGTTAATTTCGCATTCAATTCCAAGTTGTTAATCATTGATTACTTGTAGCTTATGATTTGGTGCATAAGGTTTCATTATGATTTAGTATACTTGAGCTTATATACTTGTATGTCGTGTATTTCATTTCAATATTATTTAGTATACTTGTGGACGTATACTTGTTTATATTGTGTAATTTATTTCAATATTGCTTAGTACACTTGTGGATGTATGCTTGTACATTGTGTATTTAGTTTCAATATTGTTTAGTATATTTGAGCATATATACTTGTATATCGTGGTTTCCATGTCAATTGCTTAGGTAGCTTGAGATGATCCCTTAGTTCACCTTGTAACATAGACCTTAGGTGAAATGATCCCTTGTGTTGATCTATATTAAACTTGCATGACACTTAAAACTTTAGGGTATACACATGCAGTTCTTTCTATGAGTAACTTTGTTTACTCAGCCCAGTTGTTTGGGATATTTTCAGGTAAGGAAACCTTGTTTTGGGATGCACAATATCCTTAGGTTGGCGTGGTTAAATTTATGTCCTTTTATGTAATTTTGCACACATACAAGTGTTAACATGTTGAAGTTTTACATTTGAAATCGAAAGTAATGCTTAGTTTGGTTTCATTATGTTGTTTTTATCTTGAAATATGTAAAGTGTACCTAAGTGATCGGTTGAGTCGATTACAATTATAAATCAATCTTCGCAATAGCACGAATCATTGTAAAATAGGGCTATTGGTTGGGTAAGTCGAACCACTGGGACTGCGCTAATCTATGGCAACCTAAGTGTCTAGAGTCTTTTTAGAATGATAGAGGTGTTCATAGAGGATTTGTTGGTTGTCACTTAAGCTATGAAATTAAAGTGCATAAAGTAAAAGTTTGCAAGAGTTGAAGGGAGATGAAATACAAGTAAAGAGGACTAGAGAAGTAAATCCGCCTCCATCCCTATACACATGCTAGGTTAAAGCTAAATTGGGGAAAAACAATATATATATGGTCATGATACAAAGCACACTTGGTTGCTATAATATCCTCAAGAAGCTCATTAAATCTCAAGCAAGCATGATCCATCAATGGTGAACATGCTTAGACTACCTAACTAAGGTGTAGCTTAACCACATTTACTTGAATGAAAGACTATCAAGCCCTAGATAAAATGATGAAGCACATGAAGGTAAGAAATAAGCATAAATCATTAAAGGTTTCACCTAAGCAATGATCTATCAAAGTCCTCCAACTCCATGCCATTAAAACAATTCCATGATCTCACTACCATTGTCACCATGAGAGTGCAAGCAACATGATTAAAAGAATAAACTATCAAAGATAGATAATTGACTCAACATTAATCATTTAAATACATGAAGATCCATTACAAAAGGCAAAATGCTCTAGACCATGAAAAGACCAAAGAATATACATTGTAATCCCCAAAGTATAGCCTAAATTAGAACATGCTTACAAGGGAGGGGCCTCATCACCTCCCTAAATGGAGGTTTAGTTACCCATGGAAGCTTTAGAAGAAGGAAGAAGCTTGGTTGCAACCTCCATTTTCGAGCTCCCTTTCCTTGGCTTCAAGAACTCTATCTTTTTCCTCCTCTTTCTCTCTCCACAAATCTTCCAAAGATGAGATATGATCTTCTTTGTGTGGTTCCCCTCCTTTGTAGACATTCCTCTCCACCAAAAAAGGCACAAAAAACCACTAAAAGACATCTCCAACCAACCCATAAAGATGGAAATCAGAGATGAGGGAAACAAGGTGCAAGTGGGCTGAAGTGATGGTTCCCGGAGAGTAATCTGCCCATAGTTCGTGCGCTCGAACTAAGCACTTCGAGCGCTCGAACTAGCACTTCGAGCGCTCGAAGTTAGACTAGTAAACTCCTTCCTCTTGACCTGCTTTGCACTACTTTGGTAGAATAGCCATAACTTTTTGCTCCGAACTCCAAATGATGAACCGTTTGAAGATTTGGAAAGTTAATTCGAGGTTCTAAATATGTCATGTTTTAATGGAAGTCCAGTTCTCGACTTGGATCAGTCAAAAATGGCGAGTAAAGTCAGATTCCACTACTGCCAGAACTTAGCCTTGAGCACATTGCTATTCAAAGATTGAATAAAACACCATTTTTGCTCCTTTTTGGCCAATGAACCTGAAAATATATAAAAACGTGCAAATAAAGATAATTTATAAAGAATAATCAAATAATTGATTTAACTAATGCAGCTAAGGGTGCTTGAATATGTAATATTCGGCGCTTATCACACCCCCAAACTTACATTTTGCTAGTCCTTTAGCAAAACTAAAATGAAAAACTCAATGGAATGACAACAATGGGAATGCTACCACAAAATCAACTATGGCAAAATGAAATATATACATAGCTCGAATATAACTCGAAACAGACACAGGACTGGAGACGGGGTCATTGAGGAGACTACCATGCATATATGAAGCATTGATACAAAAAAATTGGTTAAACACATTTCAATATACATGCATCAACATCCTAGTCTATATAAATAACTCAATTGTCATCTCTTGACTGGAAATCAACTCTAGCTTCAGTGAAAGTGGATTGGATTCACAACATGCAGCTTTTACTTTCTTTTTCTAGTTTCAAGACACAAGTCTTCAAATCATTGAATTCCATTTTAAATGAAGTCCCTAAGGCATGAATTCATTTACAAACAACTTTGTTGCTTGTTGACAGTTTATTTTAACTCAAAAATTATACATAAAATGGTTGTGCAATGCTGAAATCCTTTAAGCTTTCTAACCAACCCACATAGCAAGCGTTAGGCCAACAACTCCCAAACCAGATGGCTTTAAGGTGCTGAGTGTAGAGACACTCCTAGGGCTTAATAGCTCGAATTGGCAAGGCTATGAACTCCAACGAACCATGTTTGTAAAAATATTTTTGAATGACCGTGCAATGTCTAAGTCTTTTAAGCTTTCTGACCAACCCATATAGCAAGCGTTAGGCCAACAACTCCCAAACCAGATGGCTTTAGGGTGCTGAGTGTAGAGACACTCCTAGGGCTTAGTAACTCAAGTTGGAAAGGCTACAAACTCAAAATGGTCATTATTTTATTTATTTATTTATTATTATTTTTTTTTCACACCAAAGGTATCCATCTATTAGGTTCATCAATTCAGATTAATTAGGTCAAGATCACGGTTAATCAAGTTACATGCCTCACGGTTAAGTTTCTAATGTGCATCTGTGCATTGTGAAGCATAACAGAGTGTAAAATCCAGTGAGAATCTAATTGAGACATTTATACAGACTAATTTGAATCCACATGATCACTTTAAATTCACATTTTTCTTTATTTTCAAAAATTCACAATTGCTTCTATATCCACGGTATTAAACATATGCTTTATCTCCGACAAGTTTCAAATTATATTGTCATTGCTTAGCAAAAATATGGAACCAACAATGCAAGTTGCACCCCCAGACTGGAAGTACACACTGTCCTCAATGTGGGAGACAAAGATGGAAAAATAAAGGGCATAGGGGATAAAAGGAACAAAAATACCAAGTGGAGCGACGAAGGCAAAGGTTTCCAGCTATATAAAAGCGCAAAATGCTTCCCCCAAACTTGAAATGTGCCACCTGTAATGGGACATGAAGAAAAGGCAGAACAACGACAAAAATAGTAACAAACAGTAAAATATGGACGGAAAATTTCTGAAAAGAAGATAACAGAAATGCTAAAGGATTTTTATTCATAATAACATGATTACAAAAGGAACTGAAAGTCAATCATGTTGAACCAGAGCAACTTGTGCATAGCACAATCCTAAAGTTGAAAAGTAAAAGAAAAACAGAAAGGAAACATACACAAATATGAAACAAAATGATAAAGTCCAACACTGGCAACTATCTACGGGGCCGGGGTAAAACAGGCAAAGATGGCATTGAGGAGAGATTGAGTCTCACGCCGGTCCTCCTATGCCACGTGACGGTCCTCCGCCGTAACACGGCGGTCGTCTGCAGCAAGGCGACGGTCTTCTTCGGCACAGAAGTAGTCCTCACGCACAATCCGAGTGTAGTCGGCCAAAGAAATCTCAAAACGATCCATCCGCTCATGAAGACGGGCAAGACTAGCCTGGATGAAGGCTTAGTCAGGCGGAAGATCAACAGGAGGCTCGTCCCTTTCAGCGTCCTCCGCCATGGGGTCATCCTTAGAAAAAGGAGGAGCAGCGAGCCAAGGGTTCCGAGAATGGCTTAGAACATTGGTCCATCGGCGGAGAGTAAAAGTTTGAATCTTTTTACCCCTTGGTTCATGAGGAAGAACAATGAAGCCCTTGTGCTTCAAAAGCTTGATAACAAAGAATGGTAATGGCAAAGGCCGATTTTTAAGACGCTGTTGCCGTGCGTTGATACACTCGTCCCAAAACCGCATAAATGTGTCCCAAATGAGTTCTGGGACAGAGAACCATTTGCCTTGGTCCATGGTATACAAGGCTTGCAACATCAGGCCTCGGCGCTCGGCGCTGTGTGCCAAGGGGTAAACATTATGCTTGAGAACTGAGTCAAGGAACCAAACTCGCTCCGGAAGGGTGGATTTGAGTGTAAAGCTCCGAGGTCGATGAAGGTCATCCACGTTGCAAATGGCAGCGACAACCTGCTCCACAATTAAAGTATCCGGCTCCTCATATAAAGGGAGATTCTCACGTTTGACAATGTCATCAGGGCACTCCAGAGGACAGCTAGAGACCGCCACCATGTCAGCAAGAGTGAAGGAAAAAGGGATGCCATCAATGGATGTGGTGAGAGTGACCGGCGACTCTTCGGGGCAATTAAGATTCTGGAAGAAGAGCTGCACCACACGGGGGTAGGTGACCTTGGCAACGGGTTGGCAAATGTGCTGAAGGCGCCGGTTAACTAGCTCCGCAGTAGCCCATGAAGTGGTGGGAAGAGTGTCAAAGACACCCGTGAGCGGGAAGAGAAGCTCATAATTGAGCTTTTTGTCGAGCCAAGAGGCTCGGGGCTATTCATAAGGAACGACGGGAACATCCTCAGAGGGTCTAGGACGACGGGAAGGGCTGGCACGAGACATTTGGAGAGGCGAACTTGGTTGGGGAATTTCAGTGAGCACCTGGTATGCATAAAGAAAGAAAGGATGTGAGAATGAGAGGAATCTATGAAGAAACCTAAAAAATTTCGGACACAATGCTCTCTATGATAGAGCATAGCAACAAGCACAATCAAACTCCAAAGATTTGATGCCCATACTCCTCAAATGTAATATAAATGGAACACAAAGATTGAAGAGAAAGAGGGAAGAGACATACCTTGGAAGAAAAGTGGAGAGAAGCACGGATGGAATGAGAAGGAATAGTGGGGGTGATGGTCATATATATAGGGATGGATGAAGAAGAAAGAGAGGAGTGAAATGGGTGGATGAATTATAGAAGGAGAGTAGTGGGATGTGGGTAAATGAAAGGGAGAAGTGGGATGGGTTAGGAGTTAATGGAGGTAAAGAGGAAGGTGGAAAGGTTGAGGTTGTGGGTTGATGGAGGGAGTGGGGGGGGGGGGGTAGAAGAGAAGTAATGGGAGAGAGGAAGTTGGAAATGGAGGGAGGAGGTCGTGGGTTGAGGAGCTGGAAAGATGCGGGAGAGAGAGAGAGTTCAGATTTAAAAAGTAGGGAAGGAGGGTTCGAGCGCTCGAAGTTAGGCCTTCGAGCGCTCAAACTTGAGGCAGTGAGTTTCAAGCGCACGAAGTGTGCACTTCGAGCGCTCGAAGTTGAGGCAGTGAGCTTCGATGGACTTTCGAGCGCTCGAAGTGTGTACTTCGAGCGCTCAAACTTGAGGCAGTAGGCTCTTAAATGAAAAATGGAAGTTTCAAGTGCTCGAAGCTTGGACTTTGAGTGCTCGAAATTTGACCAGTGAGCAAAGCTTGGGTGAAATGACTGAAATTGCCAATTTGCCAACATCTCTTCAATGCATGAATGGAATTTGGAGAAAATTTTCCAAAAATGCATTAAAAATTAGAGGTTACACACATGTGAAGCATTCCAAAGATCCAATAAAATTGCCAGATGGAGCTGAAAATTTCCAAGTATGAAAACAAAGGTTGTAGAAGGCCTAAGAAAACCAGTTTAAATTTTTGGACACAATTTAAGATAATTCCAGATAAGGTTAAATTTTGGCTTTCCTTAGCAATTTCCCAGAAAATTCAAAGCCCAGGTAATTGAAAATGTAGAGAAGCCTGGAAATAGAAAGAAGTGTTTCTCATGCTGTGCTAAATTTAAAGTCGATAGCTAGATGAAGCTAGAGCAGGCATCAATCCTCATAAATTGGGTCTGTCAAGAGGACTTTCTCAATTTTTCGGGTTGGGACTATGCCGTCAATGCAAGGCTTAAGCCGTTGGCCATTAACTTTAAAGAGCGATCCTCTTACCGGATCTTGGAGTTCGATTGCTCCATGAGGGAAGACAGTAGTGACGATGTATGGACCATCCCATCTTGACAGAAGTTTACCAGGAAAGAGTTTCAAGCGGGAATTGAAAAGCCAAACCTTTTGTCCCAAGGCGAAAGACTTGCTAACAATGTGCTTGTCATGAAAAGCTTTAGTCTTTGCCTTATAGATTTTGGCATTTTCGTATGCATCATTTCGGATTTCCTCAAGTTCATTCAGTTGCAAAGCACGATTAAAGCCGGCCTGTTTGAGATCAAAATTTAGCCTTTTTATGGCCCAAAAAGCACGGTGCTCTAATTCTACTGGAAGATGACATGCTTTGCCAAAGATAAGTCGATATGGCGACATACCAATGGGTGTCTTATAAGTAGTCCCGTAAGCCCAAAGTGCATCGTCTAGTCTTAGTGACCAAACTTTGCGGTCTGGTCGAACCTTTTTTTCCAAAATATGCTTTATCTGCCGGTCAGAAACCTCTACTTGACCACTCGTTTAAGGATGGTAAGGTGTAGCAACCTTATGGATGACGGAATACTTAGAAAGGACGGATTTAAGATAACGATTTTTGAAATGTGATCCGCCATCGCTGATGATTGCTCGGAGCGTACCAAAACAACTAAAGATATTAGATTGAATGAACTCGATCACAACTTTATGATCACTGATTCTAGTGGCCGCGGCTTCCACCCATTTGGAAACGTAGTCCACTGCTACAAGGATGTACTCGTAGCCATAAGAAGATGGAAATGGTCCCATGAAGTCGATTCCCCACACATCAAAAATTTCAATTACTAATATGGAATTGAGGGGTATCATGTCTCTTTGGGACATGGATCCGAGCCTTTGGCATCTTTCACATGATTTACAGAAATTGTACGCATCTCGAAACAAGGAGGGCCAATAGAATCTGCTTTGAAGAACTTTGTGAACGGTCTTTTTGGCACTGAAATGGCCTCCACAAGCAAGAGTATGAGAGAAATTGAGAATGCTTGTGGTCTCAGTTTCGGGAATACATCGCCGGATGATTTGGTCCGGGCAGTATTTGAATAGCTCCGGATCTTCCCAAAAGAAATGCTTGACTTGGGAAAAGAACCGGTCCTTCTTTTGTTTGGACCAATAAGTTAGAATTTTACATACCGTAAGGTAGTTAACAATATTCGCAAACCATGGAAGATTTGCATGGGAAATCTGGAAGAGTTGCTCATCCGGAAAAGAATCACGGACAACAGCGAAATCGGAAGATTTTTCAATGAGTAAGCAAGAGAGATAATCGGCGATAACATTGTCTGCCCCTTTTTTATCCCGAATTTCAATGTCGAACTCTTGAAGTAAGAGTATTCATCGAATCTAGCGGGGTTTGGTCTCTTTTTTTGATAGCAAATGCCGAAGGGCGGCATGATCCGAGAAAACTATGACCTTGGAACCTAGAAGATAGGAGCGGAATTTGTCCAAGGCATAAACTACAGCTAGCAACTCTTTTTCAGTAGTTGTGTAATTTAATTAAGCATCAGAAAGAGTTCAACTAGCATAATAAATAACGTATGGGAGCTTGTCTACACGTTGGGCCAAAACCGCGCCTAATGCATAGTCGGATGCATCACACATGATCTCAAAAGGAAGAGACCAATTAAGCGGTTTCATTATTGGGGCAGATGAGAGGAGAGTGCGAAGTTTAATGAAAGCTTCCATACAAGTTTCATCAAAATCGAATGGAACATCCTTGGCTAAGAGATTACACAAGGGCCGTGAGACTTTGCTAAAGTCTTTGATGAAGCGACGATAGAATCCGGCATGGCCAAGAAAAGATCGGATTTGACGGACGAAATTCGGAGGAGGAAGATTAGAAATTAACTCAACTTTGGCCTTGTCTACCTCGATTCCCCATTTAGAGATGACATGTCCTAGAACAATGCCTTCTTGGACCATGAAATGGCTTTTCTCCCAGCTTAGAATTAGATTTGTCTCCTTACATCTTTGGAGTACAAGAGATAAATTGTTGAGACAAGAATCAAAGGAGGAGCCAAAGACAGAAAAATCGTCCATGAAAACTTCCAAGAATTTTTCAACCATATCGGAAAATATGGACATCATACACCTTTGAAACGTTGCAGGAGCATTACATAGCCCAAAAGGCACGCATCGATATGCAAAAGTTCCAAAGGGACATGTGAATGTTGTTTTCTCTTGATCTTGAGGGGCGATTGCCACTTGGTTATGGCCGGAATAACCGTCGAGAAAATAATAGTAACTTTAGCCGGCTAGCCTTTTTAGGATTTGATCAATAAATGGTAATGGAAAATGATCTTTCCTAGTTGATGAATTGAGCTTCCGGTAATCAATACACACACGCCACCCGGTGGTGGTTCATTGTGGCATGAGCTCACCTGCTGAATTTTCAACAACGGTGAGACCGGATTTCCTGGGAACAACTTATGTGGGGCTTACCCACTTGCTATCAGAGATGGGGTAGATGATTCCCGCATCTAGCAATTTTATTACTTCCTTCATTACCACTTCCTTCATGTTAGGATTTAACTGGCGCTGAACCTCTCTAGTAGGCTTTGCGTCATCCTCTATATGAATGCGGTGCATATAAATGGAGGGGTCAATTCCCTTCAAGTCAGCCACTGCCCAACCAATAGCTTCTTTGTGCTCTTGTAGCACCGCTAAAAGGTTGGTTTCTTGGTCCTTTAGAAGATCCGATGCAATGATGACCGGGAGAGTTTGATTTGAACCAAGGAATACATACTTGAGATGGGCCGGGAGCGGCTTAAGCTCAAGTAGTGGTGGAGATTTCAAAGATGGAACCGAAGGAGTAGTGGAAAGTTGAGGAAGTGGCTCTCTTGGAATTTTCCAAGGGGTAATATCCATGATAGCGTCAACATCAAGCAGAGAATTAACTTCTTGGATGGATTGGTCAATATCAAAGTTTAAGAAGTCGAAATGAGACATGCAAGTTTCAAGGGGGTCCTTGCTTAGAATGAAGGGGAGAGATTCTTCAACCACTTCATCAATGACATCAACAAGAAAACAATCATCCTCATTGGACGGATGTTGAGTTGCATGAAAGATATGGAGTTTGACTTGCATGTTTCCAAAAATAATGTCCATCACCCCAGTTCGGCAATTAATTGATGCATTAGCCGTAGCTAAGAATGGCCTACCAAGGATCACTGGAATATGCTTTTTTGGATCGTAGACCGGTTCCGTGTCGAGAACAACAAAGTCTATCGGGAAGTAGAATTTGTCCACTTGGATGATAACATCCTTAAGAATGCCTCGTGGATGCTTGACCGATCTATCGGCAAGTTGCAAAACCACGGAAGTCGGCTTCAAATCTCCCAGGCCAAGTTGTAAGTAAACTGAGTATGGAATTAAATTCACACTAGCTCCTAAGTCAAGGAGGGCTCTCTCGATTTTGTTGTCACCAATGACACAAGAGATTGTGGGGGCACCCGGATCCTTATACTTTGGAGGAGTGCTGTGCTGAATGATAGCACTAACATTTTCAGTTAACCTCACTTTCTTTGGCAAATGACTTTTAGAAGTGCGCTTTTGAGTGCACAAGTCTTTAAGAAATTTCGTATAGGGAGGGATTTACTTGATAGCATCCAAGAGGGGCAAGTTGATCTTCACTTGCTTGAAAACTTCCCATATGTCTTGAATTTTACAATTCTTGTTCCCAATGTGTGTTGACTCTTGAAGACGTTGCGGAAACAGAGCTTTTGGCTCATAAGTAGTTTCCACATTTGGGTTAACATGTGTGGGATTTCCGTGAATGGTATTTGGACGAGAAGAGTTTGGAATTTGATTGGAAGAGCTTGAATTTGGATTTCTCAAAGGAGGTTCTTTTCCATTTTTGTCTCCATCAACCTTGTTGTCAACCACTCTACCACTCCTAAGGGTGGTGATTGCTTGAACATGCTCATGACTCGGCCCACTCGATGTAGGGGTTTCATCAATTGCATGCATCCCTCTAGGATTTTCAAATGGTTGAGCGGGAAGCTTACCCTTGTCCTTTTGAAGCAATTGGTTCACAGAGTTAGCTATTTGGCCCACTTGATTTTCGAGCTTAGCTATAGATTGAGTATGAGAGTGAACCATTTGAAGAGTAGGCTACAAAGATGTCAAGAGTTGCTTGTTAGAGTCCATGATTTGCCTGTTTAATGACTCCATCATTTACTTGTTTGCAGCCACAATTTCATCAGTTGGTTAGACCGGAGGTTGATTAGAGACATTTGGATTATACGGAGGATGATAGCTTGAGGAGGCTGGAAATTGCCTATTTTGAAATTGAGGAGGGGGCTGATTTTGATGCCCTTGATTTTGGAATTGGGAATTTTGTGGGGCTTGTTGCCGCCACGAAAAATTAGGGTGATCGCGACGCCATCCCGGATTGTAGGTATTAGAATAGGGATTATTCCTGGATCTTGAGAACATGGCATTAGCTTGCTCTTCATTTGGATTGGAATATTGCTCCGGTGTGGGGCAATCTTCCGTGAGATGGAATGGACTAGTACATGATGAGCATACCGAACTTGCCGAATTTTGAGATAATGAAGGAGAGAGATGTGGTGCCATCAATTGATAGAATTTATGAGTTATGGCATCCACTTGGGATGATTCCTCCTTTATTGATTTTAGTTGACACGGGTTGGTGTTCTTTGTATTGGTTGAGGTCGGAGCCCTACGAGAATTATGTTGAAGTGAATTTTCGCTTAAATTCTCTAGTAGGGTCCAAGCCTCATCTGCATTCTTGGACATGAACATCCCACCACAAGAAGAGTCAACCATGAATCTATGGGGTTCGGTTAAGCCAGCATAGAAAGCTTGCACTAATTGTCATTTTGGAATCAAATGATGCGGACATTTTCTAAGAAGGTCTTGTAGCCTTTCCCAAGTCTCGTAGTGTTGTTCTCCATCCGTTTGAGAAAAGCTAAGAATAGAACGCCTCATTTGGTTGGTTTTACTCACTGGATAATACTTCTTAAGGAATTCTTGCTGTAATTGAGCCTAAGAAGTGATGGAATTTGGAGTGAGTGAGTTTAACCAATACTTTGCCCTATCTTTTAAAGAAAATGGGAAAAGATGCAGATGGAGTGCATTCTCAGGAAAACCTCTCAACTGGATGGTCGAACAGATTTCAAGAAATTCATCAAGATGCTTATACGGATCTTCATTATCAAGGCCATGGAAAGATGGAAGCATTTGAATGGTACTTGATTTGATCTCATATTGAGCCGCATCAATGTTTAGCATCACTATGCATGAAGGTGAAGCATATGTAGTAGGAATAAAATGGTCCCTGAGAGTCATTGGCTCTTCATTTGGAATTTCGGCCCTAATTCCCTCATTTCTAACATCTCCTACATTTTCAGCCATTGTGTTAAATTCAGTTTCAAGTTCTCTTACGCTAGAAGATTCCCTAAGGTTTCGTCTAAGCGTTCTTTCAAGTGAATTTATGTCAACTGGCGAGTCAAGAGTTGGTAGGGAGAGCGATCTACGGCCAAACATCAACAATATATAATGCTATCAATGCTACTATTCATCATTCCCAACTCTACATACGATGTTCCCATTCTCCTCAATTATCAAGACAGAATTTAAATAGCCACGACAAGGACCGATGCTTGTACAGGAAATTTAAACAAGATAATAGCCTCAACCAGGGCTTTAAAACTAAATTATCACTAAGGTTAAAACATGCACAATATATTACAAATTCGAAAGTAGAAGGTCAAGAAACTTACCAGGAGTCCCCTAGACTTACAAATTTGCTAGCGTTCCCCTAGTGAGCCCCGAGTTCCTAGAATCTCACAAACACTTAAAACACAAAGATGGTCAAACTACACAAGAAATATTCACAATTCATGATATTAACAATCACACTCAAATTAACCCTAAAACTTTGGTTGCTAAACCGTTTGCAGTCCCCGACAACGGCGCCAAAAATTGATCGGTTGAGTCGATTACAATTATAAATCAACCTTCGCAATAGCACGAATCATTGTAAAATAGGGCTATTGGTCGGGTAAGTCAAACCACTGGGACTGCGCTAATCTATGGCAACCTAAGTGTCTAGAGTCTTTTTAGAATGATAGAGGTGTTCACAGAGGATTTATTGGTTGTCACTTAAGCTATGAAATTAAAGTGCATAAAGTAAAAGTTTGCAAGAGTTGAAGAGAGATGAAATACAAGTAAAGAGGACTAAGGAAGTGAATCCGCCTCCATCCCTATACACATGCTAGGTTAGAGCTAAATTAGGGGAAAACAATATATATATGGTCATGATAAATAGCACACTTGGTTGTTATAATATCCTCAAGAAGCTCATTAAATCTCAAGCAAGCATGATCCATCAAAGGTGAACATGTTTAGACTACCTGACGAAGGTGTAGCTTAACCACATTTACTTGAATGAAAGACTATCAAGCCCTAGATAAAAGAATGAAGCACATGAAGGTAAGAAATAAACATAACTCATCAAAGGTTTCACCAAAGCAATGATCTATCAAAGTCCTCCAACTCCATGCCATTAAAACAATTCCATGATCTCACTACCATTGTCACCATGAGAGTGTAAGCAACATGATTAAAAGAATAAACCATCAAAGATAGATAATTGACTCAACATTAATCATTTAAATACATGAAGATCCATTACAAAAGGCAAAATGCTCTAGACCATGAAAAGACCAAAGAATATACATTGTAATCCCCAAAATATAGCCTAAATTAGAACATACTTACAAGGGAGGGGCCTCATCACCTCCCTAGATGGAGGTTTAGTTAC
Organism: Cornus florida; assembly: GCF_030987335.1. Lineage (NCBI taxonomy): Eukaryota > Viridiplantae > Streptophyta > Magnoliopsida > Cornales > Cornaceae > Cornus > Cornus florida. The sequence continues at coordinate 29,539,251 of NW_026775580.1, read as the reverse complement.
CCATGGAAGCTTTAGAAGAAGGAAGAAGCTTGGTTGCAACCTCCATTTTCGAGCTCCCTTTCCTTGGCTTCAAGAACTCTATCTTTTTCCTCCTCTTTCTCTCTCCACAAATCTTCCAAAGATGAGATATGATCTTCTTTGTGTGGTTCCCCTCCTTTGTAGACATTCCTCTCTACCAAACAAGGCACAAAAAACCACCAAAAGACATCTCCAACCAACCCATAAAGATGGAAATCAGAGATGAGGGAAACAAGGTGTAAGTGGGCTAAAGTGATGGTTCCCGAAGAGTAATCTGCCCATAGTTCGAGCGCTTGAACTAAGCATTTCGAGCGCTCGAAGTTAGACCAGTAAACTCATTCCTCTTGACCTGTTTTGCACTACTTTGGTAGAACAGCCATAACTTTCTGCTCTAAACTCCAAATAATGAACCGTTTGAAGATTTGGAAATTTAATTTGAAGCTCTAAATATGTGATGTTTTAATGGAAGTCCAGTTCTCGAGTTTGATTGGTCAAAAATGGCGAGCAAATTCAGATTCCACTGTTGCCAGAATTTAGCCCTGAGCACATTGCTATTCAAAGATTGAATAAAACACCATTTTTGCTCCTTTTTGGCCAATGAACCTGAAAATATATAAAAACGTGCAAATAAAGATAATTTATAAAGAATAATCAAATAATGGATTTAACTAATGCAGCTAAGGGCGCTTGAATATGCAATATTCGGCGCTTATCACTAAATGCATTATTCCAGATTCATTTTACATGTATGATGTGTGGCCAAGGGCCACACACCTTTTCATTTTCATCTATGTACTTTGATTCCATGTTTTACATTTAAAGGCAAATTTATTGATATTAGAGGTTTGAAATGTTGTATTTTGCATTGGGTATGTATTGGGGCTGTAGGCCATTATAACACACCTAAATGTATATATTACATTTGCGTGTATGTTTACGATTGCACACAATACCCTTTTTGATGAAATGAACACTTGGAGTAGCTTTCATTTTCATTTTTTTTTTTGCAAATCTGGTCTTAAGGCCATTTTGGGTATTTCATTTAAAAAATAGGAACTTCTTTCAATATGGATGTATAGAAATCATGATTTTAGGAGGGGTCACTTTACAACGTTTTTTCAAAAATTGTCATTTAAGCCCTCAAAATCCCATTTGAATCTCAAAAATCTGGTGCAAGGTTGCTATTATTAGGATGCTTGCCGCGTGTACCAACGTGCATGCCCACGGGCACTGATGGTGCCCTTCTTGGCAGCCTTGATGTCCTACTTTCATTTGACCATACCTCCTTTGTCCGGACTCTAATCAAGTGATTCTTGAGTCTAAATTCATTAATTTTTTGTTATCTTTCCAATGGTGCGCACGGTGACACCCACTTTTGTTTTGAAATAACCATTTTACCCTTAAGGTTGCATTTATCCGTTTTTAAAACGTCTTTTTCGCATCTTGTTATCTTTTGAGTACCGTAGCTTTGTGGGAAGTTACGTTGGCGCCTTAGGGGTGACGTGCATCTCTAGTGACTTTGTTTTTGGGTGAAAAGACCATTTTTCCCTTAAAGCCATACTTGGTCTATTTCCTAACTTCCGTTTTCATTCCCGTTGAGTTCCGTGACCTTATAAAAGGTCACTTTAGCGTCTTAGAGATGTGTTATATCTCTAGAGACCTTGGTTTTGTCTCTCGCTTCTGCATTCAGGATCCCTTATCGGATCAACCTTCGGATCATCACAGGACGCACTGGCTTGTAAAACTAGGGCTGTCACATTATATATATATATATATATATATATATATATATATATTTTCATTTGTCTTTTACACATTGGTGAAACAACTCTTTTCATTTTTATTACAACATACCTTTTTTCTTTCTTTATATTTTTTTTATATATTGGTTGTCAAAATAATCAAATTCACCTGCTCATTTCAGTTTAACACAAAATAGAACAAGATTTCAAGTTTATACACCACAGAATACATATAAGTGTGAACATGTGCAAAGTGAAGCATTCTAGATATCAAAATCATTAAATAGTAATCATCCTGACAAAGTGGACAATAGGCCACCAATTGATTTTAAAAATTTTCAAAAATTCCCTTTTAACATGAATTCGGCATACAAGCCATCTTTAACCAACATCAGACTGAATATGGACATCATAGCATAACAATAAACTTAAACTCATGCCTAAGCAGTTAAAATGAATCCTCTTATGCATATTATACCATATTCTCAACAAAAATTCAAAATATCACTGTCTTACCCCCAAACTTAGTGTGCACATTGTCCTCAATGTGTAAAAATAAAGCAGAGTTAGTCTAATATTACCAAACTACACCGAACCAACAAAGATTTACAAGTTGAAGCCCAAGAGGGCAAAATAAGAAAATCACCCCCAAACTTGGTCCTTAGTACCTGGCAAAATAATCACACTCCAACACACATCAGAGTATCAAGTATATGGAGTAAACCAGATACATATCATCGAGTATAAACAAATATGACAATAATATCATCACAATGGCATTATAGGCAAAAGCATGCATCTATATCAATGATAATCAGTACAATGCTTTGAATAAAAGACTTAAGGCAGATATACAACATATGAAATGAATACAACAAAAAGGACTGCCCTAGTCAACACAAATCTGCCTATATATCAAAAACAAAACAGAAATAGCCTTAATGAGCTAATCTGCTGATGGAAGAACATCGGTAGAAGTAGAAGCAGTGCAGCGTAAGAGCTTGTCCAAAGTAGACTACTACATAGCTAACAAGCGCAAAATAGCCACTAATACCTGTGAGTGTGCAGTACATGCTTCTCCTGTCTCAGCTCTGGAGTCTCGCAACTCCGTCCTCAACTCTGCCTGACCAGCCTGCAACTATGCCACCTCGGCACGTAGCTCAATAATCTTTGCCTGAGAATAACTCCTAGGCTGCGTTACATAATCTGGCCGTCTTTGCCTCTGTACCTGGTTATCGGAGGCATCCATGTCCTCCTCCGAGCCATCACCATCGTCATCCTCCTTATCCTCATCCCCATTAGCAAGACAATCTAAACCACCAACAACTGCCTCCTCTGTATAGCCAGCTGGTATCTCTGCTTCGATAGGTGGAAAGGGAGGTTCATTAATCACATACTCAAGCCAGTGCGTCCTGTGATGAACCAAAGGTTGACCTGATAACGGATCCAAATGAGGAAGCGAAAATAGAAAAATAAGATCTAAGAAGTCAAAATGACCTTCATGAGGTCGTGGAACTTAATGAGAACTGATGCGGAAGCAAAGACCAAAAATATGACAAATAAGCCCCCAGGGGCAAAATAGTCACTTCTAAAAATTATGGACTCGGGTGCCACCGTGCACACCGCTGGAAGGACAAAAAAAAACTAATTAAGATGGACTCAAGAATCGCATGATTTGGAGTCCGGACGATGGAGAAATGACATGACGAAGAAAAACGAGCACTTAAAGCAAAAACGGTAAAATGGTAATTATCAAGAAGATCTGGGTGCAATCAAGCACACCATTGGAAAGATAGCGAAAAATTAGTCAAGTTCAAAAAAAAGTTCACTCAATTTAGAGTCCAGACGAGGGAGAAACGAGTGTTTGAAATTGTGACGTCGCGGCGGCCCGACGAAGGCCATGGCGCGCCCAGCACCCAGGCACTAGCCCACCGGCGCCCAATGGCGTGCACATGCTAACAACAAGAAGGAAAAAAAAAAAAAAATGTGAGTTCCAGAACTGAGGCTTGAAACGAAGGTCAAGACGAGTTTTTCTGGAAAAACACGAAGAAGAAACCCCCCCCTTAAAATCGAGTTTTCTACCCGACAACATGGAACAAAATGAAAAAAACTCACTATAAAATCTCCAAAATGCCCCTTGATCAGAACTGGACAAGAGGGCTAAAAGTTGCTACAGAATTTGTCAGCAACTGAGAGCAGAAACGGGCTAGTAGATAAATTTTTCTGGAAAAACACAAAGAGGAAACCCCCCTCAAAATTGAGTTTTCTGCATGACGCGTAGAGAATTAAAAAAAAAAAAAAAAAAAAAAAAAAAAAAAAAAAAAAAAACTCACTGAAAAATGTCCAAAATACCCTTCCATGAAATCTGGTCATGAAGGCAAAAAAGCTGCTACAATAGAAAATTAGAAGCTGAAACTTCACGAGGGATTTCCGATGCCAAGATGAAATTTTCTGTAAAAACACGAAGAAGAAACCCACCCTAAAATCGCATTTTCTAAGCGACCATGTCAAAAGAAGAAAAAAAATTGATTTGAAAAGTCTAGAAAGCCCCTAGATCAGATTATGCAACAAAGTTTCAAAATGAGTCCATAGGAGGCTCATTTCACCAAAGAAGAAGGTTTGCCCAGAAACGACCATGTACGCAAATGTAACTTACCTATTAGGATGTGCTACAATGGTCCATGGCTTAAAAATACCACTGATGCAAAATCCGACACCCCAACGGCCAAAAAGGCAAAAATGAACTGGACATGGGAAATTTGAAAACTAAAATTAACAAATGATTTCAAATTACCGTTTGGCCTTTGGCCACACTTCATACATGATTAATGAGACCCTATGAAAGAATAAAAATGGAATTCCCACACCCGATGCAAGCATAGTGAAGCAATGACTCGGCATTTTCCAATATTTTCATAAAATTTCATGAAGTTAAAAGTTACATAGAATACAATATAAATGTCATTGGGCTCCAGCCTCATCTCATACATGTCAAATACATTGAAAATAGTGTACTTATGTACATTTTACATATTTAGAATCAAAGAATATAAGTTTTGACATATGAGCTCCTAATAGCATTTCATACTAACATTTTTAAGAAAATGATACTTCAATTCTACAAAACTTCTATGGCATAGTATGCATCCCAAATCAAGGTCCCTATACCAGAAAAATGTCCCCACTACGTGGGTGAGTAACATAAAGCTACTCGTAGGAGATGAGCATGTATCGACCTAGCATTTTACAATTATATCACCTTAAGGTGAAACATGTCAAAAGGACTCATGCCACCAAACGTCTATGTTAAGTGAGACTCAGGGATCATCCTAAGCTACTCATGCAATTTAAAGTCAACAACGGCATACAAGTATACATGCTCAAGTATACTAAACAATGTTAAACATGTTATACAACATACAAGCATACATTTCCAAGTATACTAAACCACATTAAGACAAGTCATGCAATGTCTAAGCATATTTACACAAGTATGCATTTTATATGAAAATCTCGTAAATCAAGTATACCGACACAAGTATACTAAGCGAAGAGAGATACGCCTAAAACAAGTATACATGGCACAAGCATACTAAATGAAATCTAAACTCACAGAGCAAGCCTACAAGTTTAAGTACACTATATGAGATTTAAATGTACAAAACAAGTATACAGTTTAAAGTATACTAAACAAGATTCAAATATCCAAAGCAAGTATTAATTCTCAAGCTACAAGTAATCCATGATTAACAACTTGAAATTAAATGTGAAATCAAATAGTGGAAAGACTAGGATCCTTGGCTGTAGACCAATCGAGTTATTCCGGGTTACTAGCCCGCAAGGTACTACCTAGTGCGCACGTGTATAAGTTATTCCGGGTAATTACGACCCACAAGGTACTACCTAGCACTTCATATGACTTAGGAGACTCACGAATCCGTACTAGGGCCAAACCCTAGCCATTACATGAATATGATCCTTACAAGCCTCCAAAAATAATAAGTTCAAAACTTATGCAAAATCAATAAGTTAAACCAAACTTATACATCTCAAATAATGTCTTGGAATCAGTTTACATGCACAAATAAGGTTGAATTCATACAAACTATGTCCTAAAGTTCAAGTCTAAATAGCATATGATATGTCATGTTCTCAATATGCAATTTACATACAAAGCAAAAATATTTTACAACAACTGTGCCACATTACCATCCTAAGCCACAAATATTAAATAAGCTCTAATTTAGTAACTAGCTTACAAGCTACACAATTGTAATATTCTAACAAATTATATACCTACACAAGATATATTTAAACAAATCATGCAAAACAATGATATCATATATCATGCTAAGTCAAATTACCATCTTTAGAGGCAACAAGTACTAATTCTACCACAAGTTAGTAGCATGCTCACAAGGTAATTAAACGGACCACATTTCAATGGATTATTAACCTATTACATCCAATATCAATTTAAGTGACTAACACACTTAAAATAAGATTAATTAAGCTAATTAAATAATTTTTCTCTAGATTTTCAAACATATCCAAATGTCCTCAATTTAATATATGTTAAAGAACTTGCCAGGGCCTACTTTAATATCACAATACAAGTTGATTTCATGCTTGTTTCAACTATGTAATTTAATCTTTCACAAAAGATAAATATTAAATAAGTTTTGTAATTCTTACTCAAATGCTCCAAATTAATATATGTTACACAACTCACCAAGGCCTAATTTACTAGCATGCCACAATTTAATTCTAAACTATATATCATCATTAGAATTAAATCCTAAACAAAGAAAATAAATAAATTAAATTCTAAAAACTTGAACAAGGCATGCTCACAAGTTGTATATGCTTATAAAACAATCAATACAATAATAATATAAACCTAAAACATTCCCTACCTCAATTTGAGATGAGAATCTCAAAAGCCCACCGAAAAAAAAGTGCTCCAAATCCGACGATACCGAAGGGTTTTGTCGGGGACAACACAATCTACATGAACCTACATGAAGCTCCATCAAAATCAAAAATTGAATTCAAAGCTGAACTCAAAATTTGGCCAAAAATGGGTTCTAATAAGGGGGAAAGATGCGCGTAGTTAAGACAAACACAAAACGCGAAGGCACTTCGACTTTTTAACAAAGGGAAGAAGGTTCAAATGAAAGAAGAAGGGTGGCAGCCCCCTTGGGCTATCATAGAAGGTTCTGGTCGTGCATGGAGAGGGGAGAAGATGACTTTTTAATTTTAAGTCCCCCTATTTATAGAAAATCTCAAAAAGTGCCCCAAACGGGTCCCCCTAGGTCCGGAAAAGTGAAATTTGAGCAGACGCACTCAAATGGAAAAACTACATGAACAAAAAAGATTCAAAATGAGAAAATATGAACAATGGAAGAAACGGCGTCAAAAACTGAGTCCCGAGCAGAGAGTTAGGCCCAAAACAAGTTCGGCGGCAATTGGAGCCAAAAACTCTGAAACTGGAGAAAAATGATCAGAAGGAAATTCTATGAGTAGACGACTCGATAAAATGTGAAAATGAATCATGTACAAGGATCCAGGCTCCAGACGAGGTATTTTGCAATAACTTTCGTTAATTACAAATTGGCCCCTCTAAAAAGTGAAAACTGCACAACTGCCCTAGAATGAAAATATCTTCCAAAAGATATTTTCTTAGATACCCCTGAAATAAAATATCTTCAAAATATATTTACAAAAAATACCCCAAGAAAAGAAAATAATTCTAAAGAATTTTGCATCCATGCTCCTATGGATACCGGGAGCAACCAGAGTATTTTCTTGCAAAAGTAAAGATATGTATTTCGTGGAAACCACTTAGAATGAAGATACGTGAAGTCAAAAACCAACTCCAAACACAAAGAGTGAGGTTACGCCAACAAAGTGACAAACGGGAAAAAGACAAAATAGGGAAAAGGACAAAATAGGGAAAAAGGATGAAAATTGAATACTGTCAAAAAACGAAAAATGTAGAAATGACTCGGTTCTCAAAAGAAGTTGTCAATCCAAAGGAAAGAGTCTCAGAAACCATTTTTGAGCACTCGAGATGACACTAAGCGACGAGAAACTGAACTCAGAAAAGAAATTTCAACGAAAAAAATTCATCCATGAAATTCTGAGGAAAAAGAAAAGGAAGGAAATGACCGGGTCATTACAACCTACCCTCCTTAAAGAGATTTCATCCCCAAAATCAAGAACATTCCCAGAAGAACCAAAAAAGGACCGTACACAAGGTCACACGAAAGAACAGATCATAAAGTACCTAAGGACAACTCCAAAGGTCTCAAGATCAACGAAGAGACACGAAACCACGAACCATGAGACACTTCACCAACAAATTAACATACTAACCCAATGTCAACCATCCCAAGGAGATCAAGGCAACTACACATCTGATGAGCACTGAAAAGTACACTTTTAAGCCCCTTAAGCTTAAGTGTTCTAGGACCTTTATCTATCTTATTTTCCCGTTTTAGTACTTATTTGTGTTTTTGTCTATTTCAGGTCAATAATGTTAAAATGGGCTAAAAATGGATACTTAAGGCCATTTTGGAGTCAAACTAAGTCTTAGTGATGATCCGGAACAAAAAGAGGCTGATTTGGAGCAAAAGGAGGCCAATGCTGAAAAATTGCCAAGTTGGATCGATCCAACTTCTCTAATCAATCCAACTTTTTCTCTGATCGATCCAACTTTCTCTCTGATCGATCGAACATTGCTGGTAGCGAGCTGTCTTATTCCATGCGCACCTAAAAGTCCACCTATCACATAGTACGGGATTAAATATTTTTGGGGCTATATTCCTGACTTAGTGACTAAGAAAAGGACCTTCTATATAAAGGGAAGAGACCCATTTGTAAATAAGTTTTTTATCATTTTATTTCTAAATTGTAATTTTACTTTATCTCTCTAGCAAAGTTAAAGATTAGGGTTAGAAGAAAAGAGGTAAGTGGAGGCTCATCTCAAGAACACATCTCTAGACCCACTCTCTCTGCTTCTCCAGAGCTTCAAAGAAGAAGAAGAAGAAAAGGAAGAAGAAGATGGAGCCATATTTGGAGCTTGATTTCATGACCACATCCACATTCTCCATGATTAGCTAGATCTACACTTAGGGCTTGGATGAACCCTAAGTCTTGTGTAATCTAAACCCCTGTATTTCTATTTTTGGGTATTTATATATATTGTTGTGATTAGTGTTCTAGCCTTGTGAATTTAATGAATCTTGGTATATTTCTATGATTTCTATGGTTTAATTCTTCCTATTAATTCTCTAGTTTATTTACATGTCTATGTGTGATTAAATTGGGAATTATTTCTTACATAATTCATATGGATTAATTCTTTCTATTGATTCTCTATTTTAATTACATGTTGTCTTATGTGTTATTATTTGGGGAATTGATCTCTACACTAGATTCTCTATGTTGGTTGCATGTCTATGTGTGATTAATTAAGGATTTAGTGATGGCTAGACATGGGTTTTCATTGAATGGGTTTGTCAATTAATTTGATGGTTTATACTTATGCTTAATGGGTTGTTCTACAATTTAATTCATGCTTATAGGTAGGTAGACAGTCTATGCTTGCTTAGATATTCCATTGCTTATTATTGCAAATTCCATGATTCTCTAGATTGATGTGTGCTACAATTGTTGCTACTTAGATGGGTCATACTTAAAATTGATGGGTTGTGCTACACTTAGTTTAGGTAGACAATTCATACATAAATTAGATGGTCCATGCTTAATATTGCAAATTCCATGATTCTCTAGATTAATGTGTAGTACAATTGTTGCTACTTAGATTGGTTATGCTTAAAATTGATTGGTTGTGCTACACTTAGTTTAGGTAGACAATTCATACATAAATTAGATGGTCCATGCTTAATATTGCAATTGGTAGTCGCATTTTGTTCACAACAATGTATTTCCCATTAATGGAAAGCAAGTGGTTAATTACATGAGCTTAGTGGTGATTCCAACACCCTAAGACCTCTCTTTATATCTCTTAAATCCCTATCTCTAACTAATTTACTTTACTTGCATTTTAATTTCATTGCATCTTAGTTTAATCAAACCAATCTCTCTCTTGCGATCTTGTGATACATTAGAGTTGAAGTTAAATTCCAACACGTATAATCCCTTGGGACGATCCCTACTCACTCCTGCTACTTTAGTAGTTGTGTTGGTAGTGGTTTTTATAAATTTTAAACTTGACCCAAAAGGCTTTTCTTGAACCGCACATTCACTACATTATTTTGGCGTACAAGGAACGGCTTTAGTCATCAAATTTTGGCGCCGTTGCCGTAGATTAACGGTTTTGTTGGAATTAAACTAGACAATTGCTTCTATTTTTATTTTATTTTCCATTGTATATTCTTTTCTCTTGTTCTCATTATTATTTGTTCAATTAAGTACTTGACTACAAGGAAGGCAAACTTTGGAACTTGAAGCAATAATTGGAGCTTAAAGCTAATATTAAAATTGGAAGTTGCTTAAGGACCGTTGTGAGCAATTCTTAGAACTCTTGTATTTTAATTGTTTCACTTCTTTGAATGCTTGTGATAGCCCTTGTTGAGGCTCATTATATTATTTTATCTTTGTCCAAGCATAGGTCCTTGTTGAAGCCATTATTTGTTGCATTGGGGTTTTAATTGTGAATGGAGGAATTGTTTGATCTAAGTTTGGGGGGAAATTATATCCCTTTACCTTATGCTCCTCCATCATATTTTAATCCTTATGAGATTGAGACCAATTCATTTCATGCATCATCTTATTATGGACTTGATCACTCCTTTAATCCTTCTCATGACTATTACCCTCCACCACAATTTTATGAAGAACCAAATCTAGCACCTTCTAGGTACTCACCCGGATTTGAAGAAAAAATGTTAGCTTTACTTGATGTGCATATTTCACACACTTTACTTATTAATTCTCATTCTCAAACTTTAGCCAATCTAGAAGTTCAAGTTGAGCAAATTGTAAGTACTCTCTCTCGTCAAGAGGAGGAGGAAGAGGCAAATGAAAAAATGGCAAGAACTTCAATGTATATAGATGAGGATGATGAGTGTGAAGAGGATGAAATAAGTGAGCTAATGCCTAGCCCTCTATCTTGTATAGAGGAGGAAGTGGCAAGTGAGTTAGTGGCTAATCCAATAGAGCATAACATGATTAATGAGGACTTTCCTTGTTTTGATTATGATTTTATCTATGACATTGCTACTCTAGAGAGTAAGGAGATGTTGACCACACTTGAGGTAGGAGAGAAGGAGGAGGAATTTATTGAAGAGGGCCTTCCTTCTATTATCTCTAATAACCCTCTTGAGGAGTGTCTTTTTGAAATGTATAAAAATTGTGGTCTTGACTTTGAAAGCTCCAAAAATGAAATAAACTCTCTAATGAACTCCTTAGCTTACTTGGAAGGTGAGGAGATGGTTATTTTTGAGGAGGAGAAAAAGGATGAAGAGAAGGTATTTCTTGATATTCCAAATGAGTCTTTGAAAGACAACGCCTCACCAATTATCAAAGTGAATGATCATTTGGATGTGTTTCAAGAACACAACAAAGTGGCAAGCCCAACCATTATTGATTTTGTTTTCAAGACCATAGATGAAAGGAACAATATCATCTCTTTCATTTCTTTTCAAGTCATTCTTTTAGAGGATGATTTCATTGTCATAAGTGAGGCATCAAATGAGAAAAGTGAAAAGAGGATCAATAAGGATGTTTCATATCCGGTTTTTGATTCTTTTGATTAGTGAGTTGATCCAACATCTTGCTAGAGACGTTAAATACTAGTATTCGTAGAGTTTTCAAATCTATTCCTCTCCTATTTCTTTTTATTATTTATTTTTATTTTTCATTTTTGTGTATATTCTTCTATCCATTTTACAATCTCTATTTTTGTTACCATCATTGGGGCTTAGCATAGGGTTTTCTGCACTTTCATATTGAAAATTGAGCATTTTTCATAAGTTCGATCGATCTCAAATGAGAGTTCGATCGATCGAACTTCATTCCTACAGCAAACCTGCATCCAAATCACTCTTTGTCTCATCGATCCAAGAAAATCTACAGATCTTAGTTCTCAGTTAGATTGATCAGAAGACCTTCGATCGATCCAAACATCAAGTTCGATCGATCTTGAGTTTTAACACTTAGAAAAAATTTGAGCCTGCATAAACCTGCATATTTAAGCTCTCTGTCCCATCGATCGAAAATATTTCAAGATCGATCTGAAGTTCTTCGATCGATCCAACTTTATTATTGGATCGATCTTAAGTTCCAACACTTAGAAAAATTTTGAACCCAAAAATTGCATATTTTCACCTCTCTGTCAGATCGATCGAGTATTTTGTCAGATCGATCGAACATATCTGCAGGTTTTGAAAATTTATTTTTACTTTTACTTCTATTTTTATTTTTGTTTATATTTCAAAAATACAAAAAATATTTTTATTTTATTTTATTTTTATTTCCTTTTATCTTATTTCAAAAAAAAAAAAAAAAATCTAAAAATATTTTCTTTTCTTTATTTTGTTTTATCTTTCAAAAATTCAAAAATATTTTCAATTTTTAATTTTTAATTATCATAAAAAAAAAATTAAAAAAAAAAGAAGAAAAGAAGAAGACGGTTTTTCAAAGTAACATTCCGTCTTGTTAGAGACGTTAAACTTAGCACTTACATGACACATTGCGTCTTTTATCTTTTGTATAGGTCATGTTTATTTGCATTTTTATTTCTTTATTTTTCTTGCATTTTATTTCATTGTACATTCTTTCATAAAAAATAAAAAATAATAAATTTGCTATCTTTATTTCATTGCATTTTCATTTATTGCATCTTTATTTCTTTGTATTTTATTGTGTGTGTACATACTTGTTATGTCATTAAAAAAATAAATAAAATAAAATAAAATAAAAAATGAAAAACAAAAAGTAAGAAAATTTTGTATATATTTGTATTGTACATATTGTTTTTTATTTCTTGCATTGTACATATTCTTTAATTTCATTTTACTTTCTTTATTCTTCTTTTTATATTTTGTTCATACATTTTATTCTTTGTTTTTCTTGCATTTTGTATATATTTGCTTCATAAAAAGAAAAATGTAAAAACTTTTCACCATTGTGCCCTTATGTGTAATCATGCACACTTTATGCTTTAGCTAGGGCTTAATCTCATATCTCTTATCCATCTTGTGCTATATTGTCTTAGAATGCTTGGTTTACTTATCTTATCCCATTTGATATTTGATGTGAGTTTGCTAGTGTGGTTATTCAAGTAGGTTGTTTATTCCAAGTTTGGGAGAGACATCTTTCGAATTGGATCATTGCCGAGCTTCATGTCTTTATCACCACGGTATACTCTTTCTATCTTTTCCATTTTTCTCATTGCACATTGAGGACAATGTGCAGTTTAAGTTTGGGGGTAAGGTGTCTTGTTGCATTCTACTTAAAGTTGAACCTTAAATGCATGATTGAGATTTGAGATGCATATTAGCGATGATTTTAATCTTTTAAGAACTATATTGCTTAAAATTTAAAAATTGCTTGACTTGAGAGTCCAATACTCCTTGTATGCCTTGTGGATCCCATTTATGAGTAAATTTTTCAAAAGATTGATATCTTGCTTGCATTTGTGGTCTACATCATCTTGATTTTGTGATTGTTTTGAGATTCACTCTAGTCTTCTACACTAGCACAGGTGCACACTAGCATTCATTTGTGGGGTACATGCTTTGTTGATTATTAAATTGGTTATATCCTAATTGAGCTCGTAGTGCATTGAAAGCTTTCATTCTTGATAAAGGTGAATAACAACCTCTTTTCACCAAGTAACCGGGATTCTAGCCTCATCAAGCACTGAATTTCTCGTGCCGAAAGGTGGAGGGCCCAAACTCTAGGTTAATAATTGAATACAAAAAAAAAAAAAAAAAAAAAAAAAAAAAAAAAAAAAAAAAAAGATAGAAAAGAAAAAAAGAAATAGAAAAAGTTGTAAAAGTAATAAAAAGTGAGGACTTCTCCCAAATGGTGAGAAGTGGGAAATGATTAGATGGAGGTTGTCTTGATTTGTAGCCTAGTTGATTTGAGCTTGTAAGTCCGTAGGGGTGTTTGAACGCCTAATGCCCTAAAGCCGTCTGGTTTGGGAATCATTGACCTAACGCTCGACCTTATGAATTGCTAGAAAGCTTAATAGATCAATACATTACACCATACTTCCATCTTTGATCCTCAATTAAAAAAAAAAAAAAAAAAAAAAAAAAAAAATTTGAGTGAAAAGAATAAGCGCACCTAGATTAATAAAGCTTTTATAAAAGATCCACTTTTTGTCTTGATGATTGGTACTAGATTTGTATGCTAGTTTGAGGGTAAGGATGTGATTAATTCTTTAGTTGGCTAAGATAACAACATATTTGATGCCGGTCCACTCAAAAGGATTCTAGAGTTGTTTTGATTTGCATGATCATTTTCTTGATGTGTGGAGGACCATATTTGCTTCCTTGATGTTGAGATTTTGGGAGATTGTTTAAAAATGTTTGAAAAATTGCATACTTGAGGTAGTTTTCTCCCAATGCTTGTTTGCAATATTAGTGTCTCTTTTGAAAGAATGAACTTTATGTTTGTGGGTATCATTTCTGGAAACCTTCACGAGACTTTACTCGTCTTGTGACGGCTCAAGTTTTGTAAACCCGGTGCGTTAGTGATGACCAAAAGATGACCCGATAATGGATCCGAAATGCGGAAGTGAAAGGTGAAACAACGGTCTCTAGAGATATAATGCATCTCTAAGACACCAATGTGACCCTCAATGAGGTCACAGAACCCAAAGGAAACAAATGTAGAAGTGTCGTTTCAAAAACGGACAAAAGGAAACCTAGGGGCAAAATGGTTATTTTATAAAAAAATGGATTGAAGTGCTATCGAGCACACCGCTGGAAAGACAATAAAAAATTAATCATAATGGACTCAAGAATTTCATCATTCAGAGTCTGGACGAAGGAGAAATATCAAAAACAAAAATGATGTCGTGGCGGCCCGACGAGGACAACCCACCACTGCTGCAACTGAGAGTAAAAACGGGCATCTAAACGGACTTTTTTGGAAATACTCAAAGAAGAAACCCCCCCTAAAATCAAGTTTTCTACCCCAATAGTGAACGGAAACAAAAAAAAAAATGCATTGTAAAATGCCAGGAATGCCCCCAAGAAAATCAGGTCAAGAGAAAAAAAACCAATCCGAGCTACTGCCCAAGTTTTGGAAATAGGGCTTCAGGAGGTTTTAAAATTGCCTAAATTGAAAAGGCAATTTTAAAATACACCCACAAGACCTCCGGAAGTTTCGGACCGGTCGTGACGATTTTAAAAAAAAAAGTCGATGAATAATACCAACTACATTTGTACTAAAAATTTGCAAAACCTGGCAGAACAGATTTTCTGGAAATAAATGGATTTTTGAGGGCCAAGATGATGTTTTATGGAAAAACACAAAAAGAAACCCCCCTCAAAATCAAGTTTTCTACGTGACTCGCGAGGAAAAATAAAATAAAAAAATCATTTTGAAATACCCGGAATGCCCCTGTAACAGAATAGGGTCAAACAAAAAAAATATGCAACTTTAGGTTTTTGTTTCATCAAGGAAGGTATTGTTTGCCAAAGTGAGCATGCAAGTGTATGCAATATGATAAAATAGACATTCTACAATAGCCTATGGCCTCATTACAATACATTTACAACATTTGACATGTCAAAGCTCCAAGTTAGAAAAATTACATTTCATAGACAAATCATGAACATGCTAACACTTGCATGTGAACAAGAATGCTTCTAAAGAAGCTCAACTCAGCAAATCACCCAAGCAATTGCAATCTCCAATCTTGTATCCTGTACCTGAAATATGCCTCAGTATCGTAGGGGTGAGTAACATAAAGCTACTCATAGGAAATGAGCATGCATCGACCTAAAGTTTTACAAGTTGCATGATTTAATTATTGTGATTCATTCTACCTAACGTCTATGTCAAGGTGAGACTCAAGGAGCATCTTAGCTGCTTAAGATCATTTCTAGCATCAATCACCTCATTCATGTAATTTTAACAACATAGGGTCATGCTTACACAAAGCAACAACATAGTGGTTCTCAAGGTTATCAACTTGAAGTCTAAAATGCAATATCAACTAAATATAACAATTTAGCATAATTAGAATA
The DNA here is from genome assembly GCF_030987335.1 of Cornus florida. Taxonomy (NCBI): domain Eukaryota; kingdom Viridiplantae; phylum Streptophyta; class Magnoliopsida; order Cornales; family Cornaceae; genus Cornus; species Cornus florida. The sequence continues at coordinate 29,523,257 of NW_026775580.1, read as the reverse complement.
TCTAATACTACACATCAAGACATAGATTCTCTAATTATCAACTAGAAATCTAAAAGTGTGAAATCAACTAAATATAACAATTTAGTATAGATGTACTTAACAACATCAAATCGCCGATAGCCAAAACCACAAGTCACAATATAAACATGATTGCAAACTTGGAATTGAACGCGAAAACAAATAGTGGAAGACTTGGACATCACATCTCGGACTAAACCAAAAACAAATTGGTTATTCCGGGCATTAACCCGCTGGGAAGACCACCCTAGTGCGCACTATCTCAATTGGGGAGAACTCATACCTCCCGCACTAAAGCCGAACTTTAGCCATATCACAGTAACAATGTCCCAAGATTCCAAAATAAATAAGTTAACAACTTATATACGTATTAAACAGTACACGAAACTACCTTCATGCACAAGTAGGTTGTAACCACACAACACATGCTCTAAATCCACAACAACTATAGGATGACAATGTCGAATCTTCAGAGCGCGATTCGTTACGCGCTATAACAATATAATCCAATATTGAAACATAACTCATAAATCCATTATAAGTCAAAAGTCATGTTTTAAACATACTATCAATGTCAAATACTTGAGTTAATCAATAATACAATAGAAATGGAATTTAATCAATAAACTAATTAAATTCCCTAGGTTTCAAATCTCAATCAAATGGCCTCCAATTAATACATAATAAACAATATAGCATGGTCATTACACACACCACATCAAAACTCGATTAGGCCATAAGAACAATAAAGTGGAATTTAACTAAATCATGATAATCAAATCCCTAACTTCTAAAACAATTGCAAATGGTTCCAAATTAACATATGCTAGAACATAAGTCATAGTTATCACAATATCAAGTTAAACACTTAATTAGGCCAATGCAACCCTTAATTAGATTTTTATTAAAATCTCTAGATTTTCATACTTGTCCAAATGCTCTCAAATTAAAGTATGTTAAACAACATGCCAAGACATAATTTAAAAGCATATCACAAGTCAATTTCATGCAAGATACGGCCATGGGATTTAATCTTTCACAAAAGATAAATATTAAATAAAATATGCAATTTTTATTCAATTCATACCAATTTAATATATGTTAACAAACATATTAAAACATGATTTTCTAGCATGCCACAATTCAAATCAAAGTTATACATCATCATGAATTTTAAATCTTATACAAAGAAATAAAAATTACTAACTTTTTAAATTTGATACAAGGCATACATATAAGTTATATAATCATGAGAAATACTCAATACAACACATATAAAATCCTAAAATATTTTCTACCTCAATTTGAGATGAAAATCTCAAAAGCCACCAAATGGAAACCGCTCCATATCCGAAAAAACTTCTAGGTTTTGTTTGGGACTACACCGTGCACATAACCCCCAAGGAAGCCCCATCAAAATCACAACTCGACTTCAAACCCAAACTCAAAGAATGGTTAGAAATGGGTTTTAATAAGGGTGAAAGAAGCGCATAGTCAACACGAACACTAAACGCAAAGGCCCTTTTATATTTTGATGAAGGAATGAAGCTCAAAAGAGGAGAGAGAAGGTGGCAGGACCCCTTGGGCTGCCATGGGAGCTCCAGGTCGTGCATGAAGAGGGGAGAAGATGAAAAATGAAATATCTCACCCCCCTTTAATAGAAATATCAAAAAGTGCCCCGAACGGGCCCCGTCGGGTCCGAAAAAGTAAAATTTAAGCAAACACGCTCAAATGGCAAAACTTTGTGAATGAAAAATATTCAAAATGATAAAATATGAACAACGGAAGAAACGGCGTCAAAAACTGAGTCTCGAGCAGAAAGTTATGCCTAAAACAAGTTTGGCACAAATTGGGGCCAAAAACCCTGAAACTGGAAAATATCGACCAGGAGGAAATTCCAAGAGTACAAAACTCGACGAAATGTGAAAATGAATCCCGTATGAGGATCCAGGCTCAAAATAAGACATTTTGCAATAACTTTCATTAATTACACAATGGCCCCTCCAAAAAGTGAAAACTGCACTTATGGCCCAGAATGAAAATATCTTCCAAAAATATTTTCTTAAAAACCCCTGAAATAAAATATCTTCAAAAGATATTTATGAAAAATACCCCAAGAAAAGAAAATAATTTCAAAGAACTTTGCATCCATGCCACTATGGACACCGGGAGCAACCAGAGTATTTTCTTACGAAAGTAAAGATACGTATTTCATGGAAACCACTCAAGATGGAGATACATGAAGTCAAAAACCAACTCCGAACACAAGAAGTGTGGTTATGCCAACAAAGTGTCAAACGGGAAAAAGACAAAATAGGGAAAAAGACGAAATAGGGAAAATGACGAAAAGTGAATAGTGTCGAAAAACGAAAAATGCGGAAACGACTCGGTCCTCAAAAGAAGTTGTCAATCCATAGAAAAGAGTCTCGGAAATCACTCCAGAGCACTCGAGATGACACTAAGCGAAGAGGAACTGAACTCAGAAAGGAAAGACAACGGAAAAAAAAATATCCGTGAAAATCCGGGTCATTACACGTCCACTAGGGGTAACCTAGGGGTTTAAAAGGCTTGTTGCACGTGCTAAGTGCAATCGTGTTCCTAACGAAAGTGGCCTATCATTTCATTGCTTTCTAGTTATAGTTGTTTAGTTGTTCATTTCATTCCGTTACTTTGTAGTTTATTGCTAGGGACTAGCAATATTTAAGTTTCGGGGTGTGATTAGCACTGAAAAGTACACTTTTAAACCCCTTAAACTTGAGTGTTCTAGGATCTTTATCTATCTTATTTACCCTTTTTAGTACTTATTTGTGTTTTTGTCTATTTCAGGTCAATAGTGTTAAAATGGGCTAAAAATGGATTCTTAAGGCCTTTTTGGAGTCAAACTAAGTCTTAGTGATGATCCGGAGCAAAAAGAGGCTGATTTGGAGCAAAAGGAGGCCAATGCTGAAAAATTGCCAAGTTAGATCGATCTAACTTTTTCTTTGATCGATCAAACTTTTTTTCTGATCGATCTAACTTTTCTAATCAATCCAACTTTTTCTCTGATCGATCCAACTTTTTCTCTGATCGATCGAACATTGCTGGTAGCGAGCTGTCTTATTTTGTGCGCGCCCAAAAGTCCACCTATCACATAGTACGCCATTAAATATTTTTGGGGCTATATTCCTGACTTAGTGACTAAGAAAAGGACCTTCTATATAAAGGGAAGAGACCCATTTGTAAATAAGCTTTTTATCATTTCATTTCTACATTGTAATTTTACTTTATCTCTCTAGCAAAGTTAAAGATTAGGGTTAGTAGAAAAGAGGGAAGTGGAGGCTCATCTCAAGAACACATCTCTAGAACCACTCTCTCTCCATCCCTAGAGCTTCAAAGAAGAAGAAGAAGAAGAGGAAGAAGAAGATGGAGCCATATTTGGAGCTTGATTTTATGACCACATCCACATTCTCCATGATTGGCTAGATCTACACTTAGGGCTTGGATGAGCCCTAAGTCTTGTGTAATCTAAACCCTTGTATTTCTATTTTTGGGGATTTATATATATTGTTGTGATTAGTGTTCTAGCCTTGTGAATTTAATGAATCTTGGTATATTTCTATGATTTCTATGGTTTAATTCTTTCTATTAATTCTCTAGTTTATTTATATGTCTATGTGTGATTAAATTGGGAATTATTTCTTACATAATTCATATGGATTAATTCTTTCTATTGATTCTCTATTTTAATTACATGTTGTCTTATGTGTGATTATTTGGGGAATTGATCTCTACACTAGATTCTCTGTGTTGGTTGCATGTCTATGTGTGATTAATTAAGGATTTAGTGATTGTTAGATATGGATTTTCATTAAATGGGTTTGTCAATTAATTTGTTGGTTTATACTTATGCTTGATAGGTTGTTCTACAATTTAATTCATACTTGTAGGTAGGTAGACAGTCTATGCTTGCTTAGATATTCCATGGCTTATTATTGCAAATTCCATGATTCTTTAGATTAATGTGTGCTATAACAATTGTTACTACTTAGATGGGTCATACTTAAAATTGATGGGTTGTGCTACACTTAGTTTAGGTAGACAATTCATACATAAGTTAGATGGTCCATGCTTAATATTACAAATTCCATGATTCTCTAGATTAATGTGGGCTACAATTGTTGCTACTTAGATGTGTCATGCTTAAAATTGATGGGTTATGCTACACTTAGTTTAGGTAGACAATTCATACATAAATTAGATGGTCGATGCTTAATATTACAATTGGTAGTCGCATTTTGTTCACAATAATGTATTCCCCATTAATGGAAAGCAAGTGGTTAATTACATGAGCTTAGTGGTGATTCCAACACATTAAGACCTCTCTTCATATCTCTTAAATCCCATCTCTAACTAGTTTACTTTACTTGCATTTTAATTTCATTGCACCTTAGTTTAATCAAACCAATCTCTCTCTTGCAATCTTGTGATACATTAGAGTTGAAGTTAAATTCCAACACGTATAATCCCTTGGGACGATCCCTACTCACTCTTGCTACTTTAGTAGTAGTGTTGGTAGTGGTTTTTATAAATTTAAACTTGACCCAAAAGGCTTTTCTTGAACCGCACATTCACTACATTATTTTGGCGTATATCAAATGGCCTCGTCAACATTGAAACAAGGAACACAACCAGAAGCAACATTGCAGCACGAATACTGACTAGAACCCGCCCACAATGCACCTAAGGTGTGGTAACATCCATAGTGTCAAGTGCCTGCCCACACTCACATTACTAGCCAGGTAATGCAAGGTAGCATTGACGGCAACTAGGACTCACCCACACACAACCTGTACGGTAGTATGACAGTATAAAGGCCTAATTCCTCACCTACCCCCAACAAGCTTACTCGTGAAACCTATCGATACAAATGACATCAATGTCAAACAATCGTTACCAAAAGCACTACGGGAGCTAGGCATTCTGTGAGAGTTGCGATATGGTCCAAAATGTCCGGCAGGACCATTCTGGCCAATCCAAAACTCTGACAACAATGTCATAGGCACCGCTACGCTTAAGGCCTTAAATCCTCAATACTTGAAAAACTGATAATCCCAAGTCTCAAAAACACCATTGCCAACCACATCAGTCACGAATCTAAAGCCTGACAAGTCTATGCCCTCAAGCCAATGGATCGGACTTTACAAAATCAAACGATATCATCATCGCCCTAACTACAACGACTCCTAACAAGACAATGCACCCAAAATCCCCCACGTCATCCTAAAGCTGACCTACTACAAGGCTACGCCTAGGAATCAAGACATTGTATCAAGCTCACACACACAATCCCTAACAGCCAAAGTCACACAACCCTAGGTACAGTACAGGAATGATAAAGGAAATGAACTAATAAAGCAATTAGTCAAGCAACATACACGTATATATATACAAGTATACATTCACAAGTATACTAAATAGTACTAAATCCATGGTGAACAAGTATACAGGCTCAAGTATACTAAATCAAAATGAAATGAAATAAACAACGCGCAAGTATGCTAGGTGCAAGTATACTAAACGTAAATGAAATTCTACGAATAATTTCACAGAATCAATATCGCACCACACAACTAAACACATAATGTACAAGGGTAATCAAATATGCTACCTATCACATAGGGTTCAAGCATCAGAGACATACTACACATCACCTATGACGCTAGCATGACAAACAGATATAGTAAATGGAAAACACACCATCTATACCAGCACATAGCCATCAAATAGTCACATCCCCTAACATGTTTCTAAGGTATGCTCAAAACAATAAGGTATATAAACATGTAGGAATGACTATGCAAATAACAATCCTGCAAAATTATAAGCAATAAGGGATGAAATGCCTCTTGAAAGTACAAACTCACCGAAAGTGAATCCCCAAAACCTGGATGAGTCAAATCCCCCACCGCGAGGAAATGAATCATCTCTTAGAATGAACACTAAGGTCCTTGAAACAAAGAGCCTACAAGTCTTTCCCAAGACTGGCCCCAACACATAGTGGAATCCTAACGCCACACAAAACAAAACGACGCAATGGATAGTCCCAATACTAACCATTACATGACACTAACAAGAGAACTCAACTTAAGATGCCAACGAGTTCGATAAGAACTCCACAGGATCCTATCGGAACCCTAAATGCAAAATCTCAAGTCTCCAAGGGCGAAGGAGAGTAATTAATTGCACCAATGCAATTAATTACACGGGAACACTCACACCCAACCTAAGCTTGTAAGAGTTGTCCAAGGCAAGACAAGAAGAATTCCAGGTCAACACACCTATTAAATCCTTAACCTTCACTCTAAGAAGAAGAGACGCGAGGACCTTACAGTGAGGCTCACTAAAACGAATCTCCCAATCCCCAAGGAAGGACTCGAGTTAATCTGACTCATCGTTCTATGACGCTAGAAACAAGACCCCAATGATATCATCACATCAAGGTCACCACGAAACCCCAAAAGATGACGCCCTAGTATCAGTCTCAACCAACCAAGCTAAGACAACCTGCAATGCCTAAACAAGACATAAAATAAGCAGTTGTCACGTAATATAACAATAGACTACGTACTCACACAAGTAAAAAATAATCACATACGGCAAATCAATATAAGCATCATACAATCATGTTAAGAATAACAAGCACATGTAACACGCTAAGGCAAACAAGCATTACCATTATACAAAGCATACAAGCGTGAATCAACATGCTAAAACAGACAAACACATACAATATACTGAGACCTACAAGTATATACAATGTACTAAGACAGACTAGTACATACAATATACTAAAGCAAACAACTATATATATCATACTGAGACATTTAAAGAAACTTCTAAACATACGTCCACATAAGCACGTAAACATGTGATCACATTCAACATGTTATCAAAAGCAATTAAACACATAGAGTATGGCAACACAAGCATGATATGCACCCAAAACCCGTCGTCCTAAGGTTTTCAAACCTAGGAGCTCTGATACTACCTGTGACGACCCTGGTTTTTCAAGCTAGTGCGTCCTGTGATGAACCAAAGGTTGACCCAATAACGGATTCAAATGCGGAAGCGAAAACAGAAAAATAAGATCTAAGAAGTCAAAGTGACCTTCCATGAGGTCGTGAAACTTAATGAGAACTGATGCGAAAGCAAAAGACCAAAAATATAACAAATAAACCCCCAGGGGCAAAATAGTCATTTCTAAAAACTATGGACTCGGGTGCCACTGAGCACACCGGTGGAAGGACAACAAAAAACTAATCAAGATGGACTCAATAATCGCATGATTCAGAGTTCGGACGATGGAGAAATGGCATGACGAAGAAAAACGAGCACTTAAAGCAAAAAGGGTAAATTGGTAATTATCCAGGAAGATCCTGGTGCAACCGAGCACACCGTTGGAAAGGCAGGGAATAATTAGTCGAGTTCAAAAAGAAGTTCACTCAATTTGGAGTCCGGACGAGGGAGAAACGAGTGTTTGAAGTTGTGACATCGCGGCGGCCCAACGAAGGCCATGGTGCACCTGGCGCCCAGGCGCGAGCCCACCGGCGCCCAATGGCGTGCACATGCTGACAACAAGAAGAAAAAAAAAATGTGAGTTCTAGAACTAAGGCTTGAAACGAAGGTCAACATGAGTTTTTCTGGAAAAACACGAAGAAGAAACTCCCTTTAAAATTGAGTTTTCTACTCGACCGCGGGAAGAAAATGAAAAAAAACTCACTATAAAATCCCCAAAATGCCCCTTGATTAGAACTGGACAAGAGGGCTAAAAACTGCTACAGAATCTGTCTGCAACTGAGAACAGAAACGGGCTAATAGATGAACTTTTCTGGAAAAACACATAGAGAATACCCCCCTCAAAATTGAGTTTTCTACATGAATCGCAAGAGAAATAAAAAATAAAATACTCACTGTAAAATGTCCAAAATACCCCTCCATGAAATCTGGTCATGAAGGCCAAAAAGCTGCTACAATTGAAAACTGGAAGCTGAAACTTCACGAGGGATTTCCGATGCCAAGATGAAATTTTTTGGAAAAACACAAAGAAGAAACCCCCCCTAAAATCACATTTTCTAAGCGACCATGTCAAAAGAAGAAAATAAAACTAATTTGAAAAGTCTAGAAAGCCCTAGATCAGATTATGCAACAAAGTTTCAAAATGAGTCCATAGGAGGCTCATTTCACTAAAGAAGAAGGTTTGCCCGGAAATGACTATGCATACAAATGTAACCTACCTATTAGGACGTGCTACAATGGTCCATGGCTTAAAAATACCACCGATGCAAAATCCGACACCCCAATGGCCAAAAAGGTAAAAATGAACTAGACATGGGAAATTTGAAAACTAAAATTAGCAAATGATTTCAAATTACCGTTTGGCCCTTGGCCACACTTCATACATGATTAATGGGAACCTATGAAAGAATAAAAATGGAATTCCCACACCTGATGCAAGCATAGTGAAGCAATGACTCGGCATTTTTCAATATTTTCATAAAATTTCATGAAGTTAAAAGTTGCATAGAATATAATATAAATGTCATTGGCCTCCGGCCTCATCTCATACATGTCAAATACATTGAAAATAGAAAATAGTGTACTTATGTACACTTTACATATTTGGAATCAAAGAATATAAGTTTTGACATATGAGCTCCTAATAGTATTTCATCCTAACATTTTTAAGAAAATGATACTTCAATTCTACAAAACTTCTATGGCATAGTATGCATCCCAAATCAAGGTCCCTATACCTGAAAAATGTCCCCACTACGTGGGTGAGTAACATAAAGCTACTCATAGGAGAAGAGCATGCATCGACCTAGCATTTTACAATTATATCACCTTAAGGTGAAACATGTCAAAGGGGCTCATGCCACCTAACGTTTATGTCAAGTGAGACTCGGGGATTATCCTAAGCTACTCATGCAATTTAAAGTGAACAACGGCATACAAGTATACATGCTCAAGTATATTAAACAATGTTAAACATGTTGTACAACATACAATCATACATTTCCAAGTCTACTAAACTACATTAAGATAAGTCATGCAATGTCTAAGCATATTTACACAAGTATGCATTTTATATGAAAATCTCGTAAATCAAGTATACCGACACAAGTATACTAAGCTAAGAGAGATACGCCTAAAACAAGTATGCACGGCACAAGCATACTAAATGAAATCCAAACTAACAGAGCAAGCATACAAGTTCAAGTACACTATATGAGATCTAAATATACAAAACAAGTATACAGTTTCAAGTATACTAAACAAGATTCAAATATCCAAAGCAAGCATTAATTCTCAAGCTACAAGTAATCCATGATTAACAACTTGAAATTAAATGCGAAATCAAATAGTGGAAAGACTAGGATCCTTGGCTACAGACCAATTGAGTTATTTCTGGTTACTAGCCCCAAGGTATTACCTAGTGCGCACGTGTATAAGTTATTCCGGGTAATTACGACCCACAAGGTACTACCTATTGCGCACTTTATATGACTTAGGAGACTCACGAATCCGTACTAGGGCCAAACCCTAGCCATCACATGAATATGATCCTTACAAGCCTCCAAAAACAATAAGTTCAAAACTTATGTAAAATCAATAAGTTAAACCAAACTTATACATCTCAAATAATGTCTAGGAATCAATTTACATGCACAAGTAAGGTTGAATTCATACAAACCATGTCCTAGAGTTCAAGTCTAAATAGCATATGACATGTTATGTTCTTAATATGCAATTTACATACAAAGCAAGAATATTTTACAACAACTGTGTCACATTACCATCCTAAGCCACAAGTACTAAATAAATTCCAATTTAGTAACTAACTTACAAGCTAAACAATTGTAATATTCTAGTAAGTTATATACGTACACAAAATATATTTAAACAAGTCATGCAATACAATGATATCATATATCATGCTAAGTCAAATTACCATCTTTAGAGGCAACAAGTACTAATTCTACCACAAGTTAGTAACATGCTTACAAGGTAATTAAACGGACTACATTTCAAGGGATTATCAACCTATTACATCCAATATCAATTTAAGTGACTAACACACTTAAAATAAGATTAATTAAGCTAATTAATTAATTTTTCTCTAGATTTTCAAACATATCCAAATGTCCTCAATTTAATATATGTTAAAGAACTCACCAAGGCTTACTTTAATATCAAAATACAAGTTGATTTCATGCTTGTTTCAACTATGTAATTTAATCTTTCATAAAAGATAAATACTAAATAAGTTTTGCAATTCTTACTCAAATGCTCCAAATTTAATATATGTTACACAACTCACCAAGGCCTAATTTACTAGTATGCCACAATTTAATTCTAAACTATATATCATCATTAGAATTAAATCCTAAACAAAGAAAATAAATAAATTAAATTCGAAAAACTTGAACAAGGCATGCTCACAAGTTGTATATGCTTATAAAACAATCAATACAATAATAATATAAACCTAAGACATCCCCTACGTCAATTTGAGATAAAAAATCTCAAAAGCCCACTGAAAAAAATATGCTCCAAATCCGACGATACCGAAGGGTTTTGTCGGGGATAACACGATCTACATGAACCCACAAGAAGCCCCATCAAAATCACAACTTGACTTCAAACCCGAACTCAAAATTTGGCCAAAAACGGGTTCTAATAAGGGGGAAAGATGCGCGTGGTCAAGACAAATGCAAAACACGAAAACACTTCGACTTTTTACAAAGAGAAGAAGGTTTAAATGAAAGAAGAAGGGTGGCAGCCCCTTTGGGCTGCCATATCAGGTTCTGGTCATGCATGGATAGGGGAGAAGATGACTTTTTAATTTTAAGTCCCCCTATTTATAGAAAATCTCAAAAAGTGCCCCGAACGAGTCTCGTAAGGTCCAGAAAAGTGAAATTTGAGCAGACGCGCTCATATGGAAAAACTCCATGAACAAAAAAGATTCAAAATAAGAAAATATGAACAATGGAAGAAACAACGTCAAAAACCGAGTTCTGAGGAGAGTGTTATGCCCCGAACAAGTTCGGTGGCAACTAGGGCAAAAAACCCTGAAACTGGAGAAAAATGACTAGAAGGAAATTCTATGAGTACACGACTTGACGAAATGTGAAAATGAATCCCGTATGAGGATCCAAGCTCCAGACGAGGTATTTTGCAATAACTTTCGTTAATTGCACAATGACCCCTCAAAAAAGTGAAAACTGCACAACTGCCCCAGAATGAAAATATTTTCCAAAAGATATTTTCTTAGATACCCCTAAAATAAAATATCTTCAAAAGCTATTTACGAAATATGCCCCAAGAAAAGAAAATAATTCCAAAAAGCTTTGCATCCATGCTCCTATGGACACCGGGAGCAACCAGAGTACTTTCTTGCAAAAGTAAAGATACGTATTTCGTGGAAACCACTTAGAATAAAGATACGTGAAGTCAAAAACCAACTCCAAACACAAAGAGTGAGGTTACGTCAACAAAGTGACAAACGGGAAAAAGACAAAATAGGGAAAATGACAAAACAGGGAAAAGGACAAAAAGTGAATTGTGTCGAAAAACGAAAAATGTGGAAATAACTTGGTCCTCAAAGGAAGTTGTCAATCCAAAGGAAAGAGTCTCAGAAACCATTTTCGAGCACTCGAGACGACACTAAGTGACGAGAAACTGAACTCAGAAAAGAAATTTCAAAGAAAAAAATTCATCTGTGAAATTCTGAGGAAAAAGAAAAAGAAGGAAATGATCGGGTCATTACAGCCTAGTCATCGGAGGCATCATATCCTTCTCCGAGCCATCACCATCGTCATCCTCCTTATCCTCATCTCCATCAGCAGGACAATCTAAACTACCAACAACTGCCTCATTTATGTAGCTAGCTGGTATCTCTGCTTCGACAGGTGGAAAGGGAGGTTCATTAATCACATACTTCTCTCCTCGAGCCTCTGTTGTGACTCTCTATCACTCCTCTCAAATCTTATCATCCAAGACCCACTCCCTATGCCTCATTATGGGCATATGGCCCTAAACATTGCTCCACTACTGAGAGCAAAAAATAAGGAATATAGCTATAAATGCCTCATTCTGAGGCACCTGTATCCCCACAATCTCTATCAAATGGGTAATGAGTCGGGGAAATAAAAACCAGTGTGCAGGAGGGTATTTAGTATCTCCCATCTCATCCCAAAGCGACCTAATCTATGTAAATACAAGCCTAGGAATGGATACCCAATGGCCTACGTGGAACATATAAAGGACCTCAACCATCTCCGCACGCCGCACTATCTTGTGAATGATAAGGCGTGCATTGGTTATTAGGACCGTATCTAAGGACCAAAACCTGCGGGGAAGCTGCGACTTCCGAACCGCTTCCTGAGTATCTACATTTCTCCCCTGAGCCATGAATCGTATCATATTTACCCTAGTCTGGCCAGGGGGAACTGGTGTAAACTGCCCCTGAAGGGCCTCTGGGGATGGTGGTGGTAACCCATAGCTGCTGCTATAGCTGCACAGTCTACTGTTAGATCTTTGCCCTTAATAATGGCTGTGAAATAATACTCAACATCATTGGCATCATCACCGGCATGAAGAACTAAAGTCTGATAGAACTCCCGCACTAACCGTGAATAAGCTACAGCTACAAGGTGCCTAAGAAATCTGGATAGTTGGCATTCTCGTAGGGCCTCTACCACCCAGAAGGTATGTCGGTGTCTTGTGAAATCCGCGACGACAAAGTCCATCTTTATTGGACAGGACAAGCTCCCCGAGCATCTACTAATGCCTCAGTAGGAGTTTGGATAACTCTCCTCCTCGGTCCGCGAGTCGTCACTATGTAAATCCTCTAAAATAGCTTGGTAAATCAAAAATCTCAGCCCCAACCTCAAAATAGTAATCTCACCCCCCCTCCCCAAAGCTCACAAGAATTCTCTCTATAATAACGCACAAGCAACTATGCCTAAGAAATCCAAAAATCCTACTTAGTACCCTAAGACTCGAGCCTAAAATCTAGGGCTCGAGCTCTCTGCACTATATAGCTCGAGTAGAAAAATGGAATGGCTCGAGCTTTCTACAAGAAATAGCTTGATCCAGATGAAGAAAACTCGAGCTTTTTGGGTTTCAAACTATGCCAAATCCCCTCCAAATCAATCCAAACTCTTCCAAATCAGCACCAACTCCTCCACAAACATCCCAATCCTCCAAACACAGCCTAAATTTCACCCAAAACTTTAAAATTCCTCAAATCTGTGTTCGTAAAATCGAGTTTAGATTCAGAATTTTTGTGAATTTATAGAATGATTTGATGTTATATAGATGTTTTAAAGGAATAATAGAGGGTTTTAGAATGATTTGGAGACAAAGACAAGGCTTATATACATATTATATATATGTATGTACATACATACATATATATAGAACCGAAAAGAGGGAGAATTAGAAGCCTTACCTTAGCGAGAATAATGCCTGAGATGATGAGGAAGATGATTGATGAAGATTTAAAAGGTTAGGAAAAGAGAGAAGGCACAGAACAATGAAAGGCACAAGGGTAAGATAGTGAAATGAAGCTCAAAATGAGGGTTTTCTATCATTTTAAAACGCAGGGCTAGAGCCGAAGGATTTGGGCTCGAGCTATTACCTCTGAAACCCTAAAGTTGGCAATGCCAAATGGCTTGAGCACATGCCATGTGCTTGATCTCTCTGAGAGCTTGGGCTCGAGCCAAAAAATCTTGGCTTGAGCCATTGAGGCAAATTTTTTATTTTTTAATTTTTTTAATTTATAAATTAACCTAAGTCTATCCTAAGCTAAAAATAAAAACAAAAATACTTAAAGTAAACTAAAAACCTAGAAAATAAAATAAAAATCTAGAAAATAAAACAAAAAACAAATAAAAAAAGAAAAATAAAACAAAAACAAAAACACACAAAACTAAAGTACAACATACAAGTGTTAAGTTTATCATCGATAGCTCGACAACAATACTAAGTTTAACATCGCTAGCTTGATAGCAGTGCTAAGTTTAACGTCGCTAGCTCGACGATAAACGACCTCTCTAGTCCAAGTAAATAGGATCATGAAGCTCTATGGTCTCCACTGTGCCTCTCTGCACACTACCCTCTATGTAGGGTTTTAGTCTCTGTAATACCCTTATATTTTAACGAATTATTTAATTAAATTAATTGTCTTTAAATGAATTTAATGAATTTATTTGTTTTAAATTAATTATTTGTTTACTTGTTTATTTGATTTATTGGTATGATGATGTGCTTGATTGTTGATTGATTTGTTGGTGTGTTGATTTATGCATGAGTATATATATATATATATATTATGCATATTAAATGGATTATATATATATAATTATATAAAGAATTATATATTTATAGTAAGTGTATATGTATAGGACTATATGCATATATAAGATAAGTATAGTTAAAAAGGATTTATAAATATATATTACATAATATATATATTTATATTTATATGTTTTATGTATATTAATATAGTTAGAGTCCTACGTGGAGGAGGATTGGCAATATATATTATTTATTTTTTATTGGGTGAGGAATATATATATATAATAAGTAATTATATATATAATATAATATATGTGAATATATTTTATTAAGATTATTATTATTTTTATTTGGATAGTCATACTAGGAATAGGATTAGGGTATTAATATGTTTAAATAGACACATAAGGTTATATTGTTAAAAGGTTTTTCACGTTAGAAAAAAATAAGAGAAGCAGAGAAAAAGAAGAAGGGAAGGCTGACAAAGAAAAGACCGGATCAGAGAAAAAGGACGTCGGATTTGGAAGAGACAACCAAGGTTGAAGCGTCGATTTCATTTCGAAACCTTCAGGCAAGTTTTTTTCTAACTCTCCTTTTAGAACCCATAAGTTTATCACCTTGGGTATCAAAATCTATAAATTAAATTAGCATGTTAATCACCTAGACATAGGATAAATGCATGTGAAGAAATTAATTAGAAGAAAAGGAAGAATACTTCTTTAATTAGGAAACTTTCTCCAATTCCCATTTTAATATTCTGACTGTATCTCTTTCCTTGAGTGTCAAAATGGCTCAAATCCTAAGTGCTTGAATGAAAATTCGATTATCTACAATTTTGTATTTCACGAGAATTTCGTGAAACGGATGTTTACCTTGTCAAAATTGAGTTGGAAGACAATACGAATTTTGTATATGTATATATCTTATCCCATAATTGTTTTAACCAATTTAGATAATTTGTATTGGTTGGGTGTTGACCAAATAATTCGTAATATTTATATTTAATGTGTAATATGTTATTTGGACATTGCTAGATTGTGTAACCTACGTGTTATGTACGCCTATATGTTATACTGCCACACATAAATAAATAAATATAACCTAATCAACTAGTAAGTTGTTCATTGATATTTAACATGTTTATATATGTGATGGTGGTGTTGATGAAATCATAATTGGTTGTTTATTTAAATTAATTATATGCTTATAACTTGCATGGAGTGCCTAAGTATGATTCATTTCATAGTTAATTGTAAAGTTTGATACATGGTTAAATTGAAGGTATGGATGAGTTGCTAAAAGCATAAATAAATTGTCTTATTAATTGTATGAATAAAATACATACATATGAAGTATGCATGAATTACTAATTAATAGTATGGATAAAAACATACTTTTGGAGGCATGGATGAGTTGCCAAGACATAAACAGATTGTCATTTAACAGGCATGGTTGATTAGCCAAAGTATAAATAAATTACTTATGGAGGCATGGTTGAGTTGTTATAGTATAAATAAACATACTTCTAGAGGCATGGTTGATTTGCCAAAACATAAATAAATATTTGTGGAGGCATGGATGAGTTGCCAAATTATAAATAAATTGTTAGGTAAGTTAGATGATTAAATATACATCTATGGATATTGTGTTTATAAGTTAGAGGTGATAATTATTCTTATATTGGAATAAACTAATGTTTAAAAGATAATATATTATTTTATAGTATTAATAAAATAATATTAGCGAAGGCATGGAGGAGTTGCCAAAGTATAGATCTTTGCTACATAATCTTTATAAATAAAATTATACATTGGTGGATATTGGGATTTGGGTTAAAGGAAAATATTCCTTGGATTATTATTTTTTATTTAAATGGTTAAATAACTGTTTAAATATGGAATTTAGGTTTAAAAGAGTTTTTTCTTAAAAGTAGAATGTACTTGATAGTTAGTTTAAATATGGAGGTAGTTTTATCATTGTTTATGATCTTGGATTTCAAGAAATATATGAATGAACATGTTCTTTATATATTATATATGTATTAAAGATTAAAACTTTAATTAGGATGATTTTGGTTAGAGGTGTTTTATTTATTGATTTTCAGAGGCTTGGTAGAGGGAACTTGCTCGTGGGTCTAACCCACGATTTATTTTTTCAAGTTATTAGAAGTTCCAGTCTCGAGGTTGAGGATCCGCAGTTGAGAGACTGTCATTCATCTACTCATCTTGTTTACTTTTTAGTATTGTTATTTATTGTTAAATATCTGGTGAATTAATAGTTTATGGTTTAGGGGTCTTTGACTTATAGGATTCCCGAGTTGTATTTTAGAATTTTAAATGCATGGAATTTATTTTTGTCAAGTAAGTTTTATTTTATTAATAGAATTTCGTTCAACGATTTATTCATTCTTTTTATTCTTCTTGTATTCTGTGTTCGTTTAAATACTAAATTGTTTTGATATTCTCGTATTTTCGGGTGTGGGGGTGGCCAACCTACACGTGAAAATTCGGGGGTATCACAATCTCTGTCCATTGACCTTAGATAGTACTCCAGTCTTAGAATCTTGTATCTCTATCGCACTGTGGGGCACAACAAATTTAACCATGATATTTTAAAGGATTTATTAATTGGGATTAATTACTTTTATTTTATTTCAAAATGATTTGTTTGATTTAATTAAGATTAATTGCTTTTAATTTATTTTTAAATGATTTGTTTCAGTTAATTGAGTGCTTAGATTAATTGTCTTATTTTAATATATTTTCCTTTATCGAGTTATTTATTCTTTTTATTTAATTTTTGTACTCTGTGCTTGTTTGAAATACTTTAATTGTTTTGATATCCCCTAGTCTTGTGCGCGGACTTGATCAACTCGTGTTTAGAAATTATGGGGTATCACATGCGGACCCTCCTAACGTGACCTGAGCTTTCCAAGAAAAAGTTTCAATTATGTATTAAACAACCAAACTCTTTGCCCGGGCTCAAAAGTCTTATGTAATATGTGCCTGTCATGGAATGCCTTGGTCTTTGATTTATAGATCTTAGCACTCTTGTAAGCATCATTACGTAATTCTTGAAGTTCAGAAAGTTGAAGCTTCCTATTAGAGCCAACAGAGTTCAAATCAAAGTTGAGCTTTTTTATGACCCAAAAAGCTTGATACTCTAACTATATAGGAAGATGATAACCTTTACTATAAAGAAGAACGTAAGGTGACATGCCAATCGGAGTCTTAAAAGCTATTTGGTAATCCCACAAATCATCGTTCAGTCTCAAAGACCAACCTTTATGATCTAGCTTAACCGTTTTCTCAAGAATGTTCTTAATTTCACGATTAGATATTTTAACTTGGCCACTTGTTTTGGGATGATAGGGAGTAACAACTTTATAAGTGATGGAGTATTTGAGTACCAAGGTACGGAAATACCTATTACAGAAGTGAGCACCTCCATCACTAATAATAGCTCGTGGCATACCAAACCGACTAAAAATGTTTGTTTGAATTAACTCAAGTACGAGTGCGTGATCGGCAGTTTTAGTAGCCAATACCTCAACCCATTTAGACACATAATCAACAGCTACAAGAATGTACTCATAACTGTGCGAAGTAATAAAAGGACCCATGAAATCAATAACCCAGACATCAAAGACCTAAATAATTAAGATCGAAGTCAAGGGCATCATGCTCCTTCTGGAAATCGACCTTAACTGTTGACATCGAACACATGACCTACAAAACATATAGGCATCCTTAAAAAGTGAAGGCCAAACATTGAAGGATTTTAGTTGCAGTTTTCTTTGAACTGAAGTGACCCCCACAAACAAGAGTGTGACAGAAGGTCAGAATACTATGAAACTCACTCTTGGGAACGCACCTATGAATCATTTGGTCAGCACAATATTTAAAGAGTTGGGGATCTTCCTAGAAGTACGTCCTAATTTGGGAGAACAAACAATCTTTTTCCTACTTTGGCCAATGTAAAGGAATTTTTCCAATTGCGAGATAATTAACAATATCAGCAAACCAAGGCAAATTCTTATGAGAAACCCCAAACCTTTGCTCATCTAGAAAGGAATCACGAACTGGAAGTGAAGTTGAGGTATCTTTAATAAGAATTCTAGAAAGATTGTCAGCCACCACATTCTCTGACCCTTTCTTATCTCGGATTTCATAATCAAACTCTTGAAGCAAGAGGATCCATCGAATTAAACGAGGTTTGGTTTCATTTTTAGACAGAAGATGTCTCAAAGAAGAATGATTAGAGTACACCGTTATCTTAGATCCTAATAGATATGATCTTAATTTATCCGAGGCAAAGACAACTGCAAGTAAATTGTCGCGCCCGGATTTTTCCTTGCCTCTATTAGGGTTATACTGAGCACTTATGGGTTAGCAAGTGGGCTTAATGCGACAGAGTGACTATGTAATGACCAGGTCATTTTCCTTCCTTTCCTTTTTCTGAAATTTTACGTATAATTTTTTTTTATTTTATTTATTTTTTATTTTTTTATTTTTTTTTCTGTTTAATTTTCCTTTCTGAGCTCTATTTCTCGTCGTTTAGTGTCATCTCGAGTGCTCGGAAATGGTTTCTGAGACTCTTTCGTTTGGATTGACAACTTCCTTTAAGGACCGAGTCATTTCCACATTTTCACTTTTCGGACACTATTCATTTTTCGTTCTTTTCCTATTTCGTCCTTTTCCCTATTCTGTCTTTTCTCCATTTGTCACTTTGTTGGCAAAACCTCACCTTTCATGCTCGGAGTTAGTTTTTGACTTCATGTGCCTTCATCCTTAGTGGTTTCCATGAAATACGTATCTTTACTTTTGTAAGAAAGTACTCTAGTTGCTTCCGGTGTCCATAGAGGCTTGGATACACAGTTCTTCATAATCTTTTTATTTTCTTGGGATGTTTTTCATAAATATCTTTTAAGGATATTTTATTTCAGAGGTTTTTAAGAAAATATTTTTGGAAGATATTTTCATTCTGGGGTATTAGTGTAGTTTTCACTTTTTGGAGGGGTCATTGCGCAATTAATGAAAATTATTGCAAAAATATCTCGTCTAGAGCCTGAATCCTCGTACAGGATTCATTTTTACATTTTGTTGAGTCGTGAACTCTTAGAATTCCGTTCTAGTCGTTTTTCTCCAGTTTCAGAGTTTTTGACCCCGATTGCCACCGAACTTGTTTGGGGCATATCTCTCTGCTTGGAACTCAGTTTTTGACGTCGTTTCTTCTGTTATTCATATTTTCTCATTTTGAATCTTTTTTGTTCATGGAGTTTTGTTGTTTGCACGTCTGCTCAAATTTCACTTTTCCGGACCCGGCGGGGCCCTTTCGGGGCACTTTTTCAGATTTTCTATAAATATGAGGTCTTAAGAGAAAATATCAGATTTTTCTCTCTCTCTCATCTCTATTGGCCGGCAGCTATTTCAGCAAAGGGGCTGCCACCCTTCTTCTTCATTTTCTAGCCACTTCCCTCGAGTGAAACATCGTAGTGCCTTAACTTTTAATGCTTATCTTGACGACGCGCATCTTTCACCCTTATTAGAACTCATTTCAGACCATTTCTTGAGTTCAGGTTTGAAGTCAAGTTGTGATTTTCATGGGGCTTCCATTAGATTCTTGCTCATCGTGTTGTCCCCGACAAAACCTTTTGGTATCGTCGGATTCAGAACACTTTTGTTTCGGTGGGATTTTGAGATTTTCATCTCAAATCGAGGTAGGGGGTGTTATAATTTATATTCTTGTTATATAGTATGATATTGATGCTAATACAACTTGTTTACATGCTTAAATATAAAATCTAGAGATTTTATTGTTAAATTTTCTTGAATGAGATTTGATTTTCCCGGTTGTCCATAGTTTGTTTTAAACATGTGGCATGATAGAATATTACCCCTTGATATGGTCATTGACATATATTAAATTTAGAGTATTTGGACAAGTAATGAAGTTTTTATTTAATATTTATCTTAAGTGAAAGATTAATTCATGTGGCCTTAACTAGCTTGAAATCAATATGTGTTAGCATATTATATTAGTCCCTAGCATGCTCTTCAACATAGATAAAATTGAGAGAAATCGGAGATGTTTTGAAATCTAGTAATATTTAATTAATTTATTCAGAGTGTACTATTCAATCCATTGGAATTCTGACTTAATATTCTTGATATGCATGTCATATTGTTTCACATATATTAAATCCAGAATATTTGATTAAGTTTTGAAACTATTCATTTATTATTTTTCTACTATTAAGGTTTAATACTCATAGCCGTATCTTGCATGGAATGTACTCATATCGTATCCTTAAATCAAGTCTTGGCATGTTGTATAACATACTTTAAATTGAGATCATTTGGATGAATTTCAAAACTTAGAGATTTTAATTAAAAGGATTAATTAAAATCAATTCAGTGGCTCCTAGGTCTAGATTAAGTTTCTAACTTGGCATTCATGATTTCCATGACAAGTTCTTTCACGTGTATCAATTGAGAATAACTGGATAAGTTTTGAAACTTATATTCTATTATTTCCTTTATATGGGACTTAATTCACATGGCTGTATATTGTATGAAATGAACTTGTAACTTGACATTAGACTTGTCCTTGACATGATCCTTGACTTATCTTATAATCTTGACAATTTAATCCCTTAAGTAGATTAAATTTTCTTATATGCTTCCATCGCATTAATCATGCTTTGATATTGAACTCGTGTGTGACGACCCTGGATTTTTCAACCCAGTGTGTCCTATGATGACCCGAACCGGATCCAAGATGCGGAAGCAAAAGAAGCAAAATGGCCTCAAGAGATATACGCCATCCCTGGGTACCACGATGACTCCCTATGAAGTCACAAAATTCAAATGAATAAAGTGTGGAAGCAAAACAAAGACAAGTCCTTAGAGATGTACGTCATCCCTAGAGTACAAGAATGGACTCTCAAAGAGTTTCGAGACTCGGAAACAAAATGAAGAGAAGGGCATCAAAACCCTACAAGAGAAGAGCTAGGGGTAAAATGATCATTTTACCCTAAGAGGAAAGAACTTAACTTTCAACAAGTCAAATTAGCTCTAAAACATCCTAAAACATCCTTTGGTAACTTCACATGAAGTCCCAAGGCCAAGGGAAGAGAAATCCCAGATGAACCCTATCCCGGTTCAAACCAAATCCGACACCCTCTCACTAAAATAAGGATATCTTGAACTAGGAGAAAAATATGAAACTTAAACTGGCACCATTGGAAAGACAACAAAAAATTAATGAAGTTAGACTCAAGAATCACCTGGTTCGGAGTCCAGACGGAAAAGATATCAAGTCCCGAAGTCGAAGGAAGGAAAACCCTATCCCGGTTCGAACCAAATCCTGACACTACTTCACTAAAACATGAATAACTTAAGCTAAAAATGGAATATTAAGCTCTAATTGGTACCATTGGAAAGCTTATTTTGACACGGTCAGTTTAGACTCAAGAACGGACCAATTCGGAGTAAAAACGAGTGAGATATGGCCCGTTGAAAAAACGTGTCTGGAGTAGGAACAGTACCCACGGAGGCCCACCAAAAACCTGCGGGGGCCCGCCAAATGCAGCAGTAAGCCGTGGCCGCCCACCAAATGGCTGCGGGGGCCCGCCAAATGGGGCAGTGGCATGGGCTAGAACCTCAAAAAATGCAGGAACAGTGTTTTTAAAAGCAAATTGAACTTATAGCGCGGTTTATGAGGTCAAGATGACATTTTTCGGAAAAATACGAAAAAGAAACTCCCCCTAAAATCACATTTTCTATGTGATGGAATTTAGAATGGAATTTATTTTCCAAAGAAATCCCCAAAATGCCCTTAGATCAGTTTAGGCTCAAAATGGCAAAAATGCAACTTTGCACTAACCATACATTTGACCCCAAATGCACTTCTAGGCTGAAATGAATATGCACGCAAATATCATAAGTGATATTGAGCACGCGGGAATGGTCCGTGGCTCATGAAAATGGCTAATACAAAATCCGAACCCCCCCCCCCCCCGCGACAGCCAAAAAGGCGAAAATGAACTTAAAATGGAAATTTTGAAAACCAAAATTAACAAATGATTGAAAATTACCATTTGGCCCTTGGCCACACTTCATACATGATTAATGAATGCTAATTGATGAATCTCATACACAATGCACACTCCGATGCAAAATAACATGCTAAAATGCAAAATTTTCATATATTCTCATTAAAGGGAAAAATTTAACATCCATGACATATATGTGATTTCAAAAGAAGTTTGGCCCTTGACCTCATGTCATATACATAAAATGAGAATCAAAAAGTGTGCTTAGGCACACACTAAAAGTTTAGAATCAAATATACACATTTGACAAATAAGGTTCTAAATGGCATTCCAAACCAACCTTCACAAAGATGGAAACCTACAAGTCCACAAACCATCCAAGCATAATGAGAGTCTCAACTTTAATTCCTGTACTTGAAAAATGTCCCCACAACATGGGTGAGTAAAATAAAGCTACTCGTAGGAGATGATTATGCATCGACCTAACTTTTTACAATTTTATCACCTTAAGGTGAAACATGTTAAAGGGGCTCATGCCACCTAACGTCTATGTCAAAGTGTGACCCAGAAAACATCTTAAGCTACCTAAGATTATTTCTAGCATGAATCACATCATTCATGCAATTCAAGTAACATGGGAGTATGCTATATAAAGCAACAAGACGTAGATTCTCAAGGTCACTAACTTGAAATCTAAAATGCTAAAACAACTATAGTGGATCATGCCACCTAAAGTCTATATTCCAAATGAATCTATAGGATCATTCCAAAGTCACATGTGAACAACAAAGCACAATTCACAATATCTACGCAATTAACCAACATAGAAGCATGCTACACAAGTATCAAGATATAGATTCTTAAGGTTACCATCTTGAAATCTAAAATGTAATAACAACTCAATATAACAATTTAGTACAATTAGAATTTCTAATACCAGACATCAAGACATAGATTCTCTAAGTTATCAACTTGAAATCTAAAAGTGTGAAAACAACCTAAATATAACAATTTAGTATGGATGTACTTAACAACATCAATGGCCAATAGCCAAAACCACAAGTCACAATTATGCGTGATTGTCAACTTGGAATTGAATGCGAAATCAAATAGTGGAAGACTTGGACATCACGTCTCGGATTTCCGCCGAGAACAAAAATGGTTATTCCGGGCATTAACCCCCTGGGAAGACCACCCTAGTGCGCACTATCTCAATTGGGGAGAACTCATACCTCTCGCACTAGAGCCAAACTCTAGCCATGTCACTTGTAACAATGTCCAAAGACTCCAAAATAATCAAATAAGTTCACAACTTATACGTAATTTATATAATGCAGAAAAACCACCTTCCATGCACAAGTAGGTTGAAACCACACAATCCATGCCTTAGAGTTTCAATTCAAAAATGACATATATAATGTCAATTACAATTTATGCAATTCATTACACATGGCATCAATATATTCTATGAAGAAAACATGTTCTTATGAATATAAATGTAACAACAAAGTTGTTTAATGCTCAAAACACAACAAAGTGAATACATAACAAGTTCAAGTCTATGATTTGAATATAGAAACAACTTCTAAAATACCAATAGATCCATGGAGCCATTAGATAGAATTTAATTAAACAAGATAATCAAATTCTCTAGATTTCAAATCAAATTCGAATAACTTCAAATTAATATATGTTAAACAACATAGCATGCTCATTACATATATCAAATCAAAAGTGTCAAATGAGCAAGATAGTATCTTATAGAATTTAATTAATTTAAATTAATCAAATCTTTAGATTTCAAAAGTTATTCAAATGATCCCAAATTAATATATATCAAGCACCAAATTATGGTCATACCATATCTCAAGTCTAAAATGGAATACAAGTAAAATACAATTTATTATAATTTAAATGAAATTAAATCCATTTAATATCTAGATTTGAAAACTTATCTAAATCATTCCAAATTAATATATATTAAAGATTAACTTATGGCCATGCAATCTACCAAGTCTAAAATGAGTTATATGCAAGATATGATAAATCACTAATTTCTTAAATTAACAAAAGACATGCATACAACTTATATAAGCATTAATAATATGCAAGAAACAAAAATATAACCCTGTAACATCCCCTACCTCATTAGAGAAGTGTCTCTCTAGAATCTAAGGCAAATCAATACAAAATGGTAAACCCTTCAAGGATTATAAAGGGAAGGATGAGGGGACAAAAAGTATTCCCAAGTTCAAGCTTGGAAATCAATGGAAGGCTCTCAAAAATCAAGGTTAAGA
The DNA here is from genome assembly GCF_030987335.1 of Cornus florida. Taxonomy (NCBI): domain Eukaryota; kingdom Viridiplantae; phylum Streptophyta; class Magnoliopsida; order Cornales; family Cornaceae; genus Cornus; species Cornus florida. Next base: position 29,498,543 of record NW_026775580.1, on the reverse strand, counting down.
CCTAAGGCTTCAAGCTCTATCCATGGAGGCTAGGGTTTTTGGTGAGGAAGCTAATGACATAGTGTGAAAAAGTGTGAGTGGAGGAATTAGAAATCCTTGACTCACTAGGTGATCTTACACCATGGTCAATACACACATCCATGGTCAATTGGACAAAAACCCTCATTTAAAACCATAATCTCAAAGTGGTCCAAAAACAATTGCAAGACTTAATTTGGAGCATACACTTGTCACAAATCCAAAGCTCCATCCTAAGCTTAATCTCAAGCCTACACTTGTCAACCATCCAAGCCAACAAGTGCACCAATCCTAGGCCAACAAGTGGGTGAATCTGCACCCTCCACATGTCCTCATCCAAGGCCTCAAAGTGTCCCCACACAAATGTCAACAAGTGGACCAATGAGAGTGTGACACTTGTCACATTTTCTGAAAATTGTAAAAATGTCCTTTTTAAAAATATCTTCCAAATTAAATTACAAAATTTTCCCTAAGACGAAAAATAATTACTTTACAGTAATTACACAAAACCCCCAAAAGTTTAGAATATTACAAAAAGGTTATGCATCTATACCCTTTACAAGAAAATTAAGCACTTAGCATGCTTTTCTACAAAAATGAAAATACACATAGTATGGAATTTAAATATTGTGGATGTATGCAAAACCAGAATCAAATCTGAATATGAAAAGTGAGGTTATGCTAACAAAGTGACAACCAAGAAAAAGATGAAAAGTGGATAGAGCCGAAAAATGAAAATGAGGAAATGACTCGGTCCTTACAAGAAAGTTGTCAATCCACGGAAAAGAGTCTCGGAAACCATCCTCAAGCACTCAAGATGACACTAAGTGACGAGAAACCGAACTCAGAAAGGAAAAGATCAGCGGAAAAAAAAAATATCCATGAAAATTTGAGAGAAGGAAATGAAAGAAAATGACTAGGTCATTACAACCTTCCCACCTTAAAGGGATTTCGTCCTCAAAATCTAGCCCCAACCAACAAAAGGCGAAACCAGGAAAACTACAGAGTACATCTCTGAGTATCCCACATAACATGTAACACCAGCGACCTCAAAGCTGAAAGGAACCCCACAACCCAGTGTCATTTGCACCCACGTGCTCATGACAAGACAACCTCTCAAAGGAAAAGTGACTACATGGCCACACGACAAGTCAGAACTCACACACAAAACCCAAGGTAGACAAGGGAACGGAAGACAACAACCGAAAGCATCCCTCCTGACAAACTATCAAACGGATCCAAAAACATCCACCAAAAAGGACTCCAATATAATCACGTATCAAATCAGAGTACTGAACAAAGATGACATGGCAGTATGAATAGCGACTAGAACCCGCCCACGGCGTACTCAAATGTGTGGTAGCAATGACAGTACCTAGTGCCCGCCCATACTTACTCGTCAGTAAGGTAGCATCGACGGCGACTAGCACCTGCCCACAACACACAACTTTGTACGGTAGCATATCCGTATAAGGCACTAGTTCATAACCTACCCCTACTAGGTCTACCCATGAAACCTCTCGATACAAATAACATCAATGCCAAAAATGATCAATACCAAAAGCACTACGGAGGCCAGACATTTTGTGAGAGTTGAGATATGGTCTGAAGACGTCCGGCCGGACCATCCTGGCCAATCCCAAACTCTGACAATAATGCCATAGGTACCACCACGCTTGAGGCCTTAAATCCTCAATACAACTAAGCTGACAACTCCAATGTTTCAAAATACTTCCATAACAACATCAATCAAGAGTCCCAATCTTGAAAAACAAGTCAAAACACCCAGAAACCAAAATGAATCTCATTACAAGACATTTCATCAAAAGTCCTACATATCTCCCTGAAACAGATCAACTACAAGACTACACCGAAGTCAAACATCGAATTCACATCCCTATCACGGAAAACTCCTCGAAACACAAGTCCACCAAGTGGCACGCATATCAAAATTCTGACAGCAATCAAAATCACAAAATGAGTTTCTTAAAACTGTACTTGGCAACACCAAGTTAAGTCAAAATTCCTCAATTTTCATCCATAAACAATCACTGGAACTACGATTCCTCAAAGCTATACCTAGTCACAACTAGGATGAGACAACTCCACAAACAAGCCATATGCAACAACGATCCTTTAAAACTCCTCCTAAGAGTCAACCACATCAAAATTTCCAAACTGAAACAAGTCTCCAAAAGACATACTCAAAAGAGTATCGAGCTCACCTCACAAATCAAACAAATCCTTAATGATATGGACATAAGTCCCTAAAAAATAATCTCACACCAATCCACTCACTCTGAGCACCACAACCTGTCAACAACCAAGGTAAAAACTCCCCAAGGGAAGACACGAAGGAAAGGGAATCACCAGTCCTAAGAAGGACAACACCAAGACTCCATCTCCAAAATGAGAGACAACTAGGTTAAAGACTTCACCCCCTACATGGAAGTAAGTCGACCAAAATCCATCAAATCCTCACTAAGGACTCAAGACAACAATAGTGATCCTTACGGACCAACCAACCCCAAAACAGTACACAACGTAATGAAGAAAAGAGACTCACGCCTTGTGAGGTCCCTAACACGAACCAGAAAAAGAGAAGAAATCCTATCCTCCCACAAATGTCAACACGACAAACACGAAAAGGGAACAAAAGGAAGAACCAAATATGGAAGTCATGCATATGACAAGGAATGCAACTACTAAATAAATAAATCTACTCACATAGATAAAAATCAATGGTACATGCAGCAAGTCTCCACGTAAGCACAATATCATATCACTAAGGTACAGCAATAACATGACATCTCTAAGCATATAAAGAAGACATGCTAATACCACACAATAAGAAGGCAAATGTGGACGTACTTCCACCTACTCATGCATCACAACATCATAAATCATACTACTAACATGGTACAAAACGAAACTGCAGAAGACAAAATGATGCAACAATGAACCCTATGGACATCGTGTCCTAGAGTGTCTAGGTAAAGGAAAGACCAATCCTATCCATAAACTGACACCAAAAACCAATGCGACAACAACCTGTCTCAAAACAAATGCGAGCCCTTACCACAATGGTAAGACTCTAACAATCCAACTCCGAATCTAGAGGTGACACTATAAATGACACTAACAATGCAATGCTCTCACCAACCCAAAACATCAATCAAATGACTCGATCCCAAAAGCATCATCACACAAAGAGAACTCAAACAAAATGGCTACTTTAGCCATACAATCAGACAACCGAATCAATCTCCAAAATCGTCCTCAAAATGTCATCAATCACCGTCTCAACACCAGACGCTCAAAACAAAACTCACATCGTCGCCAACCAAAAGGACTACGCCTATCGGAACAAAAATCGACACTAATTCCATCCGAACTGCGCTCGTAGCTAGCCAGTACGGTAGTATGACAGTGCCATGCACCCGCCCACAAAAATTGCAATCTCAGAGGAACCTTCCAAAACAACCAAGGATCCTAAGAGGTTTATAACCTCATCGTAGCCCAAAACCAACAAATCCAGCACAACAACAATGCCAAATGACTCATTCCATGAGAGGCTAAACAAAAGGTGTCTCACCACCTACCTCAAAACCAATGCTAGGTCGACACAACCTATGCTACCACGAGATTGTGACTTCAATCACCATCAACCTCAACTCGTGCCTCAATGACCAATCCCGTGTCATGCCGAATATGCAACACAGTTATGCATATACAAATCTAATCTAGCATACATCATATGTCATGCTCTTTACAATGGAATCCAAGCAAGCTATATAGTTTACATACCACATATAGCACATAAGCACATAAACATATTATCAAACCAAAACATGTTATCATGAAGTACATAAACATATAGAACATGGTAACACAAGCATGATATGCACCCAAACCTGTCGTCCTAAGGTTTTCGAACCTAGGAGCTCTGACACCACCTGTGACGACCCTGGATTTTTCAACCCAGTGTGTCCTGTGATGACCCGAACCAGATCTAAGATGTGGAAGCAAAAGAAGCAAAATGGCCTCAAGAGATGTACGCCATCCCTAGACACCATGATGACTCCCTATGAAGTCACGGAATTCAAATGAATAAAGTGAAGAAGCAAAACAATGACAAGTCCTTAGAGATGTACATCATCCCTAGAGCACCAGGATGGACTCTCAAAGAGTTTTGAGACTCAACGGAAACAAAATGAAGAGAAGGGCATCAAAACCCTAAAAGAGAAGAGCTAGGGGTAAAATGGTCATTTTACCTTAAGAGGAAAGAATTTAACTTTCAACAAGTCAAATTAGCTCTAAAACATCCTAAAACATCCTTTGGTAACTTCACATGAAGTCCCAAGACCAAGGGAAGAGAAAACCCAGATGAATCCTATCCCGGTTCAAACCAAATCCGACACCCTCTCACTAAAAAGAGGATATCTTGAGGTGGGAGAAAAATATGAAACTAAAACTCATACCATTGGAAAGACAATGAAAAATTTATGATGTTAGACTCAAGAATCACCTGGTTCGGAGTCCGGACGAAAAAGATATCAAGTACCGAAGTCGAAGGAAGGAAAACCCTATCCCGATTCGAACCAAATCCTGACACTACTTCACTAAAACATGAATAACTTAAGCTACAAATGAAATCTGAAGCTTTAATTGATACCATTGGAAAGCTTATTTCAACACGGTCAGTTTAGACTCAAGAACGAACCAATTCAGAGTTAAAACGAGTGAGATATGGCCCGTTGAAAAAAAGTGTCTAGAGTAGGAACAGTACCCACGGGGGCCTACCAAAAACCTGTGGGGGCCCACCAAATGTGATAGTAAGCCATGGGCACCCACCAAATGGCTGCGGGGCCCCGCCAAATGGGGTAGTGGCATGGGCTGGAACCTAAAAAAATGCAGAAACAGTGTTTTTAGCAGCAAATTGAACTTAGAGCGCGGTTTATGAGGTCCAGATGACATTTTTCAAAAAAACATGAAAAGGAAACTCCCCCTAAAATCACATTTTCTCTGTGGCGAAGTTGAGAATGGAATTTATTTTCCAAAGAAAATCCCCAAAATGCCCTTAGATCCGTTTAGGCTCAAACGGCGAAAATGCAACTTTGCACTAAGTATACATTTGACCCCAAATGCACTTCTAGGCTGAAACGAATATGCATGCAAACGTAATAAGTGATCATGAGCATGCGGGAATGGTCCGCGGCTCTCGAAAATGGCCGATGCAAAATTCGACCCGTCCGACGGCCAAAAAGGCAAAAATGAACTTGAAATGAAAATTTTGAAAACCAAAATTAACAAATGATTGAAAATTACTGTTTGGCCCTTGACCACACTTCATACATGATTAGTGAATGCTAATGGATGAATCTCATACACAATGCACACTCTGGTGCAAAATAACATACTAAAATGCAAAATTTTCATATATTCTCATTAAAGGGAAAAATTTAACATCCATGACATATATGTGATTTTAAAAGAAGTTTAGCCCTTGGCCTCATGTCATATACATAAAATGAGAATCAAAAAGTGTGCTTAGACACAAACTAAAAGTTTAGAATCAAATATACACATTTGACAAATAAGTTTACAAATGGCATTCCAAGCCAACCTTCACAAAGATGGAAACCTCCAAGTCCACAAACCATCCAAGCATAATGAGAGTCTCAACTTTAATTCTTGTACCTGAAAAATGTCCCCACAACGTGGGTGAGTAACATAAAGCTACACGTAGGAGATGAGCATGCATCGACCTAACTTTTTACAATTTTATCACCTTAAGGTGAAACATGTTAAAGGGGCTCATGCCACCTAACATCTATGTTAAAGTGTGACCCAGGGAGCATCCTAAGCTACCTAAGATCATTTCTAGCACAAATCACATCATTCATGCAATTCAAGTAACATGGGAGCATGCTATACAAAGCAAGAAGATGTAGATTCTCAAGGTCACTAACTTGAAATCTAAAATGTTAAAACAACTATAGTGGATCATGCCACCTAAAGTCTATGTTCCAAATGAATCTATAGGATCATTCTAAAGTTACATGTGAACAATAAAGCACAATTCACAATATCTACGCAATTAACCAACATAGAAGCATGTTACACAAGTATCAAGATATAGATTCTCAAGGTTACCATCTTGAAATCTAAAATGCAATAACAACTTAATATAACAATTTACTACAATTAGAATTTCTAATACCACACATCAAGACATAGATTCTCTAAGTTATCAACTTGAAATCTAAAAGTGTGAAAACAACTAAATATAACAATTTAGTATGGATGTACTTAACAACATTAATCGCGAATAGCCAAAACCACAAGTCACAATTGAACATGATTGTCAACTTGGAATTGAATGCGAAATCAAATAGTGGAAGACTTAGACATCATGTCTCGGATTTTCGGCAAGAACAAAAATGGTTATTCCGGGCATTAACCCGCCGGGAAGACCATCCTAGTGCGCACTATCTCAATTGGGGAGAACTCATACCTCCCGCACTAGAGCCAAACTCTAGCCATGTCACTTGTAACAATGTCCCAAGACTCCAAAATAATCAAATAAGTTCACAATTTATACGTAATTTATATAATGCACAAAAACCACCTTCTATGCACAAGTAGGTTGAAACCACACAATTCATGCCTTAGAGTTTCAATTCTAAAATGACATATATAATGTCAATTACAATGTGTGCAATTCATTACACATGGCATCAATATATTGTATAAAGAAAACATGTTTTCATGAATATAAATATAACAACAAAGTTGTCCAATGCTCAAAACACAACAAAGTGAATACATAACAAGTTCAAGTCCATGATTTGAATATAGAAACAACTTCTAAAATACCAATAGATCCATGGAGCCATTAGATAGAATTTGATTAAACAAGATAATCAAAATCTCTAGATTTCAAATCAAATTCGAATAACTTCAAATTAATATATGTTAAACAACATAGCATGCTCATTACATATATCAAATCAAAAGTGTCAAATGAGCAAGATATCATCATATAGAATTTAATTAATTTAAATTAATCAAATATCTAGTTTTCCAGAGTTATTCAAATAATTCCAAATTAATATATATCAAGCACCAAATCATGGTCATACTATATCTCAAGTTTAAAATAGAATACAAGTAAAATACAATTTACTAAAATTTAAATCAAATTAAATCCATTTAATCTCTAGATTTGAAAACTCATCTAAATCATCCCAAATTAATATATATCAAAGATCAACTCATGGCCATGCCATTTACCAAGTCTAAAATGAGTTATATACAAGATATGATAAATCACTAATTTCTTAAATTAACAAAATACATGCATTCAACTTATATAAGCATCAATAGCATGCAAGAAACAAAAATATTACCCTATAACATCCCCTACCTCACTAGAGAAGTGCCTCTCTAGAATCCAAGGCAAATCAACACAAAATAGTAATCCCTTCAAGGGTTATGAAGGGAAGGATGAGAAGAACAAAAAGTATTCCCAAGTTCAAGCTTGGAAATCAATGGAAGGCTCTTAAAAATCAAGGTCAAGACCTAAGGCTTCAAGCTTCATCCATGGAGGCTAGGGTTTTTGATGAGGAAGCTAATGACATAATATGAAAAAGTGTGAGTGGAGGAATTAGAAATCCTCCACTCACTAGGTGATCCTACACCATGGTCAACACACACATCCATGGTCAATTGTACAAAAACCCTCATTTAAAACCATAATCTCAAAGTGGTCCAAAAACAATTGCAAGACTTAATTTGGAGCATACACTTGTCACAAATCCAAGGCTCCATCCTATTCTTAATCTCAAGCCTACACTTGTCAACCATCCAAGCCAACAAATGCACCAATCCTAGGCCAACAAGTGGGTGAATCTCCACCCTCCACATGTCCTCATCCAAGGCCTCAAAGTATCCCCACACAAATGTCAATAAGTGGACTAATGAGAGTGTGACACTTGTCACACCTTTCGAAAATTGTAAAAAGGTCCTTTTTAAAAATATCTTCCAAATTAAATTGCAAAATAGTCCCTAAGACGAAAAATAATTACTTTACAGTAATTACACAAAACCCCAAAAGTTTAGAATATTAGAAAAAGGTTATGCGTCTATACCCTTTATAAGAAAAGTAAGCACTTAGTATGCTTTTTTACAAAAGTGAAAATATACATAGTATGAAATTTAAATATCATGGATGCATGCAAAACCGGAATCAAATCTGAACTCGAAAAGTGAGGCTATGCTAACAAAGTGACAACCAAGAAAAAGACAAAAAGTGAACAGTGCCGAAAAATGAAAATGAGGAAATGACTCGGTCCTCATAAGAAAGTTGTCAATCCATGGAAAAGAGTCTCGGGAACCATCCCCGAGCACTCAAGATAACACTAAGTGACGAGAAACCGAACTCAGAAAGGAAAAGATCAACGGAAAAAAATAATATCCGTGAAAATCTGAGAAAAGGAAAAGAAAGAAAATGACCAGGTCATTACATCGTGTTAACTTATGAATCAGACTTGTATTTCATGTACCTTCATCTTTTTATCAAGTATCGTGACTCCTTATATCTAGGTTTCATTAATGTACTTAATGAACATGCACATTTGTCTTGGAATGGTTAATTACACATGTGTGGTTTGGTGAGTAATTGAATCATGTATTTTATACTTGTGGTATTTTTCCTTCAATGGATTCTATGTGCTATATATATCTTGATTCTAATCTATATTGATGCACACCATGATTTCTTGACATTTCACATGGCATGATAGTTGATGAACTTAGGGCATGACTTGTGTGTTCCAAAATCTTGTTTGTGCATGAAATATGGTTAATGCATTTCTTGTATTTTGATACAATCTTGGTTGCACAACTTGTTGATTTTAAGACTTGGGATATCAATCAAGAATTGACATGGCTAGGACTTGGTTTTAGCACGGGGGAATGTCCTCCTACACTATAGTGCGCATTAGGGGAAAGGTACCCATGGGTTAGTAGCCCTAAAGTGATCTCAAGAGTATGGTTTTAATCCGGGTTTTCCACATTGGTTGATTTCACTTTTTAAATTTCAAGTTGCTATTCCTTGAAGATTTAAACTTTTCGTGTTATGTGAAATGCTCCAATCTTGTTTATTTGCATATATATTATGCCTTATTCTTAATTTCATGTATAACTCTTTTTGTGTTTCATGGAATGTTCCATCCTTGTTTAATTGCACAGATATTATGCCTTGTTCTTGATTTCACGTGTTACACCAATCGTGTTAATTGGAATGCTCCAATCTTGATAATTGCATTGATAATGTAACTCTTGTTAACTTGTATCCGAGTATGCTTCTTGTTGTGTTAATTGGTATGTCCCAATCATGTTTATTATATTGATAATGCAATCCATGTTGATCTATGTTCTAATATCCTTCAAGTATCCTTCTTATCATGTTCCTTGGATTATCCCAACCTTGACTCGTTTCATATATGTATATATATCATGATTCTTGTTGTTTACACTCTAAGGTAGCTTAGGATGCTCTTTGAGTCTCACCTTTGACATAGACGATAGGTGGTATGACCATTTTGAACTGTTCCATGTAGTCTAAAAATCTCTAAAGAAATCGAGTCGATGCATGCTCATTCTCTACGAGTAAACTTATTTACTCATCCCGAAGTTACTGGGGGATTTGTTCAGGTATGAAGACTTGGTTCATGATGCTAGTTGTTCACTGAGATGGCTTGTAGTTTCGAGTTTCCATTTCACGCAAGTGCTATTGTCGTAGCCTTTTGTATCGAACTTGTATTCTTTGATTCCATTTATGTAAAGTGTACATAAGTGCACTCTTTTCAAAGTATTTGATATGTATAACATGAGACCAAGGGCCAAGCATGCTTATATTTGCACTTGTACTCATTTGGCGCTATCTTTTGTTTTAAAATGTAATTTTTCCTAACTTGGAGGTTTGGCATGTCAAATCTTATAAATGGAATGTAATGAGACTGTAGGCCATAGTAGCATATTTAAAATGTCATATTACACTTATGTGTATGTTCATATTATCACACATAAGCTTATAATGCAAACTTGATCATGCCATGGGGATTTCAAATAAGACTTAGGGTCTTTTTTTCATTTTTGATGCATAATAGGTTCATATGCACATTCTCGAACCATTTCGGTCTACTGAAATGCCAGTTCGGTCGACCGATTCTCCTTTGGTTTCAATTGTTCAGTAAAAACTCCAACTCCAGTAGCCTTTTTCACTATAGAGGCTTATTACGGTTGACCGGTTCCCTACTTCGGTCGACCGAAGCACTATCTTTCATCTTGAGCCTCAAATCGGTTGACCGGTTTGTCACTTCGGTCGATCGAACTGGGAGTTCTTTCTTCTCTTTTCTCCTGGCTCATTTCGGCAGACCGATGCTCCATTTCCGTCAACCGAAATGGAGCTGCCTTGTGAGTTGGTTTGGTTTGTTGCCTAGACAGGTTAACCTTGTTTCATTCGCTCCCACTTGACCTTGTTCATCTTGTTTAATCCATTTAATGGCATACATGATCTAGTTTGAACTAAATATTATCCTCTTGGGTGTCATTGGTGCTATAAGGTATCATTTGACCTTCTCATCCTAGTCTCCGCTTTCGGTTATTTCCTTGAATTTCGTGACTTCATAGAACGTCACTCTGGTGTCCTAGGGATGCTTTATATCTCTAGAGACCTACGTTTATCCTCTGCTCCCACGTTTTTATTTCCTTTCAGTTCCTTGACCTCATAGAGGATCATCTTAGTGTCTTAGAGGTGTGTTATGCCTTGGAAGACCATTGTCTTGTTTCTTGTTTCCGCATCTGGATCCGTTATCAAGTTAATCCTCGGTTCATCACTGACCCACCGGGTTGAATCAAAACCCGGGTCACGACAAACTATGGCTAATTAGTAATTATTTTGGAGTCGCCACCTAGCATAGGATTATGGTGTGCTAGGTCACCCTAGGATGTCTAAAGACTTTAGAAAGTATTTAAATATTATTATTTGACTTCCATTTTAATCTACAAAAACCAGGTTAATGTGTTCGGGGGTTTGATTGTACATGGGGAAGGTATTAGGCCCCCCACGACACCCATGGAACAGGATTACCTTATTTCTAAATTGCATTCCTGAGTTATGAGTTTAAAACATTTTTTGAAGAGTTCTTGACAAAGGTTAAATTTAAAATGAATATTATCGACAAATGATGATTTAGAAAATATTGTGACCAAACCTAGGAATTAGCTAGGCTGCCTACATACCTCTTCACATAAATAGTGAGGATTAGGTCAAATGTAGTTCAATTTGATGAACATTTAAAAGTTGATTTATTCTTAAATTTAAAATAGAGTAGGAATATTTTGAAAAAAGTAGATTAGTATTGATTTGAAATAGTGAACTTAAGAGCTCTAAACTTAAAGGACTGGTGTTTATGAAAAATGTTGATAAGGAAATTTTTATATCCTATGGAAACTTTACAATTTAAGAAAGTATATATATATATATATATATATTTCCAAGAGAATTAGTACTTTAAAATTGCTTCTAAGGGAAAGCTTTATTTTAAACTCATTAGCTTTTAGGAAGGCTTATTTTTAAGAGACCATAATTTTTAGGAAAACTCTCTTCTAAGAATTATGTCTTTTAGAAATATTCGATTTTAACGAAAGATTACTCTTTTGAAAAATATATAATTTTAGTAAAAAAAAATTTTTAATTTTTTTTTTTTTTACAAAAATATATGATTGCTAAATAAAAACATGATTTTAATAATATTATTTCAAAAGATGCTAGTTTTATTTTTGCAAGAGAGTCTGATCTTTATAGTTTCCTTTATCTAAAAAGGTGTTCCTAGAAGATTCATGGAACTAAAATAACATAGATAGTTTTAGGGAAAATCCAACCTTTGGCTTAATTAATCATACGAGAAAAGCCTGAAATAGAGTGACATGATTTCCAAGAAAGCCACATGTGTATAGCAGAAAATATAATTTTTGGTGTGATCATGGTTTTACACTTTCAAGAAAATAATAATATAAAACTAAAATGGTGCAAATATAATATTATTAGTAATAGAAATAATAATAAAGTAAGTAAAAACTGATTTTTATTTTATATAGATGGTTTTTAAGAAAACCCATATAAACAAAAACAAATTTTATTTCATTGAGGTAGCATTTACGAAAACATATTTTATTTCATAAAAGATGGTTTTTAGAAAGTATAGAAAACATATTTTATATCATAGAGGTAGTTTTTAGGGAAACAAAAATGAGTGAAAACAGATTGTATTTCATAGAGGTAGTTTTTAAGCAACTACAGTGAGTAAAAAAATAGATTTTCGAATTAAGAAAAGGATCTTTTAATTAAGAAAAGGATCCTTTAGGCATAATTTGACATAAACTATAACTTTTTTTTTTTTAATATATAGATAAATAAAAGAAAAAAAATAAATAAGTAAATAATAAAATAAACAAAATAAAATAATAAAAAAATGTGTGTATTATATTCAGGTCGTGCCTTAAGCCATAACCGAAAGATAAGACCACAATATATATATATATATATATATATATATATATATATATATATATAGCAACAAATAAAAATAAAAAAAAGGAAGAAAAAATTAAATAAAATATAAGTGTAAATCAAGTAATTAAACTGATTATAAAAATCCTACTTGGGCCTCATCCATTAGATAAAGTTTGAAATTTACTAGGTCTGATTAATAATATCAATCAAGTAATTAAAGTAAAAATAAAAATAATTGCAATAATGGAAACTCTAATAGCAATCTATTTCGTGGCTCATCCAGAATGCATGATATATATATATCATACAACACATAAAGAAATAAAAATAAAATAGGAAATGTATAAAAACTTTCCAAAAGTAATACTATTTGTCCAGCAACAATATTTGCACACCAAAAGTTCTTATACAACCCGTTCCTTTTTAAAATAAATAAGTTTGCGTAGAGTTAACTTTTCCAAAATAGTGTACTTGCTCACCAAGCATTTTTGATACAATATAGAAGCTCACCAAGCATTAAATACATCCTTTGTTCAGTCATTTGAAAGGGAAAAAGAAAGATGCACACTAATTTCCACCCATCTACCAGAGAGACATTAATCGACCCATCCACTAATCCATCACACACCCATTTTCGAACCCACAAACACGAAAAAATCCTAGCAACTACAAAAAGCTATACGTCCTTTTCTACACTAATAATCCTCCAACAACCACAAACACACGAGACACCAATGACCCACTACACTCCAATTATCAATACACAAATCCTATCCCATAGTCTGATACAATATAGAAGCTGAGAATCTATCTAAATTATCTAACATTCAGAGGGGAGCCGAAGCGCTACCCAACAATTTCATTCAAATAAAAGAAGTACAAAAGGTATATTTCAATCCCCTGTTTTAAATTTCTTTTTTTTTATCCTACAATTGATTCATTTATTTGTATGATTTTATTTGTATCCTTCTAAGCTGTAGATATTTGTATACATATTTGTATACCTATATAATCCCATCTTTGGATGGTGGGATAAGTGACAATCTAACATTGTATTTTTCTTTCTTATTTTATCTTTTATTCTATTTTATTTTTTATTATTTCCTTTTTTTTATATATACCATATTTGAGGTTGTGGATTATAAATTGGTGTGGAAATAGTAGTTTTGAGAACTCCATACAATATTCAACTTTAAGTTTCTTTTATTTATTTATTATTGTTGCTGACCTTTTTTCATTTGCTTTAGTGGTGGCTTGATACCAGATAATCTTACAATTATCTTTCGAAAAAATTGGCTACTTGGTTTACATACATAGCTATTTATTATAAAAGCAATTTGTGATTATGCTTTAGTGGTGGCTTGTAAGAAAGTACTCTGGTTGCTCCTGGTGTCTATAGGGGTATGGATGCATAGTTCTTTAGAATTATTTTATTTTCTTAGGGTGTTTTTTGTAAATATCTTTTGAAGATATTTTATTTTAGTGGTTTTTCAGAAAATATTTTTTGGAAGATATTTTCATTCTGAGCCATTAGTGAGTTTTTACTTTTTGGAGGGGCCATTGTGCAATAAATGAAAGTTATCACAAAAATACCCCGTCTGGAGCCTGAATCCTCGTACGGGATTCATTTTTACATTTCGTTGAGTCGTGTACTCTTAGAATTTCGTTCTGGTCATTTTTCTCTACTTTCAGAGTTTCTGACCCTAATTGCCGCCAAACTTGTTCGGGGCATATCTCTCTGCTTGGGACTCAGTTTTTCTCATTTTGAATCTTTTTCAGTCATAGAGTTTTGTCATTTGAGCACGTCTGCTCAAAATCCACTTTTCCGGACCCGGCGGGACCCTTTCGGGACACTTTTTGAGATTTTCTATAAATAGGGGGACTTAAAGTTAAAAAGTCAGATTTCCATCATCTTCTTCACCCTCTTGGCCGGCAACCATGAGAGCCCAAGGGGCTGCCTTCATTCTTTCTTTTCCTCCACTTGATTTCCTTAATGAAAAGTCTTTGGCCTTAACATTTCTTGTTTCCCTTAACGTGCTCTACCTTTCCCCCTTATTAGAACCCATTACTGACCATTTTTCGAGTTTTGGTTTGAAGTCAAGTTGTGATTTTGATAGAGCTTCTTGAAGATTCTTGTTCATTGTGTTGTCCCCGACAAAACCCTTCGGTATCGTCGGATTCAGAGCACTTTTTTTTTGTGGGCTTTTGAGATTTTCATCTCAAATTGAGGTAGGGGATGTTTTGGGATTTTGTATGTGTTGTATTGAGTGTTCTCCATGATTATACAACTTATTCGCATGCTTTGTATTTACTCTAGAAAAATTAGTATTATTTATTTCTTTGTATAAGATTTAATTTTCAAGGATGTATATAGTCTAGAATTGAGTTGTGGCATGATGATTAATTATGTTTTAATATGTTTGTTAACATATATTAAATTGGAATTATTTAAATAAGAATTGTACTTTTTATTTAATATTTATCTTTTGTGAAAGATTAAATTCCATGGCCGTAGCTTGCATGAAATGGACTTGTGATGTTCTTTTAAATTAAGTCTTGGCATGTCCTTTAACATACTTTAATTTAAGAGCAATTGGATAAGTATAAAAATCTAGAGATTTTAATTAAAATGATTAATTAAAATCCATTTAATGGTTCCATTGGCTTAATTAAGTTTTTAACTTGAATTTTGTGATGACTAGGGCTTGTATACTAACATGTGTTAATTAGGGACTATTTGATTGGGATTTGAAACCTAGGGAAATTAATTAGTCATTTGATTAATTTCCGTTTCTATTGCATTATTGATTAAATCATGTATTTGACATTGATAATATGTTTGAAGCATGATTTTAGACTTGTAATGGATGCATGAGTTTATGTTTTAATGTTGAAATATATTGTGATAGCGTGTAACGAATCGCACACTGAAGATTCGACATGTGATGCTATTATAGCGCGTAACGAATCGCGCTCTGAAGATTCAACATTGCCATCCTAAAGTAGTTGTGGATTTAGAGCATGTATTGTATGGTTTCAACCTACTTGTGCATGGAATGTAGTTTCGTGCTGTATATATATATTTCGTATATAAGTTGTTAACTTATTTATTTTGGAGTCTTGTGACATTATTACTATGATATAGCTAGAATTTGGCTCTAGTGCAGGAGGTATGAGTTCTCCCCGTTGAGATACTGCACACTAGGGTGGTCTTCCTAGCGGGTTAATGCCCGGAATAACCATTTTGTTCTTGGTTTAGTCCGAGACGTGATGTCCAAGTCTTCCACTATTTGTTTTCGCATTCAATTCCAAGTTGACAACCAATGTTTAATTGTGACTTGTGGTTTTGGTTATTGGCGATTTAATGTTGCTAAGTACATTTATGCATTATGATTTTGAATGAATTATAGCATGCTTTAATGTTGTTAAGTGCATTCATGTTTTATGATTTTTAATACATCATTATAAATTTTGATGTTGCTAAGTACATCTATGCTATATTGTTCAAATGTGACTTAGGAATGATCTTATAGATTCATTTGGAACATAGACGTTAGGTGTCATGACCGACTTTAGTCGTTTACACACTTTTAGATTTCAAGTTGATTACTTTGAGACTTTATGTCTTGACGTGTGGTACTAGAAATTCAAATAATGCTAAATGGTTATATTTAGTTGTTTACACAGTTTAGATTTTAAGTTGATGACTTTGAGAATCTATATTTATTTGCTTTGTATAACATGCTCCTATGTTGCTTGAATTGCATAGATGATGTGATTGATGCTAAAAACGATCTAAGGTATCTTATGATACTCCCTGAGTCTCATCTTGACATAGACGTTAAGTGGCATGAGCCCCTTTAGCATGTTTCACCTTAAGGTGATAAAAATTGTAAAACGTTAGGTCGATGCATGCTCATTTTCTACGAGTAGCTTTATGTTGCTCACCCCAAAGTTACTGGTGCATATTTCAGGTACAGGATTCAAGATCTGGAGAATTGCAACTGCCCTGGGTGAATTGTTGATTTGAGATTTCTTTAAATGTATTCTTGTTCATATGCAAGTGTTAGCATGTTTGAGTTGCCTTTGAAATGTAATTTTTCTAACTTAGAGGTTTGACATGTCAAATGTTGTAAATGATTTGTAATAAGGCCATGGGCCATTGTAGTATGTTTAAAATGCTATTTTACACTTGCGTGTATGTTCACATCATCACACACTTGTATTTAATGCAAATTGATCATGCTATGGGGGATTCATATGAAACTTAGGGATTTTTCTTCATTTTGGTGCATAACAGGTTCATATGCACTTTCTCGAGCCATTTCAGTCGACCGAAATGCTAGTTCGGTTGACCGATTCCCTTTTTGGTTTCATTGTTCAGTAAAAACACGCATTCCAGTAGGCTTTTCCTCATTTTTGACCTATTTCGGTCGACCGAAATGAAAGTTCATTCCCTTCTTTTCTTGGCTCACTTCGGTCGACCGAAGCATCATTTTGGACAACCGAAATGATACTGTCTTGTGGGTTTTGGTTTGGTTTGTTACCTAGGCATGTTAACTCTGTTTGTTTATTCCCATAGGACCTTGTTTATTTTGTTTAAGCCATTTAATGGCATACATTGTCTAGTTTGAACTAGATTTTGTTCCTTTGGTTATCATTGGTGCCATAGGGCACCATTTGACCTTTTCATTCTAGCTTTCGTTTCTGATTATTTCCTTGAGTTCTGTGACTTCATGGAAGGTCACATTGGTGTCTTGGAGATGGTTTATATCTCTATAGACCTTGGTTTTATCTTTCGCTTCCGCATTTCGGATCCATTATCGGGTTACCTTTCGGTTCATCACTAACACACCGGGTTCATCACTGACGCACCGGGTTAAAAACTTGGGCCGTCACAAGTGGTATCAGAGCTCCTAGGTTTGAAGACCTTGGACGATGGGTTTGGGTGCATATCATGCTTATGTTGCCATGCACTATGTGTTTATATGCTTCTTAATAACATGTTGTAGTTTGATAACATGTTTATGTGCTTATGTGGTATATATAGTATGCAGTTTGTTTAAACATGATTTTAATTCCTATGTAAAGACTATGACATGTGATGTATGCTAGAGTGGAATTATATATGCATGACTGTGTTGCATATTTGGCATGCCACGGGATTGGTTATTAAGGCACGAGTTGGGGTTGATGGTCATTATAGTCACAGTCTCGTAGTGGTATAGGTTGTTGTCGACCTAGCATTGGTTTTTGGGGTAGGTGGATGGTCACCTTTTGTTTAGGCTCTCGTGAGATGATTCATTTGGCGTTGCCGTAGTGCTGGATTTGTTGGTTTTGAGCCATGATGAGGTTATGGGCCTCTTAGGATCCTTGATTGTTCGGGATGATTCCTCTGGGATTGCAATTTTCGTAGGCGGGTACGTTGTGGGTGGGTACATAGCACTGTCATGCTACCGTACTAACTAGCTACAAGTGCAGTTCGGATGGAATCAATGCTGGTTTTGCTTTGATAGGCGTTGTCCTTATGATCGATGATGATGATGTTTATTTTAGGGGTCAGTCGTAGTAATTGATTTGGTTGTTGTTGGTATGGCTATAGTTGCCATTTTCTTTGAGTTCTCCTTGCGTGATGATGCTTTTGGGATCAAGTTGATTGATTGATGTTTAGGTAGAAAGGACATCGCACTATTAGTGTCACTTGTAGTGTCACCTTTAGGTTCAAAGATGGATTGTTAGAGTCTTACCATTGTGGTAAGGGCTCATGTATGTTTTGAGACAGGTTATTGTCGCATTGGTTTTTGGAGTCAGTTTATGGCGAGGATTGGTCTTTCCTTTTACCTAGACACTCTAGGACATGATGTCCATAAGGTTCACTGTTGCGTCATTTTTATCTTCTACAGTTTCGTTTACTACCATATTAGTAGTAAGATTAATGTTATTGCGATGCGTGAATAGGTGGAGATCTATCCACATTTGCCTTCTTGTTGTATGACATTAGCATGCCTTCTTTATATGCTTAGAGATGCCATGTTGTTACTGTCTTTAGTGACATGATCTTGTGTTTACGTGGAGACGTGCTGTATGTACCCTTTATTTTGTCTATGTGAGTAGATTTACTTTCTTGGTAGTTGTATTTCCTTATTATTTGCATAACTTCCATGTTTAGTTTTTCCCTTTTGTTTCCTCTCGGTCACACGTAGTGTGTATATGGGTCTTCACAATGGGTTCGTGGTGACATTCCTTGTAGAGGAGTTATCACATTTATATTGTCTTGAGCTATCCACTTTTTTAAGGTGGGAAGAATGCTTCCTTTTCTCGTTTGTCGTGTTGACACTTGTGGGGGGAAATAGGGTTTCTCCTTTTTTCTTGGTTCGTGTTTGGGACTTCACAAGGAGTGAATCTCTTATCTTCATTGTGTTGTGCACAGCTTTGGGGTTGGTTGGTCCGTGAGGATCACCATTGTTGTCTTGAGTCATTGGTGAGGATTTGGTTGATTTTGGTCGACTTACTTCTATATAGGGGGAGAAGTCTTTGACCTTGTTGTCCTTTATTTCAGATATGAAGTCGTGGTGTTGTCTTTCTTAGTACTGGTGGTTCCTTTCCTTCGTGTCTTCCTTTAGGGAGTTTTTGCCGTGGTTGTTGACGGAGTTGCTATGCTCAAAGTGAGTTGATTGGTGTGAGATCATTTAGCAGGGACTTATGTCTATATCATTGAGGAATTGTTTGATTCGTGAGGTAAGCTCGATGTTCTTTTGAGGATGTCTTATGGAGACTTGCTTTGGTTTTGGAGATCTAGATGTGGTTGACCCTTAGGAGAAGTTTTGGAGAATCGCTGTTGGATATGGCTTATTCATGGAGTTTTCTCGTGCTAGCTATGGCTAGGCGTAGTTTTGAGGAATCGTAGTTCCGATGATTGGTTGTTGATCGAAATTGAGGAATTTTGATTTAGCCTGGTGTTGCCAAGCACGATTTTTAGAGACTCGTTTTGTGACCTCGTTCGTCGAGATTATGATATTTGTGCCACTTGGTGGACTTATATTTCGAGGATTTAGTTATCCATGATAGAGATGTGGATCCGATATGTGATTACAGTGTAGTCTTGTAGTTGATCTATTTCAGGGAGAAATGAAGGACTTTCGATGAAATGTCTTGTTGTGAGGTTTGTTTTGATTTTTGTAGGCGTTGATTTTCTTATCGGGCTTTGGATTCTTGATTGATGTTGTTAATAGGACTATTTTGAGAGATTAGAGATGTTAGTTTTACTGTATTGAGGATTTTGGGCCTTAAGCATAATGGTGCCTATAACATTGTCGTCAGAGTTTAGGATTAGCCAGGATGGTCTGGAACATCTTTGGACCATATTCCAACTCTCACGGATGCTTGGTTCCCACATTGCTTTTAGCCATGATCGTTTTGCGACATTGATGTCATTGGTATCGAGAGGTCTCATGGGTAGATCTAGTGGGGGGCAGGTTATGAACTAGTGCCTTGTACTGTCATGCTACGGTACAAAGTTATGTGTTGTGGGCAGGTGCGAGTTGCCGTCGATGTTACCTTACTGACGAGTAAGTGTGGGCGGGCACTAGGTACTGTCATTGCTACCACACATTTGAGTACGCTGTGGGCGGGTTCTGGTCGTTATTCGTACTGCCACGTTGTCCTTGTTCTATGCCCTGATTTGATACGTGGGTATTTTGGTGTTCCTTTAGTGGTTGCTTTTGGATCGGTATGATGGTTTGTCAGGAGGGATGCTTACGGTTGTTGTCTTCTATCCCTTTGTCTGACCTTGGGTTCTATGCATGAGTTTCGACTTGTTGTGTGGCCGTGTGGTCACTTTTCTTTTAAGAGGTTGTCCTGTCATGAGCACGTGGGTGCGAATGACATTGGTTTGTACGTTGTCTTTCAGTTTTGGGGATTACTTTTGTAGCGTGTCGTGTAGGATACTCGGAGATGTACTCCGTGGTTATCCTGGTTTCGCCTTTTTGTTTTATTGGGACTGGATTTTGGGGATGAAATCCATTTAAGGTGGGAAGGTTTTAATGAACCGGTCATTTACATTCCTTTCCCTTTTCTCAGATTTTTACGAATATTTTTTTTCCATTGATCTTTTCTTTCTGAGTTCGGTTTCTCGTCACTTAGTGTCGTCTTGAGTACTCGAAAATGGTTTCTGAGACTCTTTTCTTTGGATTGACATCTTCCTTTGAGGACTGAGTCATTTCCATATTTTCACTTTTTGGATACTATTCACTTTTCGTCCTTTTCCCTATTTCGTCCTTTTCCCTATTTTGTCTTTTTCCCGTTTGTCACTTTGTTGGTATAACCTCACTATTTGTGTTCGAAGTTGGTTTTTGATTTCGTGTATCTTCATTCTAAGTGGTTTCCAGGAAATACGTGTTTTTACTTTTGTAAGAAAGTACTCTGGTTGTTCTCGGTGTCCATAGGGGCATGGATGCATAGTTCTTTGGAATTATTTTCTTTTCTTGGGCTGTTTTTCGTAAATATCTTTTGAAGATAATTTATTTCAGGAGTTTTTAAGAAAATATTTTTTGGAAGATATTTTCATTCTGGGCCATTAGTGTAGTTTTCATTTTTTGGAGGAGCCATTGTGCAATTAATGAAAGTTATCGCAAAAATACCTCGTCTGGAGTCTGGATCTCGTACGGGATTCATTTTCACATTTCGACAAGTCGTGTACTCTTAGAATTTTGTTCTGGTCATTTTTTTCCAGTTTCAGAGTTTTTGACCCTTTTGACCCCGGTTGCCGCCGAACTTGTTCGGGGCATATCTCTCTGCTCGGGACTCAGTTTTTGACACCATTTCTTCCGTTGATCATATTTTCTCATTTTGAATCTTTTTTATTCATAGAGTTTTGTCATTTGAGTGCGTCTACTCAAAATCCACTTTTCTAGACTCTTTCGGGGCACTTTTTGAGATTTTCTATAAATAAAGGGACTTATAGTCAAAAAGTCAGATTTCTATCATCTTTTTCACCCTCTTGGCCAGAAGCCATGGGAGCTCAAGGGGCTGCCTTCATTCTTTCTTCTCCTCCACTTGATTTCCTTAGTAAAAAGTCTTCGGCCTCAACGTTTATTGTTCCCCTCGACGTGCTCTACCTTTCTCCCTTATTAGAACCCATTTCTGATCATTTTTCGAGTTTGGGTTTGAAATCAAGTTGTGATTTTGATGGAGCTTCTCGGGGATTCTTGTTCATCGTGTTGTTCCCAACAAAACCCTTCGGTATCGTCGGATTCAGAGCACTTTTTTTTTGTGTCAACTTTTGAGATTTGCATCTCAAATTGAGGTAGGCGATGTTTTAGGATTATGTATGTGTTGTATTGAGTATTCTCCATGATTATACAACTTATTTTCCTACTTTGTATCAAATCTAAAAAAATTAGTATTATTTATTTCTATGTATAAGATTTAATTTTCAAGGATGTATATAGTCTAGAATTGAGTTGTGGCATGATGATTAATTATGTTTTAATATGTTTGTTAACATATATTAAATTGGAATTATTTAAATAGGAATTGTACTTTTTATTTAATATTTATCTTTTGTGAAAGATTAAATTCCATGGCTGTACCTTGCATGAAATGAACTTGTGATGTTCTTTTAAATTAAGTCTTGGCATGTCCTTTAACATACTTTAATTTGAGAGCAATTGGATAAGTATGAAAATCTAGAGATTTTAATTAAAATGATTAATTAAAATCCATTTAATGGTTCCATTGGCCTAATTAGTTTTTAACTTGATATTTGTGATGACTAGGGCTTCTATATTAACATGTGTTAATTAGGGACCATTTGATTGGGATTTAAAACCTAGGGAAATTAATTAGTTATTTGATTAATTTTCGTTTCTATTGCATTATTGATTAAATCATGTATTTGACATTGATAATATATTTGAAGCATGATTTTAGACTTGTAATGGATGCATTAGTTTATGTTTTAATGTTGAAATATATTGTGATAGCGTGTAACGAATCGCACACTGAAGATTTGACATGTTATGTTATTATAGCGCTTAACGAATCGCGCTCTAAAGATTCAACATTGCCATTCTATAGTGGTTGTGGATTTAGAACATGTATTGTATGGTTTCAACCTACTTGTGCATGGAATGTAGTTTCGTGCTGTATATATATATTTTGTATATAAGTTGTTAACTTATTTATTTTAGAGTCTTGGGACATTATTACTGTGATATGGCTAGAGTTTGGCTCGAGTGCGGGAGGTATGAGTTCTCCCCGTTGAGATAGTGCGCACTAGGGTGGTCTTCCCAGCGAGTTAATGCCCGGAATAACCATTTTGTTCTTGGTTTAGTCCGAGACGTGATGTCCAAGTCTTCCACTCTTTGTTTCCGCATTCAATTCCAGGTTGACAACAAATGCTTAATTGTGACTTGTGGTTTTGGTTATTGGCGATTTAATGTTGCTAAGTACATTTATGCATTATGATTTTGAATGAATTATAGTATGCTTTAATGTTGTGAAGTACATTCTTGTTTTATGATTTTTAATGATTCATTATAAATTTTGATGTTGCTATGTACATCTATGCCATATTGTTCAAATGTGATTTAGGAATGATCCTATAGTTTCATTTGGAACATAGACGTTAGGTGGCATGACCCACTTTAGTCCTTTACACACTTTTAGATTTCAAGTTGATTACTTTGAGAATCTATGTCTTAACGTGTGGTACTAGAAGTTCCGATTATGCTAGATGGTTATATTTAGTTATTTACACATTTTAGATTTCAAGTTGATGACTTTGAGAATCTATATTTTGTCGCTTTGTATAGCATGCTCCTATGTTGTTTGAATTGCATAGATGATGTGACTGATGCTAGAAATGATCTAGGGTAGATTAGGATGCTCCCTGAGTCTCATCTTGACATAGATGTTAAGTGGCATGAGCCCCTTTAGCATGTTTCACCTTAAGGTAATAAAAATTGTAAAATGTTAGGTCAATGCATGCTCATTTCCTATGAGTAGCTTTATGTTGCTCACCCCAAAGTTAATATGGCATATTTCAGGTACAGGATTCAAGATCTGGAAAATTGCAACTGCCTTGGGTAAATTGTTGATTTGAGGTTTCTTTAAATGTATTCTTGTTCACATGCAAGTGTTAGCATGTTTGAGTTGCCTTTGAAATGTAATTTTTCTAACTTAGAGGTTTGGCATGTCAAATGTTGTAAATGATTTGTAATAAGGCCATGGGCCATTGTAGCAAGTTTAAAATGCCGTATTACACTTGCGTGTATGTTCACATCATAACACACTTGCATTTAATGCAAATTGATCATGCCATGGGGGATTCATATGAAACTTAGGGATTTTTCTTCATTTTGGTGCATAATAGGTTCATATGCACTTTCTCGAGCCATTTCGGTCAATCGAAATGCTAGTTCGGTTGACCGATTCCCTTTTTGGTTTCATTGTTCAGCAAAAACACGCATTCCAGTAGGCTTTTCCTCATTTTTGACCTGTTTCGGTCGACCAAAATGAAAGTTCATTCCCTTCTTTTCTTAGCTCACTTCGGTCGACCGAAGCATCATTTCGGACAACCGAAATGATGCTGTCTTGTGGGTTTTGGTTTGGTTTGTTGCCTAGGCATGTTAACTCTGTTATCATTGGTGCCATAGGGCACCATTTGACCTTTTCATTTTAGCTTTCGTTTTTGATTATTTCCTTGAGTTCTGTGACTTCATGGAAGGTCTTATTGGTGTCTTGGAGAAGGTTTATATCTCTATAGACCTTGGTTTTATCTTTCACTTCCGCATTTCGGATCCATTATCGGGTTAACTTTCGGTTCATCACTAACACACCGGGTTGAACAACTTGGGTCGTCGCATTCGTGGCATCAAAGCGACCAACTGATTACTTGATCCTTATTATTGCTTTTTCCTTTTAAATTATAATTACTATATACACTTTTTGTTATTTTGTTATTGTCATTATATTTGGCCAATTGATTGTTTGGTTTAATTGTAATATTATAATAATATTTATTATATTATTATAATGAGATATATATATATATATATTATTTTAATATTATTTGTATTTATATTTCATTAATTATTATTTCTTCTTACCCGAAGGTCTTGACGTGCTCTGGACACAACTATGGGGCCTATTTTTCATTTGATGATCATATTAGACCAATTTTCAAGTTTTAATCAAATTTGAACGGGTTAGGGGTGAAAAATTACGAGTTTTCCCCTTCCTTAATCGAGACCTATGGGTTAGATTATGAGCATCACTCTAGGTGTATCTTAAGGCTTTTGACTGTTCCGGATCCAATAACAACATCCATTTTTTGATCTGGTGGTTGGATTTTTTGATTTTCCTAGCTTGGCTAAACTAGTTTTACCGGAATACCCCTATAAATGGGTAGGGTCAAAATGGGGTGTCTACTGTTGCCCCTCTTTATTCGGTATTGTGAAGCAATGGAAAACAAAGAAGTAGACATAACCTATTTTGCACCTTGGTTGGCACAAAAATGGCCACAGGTTCTTCAAGTTTGTGCATGGAACATTCTAGTCCTTATTACGAATTGGGTCATCCATTGGGATAACACATTATATAATTAACACATTAGAGGTGCTTACTCTAATGAATGGTGCGCTAAGGCTTTTATTGGATATTCGGAAACAGACTTAGCACACTACGGTTGCTTTATTGGCACATGATTAACACACTAAGGGTGAAATTTAGACACTAGACTTTGCATGAATTTAAACATGTCAAATTATCTTTCAGTAAATGAAAAGACAGCTTTTGTGTTTGTGATATATATTGGGTGAGTAAAACCCATGTTCCTTTTTATGTGAGAAGTGGGTAAATTTTTTTTATTTTACCTGTTCTAGCACTGCCTTGGTAAAAATACGATCTTACTATACTCTAATGATATGAATGCTGCTACTTGGAGAATGACAAATTTGGTCTGCAGTGAATAATAATGGATATGTGGTATACCATATGAGATGGTAATGGTGGTGATTCTTGAGTTGAAAAGGGTTTTGATTACACAAGCAGTGATTGAGCTTCAAAGTAGATATGCCAATTTTGTCGCCTTCACTTTACTTTCCCTCTTCTTCTATATGTCATGCCTATTTAAACAAGTATTGCTTTGGTAATTCCCCTTCTTTGTCATGGTGAGGAGAATAAAATTGAGGCAATCATAAGTGTTGCTTGCTTTAACTTTGCACTTGTCGACTAGATGTCACCCTATTCAAGTGAATTCTTTAGGTGTAGGCTTCTATACATCTTTTCCTTGTTGCCCATGTGGTTACCCATACTCGGTTGGAAATTGACATTATTCCATACCATAGGTGGCATATGTCATTTCATTGAGTTGCCTTGTAACGACCCAAGTTTTATTCGACCCGTAGCAACAGTGATGAACCGAAAGTTAATCCGATAACGGATCCGAAATGCAGAAGCAAATGATATACCAAGGTCTTAAGAGATAGGAATCACTCCTAAGACACTAATGTGACCTTTCATGATATCACGGGACTTAAAGAAAGCAAAAGCGAAAGCAAAGGTCAAAAAGGACAAAATTCGTTATCAAAGGGGCAAAATGGTCAATTCACAATTAAAGAGAGGAACTTAACTCTAAATAAGTCAAATAAGGTGAATATAACCTAATCTAATCATTTTGAGATATTCCAATAAATTTTAAGAACATTGGCCAAGAATCCCACAAATTACCCTTTCTTGGTTGAAGTGAAAACTGACACTACTTCACTAAAACATGAATAACTTCCACTATGTTTGTAATCTGAGAATGAAATAGGTACCATTGGAAATCTGACTCAAAATCCTTGAGTTTAGGCTCAAGAATCACCCCATTTGGATTAGAAACGAAGGAAAAATGGCCTTTTAAAGTTGGAACTTCAGTGCTGAAGCAAAACTGAAGAGCTGTGCAAATGAGGGCTATTTTGGTCGACCGAAATAGAAGTGGTATGAGTTTTGGTCGACCAAAACTCATAGAATACTTTATGAACAGTGATTTTTAAGGGTTGCATGATTCAGTAAGCCGTTTTGGGCCATCGGTCGACCAAACTGGAGTTTCGGTCGACCGAAACTCCTCGAAATGGTGCTGAAACTTCTATTATGAGCAAGAATTGTTGAGGTTTCACCCATGCCTCAAACTCAACCATGAAATTGTTCCAAAACACAAGATTTTAAGCTATATAAGCATTCCAACAAGTAAAATTTACATATTGAGATGTGTTACTATGGCCTATGGCCTCATTACATAACATTTACAAAATTTGACATGTCAAACCTCCAAGTTAGAAAAAATTACATCTCAAAGGCAAATCTTGGAATTTAAATACATACACTTAGACTTAAAAGTTTGTGGCTCTTGGCCTCATATTAAACATATCACATAGGTTTCAAATAGTGTATCCAAGTACACTTTACATACAAGAAGGCAAAAAGGGTATGTTGAACCCATCTAAGTGTTACAACATCAATAATGAGACTTAAACATGCTAACACTTGCATGTGAATAAGAATACTTTTAAAAAGAACTTCAATTTTCCAAATCACCCAAGGCAAGAGCAATTCTCCAATCTTGAATCCTGTACCTGAACAAATTCCCCAATAACTTCGGGGTGAGTAAACAAGTTTATTAGTAGAGAATGAGTATGCATCGACTCGATTTCATTATACAGTTTTATAACAACATGAAACAATTCAAAAGGGTCATGCCAACTAATGTCTATGTCAAAGGTTAGACTCAGGGAGCATCATAAGCTACTCATGCAATTGAAATGAACTACGACATACAAGTATACATACTCAAGTATACTAACCAATGTTAAAACATGTTATACAACATACAAGCATACATTTCCAAGTATACTAAACCATATTAAGATAAGTCATGCAATGTCTAAGCATATTTACACAAGTATGCATTTTATAAGAAAATCTCGTAAATCAAGTATACCGACACAAGCATACTAAGCAAAAAGAGATACGCCTAAAGCGAGTATACACAGCACAAGCATACTAAATGAAATTTAAACTCACAGAGCAAGTATACAAGTTCAAGTATACTAAAGAGGATTCAAATATCCAAAGCAAGTATTAATTCTCAAGCTACAAGTAATCCATGATTAACAACTTGAAATTAAATGCGAAATCAAATAGTGGAAAGACTAGGACATGCAGTCTCTAGACCAAGCAAGTATTTTTGGGTAATTACGACCCACAAGGTACCACCTAATGTGCACTTATGACTGAGAAGACTCTTGTCTCCGTACTAGAGCCAAACCCTAGCCATCACATAATTTATGTCCTCACAAACTTTCCAAAATCAGTAAGTTCAAAACTTATACAAAATCAAATGCAAGTTACCATATTCCATGTACAAGTAAGGTTGAATCCACCCAATTCATGTCCTAGAATTCAAGTTTAAATAGTATATGACAAGTCACGTCTTCAATATGCAATTTATACACAAAGCAAGAATATTTTACAACAATTGAGCCACATTACCATCCTAAGCCACAAGCACTAAATAAGCTTCAATTTAGTAGCTAGCTTCCAAGGTAAACAATTATAATATTCTAACAAGCTATATACCCACACAAGATACATTTAAACAAGCTTTGCAAATCAATGATACTCTATATCATGTTAAGTCCAATTACCATTTTAAGAGGCCACAAGTACTAATTATACATCAAGTTAGTAGCATGCTCACAAGGTAATTAGAATACTACATTTTAAGAGATTTTCAACCTAATCATGGAAAGTTTCTAGATTTCAAATCTATCCCAATAACCAAAAAATTAATATATGTTAAACAACATAGCATGCTCATTGCATATATCAAATCAAGAGAGCAAAATGAGTAAGACATCATCATGTAGATTTTAATTAATTTAAATTAATTAAATCTCTAATTTTTCAAAGTTGTTCAATTGATCCCACATAAATATATAACAAGAACTAAGTCATGGCCATGTCATATATCAAGTCAAAAATGGAAAACAAGCATGGTACAATTAAATAGAATTTAAATCAAATTAAATTTATTTAAATCTCTAGATTTGAAAACTCATTTAAATGGCTCCAATTAATTATATAACAAGGATCAAGGGAAGGCCATGCCATATTCCAAGTCAAAAGTGAATTATATGCAAGTTACAACAATCATTAATTTCTCAAATTAACATTAAAACATGCATATCACTTGTATTCCATTACAAAAGCAATTAAAATCACTTGGAAATTAAACTATAACACCCCCTACCTCAATAGAGAATTGAATCTCTATAATCTCAAGCAACTAAACTCAAAAATAGAAAACAAACCAAAGCTTTTGAAGAGGAGAGTAAGAGGAAACTTTTGTCTCCCAAGGTTTATAGTCTAAGGTGAATGGAAGGCCTTCAAAAATCAAGCTCAAAGCCTAAGCATCAAGCTTATCTAATGGTGGCTAGGGTTTGTGGTGAAAAAAGACAATGTTACAAATGAGATTAAGTGTGAGTGGAGGAAATAGAAATCCTCCACTCACTATGTGATCTTACACTACCTCCCACACACACACTAATGCAAGACCAATTTGTGAGCCTACACTTGTCACAAATCCAAAGCCCCTTTATAGGCTTAATCTCAAGCCCACACTTGTCAATCATCTAAGCCAACAAGTGCTCCAATCCTAGGCCAACAAGTAGGTGAATCTCCACCCTCCAAATGTCACAAGATGATGCATCCAAGTCACTCCTCCCAAATGCCAACAAGTGGCTCCATGAGAATGTGACACTTGTCACATTTTTCAAAAATTTGTAAAAAGGTACTTTTTGAAAAATATCTTCTAAATTAAATTGCAAAATGGTCCCTAAGACGAAAAATAATTACTTTATGTAATTACACAAAAATCCCATAAATTAAGAATAATTACAATAAAGTATGCATCCATGCCTTTTATGAAACAAGTAAGTAACTAGCATGTTTTTCTACAAAAATAAAAAAACTAATGTCATAGAATTCAAATATCATGAATGCATGCAAAGCCGAAATCAAATCCAAGCACAAAAAGTGAGGTTATGCAAGGAAAAACGATAAACGGGAAAAGTACAAAATATGAATAGTGTCGAAAAATTTTTTAAAAAAAAATGTGAAATTGACGTGGTCCTCAAAGGAATTTGTCAATCCAAGGGAAAAAGTCTCGAAAACCATTCCAGAGCACTCGAGACGACACTAAGTGATGAGAAACCGATCTCAGAAAGAAAAGATCAATGGAAAAAAATATCCGTGAAAATTCGAGAGAAAGAAAAAGAAAGGAAATGACCGGGTCGTTACATGCCTAGTGGCTTCAATTTGTGGATGGCGCTTTCATGCTCTCTTTCGAACATCACACAACATCTTGATATAGTGAACTGCAGAAAGATTATTAATGGAGCTTATAGAACTTTATGTACCTGCATGAGTGCATTGTCAGTTTGCATAGAGACGAATTATATTATATGCAAAAGATTGGAAATATTTATTCTCATAATCCTTTAGTAAGAAAATATCTTAAAGACCAAAAGTGTGTGGGAAAAGAAACATATTTAAATAGATACACTATGGGCACAAGTTTACACTTTGAATATGAGCAAGATGATGTATCTTCTAAGCTGCGACGATGAGCATGCTACTAGTGCAATATGTAAATATAGAGACTTAGGTTCTATGATATGCTTTAAAAATGTCTGAGCATGTTTTAGCATACAACATATATATGAATGTACTACTCTAAATGTAATGAACATAAAGTAATTAATATAATAATTAGCTTTATTTGTTTAACATCACAAAAAGGATACTGTTCTCCTTGTTTGTCAATTATCTATTACTTTTTTGAACATGACTTTTGACATATTACTTGATTCCTCCAACACGAGTCATGACCTTTGATTCGTCGCTTAACAATACCAGAATAATAATAGAGTGATAGAGTTTGGAAAGTGGATTAACCTTACTTAGGATGGAACCCAAATTGGCTATATATCTTGATAGTGTAGTATAAGGGTATTCCTAGTTCCCTCTTGAAGAATGTTGAAACTTAAAGGGTTGGTTCGAGGGTGGGATAAATGATAACCTAAATAATAGTATGACCAAACCCAAGTGTAATATGGGTTGCCAACTATAAGTATCATGGTAGGAATTGGGTCAGACGTAGTTTGATCTAAGGACCAGGACCCTCAGTAGGGTGAGATTTATTTATTTATTTTATTTTATCAAAACCATACTATTGCACTTAGCGCCCTTTCAGGTTTTCAGTAAGT
The DNA here is from genome assembly GCF_030987335.1 of Cornus florida. Taxonomy (NCBI): domain Eukaryota; kingdom Viridiplantae; phylum Streptophyta; class Magnoliopsida; order Cornales; family Cornaceae; genus Cornus; species Cornus florida. The sequence continues at coordinate 29,467,631 of NW_026775580.1, read as the reverse complement.
CTGGTCTACCACTTTTGCCCTCATTGTCTCGAAAGAGATTTTTGTCAAGACTGGTTGCATTTTTACCCTTGGTGCCCATTCTTGGGTTTTCACCAAGTCTGCCTTTTGTACTTTTTTACCCTTAGTGCCCTTAAGTGGGTTTTCACTGAGTCCAGCTTCTTTTTTTTATTTTTATTCAGGAGGTAGTCGATAACTTACAAGTAGCATCAATTCTGCTACTACTTGATATTCCATATGTACACTTGTTCTTGCGTAATCTGCAAAACTATTCTTTAGTGATATTGAACTTCCTTCGAAAAGTGCCCCAATTTAGGGGATGATAACAAATATTGCTCATTCTATTAGACTTTAATAAGCAAGAGTTTTCAATTTCTGGTGATCTTTGCCAATCGAAGAAGACTTTAATTAGGATCGTAATGTAGGCTATGTATATGGTAACCAAGGAAAGATATTAAGGCTCAAAGATATTATTTCCATATGAGGCTCATATACCGTGATCACTATAAAAATGAATTGCCCCAGCTTGGGCTATATTTTCTCATGTTAATCTAGATGAAAATTTTTATGACTAAGCAATCATCCTTAATCAAAGAGGACTTTATGTAGGTTGTAGCATGGCCATAGGTGATGAAAAGAATGTATAAAGGGCCAAGATTAATGTGAATTGGGAATAAACTGACCAATGATCATTTTTCATCAACTTGTGCTTTTGTGTCCTTCATCTTGGTCTTTGACCGTTCTTCGGTGTTTAGCTTAACTTTTCTTCTGGGACCATGTGCTTGATTTGCCTTTTTGGGCATCATTGTTTGTTTTTAATTTTGGGCACCTTTGCTTGAACCTTCTTTTGGGCACCTTGTCTTGATTTGTATTCTTCTTGTTTTCACTTTCTTGTGAAAGAATGACATACTTGATCCTTGGTAGGTTATAAAGAAAGAACGTAACAAAGCTCTTAATCCTTGGTAAGTTATGAAGAAAGAATGTAACAAAGCTCTATAGGCTTGTTAAAGGAAATTATGATGAACTATGGATGATAGAAATGATGGCCTTTCTTTTTTTCTTTTTAAATTCGGATTCCTTAATTATAAAAATTTTCAACTAACCTAACATGAGATTAGTTGGATTTGTGAAATTACCTTAGAAATTGCCCCAGTGTGGGGTGTGATCATCGGTGGGTGTGATGGAATAAAAATTTATTATAACATAAAGGGCTAACAATGGATAATAATGTGTATAGGATAGTAGAAATGATGGCCTCTAGTCCTTTTGGGTACAATCACCTAGGCATTGAAACTCTTGCTTATTAGGATCTCATTATCTTAGTATGAATAAAATTTACTTGATTGTTGCTTCCAAATATAGGGAGTGATCCTTAGCTTGACATAGTAGTACATATCTTGGCCTTTAATAGATATATATATATATATATATATATATATATATATATATATATATATATATATTTTTTTTTTTTTTGGTGGTGACTGAGTTTAGGGAAGAACCAAAGCTTCTTATGTATCTTGATTACATCAAGAATCAAGTCATGCGTAGTTCTATAATATCCTTGATCTTGAGAGACTGTGGCTTGAGAAAAGTACTTTGATTATTGAATATGACCTTGATCTTGATAGTCTATGGAGAAAAGTTCTTTGCTCATTGAAGATAGCCTTGATCTTGAGAGTCTTGATAATCTGCAGCTTGAATAAAATACTTTCATTATTGAGAATAGCCTTGATCTTGAGAATCCATGGCTTGAGTGTCATAAACTTTTCCTTGATTTCTTATGTCTATCTTAACTTCAAATAAGATGGTAAGACATTTGAATCATTTTCTTGTGTTGCTGCTTGACAAATATACGACTTTTATCTGGTTTCCCTACTAATGGTGTTTCCTTCAAAGTTTAAGGAGCTGGGCTGGGTGACTATGCGTGTCCATGGTTTCTTGAGGTGTGACAATTGAGTCTTCCTTGGTCAAGGCCCATCTATTTGAAATTAAACTTTATTTTAAATATCATGTTCGTTGAGAGCAAGGACAATGACATCAAGGATCACAGCATTCCACAGGCATCCTGACAAAGGAAAAATAGAATGTAGATTTTTAGAATAATGGGGATATTAATAATATAATATCCAAGTTATTTTTCTAGACAAAAATAGATCTTTACAGAGCTCTTTATCAAAATTCAAGTTTTATTAAACTTATTGTAGTCGACATAATAAAATATATGTGTAACATTGTGTTAACAATAAATGCTTAAGAGTTCTCAAGATAGAGTTAATTTTTTTTTTTTTTTTTTTTTTGAAAAATGAAGATATTATTAATATAATATTCGAATTATTTTACTAAACAAAATTAAAGCTTTACAAAACCTTTTATTAAAATTGAAGTTTTATGAAACTTATTAAAGCATAAATAATAAAACATGATATTATGCTAAAAGAAAATGCTTAGTAGCCTTGAAAATAGAGTTTAGATTTATTATTATTATTATTATTATTTTAAATGAGGGATATTAGTGATATAATGTAATGACCCAGTCCTTTTCCTTTCTTTTTTCTAAAATTTTACGAAAAAATTTTTTTCGTTGAATTTTCTTTTCTGAGTTTGGTTACTTATCACTTAGTGTCATCTCAAGTGTTTGGAAATAATTTCTGAGACTCTTTCCTTTGGATTGACAACTTCCTTTACGGACCGAGTCATTTCCAAATTTTTATTTTTTTGACATTATTCACTTTTCGTCTTTTTCTCGAGAATGATTTTCTTCGCGTAACCTCACTTTTTGTGCTCGGATTTGGTTCCGATTTTGCATCTATCCATGATAGTTAAATTACATACTTTGTGTATTTTTACTTTTCTAGAAAAGTGTGCTAGTTGTTTACTTTTACATAAAAGGACATGGATGCATAGTTTCTTCGGAAACATAATTTGTTTTTGAGATTTTTTCGTAATTATAGACAATAATTATTTTTCTTTTTAGGGACCTTTTTTCAATTTATTTTGGAAGATATTTTTAAAAAGGATCTTTTTGTAATTATCGGAAAGTGTGACAAGTGTCGCGCTCTCGTTGGGCTACTTGTAAGCATCTCATTGGTTAACACTTGAAAGCCTTGGATGATGAAATATGGAAGGTGGAGATTCACCCACTTGTTGGCCTAGCATTGGTGGACTTGTTGGCTTGGATTGTTGACAAGTATAGGCTTTAAATTAAGCCTAGAATGAACCATTGGATTAATGACAAGTGTAAGCTTCTAATTAAAGTCTAGCTTTTGTGTGTGAGAGGGGATGGTGCAAGACTAGGTGTGTTTGACTTCCGTTGACTAAGTGAGTGGAGCAATACACTAAAGTGTTTTAATTACTTCATTTTACACATTAAACTTCTTCTTCCTCACTTGGAACCCTTGCCACCATTGAAGGAAACCATTAACCTAGGCTTAAAACCTTGGTTTTGATCTCCTTGCAATCACCTTAGACTTAAAAGCTTGGAACACAAAACACTTGCCTCACCTTCCTCTATATAACTCTTAAAGGAAATTGTAAAATTCCTTTGTTTGCTTTGGATTCAAGAGGAACAATCCTCTTGTGAGGTAGGGGGTGATTTAGGTTTTTAATTTAAGTGTTTTAATTGTTTTTTATAGCTTACAATAAATTGTTTACATGTCTTGTACTTAATTTTTAATTTAATAGGTTGTAACCTTGCATAAAATTAAGCAAAGACATGATATTCTTGAAGACCATGACTTGATCTATAACTTGTATTAGTATAAAGTTATTTGGAGTTGTTTTAGAATCTAGATATTTAATTATTTAAAATTAATTAATTTCTATTTAATTGTTCCATTTACTTAATTAAGTTTTTGAGTTGATATATATGATTACCATGACAGTACTATTGTCATATAATTATTTGGAGTCATTTGAAATTGATTTAAATTCTAGATAAATTAATTAGTTAGTTTAATTAATTTATATTTAAGTGTTATATTCATTTAAATTGACATTTGACTTGATATATGTAATGAGTATGGTATGTTCTTTAACATATATTAAATTGAGAATATTTCAACGAGTTTGGAAAACTTTATTTAATTATTTTCTTGTATGAAATTTAATTCACCTAGTTGTACCTAGTGTAAAATTAACTTGTAACTTGATTTTAAATAATGTTTTGACATGTTTTTTAACATATATTAAATTGAGAATATTTGAATGAGTGTTGATAAATTTATTTAATTATTTTCTTACCATTGATCTTAATTTACCTTGTTATAACTAAGGTAGAATTGATTTGTAACTTGAAATTAAATTAGGCCTTGCTATGATCTTTGACATATATTATATTTAGAATTCTTAGAGTTGCTTTGTAATCTTGAGAATTTAATTATTTAATTTAATTAAATTCCATATGTATGCTTTCATTGAGATAATTAAGTATTGATGTTATATTCTTGCTTAATTTATAATTTGCAACTTGGTGTATGATTACAAGATGGTATTTCATGAGTAGAAGTTATGATTTAACTTGTTGTATACACATTATACTTATATGACATTTAATATGCCATTGTAGCTTGAAGGCCTAGAGCACATCTTGTGTGTATTCCATGACTTGGTTGTGCATGGTAATTGACAATGTGCATTGTGTATATGTGATATACTTGTTACACAACTTGATGATTTTTTGAAAAGCTTGTATGGACATTGTAATATGTTAAGGCTAGAGTATGTCTCTAGTACGGGGGATGAGAGTTCCCTCTACAACATATAGTGCGCACTAGGTAATTCCTTGTGAGCTAGTAACCCGAGATCACTTGTTTGGTCATTGAGACCATACGTCCTTTGTCTTTTCGCCATTGGTTGATTTCGCATTCAATTCTCAGTTGTAATTATGGATTACTTTTAATTTGTGCTTGGACGCATGGTACGTCATTTCTTGCTTAGTATACTTGTATTTGTATACTTGTTCGCCTTATATATCAAAAATGCTTTGTATACTTGGATTTGTATACTTGTATGTCATGTATGTCAACATTGCTTAATATACTTATAAATGTATTCTTGGATATATATATTATATTCTATTTCAATATTGCTTAGCATACTTGGTATGTACACTTGCATATTGATGATTTACTTCCTAGATAACCTAGTATACTTGTGTCTTGTATACTTGTCTTAAGTGCATTTCAATATGGATTGTATACTTGTATATTGAATATCTTGTTGCGTGTACCGCGTGCTCCTATGTTGTTTAAATTGCATGAATGATGTGGTTTATGCTAGAAATACTCTAAGGTAGCTTAGGATGCTCCCTAAGTCTCATTTTGACATAAACGTTAGATGGCATGAGCCCCTTTGACTTATTTCACCTTAATGTGATAATTTTGTAAAATGCTAGGTCTATGTATACTCATTTCCTACGAGTAGCTTTATGTTACTCACCCCGAAGCTGCTGGGGATTTGTTTCAAGTACGAAGGTTTGGTTCGTGATGCTCATCATTCCTTGGATGACTTGTAGCTTTTAAATTTCCATTTCATGCAAATGTTGTTTTGAAATGTCATTTCGTAGTTTATATGTCAAAACTTGTATCCTTGATTCCATTTATGTAATGTGTACACAAGTACACCTTTTACGATGTATTTGACTTGTATGAGATGAGGCCGGAGGCCAATGACATTTATATAGCATCTTATAAAATTCTTGACTTTATGAAATATAATGAAAATATTGAAAAATCACAAGTCATTACTTCACCATGTTTGAATCGAGTGTGGGAATTCCATTCTTTTTCTTCTATAAGGTCTTATTAATCATGTTTGAAGTGTGGCCAAGGGTTAAATGATACTTTGACTCCATTTTATATTTTTGGATTTCAAATTTTCCATTTCAAGTCCATTTTTCTCATATTTGGCCGTCGGGGGTCAGATTTTAAGTCGGGGCTTCTCAGGAGCCGTGGACCATTCCTGCACACTTAGAATCATTTATTACACTTGCGTGCGCATTCGTTTCGACCTAGAAATGCATTTAGGGCCAAATGCATACTTGGTGTAAAGTTGCACTTTCTGAGTTTTTGACCCGTTACTGATCTAAGGGCATTTTGGACATTTCACAGTGTTTTTTTTTTATTTTCTCACGCGTTTTCGGGTAGAAAACTCGATTTCGGGAGGGGTTTCTTTTTCGTGTTTTTCCATAAAAATTTATTTGATAGCCCGTTTTTGCTCTCGGTTGTGGACAGATTCTGAAAAAAATCTATGTAGCAGTTTTTTAGACTCTCATGACCTATGCTGATCTAGGGGGCATTTTAGGGATTTTATAGCATGTTTTTTTTTTTGTTTCCTTCTGCGGTGCCGGGTAGAAAATGTGATTTTAAGGGGGGTTTATTCTTCATGTTTTTCCAGAAAAATTCGTTAAAGGGTCTGTTTTTAACCTTAGTTCTGAGAAAAAAAATCAAATGGTGCTTACTATCAAAACACTATTCCTACCTAGATTTTTAATCCGGAAAGTTAGTTTTTTTTGAAATTTTGACGATTCATATATTCTTCATCCCGACTCCAAATTAAGTGATTTTTAAGTCTAAGTTTATTAATTTTTGATTGTCTATCCAACAGCATGAATGGTTGCATCCAATTCTATCTGAAAATACCATTTTACCCCTTATAAAGTACCCTTGCCGCACTGATTTTAAACCCAAAAGTTGATTTTTTTGAAACTTTGACGTTTCATATCTTCTTCATCCGGACTCCAAATTAAGTGATTATTGAGTCTAGATTTATTAATTTTTCATTGTCTATCTAATGGTATGCTCAATTACATCTAGTTTTGTCTAAAAAGACCATTTTACCCCTTGTAAAGTACCCTTGCCGCATTGATTTCAAACCTAAAAGTTTGATTTTTTGAAATTTTGGAGTTTCATATCTTCTTCATCCGAATTCCGAATCAAATGATTCTTGGGTCTAGCTTGATTAATTTTTTTACTTTCTTTCCAGTGGTATGCTCGGTAACACCAGATTTTATATTTTCAGAAATGACCATTTTGCCATTTGTCCAGTTTTCTTTTAATTTATCTCCACTGTTTTTTTTTAGTCCCGTGACTTCATGGGAAGTCATGTATGTGTCTTAGGAATGATGTACATTCCCAAGGACGTTGTTTCCATGTGAAAGGACTATTTTGCCCTTGGGGGCATGTTCGGTCTTTTTTCTGATCATTCATTTCTGCATTGTTCTCGTTGAGATCCGTGGCCTCATGAAAGGTCACTCTGGCTTCTTAAAGATGCATTGCATCTCTAGGGTCATATTTTCTATTTTCACTTCCGCATTTGGATCCATTATCAGGTCAATCTTTGGTTCAACACAAGACGCACTGGCTTGAAAAACCAGGGCCGTCACATATAATATCTGAGTTATTTTACTAGATAAAATTAAATTTTTACTCAACTTATTTAACATATATATATATATATATATATATATATATATATATATATATATATATATATATATATATTATTGTGTTAAAAGTAATGCTTAGGAGAAAGTCGAGGGGCTTTCTCCTTTTACCAAAGCTTTTTAAACTTGAGCAAGGATACAGATTCCGACTTGTTTAGCTTGTGTTTCGTCTAAGAAGGAGTAGAAACGTGTGTTGTGAGATCATCTGTCGTAAAAAGAGCTTCGAGGTTTATATTAGAAAGTCCCTCAATCCGATTTGAACGTGATTCTACTAATATTTCTTGCCTTGTTGATGATGTGGATGTCATTGAATGATGTCTTTTAAAGTCTGGGATTCCGAACTCAGTATGTAACTTGTCGTTGGAGACGAGCCGAAGGTACCGTTTCCTCGAGTCTATGGATCTTAAGGCTGATATCATCTTGATTAGGATAAGGCATGTCTTCTTGAACTATAGGATCCTTCCAATTATCAGCAGGATCAAGAGAAGCTTATCTTTAAACCACTATAGGAGGGTTGATTTTGGTTGTTGTGTGAATTAAAAAAATTCTTGGGCAATGATGAATAGTTGAACAAGATCCTGTGATATTTTGTTGAAAGCTTTTGGACTCCATGGTTAGTGCCTGTCTTGTTGGATTGAAGTATCGGACTACAAAATAAAATATTCTTTGGAGCAATGTTGTTAACTTATTAACCTTTCAAATAAGAGAAAGAAAAAAGGAAAATGAATTAGTATTACTAAAAACTATTTACTTTATGCAATACATGCCTTAATGATAGTTTTCCTTTATGAAGGAACTCTAAATATGAAATGTAAAAATTCAAGGTTGGGATGGGCCTTCTCCTTGGATGGAAGCTTTTGCATCTTGTTGATATTATAAGAAATAAAACTTGTAAAAACTGCCCCAATTAAGGACTTAGACTACAACCTTGATCGTACACTGAAATTGAACTTTTACTTAAAAGGGATGGGGTACATTTGTCGAAAATGGGAATTGGTGTTACACCTTTGGAAATATATGAAAAATAAAGTACCCTACTATGGTTTTTGAGACATTTTTTTAAAAAAAATCTTGTTACTTGTTAAACACACATCCCTCTAATTTATGGGGTACCTGTAATATATGAATGCATAGAGTAATGTCTTAGGGTTGTGAATAACCCTTAGACTTGATTGGGTAGGTTTCCTTAAATGAAACTAATTACGGTAGTCTCTACTATAGTTTATTTAGTTATGTATGATAGTAAAAATATGCATGATAAATAAAGATAAAATAAAAGGTTAGTTAGATAACAAGATATCCCTCCCTTTAGTGTCCTAAAATGTAACATTTATACTATATGCAACATGAGGTTCATAGTTCGCTAATGCAACCTAACAAGGTTCGGTCCCCGAATCTTCAAACCTCCGGTCATTTTCCTTCTCCCCGAGGAAGTGAAAGTGGATCCATCTTAGGTTGGTGATTCAAGCGAGGGAGGTTCCGCCATGCTACCATTGCCTCCGGAATACACTAGTGTCTAATGGGCTGCCAACATGCATACCCCCTCCATCTAACTTACAAGGTTAAATAGGGTTTTGCAATGCAAAATGAGTGCAGTGTGTGTAATTAAAAGGGAGGCAAACATACTTTTATAATAATATAATAATTATTTAAAGCATAAAAATAATTCAAGAAAAATTGAAATTCAATAATATGAACACAAATAATATTCTTGAGATTTTCTCTTTTAGTTTGCACTTGTGAAATATGAAATAAACATATTAATAATATGTGACAAAGTATTATGTTAAACACCTTATGGAAAAATGAATAATATCACATTATCATAAATTTAATTAAAATGCAATATGATGCCACAAAAGGAATGCAATATAGAAATGTTTAAAGGCTTAAACCCGCTTAAGCATATACTTGTCCCCAGCGGAGTCGCCAGTTGTCGCGCCGGAATTTTTCCCTGCCTCTATAAGGGTTATATTGAACACTTACGGGTTAGCAAATGGGCTTAATGCGACGGAATGATTATGGCCAATTAGTATTTATTTTGGAGTCGCTACCTAGCATAGGATTATGGTGTGCTAGGTCACACTAGGATGTCTAAAGACTTTTGAAAGTATTTAAATATTATTATTTGACTTCCATTTTAAACTACAAAAACCAGATTAATGGGTTCGGGGGTTTGATTGTGCATGGGGAAGGTATTAGGCACCCCACGACGCCCGTGGAACATGGTTATCTTATTTCTATATTGCATTCCTGAGTTATGAGTTTAAAACATTTTTTGAAGAGTTCTTGACAAAGGATAAATTCAAAATGAATATTATCGACAAATGATGATTTAGAAAATATTGTGACCGAACTTAGGAATTAGCTAGGCTGCCTACATACCTCATCACATAAATAGTGAGGATCAGGTCAAATGTAGTTCAATTTGATGAACATTTAAAAGTTGATTTATTCTTAAATTTAAAATAGAGTAGGAATATTTTGAAAAAAACTAAATTAGTATTAATTTGAAATAGTGAACTTAAGAGCTCTGAGCTTAGAGGACGGGTGTTTATGAAAAATGTTGATAAGGAAATTTTTATATCCTATGGAAACTTTGCAATTTAAGAAAGTATATATATATATATATATATATATATATATATATATATATATTTCCAAGAGAATTGGTATTTTAAAACTGCGTCTTAGGGAAAGCTTTATTTCAAGCTTTTTAGGACAGCTTATTTTTAAGAGAACATAATTGTAACGACCCACTCCACCACATGCTATGATATTGTCCACTTTGTGCCTGAGCCCACATGGTTTTGCTCTTGGGTTTTACCCCAAAAGGCCTCACAAGTAACTTATACTTTAAACTGGAGCATGGTAAGAGAGCAAAAATTCGTTTAAGTATATGCTCCTATTCTTACTATCACTTCATTTAGCCAGGTAATTCTTAACCTAGGCTCTGATACCAAACTGTCACATCCCAAATTTTAACACAAAGACTCTTTGTCTTGTATGTAAAATCTGATGTATAACTTCCACCAATTCTCTACATACATCCATCATAAAATATAACTATAATGAATCCCATCATCCAATTTATTAACATGAGTGTCTGACAGACATAAATCAAATCCATAAATAAAGGTGAAAGTCCCTCTAACACAACAAAACATCTATTACCACTGAAACAACTCGATAAAGTTTCATAAAACATTAACTTTATTACAATAATCATAATAAAGGAAAACCGAGCTAAAATCCGACTTTGTCATGCGTCTCCATCACGTTCCTACTCTACGAGCACCTGAAATGTGATAATGGGGTGAGCTCACAAGCTCAGCAAGAAATGCTAAACATAATCATTGTTCAGTAAGCTAACCTTACTTTGTATTCCCATATATATAAGCAACTTAATAAATGCATTAATTAATTATGCATAACCCAGTTAATTATAAACTCAATAAATAACCATTATTTATTTTTAATAAATCCGCATATCTCACATGAGCCCCGGGCTCACATCCAATAAAGTGGTGTGAATCGTAAAATCCCTGACTACCGAAAATACTCGTGTGGCTGGATTGTACGTCTACTCCCCAGATGATCTCTGATCACGTCCACACAATAAGAGCTCATTAGACCCATGGCCATAATAATAGGGTAGTGCACTCCCAATTAGGCAGGTCCCTGACCATACCTAAAAGTCATCATAGGGTCAGTCCCAGACTACCCCTCCAACTAATCTGAACTCATCCATTAATTGCTAATTATAGTGAATTATGAAATACATTATTCATTAATAATTAAATTAATAATTAATACACACAAATACACTTTTAATTTAAAAACAGAACTCTCAAGACCCAACTAATGAGAGTACAAAATTTCTGGATAAAGCCTAACATTAAATATAAGACCCTGCAAAATTTCATAATCTAACTCCTAATAGTTTTTTCCGTACTCTCCCTTTTAGTGCTGAAAATAATACTTTTTCAGGTTTTAATTTCGTAAAACCATCAAACAGTCATTTTACAATCTGTATTTCAGCACAACTAGGTTCAGTGCACTTAGAACTAATATTCTGGAAATTTCCTAAGTTATTGGGATAGCAATACTATTTTTCCTAATTTTCTTTAGTTTAAAATCAATTAAAACAGTAATAATTAAATAAAAAGAAAATTATTTTATATAGCACACAGAACCAATCCGTTTCAAATGTCCAGTTTAAACCCACGTCATTCACTAACAAATTAACATGCAATCTGACCCATCTATGTCCAGTCAAATCATTGTTTAGTAAACATATGTATTACATATACCATTGTGTACCCAGTAACCAACACCTCCACATGGTTAACACGAATCAATGAATATATATTTTAAAATAACATGTATATGTATAACAAAAATTCTATAATTATATATATAGAGTAATTATATATATAATTATTTTCGCAAGTTCATATATATAACAAAAATTCTATAATTATATATATATATATGTGTGTGTGTGTGTGTGTGTGTGTGTGTGTGTGTGTGTGTGTGTGTGTGTGTCATCTATCAGGAAATAAAATAACTAAATTAAGGAATACATGGTTTAAAATTGATGTTTTCAAACAATACCCATGTGCCAATCTAAGATTAATCATCGTTAAAATGAACTCTAGTAAATCAGCAGATGACACTAAAATAATATACATCAACCTTGACAAATCTAAACTAAATTTATTTTCGATAAATTCATATGATATAAAACCTTCAATAATATTCTTATCAAGTCACAAATATAATATAAAATTACAAAGCAAGATTAATTTGCCATTGTGATGACCTTGTGGGCGGGTGTGCCGTGGGCGGGTGCGGAGACACTGCCAAGCTACCACACTGGCGAGCTATAGGTGCACAAGTCCCACATCGCCTGGGTAGAGGAAAGGTGAAGTGTTTATATGTAAGTGTGTCATCTCCAATTGGTATGAGGCCTTTTGGGATAAAGCCCAAGAGCAAAACCGTGCGGGCTCAGGCCCAAAGCGGACAATATCATACCATGTGGTGGAGCGGGTCGTTACAAATGGTATCAGAGCCTGACCCAGCTGGAAGTGTGCCGACGGGGACGTCGGGCCTCCAAGGGGGGTGGATTGTGATAACCTTGTGGGCGGGTGTGCCGTGGGCGGGTGCGAGAGACACTGTCAGGCTACCATACTGGCGAGCTACGGGTGCACAATCCCACATCGTCTGGGTAGAGGAAAGGTGAAGTGCTTATATGTAAGTGTGTCACCTCCAATTGGTATGAGGCCTTTTGGGATAAAGCCCAAGAGCAAAACCGTGTGGGCTCAGGCCCAAAGCGGACAATATCATACCATGTGGTGGAGCGGGTCGTTACATCCGCCCACAAGGTCATCACAATCCACCCCCCTTGGAGGCCCGATGTCCCCGTCGGCACACTTCCGGCTGGGTCAGGCTCTGATACCATTTGTAACGACCCGCTCCACAACATGGTATGATATTGTCCGCTTTGGGCCTGAGCCCGCACGGTTTTGCTCTTGGACTTTATCCCAAAAGGCCTCATACCAATTGGAGATGACACACTTACATATAAACACTTCACCTTTCCTCTACCCAGGCGATGTGGGACTTGTGCACCTATAGCTCGCCAGTGTGGTAGCCTGGTAGTGTCTCCGCACCCGCCCACGGCACACCCGCCCACAAGGTCATCACAATGGCAAGTTAATCTTGCTTTGTAATTTTATATTATATTTGTGACTTGATAAGAATATTATTTAAGGTTTTATATCATATGAATTTATCGAAAATAAATTTAGTTTAGATTTGTCAAGGTTGATGTATATTATTTTAGTGTCATCTGCTGAGTTACTAGAGTTCATTTTAACGATGATTAATCTTAGATTGGCACATGGGTATTGTTTGAAAACATCAATTTTAAACCATGTATTCCTTAATTTAGTTATTTTATTTCCTGATAGATGACATATATATATATATATATATATAGAATTTTTGTTATATATATGAACTTGCGAAAATAATTATATATATAATTACTCTATATATATAATTATAGAATTTTTGTTATACATATAAATGTTATTTTAAAATATGTATTCATTGATTCGTGTTAATCATGTGGAGGTGTTGGTTACTGGGTACACAATAGTATATGTAATACATATGTTTACTAAAGGGTCAGATTGCATGTTAATTTGTTAGTGAATGACGTGGGTTTAAACTGGACATTTGAAACGGATTGGTTCTGTGTGCTATATTAAATAATTTTCTTTTTATTTAATTATTACTGTTTTAATTGATTTTAAACTAAAGAAAATTAGGAAAAATAGTATTGCTATCCCAATAACTTAGGAAATTTCCAGAATATTAGTTCTAAGTGCACTGAACCTAGTTGTGCTGAAATACAGAAATTTCCAGAATATTAGTTCTAAGTGCACTGAACCTAGTTGTGCTGAAATACAGATTGTAAAATAACTGTTTGATGGTTTTACGAAATTAAGACCTGAAAAAGTATTATTTTCAGCACTAAAAGGGAGAGTACGGAAAAAACTATTAGGAGTTAGATTATGAAATTTTGCAGGATCTTATATTTAATGTTAGGCTTTATCCAGAAATTTTGTACTCTCACTAGTTGGGTCTTGAGAGTTCTGTTTTTAAATTAAAAGTGTATTTGTGTGTATTAATTATTAATTTAATTATTAATTAATAATGTATTTCATAATTCACTATAATTAGCAATTAATGGATGAGTTCAGATTAGTCGGAGGGGTAGTCAGGGACTGACCCTATGATGACTTTTGGGTATGGTCAGGGACCTGCCTAATTGGGAGTGTACTACCCTATTATTATGGCCATGGGTTTAATGAGCCCTTATTGTATGAACATGATCAGGGATCATCTGGGGAGTAGACGTACAATCCAGCCACACGAGTGTTTTCGGTAGTCAGGGACTATACGATTCACACCACTTTATTGGTGTGAGCCCGGGGCTCATGTGAGATATGCGGATTTATTAAAAATAAATAATGGTTATTTATTGAGTTTATAATTAACTGGGTTATGCATAATTAATTAGTGCATTTATTGAGTTGCTTATATATATGGGAATACAAAGTAAGGTTAGCTTGCTGAACAATGATTGTGTTTAGCATTTCTTGCTGAGCTTGTGAGCTCACCCCATTATGACATTCTAGGTGCTCGTAGAGTAGGAACGTGATGGAGACGCATGACAAAGTCGGATTTTAGCTCGGTTTTCCTTTATTATGATTATTGTAATAAAGTTAATATTTTATGAAACTTTATCGAGTTGTTTCAGTGATAATAGATGTTTTGTTGTGTTAGAGGGACTTTCACCTCTATTTATGGATTTGATTTATGTTTGTCAGACACTCATGTTAATAAATTGGATGATGGGATTCATTATAGTTATATTTTATGATGGATGTACGTAGAGAATTAGTGGAAGTTATACATCAGATTTTACATACAAGACAAAGAGTCTTTGTGTTAAAATTTGGGGTGTGACAATAATTTTTAGGAAAACTCTCTTCTAAGAATTATGCCTTTTAGAAATATTTGATTTTAACGAAATATTACTCTTTCAAAAAATATATAATTTTAGTAAACTTTTATTTTAAAAATATTATTTTTTTACAAAAATTTATGATTACTAAATAGAAACATGATTTTAATAATATTATTTTAAAAGATGCTAGTTTTATTTTTGCAAGAGAGTCTGATCTTTATAATTTCCTTTATCTGAAAAGGTGTTCCTAGAAGATTCATGGAACTAAAATAACATAGATACTTTTAGAGAAAATCCAACCTTTGGCTTAATTAATCATAAGAGAAAAACCTGGAATAGAGTGGCATGATTTCCAAGAAAGCCACATGTGTATAACAGAAACTATAATTTTTGGTGTGATCATGGTTTTACACTTTCAAGAAAATAATAATATAAAACTGAAATGGTGCAAATATAATATTATTAGTAATAGAAATAATAATAAAGTAAGTAAAAACTGATTTTTATTTTATATAGATGGTTTTTAAGAAAACCCGTGTGAACAAAAACATATTTTATTTCATTGAGGCAGCATTTACGAAAACATATTTTATTTCATAAAAAAAGGTTTTTAAGAAAACCAAAGTATAGAAAACATATTTTATATCATAGAGGTAGTTTTTAGGGAAACAAAAATGAGTGAAAACGGATTGTATTTCATAGAGGTAGTTTTTAAGAAAACTACAGTGAGTAAAAAAATAGATTTTTGAATTAAGAAAAGGATCTTTTAATTAAGAAAAGGATCCTTTAGGCATAATTTGACATAAACTATAACTTCTTTTTTTTTTTTTTTAATAGCATTTATTTGATAACCCTTAAGAACTACAGCTTAGAAGGATACAACTAAAATCATACAAATAAATGAATCCATTGTAGGATAAAAAAAAATTTAAAAACAGATGATTGAAAGATACCTTTTGTACTTCTTTTATTTGAATGAAATTGTTGGGTAGAGCTTTGGCTCCCCTATGAATGTTAGATAATTGAGATAAATTCCCAGCTTCCATATTGTATCAAACTATGAGATAGGATTTGTGTGTACTGATAATTGGAGTGTATTGGGTCATTGGTGTCTTATGTGTTTGTGGTTGTTGGAGGATTATTAATGTTGAAAAGGATCTATGGCTATTTGTAGTTGCTAGGATTTTTTTGGTGTATGTGGGTTCGAAAATGGGTGTGTGATGGATTAGTGGATAGGTAAATTAATGTCTTTCTGGTAGATGGGTGGATATTGGTGTGCATCTTTCTTTGTCCCTTTCAAATGACTGAACAAAGGACGTATTTATAGGATAAAAATGCTTGGTGAGCAAGTACACTATTTTGGAAAAGTTAACTCTACGCAAACTTATTTATTTTAATAAGGAACAGGTTGTGTAAGAACTTTTGGTGTGCAAATATTCTTGCTGGACAAATAATATTACTTTAGGAAAGTTTTTATTCATTTCCTATTTTATTTTTATTTTACTTTATTTTATGTGTTGTATTATATATATATATATATATATATATATAGAGTCATGATCTCTTATTCCTTATGGAGTAAGAAAAATAATCCACACTTTCTATATAGACCGTTAGATTAAATCTAACGGTCATTTTACAAACCCACCCATGGCATTTTCTTTTAACACAAAACCACTCTCACCATATTTTTAGTTTTTATAATTAATTTTACCATTACTATCCACTGTAACAATAAAAGGTAATTATCAAAATAAAAATAAAAATTTTTGAAAAAAAATTAATTCCCGTATATTTTACTAATAAATTTGTTTTTATTTAAATGTTTCTTCCGTGTATTGCTAAGAGGCTTGATAGTGTGGAGTGCTAGTTTTTCTTCAGTTTTTATTTTAAACCAACTTTGAATGAGAAATCAAAGAGTAAGATCACTTAGGAGAGTAATGGGGTTGGTGGGTATGATAAATTAGACTTGAACCTTGATGTTTTCATGGTTCAGCATGATATGGGGAATATGTATATGTGGGTTTTCAAGGAGAGGTCTAAAAATGCATTGGGAAATATGCAGCTGAGATGTTAAGCGGTGTGCATGATTCCAGGATTTAGAGGTGTTTCGTGTTATTTCAGAACCAAAACTCTCATGAAAAGAAATATTATTGTTATAGTTATTTGTGCGTGTATGTGTGAATAACAATATTATACAACTGAATAATAGAATCATATGACATTGACTTTATTCAAAATTGTTAAAACTTAACCTAAATAAAATGAAAACAAAAAATTTAATCTCTTCGTAAAGGGATGAAACTTAACAAAATTTAAAAACATTTAATCCTCAAAGTCTTAAAGTAAACTCTTCCACGACAAATAAAAGTAAAGCTACGGGAATTAATTTTTTTCAAAAGTTTCTATTTTTACCTTTTATAATTACTTTTTATTGTTACAGTGGGGAGTAATGGTAAAATTAATTATAGAAACTAAAAATAAGGTGGGAGTGATTTTGTGTTAAAAGGAAAGATCATGGGTGGGTTTGTAAAATGACCGTTAGATTTAATCTAACGGTCTATATAAAAAGTGTGGATTAATTTTCTTACTCCATGGGGAGCAAGAGATTAGGACTCTATATATATATATATATAGTTAAAATATGATTAAAAAAAAGAAATAAAATAATTCATTTCCATAATATTATTTGTTTTGGCAATCTAAATGGAAAGAAAATAATATATTCTCGTGTTTTTTTTTTTTTTTTTTTTTTTGGGAGTCTAGAATGTCATTGATACAAGGGATAAAACTAAACGACAAAAGGATCACCCTAAGATGATCATCTCATGACTATTGAGAATGGATCAAATCAGATGGCTTTATTTCTCAATCTTTCTGAGAAGAGAAGGAGAGAGATAAGAAAATGTTAAAGGGTAATTTGTTGTAGAGTTTTATAGAAATTATTTTATTTTCTTTAAATATATTCTTGTTTAATAAATAGATAAATAGGTAATTTCTGTTAGGGTGGTAATTAATTTGTGGTAGAGTGACTAATGTAGGTTTATGGATTTTGTGAACACTTCGTGAAAAAATAATAAAAAAAAACCCTACGAAAGACTAAATTAAATATTATATAGTGATAAGTAGGGTCGAACTACTCTTAAATTAGATTCCGAACATAGATTCAAAACATCAATTAAAGGGAATAAAGAAAAAAAATTTAAAACAATTTGATGATTTTTGAATAATGAACTAAAAATAAATAAATAAATAAGACTAAATAATTTGTGATCAAATAATAGAAAAAATTTAAAAGGAAAGAATCCACCACCACGGCTTAATATAAATAAATTTGTATATATATATTTTTTATTTAAATTTTCCTCCTGTAAGCAAATCACTTCACCAGTCCAATTACATCTTTTAATTACAACTTGAAAGATGAAGGAAAATTATAGCGTTAAATAACACTTGCTTATATATATGAGAAAACATATTTTTACTTAATCTGATATATCTTTAGTAAATAGAAGTAGGCATTTTCCGCATTACCATTAATTGGCAAACATGAAGAATCCTCCTTCAAATTTTTTTTATCAAAATAAAAACACAGAATAGAAGAGTAAAATAATATTCTAAAGAGAAAAACTTACACAATATAAAGGATACAACTATTTATATTTCAACTATGGTGACTGCTTCATCACTCCCTTGACTTAAATATTTTTTTATAGAAATTATTTTATTTTCTTTAAATATATTCTTGTCTAATAAATAGATAAATATGTAATTTGTGTTAGAGTTTTATAGAAATTCTTTAAAAAACTCTTTTTATATTAATTAATAAATATATATATTTTTTGTGGTAGAGTTTTATATAAATTATTTTATTTTTTTTAACTATATCCTTGTCTAATTAGATATTCTTTTTATTAAAAAAAAACTCGTGTAAATGTATTCTTGTCTAATAAATAGATAAATAGGTAATTTGTGTCAGAATGGTAATTTGTAGTAAAGTTTTATAGAAATATGTAATTTGTGGTAGAGTTTAATAGAAATTATTTTTATTTTCTTTAAGTATATTATTGTCTAATAAATATATAAATAAATAGGTAATTTGTGTTAGAGTTTTATAGAAACTCTTTTAAAAACTCTTTTTACATCAATTAATAAATATAACCTTTTTTTGTGATAGAGTTTTATAGAAATTATTTTACTTTCTTTAAATATATCATTATCTAATTAGACATGCTTTTATTAAAAAAAAAAACTCATAATAAATAGATACAGGTTATATGTGATAGAGTTTTATAGAAAATAAAATAGGAAATTTGTGGAAGAGTTTTATAGAAATTATTTTATTTTCTTTAAATATATTATTTTCTAATTAGATTTTCTTTTATTTAAAAACTCATAAATAGATAAATGAGTAATTTGTGTCAGAGTTTTATATAAACATTTTTAAAAACTCTTTTTATATCTATTAATTAATAATTCTTTTATATTAATAGATTAATACTGAAATACTAAAACTTTTTACACTTTCCATAGTGGTATACATATATATTATTAATGTATAAAAAGAAAATTGTAGACAACATGAGATATATATATAAAAATCAATATATATATATATATATATATACACACACATTAATTGATTTTTTGCGACAAACAATTGTCCCTATTTATCATCATTTAGTGATAATGAAGTTTTGTCATAAAAGACTAAATTATAGTGACAAAAATTATCTTTGTCACAATTGGTTGATTTTTAGTGACAAATTATTTGTAGCCAATAGCTATCTTTTAGTGACAAAAAATATTTTGTCCCAAAAGGATAGATTTTTGTGACAAAATTGTGTTTGTCACAATATACTTGTTTGGGTAAAATAAAAATTACATATTTTTTTTTCTCTATAAACTCTATCACATTAAACAAGGATATATTTAAATAAAATAAAATATAACCTAGGGTCTTTCAAAAAATCACAAACTCCATATAATAAATTTTTATATCATTTTCAATCTAATACATGATTAGTATAATTGAATTTATATTTTTAATTTTAATTAAAAATTAATATAATAGAATTTATATTGTAAATTTCAAATTATCTAATAAAATTCAAATTACAAATTACCTAATAAAATTCAAATCTATATATATATATATATATATATATATATATATATATATATATATTTAAATATTACGTAATAAAATTCAAATTATAAATTACCTAATAAAATTCAAATTACCTTAAAGAATCTATTACTTTGCAAAACTCAAACCCTACCGCCAATTTTAGTATTAAAATAAAAAAACTATTTCTTAATAAATAAAAAAAAATTTAAATATTTCAGTATTAATATAAAAACCTAGAAGAATTTTTTACTTCACAAAACTCAAACTCTATCACCAATTTCAAAATATTTCAGTATTTATTTATTAATGTTAAAAAATATTTATTAATCAATATAAAAAGTCTTAAAAAAAGTTACTGTTAAAAAATATTTATTAATCAATATAAAAAGAATTACAAAAAAATTACAAATTTTTTTTAAGACTTTTTGTTACAAGTTTCAAATTACACTTTTTTCTTCTCTCTAATTCATAACAAAAAATATATGTGCATGTGTGTATATATATACATGTATAAAGTATATTGCAATAACAAGTTTTTTTCAACTTTGAAGTGTAATAATTAATTTTATTTGCAGCCATAAGGTAACTATAAATAGATTTAAAAAAAATAAAAAATTATTTGTGAAAAAATTGGGGGAGGGGGTCATTGCTGGATAGCCCCCTTCTCTCCGCCCCTACGAAGAATTATGTCTCAACTTCTAATTATATCTTCACAAAATTTTCATTTTTTTTTTTTGCAAATATTTAATTCATAATAATATTTTAACATATAAATAACTTGATATAACTATATGAATTTGTATATCTATATTATAACCATAGAAAAATAACTAATTTTTTTTTTTAATTCTAAATCTAACATTTAAAAAAATTCACCTAATTAAGAAATTCCTAATAAAAATTATCCTCCAATTCACAATTTATTTAACTCACCATTTGTCCAAAATAACATAAATTTGCCAAGATTTGGTTCTATGTATTCCATTACTAGGATATGGTTTTATTTTGGATTATGTGGATGGGCTAGTTAATAAGCTTAGTCTTATTTCTTCGTGTTAGGTCACGGAACCATGTAGTTGACATACCATTGAAAAACTATGACGGATAGTTTAATTTTATTGTTATGGATATGATATGGATTTATATATATATGGATATATGCCACGATATGAGTTTGAGATCTCAGGATCAGTGGTTAAGATGGAGGCATATATTGCCAATTAAGATGGGTATAGTAACATCTTAGTTCAGAAAATTAACCAACAGTATTTAGCCACTATAGAATTATATTACTCCATATTAGATGTATAATTTGATATATATACATATATATAACTTAACGATTTGATTTGGTCAAGTTTGATCTTAAAGGACCTCAAACCCTAAACAAATTGTAATATATATATATATATATATATATATATATATATATATATATATATATTCTCTTATTTAAATTTAAATATGAATTATACAAATTACCCCTTAACTTTATTATTAGAATTAATTTATCATTAAAAAAAAATTATAACTACCATTTTATAAAATGATTAACTTATTATTAGAATATTGGGGCATTTTTGGTAATAGGTGGTATTAGGCACAAAATATAATTTAAGGGTGTCATTTGCAAATTCAAATATAGTTCAGGGAGTTTTTTGCACTTTACCATATATTTATATATATACACACACTTTTATATATTAAAAGCATACCTTATGATAAGTTTTAATTTTTTTTTATTATTTCCCAAATAAGTATATGGTAATAGAAGGTCAATTTGTGACAAGAATTTACTCTTTTGTGACGAAATATCCTTTATCGCTAAAAGATAGAAATTGGCAACAAAAAATTTGTCACTAAAAATCTATCAATTTGTGACAAAGTTATATTTGTCACAATAAGTGAATCTTTTGCAACAATGATCATTTGTCACTAGAAGGTCATTTGTAGCGACAAGAATTTTTGTCACTAAAAATCTATCAATTGTGACAAAGCTATATTTGTCACAATAAGTGAATCTTTTGCGACAATGATCATTTGTTACTAAAAGGTCATTTGTAGCGACAAGAATTTTTGTCACTAAAAATCTATAAATTGGGACAAAGCTATATTTGTCACAATAAGTGAATCTTTTGCGACAATGATCATTTGTCACTAGAAAGTTGTTTGTAGCGACAAGAATTTTTTGTCACTAAAAATCTATCAATTTGTGACAAAGCTATATTTGTCACAATAAGTGAATCTTTTGCGACAATGATCATTTGTCACTAGAAAGATGTTTGTAACGATAAGAATTTTTGTCATTAAAATGCCATTAATTGTGACAAAGGTATATTTGTCACAATAACTCAATCTTTTGCGACAAAGTATCATTTGTCGCTAGAAGGTTGTTTGTAGCGACAATAATTTTTGTTGTTAAAATGCCATCAATTGTGACAAAGCTATATTTGTCACAATAACTCAATCTTTTGTGACAATGCATGATTTGTTGCTATAAGGTTGTTTATAGCGACAAGAATTTTTGTCGTTAAAATGCCATTAATTGTGACAAAGGTATATTTGTCACTAAAATCTAGTTAATCGCGACAAAACTATATTTGTCACTATATTGCAATTAGTTGCGACAATATATTTGTCACTAAAATCAATTTTGTCGCCATACCGTTTCCCGCCATATGAGGAAATTCCTTGGGTAGATATTGCGACAACTTTTTGTGACAAATTTGGTTTTTGTCGAGTAAAGTTAGCTTAAGGTGACAAAGCTACTTTTTGTCACAAAAAGCCATTTTATTGCGACAAATTTATCTTGTCGCTATAGTTTTTGTCACCAAAGACCAAATTTGTTATAGTGTTCCGAGTGTACTATTCACTCCATTGGAATTCCAACTTGACATTTTTGATATGCATGTCGTATAGTTTCATATATGTTAAATCTAGAATATTTGATTAGGTTTTGAAACCTTTCAATTATTATTTTTCTAGTATTAAAGTTTAATACTTATAGTCGTACCTTACATGAAATGTACTTGTATCATGCTTTTAAATCAAGTCTTGGCATGTTGTATAACATATGCTAGTTTGAGATCATTTAGATGAATTTCAAAACCTAGAGATTTTAATTAAATGAATTAATTAAAATCCATTCAATGGCTCATTGGTCTTGATTAAGTTTCTAACTTGGTAATCATGCATTCCTTGACTAGTTCCTTTACATGTATCAATTTGAGAATAATTAGATAAGTTTTGAAATTTATATTTAATTAATTCCTTTGTATGGAACTTAATTCACATGGTAGTTTCTTGTGTGAAATGAACTTGTAACTTGATATTAGACTTGACCTTAACATGATCCTTAACATACCTTGTTTGTAGAACACTTGGACTTACCTTGAAATCTTGATAACTTGATCCCTTGAGTAGATGAAGTTCCCTTTTTATGCTTCCATCGATTTAATCATGACCCCTTGTATCTTGACTTCATTAATGTGTTTAATGAACTAGCATAATTGTCTTGGAACGATTTAATTATTCATGTATTGTTTAGTAAATAATTAAATCATGTATCTTATACTTGTGGTATTTTTCCTTCAATGGATTCCATATGCTATATATATCTTGGTTCTAATCTATATAAATGAATACTCTAATTTCTTGACATTTCACATGCCATTATAGTTGATGAACTTAGGACATGACTTGTGTGTTCCAAAATCTTGGTTGCGCATGAAACGTGGTTAATGCATTTCTTGTATTTTAATACTATCTTGGTTGCACAACTTGTTGATTTTGGGACTTGGGATATCAATCAAGAATTGACATGGCTAGGACTTGGTTCTAGTATGGGAGAATGTCCTCGTATACTATAGTGCGCACTAGGGGAAAGGTACCGATGGGTTAGTAGCCCTAAAGTGATATCAAGAGTACGATTTTAATTCTGGTGATATCCGAGTTTCCACATTGGTTGATTTCATACCTTGTCTTTGTCGTGATATGTAAATTGCACCAATTTTGTTTAATTGCATAGATACTATGTCTTGTTCTTGATTTCATGTATTCTCCTTTTCGTGTTTTATGGAATATCATATCCTTGTTCATTGCATAGATTTTATGCTTCATCTGTGATTTCATTCCTTAAACGGTAAGTGTTGCATACCGTGAAGATTTAAGAATCCTTTCATGTTTTATGAAATGCTCCAACCTTACTTAACTGCATAGATATTATGCCATGTCTATGATTTTGTGTATTATCCCCATCGTGTTAATTGGTATGTTCCAATCATGTAAATTGTATTCATAATGTGATCCTTGTATTCTGGTATCTTTCTGTCGTGTTCTTTGGATTATCCCAACCTTGTTTCGTGACATATATGTATATATATCATGATTCTTGTTGATTACACTCTAAGGTAGCTTAAGATGATCCCTGAGTCTAACTTTGACGTAGACGATAGGTGGCATGACCCCTTTTTAATTGTTTCATGTTAATCTATAAATCTCTAAAGAAATCGAGTCGATGCATACTCATTCTCTACGAGTAAACTTGTTTACTCACCCCGAAGTTACTGGAGGATTTGTTTAGGTACATGATTCAAGATTCGGAGATTTGCACTTGCCTTGGGTGACTTGGAGATTTGAAGTTCCTTTTAAAGCATTCTTATTCACATGCAAGTGTTAGCATGTTTAAGTTTTTCTTTTGATGTTGTAACACTTAGTTAGGTTCAACATTCTCTTTTTTCCTTAATGTATGTAAAGTGTACTTAGATACACTAATTGTGATCTATTTGATATGTATGGCATGAGGCCAAGGGCCATAGACTTTAAACTTCAAGTGTATGTATTTAAATTTCAAGTCATGTCTTTGAAATGTAAACTTTTCCAACTTTAGAGGTTTGACATGTCAAATTTTGTAAACGGAGTGTAATGAGGCCATAGACCATTGTAACATGTTTAAATTACCATATTACACTTACGTGCATGTTCACATCATCACACTTTAACATATAATGTAAATTGAACATGCCATGGGGGATTCCAAGTAGACTTTCAGCTTTGGGTGCTTAACAGGTGGTTTTTGTACTTTCTCGAGTCATTTTAGTCGATCCAAATGCCATTTTGGTCGACTGAAGCCTTTTGGTTTTCATTTGAGCATCAAAAACACTCATTCCAGTAGCCAAAAGTACTGTTCATGCCTATTTCGGTCTACCGAAGTAACCACACCTCAAAAACATGTTTTTAGTTTAGTTTTTGGTCATTTCAGTTGACTGATGGCTCATTTCGGTCGACCTAAATAGCTTTTATGCTCCAGCTTCTTCAATTTAGTTTCAGCACTGTTGTTCCGACTTTGAATGACTATAACTTCTTCATTTCTAATCCAAATAGGGTGATTCTTGAGCCTAAATTCATGGATTTTGAGTCAGATTTCCAATGATACTAATGCCATTCTCAGATTCAAAGCAAAGTGGGAGTTATTCATGTTTTAGTGAAGTAGTGTCGGGATTTGGTTTGAACCGGGAAAGGGTTTCTTGTGGGATTCTTGTCCAAAGTTCTTAGAACCTCTTGGAATGTTGCGAAATGATTAGTTTAGGTTATATAGGTCTTATTTGACTTGCTTAGAGTCAAATCTCTCTTCTCATTTGTAAAGTGACCATTTTGCCCTTGATTAACGGGTTTTGCTCGTCTTCCTTCATCTTGTCGTTTCTTCTTCGACTGGACTCCGAATCATGTGATTCTTGAGTCCATCTTGGTTAGATTTTCATTATGTTTCTAGTGGTGTGCTCGGTGGCATCTGAATCCATACCTTCTAAAATAACTATTTTACCTCTGGGGACTTAATTGTTACTTTTCTATCTCTTGCCTACACACGCTATTCCTTCAGGTTCCTTGACCTCATGGAAGGTCATCTTAGCGTCTTAGAGGTATGCTATGCCTTGGGAGACCATTGTTTTATTCCTTACTTTCACATTTGGATCCGTTATCAGGTCAATCCTCGGTTCATCACAGTTCATACTGGGTTGAAAAATCCAGGATCGCTACATTTGATATGAAAGATTTAAGCATACCCGATGTTGTACTAGGAATCAAGATTTCTAGAACATCAGATGGTCTAGTTTAATCTCAATTTCACTATATTGAGAAAATATTAGAAAAGTTTAATAAGGAAGATAGCAGTCTTGTAAAGACTTC
Source organism: Cornus florida (assembly GCF_030987335.1). Classification (NCBI taxonomy): domain Eukaryota; kingdom Viridiplantae; phylum Streptophyta; class Magnoliopsida; order Cornales; family Cornaceae; genus Cornus; species Cornus florida. The sequence goes on along the minus strand of NW_026775580.1, from coordinate 29,441,330 downwards.
TGTTGATGTAAATCTTCATTTATTGAAAAATATTGGTCCTAGCATATCATAACTTGAGTATTCTCGCATTATAGGAAGCCTAATGTATTTGATGAATTGAACACGACCAGACATAGCATACTTAGTTAATAAATTGAGTAGATATACAAGTAATCCAGGAAAGAACCATTGGACTGCAATAATCAGGGTTCTAAGGTATTTAAGATATACCATAAGTTATGGATTACATTATTCTAGATATCTAACAGTACTTGAAGGATACAGTGATGCTAATTGGATATCAGATACGAAGGATTTTAAATCCACAAGTGGCTATGTCTTTACTATTGGAGGAGGTGCCATATCTTGGAAATCTTCAAAACAAACTTGTATTGCTAGATCCACTATGGAATCTGAATTTATTGCTTTAGATAAAGCTGGTGAAGAAGCCGAGTGGCTTCGTAATTTCTTAGAAGATATTCCAAATTGGCCTAAACCTGTGCCCGTTATATGTATACATTGCGATAGTCAATCAGCAATTGGAAGGGCACAAAGTAATATGTATAGCGGTAAGTCTCAACATATACGTCGACTATATAATACCGTCAGACAATTGCTCTCATGTGGGATAATTTCAATAGATTATATCAGGTCAAAAGATAATTTAGCGGATCTGTTTACAAAAGGGTTGACAAGAGAGCAAGTGTATAGTTCATCGAGGGGAATGGGGTTAAAGCCGAAAGCTAACGAGTCATCTTAATAGAAACCCAACCTAGTTGACTGGAGATCCCAAGATCTAGGTTCAAAGGGATAACAGAAATTCTGAATGGCGATTTAATCTTTTACCCATTTCTATGATGAGAGAGTGCTACCTACAGCGATAAGTAGGATAAGTTATATTTTTAATGACTCTTATACCTTGAAAATTCAAGTGAGGTATAGTAGGATACTCTTAATAAGAAGTCACCTACATGAGTGTGAAGTGGAGCCGCTTCTATGAGAACTTCTAAGGCTAAGTTTTCTAGAGCACTCATGAAATACCAAGAGTTGTTCAGGGCCATATGAACATAACCGTGAGAACCGACTTTGTGCGGGAAGGAATTGTGTGTTTGCTATTGTCTTGGTTTACATCAACGGTTGAACAGTTCAAGACATCATATTCACTGGTTAGCCATTAAATCCGATAGTAATACACTAGGGAAGGTTCAAGGCCAAAAGTTACCTATCCCGATGCAGTTACTTTCTAATAGTACTCTCTCTAGTGTCTGTATCTTCTTTATTTGTAATTTGCGCAAATTTTCATTCATGTGGGGGATTGTTGGAAATAGGAGCATTAAAAACATAAACTTTGGATGAGAATTGGAATAGATTCCGCTAAGAATTTTTTGCGGATCTATAGACGAGCGCGTTCCTCTCAGTAAGGAGATCAACGTGGTATACTTACTTTCTCAAATTCGTTTCCGGGTGAATGAGAAATTAGATCCAAAGTGAGGTGTTTGATTAGCCTAAATGAAAATAATGTTGAAACCAATTGAAGTTTAAATAAGTCAAGCTTGGGTTTGGATTTGGGCTTGGGCTTGAGCCTAATTGTAAAGTCCGTTTATTTTTTTCACTAAATGGAATTTTGGATTGGGCCTGTTTTGGGTTGGGCTTATTTAAATGGGTTTCACAAATGGTTAGTTTTTTAGGTGGTTGGTTTTTAGAATTTAAATTAAAAAATCACTTTTTAGTTTTTTACAAAAGGTTGCATCTTTTTCTGAACCATCATAACTCATGGTTGCACCCACCGGAAAAGCACCTTGCAACCTATAAATATCCCCCTTTGGATCATTTGCAAATCATACCAAAATTTAGAAAATTCTTCTCTTCTTTTGAATTTTCTTCTTCCTCCTTCTCTCTTTACTCTGTGGGTTCGAGCCTTAATATTTGGGTTCCGACCTTAGTCAATCACTCCGAGTCCGAGTTCGAGTCAGAGAGTACTACACCGAGCCGGTTCGCCAATTTCTTTGGTTTGCACTGCTACTACCGAAGGAAGACAAGTCGTTATATCCTGGGAAATAAACGCCACTGAGTTTGTTAGCACCATAGCGAGGTGAATCTGTCTTAAGAACGTAGAATCAAATTCTAGCCTCGACTTTTAATCAGGTTCCTTTATTTATAATTTTTATTTTATTTTATTAAACTATATATTATAAGTAATTATATATATAGATTATTATTTTATAATAATTATATATATAAGCATTATATTATTTTATATTTACAGATAATATTTAAATAAATAATACTATAGTATGTGATATACTTAGACCATATTTTGGACAACACATAGTAGTCTTTATTAGAGTGGATCAGTAGAATATGTTTTTGCATAGACCTTGTAATAATATATGTTATTGCATAGAGAATTGTATATAAAAATGGAAGATTATAAAATAAAGAAGAGTTGGAGAGGTTGGCAATTGGTGATGATTCTAAAATAGTAGAGAGTTCGGTAGAGTATGTAAGTACGCAGAATACGAGAATTCTAAACAATATATCTTAACTGCGAATTGTAATATATCTTAAACTTTACATTAGGGAGAAGGAAGTCTATATTTACATAGGAGTCGCATTTGTAATTTCAATCTACAAGAGTAAGGGTAATTTACAACGCACATCTAGTATGTTGTCTTTACATTAGGGAGAAGGAAGTCTATATATACATAGGAGTCGTATTTGTAATTTCAATCTACAAGAGTAAGGGTAATTTACAACGCACATCTAGTATGTTGTTGTATCACGAAGTTTATGACATATGAAACACCTTGTAAAAGAAGAAATATACTTATTGTGAGAGTAATATTGTCGAACTTTAACGAAGCGGAATTAGAAAATATGATTCGGAAAAATTAGACAATTGTTTGTCCGCAAACAAATAATGGAATCTCAAAATTGTTTACTCAAAATTTTGTAGAAAATTGATCAGGACAGAGTGCCGAGTTAGAGGAAAAAAATGCGTAGCAATGAATAAAAAATTCATACTATATAGTTTTAATATTAACATGTTTTCACATTTTGTAAATAAAATTCTCAAAAAGGTTTAAGAATTTACAGATTTTGTAAATGATGTGAGTGATTGTAGAACTTATTATTTAATCTTTGTACGCAATCCAGATCCTTTAAAAACTTCCAAATGAGTGATCTTGTTCATGAAAATGGACTGAGATAGAATTAAAAAAAGAAAAAAAAGAAAGAGAAAGTAACATTACACTCCTATATGAATGTCATTAATTCCACCTATTTTTGTCATTCTTGTCATTTGGCTTATGTTTGAATATTTTGCTCTCACCTATTACATCAGAATATACAACATTTAAGATGCATAGAGGAGCATATATATATATATATATATATATATATATAACACCAAGGAATACACTTGTATGCATGTGCGTGGCTATTTCCATACTTTAGTACTGCATTAGCAAATCCTCCCAAAAGAAATGCAAGTCAGGACCAAACAAAGATCCTAAAAGCAAGAGATGAAGCGCTACCTTAACAAGACACAGAAAACAAACATTTGATCAAAGGCATTTATATTTTAAATGTCTAGACTAGTGATGTCTTCGCCAAAAGAAACAATTCAGTGAACAATAGTGGCGCTGCGAGTTGGTGCCTGTGGCTCCGGTGGTGGACGTATGAAGCAAGAAGGAAGATCCCAATCCAATTGTAGGCATCTGGCATAAGCAGAGTCCTTCACATTCCTTGTAATTAGTCTCTGTCGAACCATATCAGTGATTTGATTTAGGAGCACCATCTGAGAGCATCTCTGATTTTTGCTCTTTCGATTATTGCATTCAGTCCGAATTCGGTTAACCGTGGTGGCGAGCAAGAGTTTGTTGATGGAGATGGGAAGATGTCTTCCTCGCCAATGGTTAGAGGCTCGATCAATTAAATCTAATCACGAGGAAGGGGGAAAATTAAATCGGCCCTTGTGCTGGAGCGCAAAATTAAATCCTCTTCCAATTCGCAGAGCATGCTTGAGGTATATTGATGGACCATAAGCATCTATCACATATCAATTGGATTTTGACCCATTGTGCCCATATTTTATCTCTTTTGTTAGAGATAATATTCTATAGGTGCTTCAAATTAGCAGTCGTATTAGCAATGTTTAGACTTTTGAATCCCAACCCCCACACTCCTTAGGTTGGCATACAGTAAACCATGCAACCTTGGCCCTTGTACACTTGTCATCAGTCCCAATCAATTGAAAATTCCTCAAAATCTTGTTGACCTCATTAATGACAGACATAAGTAAGATGAATAAGCTTGACCAAAAGTTAAGCATGCTGTGTAGAACTGACTGAATGAGTTGTATTCTTCTAGCATAAGACAAGAAGTTAGAGGACCAGTGAGTAACCCTGCTAGTGATATTTCAGTTAGCCCTCTACAGTCACTGACTTTAAGTCTGGTTGAAAACAATGGCACCCCAAAATATTTGATAGGTAACTCTCCACGGTCAAACGCCAGTAGAGTTTCAATATCAACAACCATAATTCCGTCCATCCCTGGTGTAAAGAAAATACTTTTTGAGTTGTTTACATTTAAACCAGATATAGTAGAGAATTGGTCGAGTGTCTGCTTGAGTGTGGAGATGGATAGTAAGCCCCCATGGTAGAATAATAAGAGATTCTCATCAAAGATTAAGTGTGAGATGGCTAGGTTCTTGCACCTACAATGATATTTGAAGTAAGGGCTCTAAGCAATAAGTTTGGTAGTGATGGAAGTAAATACTTGCATTGCTAACATAAATAGCAAATGAGAGATGGGGTCCCCTTGTCTTAGTCCTTTGATCCCCTGAAAATAGCCATTAAACTCCCCATTTATGGACACTCTAAATGATGGTGTTGTGGTACATACTCTGATCCAGTGAAGTGTGTTTTTTTCAATAGTAAAAATCACTCATAATAGAACGAATCCTTTGCAGGATAGGGCTATGTTGAGGGTATCGAACCTCAAAGATTGTGGTGGATAATTAAGCTTAAAATTAATTTCTATTTTAATTTAGAGAAAAAGTTGTCTATTTTGATTATAGATCAATAGCATGAAAGTAAAAATAAGCAAATATAATAAAATTGAGATCAAGGGAAGAAGTACTTAGGGCTTGATTTCACCACGAACCTCATAATATGGTCAATTGATTCAACCTTAAGGATTTCATTATTTATGCATGATTAAGAATTAAATGAATTAACATTCTATTTAATTCAATTTTAAGAATATAAATCATGAATGTTTGTTAAGTAATAACTTATCTTCGGTTTGCATAAATCATCTAATTTGCAGAAGAATAATTCGTCTTTCCTAAGTATAAACTATCAAAACATTCATTCATAAAACAGTTTAAGCACTATTTCCTGATCATTATTCTTATTGTCATGAGAAGCCTGATGAGTACTGAATATTGCATATTTGAGTCCCTAAATATACGTATGTTAAGGCATAAAGTGATACTTCTATCCATTGTTAGAATAATTTATGTTTAATGTGTTTTTATAGGTACGTTCCTAGAGAAATGATTAAAACTGAGACTTTATGATGAAAAAACTGATATCGAAACTTACAGAGTCGTTGCCAGTCATTCAAAGCAAGCCGAGAGCTTAAATGGTGAAGTTTGGAAGAATTTAAGAACCAAAGTTCGAACCCAAGTCTTGAGGCTCAAGCCCTACAAGAAAAAAAGAAAAGAAAAACTAATAAGGCATTGAAGCTCGAGCCCTACTCAGGGTGCTCTAGCCTAACCTCAGGATGCTCGAGCCTTGGCCCTTAAGCTCAAGCATAAGGCGTCGGAATATGAAGTGTTGATTTAAAGGAAGAACTAAGCTCCCAGGGCCTCATGCCAGACCTCAAGGATTGAACACCATCATTTAAAGCTCGAGCCTTGAGTACCTAAAGCTCGAGCTTGGTACCTAGAGCTCAAGCCCTATGAAGCATAGATCGAGTAATGTTAAAAGCAGAGAATCTCAAAATATTCTAAGTGTTGAAGGAAAAGACGCTTCGAAAAATAGTTGAAAAAATTTAACTAAATGTAAAAGTGAAGATCGAACACCATTCTTTGAAGCTTGAGCAATAAATTCTTTATAGCTCGAGCCTTATTCCCAAAGCTCGAGCCTAAACCACAAAGCTCGAGCTCTACCTCCTAAAACTCGAGCCTTCCATGACAGATCAGATTTAAAGTTATAGGATTATTCTTTTCAAAGTCGTATTTCATTCCAGATGGGCCAGAAGACCTAAAAGCCCACCAAACCTTTATTTTCTTCTATAAAAGAAGGCACAACCTTGATAAAAAGAGTCCCTTTTTCTAGTATTATTCAGAAGGCTGATATTATGGTGGCGGCTTTTAGGGTTTTCATAACCTTAGAAGCTGAAGATACTGAGAAGAGAAGTGCCGTCCGTGACGATGGAGATGACTACAACACAGATGATACTCGGCATCGTTGATGAGTGTTAAAAAGTGCGTATTTAAACCCCTTAAGCTTAGGTATTCTAGAACCTTTATCTATCTTATTTTACCGTTTTAGATTGATTTTGTATTATTTCCAGTTTCAAGTACTTATTCCCAAAATAAGCTAACTCAGCCAAATAAGAGCATAATTAAAGCAATTCTGGGATGAATCAAAGAAATGAGCAAAGGAGAGCAAAATGAAGCAAAGGGTGGAATTTCAGCAGCTTCGATCAATCTCAAGAAGAGTTCGATCGATTTAACTTTCATCGATCTTAGCACTTCAAGATGGATCTGAGCCATGTTTGTTTCTATTCAAAAATCTCAAAGTTCGATCGATGCACCCTCATTATATGATCGATCGAACTATCTTGTCCTTATCCAAATGATTGATCTTATCCAGCTGTACCACCCTACCAACCACTTTTGTCCTTTTCCCAAAAATATCTTCAAAATATCTCAGATTTGTTTTTATCCAAAAAGGCGCCGCCATTGAGGATCGATCCAACTTCAATTCGATAGATCTCAGTCAAGTTCGATCGATCGAACCTTCCAAATCCCAAGAAAAATCTAAATTCCAACTCATTAAAAGTTGTCTCATATCCAATCATTAGAGGATTATTAGCATACTAGCCCAGCTCACTTGGGGTGATTTTTGACCTACCTATATAAGGAATATGAGCCACTTTTTGAGGATATACTTTCATATACTTTGATACACACATATAAAGAAAATAATACTTAGTGAGGAAACAAAAGAAGATGAGGAGGCTAGAGACACCATTAGAGACTCTTCATCAACCAAGGAGCAGATTTCTTCCATGGAGCTTGCCCTTGAGGGTTGGAGGACATCATCCATGAGTGGCTAGGCATCCTCTCGGTTCTAGAGTTAGCCCTAAGCATGCTTTCTACTTCTTGATTTATATATTTTTGAGGGGATTTGTATTGTGATTCATGTCTTGACACTTTTATATATTTAGATCTTATTTATTCAATGATTTATGTGGTTTAATGCTTCCAATTGATCATTTCATTCTATCCATATGTCTATGTATGCTAGAATAGATGTTCATGTGTTTGTCTCTATTTCTTGTGTTATTGATACATGTCTATGTGTATGGATGCTATAGATCTAGAGATTGTCAAGACATAGTGCTTAATGTCATGTTCTTGTGGTTTATTTGATGGTTCATACTCATTTCTTGATGGATTGTACCTCTCCCTTAGTTTAATTTCATGTCATTAGCTTAGTTGTAGTGTAGTTGTTAAATGGGAGGACAATCCATGCTTGTTGTTGATGTTCCATACTTATGAAAGCAAGTAACATATATCTCTAACCTTGTGATGTGTTTGGTTTCTGAGCTTAAAGAAAGGATTAATGGCTTAATTTGATATGTTGTGTTATCAACCATGTTGTTTAGACAATATATGCTTAATTTGTCATCCATACTTATTGAAAGAACTACACACACACACACTTTGTTGCAATACATGTTCTTCCCCTCATTAATCATTCATTAAAGGTGTAGAAAAACTATGCTTAGTGGTGATCTCTAAACCTCAAGATCTCTTTCTCTTTTATTCTCTCTATTGCATTATTGTTTACCTTAGTTTAATTTGCATCTAGTGTAATCCAACCAACCAACCACTATTTTGATCACTCGACCTACTAACCCTAATTTTGATTCCTTAACCTAGTACGACACCTCAATCTCCTGGGACGATCCCTACTTGCCCTAGCTATATTTTTAGTGAAAGGTAGTAGTGTCAATTTCTAAATGTAAAACTTGGCCACATTGCATAAACTTTGGGTTCCAAGTGAACGACACACCAATCGTCATGAGTAGCTAATTCCTCTCTTAGGGCACTGATGTAACCCAATCTAGTACTATGGTTTGATTGTTTTAACTCTGGCCTATTTTTCTGATTACATGACTATGAGCAATTGAGACAACTCAATTAGATTTAATATTTTAAATAGTTTTCGAATTATTATTACCTTAACTTAGATATAACTGTTCGTTTTATATTCTCAATCCATTTTTATTGGACGGTATCTGGCCCTATCGGACATAAGAATGGAGGTCATGTAATGATATTCCAATATTTTTTATAAATGAATGTTTTCATAGTCTATGCTTAGGAAAGATGGATTGTTTACAAAATTAGTTAAAGTACTTAGAGTAGGTGGGTGGATATATGCATACTAACCGCAGATAGGTTATAGTTAACTGTAATTTATAAAACATCTTTCTTTAAAAACCGAATTGAACGAATGTTATTGAGTTTAATTCATTTGAAATATAATTTGTTAAATACTCAGAGTTGAAATAGTTAACCATAATATGAAAGTTGTGGTGAAGTTAAAGCCCTAAGACCTTTCTCTCTCTGATCACTTTAGTTTAATTTTAGTTTAATTTCAATTTATAATCGTGATAACCAATCAATCAATTCAACCAGTTACTTGTAAACCAATAAAGATTAGTTAAAAGCAAAACATAATACACTCATTTCCCTATGGGTTTGACACCCTTTCTATAGTGCTATTCTACAAAGATTCGTGCTATTGCGAGTGGTTATTTATTATTGAAGTAAAAACTAACACACAACAATTTTTGGCGTCGTTGTTAGGGATATTTGTTTATTAGTTTTGTTTTTAATTAGTTTTATTTTTGGTTTACCAGTCCTCGGACTTTCTGATATCTCACCTTAATTCTTTTTCTTTTCAGATGCCGAAAATTAGCAGTGAAAACAAAGACGCTTAAGGGATAAAAAGTTTCGGTTTATAAAACCTTCTATGAGTTTTTGCTGTTTTCTAAAAAACTTGGAGAATTTTATTTTTGTTATGGATTAGTGGAATTAGTGCATGTTAACTCGCCATACTCAGTCAAAACCTTTAGTGCATGATCCTGAAATAGAGAGAACTCTTAATTAATTAAAAAAACTTAAAAAACATTTGAATTCAATAGGTAGTTCCTTTAATAACATGGTTGATAGTCGTAATGCACCAGGTAATGGTAATGGCAATGGTAATGGAGAACGGGTACTACCTTTTCCTCCACAACCACAATTGAGGGATCATTTTATTCTAACCACATACATTTCTCCTTCGTGCTTTGTATTTCCTGATGCTGATGCAACCCATTTTGAGATCAAGCTTGCTATGATCCAAATGCTTCCTACATTCCATGGGTTTGCAACAGAGGATCCTTATACGCAATTGGATATATTTTTGGAATTGTGTTCGACTACCAAGTTGACCACTCTTACCAATGATTCATTCAGGATGCGACCTTTCCAATTCTCTCTCAAGGACAAAGCAAGAACTTGGTTACATTCCCTTCCACCAAATTCCATATCTACATGGGACATGTTGCAACAAAAGATCTTGAAAAAAGTACTACATAGTGGGTAAAACCTCTCAAATGAGAAGAGATATCATGGCATTTTCCCAAATCTCAGGAGAACAGCTCCATTATTCATGGGAAAGATATAATGATCTTCTAAGAAAGTGTCCACACCATGATATTGCTAAATGGCACTTAATACAGATTTTCTATGATAATCTTTCCGATTCTTATAAAAACATGGTTGATGCATCCAGTAATAGAGCTTTTTTGTGTAAAAGTCCGGCTGATGCCTGGGAACTGTTTGAGGCCCTAAGTGAAAATTTAATGCAACATGCTTCTTCCTCTAAGTCTAGGTCTTCACCTAGAATGCATAAGGTTGAAAAACTCTATGAGGTAGACAAATCTAGTGAGTTAGCTACTCAAATAGAAGCATTGAACCGTAGGTTTGATCAAGTCTTATCATCTGGCTATGTTTTTGTTACTAATTGACAGTGTCCGTTCCTATATGCCAAAATAATGTAGTAAATGTTCAGTTTAAGAAAAGCCTTTTGGGTCAAGTTTAAATTTATAAAAACCACTACTACCACTACTACTAACGTAGCAAGAGTGAATAGGGATCGTTCCAAGGGATTAGAGGACTACTAGTAATGGAAACAATGTTTAGGGTTAGTAGGTCGAATGATCAAAGGTAGATTATTTGGTTGATTAAACTACAATTAAGATTAAACAAACTCAATATAAAACAAGTAATTAAAGGATAGAGAAAACAAGAGAGAGAGGTCTTGGGACTTAGAGATCACAACTAAGCATCACCTTTCTATACACTCAATTTATAATTAATGAGGGGGAAAACATATGTTGCAACAATAATGAGTGTGTGTGGTTGTTTCAATAAGCATGGATGACCAATTAAGTATATATTGTCTAAATAACACAATGAATAGCACAATATATCAAACTAAGCCATTAATCCTTCTTTAAGCTCACAATCCAAACACATCACATAATTAGAGAAATATACTACTTGCATTCATAAGTATAGAACATCAAACAACAAGCATGGATTATCCTCCCATTTAACAATTAAGGTAAGTACACTATATCTAAGCTAATGACATGAAAATTAAACTAAAGGAGAGGCACAATCCATCAAGAAATGAGTATAAACCATCAAATAAACCACAAGAGCATTCTATTAAGCACTATGTCTTGACAATCTCTAGATCTATAGCATCAACACACATAGACATGCATCAACAACACAAAAGATAGAAATAAACACATGTACATCTATTCTAGCATACATAGACATATGGATAGAATGAAATGATCAATTGGAAGAATTAAACCACACAAATCATTGAATAAACAAGATCTATGTATATAAAGATGTCAAAACATGTATTACAACACAAATCCCCTAAAAAAATACATAAATCAAGGTAAAGAAAGCATGCTTAGGGCTAACTCTAGCCCCAAGAGGATGTCTAGCCACTCATGGATGGTGTCCTCTAACCCTCAAGGGCTATCTCCATGGTAGAAATACTCTTCTTCTTGAGTTAGATGGAAGACCTCCGAAGAATGTGTCTCTAGCCTCCTCTTCTCTTTTCTTCCTCTCTAAGAATAATAAAAAATTGTATCTATCAACTCTTAAAAGCATATGTGTAAAAGTGGCTCATAATCCTTATATAGGTAGCTCAAATGTCACACCTAATGGTCTAGGCTCGTACACAAGGGCTCCTCCAATGATTACACCATGAGACAACTTTTAATGAGCTGGAAATTGATTTAATTCACATTTGAGAGGGTTCGATCGATCGAACCTATGCTGAGATTGATTGAACCTGGCTGAGATCTATCAAACTTTGGCTGGATCGATCCTCCCATGGCGGCGCCTTTTTGGATGAAGACAGATCTGTGATATTTTGGGGAAAGAGACAAAAGTGGTAGGTAGGGTGGTACAACAGGATAAGATGGAATCTTTTCGATTGATCTAAGAATTATTGAATCGATAGAACTTTGTGGGATCTTTGGATAAGGACAAAAGAGCTTGGATCCATCTTAGAGAGTCTAGATCGATGAACTTTCGATCGATCGAAGTATTCTTGAGATCAATCGAACATGCTGATTTCCATACTTTGCTTCATTCTGCTTCCACTTTGCTCATTTCTTCCATCCAGCTTGAGTTAGCTTCTTTTAAGCTCTTATTTGGCTGAATTAGCTTATTTTGGAGATAAACACCTAAAAAGGACAATAACACGAAATTAGTCTAAAACAGGAAAGTAAGATAGATAAAGGTCTTATAATACCTAAGCTTAAGGGGTTTGAATGCGCACTTTTCAGCACTTATCACACCCCCAAACTTAAATATTGCTAGTCCCTAACAATGAACTATAAAGTAAAGGAATAAAATGAACAACTATACAAGTATGAATCTAGAAAGCAATAAATGGATAACGCCACTTTCGTAGGGAACACGATTACATTTAGCATATGCAACAAGCCTTTTAAACCCCTAGGTTACCCCTAGTGGACGAGTGAAGTCTCATGAGGATTTCCAGAAATGATACCCACAAACATTAAGCTCATTCTCACCAAAGAGGTACCAATATTGCAAACAAGCATTGGGAGAAAACTACCTCAAGTATGCAATTTTTCAACCATTTCCAAGTAATCTCCCAAAATCTCAATATCAAGCAAGCAAGTATGGTCCTCCACACATCAAGAAAGTGATCATGCAAATCAAAACAATTCTAGAATTCTTTTTGAGTGGACCGGCATCAAATATATTGCTATCTAAGCCAACTAAAGAAATGATCACATCCTTATACTCAAACTAGTACACAAATCTAATACCGATCATCAAGACAAATGGTGAACCTTTTATTAAAACTTTATTGATCTAGGTGTGCTTATTCTTTTTACTCGTTTTTATTTATTTATTTTTTTATTTTTTTTTTTATCCCTAAGAATCAAAGATGGAAGTATGGTTCAATGTGTTGATCTATTAAGCTTTCTAGCGATCCATGAGGTTAAGCGTTAGATCAATGACTCCCAAACCTGACGGCTTTAGGTCACTAGGTGTTAAAACACCCCTAAGGACTTACAAGCTCAAATCAACTAGGCTACAAATCAAAACAACCTCCATTTAATCATTTTCCACTTCTCATCTTTTGGGAGAATTTCTCACTATTTTTATTTGCTTTTGCAACCTTTTTTTTTTTTTTTTTTTTTTTTCAAGTTCAATTATTAACCTAGAGTTTGGGCCCTCCACCTTTCGGCACGAGAAATTCAATACTTGATGAGGCTAGAATCCCAGCTACTTAGTGAAAAGGGGTTGTTATCCACCTTATCAAGAATGAAAACTTTCATTGCACTATTAGCCCAATTGGGATATAACCAATTCAATAATCAACAAAGCATATACCCCACAAATGAATGCTAGTGTGCGCCTGTGCTAGTGTAGAATCCCAGAGTGAATCTCAAAACAATCACAAAATCAAGATGATGTGGACCACAAATGCAAGCAAGATATCAATCTTTTAAAAAATTTACTCCTAAATGGCATCCACAAGGCATACAAGGAGTATTGGACTCTTAAGTTAAACAATTTTTTAAATTTTAAGCAATATAGTCCTTAAAAGATAAAAATCATAGCTAGTTATGGACCAATCATAGACAATCCCTCAAATACACAAGTCATGCTTAAAATTTTGAATTGAAAGTAAATACTGCAATTAACACCATTACCCCCAAACTTAAATGGCACAATGTCCTTAATGTGCAAAGAGAACAAAGGAAAGAGTATACCAGTGTGGCTATGACAAAGAATGGCCGGGACACAAGTATCCAAAGTGGGTGGTATAATACCCCTAAACTTGGGATTAACTGTGGTCTTGAAAAGATGGCACTTGGATAAAACTCATTAGATAACAAAAGGAATAATAATAGTGCTATAATGACCCGAATTTTTCGGATAAATTTTTTCCGTTGTCTTTTCCCTTCTGAGTTTGGTTTCTTGTCGATTAGTGTCATCTCGAGTGCTCTGGAGTGATTTCTGAGACTCTTTTCTATGAATTGACAACTTCCTTTGAGCGCCGAGTCATTCCCACATTTTTCATTTTTCGACACTATTCACTTTTTGTCTTTTTCCCTATTCTGTCTTTTCCTCATTTGTCACTCTGTTTACGTAACCACACTTCTTGTGTTCAGAGTTGGTTTCTGACTTCATGTATCTTCATTCTTAGTGGTTTCCATGAGATTCGTATCTTTACTTTCGTGAGAAAGTACTCTGGTTGCTCCCGGTGTCCATAGGGGCATGGATGCAAAGTTCTTTGGGAACTTTTTCTTTTCTTGGGGTGTTTTTCATAAATATCTTTTAAAGATATTTTATTTCATTTAAAGATATTTTATTTCAGGGGTATGTAAGAAAATATCTTTTGGAAGATATTTTCATTCTGGGGCAGTTTCGCAGTTTTCACTTTTTGGAGGGGCCATTGTGCAATTAATGAAAGTTATTGCTCAATGCCTTGTTTTGAGCCTGGCTCCTCGTATGGGATTCATTTTCACATTTCGTCGAGTCGTGGACTTTTAGAATTTCCTCCTGGACGATATTTTCCAGTTTCAGGGTTTCTGCCCCAGTTTGTGCCAAACTTGTTTTGGGCATAACTCTCTGCTCGGGACTCAGTTTTCAACTCCGTTTCTTTCGTTGTTCATATTTTTTCATTTCTAATCTTTTTTATTCATAGATTTTTGCCGTTTGAGCGCATCTACTCAGATTTCACTTTTCCGGACCCGACAGGGCCCGTTCGGGGCACTTTTTGAGTTTTTTTAGAAATAGAGGACCTTTAAGTGAAAAATCAGATTTTTGCTCTCTCCCTCTTCTCTCTTGGCTGGATCTAGAGGCAGCCATGGCTGCCATCTTCTCTCTCTTCTTTTGAGATTCTTCCCTTTAATGAAATACCTTAATGCCTTAGTGTTTATTGTTCCCCTCGGCGAGGCCTTCGATTCAAACCGATTGGAATCTCGTTTTGGCCATTTCTTGAGTTCGAGTTTTAAGTCAAGTTATATTTTTGATGGGGCTTCCTTGGGATTCATGTTCGTGGTGTTGTCCCCAACAAAACCTAGGAGTTTCGTCGGATTCAGAGCCGATTTATTTTGGTGGGGATTTCATCTCAAATGGAGGTAGGGAATGTTTTAGGCTTTTGTGTGTGTTGTATTGAGTGTTTAGCATAATTATATAACTTAGATATGTGCTTTGTATCAAATCTAAAAGGTTAGTAATTTTTAATTCTTTGTATAAGATTTAAAATTCATGATGATAAATAACTTTGATTTGAATTGTGGCATGGTAGAAAATCTTGTTTTAATATGTTGGTTAACATATATTAAATTGGGATTAATTAAATAAGAATTGCTCTTTTTAATTAATATTTATCTTTTGTGAAAGATTAAAGTTCATGGCCGTACCTTGCATGAAATTGAGTTGTATTATGCTTCTAAATTAAGTTTTGGCATGTTTGTTAACATACTTTAATTTGAGAGCATTTGGTTGAGTTTGAAAATTTAGACTTTAATTAAGAGAATTAATTAAAATCTATTTTTGTGGTTTCATGGGCCTAATTAAGCTTTTGTGTGAATATATGTAATGACCATGATATGTCTATTAGCATATATTAAATTGGGGCCAATTGGAAATGATTTAAAATCTAGAGAGTTTAATTATTTTGATGTAATTAGATTCTATCTTGTTTATCCATGGATTTAATCATGTTTTAGAAGGTGCTTCTATTTTAAGATCATGGATTTAGACTTGTGAAGTATTCACTTGATTGTATTATGTGTATTGAAGGGCATTGTTGTTAAATTTATATTCATGAGAGTATGTTTCTATATGAATATATTGGTGGCCTGTGATTTCGTAGCATTATGGATATGAAATGCTTATTATGCACAATTAAGAGTTATATTGCTAACTTGTTACTATGTAGTAGTAATATGTATAAGTTATGAATTTGTTTGGCTTATTTTGGAATCTTGGAACATTGTTGAGTTGAGATAGCTAGGGTTTGGCTCTAGTACGGGGACGTGAGTCCTCTAAGTCATTGAGATAGTGCGCACTTAGGGTGGTCTTCCCTGCGGGTTAGTGCCCGGAATAACCATTGAGGTCTCAGCAGAATTCCGAGCATGATGTTCAAGTCTTCCACTATTTGTTTTCGCATTCAATTCCAAGTTGACAATCATGTTTACCTTGTTGACTTGTGGTTTTGGCTATTGGCGATTTTGATGTTATTAAGTACATCCATACTAAATTGATATATTTAGTTGATTTCACACTTTTAGATTTTTAGTTGATAACCTAGAGAATCTATGTCTTGATGTGTGGTATTAGATATTCTAATTATGCTAAATTGCTATATTTAGTTGATGTTGCATTTTAGACTTTAAGTTGATAACCTTGAGAATCTATATGTTGTTGCTTTGTGTAAGCATGCTCCTATGTTGTTGCTTTGTGTAAGCATGACCCTATGTTGCTAAAATTGCATGAATGAGGTGATTGATGCTAGAAATGATCTTAGGTAGCTAGGATGCTCCTTGAGTCTCACCTTTGACATAGACGTTAGGTGGAATGAATCACAATAATTAAATCATGTAAACTTGTAAAACGTAGGTCGATGCATGCTCATTTCCTACGAGTAGCTTTATGTTACTCACCCCTACGATACTGGGGCATATTTCAGGTACAAGAATTAAAGTTGAGACTTCCCTTATGCTTGGATGACTTGTGGACTTGAAGACTTCCATTTTTGTGAAGGTTGGCTCAGAATGCCAATTGTAGTCTTAATTGTCAAATGTGTATATTTGATTTGAAACTTGTAATGTGTACCTAAGCACACTTTTGATTCTCATTTTTTGTATATGACATGAGGCCAAGGGCCAAACTCCTTTAAGAATCACATTTATGTCATGGATGTTGATTTTTGCCTTTAATGAGATTATATGATGATTCATGTGTTTAGTATACTATTTTGCACCGGAGTGTGCATTATGTATGGAACTCATCCATTAGCATTCATTTATCATGTATGAGGTGTGGCCAAAGGCCAAATGGCATTTTAAAACCATTTCATAGGTTTAAATTCCAAGTTTTCATTCCAATTTTGGCATTTTGGCATTTTGGCCGTTAGGGGGTCATATTGTGTATCGGCCATATTTTTGGGCCATGGACCATTGTAGCACATCTTACTAGGCAAGTTACGTTTGCATACATAGTCGTTTTTGGGGAAAACTTCTTCTTTGGTGAAATGAGCCTCCTACGGACTCATTTTTCACTTTTGTTTGTTGTATATTCTGACCTAAGGGTATTTTGGGAATATTATTTGAGAAATAAATTCCGTTCTTCACATGGTTAAATAGAAAACATGATTTTAGGGGGGGTTTCTTTTTTGTGCTTTTCCAGAAAATATCTTCTTGACATCGGAAATCGCTTCCGAAGTTCAGCTCTCAGTTTTTAAATTTAGCAGCTTTTTGGACCCTTTGGACCAGTTTTCTTGGGGAGGGAATTTTGGACATTTCACAGTGAGTATTTTTCGATTTTCTTGTTAGTCACATAGAAAACTCAATTTTGAGGGGGTTTCTTCTTTGTGTTTTTCCAGAAAATGTTATCTAGGCCTTCAAAAATCCATTTTTTCCAAAAAAACCCATGCTGCCAGGTTTTTGGGTCGCACCCTTACTGCCCCTTCACATCTAAACGTTTAGATGGGGTCTCGTAACTGGTTAGATGAGTGTGGGCAGTGTATTTGTCATGATTTTTGGCCTCCTAACCGGTTAGGAAGGTCTCCTAACCGGTTAGATGATCTAGGGATTGCACTTTTTTACCGTTTTGTCCCTTCTTCTTCCGTTAGCCATATCTTCTTCATTCGGACTCCGAATCAAGTGATTCTTGAGTCTAAATTCATTAATTTTTCGTTGTCTTTCCAATGGTGTGCTCGGTGTCACCCACTTTTAAGCTAGAAATGATGATTTTTCCCCTAGGTTCATTCTTGTTCATTTTTGAAACTTTGCTTCCCTATTTGATTCCTTTGGGTTCCGTGACCTCGTTGAGGGTCATAATGGTGTCTTAGAGCCATGTTGTATCTCTAGAGACCGTTGTTTTGTCTTTTGCTTCCGCATTTCGGATCCGTTATTGGGTCATCTTTCGGTTCATCACTGACGCACCGAGTTAAAAAATTTAGGCTGTCACAAGTGCGTAGTGAACATGGAAGTGTAAATGGGATAAAAATTGAAGTAAAGAGAGAGGAAAAAGGTTGGTCCTGAAAATTTGGCAGCACTCTCTCTCACTGAAGTCATTGGGATGCACTTGATGGAATCAATCACAGATGGATATATCAATACAAAGATATGACATCCAAAAAATAGCATGTATAGAAAGATAAAAATAATGTACATTACAATGTCTGGGCCAACAGATCAGCTGCAAAAATATCATAATAGTAGTAATGTATCATAAATATATGAAATGAAGGTATAGAGATAGAGAGATTAGGAATATCATGCTAAAGTGGTAGGACGGACAGGGGCGCTCCGCAGATATCTCGGGATATGTCTCGCAGCGCAGTCATGACATCCGTACGAAGAGATGAAATGTTAGCTCGGATAGAGACAGTGTCCGCTCGGATAAAGACTACGGTATCCTCCAAAGCCTGGATACGCTCTCCAAAGCCAGGTATCTGTGTTGGAGCCTCATGTACCACTGGATCAGGAAAATAATGTGCATCTTGAGCCTGCTTCAGGAAATGTAATGGTGACCCTGTTGGAGAGTGATGTGGGATCTCCTCTGTTGGAGGCTCCTGCTCCAAGTTAATGTCCATATGTACTGCAACTGCAGGTGCGATTGCTGGATCGTCTGCTGCTGGCTCTACTGCTATTTCTGCTGCCATCTCCTCCTCCTCAGCCTCCTCAACTGCTATCACAGCGTCTACCAGAAGGCTCTTGATAAGAGCATTGTAGCTCTTATTCCAGTCTTTCTTGCCAAAGTGACAAGCTCTTGTCTCTGGGCGCTCATTTGAAATGAATGGATAGCGCTGATGTAACGACCCTGGATTTTTAACCTAGTGTGTCCTGTGATGACCCGAACTGGATCAAAGATGCAGAAGCTAGAAACAAGATAATGGTCTCCTAAGGCACAACACACCTCTAAGACCCTAAGATGACCTTCCATGAGGTCACGGAACCCAAAGGGATAAGTGCGGAAGCAAGAGATCGGAAAGATAACAATTAAGCCCCAGGGGTAAAATGATCATTTTTAAATTGAAATGAGTACCCCTGTGTACACCATTGGATAGAAAATGAAAAATTAACAAATATGGACTCAAGAATCACATGATTTGGAGTCCGGATGGCAAAGATATCAAGTTCTGAAGTCGAAAGAAGCGAAACCCTATCCCAGTTCGAACCAAAAACAGACACTACCTTACTAAAACATAAATATCTTGTATTACAAATGGAATCTAAAACTCTAATTAGTACCACTGGAAAGCTTATTTTGACGCGGTCAGTTTAGACTCAAGAACGGAATAATTCGGAATTAAAACGAGTGAGATATGATGATCCGAAGTTGGAGGTGCAGGGTCCTGAAGCAAGGTAAGCGCCCGCCCAAAACCCGCGGGTGCCTGCCCAAATGGGCAGAACCGTGGGAAAGGTGCTGGACAGCCCAAAAGCAATGCAGGCGCCCACCCAAATGGGCAGACCCATGGGAAAAATGCAGAAATAGTAAAAATATAGAAAAATGGATTTATAACGCGGTTTACGAGGTCAAGATGACATTTTTCGGAAAAACACGAAAAAGAAACTCCCCCTAAAATCACATTTTCTATATGAAAAAGTCAAGAACGGGATTTACTTCTTGATGAAAATCCCCAAAATGCCCTAAAGCTAGAATTTTCAACAAAAAGGTGAAATGAGTCCATAGGAGGTTCAAAACACAAACGAAAGGGTTTTTCCCAGAAACGATCATGCACACAGACGTAACTTACCTATTAGGACGCGTTATAATGGTCCATGGCTTAAAAATACTACCGATGCAAAATTTGAACCCCCAACGGCTAAAAAGGCGAAAATGCAAATGAAATGGAAAATTTAAAATTTAAAATTTACAAATGACTTCAAGTTACCATTTGGCCCTTGGCCACACTTCATGCATATAGAATAGGTCCTAGTGGATATACCGGAACACACTTTACGCCATCCGACTTGAAAATGAACCTTTAAAGGTTCGGATTTTACTATTTTAGCCCAACACGCAAAATATGAAACTAAGATGTGAAACCTAAAACAAAATGGTGTTTGGCCCTTGGCCATACCTCATACATGGTAAATGAATGAAAATTAATGAATTTCATATATAATGCACACTCCGGTGCAAAATAGCATATGACGGTGGCCGTTCGTGAACGCTAAAATTGATGTAGTGAATGTGCGGTTCAAGGAAAGCCTTTTTGGGTTAAGTTTAAATTTATAAAAACCACTACCAATACTACTACTAACGTAGCAAGAGTGAGTAGGGATCGTCCCAAGGGATTATTGGGAATGAGCAATGTCAGAATTGATTGTGGAATCGCAATTAGGGCTAGTAGGTCGAGTGATCAAACAATTGGTTGGTTGGTTGATTAAAGAGCAACTAAATTAAACTAAGTAATAGCAAAAGAGTGCAATTAAGAGTAAGTAAGAGAGAGAAGTGTCTTAGGGTTTAGAGATCACCACCAAGCAATGCATTTCTATATTATTGACAAGTGATTAATGAGGGCAATTAGGGTGTTGCAATATTGGTGTGTGTGTATTTGGTTGATTCAATAAGCAAAGATGATTAGTTAAGCATGTATTGTCTAAACATCATGTGAAAGGCACAATATATCTAAGCAATGAAGCATATATTGTCTAAACAACATGTGAAAGGTACAATAAATCAAAATAAGTCATTAATCCTTTCATTAGGCTCACATCCAAATACAACACAAGATTAGAGACATATGCTAATTGCATTCAAAAGTTTGGATCATTAAACAACAAGCATAGATTGTCCTTCCATTTAACACTACACTACAACTACACTACATCTACACTGCTAGCATGAAAATAAACTAGGGGAGAGGCACAATCCATCAAGAGATAAGCATAAACCATCAAGAGAATCACAAAAGCATTCTTTTAAGCACAATGTTTTGACAATCTCTAAATCCATGGCATCAATACACATAGACATGCATTAACAACACAAAATCTAGAGACAAGAACATGAACATCAATTCTAGCATACATAGACATATGAATAGAATGAAATGATCAATTGGAAGCATTAAACCACAC
The DNA here is from genome assembly GCF_030987335.1 of Cornus florida. Classification (NCBI taxonomy): domain Eukaryota; kingdom Viridiplantae; phylum Streptophyta; class Magnoliopsida; order Cornales; family Cornaceae; genus Cornus; species Cornus florida. The sequence continues at coordinate 29,420,153 of NW_026775580.1, read as the reverse complement.
AAATCATTGATTAAACAAGATTTACATATATTAAAGTGTCAAAACATTAATTACAACACTAATCCCTCAATAATACACAAGATTAAGATATAGAAAGCATGCTTGGGGCTAACTCTAGCCCCAAGAGGATGTCTAACCACTCATGGTAAAGATGCTCCAACTCTCAAGGGCTAACTCCATGGAAGAGGTTTGCTCCTTGTTGATGAAGATCTCCAATGGTGTCTCTAGCCTCCTCCTCCTCTAAGCTTCCTCTCCAAGAGATGATATGAAAAATAATGTTGGCTCCTCTTTGAAAAAACAATCCTTATCCTTATATAGGTAGGTCAAAATGACACCCAAAATGAGCTGGGGTCGTGCACACAATATTCCCTAATGATTGGATAAAGGACAACTTTCAATGAAGTGTAATTTTAACTTTTTCGCACTGGAGGAAGTTCGATCGATCAATCGAAAGTAAGTGAGATCGATTGAACTTAGGCTGGATCGATCCAACTGGCTGAGCTTTTTGGAAAAAGACAAATCCGAGATATTTATGGGAAATATTTATGGGAAAAGGACAAAAGTGGTTAGTGGGCGGTACAGTTGTGGATAGGATCAATCATTTGAATAAGGACAAAAGTGTTCGATCGATCGAAGGATGGTGTTGGATCGATCGAACTTGCTACTTTGCTTCATTTTGCTTCTTTCTTTCTCCACTTTGCTCCTTTCTTTGTTTAATCTCAGAATTGCTTCAATTAAGCTCTTATTTGGCTGAGTTTGCTTATTTTTGGGATAAGTGCTTGAAAATGGAAATAATACGAAATCAATCTAAAACGGTAAAGTAAGATAGATAAAGGTACTAGAATGCTAAGCTTAAGGGGTTTAAATACGCATTTTTCAGTGCTCATCAGCATACTAAAACGCATGGTTTTCATAATATTCTCATTAAAGGCAATAATCTACATTTGTGAATATACATGAATTTCAAATGAAGTTCGGCCCTTGGGCTCATATCATATACACAAAATAAGCGTCAAAAAGTGTGCTTAGGCATACATTACAAGTTTGGAATCAAATATACACATTTGACACATAAGGTTACAAAATGATATTTCATGCTAACATTTGCATGAAATGGAACAAATCATCTATGGAGCAACAAGCATCACAAACTAAGTCTTCGTACCTGAAAAATGTCCCCATTACGTGGGTGAGTAACATAAAGCTACTCGTAGGAGATGAGCATGCATCGACCTAGCATTTTACAATTATATCACCTTAAGGTGAAACATGTTAAAAGGGCTCATGCCACCTAACGTCTATATCAAAATGAGACTCAGGGAGCATCATAAGCTACTCATGCAATTGGAATGAACTATGGCATACAAGTATACAGGCTCAAGTACACTAAATTGTATTAAAACATGATACACAACATTCAAGTACATATGCTCACAAGTATACTAAATCATGTTAAACGGGATAAGAAATATCTAGCATACATACACAGGTATAAGATATTTATAGAGTACTCATAAATAAAGTATACAAACACGAGTATATAAGCTAAACAAATACGCATAAGACAAGTATACATGGTACAAGTATACTAAGCTAAACAAATACGCACAAAACAAGTATACATGGCACAAGAACACTAAAATGAAACATGGAGCAAGTATACAGGTTCAATTATACTAAATAGGATTCAAATACCCAAAGTAAACATCAATTCTCAAGCTACAAGTAATCCATGATTAACAACTTGAAATTAAATGCGAAATCAATTAGTGGAAGACTAGGATCTTTGTCTACAGACCAATCGAGTTATTCTGGGTTACTAGCCCACAAGGCACTACCTAGTGCGCACGTGTATAAGTTATTCCGGGTAATTACGACCCACAAGGTACTACCTACTGCGCACATCATATGACTTAGGAAACTCACGAATCCGTACTAGGGACAAACCCTAGCCATCACATGAACATGATCCTTACAAGCCTCTAAAAATAATAAGTTCAAAACTTATTCAAAATCAATAAGTTAAACTAAACTTATACATCTCAAATAATGTCTAGGAATCAATTTACATACACAAGTAAGGTTGAATCCACACAAACCATGTCCTAGAGTTTAAGTCTACAATGACGTTCATAATGTCGAATCTTCAGTGTGCGATTCGTTACACGCTATGACAATTTCATTTTAAAATTAAAATGCAGTCTCATCCAAACAATCCCTAATTCAAATATGTTAAACAACATGTTATGGTCATTACACAAACCAACTCAAAAGCTAGATTGGATCATTGAGACAACAAAATAGAGTTTAATTGAAACATGTTTATTAAATCTCTAGATTTTCTAAAACAACCCCAAATGGCCCCAAATGGATATATACAAGTGAACAAGCCCAAGTCACTACCATTATCAAGTTAAAACTCAATCAAACTAGTGGAACCATTAATTAGATTTTTAATTAATACATTTAATTTAAAATCTCTAGATTTCTAAACTTCTCCAAATGCTCTCAATTTAACATATGTTAGAGAACATGCCAAGGCCTATTTTAATCTCACATTACAAGTTGATTTCATACTTGTTTCAACTATGTGAATTAAACTTGATAAATATTAAGTAAGTTTTGCAATTCTTATTCAAATACTCCAAATTTAATATATGTTACTCAATATATCAAGGCTTAATTTCCTAGCATGCCACAATTCAATTCTAAGCCACATACACCCATTAGAATTAAATCCTATACAAGAAAATAATTAAATAAAATTCTAGGATTTATACAAAGCATGCATACAAGTTGTATAAGTTCATAAAACAATCAATACAACACATATATAATCTTAATACATCCCCAACCTCAATTTGAGATGAAAATCTCAAAGGCCACCAAAATGGAACCGCTCCGAATCCGACGAAACTCCTAGGTTTTGTCGGGGACAACACGATCTATATGAACATCCAAGAAGCCCCATCAAAATCACAACTTGACTTCAAACCCAAACTCGAAAAATGGCCAAAATAGAATTCCAATCGGTTGGAATCGAAGGCCTCATCAAGGTGAATAATAAAGCCTAAAGCATCACCACTTTTTAACAAAGCAAAGGAGTCCAAAAGAGGAGAGAGAAGATGACAGCCATGGGAGGGAGCTTGACCGGCCATGGGAGAGAGAGAAGAAAGCTTGACTTTTTATTTCTAGCACCTCCTATTTATAGAATTTCAAAAAGTGCCTCGAACGGGTCCCACCAGGTCCGGAAAAGTGGAATTTGAGCAGATGCGCTCAAACGGCAAAATTCCATGAACAAAAAAGAACCGAAATGAGAAAAAATGAACAATAAAAGAAACGGCATAAAAAACTAAGTCCCAAGCAGAGAGATATGACCCAAATAAGTTTAGCAGCAACTAGGGCTGAAAACCCAAAAACTGTAGAGTTCAACCGTAAGATAATTCTAAGAGTACACGACTCGATGAAATGTGGAAATCACTCCCATACGAGGATTCAAGCCCCAAGGAGACACTTAGCAATTAACTTTCATTAATTACACAAAGGCCCCTACATAAAAGGATAACTGTGCAGCTGGCCTGGAATGAAAATATCTTCTAAAAGATATTTTCTTAAAAACCCCTGAAATAAAATATCTCTAAAAGATATTTACGAAAAACACCCCAAGAAATAAAAAAAAATTTCTGAAAAACTTTGCATCCATGCCCCTATGGACACCTGGAACAACCAGAGTACTTTTCTGTAAAAGTAAAGATATGTATTTCGTAGAAACCACTAAGGATGAAGATACGTGAAATCAAAAACCAACCCCGAATACAAGAAGTGAGGTGATGCTAACAAAGTGACAAATGGGGAAAAGACAAAAAAAAGTGAATAGTGTCACAAAAGTGAAAATGTGGAAATGACTTGGTCCTTAAAGGAAGTTGTCAATCCAAAGGAAAGAGACTCAGAAATCATTTCTGAGCACTCGAGACGACACTAAGTGACGAGAAACTGAACTCAAATAAGAAATTTCAACGAAAAAAATTCATCCGTGAAATTCTGAGGAAAAAGAAAAGGAAAGAAATGACCGGGTCATTACAACCTACCCTCCTTAAGGAGATTTCATCACCAAAATCTAGAACATTCCCAGAAGAACCGTACATAAGGTCACACCAAGGAATAGATCATAAAGTATCCAAGGACATCTCCAAAGGTCTCAAGATTAACGAAAGGACACGAAACCACGAACCGTGAGACACCTCTTCAACAAATTGACATACTAACCCAATGTCTAGCACCCCAAGGAGATCAAGGTAACTACACATCGAAACAAGGAACACAACTAGAAGTAACATGGCAGCACGAATACTGATTAGAACCCGCCCATAATGTACCTAAGGTGTGGTAGCATCCACAGTGTCAAGTGCCCACCCACACTCACATTACTAGCTAGGTAATGCAAGGTAGCATCGACGGCAACTAGCACTCGCCCACACACAACCTGTACGATAGCATGACAGTATAAAGCCCTAATTCATCACCTGCCCCCAACAAGCTTACCTATAAAACCTATCAATACAAATGACACACAACCTGTACAGTAGCATGACAGTATAAAGCCCTAATTCATCACTTGCCCCCAACAAGCTTACCTATAAAACCTATCGATACAAATGACATCAATGTCAAAATGATCATTACCAAAAGTACCACGGAAACTAGGCATTCTATGAGAGTTGCGATATGATCTAAAATGTCCGGCCGGACCATTCTGGCCAATCCAAAACTCTGACAACAATATCATAGGTACCGCTATACTTAACGCCTTAAATCCTTAATACTGGAAAAACTGACATCCCCAAATCTCAAAACACCGTTGTCAACCACATCAGTCACGAATCCAAAGCCAGACAAGTCTATGCCCTCAAACCAATGGATCGAACTTTACAAAATCAAACAACATCATCATCACCCTGGTCACAATGACTCCCAACAAGACAATACACCCAAAATCCTCCACGTCATCCTAAATGACTACGCCTAGGAATCAAGACATCAGATCAAGCTCACACACACAATCCCGATGACCAAGGTCATACAACCCCAAGCATAGTACGGAATGATAAAAAGGGATGAACTAATAAAATAATTAGTCATGAAACATATATACATATGCAAGTATACACAAGGTTACTAAGCAAAATCGAAACAAGAATGCAATATATATATATATGTATAAGTATGCATTCACAAGTATACTAAGCAGTACTAAATCCATGGTAGACAAGTATACAGGCTCAAGTATACTAAACCAAAACGGAATGAAATAAACAACGTGCAAGCATACTAGGTACAAGTATACTAAACGTAACTGAAAATCTGCGCACCAAACAATTAGACACATAGTGTACAAGGGCAATCAAATATATTACCTATTACATAGGGGTCAAGCATCAGAGACATACTACACATCGCCTATGAGGCTAGCTTGATAAACAGATATAGTATATAGAAAACACATCATCTATACCAGCACATAACCATCAAATAGTCACATACCCTAACATGTTTATAACACATGCTCAAAATAACAAGGCATATAAACATGTAAAAATAACTATGCAAATAACAATCCCACAAAATCAAAAGTAAGAAGGGATGGAATGCCTCTCAGAAGGATAACTCACAAAGAAGAATCTGAAAACCCGGATGAGTCCGATCTCTCTCTGTGGGGAAAGGAATTATCTTCTAGAATGAACACTAAAGTCCCTGAAACAAGGAGTCTACAAGTCTTTCCCAAGACTGGCTCAAACACAAGGTGGAATCCTAACGCCACACAAAACAAACAACGATGTAATGGATAGTTCCAACACTAACCATCAAGAGACACCAACAATAGAACTCAACTCAAGATGCCAATGAGTTCAATGAGAACTCCACAAGATCCTATCGGAACCCTAAACGTAACCCCGAGTCTTCCATAATAAGGGAGAGTAATTAATTGCACCAATGTAATTAATTACACAAAAATACTCACATCCCAACCTTAGCTTGTAAGAGTTGTCCAAGGCAAGATAAAAAGATATCATAGGTCAACGTACCTATTAAATCTCTAACCATCACTCTAAGAGGAAAAGATGCGAGGACCTCGCTATTGAGGCTCATGAAAACAAAACTCCCAATCCCCAAGGAAGGACTCAAGTTAATCCAACCTATCATCCCATGATGCTAGAAATAAGATACCAATGACGTCACCACATCAAGGTCACCACGAAACCCCAAGAGATGAAGCCCTAGCATCAATCTCAACTAACCAAGCTGGAACAACCCACAATGCCTAAACAAGACATAAAAGTAAGCAGTTGACACATAACATTACAATAGACTACATACTCACACAAGTAGTAAGGTCACATAAGGCATGTTAATGTATGCATCATACAATCATGCTAAGATGAACAAGCTCTTATAACACGCAAAAGCAGACAAGCATATCTAACATGTTAAGTAGACAAGCGTAAAATAATAAGCTACAATAGCTAAGCATATACAATGTATTAAAGCTGACAAGCATATACAGTATGCCAAGGCAAACAAGTACATACCATATGCAAATGCAAACATGCACATACTATGTACTCAGGGAGACAAGCACAAACAATATGCTAAAACCTACAAGTATATACAATGTACTAAAGTAAACAAGCACATGTATCATGCTGAGACAGTCAAGTAAACTTCTAAACATACGTCCACATAATCACCTAAACATGTTATCAAGAAGCAACTAAAAACATAGAGCGTGGCAACACAAGCATGATATACACCCAAAACCTATCGTCCTAAGGTTTTCGAACCTAGGAGTTTTGATACCACCTGTGACGACCCTGGATTTTTCAACCCAGTGTGTCCTGTGATGACCCGAACAGGATCCAAGAAGCAGAAGATAGAAACAAGACAACAGTCTCCTAAGGCACAACACACCTCTAAGACCCTAAGATGACCTTCCATGAGGTCATAGAACCTAAAGGGATAAGTGTGGAAGTAGGAGATCGGAAAGATAACAATTAAGCCCCAGGGGTAAAATGGTAATTTCCAAACTGAAATGAGTACCCCCGTGTACACCATTGGATAGACAATGAAAAATTAACAAAGATGGACTCAAGAATCACATGATTCGGAGTCTGGATGGCAAATATATCAAGTTCTGAAGTCGAAGGAAGGGAAACCCTATCCCAGTTCGAACCAAAAACAGACACTACCTTACTAAAACTTAAATATCTTAAGCTACAAATGGAATCTGAAGCTCTAATTGGTACCATTGAAAAACTTATTTTGATGCGGTTAGTTTAGACTCAAGAACGGACCAATTCGAAGTTGAAACGAGCGAGATATGATGATCCGAAGTTGGAGGTGCAAGGTCCTGAAGCAAGGCAAGCGCCCGCCCAAATGGGCAGAACCATGGGAAAGGTGTTGGGCAGCCCAGAAGCAATGCGGGTGCCTACCCAGAACCCGCGAGCGCCCACCCAAATGGGCAGACCCATGGGAAAAATGCATAAACAGTAAAAATACAGAAAAATGGATTTGCAACACGATTTACGAGGTCAAGATGACATTTTTCAGAAAAACACAAAAAAGAAACTTCCCCTAAAATCACATTTTCTATGTGACGAAGTCAAGAATGGGATTTATTTCTTGATAGAAATCCCCAAAATGCCCTTAAGCTATAATTTTCAACAAAAAGGTGAAATGGGTCCATAGGAGGCTCAAAACACAAACGAAAGGGTATTTCCCAGAAACGATCATGCATGCAGATGTAACTTACCTATTAGGACGTGCTACAATGGTCCATGGCTTAAAAATACTACCGATGCAAAATATGAACCCCTAACGGCCAAAAAGGCGAAAATGCACATAAAATGAAAATTTTGAAATTTAAAATTTACAAATGACTTCAAGTTACCGTTTGGACCTTAGCCACACTTGATGCATATAAAATAGGTCCTAATGGATGTGCCGGAACACACTTTACGCCACCTGACTTGAAAATGAACACTTAAAGGTTCGGATTTTACTATTTTAGCCCAACACGTAAAATATGAAACTAAAATGTGAAACCTAAAACAAAATGGTGTTTAACCCTTGGCCACACCTCATACATGGCAAATGAATGGCAATTAATGAATTTCATATGTAATGCACACTCCAGTGCAAAATAACATACTAAAACACATGGTTTTCATAATATTCTCATTAAAGGCAATAATCTACATTTGTGAATATACATGAATTTCAAATGAAGTTCGGCCCTTGGCCTCATATCATATACATGAAATAAGCATCAAAAAGTGTGCTTAGGCATACATTACAAGTTTGGAATCAAATATACACATTTGACACATAAGGCTACAAAATGATATTTCATGCTAACATTTGCATGAAATGGAAACTTGAAAGCTATAAATCATCCATGGAGCAACAAGCATCATGAACCAAGTCTTCATACCTAAAAACTGTCCCAACTACGTGGGTGAGTAACTGTGATACCCCTCGGATCCGAGACACGGGTTGATCAGGCCCGAACCCGAGGGAATACCAAATAATTAATACTTTATAACGAACACAGAATACAAGAGGAAATAAGAATAAATAACAAAAGTTGAAAAGAATACTAATATAAAATCCTCAACTGATAAAACTTAGAAAAATCCAACTGTCAAAACTTCCATGATTACAACTCGGGAATCCATGTCTAGTGGACCCCTAACAATAATCCCAAACTGAAAATAAAAACAACTGAAAGAACATCCAGAAAATAAGCTATGGAGAGAATCCTACGTAGTCGATGGAATGGAAGTCCGTATCTGCTCTGCACGACCAAGCTCTAACCCTGGAACTGACGAGCACCTGAAAAATAAAAGAGTGGGTCAGGCCCACATGCAAGTCCTAATCCAACTGTAATCCATACAGTGCCCGATACGCAGATACACCCTAGATACCCTCAACATAACTACGTAATCCATAAATATACATATATATCCACACTAAGGACATTCACTGGACTATAGTAGAGGCCTCAACCTGAATATAAGGCAACATGCGAAAACGCACCCAAAGGTGGGCATGAGTACCTAGACCTAACAGGGTACACCTACCTACTATATCCAGCTACGCATCCATTGCATATACGCACCCTAACCAATGACTCTGAGACTCACGCTCATATCGTGGTACCATAATCATATATTTAAAGTCCGTCCGAAACTATAGTATGTCATTCACTTATTCAATGAGGAGACATACAAAATACCGTCCAGATAAGCGCTCAACTTATTCAGTTGAAGTGACTTAACTACAACCCATTAATCCAGGAAGTCACTCAACCTAGTCAGTTGATTTGACTTAAACACATTAATGGATTCAATATTTTACAATCCATATTTTCCATCCGGTAGGTTAGGTTAGCATTTTTAAACTAAACCATCCCCTAGTATGCCACCGTCCCATACCGGTGCATACAATCCTCCATAATCATGTAGATTATAACATATAAATAATTATTAAGTGATTTACAATCCAAACCGTCATCCAAGTAATTGCAGAAGAACAGTTTATATTCTAGCAATTTAAATCCGAGCAATAATTCAGGTAATTGTAGAAAAGATTAAATCTGTCAACCATTAATATCTAGAGCATGCATATAACACATTTATTGAATAGATGACCCTAATATGCATTTAGAATCAATATGTAAGCACATGTTAATCCACTGGATTCACAAAGTTTAGCCTAAGCAACTAAGTCTCCTTCTATTCGTTAATCGTATTCACTGTGCATAACTTTTCTACAATTTGTTCCATTAATTCAGAGGCAAGCTTTGATCAATCAAGGATCCTAATAACACTTAAAATTAGCTTCTTAGTCACACTGGAAAGTCCCAGAATTTTTAGACAAAGTTCAGACACTCAAAACTCCAAACAGCTCGTTAAATTCATCTTCAGAAAGTATTTTGAGAGAGAGCCTTCTCTAATTTTGAAAGAGCAGGCTCTTGGAAATCCTAGAGCTGCCTCTTAGGGTGGTAGAGCCAGCTCTACCTCTCCTAGAGCCGGCTCTTTGCATTCCAGAACTGGCTCTCTCATCCTCCTTGAGCCTCCTTCAACCTCTGTTGCTCCTACGGCTTTCTGCAGTGTTTCCGGCCATTCACAACCTGTATAGTTGGTTTTAAACTGACCCTAAGAGTCCTATCTATGTCCAATATAATTCCCAAGATGTGTTTATAGCAGTTGAAAACAAATACAAAGGCTACAAGTTCTACAGATTTTTCATGCTTTAAGAAACATACTGTTAACAGATACGCACAAACTGTAATTGAACAATTTTTCACACACACAGAACATCGATATAACATCAATTATACATAAAAAACTCAGTTAATGCTTAATTAAATCCTAGAGGCTATCTAGGTGCACAGAACACAGGCAAAGGGAAGAAGAAGGAAAAGAACTTGCCTTTGAGTTTCAGACTTGAAACTCTAAATTCCCAGTTTCTGTATTGATATGTTGGTGTCCTAAACTGCAAGTCTGCTCCTCCAGTGCCTTGGTTCAACCCAGAAACACCTCTCCTTCCTCCTTCTTAGTCCAACCTTGATCTAGAACAAAACCTAGACCTCCTCTCTTGATCTTCCTTTGTGTCTCTCAATACCTCACTGTATCTCTGTTCTACAGAAAACCTACGTTTTGTTTTGTGATGTTTTAAAACCTAATCCACCATAATAGACATATATATAGGTTTAGACATTAAACCCTAATCCATATATAACTCGGCCCATAGGTAAACCTAGGTGATAGACAATGATGGCTGCCTATGAAAAGCTATATAACAATCACATTAAAAACTAAATCCATGTAACTAAATCCAGTCATTTAAAACAATTAATTTAAAACAATTAAAGTATTAAAAGCCACAAAATTAATTCAATTAAAATAATTAAATTAAAACAATTAAGACAACTAATTAAAGCAAAACAATTAATTAATTAATTAACTTAAACAATGAAATGCAATTAAAAACAATCACACAAATAATCAAGTAAACAGACACATCCTTCAAATAACAAGTAATTCAAACAAATTAAACAATTAAACAATTAACCATTAAAAATTGTAATTAAATAATTAATGAAATTCAGACTATCCTTTGTAAAATTAATGAAATTCCATGATCATCCTTTGTAAAATTAGGGGTATTACAGTAACATAAAGTTACTCGTAGGAGATGAGCATGCATCGACCTAGTATTTTACAATTATATCACCTTAAGGTGAAACATATTAAAGAGGCTCATGCCACCTAACGTCTATATCAAAATGAGACTCAGGGAGCATCCTAAGCTACTCATGCAATTGGAATGAACTACGGCATTCAAGTATACAGGCTCAAGTACACTGAACCGTATTAAAACATGATACATGACATTCAAGTACACAGGCTCACAAGTATACTAAATCATATTAAACGGGATAAGCAATATCAAGCATACATACACAGGTATAAGATATATATACAATACTCATAAATCAAGTATACAAACACGAGTATACTAAGCTAAACAAATATGCGCAAGACAAGTATATAAGGTATAAGTATACTAAGCTAAACAAATACGCACAAAACAAGTATACATGGCACAAGTACACTAAAATGAAACATGGAGCAGGTATACAGGTTCAATTATACTAAATAGGATTCAAATAACCAAAGTAAACATCAATTCTTAAGCTACAAGTAATCCATGATTAACAACTTGAAATTAAATGCAAAATCAAATAGTGGAAAGACTAGGATTCTTGGCTGCAGACCAATCGAGTTATTCCGGGTTACTAGCCCGCAAGGTACTACCTAGTGCACACGTGTATAAGTTATTCCGGGTAATTACGACCCACAAGGTACTACCTACTGCGCACTTTATATGACTTAGGAAACTCACGAATCCGTACTAGGGACAAACCCTAGCCATCACATGAACATGATCCTTACAAGCCTCCAAAAATAATAAGTTCAAAACTTATGCAAAATCAATAAGTTAAACCAAACTTATACATCTCAAATAATGTCTAGGAATCAATTTACATGCACAAGTAAGGTTGAATCCACACAAACCATGTCCTAGAGTTCAAGTCTACAATGACATTCACAATGTCGAATCTTCAGTGTGCGATTCGTTACACGCTATGACAATTTCATTTCAAAATTAAAATGCAATCTCATCCAAACGATCCCTAATTCAAATATGTTAAACAACATGGTATGGTCACTACACAAACCAACTAAAAAGCTGGATTGGATCATTGAGACAACAAAATAGAGTTTAATTGAAACATGTTTATTAAATCTCTAGATTTTCTAAAACAACCCCAAATGGCCCCAAATGGATATATACAAGTGAACAAGTCTAAGTTACTACCATTATCAAGTTAAAACTTAATCAAACTAGTGGAACCATTAATTAGATTTTTAATTAATTCATTTAATTCAAAATCTCTAGATTTCTAAACTTATCCAAATGCTCTCAATTTAACATATGTTAGAGAACATGCCAAGGCCTATTTTAATCTCATATTACAAGTTGATTTCATACTTGTTTCAACTATGTGAATTAAACTTTCATAAAAGATAAATATTAAGTAAGTTTTGCAATTCTTATTCAAATACTCCAAATTTAATATATGTTACTCAATATATCAGGGCTTAATTTCCTAGCATGCCACAATTCAATTCTAAGCCACATACACCCATTAGAATTAAAACCTATACAAGAAAATAATTAAATAAAATTCTAGGATTTATACAAAGCATGCATACAAGTTGTATAAGTTCATAAAACAATCAATACAACACATATATAATCCTAATACATCCCCTACCTCAATTTGAGATGGAAATCTCAAAGGCCACCAAAATGGAACCACTCCGAATCCGACGAAACTCCTAGGTTTTGTCGGGGATAACATAATCTACATGAACCCCCAAGAAAACCCATCAAAATCACAACTTCACTTCAAACCCAAACTAGAAAAATGGCCAAAATGGAATTCCAATCGGTTGGAATCGAAGGCCTCGTTAAGGTGAATAATAAAGCCTAAAGCATCACCACTTTTTAACAAAGAAAAGGAGTCCAAAAGAGGAGAAAGAAGATGGTAGCCATGGAAGGGAGCTTGACCAGCCATGGGAAAGGGAGAGGAAAGCTTGACTTCTTATTTCTAGCACCCCCTATTTATAGAATTTCAAAAAGTGCCCCGAACGGGTCCCGCCGGGTCCAGAAAAGTGGAATTTGAGCAGATGCGCTCAAACGGCAAAACTTCGTGAACAAAAAAGAACCAAAATGAGAAAAAAATGAAAAACAGAAGAAACGGCATTAAAAACCGAGTCCCGAGTAGAGAGATATAACCCAAATATGTTTGGCAGCAACCGGGGCTGAAAACCCGAAAACTGTAGGGTTCGACTGCAAGACAATTCTAAGGGTACACGACTTGATGACATGTGCAAATGACTCCCGTATGAGGATTCAAGCCCAAGGAGACACTTAGCAATTAATTTTCATTAATTGCACAAAGGCCCCTACACAAAAGGATAACTGTGCAACTGCCCCGGAATAGAAATATCTTCTAAAAGATATTTTCTTAAAATCCCCTGAAATAAAATATCTCCAAAAGATATTTACAAAAAACACCCCAAGAAATAAAAATATTTCTGAAGAACTTTGCATTCATGCCCCTATGGACACCGGGAGCAACCAGAGTACTTTTTTGCAAAAGTAAAGATACGTATTTCATGGAAACCACTAAGGATGAAGATACGTGAAGTCAAAACCAACCCCGAACACAAGGAGTGAGGTTATGCCAACAAAGTGGCAAACGGGGAAAAGACAAAAAAAAAATGAATAGTGTCACAAAAGTGAAAATGTGGAAATGACTCGATCCTTAAAGGAAGTTATCAATCCAAAGGAAAGAGACTCAAAAATCATTTCTGAGCACTTGAGACTATACTAAGCCACGAGAAACTGAACTCAGACAAAAAATTACAACGAAAAAAATCATCCGTGAAATTCTGAGGAAAAAGAAAAGGAAGGAAATGACCGGGTCATCATAGCTGATGTCGCAAGATTTGAGTAATAAGGTGGCCAAAAGGAAGGTACTTAGCCCGCTTGGGCTTGGCCTTACTGATGTAGTCCGCGTAGAGCTTTATCATGACGCTCCAATATACGGCCGGAATAGAAACCCAGTACCCTGTGTAGAAAGCATACAAGGCAGTCAAATTGTTGCCTCACCTCTGAATCTTGTGGCCAGCCATAAACACGTTTCGGTATAAGACCGAATCGAAGAACCACAGATCATTAGGCAAATAGGTCCGAGTAGCAAATGTCTCGCCCTCACTGTAATGGCCTGTAAGTGCCACAGCCATGTCTGCATAAGAAGGCCTCCTCTCTAGAATGGGATTGTCAAGCTCAAGATCAGGAGGGCAAACATATGGGCATCGGCAGGATCTGGCCAGAGTCTCCACTATAATGCTGATAGGATGGCCATCGACAGTAGTCTACAGCTCTACCAGATTACTCGGGGCAGGCCAGAGGTGCTGAAAGAACATCCAAACAAGCCTCGGGTAAACTGGGTATGTGACAGGGGCTAGAATAGCTGAAATGTCCCTCTGGTCTATATCCTCGTAGGCTACCCAGGTCAGAATGTACCAGGAGAAGAAAGAGACGTCGAAAATTGACTCGTGCGCCACTGTAAGGTGTGAGTATCTCGGCAGAGTTCGGTCTAAGGCCTGGCCTGGCTGTGCATGAGGCGGAGATGGAGAAAGTGATGGTGTATGCTCAGCTTCATCATGGGATGATGAAGATGCAAAGGCTAAAGACTGTAGTCTAGAGTCAGCTGAGGGGGACTGAGATGGATTTGCCTCGATATAATCCTCTAACTGCTCTGGTTGCTCAGCCTTAACAGGCTGCTCTGAATCCTGGACATGGGAGGGTCCTGCCTGATGCTCGGGCTGCTCCTGAACATGAAAGGGCTCGCCTGGCTCCTTTATCCTAGGCCTGACTCAGCGTAGACGATTCCTACGAGCAACAGTCTTTACCTTAGCCATGGCCTGCAAAACAGAAAGAAAAACACTTGCAATATAAGTTAGTACCGGCATAAAGAAGTGAAGCACAATATATATAAACATGTATATCAAATAAGATAGACAACACAGAACATGAATCTACGAAAGTGATGATAGAGCTATATAAACAGTGGCATTAAGTGAAACATGCTAAACAATATAAGTATGGAATGCATCCAATGTGGAAAACATAGGCATTAGGCATGTATGAGATAACATGGAATCACAAAAGAGAGTGTGTGAAGTGTGGGATGCAAATCTGTGAAGTTCGATCGATCACAAAAATGTGAGATCGATCTATATGAGATTGATCTGAGATAAGTTCAATCGATTTTTGAATGATCGAACTTCGATCGATCGAACTATTATGGGAAATTCGAAAAGTCACAGATCTGTGATGTAGATGGCACGGGGGCACCCAAGCAAGCTTGTGGGGCCGTCTCACACAACAACACAACAAGATTGGTCACTTGTTTGGCCTGTGACACCCAAAATTAATTCAAAAATGAAATATATTTACAAAACCATATATATATATATACATATATACAAAAGCTTGACAACTTAAAATATAGCAAGAAATAATCATGGCATCTCAAGATCTAACAAGGAAACATTAAAATCATGTAGATTGAGGCTCGAAAATGGAGATCAAAAACCCAACTTACCAAGTCTAGTGAGAGAGGTGGTTCGAAGGAGAGAGATGAGATCTGAGATGAGGGAGAGAGATTTAAGGCTCGGGAATGCCGCCGGAGGTCTTGCCGAAGATGGGAGAGGTTTGCAGCGGCGAGGGAGCTGAGATGAGGGTCTGAGATTGATGTACAAATCGATCAAATTGACCCTAAGGTTTTATTTTAAAAACTGGTCTCGACAAGTTCGATCGATCAGGAAAAATTTTCGATCGATCGAAGATAAATCGATCTGAAAATGTTGAGATCGATCTCCCCTCACTAAACGACAAACGAAATTTTTTTAAATTTTTTATTTTTTATTATTATTATTTTTTAAATATTTTGAAAATTTTGAATATTTACAAAGTAAAAATTAGAATTCAAAATATTTTTGGATTTTTGGAAATAAAACAAAAGGAAATTGGTTTTGGGATTTTTTGAAAATTTTAAAATGAGAAAAAAAAAACAAGTAATTGAAAATAAAAGTGAAAAATAAAATGAAAATCTTTTCGGAGTTTTTGAGGATAAAATAAAATAAACCAAAAATATTTTTGTATTTTTGAAAAGTTTGAAAACTCCCTTTTTTTTATTTTTTTAAATATGAATTAAAAATGCAGTCAAAACAAGAGTCAACAAAGGGTACAGATCGATCAAGCTGAGATCGATCGAGAAAATGGTTCGATTGATCGAATAGGTAAAAACCTGCAGACAAGTTCGAACGATGCACAGAGCGGCCTTTTTCATGGATCTCAAAAATTTTCTAAGTGTGGAGTGAAGATCGATCCAAGGATAATTTTAATCGATCTTAGAGTACTCGGATCGATCGAAAGAAATTTTCGAACGATACATAAAGGGCTAATTTATGTAGGAAATTTCAGATTGATGGAAAAGAGCAATGATTGGATGCAGGGATGGGTGTTCGATCGATCGAACCTCATTTGAGATCGATCGAACAGGGACAAAATGCCTATTTTCAGAATGAAAGTGCATGCATACTCAATCAAAATCCTAGCCATATGTATGAATTCCAAAACATATCTAAACGACACAAGAAATGAAAGGTAAAATAGAAATAAGGGAGGAATAGGGTTGTAAACCCTACGAAACATTTACTAGTCTTTAACGTCTCTAGCAAGACGTTGGGCTCTTTTAGCCCGGATCAAACATCTTGTAATGCATCTCCTCCTTAATGGGGTGATAGGTACTTTGAATTCCACCCAACAAACGGTTCCCTAAAGAACTTGTTGGATTAGGTTTAAAGGAGATTGTTGGTCTTTTGTCAATGTGATCATTGGGCTTCCATGCCCTCTCAAAGCAAGATTTTGAAACATCATCCTTTCGGTTCAAGGTTGAAGATGAACTTTTTGAAGTTTTGGTTTGAAGCAAAGACTCCATTCTTTCACATTCATTGTTTAGACATTTTTCTACAACATTTACTTCTTCATGCTTGTCAAATGAATTTAAGTCGGATTGAAGATATTCAACTTCACTTTTATATGCCCAAATGAGATTTTCATTACCCCCGTCCTACAATTGATGTTGGCATTTGCGGTTGCCAAGAAAGAAAGGCCAAGGATAACGAGAATTTGGCTCTTGAGATTCAGAACAGGTTCCGTGTCAATGACAACGAAATCGACCAGAAAGAAGAATTTATCAATTTTAATTAAGACATCCTCAATGATACCCCTAGGCTTTTTGATGGATCAGTCGGCAACTTGTAAAACCACCGACGTCGGTTTCAAGTCTCCTAAGCCTAATTTGACATATACCGAGTATGGAAGAAGGTTAACACTTGCTCTTAAGTCTAAGAGAGCCCGATTGATGACATGGTCACCAATGACGCAAGAAGTAATAGGTGAACCGGGGTCCTTGAACTTTGGGAGGGTGTTATGTTGCAAAATAGAGCTCACTTGCTCGGTCAAGACCACTTTCCTAGGTGCTTGGCTTTTGTTCTTCCTCTTTTGGGTACAAAGATCTTTCAAGAACTTGGCATAAGCCGGAATTTGCTTAATTGCATCCAAAAGTGGAAGATTAATCTTCACTTGCCTAAACATTTCAATGATTTCATTGGTCTTGGTCTTTTGTTTATCAAGATAAATGGATCCTTTCAAGACATCCGGAAATGGAGCTCTTGGCTCAAAAGCTTTTTCAAAAATTTTCTTTGAAGAATCTTTAATACAAGAATTTTTAAAATCCTTTTTCAAAGCTTTGTTCAATTAATCTTTCAAATCAGTTTTGGTCTCACTTTTCAAATCACTTTCTAACACTTTATCATTTGAATGATCATGCATATACAATAAAGGAGGAATAGGATGAGAAACGGGACGGGTGTCAACTTTTGGTTGCACTGGTTCACTCTCTTCATTGGGAATACCTACTTGGTTGTCTATAATCTTCCCACTTCTCAAGGTTGTCACCGCATTGACATGCTTAATTGTGGGACCTTTCGATGAGGAATGAGTCTCCATAACACATTGTTGCTTTGGTGGTGCATTCAACGGCATTTTCCCTTTCTCTCTAGCATTTAAGATACTAGCTATTTGCCCAACTTGGGTTTCTAGCTTAGCAATGGATTGAGAATGGGAATGAAACAATTGAGTGTTCGCTTCTAGAGTGCCTAGAGCGGTTAAAACTTTCTCTTCAAAGGCGGGACTCCTAGAATTTCCTTGAGAATATGATGAATTTGGGAAATGAGAATTAGAGAATTGGTTTCCATGTGATTGAAATGATAATGATTGATGAACGCTGAAAAGTGTGCATTTAAACCCCTTAAGCTTAGGTATTCAAGAACCTTTATCTATTTTACTTTTTCCGTTTTGGACTAATTTCATGTTATTTCCCTTTTTAGGTGCTTATCCCCAAAATAAGCTAATTCAGCCAAATAAGAGCTTAAAAGAAGCTAACTCAAGCTGGATGGAAGAAAGGAGCAAAGTGGAAGCAGATTGAAGCAAAGTATGGAATTCAGCAGGTTCGATCGATCACAAATACACTTCGATCGATCGAAAGTTCATCGATCTAGACATTTCAAGATGGATCCAAACTCTTTTTTCCTTATCCAAAGATCCCACAAAGTTCAATCGATCCAACAATTCTCAGATCGATCGAAAAGATTCTATCTTATCCTGTTGTACCACCCTACCAACCACTTTTGTCTTATTACCCAAAATATCTCAGATCTGTCCTTATCCAAAAAGGCACTGCCATGGGAGGATCGATCCAGCCAAAGTTTGATAAATCTCAGCCATGTTCGATCGATCTCACCACAAGTTTGATCTATCGAACTTCCTCAAGCCCAAAAAAGGACAAAATCCAGCTCATTAAAGGTTGGTTCATGGTGCAATCATTGGAGGATTATTGATGTGCAAGCCCAGACTATTAAGTGTGACATTTTAACCTACTTATATAAGGAATATGAGCCATTCTTGATAGCATATTTGAAAAAAGACTTTTGACACAATTTCCATATCATATTCTTAGTGAGGAAGAAAAAAAGAGAGGAAGCTAGAGACACAAGCTTGGAGTTCTTCCATCAACCAAGAAGATGAGAAATATCTACCATAGAGTTAGCCCTTGAGGGTTGGAGGACACCATCCATGAGTGGCTAGACATCCTCTTGGGGCTAGAGTTTAGCCCTAAGCATGCTTTCTACATCTTGATTTATGTATTTTTGAGGGGATTTGTATTGTGATATATGTTTTGACATTTTTATACATATAGATCTTGTTTATTCAATGATTTGTGTGGTTTAATGCTTCCAATTGATCATTTCATTCTATCCATATGTCTAAGTATGCTAGAATAGATGTTCATGTGTTTGTCTCTAGATTTTGTGTTATTGATGCATGTCTATGTGTATTGATGCTATAGATCTAGAGATTGTCAAGACATAGTGCTTAATAGAATGTTCTTGTGGTTTATTTGATGGTTCGTACTCATTTCTTGATGGATTGTGCCTCTCTCGTAGTTTAATTAGCTTAATTTCATGTCATTAGCTTAATTGTAGTGTAGTTATAGTTTAGATGTTAAATGGGAGGATAATCCATGCTTGTTGTTTGATGTTCCATACTTATGAAAACAAGTAGCATATGTCTCTAACCTTGTGATGTGTTTGGATTGTGAGCTTAAAGAAAGGATTAATGGCTTAGTTTATCCACTATGTTGCTTAGACAATATATACTTAATTAGTCATCTATGCTTGTTGAAACAACCACACACACACATTATTGTTGCAATACATGTTTTCCCCCTCATTAATCATTCATTAAGGGTGTAGAAATGGTATGCTTAGTGGTGATCTCTAAACCCCAAGATCTCTCTCTCTCTTTCTCTTATTTTCTCCCTATTGCATTTAATTATTTACTTTAGTTTAAATTGCATCTTAGTATAATTCAATCACCAACCAATCTTTTGATCACTCGACCTACTAACTCTAATCTTGATTCCACAACCTAATACGACCCACCAATCCCTTGGGATGATCCCTACTCGCGCTAGCTATATTTTTAGTGAAAGGTAGTAGTGGCAAATTATAAATGTAAAACTTGGCCACACTCATCTTAGTCCACTTTGCAAGCTTTGGTGCTCGACGACTAACAATCACCAAGTTTTTGGTGCCGTTGCCGGGGATTGATTGAAGGTAACGTCGTATTTGTGGAATCAATTAGGAATTATTACTCTTTTGATCGTGTCTTTACTTTATTTTCATTTTCGTTTTGGTTACTTATTGTGTTGGTTCTTGTTTGACTAGGTGCATTGAGCTAGAAGGTGAGCAAAGGAGCATTTTAAACAAGGAGCTAAGCAAAAGTAAGGAAAAAGCTAAAATCTAAAAAATTTGCAAGGCTAAAATTGAAAATGGAATTGAAATGCTAAAGGACCCTTTGTGAGCTCTTTCTTAACTCAATCTCTAGTTAAATCGTCGGCTCGCATGGAGGTTTGTATTTCAATTCTTAGATAAATCGTGAGCCCACGTGGAGGCAATTTTATTGTTCTTTGCATATTGGTTATAGCATGGGAGTATGGGATCATTGTATGTGGAGGAAGTTTGATAATTGATTTGTTACGAAGGTGAAGTGATTGTTCATTACTTGTTGTTTGTTGTGCTTTGTTGTGCATGTATGGTCAAAGGTCATTGAAACCTACTCTTGTCCCTCTTAATTTTCATCTTGAATCCGTTGTTCGAAACCCTAGGGGAAGAGGAAGTTCTAGTCAATCCATTTCATCAATGGAAGACCATAATGGAGAACATGCGAAGGACCTTGGTCACATAGACTAACAAGGTATCCTTAATCCCAATGTGCATCATGAAAGCATGCAAGTACCATTAGGTATGCAGAGGCCATTCATTCACCAACCACAACAAGAAGGCCAAGTTCCATTGGGAATTCCAAGGCCAATGTTTGCTCCACAACCTCCCATAGTTTAAGGCAATCAAGGTGCCCATGTTGCACCTCCAATTGTTAACCCTCCCCTTGCTTTAAGAGATCACTATATGCCTAATGAATATAATGCACCCACATACATTCAATTCCACCATTTAGAGCACACCACTATGAAATCAAACCACAAACCATTCAAATGCTTCTTAACTATCATGGACTTCCAAGTGAAGAACCTTATAAGCATTTAGATGAGTTTCTTGAAGTATGTTCCACCGTGAGATATACGGACATGCCGGAAGAGGTCTTAAGGCTTAAAATTTTTCCTTTCACCCTTAAAGACAAGGCAAAATATTGGTTTAACAATCTTAGGCCTTTTTCAATAACTTCTTGGGTAGAAATGCAACAAGAGTTCTTGAAGAAGTATTATCCGGTTTCTAAGACCAATGCCATGAGAACCTCAATTCGAGAGTTTTCACACGGGGATGGGGAAACATTCCATGAGGCATGGAAAAGATTCAATGAATTCCTTAGGAAGTGTCCACATCATGACATGCCCAAATGGCAATTAGTTCAACATTTCTTTGAGAGTTTATTCGATAATTAAAAGGGCATGGTTGATGCTTCCATGGGTGGCCCTTATATTGATAGGCATGAAGATGACGTGTGGCGTCTTTATGAGAGCATGAGTGAAAATTCTTTGCATCAAACTTTATCTTCTAAGAATGGTACAAATTCAAGTGGAAGGAAGAGTGTTGGTTTACATCAAGTTGATCATTCCATTGAAATAGCTGCCGAGATGAAATCCTTATCTCAAAGGTTTGATCAATTGTTGATCAACCAAAACTCGGCAAATCAAGTATCTTCCTTCCCTAACCATTCCCATCATACATCCAATGAATCAGGTATGACTTGTTCAAGTGTTTTACATTCTACTTCCAATTGTCCCCATGGGCATGTGCAAAGTGAGCATCATGAACAAGTCAATGCAACTTTTGTTAATCAAGAGAACAATCCTTATGGCAATCACTATAATCCTAGTTGGAAGAACCATCCGAATTTCTCTTGGAGAAACCAAGGGGAAGGCTCAAACCCTTCCTAAGGTAGTTTTCAAGAAAAGTACATTTCACCTCCAATGCAAGGCCAAGGATCACAAGGATATAGACCATATCAATCACAACGAATCAATTTTCTAATTCTCATTTTCCTAATCAACCATCATATTCTCAAGGAAATTCTAAGAGTCCCGCTTTTGAAGAGAAAGTTTTGACCGCTTTAGGCACTCTAGAGGTGAACACTCAATTGTTTCATTCTCATTCTAAATCCATTGCTAAGCTAGAAACCCAAGTAGGGCAAATAGATAGTACTTTAAATGCTAGAGAGAAAGGAAAAATGCCTTTGAATGCTCCACCAAAGCAACAATGCATTGTGGAGACTCATTCCTCATCGGAAGGTCACATAATTGAGCATGTTAATGCGGTGACTACCTTGAGAAGTGGGAAGATTGTGGACAACGAAGTGGGCATGTCCAATGAAGAGAGTGAACCGGTGCAACCATAAGTTGACACCCATCCCGTTTCACATCCTATTCCTCCTTTATTGCATATACATGATCTTTCAAATGAGAATGTGTTGAAAACTTATTTGAAAAGTGATATTGAAAAGAAAAATTTGAAAAATGATTTCAAAACTTCTTGTGTTAAAGAGACTTTAAGAAAAAATTCTAAAAAAATTTTTGAGCCAAGAGCTCCATTTCCGGATGCCTTGAAAGGATCCATTTATCTTGACAAGCAAAAGACAAAGACAAATGAAATCATTGATGTGTTTAGGCAAGTGAAGGTTAACCTTCCGCTTTTGGATGTAATCAAGCAAATTCTGGCTTATGCCAAGTTTTTAAAAGATCTTTGCACCCAAAAGAGGAAGAACAAAAGCCAAGCACCTAAGAAAGTGGTCTTGACCGAGCAAGTGAGCTCTATTTTGCAATATAACACTCTTCCAAAGTTCAAAGACGCCGATTCACCTACCACTTTATGTATCATTGGTGATCATATCATTAATCGGACTCTTCTAGACTTAGGAGCAAGTGTTAACCTTCTTCTATACTCGGTGTATGTCAAATTAGGCTTAGGAGACTTGAAACCGAAGTCGGTGGTTTTGCAACTTGCCGATCGATCCATCAAAAAGCCTAGAGGTATCATTGAGGACGTATTGATTAAAATTGATAAATTCTTTTTCCCCGTTGATTTCGTTGTCATTGACACGCCGGTCCCAAATCTTAAGAGCCAAATTCCCGTTTATCCTTGGCCGTCCTTTCTTGGCAACCACTAATGCCAACATTAATTGTAGGACGAGGATAATGATCTCATTTGGCCATATGAAGGTGAAGTTGAATATCTTCAATCCGACCCCCAATTCATTTGACAAGCATGAAGAAGTGAATGTTGCAGTGAAATATGATGACCATGAATGTGAAGGAATAGAGTCTTTGTTTGAAACCAAAATTTCAAAAGAGTTATCTTCAACCTTGAATTCCAAGAAAGTTATTTCAAAATCTTGTTTTAAAAGGGCATGGAAGCCCAAAGATCACATTGAAAAAGGACCAACAGTTCCTTTGAGCCTAATTCAATAAGTTCCTTATGGAACCATTTGTTGGAAGGAATTCAAAGTACTTATCACCCCATTAAGGAGGGGATGCACTATAAGATGTTTGATCCGAACTAAAAGAGCCCAACATCTTGCTAGAGACGTTAAAGACTAGTGCATTTCGTAGGGTGTCACAACCCTATTCCTCCCTCATTTTTATTTTAAATTTCATTTCTTGCGAGGTCTAGATATTTGCTTTAGGTTCATATAAATTGCTAGGAACTGTGATTAGGATTGCATGCACTTTCATGTTGAAAATGAGCATTTTGTTCTTGTTTGATCGATCTCAAAAGAGGTTCAATCGATCAAACTCCATACCTGCATCCAATCACCTCTCTGTCCAATCGTTCGAAGAAAACCTGCATATTTCAGCTCTCTGTTTAATCGATCGTAAATTATTCAATCGATCCAGATTCATCTTGGATTGATCTGTAGTCTCAACACTAAGAAAAAAATTTGAACCCTCTGCAAAAGGCCTCTCTGTCCCATCGTTCGAACATGTCTGCAAGTTTTTGCATATTCGATCGATCTGACTCTTTCTGAGATCGATCTTGGAGAAATCGATCTCTGTTCTCTGATTTACTGTTTTGACTTTAAGTTTGACTTTTGTTTTAAATTTTAAATTTAAAAACTCCAAAAATATTTTATTCTGAATTAAAAAAAAAAGGGGGTTTTCAAAGTTTTCAAAAATACTTTTATTTCTTGTATTTTTTTATATTTATTTTTGTCTATTATTTTTCAAAAATCCCAAAAAATTTTCTTTTCTTTTCTTTTATTTTATATTTCAAAATTTTCAAAAATAATTATTCTTTTGTTTTCTTTTATTTTACTTAGTTTATTTTTATTTTTTAAAAATCCAAATATATATATATATATATATATATATATATATATATATATATATATATATATATTTTTTCATTTTAATTTTTGACTTTTAATTTTCAAAAATTCAAAAGTTTCAAAAATAATTGTCTTTTAGTGAGGAGAGATCGATACTAGTTTGATCGATCTAAGATTTTAGTTCGTTCGATCGAACTAAAGAGGGAATGTTTTTAAAAATAGAGGCCAAGGGTTATTTCAGATCGATCCAAAAAACCCTAGCTTCCCCTCGTTGCTGCAACCCCACTATTCCTATCTTCTGGCGAGTGCTCTGGCAATTTCATCGTGCCCAAATCTCTCCCCCTCATCTCGGATCTGAGATTTCATCTCTCTCTCCTTCGATCCACTTCTCTCTCGGTTTAGGGTAAGATTCGAGTTCTTCCCTTTTGATTTCAAGTTTCATGTTGATGAATCCATGCTTTCGTGTTAGATCTATGATGTTATGATGATGAATCTTGCCATTTTTTAAGCTTTGACCCACTGTATGTATGTGTATATATATGTATATATATCAGTTTTATATTTTTTATTCTGATTTTTGATTTTGGGGGGTACGGGCCTAATCAAGTGACCAAAATTGTTGATTTGTTGTGTAGAGGGGCCCACGAGCTTGCTTTTGAGGCCCCCGTGCCATCCACGTCACAGATCTGTGACTTTTCAAATTTCAACTCATAGTTCGATCGATCGAACTTTTTCTCAGATCGATTTATACAATTTCACTTATTCAAGATCGATCGAACTTACATCGATCTCACATTTTTGTGATCGATCGAACTTCATAGATTTGCATTACACACTTCACACACCATCTCTTGTGTTTCATGCTATCTCATACATGCCCAATGCCTATGTTTTCCACATTAGATGCATTTCATACTTATATTGTCTAACATGGTTCACATCATGTCACTTCTTCTTTGTCACTTGCATAGATTCATGTTCCTTATCTATTTTGTCTATCTTATTTGACATACATGATTCTATAAATGTGCTTTAATTCTTCATACCGGCACTGACTTCCTTTTTGAGTTTCATTTTATTTTGCAGGCCATGGCTAGGGTCAAGACTGTTGCCCGTGGACATTATCATTGCAGAGTTAGGCGGAGATTAGACTACCAGGCAGGTCCATCTCACGTCTAGGACCCCATTCCTGAGCCTGAGCCAGAGCCAGAGCCAGAGCAAATATAAGACCAGTCAGAGGTAGATACAGCTCAGTCCCCATTCGCTGACTTTAGATTACAGTCTTCGGCTGCCACATCATCTTCTTCATAGGCTGATACTGAGGTTGAGCATATACCATCTCCTTCACCACCACCAACTCAGCTAGCCCAGGACTTAGACTGACCATTGCCGAGATACTCACGCGTTCAGGTGGCGCATGAGTCGGTCTTCGATATAGACTTCTTCTCCCGGTCTGTTCTTACCAGAGCAGCATATGATGACATAGACTGGAGGGGCATTTCAGCCATATTAGCCCCTGTTACATATCCAGTGTACCCAAGGTTGGTCCGGATGTTCTTCCAGAACCTCCGACCTACCCTGAGTAACTTGAGGGAGCTGCGGACTACCATTGACGGCTACCCTATCAGTATCACTGTGGACACTCTATCCAGATCTTGCCGATTTCCACATATCTGCCCTCCTGATCTCGAGGCTACATATCCTACTCTATGGAGGCCTTCCTATGCCGACATGGCAGTGGTACTCACAGGTTATTATGCAGCTGGCGAGACTTTTGCCACGCGCATTTATCTGCCAGATGACCTATGGTTCTTCGATTCAGTTTTATTCTGAAATGTATTCATGGCCAGCCACAAGATACAGAGGTGCGGCGACTATCTGGCAGCTCTATACGCCTTCTATACAGGGTATTGACTATCCATTCCTGCGCTCATCTGGAGCGTTATGATGAAGTTATATGTTGATCATATCAGCAAGGCCAAGCCCAAATGGGCTAAGTTTCTCCCATTTGGCCATCTCATTACACAGATATTACAAGACCAGTGCTATCTCTTCCAGCACCGGGAGCGTACTGAGGCTGGGGCCTGCTCGTTCAAGAAGAAGGACTAGGATAAGAGCTACAAGGCTCTTATCAAGAGTCTACAGGAGGATACTGCAGAGGCAGCTGAGGAGCTTGAGATAGAGGAGATGGAACAGGTAGTAGCAGCAGCCGATCTAGTAAACCCACCAGTGGTTGCTGATGAGCATATAGATATTGATTTAGAGCGAGAACCGCCAGCAGAGGAGCTTCCGCATCACTCTCTGGCAGGGTCACCAGTTCATTCTCAGGAGCAGACTCAGGACATACCGCAGTTTCATGATCTAGTTATACCTGAGGCTTCAGCTTAGACACCTGGCCTAGGAGAGCATTTCCAGATATTGGAGGGTGAGGTTGTCTCTCTCCGGGCAGATGTTGTCTCTCTCAGAGCAGACGTTGTCTCCCTCAGCACAGATATGGCATCTCTCCGCTCAGACGTTCTAGCTGTGCTGTAAGGCATATCCAGAGATATCCGGGGATCACGCCCCACCCGCCCTACATCCTCTGCCTGATCTCTCTACTTCTCTTCCATTTTTATCTATATCTATGATATTAGACAGCTATTTTGATACTGTTATATTTGCCGGTCTATCGGCCCTCTACTGCGATGTACCATATACTGTTCTTATTTTATACATGCTTTGTTTTTGGATGTCATATTGCCTATTGATAAATCTATCTGTCTGACTCTATCAGGTGCATCTCAGTGACTTCAGTGAGAGAGTGCTACCCGAATTTTTCAGGACCACCTTTGTCCTCTCTCTTTACTTCAATTTCTTATCCTATTTACACTTGCATGTCCACTGTGTACTATTATTATCCCCTTTGTTGTCTAATGAACTTTTATCTAGTGCTATCTTTTCAGGACCACAGTTAATCCCAAGTTTGGAGGGGCTAT
Source organism: Cornus florida (assembly GCF_030987335.1). Taxonomy (NCBI): domain Eukaryota; kingdom Viridiplantae; phylum Streptophyta; class Magnoliopsida; order Cornales; family Cornaceae; genus Cornus; species Cornus florida. The sequence goes on along the minus strand of NW_026775580.1, from coordinate 29,392,506 downwards.
GCCACCTACTTTGGATACTTGTGTCCTGACCATTCTTTGCTTAGCTGCACTGGTATACTCTTTCCTTTGTTCTCTTTGCATATTGAGGACATTGTGCCATTTAAGTTTGGGGGGGGGGGGGTAATGGAGTTAATTGCAGTATTTGCTTTTAATTCAAAAATTTGAGCATGACTTATGTATTTGAGGAATTTTCTATGATTGGTCCATAACTAGCTATGATTTTAATCTTTTGAGGACTATATTGCTTAAAATTTAAAAATTGCTTGACTTGGGAGTCCAATACTCTTTGTATTCCTTGTGGATGCCATTTAGGAGTAAATTTTTCAAAAAATTGATATGTTGCTTGCATTTGTGGTCCACATCATCCTGATTTTGTGATTGTTTTGAGATTCACTTTAAAATTCTACACTAGCACAGGCGCATACTAGCATTCATTTGTGGGGTGCATGTTTTGTTGATTATTGAATTGGTTATATCCCAATTAAACTAGTAGTGCATTGAAAGCTTTCATTCTTGATAAAGGTGGATAATAACCCCTTTTCACTAAGTAGCCGGGATTCTAGTCTCATCAAGTACTAAATTTCTCGCGTCAAAAGGTGGAAGGCCCAAACTTTAGGTTAATAATTGAAAAAAAAAAGAGAAAAGAAAAGAAAAAGAAAAAGAAAAGGAAAAGAAAGAAAAGTTGCAAAAGTAATAAAAAAGTGAGAACTTCTTCTAAAATGTATGAAGTGGGAAATGATTAGATGTCGATTATTTTGATTTGTAGCCTAGTTGATTTGAGCTTATAAGTCCTTAGGGGTATTTGAACACCTAATGCCCTAAAGCCGTCCGGTTTGGGAGTCATTGACCTAACGCTCGACCTCATGGATCGCTAGAAAGCTTAATAAATCAACACATTACACTGTGCTTCCATCTTTGATCCTTGGGTTAGTAAAAAAAAAACAAAATTAAGTGAAAAGAATAAGTGCACCTAGATCAATAAAGCTTTAATAAAAGGTCCACTCTTTGTCTTGATGATCGATACTAGATTTGTATGCTAGTTTGAAGGTAAGGATATGATGATTTCTTTAGTTGGCTTAGATAACAACATATTTGATGCCGGTCCACTCAAAAGGATTCTAGAGTCGTTTTGATTTGCATGATCATTTTCTTGATATGTGAAGGACCATACTTGCTTGCTTGATGTTGAAATTTTGGGAAATTACTTGGAAATGGTTGAAAAATTGCATACTTGAGGTAGTTTTCTCCCAATGCTTATTTGCAATATTGGTGCCTCTTTTGTGAGAATAAGCTTAATGTTTGTGGGTATCATTTCTGGAAACCCTTACGAGAATTCACTTGTCCACTAGGGGTAACCTAGGGGTTTAAAAGACTTATTGCATATGCTAAATGCAATCATGTTCCTTACGAAAGTGGCATTATCCATTTATTGTTTTCTAGTTTATAGTTGTATAGTTGTTCATTTCATTCCTTCACTTTATATTTCATTGCTAGGGACTAGAAATATTTAAGTTTGGGGGTGTGATGAGCGCTGAAAGTGCGCATTTAGACCCCTCAAGCTTAGGTATTCTAGGACCTTTATCTATCTTACTTTCCCGTTTTAGACTAATTTCGTGTTATTTCCCTTTTTAGGTGCTTATCCCCAAAATAAGCTAATTCAGCCAAATAAGAGCTTAAAAGAAGCTAACTCAAGCTAGATGGAAGAAAGGAGCAAAGTGGAAGCAGATTGAAGCAAAATATGGTATTCAGCAGGTTCGATCGATCACAAGTACACTTTGATCGATCGGAAGTTCATCAATCTAGACATTTTAAGATGGATCCAAGCTCTTTTGTCCTTATCCAAAGATCCCACAAAGTTTGATCGATCCAACAATTCTCAGATCGATCAAAAAGATTCCATCTTATCCTATTGTACCACCTTACCTACCACTTTTGTCTCATTCCCCAAAATATCTCAGATTTGTCCTTATCCAAAAAGGCGCCGCCATAGGAGGATCGATCCAGCCAAAGTTTAATAGATCTCAGCCATGTTCGATCGATCTCACCACAAGTTCGATCGATTGAACTTCCTCAAGCCCGAGAAAAAGATAAAATCCAGCTCATTAAAGGTTGGCTCATAGTGTAATCATTGTAGGATTATTGATGTGCGAGCCCAGACTATTGAGTGTGACATTTTAACCTACCTATATAAGGAATATGAGCCATTCTTGAGAGCATACTTGAAAAAAGACTTTTGGCACAATTTCCATATCATATTCTTAGTGAGGAAGAAAAAAAGAGAGGAAGCTAGAGACACAAGCTTGGAGTTCTTCCATCAACCAAGAAGAGGAGCAATTTCTACTATGGAGTTAGCCCTTGAAGGTTGGAGGACACCATCCATGAGTGGCTAGACATCCTCTTGGGGCTAGAGTTAGCCCTAAGCATGCTTTCTACATCTTGATTTATGTATTTTTGAGGGGATTTGTATTGTGATATATGTTTTGATATTTTTATATACATAGATCTTGTTTATTCAATGATTTGTGTGGTTTAATGTTTTCAATTGATCTTTTCATTCTATCCATATGATTATGTATGCTAGAATAGATGTTCATGTGTTTGTATCTAGATTTTGTGTTATTGATGCATGTCTATGTGTATTGATGCTATAGATCTAGAGATTGTCAAGACATAGTGCTTAATAGAATGCTATTGTGGTTTATTTGATGGTTCATACTCATTTCTTGATGGATTGTACCTCTCCCTTTGTTTAATTAGTTTAATTTCATGTCATTAGCTTAATTGTAGTGTAGTTGTAGTTTAGATGTTAAATGGGAGGATAATCCATGCTTGTTGTTTGATGTTCCATACTTATGAAAACAAGTAGCATATGTCTCTAACCTTGTGATATGTTTGGATTGTGAGCTTAAAGAAATGATTAATGGCTTAGTTTGATATATTGTGCTATCCACTATGTTGCTTAGACAATATATACTTAATTAGTCATCCATGCTTGTTGAAACAACCACACACACACACTATTGTTGCAATATATGTTTTCCCCCTCATTAATTATTCATTAAGGGTGTAGAAAAGCTATGCTTAGTGGTGATCTCTAAACCCCAAGATCTCTCTCTCTCTCTTATTTTCTCCCTATTGCATTTTAGTATAATTCAATCACTAACCAATCTTTTGATCACTTGACCTACTAACCCTAATCTCGATTCCACAACCTAATACGACCCACCAATCCCTTGGGACAATCCCTACTCGCCCTAACTATATTTTTAGTGAAAGGTAGTAGCAGCAAATTATAAATGTAAAACTTGGCCACACTCATCTTAGTCCACTTTGCAAGCTTTGGTGCTTGACGACTGACAATCACCAATGATCTAAAACCTTGGGAACCTTGGCTTTACATTGGTAGCGGAACATACTTCCCTTGAAAACCACCTTGGGGAGGGTTTGAGCCTTCCCCTTAACTTTTCCAAGAAAAGTTTGGACGGTTCCTCCAACTTGAATTGTAATGGGTTCCATGGGGATTATTCCCTTGATTAACAAATGTTGCATTGACTTGCTCATGGGGCTCACTTTACACATGTTCATGGGGACAATTGGAAGTAGAATGCAAGACACTTGAACAAGTCATGCAAGATTTATTAGATGCACGATGATGAATATGAGTTGGGGAGGAAGATACTTGATTCGCCAAAGTTTGGTTGATTAAAAATTGATCAAACCTTTAGATAAGGATTTTATCTCGACGGCTAAGTCGTTGGAGTTGTCAACTTAATATAAGCCGACATTCTTCTTTCCACCTAGGTTTCTACCATTTTTAGAAGATAAGGACCTATGCATTGAATTCTCACTCATGCTTTCATACAATTTCCACACATTATTTTCATGCGTATCAAGATAAGAACCACCCATAGATGCATCAACCATACCCTTATGATTATCCGGTAAACTTTCGAAGAAATATTGAACTAGTTGCCACTTAGGTATGTCATGATGAGGGTACTTCCTAAGCAAGTTATTGAATATTTCCTATTCCTCATGAAATATTTCCCCATCCCCTTGAGAAAATTCTCTAATTGAAGTTCTCATGGCATTAGTCTTAGAAACCGGATAGTACTTTTTTAAGAACTCTTGTTGCATTTCCGCCCAAGAGGTTATCGAAAAAGGCCTAAGACTATTGAACTAATATTTTGCCTTGTCTTTAAGGGTGAAAAGAAAAAGTTTAAATCTTAAAACTTCTTCTGGCATGTCCGTGTATTTCACGGTAGAACACACTTCAAGAAACTCATCCAAATGCTTATAAGGTTCTTCATTAGGAAGTCCATGATAGTTAGGAAGCATTTGAATGGTTTGTGGTTTGATTTCATAGTGACGTGCTCTAAATGGAGGTAATTGAATGCAAGTGGTTGCATTGTATTCATTAGACACATAATGGTCTCTTAAAGCAAGAGGGGGATTTACAACCGGTGGTGCTACTCGAACACCATGGTTAGCTTGAACCATGGGAGGTTGTGGAGCAAATATTGGTTGAGGCATTCCCAATGGAATTTGGCCTTGTTGTTGTGGTGGAATAAATGGTCTAGGCATGCCTAATAGTACTTGGATGTTTTCATGATGCACATTAGGGTCAAGGATGCCTTGTTGGTCTATGTGACCAAGGTCCTCCACATAGTCGTCATTCAAATTCTCCATTGGTGAAATGGAGTGATGAGAACTACCTCTTCCCCTAGGGTTACGAACAACCAATTCAAGATGAAAATTAAGAGAGACAAGAGTAGGATTTAATGACCTACGATGATGTATGCACTAACAAAGACAAATAACAAGAAATAAATAAGCAACAAACACTTCGCCCGCCACAATAAATCAACCAACAAATCTCCACATATAATGATCTCATACTCCCATGCTTGAACAACAATCAAGGAAAAGTAAATTGCCTCTACGCGGGCTCATGATTTATCTAAGAAATGAAAAACAAGCCTCCACGCGGGCCGACGATTTAACTAAAGCTTGAGTTAGAAAGATCTCACAAAGGGTCCTTAAGCAACTTCAATTTAACTTTCAACTTTCTAGCCTTGCTTTGCTTTGTAATTTTTTTAGATTTTTAGTCCTTTTTATGCTTAGCTTAGCTTCACTTGGCTTTCTTGCTCTTCAATTCTCCTTTGCTTGACTTCTTTCACTCAATGCACCTAGTCAATAAAAAACAAACACAATAAGTAACCAAAAATAAAAGTAAAGTAAAGACATGATCGAAAGAGTACTAATTCCTAATTGTTTCCAAAACACGGCATTACCAATTCAATCCCCGGCAACGGCACCAAAATTTGACGGTGGCCGTTCCTATACGCCCAAATAATGTAGTGAATGTATGGTTCAAGAAAAGCCTTTTGGGTTAAGTTTAAATTTATAAAAACCACTACTACCACTACTAGTAATGTAGTAAGAGTGAGTAGGGATTGTCCCAAGGGATTAGAGGGCTACTAGTAATGGAAAAAATGCTTAGGGTTAGTAGGTCGAATGATCAAAGGTAGATTGTTTGGTTGATTAAATTACAATTAAGATTAAACAAGCTCAATATAAAACAAGTAATTAAAGGATAGAGAAAACAAAAGAGAGAGGTCTTGGGACTTAGAGATCACCACTAAGCATCACCTTTCTGTACACTCAAGTCATAATTAATGAGGTGGAAAACATATGTTGCAACAATAATGAGTGTGTGTGGTAGTTTCAATAAGCATGGATGACCAATTAAGTATATATTGTTTAAAAAACACAATGAATAACATAATATATCAAACTAAGCCATTAATCATTCTTTAAGCTCACAATCCAAACACATCACATAATTAGAGAAATATACTATTTGCATTTATAAGTATGGAACATCAAACAACAAGCATGGATTGTCCTCCCATTTAATAACTAAGGTAACTATACTACATCTAAGCTAATGACATGAAAATTAAACTAAAGGAGAGGCACAATCCATCAAGAAATGAGTATAAACCATCAAATAAACCACAAGAGCATTCTATTAAGCACTATGTCTTGACAATCTCTAGATCTATAGCATCAACACACATAGACATGCATCAACAACACAAAAGATAGAGATAAACACATGTACATCTATTCTAGCATACATAGACATATGGATAGAATGAAATGATCAATTGGAAGAATTAAACCACACAAATCATTGAATAAACAAGATCTATGTATATAAAGATGTCAAAACATGTATTACAACACAAATCCCCTAAAAAAATACATAAATCAAGGTAAAGAAAGCATGCTTAGGGCTAACTCTAGCCCCAAGAGGATGTCTAGCCACTCATGGATGGTGTCCTCCAACCCTCAAGGGCTATATGGTAGAAATGTTCTTCTTCTTGAGTTAGATGGAAGACCTCCTAAGAATGTGTCTCTAGCCTCCTCTTATCTTTTCTTCCTTTCTAAGAATAATAAAAAATTGTATCTATCAACTCTTAAAAGTATATGTGTAAAAGTGGCTCATAATCCTTATATAGGTAGCTTAAATGTCACACCCAATGGTTTAGGCTCGTACACAAGGGCTCCTCCAATGATTGCACCATGAGACAACTTTTAATGAGCTGGAAATTAATTTAATTCGCACTTGAGAGGGTTCGATTGATCGAACCTATGCTGAGATCGATCGAACCTGGCTGAGATCTATCAAACTTTGGCTGGATCGATCCTCCCATGGCGGCGCCTTTTTGGATACGGACATATCTGAGATATTTTGGGGAAAGAGACAAAAGTGGTAGGTAGGGTGGTACAACAGGATAAGATGGAACCTTTTCGATCGATTTAAGAATTGTTGGATTGATCGAACTTTGTGGGATCTTTGGATAAGGACAAAAGAGCTTGGATCCATTTTGGAGAGTCTAGATCGATGAACTTTCAATTGATCGAAGTATTCTTGAGATCGATCGAACATGCTGATTTCCACACTTTGCTTTATTCTGCTTCCACTTTGCTCATTTCTTCCATCCAGCTTGAGTTTGCTTCTTTTAAGCTCTTATTTGGCTGAATTAGCTTATTTTGGGGATAGGCACCTAAAAAGGACAATAACACAAAATTAGTCTAAAACGAGAAAGTAAGATAGATAAACGTCCTAAAATACCTATGCTTAAGGGGTTTAAATGTGCACTTTTCAGCACTCATCACTAATCCACAAACTACCTTGACAAAGGAAGTTTGTTCAATTTGTGCTAATCCTTCCCATTTTGTTGACACTTGCCCTATGATGGGATAATCATCCGAGATCCTATAGGAGCAAGTGAATGTTGCATTCTTTAGACCAGCTTACAATCCATATGCTTTTACATATAATCCTAGCTGGAGAGATCATCCAAATCTATCATGACGTAATCAAAGTCAATGAGTCACTATTTTTTAATCACAGGGACAGTATCAAAATTTATCTAATCATATGCCACAAAATAATTCTTTCAATCAATCTGGTATTTATCGTCCACCTCAGTTCAAGAATCAACCCGCTAAAACTCCTAATCTTCCACCTCCTCCTAGAAATTCTGCTTTTAAGGATCAAGTACTCAATACTTTTGTTGATCTTAAAGCCAATACCCAACTTCTCAATTCTCATGCACAAGCTATAGCAAAGCTAGAGGCACAAGTTGGGCAACTAACGAGTACTATATCTCGACGAGAGGATAGAAAGCTGCCTAGTCAGCTAGTAGCTAACCCGAAATGGTAGACTTCTATGATTGATGAAACTAATTCCTCAAGTATTCATCATGAGTAAGTTCAGGCTATTACTACAGGAGTGGTAAAGTGGTTGATAATCAAGTTAAAAAAGGACAGGAAGAAAAAGAGAGGCTTAGGGTTCCCATTGTTCCTATCATTCATAATCCACATCCCAAGATGTTTTCTTAAACTCTATTCCACAATCCACCACAGGAGTTGAAGGTGGAGTTACTTTTTCATCTGCTCCCAACCTTGAGATAGCTTATGAGCTAAGATCGCCTTATCCTAAACGTCTTAAGGAACCCTCCCATTTTGGTAAGCAAGGCAAGAAAAATCAAGATATGATGGAGGTTTGTAAACATGTCAAAATCAATCTTCCTCAGCTTGATGCTATAAAGCAAATTCCAGCCTACTCTAAATTTTTTAAGGACTTGTGTACTCTCAAAAGAAAATCCAAAAGCCAAGTTCCTAAGAAAATTTGTCTCACCGAGCAAGTCAGTGGTATTCTTAAGTACAACACTCCTCTAAAGGTTAAAGATCCTGGTGCTCCTACAATTTCTTGCATCATTAGAAACAATGTGATAGAGCGAGCACTTCTTGATCTTGGAGCAAGTGTGAATCTTATTCCTTACTCGCTGTATGAGAAGTTAGGTTTGGGAGAGTTAAAACCTATGTCCGTTGTTCTACAGCTTGCTGAGCGTTCTATCAAACAACTACGGGGTATTGTTGAAGATGTACTAATAAAAGTGGACAAGTTCTTTTTTTCGGTTGATTTCATAGTTCTTGATATAGAACCGGTCTACAATTCCAAAAATTATATTCTAGTTATTCTTGGGCGTCCTTTTTTTAGTCACAGTGAATACTTGCATTAATTGTAGGACTGGAGCCATGGATTTATCTTTTTAAAATATGAAAGTTAAACTGAACATCTTCAATGCTATTCTTCATCACCATGGTGATAGTGAATGTTTCTTCGTTGATGTTATTGATGAGTTAATATTAATGAAGCTCAAGTTCTAGGATGAGAGAATGTAGTGATGGTTGAAAGTGAAAGCTCAGAGAAGAATTTAAAGGCTTATTGAATGCTCTTGAATGCTCTCTTGAATGTATTATTCAGTGGTGTATTTCTTCAGTAAAATGAGCCTTCTTTATATAGACAACCGAGGCTTAATATGTCTGTTAGAAGTAGTTGGTAGTCTTAAATGCAGAAAAGTGCCGTTGAAGATTCAAATAATCTAGAAGAGCCGGCTCTTCAAAAAATTGGAGGAGGCTCCAATAAATGGGACGGCTCCAATAACTGGGAGGAGGCTCCAATTCACAAAATGCATTCTACGACACACAATTTGGCTACAAAGAGCAGGCTCCAATATTTGGGAGGCAGCTCCAATCCTTGTGTAAGACTAAAAATGAAACAAGTCTTGTTCTGTGCACTTCCTATTATGAGAGCATGCATAAGTAAAGTTCATGGAAAGATTTTAGGCCTTCTAAAAACTGATTTTTAGAGAAAATATGCATGAACCTAAAAACTTGAGCTTCAGAAGATATTCAAATATGCTTTAACATTTAAATCTAAAGCTCTCACCATCCTATCTACCCTTTTCTCCATTCCCTGACCATGATCTTTTGAGCTTGATGAAGAGTTGCTTTCTTCCTTGAAATTGTTTGATTGATCTTTGAAGTTTGAGTCTTTCTTTAATTTCTTGCAATCTTTGAGGCTTCATTGAGTCCATAGCTTGAGTACTTGAATGCTTGAAATGGCTCATCTAGCTCATCATATAAGATATGAACTATATATAACTCAATGAAAATATTAGTACATAAACATCATTAATGGTTTGTAATCATCTAAAATAAGCTTGACCTTTAGATAAAAATCCTTAGGCCAACAATCTCCCCCTTTTTTATGATGACAAAACATTGATGTGTTTATTGACTAAGTAGAGTTGTATTTGAAAGAGAGCTCCCCCTATCAATAAGCATATCTAAAGTATCATATCATGCTTGATTTCATTTAACTTTTTACAGATATTTTTATTAGTCTCCCCTTATCAATATGCATCAATCAAGATATATATAAAAAGTAGAGTAGACACATAGCATAATAACACATCTTTCTCCCCCTTTGTCATCTCAAAAAGTCTACTTCTATGAAAGAGAAAATACATGCCAATTCATGAACTATTAGAGAATGAGAATTTAAAGGGCAATAAAATAGGAAATATGTCATTTTATAGATGACAGAAGTCAAAACAGTAGATAAGGAAAATATGAACATAACTAGCAGATGTTAGACAAAAGCATAGATCATGATAAAGACTTCAAAAGAAAAACGACATAAGTAAAAACATAGCTAAAAGAGGCTTCTTCAAAGCAGATAAAACAAGTGAGTGCACAAAAAGAGTTTTTAGACGAGGTGATATTGTTCTAAGTAGAAGGAGGAGGGGGTTCATGGCCTTTTCGAAAGGCTTCAAAGTCTTCACTTATATGAGTGACAGTCATAAGCACTTCATCAAGTTGTTGTTGTTGGTGTTCAAGAGTGGTTTGTTGTTCTTGAAGAGTGGCTTGATTTTGACGAGAAACATTTAGAAGTTCCAATAAAAGATCATGATTTGAGCGATGTGCAACTGGAACATCCTCATCTTCAGCACTGTCATTGCTTTCATGTTCTTCCTCATCCCCATCATCAACATCCTCAATCTTCTCCACGAGCTCTAGCCTCTTCGAATCTTCTCTGCCTAGGATAAAACCACATACCATCGGGATCCCTTTTTAGCCCCATTGTGTCTAGATTGAAAGCATCAAAGATATCTCTTGGGCCTAGTTTGGCTGATTCACTTTTGTCAAGTGGAATTTTGTTAGCCATGAAAATGTGAGTGAGAACCATGGCATAGTGGAGTGGAGTCTTTTTCTTTTTCTTGCATGCCAACATGTGATGAAAGATAATGTAGGCCAAGTCAAAATATTTTCCATTTAAGACACACCAAATCAGAAAGATTTCCAAGCGAGAGACTTTTAAGCGACTGCCGGTTTTAGGAAGAATGGAGTATGCAAAAATTGTTTGGATTTGACTTCTTTGATATTGGTAGTGCGGGAATCATAGCTCATTTGGCGAATGGCTGCTAGTTTGTCAAAATCTTTCCCAGTGAACCATTTTTGAGGAGAGTAGAATTGAATACCATCATCCATAAAATGAAAGATTTTGGAAATGCTTCTAACATTAAGATCGAATTCCACTCCTGCCACATAGCATTGTAACTTCTTTACACCAGGCATTTTCTCAAGGTGGGTGTAGAATAACTGAACAAGTCTTGGATAAAACTTGTTTTTCATCCCAACAAATGACCCAAGGCCAATAGCATTAAAGAGTTTATAGGTGTTGAGGTTGAGGTCATCACAGATTGTGTGTGACAGAACCTTTCCTTTGGCCACTTTCCTATGAAGAAATTCTTTCTCATATAGCCTCTTGTGAGTAGGAGTTCTATATAACTTTGTGGCAGAAATTTGAATTGGACTTGGAGGAGGAGTTTGTTCATTTGGGATAGAGTCATGAGATTGAGTAATCCTAGTTTTGCCACGAGAAGGATTCCTTCTACGGGAGCATGATGCCATGGAAACTCAGTAGGGACCTAAACAAGTCACAATTTAAAAACTAAACTTATATTAATTTTGAAAGATATGGAGGCATTTTCAAAAGAATTTGAATAAAAAAATTTCATATCTAGACAATTTGGAGAACAAAACAATAAAATAAACTATGTTTGAAAACCCAAAAAAAATTGTGAGCAACAATGCGATTGTCGTTGGATTTTGAAAAATGAATTTTGAAATATAGACTTAAAATGGAATTTTAATGGAATAAAATTAAAAAGAAATGAATTCACAAAGCAACCCCCAAAAAAAAATTTGCTGAAAGTATTAATTTTCTAGGGTTTGATAGAAAATTAAGTCTTGAGAAATGTTGAATCAATTATGACAATTCATGTGGAATTGGTAAAATATTATGGAAATGTAAACCCAAGAGAGAAATTCAACATAATCCACAAGAAAATGCTTAGATTCATGAAGCAAAACCAAAATTTTGGGTCAAAGTATGACATTTCTAGGGTTTGAACATGTAATGTAAAGGATATTAAACCAAAATTTTGTTCAAAAATGAAAGGAATTCATGCAACAAAATTCAATTTAAGATGAGTTTAAAGCAATTCATGGAGTATTACATCAAAGCATGGATCAATACATATATATGATAGACGAAATAATGAAGAAATGAGAACAAATGAGGTTGAAGTTTTTACCTGAGATGAGGAAATTCTTGCACAACAATGAGAGGAGAATGAATTAGGATGCAGAATAAAGGCCACTTGATATTATATGATGGATGAAATCATTTTGAGACCTTAAAATTTGAAGCACTCATACTCATGGTGAAGGAGCTCTCACGATTTATGCTCTCTGGAATTGGTGAATATAATGCCTAAAATGCTACTGCCGAGAGGATTTAAGAGAGACATACCTGATTGGAGCCGGCTCATTGGAAATTGGAGCCGGCTCAAGAGCTTTTTGGAGAGATCCCGAGAGTTAGGACTTGGATGCAGGTTTTGGGGAGCCGGCTCATGAAATTTGGTGATCCGGCTCTAGAGATACCGAGAGTTAGGATTTGTGATTTTCTTAGATGCAGGTTGGAGAGGTGGCTCTTGAATGAGATGATCCGGCTCTTGTTTTCTATAGAGGCGGCTCTTATTTAGATTGGAGCCAGCTCTGCTGCTGCTACTTCACTGCATGACATTCTGCTCTGTGATCATTCCAATTTCTCTTCTGAGTAGATAAAATCTCTCCTCTTGGAATGGTTTTGTGAAGATGTCAGCTAATTGCTTTTCAGTAGTCACAAATATAAGATCAATATCACCCTTAGAAACATGATCCCTAAGAAAATGGTATCTAATTTCTATATGCTTTGTTCTTGAATGCTGAATAGGATTTTTAGAGATGCATATTGCACTTGTATTATCACACATAATAGGAATGTGATCAAAATAGAGTCCAAAGTCTTCTAGTTGTTGTTTAATGTAAAGTGTTTGGGCGCAACAACTACCTGTTACAATATACTCGGCTTCCGCCGTTGATAGAGCTATGGAATTTTGTTTCTTGCAAGACCAAGATACTAATGATTGCCCAATGAAGTGACAAGTCCCGCTAGTACTTTTTCTATCAACTTTGCATCCACCAAAATCAGCGTCCGAGTAACCAACAAGGTCAAATGATGTATGTCTAGGATACTAAAGTCCCAAGAATGTGGTATAGCTCAAATAGCGAAAGATTCGTTTAACGGCACATAAATGAGATTCTTTAGGACAAGATTGAAAACGAGCACATAAACATACACTAAACATGATATCCGGTCTACTTGCGGTTAGATATAAGAGACTACCAATCATACCTCTGTATTTTTTAATATCTACATCAGTGCCTTTTTCATCTTTATCAAGTTTCAAAGATGAGCTCATTGGAGTATTGGCATGTTTGACTTCCTCCAAGCTAAATTTCTTTAGCAAATCTTTAACATACTTAGATTGGCAAACAAAAATGCCATCAAGTGTTTGTTTGATTTGCAATCCTAGGAAAAAAGTAAGTTCACCCATCATGCTCATTTCGAATTCATTTTGCATACTAGAAGCAAACTTTTCACATATCACACTATTGGTTGATCCAAAGATAATATCATCAACGTAAATTTGAATGACCAATAAGTTGTTATCGATGGTTTTAGTGAAAAGAGTATTATCAATTTTACCTCTAATAAAACCATTAACAAGTAGAAAACCACTTAGTCTTTCATACCAAGCTCTTGGAGCTTGTTTCAAACCATACAAGGCTTTTGATAATTTGAAAACATGGCTTAGGTAATTATAGCTTTCAAAGCCCGGTGGTTGATTAACATATACTTCTTCTTCAATGATACCATTTAAGAAAGCACTTTTAACATCCATTTGATATAACTTGAAGTTCTTATGGGATGCAAAAGCAAGGAGCATTCTTATAGCTTCAAGTCTAGCTACGGGGGCAAAGAATTCCTCATAATCAATTCCTTCTTCTTGTTTATATCCTTGAGCAACAAGCCTTACCTTGTTTCTTACTATGATTCCCGATTCATCCTTTTTGTTCCTAAATACCCATTTTGTGCCAATGATAGTTTTGTCTTTAGGCCTTGGAACCAAAAGCCAAACTTTATTTCTTTCGAATTGGTTAAGTTCTTCTTGCATGGCCAAAAGCCAAGATTCATCATTTTCGGCTTCATGAATATTTTTTTGTTCAAGTTGGGAAACAAAAGCTACATAATTGCAAATATTACTCATTTGAGATCTAGTTCTTACACCTTTAGATGGATCACCGATAATTTGATTTATTGGATGATTAAGCACTTACTTCCAAGCCTTAGGAGGAGTGTCTTCATGAGAATGACTTTCTTTTGGAACATTTTTGGAGAGATCTTTATGAGAAGGACCATTTAAATCAAGATTTTCAACATTATTTTCAATCTCAAACACATCTTCATTTTCATCCAATGAGCATCTAAGAGGGGATAATGGTGATTCATCAAATACAACATGTATTGATTCCACAACCACTCGTGTTCTTTTGTTAAACACTCTAAATGCTTTGCTACGAGAAGAGTATCCTAGGAAAATACCTTCATCTGATTTAGGTTCAAATTTTTCTAGATTATCTTTGTCATTTAACACGAAGCATTTACACCCAAAGACTTTAAAGTATCCAATATTTGGTTTCCTTTTGTTCCAAAGATCATAAGGAGTCTTATTAAGGAGTTTTCTAATGATGACTCTATTTATGACATAGCATGAGGTACTAACAGCTTCGGCCTATAGAGATCTAGGAGAATTATGTTCATTTAACATAATCCTAGCCATTTCTTGGAGAGACCTATTTTTCCTTTCAACAACTCCATTTTGTTGAGGAGTTCTAGGAACCGAAAGATTATGATTGTATCCATTTTCATCACAAAATCTTTCCACATCTTGGTTGTCGAACTCTATACCTCTATCACTTCTAATGGACTTAATCTTACATTCTTTTTCGTTTTCGACTCTCTTACAAAATTTAGTAAAGATTGTATGAACCTCATTTTTATGTGTAAGGAAAAATACCCAAGTGAATCTAAAGAAGTCATCCACAATGACAAATGCATAGAGTTTTCCACCAAGACTAGCAATTCTCTCCAGACCGAATAAGTCCATATGAATTAATTCTAGTGGTCTTGAAGTCGTTATATCCTTTTTCCTTTTAAATGATGACTTGATTTGCTTGCCTATTTGGCATGCGCTACAAGTTTTATCTTTAGAAAAATTAGTCTTTGGGAGGCCTTTGACCAATTCATTCTTAGATAGTTTTGAAATCAAATCCATACTAGCATGACCTAACCTTCTATGCCACAACCAACTATCCTCATTTAAGGATACAAGACACTTGACATCTTGATCGTGTAGTTCACATAAAAGCAAAGAATATACATTACCATTTCTTAGAGCATGGAAAACTTCAACATTATCCTTTTTGACAATGCATTTGTCCGATTTAAACATAACATCATATCTTTATCACATAATTGGCTAATACTAAATAGGTTATGTTTTAAGCCCTTAACAAGTAACACATCATCAATAGATAAGGAGGAGGAGATACCAATAGTTCCAATGCCAATGACCTTGCCTTTTGAGTTGTCACCGAATGTGACGCTTCCTCCTTTATGAGGTTTGATAGAGTGAAATTTTGATTGATCTCCCGTCATATGCCTTGAGCATCCGCTATCAAGAAACCATTTGTCCTTGGATAAATATGGAGACTTCAAGCAAACCTACAAAAGGAATTTGAATAATCTTCTTTTGGTACCCACATTCTCTTGGGTCCATGAGAGTTAGGAAGAGGTGTATAAGTCCCTTTAATAACCCAAACTTCTTTTGTCCTACATGGCCTAATAGGACAATGATTGATCTTATGTCCTATTTTTTTACAATAATTACATTGTGGACTATAAGAGGAATTTTTAACAAAGTAATTGTTCAAAGGTTCTCTCTTTTTCAATAAACAAGAATCTTTGTTGTGAGGATCAAATCCAAGTCCATCCTTGGCATAAGCATTTCTTTGTTTTCCAAGTATGAGACCCAAATTTTCTCTACCTTTTGTGAATTTTGCTAAAGTCTCAATTTGATCTTCAATTATAATTTTTAATGATTTATTTTCAGAAATTAAATCTATTGAAACCGATTCTTTACCTAATTCTTTTTCCTTTTTTAAAGCTTCATTTTCAAGTTGAAATTTTTCAAGGTTTTGAGAGATGATATTCTTTTCCCTTTTTAGAGTATCACATTTTTGAACCATTTTGCCTAATTCATCATGCAATTCTCTAAAGGCATCTAGCAAGTAATTGTGTGCATCAACCAATTCATCATAAGTAGTTTCCAAATCAAATGAGTCATGATTAGAATTTACCTCATCGTCATCGGCCATGAGGCAAAGATTAACCAATTCATTGAGTTCATCGTCACTTTCGGATCCATTTGAATCATCATCCTCCCATGTAGCTTGCATGACCTTTCCTTTTTTTTTCCTTTCCTTTTCATTTTTATAGGCATAGCAATCGGATTTGAAATGCCCCGGTTTTCCACAATGGAAGCAAGTAGGTGCTTCTCTTTTTCCTTGCTCACTAGATGACCCATTTCTTTTGAAGTTGTTGCTCTTTTAGAACTTCTTCATTTGAAGGATTCTTCTCACGGTTTTGGTAATGAGAGCAACTTCTTCTTCTTCATCATCATGAGGAGCCTTATCAATTGCAACTTCTTTGGTAGTAGCTTGTAGAGCTATATCCTTCTTTTGAGTTTCTTCATCTCTATCATTCATTTCTAGCTCGTAAGCCATTAATGAACCAATGAGTTCGTCAATGGGAAGTGTATTAAGATCTTTGGCTTCTTGGATGGCGGTCTTCTTTGCTTCCCAATTCTTTGGCAAAGATCTAAGGATTTTTCTTACATTGTCGGATGATGTATATTTTCTTCCAAGAGCTTTCAAAGGATTAACAATGTTAGTAAAACGAGAGTACATTTCACTAATAGTTTCTTTGTTATTCATGGTAAAAAGTTCATATTTATGGACAAGCATATTCATTTTGGATTCCTTAACATGACTAGTACCTATATAGGTAACTTCAAGTTTATCCCAAATTTCTTTAGCCGTTTCGCAATCCGAAATTCTATTGAATTCGTCTTTGCTTAAGGCACAATAGAGATTAGTGATAGCCTTGACATTACATTGTATAAGCCTACGGTCATTGAGGGTCCATTCAATATCGGGTGTTCGAACATTTTCACCCTCTACTATCTTAGTTGGAACATGGTCTCCTTTTTCTATGGCTTTCCAAACATCTACATCTATGCCTCTTAAGAATGCTCTCATTTTGATTTTCCAATAGTTGTAGTCACTTCCATCAAACCAAGGGGGTCTATTGTTAGATTGACCTTCTTGATGAAAATTTGTATTGGCCATGATCGTTCTCTAAGATGATTAATCTTTTTCTAGAGATTAGGCTCTAATACCAATTGTTAACCACTAATTGACCCTAGAGGGGGGGGTGAATAGAGTCAGTGGCCAATTTTCGCAATTTATGAATTTGTTTTACAACAACTATTATGCAATGATTAATTGAAAATTTTAAGCAATATATAGCACAAGAATAAAAGAGATAGAGATAGGAAAATGCAAACAATGAACTCGGTGATTTAGCGAGGTTCGGAAACTCCTACTCCTCGGCTCAAGATCCCCCTTGAGACTTCCCAAATTCACTAGAGCTTCTCCTTAATGGTGGAGAGCAAACCTTCAAATTTGAAGCAAGACCTTGCTTCTTTTCCTTGCTAGGAGAACACCCTTCTCCTAGGCTTCTTTTGGGTCACACCAACCCTTACAAGATTGTAGCAAAGTTTGTAAATGAAATACAATAATCTCTCTCAATAGATATACAAGTGTAAGCTCACAACTAGAGAATATCATAATATTAATGAAGCTCAAGTTCTAGGATGAGAGAATGTAGTGATGGTTGAAAGTGAAAGCTCAGAGAAGAATTTAATGGCTTATTGAATGCTCTTGAATGCTCTCTTGAATGTATTATTCAGTGGTGTATTTCTTCAGTAAAATGAGCCTTCTTTATATAGACAACCGAGGCTTAATATGTCTGTTAGAAGTAGTTGGAAGTCTTAAATGCAGAAAAGTGCCATTAAAGATTCAAATAATCTAGAAGAGCCGGCTCTTCAAAAAATTGGAGGAGGCTCCAATAAATGGGAGGCGGCTCCAATAACTGGGAGGAGGCTCCAATTCACAAAATGCATTCTACGACACACAATTTGGCTACAAAGAGCAGGCTCCAATATTTGGGAGGTGGCTCCAACCCTTGTGTAAGACTAAAAATGAAACAAGTTTTGTTCTGTGCACTTCCTATTATGAGAGCATGCATAAGTAAAGTTCATGGAAAGATTTTAGGCCTTCTAAAAACTGATTTTGAGAGAAAATATGCATGAACCTAAAAACTTGAGCTTCAGAAGATATTCAAATATGATTTAACATTTAAATCTAAAGCTCTCACCATCCTATCTACCCTTTTCTCCATTCCCTAACCATGATCTTTTGAGCTTGATGAAGACTTGCTTTCTTCCTTGAAATTGTTTGATTAATCTTTGAAGTTTGAGTCTTTCTTTGATTTCTTGCAATCTTTGAGGCTTCATTGAGTCCATAGCTTGAGTACTTGAATGCTTGAAATGGCTTATCTAGCTCATCATATAAGATATGAACTATATATAACTCAATGAAAATATTAGTACATAAACATCATTAATGGTTTGTAATCATCAAAAATAAGCTTGACCTTTAGATAAAAATTCTTAGGCCAACAACAAGGTTATGATATTTGATGTTATAAGTGTGATTTTAAGTCTGTTGATTGTCATATATTCTGTTGGTAGTCTGATGTTGGTTAGTAATGGTTTGTATGCCAAAATAATGTGAAAAGGGATTCTTGAAATTTTTTGAAATTAGATGGTGGCCTGTAGTCTACTCTGTTAGGATGATTTTTGTTTAATGATATTGATCTTTGAGTTGCTACATTTTACACATATTCACAGTTACATGAATCCTGTGGGGTAAAAACTAGAAGTCTTGTTTTGTTTTGAGTTAAACTATGATGAGCAGGTGGATTTGATAATTTTGATAACCGAGGCATAAAAAAAAAAAACAGAGAAAACAAAAGAATAAAAGAAAGGAAAGAAAATGTATGTATGCAATGAATGAAAAAAATAAAAATAAAATATTCTTCACCAATGTGAATGAAAAAAAAAAAGAAGTAAAAAAGGGTCAAGTTCATGTATGTACCTAGATTGCTTGAGCAATTAAGTCCTTAGAGTGTGTTCTAACACCTAATGCCCTAAGACCATCTGGTTTGGGAGTCATTGGCTGAAAGCTTGTTACATAAGGGGTTTAGGTTACCTACATTACTTAAACAATTAGATCCAGAGGGGTGCTTTATCACTTAATGCCTTAAGACCATCTGGTCTGGGAGTCATGGGCTGAAAGTTCATTACATGAGTGATTTAGAAGCTCAATAGACCTGAACATTGCATGGTATCCTTTTTGAAAAAAATGCATTCTTGTAGAAAAAAAAAATAATGCCTTGAGAATTGGAATTTGAAAAGTTTGCCTAGCAAGGAATAAATGCAAGCATGGCAGTAAGCCAGATGTTTAATTGTAAGATCACTTTTAAAAAGTTTTGGAGATTAAGATTGTTAAATAAATGATTAAACTGACATATGGGGACCATGGCTGCTAAATTAAAATTGGAAGTTGAGAGTTTTTCTGATTATATGATTGGCTGTACTTTCTATATTTGATTGATTAATAAACTGCAGGGATATTATAATTTTAGAACAGGCTTGAATGAGCTTATTGTGCAATTAAGGCACTGTTTGAAATGTTTGTGGGTACCTGGAAACCTTCACGAGACTACAACTCGTCCACTAAGGGTAACCTAAGGGTTTAAAGGCTTGTTGCATAGGCTAAATGCAATCGTGATTCGCACGAAAATGGTTCTTTAGTTCTGTATTGCTAATGGACTAGCAATATGTAAGTTTGGGGGTGCGATGAGTGCTGAATATTGCATATTCAGGCCCCTAAATATACATATGTTAAGGCTTAAAGTGATACTTCTATCCATTGTTAGACTGATTTATGTTCAATGTGTGTTTATAGGTACATTCCCAGAGAAATGGTTAAAATCGGCACTTTATGATAAAAAGACTGATATCAAAGCTTACAGAGTCGTTGCCGGTCATTCAAAGCAAGCCGAGAGCTTCAATGGTGAAGTTTTGAAGAATTCAAGAACCAAAGCTCGAGCCCAAGTCTTGAGGCTCGAGCCCTGCAAGAAAAAAAAAAAAATCAACAAGGCATTGAAGCTCTAGCCTTGTACATTCAGAGCTCAAGCCCAACTTAAGGTGTTTGAGCCTAACTACAAGGTGCTCGAGCCTTGGCCCTCAAGCTCGAGCATAAGGCATTGGAATTTGAAGGGTTGATTTATAGGAATAACTAAGCTCCCAAGGCCTCGTGCCAAACCTCAAGGATCAAGCACCATCATTCAAAGCTCAAGCCTTGAGTACTTAAAGCTCGAGCTTGGTACCTAGAGCTCGAGCCCTATGAAGCCTGGATCGAGCAATGTTAAAAGAAGAGAATCTTAAAATATTCTAAGTGTTGAAGGAAAAGACGCTTCGAAAAATAGTTGAAGAAATTTGACAAAGTGTAAAAGTGAAGATTGAGCATCATTCTTTGAAGCTCGAGCAATAAATTCTTTGCAGCTCGAGCCTTGTTCCCAAAGTTCGAGTCCAAACCCAAAAGCTCGAGCTTTACTTCCTAAAACTCGAGCCTTCCATGACAGATCAGATTTAAAGTTACGGGATCGATTATTCTTTTCAACATCGTATTTCATTCTAGATGGGCTAGAAGACCTAAAAGTCCACCAAACCTTTATTTTCCTCTATAAAAGAAGGAACAAGCCTTGATAGAAGGAGTCACTTTTTCTCGTATTATTCAGAAGGCTGATATTTTGGTGGCGGCTTTTAGGGTTTCCATAACCTTAGAAGGTGAAGATCCTAAGAAGAGAAGTGTCATCCGTGACGATGGAGACGACTACAACACAGATGATATTTGGCATCATCAAAAGTAGCTAATTCCTCTCTTAGGGTACTGATGTAACCCAATCTAGTACTATGGTTTGATTGCTTTAACTCTGGGTTATTTTTAATATATATTATGTTTCTGATTACATTACTATGAGTAATTGAGACAACTCAGTTGGATTTAATGTTTTAAATAGTTTTTGAATTATTATTACCTTATCTTAGATATAACTATTCGTTTTCTATTCTCAACTTATTTTTATTGGACGGTATCTGGTGGAGCCCTGCCAGACATAAGAATGGAGGTCATGTAATGGTATTCCAATATTTTTTATAAATGAATGTTTTCATAGTCTATGCTTAGGAAAGATGGATTATTTACAAAATTGGTTAAAGTAGTTAGAGTAGGTAGGTGGATAGTCCATGCTAACCACAGATAGGTTATAGTTAACTACAATTTATAAAATATCTTTCTTTAAAAATCAAATTGAACGAATGTTATTGAGTTCAATTCATTTGAAATATAATTTGTTAAATCCCAGAGTTAAAATAGTTAACATAGTATGAAGGTTGTGGTGAAGTCAAAGCCCTAAGACCTTTCTCTTACTGATCACTTTAGTTTAATTTTAGTTTAATTTCAATTTATAATCGTGATAACCAATCAATCAATTCAACCAGTTACCTGTAAACCAATAAAGATTATTTAAAAGCAAAACATAATACACCCATCTCCCTATAGGTTCGACACCCTCTCTATAGTGCTATTCTACAAAGATCCGTGCTATTGCGAGTGGTTATTTATTATTGGAGTATAAATTGACACACAACAAAGCCCTTACCCACCAATCTGAAACAATAAGAACAGTTCAAATTTGATTAAAGTAAAATCAATTCTAAGACAAGATATTAATTTCATAAAAAAATAATTTTATTACATTAAAACTTTAATTACTTAAAAAACCTAAGTCAATTGCTTATAATCATGCAATTAAAATACATAAATTTTAAAAATCTCAAAGAACACTTAAACCATATTATTCAGATTCGGGTTATATCAATGCCCTAAGAGAGGATTTAGATACTCATGAAGATGAAGAATATCATCTTTGTTAGTGTAAAAAGCATCTTCAGGGCCAGACTGCGACTCTTCTTCTTGGGATCTTTTTCTTCAATCTTCAAAGAGAAGTCAAAAACACTAAAAGCCGCCACTAGATTTGAAAATTTTCAAGAGATATTTTCTTATGACCTTTCACCTTCTTTTATAGAAGAAACTGGCTTATATTCCCTTTTGGACGGGCTTTAGGACTTCTGGGATCATCTAGGCCCGTTTAGAGTCAAAAAGGTCTATTTTAATTTATTTTTCGCACTTAAAGTACTCCCAGGTATAAGTGTGCTTGGAGCCCTATTTACAACGCTCTAGCCCTGTGGCACTTAGCCAAATTTCCCAAAATGGCGCTCGAGCGCTCTTGACACTTAGTTGTTTTTCTTAGATGTTTTTTCAATGCATTATTTCATCTCATACGTAGCCATTTTTAGCAAAATGGCACTTGAGCGCCCTAGGAACAGCACTCGAGCACTAATTAGTGCTTAAGCCCTAATTCTTCAATTGCCTCAAATGTTACCCTGTTGACCTTTGGAGCTCCTCGAAAAGTCCAGAATATTTCCAAAAGCCTCAGGACCATTACTTCATGCTTTAAATTCATTATTTGATCATTTTCTTCGGAAAATCACCGACGAAAGCAAATAATAAAAAATCAGTATAAAAGCTGGATAGAAGTATCACTAAAACCTTAACATACGCATATTTAAGGGCTCAAATATGTAATATTCATCACTTCTCACACCTCTAAACTTATATATTGCTAGTCCCTTAGCAATACGGGATCAGAAAACAAAATTAAAAATTAAAATGAAAAAGCCAGTAAGCCGCTCTCGTGGGAATCACGGTGTCATTTAGCCTATGCAACAAGCCTTTAAACCCATAGGTTACCCTTAGAAGATGAGTTATAGTCTTGTGAGGGTTTCCAGAGATGGTACCCACAAACATCCCAAAATTTGTGCATTTAATGCACTATAGCTCCTTCAAACTTGTTCCTTATATCAAAATATCCTAGGAATCAATAAACAGACAAATGCAACAAGTATAAAGAAATATTCTCTTCAGAGAAAATTTCGAACTTCCAATATCAAGCCCACAATTATGGTTCCCACATACCAATTTCAACACATATCAAACAATCCCGATCTCCAAAAACTCTTTTAAAAGTGAACTAACAAGTATACGCGTGTCTTACTATCCATACTCGTACATATTCCATGATATTCCTCAATTTACAAGCAAATCCTTCAAATTCTAATCCCATGTATGAATACGATTGATACACAAGTATGAATTTATTTATCATATTTCTTTTTTCTTTTTTTTTTTTCAAAAGGGTATTGTGCAATGTTTGGATCTCTTAAGCTTTCAAGATCACCCATGTAATGAGTTTTCAATCAATGACTCCCAAACCAGGTGGTTTAAGGGCATTAGGTGTCAAACACCCCTAAGGACATAATTACTCAAGTAAACTAGGCTTCAGACCCAAACTGACCCTTCAACTTCCTTTTTCTTGCCTTTTCCACCTTTTTACATGAATCCTCAATGCTAACTGAGGCAAGAGACCCAGTTACTTAGGGGAGAAGATATAATGTTGTACATACCAAATATTACACCTTGGTTCTTAATTTTCTCGCTCATTTTAGTTTAACACAAAATAGAACAAGATTTCAAGTTTATACCCCCAGAATGTATGCGAGTGTGTACATGTGCATAGTGGAGTATTCTAAAGTTCGAAAATCATAAGAATGTGAAAAGACTGATAATATGGACCACAACATGCAAATATATGTCAAATTTTTTTTTAAAATTCCCAAATAACATGAATTCCACATGCAATCCACATTTATCCCTTTTAAGACTGCCTGATAACAAAAATGCCATAAAACATGCTCAAAATCATCACTATCAACCACTACTCGTATTTACATGTATGTGCCAAAATTTAAATCCTATCGTACCCCCAAACTTAAATAACATAGTGTCCTCAATGTGTGGAATTAAAACTGGTGTAAGAAAGTGATTACCAAATCCCAGTGAGAATAAGAGAAAAATGGCACAATAGCAAACAAAAGATTAAAAGAATGAAATCTCCCCAAACTTGCATCTGAGCACTTGGTAAAATAATAAAACTCCACAAAATCATATCAGAGTAACAAGCTTAGATATAGGAGATAACAACAACAATAATAGCATAGGGAATGAACAAGAATAAGCAAGATCGAAAAACAAACATCCAGATATATATATGTATATATCAAAAGGAATAGTACACTGTATATTTAGATGAATGTCATCAGTCAAAAGAATAGAATACAACCAAAACCCAGATATATATCCATCCTATTCCCAGAAGTCTGACTATCCCCAGCCGATACAAAAATCAAAAGAAACTACAAACTAGGCTGGCGGGCAGAGACAGAAGATATCAAACATCAGGAGGGGCAGCAGAGGACGTTGAAGCATCCTGGGGAAGACAACAAAGTATCTTAGATAGGGTCCTCTGAAACTAGTGCTCGGCCTGAGAAGTAGCTAACTCAGTCCTCAAGGAGCCAACTCATCATTTAGCTCCATAAAGTCCTCTCGGGTCACTCCTTGAATCTCCTCGGTAGCAGGAGGATCCTCTGCAGCATCATCTGCTACTGCCTCATCATCTCCACCCTCAGCATCTGCCTCATCCTCCTCCTCCTCATCCTCCTCCTCCTCCTTATCTGCAGTACTCGGTGGGACAACTCTAGCATCATCCAGCGCATCCATATACTTCTTTGGCATGTGGAACCAGACATTGTTCCACAAAGACATGCCAAAGTTAGTAGACTTTATAGTAAAAGGCTCGTTCTGCTGAATCTGATACCCCTGAAGCTCCAATAGACGACTGGTAAGATTAGGATACGGGAGAGCATAGGACGGAACCAAATAATCCGGTTCGATAGCAGACCAGAAATCGACCAGCTGTCCAAAGATAATAATATGGGGAAGAGACACCCAGCGGTCAAAATGGAATGCATATAAGGCCTGTAAGAAGTCACCTCTGCGCCCTGTCTTGTGCCACAATAGATGAACGTTGGCATACAAGGTAGTGTCAATCATCCACATCCTCTTAGGTAGCCTGGCCTTCGTAGTGCTAGTGCGCTTTCCCTTCACCACCCGGCCAGCACACATTAGCTGTATCATCATCTTATGAGTGACATCTGCCGGGAAAGGAGTAAACCTAAGCCGCCCCCTATGATCAACAATATCATCCGGCATCTCATGATGGCACTTAAGTGCCATAGCAATAGCCTCGGGGGTGATAATGAGCTCGTGACCATCTACTACCGTCCGAATCTCGTTGGCTATGTCCTCCACTTCTCGGTATCTCATGTTATGGTAAAAGACCCGCACCAGTCTATGGTAAGCCTTTTCGATCACCGGGACGAGAAGGTGAAAAAACTTCCGAATAGTGGATCTTACTAAACTTCCAATCCCCCGTGACAGTATCCGGTGTAATCCAAACCCGTTTGGCAAGAGATTGCCTGACCATGGTGAACAAAGGTACAACTAAAACCGGACACCAAACCAAACAAACCCAAACTCAGTAAGACTGCCCAAAACTCTAAATCGAATGCACAGACACACTCTGGGAATTGAACCACAGAACAAATTCATGGAAAATAATGAATACCGAACCTGAAAGTGACAAAAACAATGTCCCCAACCACAATCGGATCTAGACAGTGCTGAAAAAGATAGGCTAACCTCTGCCGGTACAAATCACGACCAACAAACGGGACCAGAGAAAGAACCTAACCTCAAACCAACTATAGCCGGAAAGGACTCAACAAACCACGGCGCAAGAATTGGAGAGCACGGGCATCCACAGCCGGCGAAGATCACGACGCCGGAAGAGAGGGCGAGATGGAAGCGGCGAGAGAGAGAGTACGGCCGGAGAGAGAGCGTCGCCGGAAAGGAGAGGAGCAACGATGACGGTTGCAGATTAACCGGAAAGGAGAGGAGCAACGATGACGGTTGTAGATTTTTATATATATAAGGAGAGAGAAAAGAGGAGAGAAGAGAATGGAGCAGTGGTGGAAGAAGAAAGCGAGGTCGCTAGTGGTGGGTGGTGTCGCCGGTGGAAAAGGAAGATGGTGGTTGTTGGTGTCGCCGGTGGAGGAAGTATGGCTGAGAGAGAGGGTTGTTGTTCGACGAGAGAGATAAGGGCTAGGGCTAGATTTTAAAACGGATTTTGTTTTTATTTTTATTTTTATTTTTATTAAACAGTTTTCGAGCCTTGTTTACAGCGCTCTAGTGTAGTTCCTCTAATTTTCATTTTTTTTTTTTTTTTTTTTGTTTTTTAAATATAATGCATACTAAAATCCCTAAACCTAAAGAATAAAAATAAAAGAAAAATAATCTAACCCAATGAAGAAAAATAAAATGAATTTAAAAAGAAGAACAAAAATATAAATAAATAATAATAATACTAATAATAATAATAATAATAATAATAAGCTAAACACCCTAATCTACAAATGCTACATTTAATGTTGCTAGCACGATAGAGCCGGACTCCTCTTGTCTAAGTATATGGGATCTGTAAAATTTAAGGCTTCCACATTCCCTCTAGGAATACTACCCCTTATGTAGGGTTTCAATCTCTGACCATTGACCTTCCAAAATTCCCCACTCTTAGAATCTTGCAACGCGACTGTACCATTGGGCGCAACAGAAGTAACCATGTTTTAACCATCCCACCGTGATCGAAGCTTTCTGGGATAAAATTTCAGTCCTGAATTAAATAACCAAACATTTTGACTCGGTTCGAAAGTCTTACGTAATATGTGACGATCATGGAATGCTTTGGTTTTGGATTTATAGATTTTAACACTCTCATAAGCATCATTACGCAATACTTCAAGTTCATTTACTTGAAATTTTCGATTAAAGCCTGCCAGATTCATGTCAAAATTGAACTTTTTGATTGCCCAAAGGGCTTTATGCTTTAACTTTACCAAAAGATGACACGCTTTACCATAGATAAGACGGTAAGGTGACATGCCAATCAGAGTCTTAAAAGCAGTATGGTAAGCCCACAAGGCATCGTTTAGTCTCAAGGACCAATCTTTGCAATCTGGCTTAACCGTTTTCTCAAGAATATTTTTAATTTCACGATTGAATATTTCAACTTGGCCAATTGTTTGGGGATGATAGGGTGTGGCAACTTTATGAGTGACAAAGTATTTGAATAATAAGGTTCTGAAATACCTATTGCAAAAATGAGCACCTCCATCACTAATAATAGCCCGTGGCATACCAAACCAGCTAAAAATGTTTGTTTGAATAAACTCAACCACAACTTTATGGTCGGTGGTTACAATAGCCACTGCCTCAACCCATTTAGATACATAGTCCATAGCAACAAGAATATACTTGTAACCACTAGAAGGAGGAAAAGGACCTATGAAATCTATGCTCCATACATCAAAGATCTATATAATTAAGATTAGATTTAAATGCATCATGTTTCTCCTAGAAATTGACCCCAACTTTAGACTTTGCTCACATGACCTACAAAACTTATACGAATCCAAAAACCAAAAAAAAAAAAAAAAAAAAAAAAAAAAAAAAAAAAAAAAAAAAGCAGCATTGAAGGACTTTAGAAGCGGTTTTCTTCAAACTAAAATGACACCCATAGGCAAAAGTGTGGTAGAAGGCAAGAATGCTATGAAACTCATTCTTGGGACCACATTGACGAATGATTTGGTCAGGGCAATATTTGAATAATTGAGAGTCTTCCCAGAAGTACATTAGAACTAGAGAGAAAAATTGGTCTTTTTCTTGCTTTGACCAATGAGTAGGAATTTTGCCTATTGTGAAATAGTTCGCAATATCGGTATACCAAGGCAAATTCCCTTGACAAACCTCAAACAGTTGCTCATCAAGAAAGGAATTATGAACTGGAAGTGAGATTGAGGTATTCTCAATGAGAATTCTAGAAATATGGTCAGCCACCACATTCTCCAACCCTTTCTTATCTCGGATTTCATAGTTAAACTCTTGAAGTAAGAGTATCCATAAAATCAACCGGGGTTTGGTTTCTTTCTTTGATAATAAATGCCTCAAAGTAGCATGATCAGATTAAACCACTACATTGGATCCCAAAAGGTAAGATCAGAATTTATCCAAGGCAAAGACAACAGCAATCAACTCTTTCTCAGTTGTGCATCTGAGAGAGCTTTGCTTGCATAGTAGATAACATAGGGAAGTTTGTCTGCTCGTTGTCCCAGGAATGCACCCATAGCATAATCAGATGTGTCACACATGATTTCGAAGGGAAGAGTCCAATTTGGAGGCTTCATGATGGGAACAGAGGAAAGAAGAGAACGAAGCTTTTCAAATGCTTCTAGTCATGATTCATCAAAGTTTAATGGAGTATCCATTGCAATAAGATTACACAAAGGACGTGATATTTTGCTGAAATCTTTGATGAAGTGTCGATAGAACTCGTCGTGCCCAAGCAATGATCGAACTCCCCTTACGGAGGTAGGGGGAGGAAGATTGGAGATCAATTCAACTTTAACTCTATCAACCTTAATACCTCTCTCAGAAATGATATGCCCTAGAATAATACCCTCTTGAACCATAAAATGGCTCTTTTCCTAACTTAGAATCAAATTGGTCTCCCTACAACATTAAAGCACAAGTAAAAGAATGTGGAGATAGTTTTCGAAAGTGGATATGAAAATAGAGAAGTCGTCTATAAATACTTCAAGAAACATTTCAACTATATCTGACAAAATAGACATCATACACTTTTGGAAAGTAATAGGGGCATTGCACAATCTGAAAGGCATCCGTTCATAAGCAAAAGTATTAAATGGATAGGTGAAAGTAGTTTTCTCTTGGTCTTTTGGATCAATGGCCACCTGATTATAGCTAGAATAATTGTCTAAGAAGCAATAAAATATCTGGTCAGCCAACTACTCTACGATCTGATCAATGAATGGTAATAGAAAGTGATCTTTCTTAGTAGTGGAGTTGAGCCTCTGGTAATCAATACACACACGCCAACCAGTAGTGGTGCACTGTGAAACAAATTCATCCTCAGAATTCTTAACTACAGTGATACCGGACTTTTTAGATACCACTTATGTGGGCTCACCCACTTGCTATCAGAGATGGAGTAAATGATTCCTGCATCTAGTAAGTTTACCACCTCCTTCATCGTTACCTCCTTCATATTTAGATTTAATATTCTTTGGAGTTCTCGAGAGGGTCGGGAACCATCCTCCAAATGAATCTGATGCATGCAAATTGTGGGACTGATTCCTTTTAAATCAGACACACTCCATCCAATAGCCTCTTTATTTTGTTGAAGAACTTTTAAAAGATTGTTTTCTTGAGAAATTGTGAGATTAGAAGCAATGATCACTGGTAGGGTGTTATTTAAACCCAAAGACATACTTAAGCTTGTCCGGAAGTGGCTTAAGTTTAAGTTTAGGTGGGGACTCGAGAGAAGGAATATAGGAGTATTAGAAAGTGGTCGAAGAGGCTCAGTTCTAGACTTCCATAGAGGAAAATTTGTGGTAGGAGTTTCATTGAGCAAAGAATTTACCTTAACCAACTCATTAATGACATCAAGGAAGAAGCATTCACTATCATCATGGAGATAACGAATGGCATTGAAGATGTTTAGTTTGACTTTCATATTCCTAAAAGATATATCCATGGCTCTCATCCTACAGTTAATGTAAGCATTCATTTTGGAAGAAAGAAAGGGCGACCAAGGATTACAGGAATGCATCTCTTAGGATTGTGGACAAGTTTTGTATAAAAAACAAGGAAATCAACCAAAAAATAGAACTTATCTACTTTTATGAGTACATCTTTAATGATTCCACGTGGTTACATGATAGAACAGTCAACAAGTTATAAAACAACCGACGAAGGTTTTAGATCTCCCAATCCTAAATTCTCATATACAGAGTAAAGAATGAGATTAATACTAGCTCCTAGATCAAGAATTGTTCTCTCTATCATATTGTTTCCAATGATGCAAGAAATTATGGGAGTACTAGGATCTTTGAACATTGGAGGAGTGTTATATTGAATTATTTCACTTACTTACTCGGTGAGGCAATTTTTCTTAAGAGTAGGATGGGATTTGTTTGATGGCATCACGGAGAGGTAGATTGATTTTGACTTGCTTGAAGACCTCCATCATGTATTGAATTTTCTCCCCTTATTTGCCAAAGTAGGAAGGTTCCTTGAGACATTAAGGAAAAAGAGCTTTTGGTTCATAAGCTGTCTCAAGGTTAGGAGTAGATGAACAAGTGACTTCACCTTAAACTCCTTTGGTGCTCGATTGAGAAGTATGGAAGGTGTGACGGCCCAAGTTTTTCAACCCGGTGCGTCAATGATGAATCGAAAGATGACCCGATAACGGATCCAAAATGCGAAAGCAAAAGACAAAACAACGATCTCTAGAGATACAACATGGCTCTAAGACACCATTATGACCCTCAACGAGGTCACGGAACCCAAAGGAATCAAATGGGGAAACAACGTTTCAAAAATGAACAAGAATGAACCTAGGGGAAAAATCATCATTTCCAGCTTAAAAGTGGGTGCCACCGAGCACACCATTGGAAAGACAACAAAAAATTAATGAATTTAGACTCAAGAATCACTTGATTCGGAGTACGGATGAAGAAGATATGGCTAACTGAAGAAGAAGGGGCAAAACGGTCCAAAAGAGGCAACCTATGAACATCTAACCGGTTAGATGGCCTATCTAACCGGTTAGAAGGCCAAAAACAGTGACAAAAACACTGCCCACACTCATGTAACCAGTTACGAAACCCCTCGTAACCATTTAGATGTGAAGGGGCAGTAAGGGTGCGACCCAAAAACCTGGCAGCAGGGGTTTTTCGGGAAAAAATGGAAATTTGAGGGCCTAGATGACATTTTCTGGAAAAATACAAAGAAGAAACACCCCTCAAAATCGAGTTTTCTACGTGAATTTTGAGAAAATAAAAAAAATACGCAGTGTGAAATGCCCAAAATGCCATCCCAAGAAAACTGGTCCAGAGGGTCCAAAAAGCTGCTAAATTTAAAAACTAAGAGCTGAACTTCGGATGCGATTTCTGATGCCAAGATGGCATTTTCTGGAAAAACACGAAAAAGAAACCCCCCCTAAAATCATATTTTCTAATCAACCATGTGAAGAACAGAATTTATTTCCCAAAATAAATTTCCAAAATACCCTTAGGTCAGAATATGCAACAAAAGTGAAAAATGAGTCCGTAGGAGGCTCATTTCACCAAAGAAGAATCCTTACCCGGAAACGACCATGTACGCAAACGTAACTTACCTAGTAAGACATGCTACAATGGTCCATGGCCCAAAAATATGGCCAATACAAAATATGACCCCCCAACGGCCAAAATGCCAAAAACGAAGTTTGAAACGAAAACTTGGAATTTAAAATCATGAGATGGTTTCAAAATGCCATTTGGCCCTTGGCCATACTTCATACATGATTAATGAATGCTAATGGAAGAATCAAAATGGAATTCCCACACCCAATGCAAACATGGTGAAGCAAAAATTCAATATTTTTCAATACTTTCATAATATTCCATGAAGTCAAAATTTACATAGGATACAAATTACACGTCATTGGCCTCCGGCCTCATCTCATACATTTCAAATACATCATAAAGAATGTACTCATGTTCACATTACATATAAAGAATCAATTGTACACATGTTGACATATAAGACTATAATTGGCATTCCAAGCCAACCTTCACAAAAATGGAAGTCTCCAAGTCCATAAACCATCCAAGCATAATGAAGACCTCAACTTTGATTCTTGTACCTGAAATATGCCATAGTATCGTAGGGGTGAGTAACATAAAGCTACTCGTAGGAAATGAGCATGCATCGACCTACGTTTTACAAGTTTGCATGATTTAATCATTGTGGTTCATTCCACCTAACGTCTATGTCAAAGGTGAGACTCAAGGACCATCCTAGCTACCTAAGATCATTTCTAGCATCAATCACCTCATTCATGCAATTTTAGCAATATAGGTTCATGCTTACACAAAGCAACAACATAGGAGCATGCTTACACAAGCAACAACATATAGATTCTCAAGGTTATCAACTTGAAGTCTAAAATGCAACATCAACTAAATATAACAATTTAGTATAATTAGAATATCTAATACCACACATCAAGACATAGATTCTCTAAGTTATTAACTAGAAATCTAAAAGTGTGAAATCAACTAAATATAGCAATTTAGTATGGATGTACATAACAACATCAAAATCGCCAATAGCCAAAACCACAAGTTAACAAGGTAAACATGATTGTCAACTTAAAATTGAATGCGAAAACAAATAGTGGGAGACTTGGACATCACAGCTCGGATTTCCACCGAGACAAGGCAAATTTGGAGCTACTAACCCCCAGGCAGCCTACCCAAGGCGCGAACTTTTGACTTAGAGGACTATTGTCCCCGTACTAGAGCCAAACCCTAGCTATCACAGCTTAACAATGTCCCAAGCAACTCCAAAATAAATAAGTTAACAACTTATACACATTACTACTACATAGTAACAAGTTAGCAATATAACTCTCAATTGTGCATAATAAGCATTTCATATCCATAATACTACGAAATCACAAGCCAACAATATATTCATATAGAAACATACTCTCATGAATATAAATTTAACAACAATGCTCTTCAATGCATATAACACAATCTAGTGAATACATCACAAGTCTAAATCCATGTTCTTAAAATAGAAACAACTTCTAAAACATGATTAGATCCAAGGATACACAAGATAGAATTTAATTACATCAAAATAATTAAACTCTCTAGATTTCAAATCATTTCCAATTGGCCCCAATTTAATATATGTTAATAGACATATCATGGTCATTACATATATTCACACACAAGCTTAATTAGGCCCATGAAACCACCAAAATAGATTTTAATTAATTACCTTAATTAAAGTCTCTAGATTTCAAAACTCAACCAAATGCTCTCAAATTAAAGTATGTTAACAAACATGCCAAAACTTAATTTAGAAGCATAACACAACTCAATTCCATGCAAGGTATGGCCATGAACTTAAATCTTTCACAAAAGATAAATATTAATTAAAAAGAGCAATTCTTATTTAATTAATCCCAAATTAATATATGTTAACCAACATATTAAAACAAGAGTTTCTACCATGCCACAATTCAAATCAAAGTTATATATCATCATGAATTTTAAATCTTATACAAAGAAATAAAAATTAATAACTTTCTAAATTTGATACAAAGCACATATATAAGTTGTATAATCATGGCAAATACACAATACAACACACAAGAAATCCTAAAACATTCCCTACCTCCATTTGAGATGAAATCTCAAATCCCCACCAAAATAAATCGACTCCGAATCCGACAAAACTCCTAGGTTTTGTCAGGGACAACACTACGAACATGAATCCCAAGGAAGCCCCATCAAAAACAAAACTTGAATTCAAACTTGAACTCAAGAAATGGCCAAAATGAGATTCCAATCGGTTGGAATCGTAGGCCTCGCCGAAGGGAATAATTAACACAAAGGCATCATCACTTTTTAATGAAGGGAAGAAGTCCAAAAGAGGAGAGAGAAGATGGCAGCCATGGATGGAGCTTGGACCGGCCATGAGAGAGGAGAGAGAGAGAGAAAAATCTAATTTTTCTTTCTAAGACCTCCTATTTATAGAAAAACTTTAAAAGTGCCCCGAACGGGCCCCGTCGGGTCTGAAAAAGTGAAATTCGAGCAGACACGCTCAAACGGCAAAACTCTATGAACAAAAAAGATTCCAAATGAGAGAATATGAATAATGAAATAAACGGCGTCAAAAACTGAGTCCCAAGCAAAAAGTTATGCCCAAAACAAGTTTGGCGCAAACTGGGCCAGAAACCCTGAAACTGGAAAACATCGTCCAGGAGGAAATTCTAAGAGTCCACGACTTGACGAAATGTGAAAATGAATCCCATACTAGGATCCAAGCTCAAAACAAGGCATTAAGCAATAACTTTCATTAATTGCACAATAGTCCCTTTAAAAAGTGAAAACTACGAAACTACCCCAGAATGAAAATATCTTCCAAAAGATATTTTCTTAGATACCCCTGAAATAAAATATCTTCAAAAGATATTTATGAAAAACACCCCAAGAAGAGAAAAAGTTTCCAAAGAACTTTGCATTTATGCCCCTACGGGCACCGGGAGCAACCAGAGTACTTTCTTACGAAAGTAAAGATACGTATCTCATAGAAATCATTGAGAATGAAGATACGCAAAGTTAGAAACCAACTCTGAACACAAGAAGTGTGGTTACGCAAACAGAGTGACAAACGAGGAAAAGACGAAATAGGGAAAAAGATAAAATAGGGAAAAGACAAAAAGTGAATAGTGTCAAAAAATGAAAAATGCGGAATTGACTCGGTCCTCAAAGGAAGTTGCCAATCCACAGAAAAGAGTCTCGAAAATCACTCCAGAGCACTCAAGACGACACTAATCGACAAGAAATCAAACTCAGAAGGGAAAAGACAACGGAAAAAAAATTATCCGAAAAATCCGGGTCATTACAGAAGGATTCTCCCTAAGATTTTGAATTAGAATAATTGGATTAATTGCAATCCTACACCTCTCTCTTTATTCCCATTTTTCCTCAACTTGATTATCATTGATTTTTCCACTCCTCAATGTGGTGATGACCTGAACTTGTTCATAATGTCTACTTGAAGGATTAATATCATCAATCATGTAAGTTTGCCCTTTTGGGTTGGCCACCGGTTGACTAAGCAGTTTTTCATCCTCTTTACGAGATAGAGTTCTAGCTATTTACCCAACTTGAGCTTCCAACTTAGCTACAACTTGAGAATGAGAATGGAGTAGTTGAGTATTCGCTTTAAGATCAGTGAAAGTAGTTAACACTTGTTCCTCAAAAGAAAAATTTCTTAGAGGAGGAGGAGGAGGAGGAGACTGATTAGCTTGATTTCAAAATTGAGGTGGACAATAGACAGATGATTTGTAACGACCCGGTCATTTGCCTTCCTTTAATTTTTCTTAAAATTTTACGAATGAATTTTTTTCGTTTAATTTTCTTTTCTGAGCTATGTTTCATGTCGCTTA
Source organism: Cornus florida (assembly GCF_030987335.1). NCBI lineage: Eukaryota > Viridiplantae > Streptophyta > Magnoliopsida > Cornales > Cornaceae > Cornus > Cornus florida. The sequence continues at coordinate 29,357,270 of NW_026775580.1, read as the reverse complement.
GTGTCATCTCGAGTGCTCGGAATTGGTTTCTGAGACACTTTCATGTGAATTGACAATTTCCTTTAACGACCGGGTCATTTTCGCATTTTTCGTTTTTCGAACACTATGCACTATGTCGTCTTTTCCCTATTCTGTCATTTTCCCTATTTCGTCTTATCTCCGTTTGTTAGTTTTTGGCACAACCTCACTTCTCATGCTCGAAGTTGGTTTTTGACTTCACGTGCCTTCATCTTGAGTGGTTTCCTCGAAATACATCTCTTTACTTTTGTAAGAAAGTACTCTAGTTGCTCCCGATGTCCACAGGGGTATAGATGCACAATTATTCAGAATCTTTTTCATTTCTTGGGGTGTTTTTCATAAATATCTTTTGAAGATATTTTATTTCAGGGGCATCTAAGAAAATATATTTTTGGAAGATATTTTCATTCTGGGGCAGTTTCGCAGCTAACCCTTTTTGTAGGGGCCATTGTGCAATTAACAAAAGTTATTGTAAAATATCTCGTCTGGAGCCTGGATCCTTGTACGGGATTCATTTTCACATTTCGTCAAGTTGTGTACTTTTGGAATTTCCTCCTGGTCGATGTTTTCCAGTTTCAGGGTTTCTGGCCCCATTTTTTGCCAAACTTGTTTTGGGCAAAACTTTCTGCTCGGGACTCAGTTTTTGACACCGTTTCTTCCGTTATTTATATTTTACAATTTTAAATCTTTTTTGTTCACAAAGTTTTGCCATTTGAGTGCGTCTGCTCAAATTTTACTTTTTCGGACCCGGCGGGGCCCATTCAGGGCACTTTTTGAGATTTCTATAAAAGGGGGGTGAGATATTTCATTTTTCATCTTCTCACCTCATCATGCACGACCTGGAGCTCCAATGGCAGCCCAAGGGGTGCTGCCATCTTCTCTCTCCTCTTTTGGTTCACTTTTCCTTGATGGAAAGTCTTCGGCCTTAACGTTTGTTGCTCCCCTCGCCGTGCTCTACCTTTCCCCCATATTAGAATTCAATTTTGACCATTTCTTGAGTTTGGTTTTGAGGTCAAGTTATGATTTTGATGGGGCTTTCATGGGGGTTATGTTCACGGCGTTGTCCCCGACAAAACCTAGTAGTTTCGTCGGATTCAGAGCCGTTCCATTTTGATGGCTTTTGAGATTTTCATCTCAAATTGAGGTAGGAGATATTCTAGGTTTAAATTCTTATTATATAGCATGCTTGTGATACTTATACTACTTGTTTGCATGATTAAATATAAAATCTAGAGATTTTATTATTTATTTTTCTTGTACGGGATCTAATTTTCCCGGTTGCTCATGACTTGGTTTAAACATGTAGCATGATTTTATATTACCCCTTGATATGCTCATTGTCGTGTATTAAAATTGAAACATTTGAATAAGTATTAAAGATTTTATTTAATATTTATCTTAGGTGAAAGATTAATTCACATGGCCTTAACTAGCTTGAAATTAATATGTGTTAACATATTATATTAAGCCTTAGCATGCTCTTCAATATAGTTGAATTTGAAAGTAATTGGAGGTGTTTTGAAAACTAGTAATTATTAATTAATTTGATTAATTAATTTGCCCCGAGTGCACTATTAACTCTATTTGAATTCCGACTTGATATTCTTGATCTACATGCCATATAGCTTCACATATATTTGATTTAGAATATTCGGTGAGGTTTTGAAATCTTTCATTTAATTAATTTCCTTGTTTAAGATTTAATTCTCATGGTGATATACAACTTGGAATTGAATTGTGGCATGCTAGAAAATTAATCTTTGGTGTAGTTGTTCACATATATTAAATTGGGATTAATTACTTGAGAATTGTAACCTTTATTTTATATTTAACTTTAGTGAAAGTTAAATTTACATAGGTATAACTTACATGAAATAAGCTTGTAATGTGATATTACATTAGTCTTTGACATGTTCTCTAAGATATGTTAAATTGAGAGCATTTGGTTAAGTTTCAAAATCTAGAGATTTTAATTAAAAGAATTAATTAAAATCTATTTTGTGGTCCTATTATCTTAATTAAGGTTTTAACTTGATATTTGTATTGGCCATGACTTGTTTACTAGTATATATTAAATTGGGACTATCTAAAGTTGTTTTAGAACCTTGGGATTTAAATTAGCATGATTTAATTAAAGTTCTACTTTGTTGTTCTAACAACCTAATTGAGTTTCAGAATAGATGTAGGTGATGACCTTACCATGCCCTTTAACATGTACTAAATTGAGGATAATTGAAATTGAATCGGAAATCTAGAGAATTTAATTGTGTTTATCTATTTAAATTCTATCAATTTGCTCAATGATCTAGTTGTGTTTTAGAAGTGGTTTCTATATTCAAATCATGGACTTAGACTTGTTGTATATTCATTTGGTTATGTTTTGAACATTGGATAACATAGTTGCTATGTTTGTATTCATGAGAATATGTTTTCCTTATTGAATATACTGTTGCCTTGTGTAATGATTTGCACACTTCGTGTTTAACATGTTTCATGCATAGCGTGTAACGAATCGCACACTGAAGATTTAACATTCATCATATCATATTAGTTGTGGATTTAGAGCATCTATTGTATAGGTTTCCAAATTTGGTTGTGCTTGGTAGATAGTTGATTATCTTGCATATTCCTGTTGATATATGTGTTGTTGCACAACTTGTTGATTTTGGAAACTTGGGGATGTCGTTGTTTGACTATGGCTAGGACGTGGTTCTAGTACAGGGGATAGTCCCTCTATATAAAGTCTAGTGCGCACATAGGGAGGTTACCCATGGGCTAGTAACCCTAAAGTAACTATGTTGTCGGTCTGATCCGGCTTGACGTCCGAGTATCCACTTTGTTTGATTTCGCATTTCATTTTCAAGTTGATAGCTAGATGATGTTGTAACTTGTTATTTCTTAACTGTCATTCCATTGTGTTTTATGCATTGTATTGGAAGTTCAAATGTTGGTTAAATTGCATCAACATTGAAAATCGTGTTTTGACGTTATAATAAATCTTAGGATTGATCCTATTGATTCATTTAGAACTTAGATGTTAGGTGGCATGACCCACTACTGTTATTTTGTGCTTCAGATTCTAAGTTGATGGTTTTGAGAACTTATACCTTGTTGCATTGTATAACATGCTCTTTTGTTGTTGAATTGCATGGATAATGTAATTCTTGTTAACTTGTATTTAAATATGCTTTTGTCATGTTGTATGGATTCCTCTAGACTTTGTTCAATTACATTGATAATGTGATCCGTGGTAACTATAAACTCGTTGTATTAATCGGATTACTCCAACTTTGATTTGTTTCATTCATGTATTTATATCATGATTCTTGTTGCTTTGTATAACATGTTTCTATGTTGTTGAAATGCATAGATGATGTGATTTATGCTAGAAACACTCTAAGGTAGCTTAGGATGCTCCTTGAGTCTCATTTCGATAAAGACGCTAGGTGGCATGAACCCCTTTAACGTGTTTCACCTTAAGGTGATAAATTTGTAAAATGCTAGGTCGATGCATGCTCATCTCCTACGAGTAGCTTTATGTTACTCACCCCTACGATACTGGGGCATATTTCAGGTATGAAGACTTGGTTCGTGGCGCCTAGCATTCCTTGGATGTCGTGTAGCTTTCAAGTTTCCATTTCATACGAATGTTAGCATGAAATGTCATTTTGTAGACTTATATGTCAAAATATGTATATTTGATTCCATGTGTGTAATGTATACTTAAGTACACTTCTTTCAATGTATTTTAAATGTATGAGATAAGGCCGGAGGCCAATGACCATTATATTGTATTCTATGTACTTTTCAACTTCATGAAATATTGTGAAAGTCTTGAAAAAATCGCAAGTTATTGCTTCACCATGGTTGCATCGGGTGTGGGAATTCCATTTTCATTCTTTCATAGGGTCTTATTAATCTTGTATGAAGTATGGCCAAGGGCCAAATGGTCATTTGACTCCATTTTACATTTTTGGATTCCATATTTTTCATTCCAAGTTCCATTTTTGCCTTTTGGCCCGTTGGGGGGTCGGATTTTGTATCGGTGATATTTTTAACTCGTAGACCATTGTAGCACGTGCAAATAGGTATGTTACGTTTGCGTGCATGGTCGTTTCTAGCAAAACCTTATCGTTTGTGTTTTGAGCCTCTTGTGAATTCATTTCGCATTTTTTTTTTTTGCATATTCTGATCTAGGGGCATTATCGACCTTTCACCGTGGTTTTATTTTCTTCTTTCAATATGGTTGAATAGAAAACATGATTTTAGGGGGGGTTTCTTTTCTGTGTTTTTCCAGAAAATGTCGTCTTGGTATCGGAAATTGCTTACGAAGTTCAGCTTTCAGTTTTCTATTTAGCAGCTTTTTTGACCCTCTGGACCAGATTTTTTGGGAGGGCATTTTGGGCATTTTACATTGCATTTTTTTTTAATTCTCTCGCAAGTCACGTAGAAAAATCAATTTTAAGGGGGGTTAATTCTTTGTGTTTTTCCAGGAAAATTCATCTACTAGCCCTTTTTTACTCTCTGTTCTGGCTGTTTCTGGAAAAAAATGCTTGTAGCAGCTTTTTGGGTCCATCTTGACCTAGGCTGTTCAAGGGGCATTTTAGGGACTTTACATCATATTTTTTTTGGTTTCTTCTACATAGTCGGGTAGAAAATGTGATTTTAAGGGAGGTTTCTTCTTCGTATAGCCTCGGTTCTGGAAAAAAATTTAATTGGTGCTTGCTGTTAAAACACTATTCCTGCCCAGATTTCTTACCCTGAAAATAAGTCTAATTTTTTGAAACTTTGAGGCTTCATATCTTCTTCGTCCCGACTCCAAATCAAGTGATTTTTGAGTCTACGTTTATTAGCTTTTGCTTGTCTATCCAACAGTATTCACAGTTGCATCCAATTCTATCTAAAAAGACAAGTTTACCATTTGTAAAGTACCCTTGCCGCACTGATTTTAAACTCAAATGTTGGTTTTTTTGAAACTTTGACGTTTCATATCTTCTTCATTCGGACTCCGAATCAAGTGATTCTTGAGTCTAAATTCATTAATTTTTCCTAGTCTATCTATCGGTATGCTCAGTTGCATCCAATTTTGTCTAAAAAGATCATTTTACCCCTTGTCAATTACCCTTGCCGCACTGTTTTGAAACCCAAAAGTTGGTTTTTATGAAACTTTGGAGTTTCATATCTTCTTCATCCGGATTCTGAATCAAGTGATTCTTGAGTTTAGATTTGTTAATTTTTTGTTGTCTTTCCAGCGGTGTACTCAGTGGCCACCCGAATCCACATTTTTCAAAAATAACTATTTTGCCCTTGGGGGCTTATTTGTCATATTTTTGACCTCTTGCTTCCGCATCAGTTCTCATTGAGTTCCACGACTTCATGGAAGGTCACTTTGACTTCTTAGAGTCTTGTTTTCTGTGTTTGTTTTCGCTTATCGGATCCATTATCGGGTCAACCTTCGGTTCATCACAGGACATGCTGGCCTAAAAACCAGGGTCATCACAGGTGGTATCAGAGCGTCTGGGTTCGAATACCTTGGACGACGGGTTTTGGGTGCATATCATGCTCATGTTGTTTTGCTTTGATTTGTCATTTATTTTTTGATAACATGTCTTGTATGATAACATGTTCACATTTTCAGGTATTTTGAGACATCTATCAGTGGTTGAGCATGCTTTTGTGTATATATGCTTCCTGATAACATGTTCTGTGTCACTATCATGTTCTGGTGTGATAACATGTCTGCGTGCTTCTTGATAACATGTTTGATTTGATAACATGCCTATTTGCTTATGTGGCAACTTGTTTACTACTTGTGTGAGTAGATAGTTATGCTATGATGCATGCCAGCTATTTACTTTTATATCTGGTTTTGACAGTGTCTCTTAGGATCTGTCGTATTCCTTGGATGCGTTCTTGTTTCACGAGTTTCTTCCTTGGATAGGAGAAATTCATTCTGTGAGGACCCATGTAGGGAACCTTCTTGTCTGTTCTATTGGTTGATGCGAGTGAGGCTCATGTGAGCGTAGACGACTGCGATTCATTTCCTTTTCCTTGTCTGGTGGAGTGAGACGTGGGCCAGGGAGGCACCGTTTCATTTCCTTTTCTATCGTGGCTTTTAGATCTAAGGCCTTAAGCGTAATGATGCCAGTGTCATTGTTGTCAGAGTTTTGGGATTAGCTACCCCAACTTTCGCAGATGCCTGGTTCCCGCGGTGCTTTTGGTAATGATTATTTTCGACATTGATGTCATTTGTATCAAAAAGTTCCCTTCCGGAGCATGTTACGAACTAGTGCCTTATACTATCATGCTACCTTACTGACGAGTAAGTGTGGGCGAGTTCTGTTCATTGTTCGTACTGCCTTGTTACTCTCTTCTTCTATCACGTTTTGTTGTCTTGGGATTCTCTTGGTAGTTGACGTTGAGTTAACGTGCCGATTCGTATGAGGTGTTGTCTCAGTTCATGGTTTTGCGTTCCTTCAGTTAATCGTTAGACTTCAGGATTTGTCCTTCAGTGCGTTGTGAGCTGTCCTTTGATTTGACCTTTTGTTCGGTCATTATTCTGTTCTCTCTGGTATGTTCCTAATTTCGGGGACGAAATTCCTTAAAGGATGGTAGGTTGTAACGACCCGGTCATTTGCCCTCCTTTCATTTTTCTTGAAATTTTACGAATGAATTTTTTTCGTTTAATTTTCTTTTCTGACCTCTGTTTTGTGTCGCTTAGTGTCATCTCGAGTGCTCGGAATTGGTTTCTAAGACTTTTTCATGTGAATTGACAACTTCCTTTGAGGACCGAGTCATTTTCGCATTTTTCTTTTTTCGAACACTATGCGCTATGTCGTCTTTTCCCTATTCTGTCATTTTCCCTATTTCGTCTTATCTCCGTTTGTCAGTTTTTGGCACAACCTCACTTCTCATGCTCGGAGTTGGTTTTTGACTTCACGTGCCTTCATCTTGAGTGGTTTCCTCGAAATACGTCTCTTTACTTTTGTAAGAAAGTACTCTTGTTGCTCCCGGTGTCCATAGGGGCATAGATGCACAATTATTTAGAATCTTTTTCATTTCTTGGGGCATTTTTCGTAAATATCTTTTGAAGATATTTTATTTCAGGGGCATCTAAGAAAATATCTTTTGGAAGATATTTTCATTCTGGGGCAGTTTCGCAGTTAACCCTTTTTGTAGGGGCCATTGTGCAATTAACAAAAGTTATTGGAAAATATCTCGTCTGGAGCCTGGATCCTCGTACGGGATTCATTTTCACATTTCGCCGAGTTGTGTACTTTTGGAATTTCCTCCTGGTCGATGTTTTCCAGTTTCAGGGTTTCTGGCCCCGGTTTTCGCCAAACTTGTTTTGGGCATGACTTTCTGATCGGGACTCGGTTTTTGACGCTGTTTCTTCCGTTATTCATATTTTACTATTTTAAATTTTTTTTGTTCACAAAGTTTTGCCATTTGAGTGCGTTTGCTCAAATTTTACTTTTTCGGACCAGCGGGGCCCGTTCAAGGCACTTTTTGAGATTTCTAAAAAAAGAGGGTGAGATATTTCATTTTTCATCTTCTCCCCTTTTCATGCACGACCTGGAGCTCCCATGGCAGCCCAATGGGTGCTTCCATCTTCTCTCTCCTCTTTTGGTTCACTTTTCCCTGATAGAAAGTCTTCGGCCGTAACGTTTGTTGTTCCCCTCGCCGTGCTCTACCTTTCACCCTTATTAGAATTTAGTTTTGACCATTTCTTGAGTTTGGTTTTAAGGTCAAGTTATGATTTTGGTGGGGCTTTCATGGGGGTTACGTTCACGGCGTTGTCCCCGACAAAACCTAGTAGTTTCATCGGATTCGAAGCCGTTCCATTTTGATGGCTTTTGAGATTTCCATCTCAAAATGAGGTAGGAGATGTTCTAAGTTTAAATTCTTATTATATAGCATGCTTGTGATGCGTATACTACTTGTTTGCATGATTAAATATAAAATCTAGAGATTTTATTAATTATTTTTCTTGTATGGGATCTAATTTTCCCGGTTACTCATGACTTGGTTTAAACAAGTAGCATGATTTTATATTGCCCCTTGATATGCTCATTGTCGTGTATTAAAATTGAAATATTTGAATAAGTATTAAAGATTTTTATTTAATATTTATCTTAGGTGAAAGATTAATTCACATGGCCTTAACTAGCTTGAAATTAATATGTATTAGCATATTATATTAGGCCTTAACATGCTCTTCAACATAGTTGAATTTGAAAGTAATTGGAGGTGTTTTGAAAACTAGTAATTATTAATTAATTTGATTAATTAATTTGCCCCGAGTGCACTATTCACTCTATTTGAATTCTGACTTGATATTCTTGATCTACATGCCATATAGCTTCACATATATTTGATTTAGAATATTCGGTGAGGTCTTGAAACCTTTGATTTAATTAATTTCTTTATTTAAGATTTAATTCTCATGGTGATATACAACTTGGAATTGAATTGTGGCATGCTAGAAAATTAAGTTTTGGTGTGGTTGTTCACATATATTAAATTGGGTTTAATTGAATGAGAATTGTAACCTTTAGTGAAAGTTTAATTTACATAGGTGTAACTTGCATGCAATAAGCTTGTAAGGTGATATTACATTAGTCTTTGGCATGTTCTCTAAGATACGTTAAATTGAGAGCATTTGGTTAAGTTTCAAAATCTAGAGATTTTAATTAAAAGAATTAATTAAAATCTATTTTGTGGTCCCATTATCTTAATTAAGGTTTTAACTTGATATTTGTATTGGCCATGATTTGTTTACTAGTATATATTAAATTGGGACTATCTGAAGTTGTTTTAGAACCTTGGGGTTTAAATTAGCATGATTTAATTAAAGTTCTGCTTTATTGTTCTGACAACCTAATTGAGTTTTAGAATGGATGTAGGTGATGACCTTGCCATGCCCTTTAACATGTACTAATTGAGGTTAATTGAAATTGAATCGGAAATCTAGAGAATTTAATTGTGTTTATCTATTTAAATTCTATCAATTTGCTCCATGATCTAGTTGTGTTTTAGAAGTGGTTTCTATATTCAAATCATGGACTTAGACTTGTTGTATATTCATTTGGTTATGTTTTGAACATTGGATAACATAGTTGCTATGTTTGTATCCATGAGAATATGTTTCCCTTATTGAATATATTGTTGCCTTGTGTAATGATTTGCACACTTCGTGTTTAACATCTTTCATGCATAGCGTGTAACGAATCGCACACTGAAGATTCGACATTCATCATATCATATTAGTTGTGGATTTAGAGCATGTATTGTATAGGTTTCCAAATTTGGTTGTGCTTGGTAGATAGTTGATTATCTTGCATATTCCTGTTGATATATGCGTTGTTGCACAACTTGTTGATTTTGGAAACTTGGGGATGTCGTTGTTTGACTATGGCTAGGACGTGGTTCTAGTACAGGGAATAGTCCCTCTATATATAGTCTAGTGCGCACATAGGGAGGTTACCCATGGGTTAGTAACCCTAAAGTAACTATGTTGTCGGTCTGATCTGGCGTGACGTCCGAGTATCCACTTTGTTTGATTTCGCATTTCATTTTCAAGTTGATAACTAGATGATGTTGTAACTTGTTGTTTCTTAATTGTCATTCCATTTTAAGTTACAAGATGTTAACTTTGCGAAATTGTGTTTTATGCGTTGAAATGGAAGTTCCAATGTTGGTTAAATTGCATCGATATTGAAAATCGTGTTTTGACGTTCTAATAAAGCTTAGGATTGATCCTATTGATTGATTTAAAACTTAGATGTTAGGTGGCACGACCCACTACTGTTATTTTGTGCTTCAGATTCTAAGTTGATAGTTTTGAGAACTTATACCTTGTTGCATTGTATAACATGCTCTTTTGTTGTTGAATTGCATGGATAATGTAATTCTTGTTAACTTGTATTCAAATATGCTTTTGTCATGTTGTATGGATTCCTCTAGACATTGTTCAATTACATTGATAATGTGATCCGTGGTAACTATAAACTCGTTGTATTAATCGGATTACTCCAACTTTGATTTGTTTTATTCATGTATTTATATCATGATTCTTGTTGCTTTGTATAATATGTTTCTATGTTGTTGAAATGCATAGATGATGTGATTTATGCTAGAAACACTCTAAGGTAGCTTAGGATGCTCCTTGAGTCTCATTTCGATATAGACGCTAGGTGGCATGAACCCCTTTAACATATTTCACCTTAAGGTGATAAATTTGTAAAATGCTAGGTCGATGCATGCTCATCTCCTACGAGTAGCTTTATATTACTCACCCCTACGATACTGAGGCATATTTCAGGTATGAAGACTTGGTTCGTGACGCCTAGCATTCCTTGGATGTCGTGTAACTTTCAAGTTTCCATTTCATGCTAATGTTAGCATGAAATGTCATTTTGTAGACTTATATGTCAAAATATGTATATTTCATTCCATGTATGTAATGTGTACTTAAGTACACTTCTTTCAATGTATTTTATATGTATGAGATGAGGCCAGAGGCCAATAACCATTATATTGTATTCTATGTACTTTTTAACTTCATGAAATATTGTGAAAATTTTGAAAAAATCGCAAGTCATTGCTTCACCATGGTTGCATCGGGTGTGGGAATTCCATTTTCATTCTTTCATAGGGTCTTATTAATCTTGTATGAAGTGTGGCCAAGGGCCAAACGGTCATTTGACTCCATTTTACATTTTTGGATTCCATGTTTTTCATTCCAAGTTCCATTTTTGCCTTTGGGCCCGTTGGGGGGTCGGATTTTGTATCGATGGTATTTTTAAGTCGTGGACCATTGTAGCACGTCCAAATAGGTAAGTTATGTTTGCGTGAATGGTTATTTCCGAGCAAAACCTTATCGTTTGTGTTTTAAGCCTCTTGTGAATTCATTTCGCATTTTTTTTGCATATTCTGATTTATGGGCATTATGGACCTTTCACGGTGGTTTTATTTTCTTCTTTCAACATGGTTGAATAGAAAACATGATTTTAGGGGGGTTTCTTTTTTGTGTTTTTCCAGAAATTGTCGTCTTGGCATCGGAAATCGCTTACGAAGTTCAGCTTTCAGTTTTCTATTTAACAGCTTTTTCGACCCTCTGGACCAGATTTCTTGGGAGGGCATTTTAAGCATTTTACATTGCATTTTTTTTTAATTCTCTTGTGAGTCATGTAGAAAACTAAATTTTGAGGGGGGTTTATTCTTTGTGTTTTTTCAGGAAAATTCATCTACTAGCCCTTTTTTACTCTCTGTTCTGGCTGTTTCTGGAAAAAAATGCTTGTAGCAACTTTTTGGGTCCATCTTGACCTAGGCTGTTCAAGGGGCATTTTAGGGACTTTACATCGTATTTTTTTTGGTTTCTTCTACATAGTCGGGTAGAAAACGTGATTTTAAGGGGGGTTTCTTCTTCGTGTATTTTCAGAAAAACTCGTTTAAGGGTCTGTTTTTAGCCTCGGTTCTGGAAAAAAAATTAATTGGTGCTTGCTATTAAAACACTATTCCTGCCCAGACTTCTTAGCCGGAAAATAAGTCTAATTTTTTGAAACTTTGAGGCTTCATATCTTCTTCGTCCCGACTCCAAATCAAGTGATTTTTGAGTCTACGTTTATTAGCTTTTTCTTGTCTATCCAACAGTATTCACGGTTGCATCCAATTCTATCTGAAAAGACAAGTTTACCCTTTGTAAAGTACCCTTGCCGCACTGATTTTAAACTCAGGTTGGTTTTTTTAAAACTTTGACGTTTCATATCTTCTTCATTCAGACTCCGAATCAAGTGATTCTTGAGTCTAGATTCATTAATTTTTCCTAGTCTATCTATCGGTATGCTCAGTTGCATCCAATTTTGTCTAAAAAGATCGTTTTACCCCTTGTCAATTACCCTTGCCGCACTGTTTTGAAACACGAAAGCTAGTTTTTATAAAACTTTGGAATTTCATATCTTCTTCATCCGGACTCTGAATCAAGTGATTCTTGAGTCTAGATTTGTTAATTTTTTGTTGTCTTTCCACCGGTGTACTCGGTGGCACCCGAATCCACATTTTTTAAAAATGACTATTTTGCCCTTGGGGGCTTATTTGTCATATTTTTGACCTTTTGCTTCCGCATCGGTTCACATTGAGTTCCACGACCTCATGGAAGGTCACTTTGACTTCTTAGAGTCTTGTTTTCTTTGTTTGCTTTCGCTTATCGGATCCGTTATCGGGTCAACCTTCGGTTCATCACAGGACACGCTGGCCTAATAACCAGGGTCGTCACATGATTGATTGAAAGAATTATTTGGAGGCTGAGGATTATATTGATTTTGAAACTATCCCTGAGATTGTGGGATAGTGTTACCTTAGCTTTGATTTCGCCATGATAGATTTGGATGATCTCTCCATCCCGGGTTATAAGTATTCGAGTATAGATTATAACCTGGTCTGGAGAATGTGTCATTGGCTTGCACTTGGGGGATTTTAGAATATTGCCCCGTTAGAGGATAATTTTCAGCAAGATGTGATGGATTAGAACAGATAGAACACACCTCCTGTGGTACAAAGGAGTGCTGAGAAGAAATAGGAACATAGCCTACTAATAAGACTTAGTCAAATTTGCGGGTCAATGCTTCTATTTGAGTGGCTAACTCTTAAGTTTTCTCAACTTCAAACAAACTTTCCACCTTATGGATACCAGGAGTACACCTAGACTTAAAGGAAGAAGCATGTTGGATATAATTCTCACTCAGGGCCTTAAAGAGTTCCCACGTGTCATCTGCACACTTATGAAGGAACGCACCACTACTAGAAGCATCTATAATGTTCTTATAAGGCTCAGCTAACCCATCATAAAATATTTGCACCAAGTGCCATTTAGTAATATCATGGTGTGGACACTTTCTCAGAAGATTATTGATAAGCACTGAATATTGCATATTTGAGCCCCTAAATATACGTATGTTAGGACTTAAAGTGATACTTCTATCTATTGTTAGACTGGTTTGTGTTTATTTTGAGTTTGTAGGTACTTTCCCAAAGAAACGGTTAAAACTGGGACTTTAAGATGAAAAGATTGATATCGAAGCTTATAGAGTCGTTATTGATTATCTGAAGCAAGCTTGGAGTCAAAATGGTTAATTTTGGAGAAATTCAAGTGCCACAGCTCGAGCCCAAGTCTATTGGCTTGAGCACAAAAGCAAGAAGTAAAAAATTCCACTAAGGTAGAATAGCTCAAGTCGAGATCTTTAGGCTCGAGCTGAACCTCAAGGTGCTCGAGCCTTTGCCAAAAGGCTCGAAGTAGAATGTGCATCAGAATATGAAAAGGTTTTAGAAAGTCCATGTTGCTATGGCCTTAAGCCAAGATCAAAGAGCTCGAGCTAAAGTCGAATAACTAGAGCCTTTGCCAAAAAGCTCAAGCTAGAGACCTAAGGTTCGAGCACCATGAAAAAGGGATCGAGCACTGATAAAAAAAAATCCTAAAAATATTCTAAGTGTTGATGAAAAGATACTTCAAAAAAGATTTAAAGAAATTTAGCTAAGTATAGAAATTGGGCTCAAGCACCTTTCCAAATAGCTCAAGCCATTGACCAAATAGCTTAAGCTAAAACTTCTAAGCTCGAGCCATTAATGATTTGTTCTAAATATGTCATATTTCATCCTAGAAGGGCCCAGATAATCCCAAAAGATCTAAAGCCCACTCAAGCCTTATTAGAAGTCAACTCTTCTATAAAAGGAGGCACAAGACACAAAAAAGGGGGTTTTGAATTCTCTTAGTTTTTATCTCAGTTTTCTGTTCTAGATCTAGTGGTGGCTTTTAGGGTTTCTATAGTTTTGAAGGTGAAGATCCTAAGAAAAGAAGTGCAGTCCATGATGATGAAAACCACAACAACACAGATGATATCTTACGTCGTTATGAGTAGCTAATTCATCTCTTAGGGCGTTGATGTAACCCGATCTAAGTATTATGGTTTGATTATTCTAGCTTTGGGAATTTAATGATATATATATTCTAATGGCATGATTATGAGCAACTGAGTCACATCAATTGGTATTTTAATGAAACAATAGTTTTTGAATAATTAATACCTTTTCTTAGATTTAATTATTTTTAAATTATTCTCAACATATTCTTAATGTACGAGATGGTGGCATAAAGGCTTCTAGACAGTAAGAATAGAGACCATGCAATGGTGTTCCAACATTTTTCATGAATGAATATTTTCATAGGTTATGCCTAAGGAAGATGAGTTATACTACAAAATTAGTTAGAAGTAGGTAGGTAGATAATTCGTGCTAACCGAAGATAGGTTTTTGTTAGTTGAAATTCATAAAATATCTTTCTTTAAAACTGAATTAAATGAATATTATTGAGTTTAATTCATTTGATATATAAATTTTTGAAATCCCAAGATTGAACGGTTGACTATAATACAAAGTTCGTGGTGAAGTCAATCCCTAATATTTTCTCTCTCTGATCTCTTTACTTTAATTTAGTTTTATTTTATTTTATGTTCGTGACAAATAACCAATCAAAAGATCATTTATCTCTGAATCAAAATCGGATTAATTGGATATTACAGTAAACACATATCTCTCTGTGGGATCAACATCGTTAATATAGCCCTATTCTATAAGGATTCGTGCTATTGCGAGTGGTATATTTTGACACACATCAATTTTTGGCGCCATTGCCGGGGAGATTTGTTGTTTGTTTATTTTACAATTAGTTCTGTTTTGATTTATAAGTCTTTAGACTTTTTCACATCTCATCTTATTTCTTTTTCTTTTCAAGTTTAGGAATTTAATAGCGAGGACGAAGACTCCTAAGGAAAAGAAGCTTTGGTTTCAGGACCTTTTGTGAGTTTTTGTTGTTTTCTTTACTTGAAATTTTTATTTTTGTTACTGTTTATGCAATCGGACTTAGTGCATGTTAGGTCGTCGTTCTTTATCAGAACCAATACTTCAATACAACCTTGAACTTAAGAAAAATCTTAAGCAAATTAGAAGACCTATAAAGAATTTGAACTTGTTAGGGGATTCCTTTGGGAGAAACATGGCTGAGGATAATGCATAAAATGGAGCATGTGTGTTAGTGACACCTGTTCTTCCACCACAACCATAATTGAGGGATCATTTCATTCCAACATTATATACATCCCCTTCGTGCTTTCAATTTCTATAGTCTAATGCATACCACTTTGAGATTAAGCATGCTATGATCTAAATGCTTCCTACATTCCATGTATTTGCAACAAAAAATCCTTAGAAGCACTTGGATGTGTTTTTCAAATTGTGTTTAACTACCAAGTTGTCCACTTTTTCAGATGACGCATTCAAGATGCGACTTTTTCAGTTCTCTCTCAAGGACAAAAGAAGAACCTGGTTGTATGCCCTTCCAACTAATTTCATATCTACTTGGGACATATTGCAATAGGAATTCTTGAAAAAGTACTTTATTGTGGGTAAAACCACATAAATGAGAAGAGAGATTATGGCGTTCTCACAAATTCTGGGTGAACAACTCCATGATTTTTGGGAAAAGTAAAATGATCTACTGAGGAAATGTCCACACTATAATATTGCTAAATGGCACTTAGTGTAAATCTTCTATGATGGATTATCTGATCTACATAGGAACATGGTCGATGCTGATGAGCGCTGAATATTGCATATTCGAATCCCTAAATACACATGTGTAAAGACCTAAAGTGATATATCTATCTGATAAGCGCTGAAAAGTCCGTATATAAACCCCTTAAGCTTAGGCATTCTAGTACCTTTATCTATCTTACTTTACCATTTTAGATTAATTTCGTATTATTTCCATTTTCAGGCACTTATCCCGAAAATAAGCTAACTCAGCCAAATAAGAGCAGAAATGAAGCAATTCTGGGATGAATCAAAGAAATGAGCAAAGTAGAGCAAAAGGAAGCTCAAAGGTGGAATTTGAGCATCTTCAATCGATCCAACATTAGTCTTCGAACGATCAAACTTCCATCGATTTCAGCACTTAAAGATAGATCCAAGCCATGATGCCATTTTCAGAGATCTCAAAAGTTCGATCAATCCAACGTTATTCTTCGATCAATCGAACTTTCTTGTCCTCATCCAGATGCTAGATCTTATCTAGCTGTACCAATTTACCAACCGCTTTTGTCCTTTTCCCAAAAATATCTTCAAAATATCTAAGATTTGTTTTTATCCAAAAAGGTGCCGCCAGTGAGGATCGATCTAGCCTAAGTTCAATAAATCTCAGCCATGTTTGATCAATCCAAGTCTAAGGTTTGATCGATCTAACTTCTTCCAGTGCAAAAAAGTTAAATTTCCAGCTCACAAAAGGTTGTCCTTTATCCAATCAATGGGGAATATTTGCTGTATGACCCCAGCTTATTTTGGGTGTCATTTGACCTACCTATATAAGGATAAGGATTACTTTTTACATCATATCACATCATATCATATCATACCTTGTAGAACTCTTGGAGAGGAAGCTTAGAGGAGGAGGAGGCTAGAGACACCATTGGAGATTCTTCGTCAACCAAGAAGCAAATCTCTACCATGGAGTTAGCCCTTGAGGGTTGGAGGATACCATCCATGAGTGGCTAGACATCCTCTTGGGGCTAGAGTTAGCCCTAAGCATGCTTCCTACATCTTAATTTATGTATTTTTTAAGGGATTTGTATTGTGATACTTGTTTTGACATAGTTATATATAGATCTTGTTTATTCAATGATTTGTATGGTTTAATGCTTTCCAATTGATCATTTCATTCTATCCATATGTCTATGTATGCTACAATAGATGTTCATTTGTTTGCCTCTATTTCTTGTGTTGTTGATATATGTCTATATGTGTTAATGCTATAGATCTAGAGATTGTCAAGACATAGTGCTTAATGGAAAGTCCTTGTGGTTTATTTGATGGTTCATGCTTATTTCTTGATGGATTGTGCCTCTCCCTTAGTTTAATTAGCTTAATTTCCTGTCATTAGCGTAGTTGTAGTGTAGTGGTAGCTAGATGTTAAATGGGAGGACAATCCATACTTGTTGTTTGATGTTCCATACTCCTGAAAGCAAGTGGCATATTTATCTAATTTTGTGTTGTGTTTAGTTGTGAGTTTAAAGAAAGGATTAATGGCTTAATCTGATATGTTGTGCTATCCACTATGTTGCTTAGACAATATATATTTAATTTGTCATCCATGCTTGTTGAAACAACCACACATACATATACCATTGTCATAATACATGCTTTTCCCCTCATTAATCATTCATTAAAGGTGTAGAGGAGTTGTACTTAGTGGTGATCTCTAAACCCCAAGATCTCTCTCTCTCTCATTTTACCTCTATTGCATTATTGTTTAGTTTAAAGTGCATCTTAGCTTAATTCAACCACCAACCAATCTTTTGATCACTCGACATGCTAACCCTAATTTTGATTCCACAACCTCTTGCGACCCTCACAATCCCTTGGGACGATCCATACTCTTCCTAAATATATTTTCAGTGAAGGTAGTAGTGGCTTTTATAAATGTAAAACTTGGCCCTCGCCTTAATGCACATTCTCTAAGCTTGTGGTGTAGCGATGACAGAAACCACCACCAAGTTTTTGGCGCCGTTGCCAGGGATTGATTAATTGGCAACGTCGTATTTGTGGAATCAATTAGGAATTAGTACTCTTTTGATCGTGTCTTTACTTTATTTTTATTTTTATTACTTATTGTGTTGGTTCTTGTTTGACTAGGAGCATTGAGCAAGAAGGTGAGCAAAGAAACATCCAAGCAAAGAAGCTAAGCAAAAGCATGGAGAAAGGCTAAATTCTAAAAAAAATTGCTAACGTAAGCTAAAAATTTTGGAGTTGAAGTGCTATAGGACCTTTGTGAGATATTTCTAACTCAATCTCTAGTTAAATCGTCGGCCCGCGTGGAGGCTTGTATTTCAATTCTTAGATAAATCGTGAACCCGAGTGGAGGCAAAATTTACTTTTTTTGCATGTTATTCAAGCATGGGAGTATGGGAACAATGTATGTGTAGGAAGTTTGTTAATAGTTAATTTGTTATGAAGGTGAAGTGTTTGACATTTTTTCTTGTTGTGTTGCATTGTGCATGCATGGTCGTAGATCATTGAGACCCACTCTTGTCCCTTTAAATTTTCATCTGGAATCCATTGTTCGAAACCCTAGGGGAAGAGGTAGTTCTAGTCAATCCATTTCATTAATGGAAGGACACAATGAGGACCATGTGGAGGACCTTAGTCACATAGACCAATAAGGTATCCTCCACCCCAATGTGCATCGTGATAACATGCAAGTACCATTAGGCATGCCAAGGCCATTCATTTATCCACCACAACAACAAGGCCAAGTTCCATTGGGAATGCCAAGGCCAATTAATGCTCCACCACCACCCATTATTCAAGGCAATCAAAGAGCCCATGTTGCACCTCAAATTGTTAATCCTCCACTTGCTTTTAGAGATCACTATGTGCCTAATGAATACAATGCACCCACATGCATTCAATTGCCACCATTTAAAGTACATCACAATGAGATCAAGCCACAAACCATTCAAATGCTTCCTAACTATCATGGACTTCCAAGTGAAGAACCTTACAAGCATTTGGATGAGTTTCTAGAAGTATGTTCCACTGTAAAATTTACGGACATGCCGGAGGAGGTCTTAAGACTCAAACTTTTTCCATTCATCTTAAAAGACAAGGCAAAGTATTGGTTTAACAATCTTAGGCCTTTTTCAATCACTTCTTGGGCAGAAATGCAACAAGAATTCTTGAAGAAGTACTTTCCAGTTTCTAAGACCAATGCCATGAGAACCTTAATTCGGAAATTTTCACATGGGGATGGAGAAACGTTTCATGAGGCATGGGAACGCTTTAATGAATTGCTTAGGAAATGTCCACATCATGACATGCCCAAATGGAAACTAGTTTAATATTTCTTTGAGAGCTTATCGGACAATCACAAAGGCATGGTTGATGCTTCCATGGGTAGCTCTTACATTGATAGGCATGAGGATGACGTGTAGCGTCTTTATGAGAGCATGAGCGAAAATTCTTTGCATCGAACTCTATCTTCTAAGAATGGTAGGAATTCTAGTGGAAGAAAGAGCTTTAGCTTGTATCAAGTCGACCATTCCAATGAAATAGCCGCCGAGATGAAATCCTTATCTCAAAGGTTTGATCAATTCTTGATCAACCAAAACTCGGCAAATCAAATATCTTCCATTCCTAACCATTCGCATCATGCATCTAATGAGACATGTATGACTTGTTCAAGTGTTTTATATTCTACTTCCAATTGTCCCCATGGACATGTGCAAGGTGAACATTATGAATAAGTTAATGCAACTTTTGTTAATTAAGGGAACAATCCTTATGGCAATCATTATAATCTAAGTCGGAGGAATCATCCGAATTTTTCTTGGAAAAACCAAGGGGAAGGCTCAAACCATCCCTAAGGCGGTTTCCAAGGGAAATACATTCCACCTCCAATGCAAAACCAAAGTTCCCAAGGATATAGACCATTTCAATCACAAGGAAACCAATTCTCTAATTCTCATTTTCCAAGTTAATTATATTCTCAAGGGAATTCTAGGAGTCCCGCCTTTAAAGAGAAAGTTTTGACCGCTCTAGGCACTTTAGAGGCTAATACTCAATTGCTTCATTCTCACTCTCAATCCATTGCAAAGCTAGAAACCCAAGTAGGGAAAATAGCTAGCACTTAAATGCTAGAGAGAAAGGGAAAATGCCTTTGAATGCCCCACCAAAGCAACCATGTGTTGTGGAGACTCATTCCTCTTCCAAAGGTCACACAATAGAGCATGTCAATACGGTGACAACCTTGAGAAGTGGGAAGATTGTGGACAACCAAGTGGGTATGTCCAATGAAGAGAGTGAACCGGTGCAACTCAAAGTTAACACCCATCCCGTTTCACATCCTATTCCTCCTTCATTGCATATACATAATTTTTCAAATGAGAATGTATTGAAAAGTGATTTGAAAAGTGATTTTGAAAAGGAAGGTTTGCAAAATGATTTGAAAACTTCTTGTGTTGAAGAGAGTTCAAAGAAAATTTTTGAAAAGAGTTTTGAACCAAAAGCTCCATTTCCGAATGCCTTAAAAGGATCCATTTCAAATGACAAGAAAAAGGCCAAAATCAATGAAATTATGGACGTGTTTAGGCAAGTGAAAGTCAATCTTCCACTTTTGGATGCAATCAAGCAAATTTCGGCTTATGCCAAGTTTTTAAAAGACTTATGCACCCAAAAAAGGAAGAACAAAATCCAAGCACCTAGGAAAGTAGTCTTAACCGAGCACGTTAGCTCAATTTTGCAATATAACACTCTTCCAAAGTTTAAGGACCCCGGTTCACCTACTACTTCTTGCATCATTGGTGACCATGTCATTAATCGGGCTCTTCTAGACTTTGAAGCAAGTGTTAATCTTCTTCAATATTCGGTGTATGTGAAATTAGGCTTAGGAGACTTGAAACCGACGTCGGTGGTTTTATAACTTGCCGACCAATTCATCAAGAAGCCTAAGGGTATCATTGAAGATGTTTTGATTAAAATTGATAAGTTTTTCTTCCCCATTGATTTCGTTGTCATTGACACAGAACCGATTCCGAATCCTAAGAGCCAAATTCCCGTTATCCTTGGCCGTCCTTTTTTGGCAACCGCGAATGCCAATATTAATTGTAGGACGGGGATAATGAAGATCTCATTTGGCCACATGAAGGTGAAGTTGAATATTTTCAATCCAACCCCGAATTCATTTGACAAGCATGAAGAAGTTAATGTTGTAGAGAAATGTCATGACCTTAAATGTGAAAGAATTGAGTTTTTGTGTGGCTCCAAGGTTTCAAATGGTCCATCTTCAACCTTGAAACTAAAGAAAGTTGTTTCAAAATCTTGCTTTGAAAGGGCATGGAAGCCCAAAGATTGTTTTGACCAAGGACCAAAAAGTTCCTTTGAGCCTAACGCAACAAATTCTCTAGGGAATCATTTGTTGGGTGGAGTTTAAAGCATCTATCACCCCAACAAGGAGGGGATGAATGACAAGATCTTTGATCCAGGCCAAAAGAGTCTAACGTCTTGCTAGAGATGTTAAAGACTAGCAAAACATTTCGTATGGTGTCAAAACCTTATTCCCCCCTCATTTCTATCTTTAATTTCATTTCTTACGAAGTCTAGATACTTGTTTTTGGTTCATATGCATTGCTAGGAACTGTGATTAGGATTGCATGCACTTTTATGTTGTGATTGAGCATTCTGCATAAGTTCGATCGATCTCAAATGAGAGTTCGATCGATTGAACTTCTACCTGTATCCAACACTTAGAAAAAATTTCAATCTGCATCCACTTGCATCCAAATCACCTCTCTGTCAGATCGATCGAAAACATTCCAAGATCGATCTAAAGATCTTCGATCGATCCAACTTTATTACTTGATCGATCTTCAGTTCCAACACTAAGACAAATTTTTGAACCCAAAAACCTGCATATTTTTGCTCTCTGTCAGATCGATCGAACATTTTGTTCAGATCGATCTCAGTTCTTGATCTCACCATCTTTAACTTTGTTTGACTTTTTAATTTTAAAAATCTAAAAATATTTTTATTTTGTTTTCTGTTTCAAAAATCTTAAAAAAGATTTTATTTTATTTATTTTTTAAAAAAGGAGATTTTACTTTATTTATTTCAAACTAAACTAAAAGGATTTTATTTTATTTTATTTTTACTCTTATTTTTCAAAAATCCAAAAATATTTTCCATTTTTCAATTTTAATTTTAGTTTTTAATTTTTCAAAAATTTAAAAATTCCAAAAATACTTTGAAGAGAGATCATCACAATTCGATCGATCTGAAATCTCAGTTCGATCGATCGAACTGAACGGGAAACTTTTTTAAAAATAGAACCTGAGGGTCTCAAGATCGATTCATTAGATCGATCCAACCCTCCAAACCCTTGTCCCTCATTCCCGTTACCACTGTGCACCCATCTTCATCATCTTCTCCGGTGAGATCCGGTGGGCGTTGACTTCTCTCTTCTCTCGGATTCCATAACCCCCTTCGCATCTCATTCACTTCTCTCAAATTTTAGGTTAGATCTGAGATCCACTTTGTGATTTAAGCTTCTATTTTATGTATTCGTACTTTACATGCTAGATCTAAGATATATTGTTGATGAAATCCTCCATTGATGGAGCTTGAAGCATGTTATATATATGTGTATATAGATTTGTATATATGTGTATATATTTTGATTTTTGAATTGATTTTGGGAGTATGGGCTTGGTAAAGTGAGTAGGATTGATTGTATGTTGTGTTGATGGGCCCACGACACTGTTCGTGAAAGCTCCGTGCCATCCACGTCACAGATCTGTGACCTTTCGACTTTCATCTTCGCACAGTTCGATCGATCGAACTTCTATCTCAGATTGATCTTGAGAGATCAATCGAACTCAGTTTTTTAATTTCTTAGATCGATCGAAGTTTTGAGATTGATCTTAAACCTTTTTATGATCGATCGAACTTCACAGATCTCATACACACACTTTATTTATCATGTATTATGTTAATGCTATATCATATATGCCCAATGCCTGTGATATTCTACATTGGATGCATTTTATACTTACATTGTTTAGCATGCTTCATATCCTGTCACTTGCATAGATTCATGTCATCTATCTGTTTTGTCTATCTCATTTGACATGCATGTCTCTGTTTTGTGCTTTCAATTCTTTATTCTAGCACTAACTCCCATTACAAGTTTCACTTTCCTTTTTGTAGGACATGACTAAACAAAAGTATGTTCGGATACAGGAGTCTATAGAGTCCTCCCAAGCTCAGACTGCCCATTCTTCTGTTCCACCTGCATCTGGGGCTCTTGATCAAATAGCTAGACTTGAAGCACAAATGCAAGTTTTGGAGGATACCTTGCTTGCCATTAGAGCTGACATTGCTTCCTTCCGTGCAGAGATCATGGCTACACTTGCTCGCTTATCTAGGGAAATCCGCGAAGATTGCCCTACTAATCCTGCATCCTCTGCCTCAGACTCCCTATCTCTCTATCTTTTTATGCTCTATATCTATGTTGCTAGTCTGCTACATTATTATATTTGCAACCAGTCTGTCGGCTTTGATCTTTTAATATATCTAGTACTCTATTTTCTTTATATATGCTTTTGTGATAGATGACATGTGTTATATTCTTATATCTGTATGTTTGACTCCATCAGGTACATCACAGTGACTTCAGTGAGAGAATGCTACCCGATTTTAAGGACCACCCTTATACCTCTCTCACTACTTTATTTCATTTACACTTACGTGTCCACTATGCACTGATTATCCCTTTTTGTTATCTGATGAGTTTATCCGAGTGCCAAATTTCAGGACTACAGTTAATCCCAAGTTTGGGGGGGCCATGCCACCCACTTTGGATACTTCAGTCCCAGCCATTCTTTGCCCTAATTGCACCGATATACTCTTTTCTTTTGTTCTCTTTGCACATTGAGGACATTGTGCCGTTTAAGTTTCGGGGTAATGGTGTACTTTACAGTATTAGCTTTAAATTTCAACATTTTGAGCATGACTTGTGTATTTGAGTGATTTTCTATGATTGGTCCATATTAGCGATGATTTTGATCTTTTGAGGACTATATTACTTAAAATTTAAAAATTACTTGACTTGAGAGTCCAATATTCCTTGTATGCCTTGTGGATGCCATTCAGGAATAAATTTTTCGAAAGATTGATATCTTGCTTGCACTTGTGGTCCACATCTTCCTGATTTTGTGATTGTTTTGAGATTCACTCTAGAATTCTACACTAGCACAGGCGCACACTAGCATTCATTTGTGGGGTACATACTTTGTTGATTATTGAATTGGTTATATCCCAATTGGGCTAGTAGCGCATTGAAAACTTTCATTCTTGATAAAGGTGGATAACAACCCCTTTTCACTAAGTAGCCGGGATTCTAGCCTCATCAAGCACTGAACTTCTCGCGCCGAAAGGTGGAAGGCCCAAACTCTAGGTTAATAATTGAATATAAAAAATAAAAAAAAGAAGCAATAAAAAAATTGAGGACTTCTCCCAAAAGGTGACAAGTGGGAAATGATTAGATGGAGGTTGTTTTGATTTGTAACCTAATTGATTTGAGCTTGTAAGTCCTTAGGGGTGTTTGAACACCTAATGCCCTAAAGCCGTTTGGTTTGGGAGTCATTGTCCTAACGCTCGACCTCATGAATCACTAAAAAGCTTAATAAATTATCACATTGCACCATGCCTCCATCTTTGATACTATTTAAAATTAAAAAAAAAAAAAAAAAAAAAATCAACAAAAATCGAGTGAAAAGAATAAGCGCACCTAGAATAATAAAGCTTTAATAAAAGGTCCACTTTTTGTCTTGATGATCGGTACTCGATTTTTGTGCTAGCTTGAGGGTAAGGATGTGATTAATTCTTTAGTTAGCTAAGACAACAACATATTTGATGCCGGTCCACTCAAAAGGATTCTAGAGTTGTTTTGATTTGCATGATCATTTTCTTGATGTGTGGAGGACCATACTTGCTTGCTTGATGTTGAGATTTTGGGAGATTGCTTAGAAATGTTTGAAACATTGCATACTTGAGGTAGTTTTCTCCCAATACTTGTTTGCAATATTGGTGCCTCTTTTGAAAGAATGAGCTTAATGTTTGTGGATATCATTTCTAGAAACCCTCACGAGACTTCACTCGTCCACTAGGGGTAACCTAGGGGTTTAAAAGGCTTGTTGCGTATGCTAAGTGCAATCGTGTTCCTTACGAAAGTGGCGTTATCCATTTATTGCTTTCTAGTTTGGAGTTGTTTAGTTATTCATTTCATTCCTTTACTTTCTAGTTCATTGCTAAGGACTAGCAATATTTAAGTTTGGGGGTGTGATGAGCGCTGAAAAGTGCATATTTAAACCCCTTAAGCTTAGGCATTCTAGTACCTTTATCTATCTTACTTTACCATTTTAGATTGATTTCGTATTATTTCCATTTTCAGGCACTTATCCCGAAAATAAGCTAACTCAGCCAAATAAGAGCAGAAATGAGCAATTATGGGATGAATCAAAGAAAGGAGTAAAGTAGAGCAAAAGGAAGCTCAAAGGTGGAATTTCAGCATCTTCGATCGATCCAACATCAGTCTTCGATCGATCGAACTTCCATCGATCTCAGCACTTAAAGATAGATCCAAGCCATGATGCCATTTTTAGAGATCCCAAAAGTTCGATCGATCGAACTTTCTTGTCCTTATCTAAATGCCAGATCTTATCTAGCTGTACCACCCTACCAACCTCTTTTGTCCTTTTCCCAAAAATATCTTCAAAAAATCTCAGATTTGTTTTTATCCAAAAAGGCGCCACCATTGAGGATCGATCCAGCCTAAGTTCAATAGATCTCGGCCATGTTCGATCGATTCAAGTCCAAGGTTCGATCGATCGAACTTCCTTCAGTGCGAAAAAGTTAAATTTCCAGCTCACAAAAAGTTATCCTTTATCCAATCATTGGGGAATATTTACTGTACGACCCCAGCTTATTTTGGGTGTTATTTGACCTACCTATATAAGGATAAGGATTACTTTTTACATCATATCACATCATATCATATCATAGCTTGTAAAACTCTTGGAAAGGAAGCTTAGAGGAGGAGGAGGCTAGAGACACCATTAGAGACTCTTTGTCAGCCAAGGAGCAAATCTCTACCATGGAGTTAGCCCTTGAGGGTTGGAGGACACCATCCATGAGTGGCTAGACATCCTTTTGGGGCTAGAGTTAGCCCTAAGCATGCTTCCTACATCTTGATTTATGTATTTTTTAGGGGATTTGTATTGTGATACTTGTTTTGACATATTTGTATATAGATTTTGTTTATTCAATGATTTGTATGGTTTAATGCTTCCAATTTATCATTTCATTCTATCCATATGTCTATGTATGCTAGAATAGATGTTCATGTGTTTGCCTCTATTTCTTGTGTTGTTGATGCATGTTTATGTGTGTTAATGCTATAGATCTAGAGATTGTCAAGACATAGTGCTTAATGGAATGTCTTTGTGGTTTATTTGATGGTTCATGCTTATTTCTTGATGGATTGTGCCTCTCCCTTAGTTTAATTAGCTTAATTTCATGTCATTAGCTTAGTTGTAGTGTAGTGGTAGCTAGATGTTAAATGAGAGGACAATCCATGGTTGTTATTTGTTGTTCCATACTCCTGAAAGCAAGTGGCATATTTCTCTAATTTTTTGTTGTGTTTGGTTGTGAGTTTAAAGAAAGGATTAATGGCTTAATTTGATATGTTGTGCTATCCACTATGTTGCTTAGACAATATATGCTTAATTTGTCATTCATGCTTGTTGAAACAACCATACACACACACCATTGTCATAATACATGCCTTTCCCCTCATTAATCATTCATTAAAGGTGTAGAGGAGTTGTGCTTAGTGGTGATCTCTAAACCCCAAGATCTCTCTCTCTCTCTCATTTTACCTCTTTTGCATTATTGTTTAGTTTAAAGTGCATCTTAACTTAATTCAACCACCAACCAATCTTTTAATTACTCGATGTATTAACCCTAATTTTGATTCCACAACCTCTTGCGACCCTCACAATCCCTTAGGATGATCCCTACTCACCTTAACTATATTTTTAGTGAAGGTAGTAGTGGCTTTTATAAATGTAAAACTTGGCCCTCGCCTTAATGCACACTCTCTAAGCTTGTGGTGTAGTGACGACGGAAACCACCACCACTATCTTATTTTATACCGATTTCTGTGTATTTCGTGTTTTTTGGTACTTTCCTAAAGGAACGGTTAAAATCGGGCTTTTATGATGAAAAGATTGATAATGAAGTTTTCCGAGTCATTGGCGGTTATCCAGAGCATGTCAAGAGCTTAAATGGTGAAGTTTGGAAGAAGTCAGAATCCAAAGCTCGAGCCCAAGTCTTGAGGCTTGAGCCTTATAAGTCAAAGAAGAGTTAACAAGGCATTAAAGCACGAGCCTTGTACCTTAGGGCTATAGCCTGAACAAAGGGGTGCTCGAGCCTAACTCAAGGGTGCTCGAGCCTTGACCTTAAAGCTCGAGCACAAGGTGTCAGAATTTGAAGAGTTGATTTTCGAGCTCCCAAATCTCGTGCTAAGCCTCATGGATCGAACATTAACACCTAAAGCTCGAGCCTACATTCCCAAAGCTCAAGCCTAACACCTTGGGATTGAGCACCTTGAAGAGAGGATCAAGCACCATCAATAAAAATACATTCCGGACAAATTTTGCTCCCAGAGCTAGAGCCCGAGCTTTAAGGCTCGAGCTTGAATCAGAAAGCTTGAGCACCACCACTTCGGGCTCGAGCATGGCTAAAAACTTTGAACACACTTCAATATTTTGGCCATAATTTCTGACTCGGAACTCCAAATTAAGCAAACTCATCGGCTCTGGAAAGAAAACTTGAAGCCCGATATTTTTGTCTCTAATAGCCAACTCGAGATTCGGTTCTAAATGGTTCAAAATCTCATTACAAAGTCAGAACAAGTTGCTGGCAGGTGAAGCTCGAGCCTAAACCCCAAAGCTCGAGCCTGGGACTCTAAAGCTCGAGCTTGGACGTCCTGAAAGTCAAAAATACATGCGCGAATCACCAAAAATTATATTTTTTATTTCCTTGTGGGCCCAATTGTTACCAAAAGCTAGAAAACCAATCCAAAGAGGATTGAGACTTGTTCTCCACCATAAAAGAAGAGGAGAAGGCCACAGAAAAGGAGATCCATCAATATCTCTCATCCATCTCTCTCATATCTCTCTCTCATGGCGGCTTATAGGGTTTTGAAGGGAAGTCCTCAAGAGAAAAGTGCAAACCTTGACGATGAAGACCACAACAACACAGTTGATATCTTGTGTCGTTATGAGTGGCTAATTCTTCTCTTAAGGCATTGATGTAACCCGATCCGATTACTATGGTTTAATTGTTTATACTTTGAGAATTTAATAATTTATGTACTTTGATTAATAGTTTCTGAATAGTTATTACCTTGTCTTAGATATAACTGTTTATAAACTGTTCTCAACCCATTCTTATTGGACGGTATCTAGCGGAGCCTTGCCGAACATAAGAATGGAGATCATGTAATGGTGTCCAAACATTTTTTGTGAATGAATATTTTCGTAGGCTATGCTTAGCAAAGATGGATTATACTGCAAAATTAGTTAGAAGTAGGTAGGTGGATAGTCCATGCTAACCGCAGATAGGTTATAGTTAATTGAAATTCACGAAACATCTTTCTTTAAAACCGAATTAAATGAATTTTATTGAGTTCAATTCATATGGTATATAAATTTTTGAAATCCCAAGGTTGAACAGTTGACCATATTAGGAGGATTGTGGTGAAGTCAATCCCTAGGTATCTCTACCCTTGATCTTTTATTTTATTTTACTTATTTTCTGTTTATATTATTGCACCACAACAAATCAAATCCTTTTTCCAAATTAAAATAATATTAATTGAAGACTTGATAAACCACCACAGTCCTTGAGGTTCGACACCCCTTAACATAGCCCTATCCTACAAAGATTCGTTCTATTACGAGTGGCTAATTTATTATTGACACATATCAATTTTTGGCGCCGTTGCCGGGGATTGTGTTTATTGAGTTTGAGATTAGTTCTATTTTAATTTCTAGTTTAGGACTTTGTATATTGGTGTTGCACCCGTCAATGCACCCAATTGCATGCAAAATAGAAAGAGAAGTGTGTAGTGTGGCCAAGTTAAAATTTAGAAAATGCCACTACCACTTCCAACTAAAAATATAGTTAGAGTGAGTAGGGATCGTTCCAAGGGAAAGGAGGTGTATTTGTGCATGTAAATTAATGACGGATTAGTTGGTTGAGTGATCAAAGATGGTTGGTGATAGGTTACTAAAACTACAATGCAAGTAAATAGCAATCTAGAAAATAGGAAAAAGATATAGGAGAGAGGTCTTGGGGCTTAGAGTCACCATTAAGCTTCACTTCATAAAACACTATCAATTGTACATTAATAGGGAAATTTAGGTTGTATCTTGTGTATGTGTGACACTAATTGAAACTAAGCATGGATGACAAATAAGTATAGATTGTCTAATAAGAGAGGCACCAATATACAAAACAAGCATTGGGAGAAAACTACCTCAAGTATGCAATTTTTAAACCATTTCCAAGCAATCTCCCAAAATCTCAACATTAAGCAAACAAGTATGGTCCTCCACACATCAAGAAAATGATCATGCAAATCAAAATAACTTTAGAATCCTTTCTAAGTCAACTAAAGAAATGATCACATCCTTACCCTCAAACTAGTACACAAATCTAGTACCGATCGTCAAAACAAAGAGTGGACCTTTTATTAAAGCTTTATTCATCTAGGTGCACCTTTTTTTTTTTACTCTCCTAGAGGATCAAAGATGGAAGCATGGTACAATATAGTGATCTATTAAGCTTTGTAGCGATCCATGAGGTTGAGCGTTAGGTCAATGACTCCCAAACAGCTTTAGGGCATTTGGTGTTTAAATACCCCTAAGGACTTACAAGCTTAAATCAACTTGGTTACAAATCAAAATAACCTCCATCTAATCATTTCCCACTTCTCACCTTTTGGGAGAAGTCCTCACTTTTTTATTACTTTTGCAAATTTATTTATTTATTTTATTTATTTTCAAGTTATTAACCTAGAGTTTGTGCCCTCCACCTTTCGGCACAAGAAATTTAGTGCTTGATGAGTCTAGAATCCCGGCCACTCAATGAAAAGGGTTTGTTATCTACCTTTATCAAGAATGAAAACTTTCAATGCACTACTAGCTCAATTGGGATATAACCAAATCAATAATCAATAAAGCATGTATGTACCCCACAAATGAATGCTAGTGTACACCTGTGCTAGTGTACACCTTTGCTAGTGTAGAATCCTAGAGTGAATATCAAAACAATCACAAAATCAAGATGATGAATGCAAGCAAGATATCAATTTTTTGAAAAATTTACTCCTAAATGGCATCCATAAGGCATATAAAGAGTATTGGACTCTCAAGTCAAGTAATTTTTAAATTCTAAGTATCATGGTCCTCAAAAGATCAAAATCATATCCCAGGACTCTCAAATCATATCACATGCATAGAAAGTAAGTGCGACATGTAAAGTATACAAATACACCCCCCAAACTTAATATATGCATTGTCCTTAATGTGCAAAGAAGTAATAGATAATGGAAAGAGTATACCAAATGGGTGAAGCAAAAGGGTCCCGACAACGAAACTAAAAGAATTAGGGTTGGGGAGTTGAATGGCCAAAGTGATTTTTTGAAAAATTCCAATGACGCATTTTTCGATCGATCGAGGGATTTCGATCGATTGAACTGAACTTTGATCGATCGGAATGGAATTTGAAAGGTCCTCAACCCAGGTGATTTGATCAATCGAAATGGAACTTCGATCCATTGAACTTGAGTTCGATCGATTGAAATCTCACTGGCAGTGCTTAAAATGCAGGAAATGGCCTGTAATCCGGATTTTTCAATTCAACACATATCTAGACGACGCAAAAACATATAAAAATAAAAATGAGGGAGGAATAAGGTTGTCAAACCCGACAGAATGCACTAGTCTTTAACGTTTCTAGTAAGACGTTAAGCTCTTTTAGCCCGGATAAAAAATCTTGTTTTGTATCCCCTCCTTGACAGGATGAATAACATTTTGAATCCCACCTAACAAATTGTTCCCTAAAGAACTTGTTGAATTTGATTCAAAGGAGATTGATGGTCCTTTGTCAATGCAACTCTTGGGCTTTCATGCCCTTTCAACATTTGATTTTAAAATAACATCCTTTGAAATCATTTTGGAAGGTAAACCTTTGGAAATTTCATTGTCAAGCAAAGACTGAACTTTTTTAAATTCATTTTCAAGACACTTTTCCATAACACACACTTCTTCATGCTTGTCCATTAAACTCGGGGTTGGATTGAATATGTTTAATTTCACCTTCATATGCCCAAATGAAATTTTCATTATCCCCGTCCTATAATTTATGTTGGCATTAGCGGTTGCCAAGAAGGGACGGCCAAGGATAACGGGAATTCGGCTCTTAAGATTTGGGATCGGTTCCATGTCAATGACAACGAAATCGACAGGGAAAAAGAATTTATCAATTTTGATCAACACATCCTCAATAATACCTCGGGGCTTTTTGATGGATTTGTCGGCTAGTTGTAAAACTACCGACGTTGGTTTCAAGTCTCCTAAGCCTAATTAACATACACTAAAGATAGAAAAAGGTTAACATTTGCTCTTAAATCAAGAAGAGCCCAGTTAATGACATGGTCACCAATGATGCAAGAAGTAGTAGGTGAACCGGAGTCCTTAAATTTTGGAAGAGTGTTGTGTTGCAAGGTGGAGCTTAGTTGCTTGGTCAAGACAACTTTCTTTGGCGCTTGACTCTTGTTCTTCCTCTTTTGGGTGCAAAGATCTTTCAAGAATTTGGCATAAGCTGGAATTTGTTTAATTGTATCCAAGAGAGGAAGATTTATCTTCACTTGCCTAAACATTTCAATTATTTCATTGGCCTTGGTCTTTTGATTTTCACTCTTTTTATTGTGAATACCAACTTGATTGTCAATAATTTTTCCACTTCTCAAGGTTGTCACCGCATTAACATGCTCAATTGTGGGACTTTCCGATGAGGAATTGGTCTCCACAACAAATTGTTGCTGTGGTGGATTCAAAGGCATTTTCCCTTTTTCCCTAGCATTCAATGTACTTGCTATTTACCCAACTTAGGTTTCTAGCTTAGCAATGGATTAGGAATGAAAATGAAGTAATTGGGTATTTACCTCCAATGTACCCAAAGCAGTCAACACTTTTTCCTCAAAAGCGGGACTCTTAGAATTTCCTTGAGAATAAAACAATTGATTAGGAAAATGAGAGTTAGAAAATTGGTTTCCATGTGATGATTAAAAAAATGATCTATAACCTTGGGAACCTTGGCTTTGCATTGGGGGCGGAACATACTTTCCTTGAAAACCACCTTGGGGAGGGTTTGAGCCTTTCCCTTGGCTTTTTCGAGAGAAGTTTGGATGGTTCTGCCATAGGGATTATTCCCTTGGTTAATAAATATGGCATTTACTCGTTCTTGGTGTTCACTTTGCACATATCCATAGAGACAATTAGAAGTAGAATGTAAGATACTAGAACAAGTTATGCAAGCTTCATTAGAATTATGATGATGATGACTAGGGGAGGAAGACACTTGATTCACCGAATTTTGGTTGATCAAAAATTGATTATGTTAGTCACTAATTGACTCTAGAGGGGGGTTAATAGAGTCAATGGCCAATGTTTGTAATTTAAAAAATTTATTTCCAACGAGATAGAATGCAAAACACAATAGAAATATTCAAGCAATATAAGCACAATTAAAGAGGATAGAAATAGGGAATTGCAAACAGTAACTTGACGATTTAGCGAGGTTCGGAAGCTCCTACTCCTCGGCTCAAGGTCCTCCCTTGAGACTTTCCAAAATCACTAAAGCTCCTCCTTAATGGTGGAGAGCAAACCATCAATTGAAGCAAGACTTTGATTCTCTTCCTTGCTTGGAGAACACCTTTCTCCTAAGCTTTGCTTTTGGGTCACACCAACCCTTACAAGATAGTAAAGATATATAGATGAAGATTACAATATTGTTTCTCTCTCTCTTTCTCTAGAAGATATTATAAGAATAACTCTCACACTAGAACAAGTGGATGAAGTAAATGAAGCTCTAGTCTCTGAACTGATATGAGAGAGAAAAATAAGAAGTGCTCAGATCAGAATTTCAAGCTCTTTGAATGCTTTTGAATGATGTTTTTGAATGTTCTCACTTGTCTGGTGCTTTGTTTGTACACCAACTTTCTGTATTTGTAGATATTTCGAGTTCAATAGAGCTGTTGAAGGTAGTTGGGAGCATTAAATGAAGTTGTAGCCGTTACAAATTTAATCTGCAGACTTGCGACCAAACCAGTTGACATGTGGAATAAACTGGTCGATGTATGTTGTAAACCGGTCAACGTATGCTGCAAACCAGTCGACATTTTCTTCATGAATCGGTTGATGTATGCTTTAAACCAGTCGATGTATACTGAGCTTCATTTTGACATTTGCTACTGCTTAGATACCGATCGACGTGTGTGTCAAACCGGTAGACGTATATGAGCTTCAACTTGGATTTTTGTCGCTGCCTAGATACCGGTCGATGTGTGTGTCAAACCGGTCGACGTATATGAGCTTCAACTTGGATTTTTGCCACTGCCTAGATACCAGTGGACGTGTGTATCAAACCAGTCGACGTGTGCTGCTTGAACTTTGAATTTTAGGCCCTTTTCTTTTGTAAATGGTCAGGAACATGTTGAAGAACATTTGAAGCCTCTTGATGCTTTAGGTGACCATATGATAACTTGAAGTCCCTTCCATCCTTTCTATAACAAGGCATTCATTTCCTTGCATTTAAACTCAGTTGAACCATTAGTAAAACACTTCATTATTGATTTGTTATCATCAAAACTAATGGATTAGGGTATTTGATCAACAATCTCCCCCTTTTTTATGATGACAAATCAATTATGCGATCTTGAAAAAAAATATGGGGTTGTATAAAGATACTCCCCTTGTCAATTTGCCCATTGAATATATAATTGACATGCTTTGAAGAAATGAAATTTAAGTATTCGTGCCAAAATATCTTTTGTAGGAATATGTTCAATTTTGGAGATGTTATCCCCCCCTGTTTACATGCTTCAAGTAATTTTATACAGCATAGAGACTTAGTGAAGTAAGAGGATAGTCATTTATATATAATACTTTTCATGATGATCATAGATGACTAATTGTAACTGGCATGCAACATTTCAAGCATTCATCTAAACTAAATGTCCATGACTCAACTGAGATCAATTACATAGATTATCATTAAACCATTTTACAAGTGTCATAGCAAACTATCATAGAGGTCACAACAAAATATCATAGATTAGCATTAACAAAAATTCACAGCAAAATATCATAGTTTTGTCAAGTCAAAATATCCCACATAATTTCCCAAGTGCAAATCACATTAAAATATCCCAAGTGCAAAAAGTCTCGATTCTAAATTGTAGACCCTAGATCACATCTTCTCCCCCTTTGTCACATCAAAAAGAGGGGAAGGTCAAACAACTAGTGAGGTGGCTGATCGAGATTGGTGCACAATTCTTAGAGATCATCTTTATGCTCCTCAGCTCTTCCCGTAGCATCATTACTTCTCTTGAGTTTGACGAGAAACAGCCAATTGCTGAAGAATTAGCTTACGAATAGATGGTTCGACAAATAAGCCAGCCTGTAAGGTGTCAAGAGAAATTTCAGTGTCCGTATTTGCTGGAGGGATTTCATTGACTGGAGGGTTTTCCATTGTCACTCTGGTTGCCCCCGTGTTCTTCCGCATCCGAGTCTTCAGGTTCGCTTTTGGTTTATGCACCACCAATAATTTTGGGATCAAACCAATTTCCATCATCATCTCTTTTTAATCTCATTCGAAGAAGTACTGACTTGTCAAAACGTTGTTGAGATAGCAGCTTCATTTTAGACTGTCCAACAAATGATACCCCTTTCGCCCGGAAGATCTTAGTGAAAGGCATTGCATAGTGCAGATGGCATTTCTCGTGATTGATACAATCCATCATATGATGGTAAATTAAGTGAGGCACATCAATTCTGCGACCCTTAAGCATACACCAAGTCAAAAGAGCTTCCATGAAAGAAACATCAGAATAACCGCCGGACTTGGGAATGATAGAATGAACAATGAATCGATAGATAAGGCGGGCTTCAATGGTAAGATCACAGGATTTTATGACATCAATTTCCTCAGTAGTTTTGTCATGACAAATATCACGAACAGTGGTGAGAGGATCAAAGTCATCACTTTTATACCAAGAATGTGTTTCATAGTGCCCGAGACCACCCTCGGGAAGATTTAGGAGGATTCTTAGATCACTTTTGTGAAGGGAGATTTCAACACCCTGGACATATGACTGAAGGGTGTTTGTCTTATTACTTTTCTTGAGATGGGTGTAGAAAAAGTGAACTAACTTTAGATAAAATGAAATTTCCATTGACACGAAATCAGCTAAGCTTACAGCTTCAAAAAGATCATAGGTATTTAGATTGTTGTTAATACAATCAGTACTTTTGAGAGTTTTTCCATAAGCGACTTTCTTTTGAAGAAAAATGGTTTCAAATCTTGCCTTGTATTTGGGAGATTGGAAGATTATTAGGTTACGAGGAGGAGGTGGAACAGAAGCACTGGCTTCATGATCATGGAGGGCCTTAGTTCTCTTCTCTCGGGTTTGAGTGGAACGAGGTGGGTTTTTCCTAGGACCCATTAATTGGGAATGGCAAATATGAATATAAATTAACACAAGTAGTTTAGGTTAGATCAGTGAGACCCCTAATTGACACAGCAGGAATTTGAAAAAGCGATGTAGAGGGTGAAAAACTTCAAAACGTATGCAAATATAATACGGATTGGTCCTAAAGATGTTAGCACCCAATGATAAACTAATAATACCTAGATACTAGGAAGATTAAATCAAAAGATTGTTAATCAAAAGAGAATACAACAACTAAGCTGTGAACCCTAGATTAAGATTAATCAAGAACAATATTATAGCTTCAGTGATTATGATGAGTATAGGATGCAAATTAAAGCAGAATCAAGAGAAGAGGGATTACTTACTTTGATAATGCGAGAATGAAAGAATCTTGAGAAACCCTAATTCGCCTTGAAGAGGGAAGGAGAACGAGAGTGAGAGGAAATGAGAAATGAAAAGTGAAAAAGTAAAAAAAAAAATTAATAAGGTCACGGTTCAAATAATAACCCGGAGTAAAATTGTCCCACCACAGCAATCGGTCGATGTAAGCATTCCAGGCGTCGACTGGTTCACTTAAATCGGTTGATGTAAGGTATAGAAACGTCAATCAATTTGAGCAAGTATGCTGAACCAAGCCTGTTGTCAAATTTGAACCACTTCATTTTCACAAGCCATTCCTAAGTTCCTTCTAAGTGAACAAAAATGATCTTCTTGAATAGGTTTAGTGAAAATATCCGCTAATTGCTTTTCAGTGCTCATATATGTGAGCACGATATCGTCTTTTGACACATGATCCCTTAGAAAATGATATCTAATTTCGATATCCTTTGTTCTTGAATGTTAAATGGGAGTTTTGGAAATACATATGGCACTTGTGTTATCGCACATTATGGGGATATGATCAAGGAAAAGTCCAAAATCTTCAAGTTGTTGCTTAATATAAAGAGTTTAAGCACAACAATTTCCGGTTGCAATATATTCAGATTCGGCTATTGATAGAGCCACGGAATTTTGTTTCTTGCAAGACCAAGACACTAGGGATTGTCCAAGAAAGTGACATGTCCCACTAGTGCTTTTTCTATCAACTTTGCATCCGCCAAAATCAGCATCCGAGTAACCAACAAGATCAAATAAGGTGTGCCTAGGATACCAAAGACCTAAATTTATGGTATTGCTCAAGTAATGAAAGATCCGTTTAACGGCACTTCGGTGAGATTCTTTAGGACAAGATTGAAAATGGGCACATAAACAAACACTAAACATGATGTCTGCTCTACTTGTGGTCAAATACAAAAGACTACCATTCATACCTTGATACTTTTTAATATCTACATTAACCCCTTTTTCATCTTTATCAAGTTTCAAAGATGAACTCATAGGAGTATGGGCATGTTTGACTTCCTCCAAGCCAAGTTTCTTTAGCAAATCTTTAACATACTTTGATTGGCAAATGAAGATGCCATCAAGTGTTTGTTTAATTTGCAATCCTAGAAAGAAAGTGAGTTCACCCATCATGCTCATTTCAAACTCACTTTACATGCAAGAAGCAAATTTTTCACATAGCATTTCATTGGATGATCCAAAGATAATATCATCAACATAAATTTGAACAATTAATAGGCTGCAATCAATAGTTTTAGTAAATAGGGTATTGTCAATTTTTCCTCTAGAAAAACCATTTTCAAGTAAGAAACCACTTAGTCTTTCATACTAAGCTCTTGGAGCTTGTTTCAAACCGTACAAGGCTTTTGACAACTTAAAAACGTGGTTTGGCCAATCATAACTTTCAAAACCCGGTGGTTGTTCAACGAACACTTCTTCATCAATGAAGTCATTCAAGAAGGCACTTTTTACATCCATTTGATATACTTTAAAATTCTTATGGGATGCAAAAGCAAGGAGCATTCGTATAGCTTCAAGTCTAGCAACGGGAGCGAATGTTTCCTCATAATCAATTCCTTCTTCTTGATTATAACCTTGAGCGACAAGTTTTGCCTTGTTTCTTACAATTGATCCTGACTCATCCTTTTTGTTTCTAAATACGCACTTTGTGCCTATGATGGTCTTGTTTCTAGGTCTTGGAACCAATTGCCAAACCTCATTTCTTTCAAATTGATTGAGTTCTTCTTGCATTGCCAATAGCCAAGACTCATCATTTTCAGCTTCATGAATATTTTTTGGTTCAAGTTGTGAGACAAAGGCAACATAATTACATATATTGCTCATTTGAGATCAAGTGCTTACTCCTTTGGATGGATCACCAATAATTTGATTAATTGGATGATGAGGTACTTGCTTCTAGGTATTAGGATGTGTATCCTTATGAGAGAGGCTTTCTTTTGAATTGACTTTGGAGAGATCATCTAGAGATGAATCATTTAAGTCAAGATTTTCAAGATTCTTTTCGATTTCAAGCACATCCTCATTTTCATCCAAAGAGCATCTAAGAGGGGGTAGTGGTGATTCATCAAATACAACATGTATAGATTCAACAACTACAAGTGTTCTTTTGTTAAATACTCTAAATGCTTTGATACGAGATGAATACCCCAAGAAAATCCCTTCATCCGATTTAGTTTCAAATTTCCCTAAGTTATCTTTATCGCTAAACACAAAGCATTTACACCCAAAAGCCTTAAAATAAGCAATGTTTGGCTTTCTTTTATTCCAAAGTTCATAAGGAGTTTTGTTAAGAAGTTTTCTAATAATGACTCTATTTATGACATAGCATGAGGTACTAACGACTTCGGCCTATAGAGTTCTAGGAGATTTATATTCATTTAACATAGTCCTAGCCATTTCTTGGAGAGACCTATTTTTCCTTTCAACAACTCAGTTTTGTTAAGGAGATCTAGGAGCCGAAAGATTATGATTGTATCCATTATTATCACAAAAACTTTCAACATCTTGGTTTTCAAACTCTCTTCCTCTATCACTCTTAATGGTTTTAATCTTACACTTTTGTTTGTTCTCAACTCTTTTACAAAATTTAGCAAAAATTGAATGAACCTCATTTTTGTGGGAAAGGAAAAACACCCAAGTGAACCTAGAGTAATCATCAACAATTACAAATGCATAAAGTTTTCCACCAAGACTAGCAATTCTCTTCGAACCGAATAAGTCCATGTGAATTAATTCAAGTGGTCTTGTAGTCGTTATGTCCTTTTTCCTTTTAAATGATGATTTCATTTGCTTGCCTATTTGGCATGCGCTACAAGTTTTATCTTTTGAAAAATTAGTCTTTGGGAGGCCTTTGATTAATTTATTTTTAGATAATCTTGAGATCAAATCCATGCTAGCATGACCTAACCTTCTATGCCATATCCAACTATTTTCATTTGAAGATACAAAACACTTAACATTCTGATCATGTAATTCACACAAAAGCAAAGTATACACATTACCATTTCTAAGAGCATGAAATACTTCGTTATTATCCTTCTTGACGATACATTTACTCAATTGAAACAACACATCATATCCTTTATCACATAGTTGACTAATACTAAACAAATTGTGTTTTAAGCCTTTAACAAGTAAAACATCGTTAATAGATAAAGAAGAGGAGATACCAATAGTTCCGATGCCAATAACCTTGCCTTTTGAATTATTACCAAATGTAATGCTATCTCCTTTGTGAGACTTGATAGAGAGAAATTTTGATCGATCTCCCGTCATATGTCTTGAGTAACCACTATCAAGGAACCATTTGTCCTTGGATAAATATGGAGACTTCAAGCAAACCTACAAAAGGAATTTAAGTAATCTTTTTTGGTACCCACAATTTCTTGGGTCCATGATAGTTAGAAAGAGGCATATATGTCCCTTTAATAACCCAAATTTCTTTTGTCACACATGGCCTAATAGGATAATGATTGATTTTATGTCTTAGGTTTTTACAATAATTGCATTTTGAACTAGAAGAGGAATTTTTAACAAAGTAATTGTTCAAAGGTTTTCTCTTTTTCAATAAACAAGAGTCTTTATTGTGAGGGTCAAATCCAAGCCCATCCTTAGCATAAGCATTTCTTTGCTTTCCAAGTATGAGGCCCAAATTTTCTCTACCTTTTGTTAATTTTGCTAAAGTCTTAATTTGATCTTTGATGATAACTTTCAATGATTCATTTTCAGAAATTAAATCACTTGAGGCCAATTCCTTAGCTAATTCTTTTTCCTTTTTCAAGCCATCATTTTCAAGTTGAGATTTTTCAAGGTTTTGAGAGATGATGTACTTTTCTCTTCTAAGACTAGCACATTTTTCAACCATTTTGCCTAATTTGCAATTCTTTAAAAGCATCTAGTAAGTAGTTATGTGCATCAACCAATTCATCATAAGTAGCTTCCAAATTAAATGAGTCGTGATTAGAATTTACCTCATCTTCGTCAGCCATGAGACAAAGATTAACCAATTCATTGAATTCATCGTCACTTTCAGATCCATTTGAATCATCATCCTCCCATGTAGCTCGCATGGCTTTGCCTTTCTTTTTTCCTTTCCTTTTCATTTTTGTAAGCATAGCAATCGGATTTGAAATGCCCCAGTTTTCCATAATGGAAACAAGTAGGTGCTTCTTTTTTTCCTTGCTCACTAGATAAACTATTTCTTTTGAACTAATTACTCTTTTGGAATTTCTTCATTTGGAGAATCCTTCTCACGGTTTTGGTAATGAGAGCAACTTCTTCTTTTTCTTCATCATTAAAAGCCTTATCAATTGTGACTTCTTTGGTAGTAACTTGAAGAGCTATGTCCTTTTTTTGAGTTTCTTTTTCTTCATCTCTATCATTTATTTCTAACTTATATGCCATCAATGAACCAATGAGTTCATCTATAGGAAGGGTGTTGAGATATTTAGCCTCTTGGATGGCGGTCTTCTTGGCTTCCCAATTTTTAGGCAAAGACCTAAGAATCTTTCTTACATTCTCGGATGATGTATAGGACTTTCCAAGAGCCTTCAAAGGATTCACAACGTTAGTAAAGCGAGAATACATTTCACTAATAGTTTCTTTGTTGTTCATGGTAAAGAGTTCATATTTATGGACAAGCATATTCATTTTGGATTCCTTAACATGACTAGTACCTACATAGGTAACTTCAAAATTATCCCAAATTTCTTTGGCCATTTCGCAATCCGAAATTCTATTGAATTCGTCTTTGCTTAAGGCACAATAGAGATTCATGATAGCTTTGACATTGCATTGTACAAGCCTACGATCATTGAGGGTCCATTCAATATCGGTTGTTGGAACATTTTCACCATTTACTATTTTGGTTGGAACATGGTCTCCTTGTTCGGTGGCTTTCCAAACGTCTATATCTATACCTCTTAAAAATGCTCTCATTTTGATTTTCTAATAGTTGTAGTCACTTCTGTCAAACCAAGGAGGTCTATTGTTAGATTGACCTTCTTGATGAAACATTGTATTGGCCATGATTGTTCTCTAAGATGAATAAATCTTTTGCTAGAGATTAGGCTCTGATACCAATTGTTAGTCACTAATTGACTCTAAAGGGGGGTGAACAGAGTCAATGGCCAATGTTTATAATTTAAAAATTTTATTTCCAACTAGATAGAATGCAAAACACAATAGAAATATTCAAGCAATATAAGCACAATTAAAGAGGATAGACATAGGGAATTTCAAACAGTGACTCGGCGATTTAGCAAGGTTTGGAAGCTTCTACTCCTCGGCTCAAGGTCCTCCCTTGAGACTTTCCAAAATCACTAAAGCTCCTCCTTAATGGTGGAGAGCAAACCGTCAATTGAAGCAAGACTTTGCTTCTCTTCCTTGCTTAGAGAACACCTTTCTCCTAAGCTTTGCTTTTAGGTCACACCAAACCTTACAAGATGGTAAAGATATATAGATGAAGATTACAATATTGTTTCTCTCTCTCTTTCTCTAGAAGATATTACAAGAATAACTCTCACACTAGAACAAGTGGATGAAGTAAATGAAGCTCTAGTCTCTAAACTGATATGAGAGAGAAAATGAGAAGTGCTCAGATCAGAATTTCATGCTCTTTGAATGCTCTTGAATGATGTTCTTGAATGTTCTCACTTTCTGATGCTTTGTTTGTACACCAACCTTCTGTATTTGTAGATATTTTGAGTTCAATAGAGTTGTTGAAGGTAGTTGGGAGCATTAAATGAAGTTGTAGCTGATACAAATTTGAATCTGCAGACCTATGACCAAACCAGTCGACATGTGGAATAAACTGGTCGACGTATGCTGTAAACCGATCGACGTATGCTGCAAACCAGTCAACGTTTTCTTCATGAATTGGTTGATGTATGCTTTGAACTAGTCGACGTATACTAAGCTTTATTTTGACATTTTTTACTGCCTAGATACTGGTCGACGTGTGTGTCAAACCAGTCGACCTATATGATCTTCAACTTGGATTTTTGCCACTGCCTAGATACCAATTGACGTGTGTATCAAACCAGTTGACGTATGCTACTTAAACTTTGAATTTTAGGCCCTTTTCTTTTGTAGATGGTCAAGAACATATTGAAGAACATTTGCAGCCTCTTGAAGCTTTAGGTGACCATATGATGACTTGAAGTCCCTTCCATCCTTTCTATAACAAGGCATTCATTTCCTTGCATTTAACCTCAGTTGAACCATTAGTAAAACACTTCATTATTGATTTGTTATCATCAAAACTAATGGATTAGGGTATTTGATCAACAGATTAAACCTTTCAGATAAAGACTTGACTTCGGCGGCTATGTCATTGGAATTTTCAACTTGATATAAGTCGACATTCTTCCTTCCACCTAGATTTCTACCATTTTTTGAAGACAAAGATCAATGCATTGAATTCTCAATCATGCTTTCATAAAGACGCCATATATCATCCTCATGCTTATCAAGATATGAACCACCCATGGAAGTATCTACCATTCCTTTAAAATTATTCGACAAACATTCAAAGAAAAATTACACCAATTACCATTTAGGAATGTCATGATGTGGACACTTTCTAAGCAAGTCATTGAGGCGCTCCCATGCCTCATGAAATAATTCCCCTTCCCCTTGAGAAAACTCTCTAATTGAAGTTCTCATTGCAGTGGTCTTTGAAACCGGATAGTACTTTTTCAAGAATTCTTGTTGCATTTCTGCCCAAGAAGTTATCGAAAAAGGTCTAAGATTGTTGAACCAATATTTTGCCTTATCTTTAAGGGTGAAAGGAAAAAAGTTTTAATCTCAAAACCTCTTCCGGCATGTCCATGTATTTCACAATGGAACACACTTCAAGAAACTTATCCAAATACTTGTCAGGTTCTTCACTTGGAAGTCCATGAGAGTTGGGAAGCATTTGAATAGTTTGCAGTTTAATTTCATAGTAATGTGCTCTAAATGGGGGCAATTAAATGCATGTAGGTGCATTATATTCATTTGGTACATAATGATCACGCAAATTCAGAGGAGGATTCACAACCGATGGTGCTACATAAGCACCTTGATTGCCTTAAATAATAGGAGGTTGTGGAGTAAAAATTGGCCGAGGCATTCCCAATGGAACATGACCTTGTTGTTGTGGTGGAATGAAAGGTCTTGGCTTGCCTAATGGTACTTGAATGTTGTCATGATGCACATTAGGGTGGAAAATACCTTATTGGTCGATGTAACCACGGTTCTCCACATGGTCCTCGTTGATGTCTTCCATTGATGAAATGGAATGACTATAATTACCCCTTCCCTTAGAATTACGAACAATCGATTTAAGATTCAAATTAAGTGGGATAAGAGTAGGATTTATGTGACGGCCCAAGTTTTGTAAACCCGATGCGTCAGTGATGACCAAAAGATGACCGGATAACGGATCCGAAATGCGGAAGCGAAAGGTGAAACAACGGTCTCTAATGATACAATGCATCTCTAAGACACCAATGTGACCCTCAATGAGGTCGTGGAACCCAAAGGAAAACAA
This sequence comes from Cornus florida, assembly GCF_030987335.1. Lineage (NCBI taxonomy): Eukaryota > Viridiplantae > Streptophyta > Magnoliopsida > Cornales > Cornaceae > Cornus > Cornus florida. Next base: position 29,313,873 of record NW_026775580.1, on the reverse strand, counting down.
ATGCGGAAGTGTCGTTTCAAAAACAGACAAAAAGGAACATAGGGGCAAAATGATCATTTTACGAAAAAAAATAGATTCAAGTGCTATCGAGCACACCACTGGGAAGACAATGAAAAACTAATCATGATGGACTCAAGAATTTCATTATCCGGATTTCGGACGAAGGAGAAACGACAAAACAAAGAAAAACGAGCAATAAAGCTAAAAGGGTAAACTGGTAATTATCCAGAAATATCTGGGTGCAACCGAGCACACCGTTGGATAGACAATGAAAAATTAATCAATTTTTAAAAAAAAAACTCACTTGATTTGGAGTCCGGATGAGGGAGAAAGGTCAAAAACAAAATCAACGTCGTGGCGGCCCGACGAAGGCCGTGACAGCTACAGTGCCATCAACTCACTATTGCTGCAACTGAGAGTAAAAACGGGTATCTAAACGGACTTTTCTGGAAAAACTCAAAGAAGAAACCCCTCCTAAAATCAATTTTTCTACCCGACATAAGGACGGAAACCGAAAAAATGCATTGTAAAATATCCAAAATACCCTCAAGAAAATTAGGTCTAGAAGTCAAAAATCGTTCCAAGCTACTGCCCAAAGAAAGGAAGTGGGGCTTCGGAAGGTTTTTAAATTGCCTAAATTGAAAATGCAATCTTAAAATACATCCACAAGACCCCCGGAAGTTTTGGATCATTCGTCACGTTTTTCAAAAAAAAGTCGATGAATAGTACCAAGTATATTTGCACTAAAGTCGACAAAAACCTGACAGCAATGATTTTTCGGAAAAAAATAGATTTGTGAGGGCCAAGATGGCAGTTTCTGGAAAAACACAAAGAAGAAACCCCCCTCAAAATTGAGTTTTCTATGCGATCTATGCAAAAAAATGAAAAAAAATGCATTTTGAAATACCTGAAATTCTCCTAGAACAGAATAGGGTAAAACTCCCTAAAAATGTTACTTAGAGTCTTTGTTTCATCAAGGATGATTTTGTTTGCCAAAGTGAGCATGCAAGCATATGTAATGTGATAAAATAGATGTGTTTCAATGGCCTATGGCCTCATGGTATGTCATATGCAAAATAGAACCCTTCAATGCATTAATCCACATATCTTCCATAAGCAACAATGAAGTTCAAAGTTAGCATACATTTCATATAAGTGTCTTTGGCCCTTGGCCTCATTACAACCATATTCTAAGAGTGTCAAAAGGTGCACTTAAGTGCACATTACATAACTTAGACAATAAGTACAAGTTTTATCAAAGTATGCAAAAGTAGGACAAGATATGCTAACATATGCATATTCTATGTTATCAAAATATACTTCAAAAACTCTAGTGAGTCTAAGAATGTTGTGCATCCCACACTAAGGCTTCTTTACCTGCAAAACACCCATTAACTTAGGGGTGAGTAAATAAGTTTACTCGTAGGGAATGCATGGGTTTATCTTTGTACCAAGTTACAATCCAATACCATTTAATTCATGCTATCAAGTGACAATAGAACTTTCAACATAACACAATGAGATGTAATTTTACAAAGTTAACAACTTGGAATTTAAATGCAAAATCAAACCAAAGTGGATACTTGGACGTCACGCCGGATCAAACCGACAATGTGATTACTTTAGGGTTACTAGCCCAAGGGTAACCTCCCTATGTGCGCACTAGACTTGTAGAGGGACTTTCCCCCGTACTAGAACCATGCCCTAGCCATAGTCATAACAACGACATCCCCAAGTTTCCAAAATCAACATTTTGTGCACATTACATATATGTATCAACATAACATATATATATACAATGTAAAGCCATCAATATGCACAAATCAATTTTGGAAACACAACACATGCCCTAAGTTCTCAACTAAAATGGCATGAAAAATATTGAATGATCATTATGCAATTTGCCACTAATTACGACAATATCATTCAACAACAAGAACATAACCTCACAAGTATGATATAAGTTTAAAATCATAATTTAAACAATTTAATAAAACAACTAAATTCCCTAGATTTCACTTCTCATCCAAACATGCTCAATTTAATATATGTTGTAGCACATGTCATGGTTATTATATAAATCACTTCAAAACTTGATTTAAGTCATGGGAGCATATAAATAAAAATTAATTAAATTAATTCATTAATCCCTCTAGATTTTAAAACAACTTTAAATGACCTCAAATTAACATAAGTTATGAATCAAGCCATGGTCATGTTATTTATCAAGTCTAAAGTGAATTACATACAGGTCACAATTAATCATTTATTTCTTATTTTAATACAAGACAAACATATAACTTAGATATCACTATAGGAACAAATAAAATCACTTGGAAGATAAATGATAACACCCCCTACCTCAATAGAGAATTGAATCTCTATAATCCAAGCAACCAAGCTCAAAATGGAAAACAAGTTTAGGGTTAATGAAGAGGGGAGTGAGAGGAAGCTTTTGTCTTCCAAGATTTTATGTCTAAGGTGAGTGGAAGGAGGCCAAAATGAAGAAAAAAGTTATTAACCAAGCTTTTCTCCAATGGTGGCTTGGTTATGGTTCTTGAAGACAAGTGAAAATGAAAATGATAAAGTGTAAATGGTGAGTGGAAGGGCTAGAAATCCTCCACTCACTATGTGCCCTTACACTACCTCTCTCACACACATAATGCAAGACTAAATGGTGAACTGACACTTGTCATGAATCTATGGTTCATTCCTAGGCTTAATCTCAAGCTTACACTTGTCACCATCCTATGTAAACTTCCAAGACTTAATATTGAACCTACATTTGTCAACCATCCAAGCCAACAAGTGTAACAATCCTTGGCCAACAAGTGGGTGAATCTCTACCCTCCACATGTCGTCATCCAAGGCATCAAAGTGTTTCCACACAAATGTCAACAAGTGGACCAATAAGAGTGTGACACTTGTCACACTTTTTCGGAAATTGTAAACAAGTCCTTTTTGAAAATATCTTCCAAATTAAATTGCAAAATGGTCCCTAAGACGAAAAATAATTACTTTACTTAATTACCCAAAAACCCCTCAAGTTATGGATAATTACAAAAAGTCTTGTTTTCATGGCTTTTACAAAGAAAGTAAGTATTTAATATGCATTTCTACAAAAGTAAAATGTAGATGTCATGGAATTTAAATACCTTGAATGCATGCAAAACCGGAATCAAATTCGAGCACAACAAGTAAGGTTATGCAAGGAAAAACGAAAGAAACGGGAAAAAGACGAAATAGGGAATAGACAAAATAGGAAAAAGATGAAAAAAGAAAATCGCCAAAAATGGAAAAGGAGGAAAAAGGCCGGGTCATTACAATTTAACGACCTACGACCATGCATGCACAAACAAATAAAAAACAAGTAACATGCAAGTAGCAATCACTTCGCCTCTACAACAAATCAATCAACAAACCTCCACATACAATGATCCCATACTCCGATGCTTTGAACAATATGTAAGAAAAATTAAATTGCCTCTACGCGGGCTCATGATCTATCTAAGAAAATAAAGACTTGCCTCCATGCGGGCCGACGATTTAACTAGAGAAAGAGTTTAGAAAAGCTCACAAAGGGTCCTTAAGCAACTTCAAATTGTTTTTCAATTTTTTTCTTTGCCGTGCTTTGCTTTGCAAATTTTTTTATTTTATTTTTGAGCCTTTTTTGCTCTTTCTTAGCTTTGCGTGGCTTGCTTGCTTCTTTTGCTTTTCAATTTCCCTTGGTTCACCCTTTTGGCTCAATTCACCTAGCCAATCAAGAACAAACACAGTAAGTGACCAAAATAGTAAAAAAATAAAATAAAAATAAAAACAAGATCAAACGAGTACTAATTCCTAATTAATTCCCAAAATACAACGGTGCCAATCCCCGGCAACGGCACCAAAACTTAGTGTTGCACTCGTTAATGCACCCAATTGCATGCAAAATAGAGAGAGAAGTGTGTAGTGTGGCCATGTTTAAATTTAGAAAATGCCACTACCACTTCCAACTAAAAATATAGTTAAAGTGAGTAGGGATTATCCCAAGGGAAAGGAGGTGTATTTGTGCTTGGAAATTAATGTCGGATAAGTAGGTCGAGTGATCAAAGATGGTTGGTGATTGGTTAATTAAACTACAATGCAAGTAAATAGCAATCTAGAAAATAGGAAAAAGATATAGGAGAGAGGTCTTGGGGCTTAGAGTCACCACTAAGCTTCACTTCATCAAACACTAGCAATTGTACATTAATGGGAAAATTTTAAGTTGTAACTTATGTGTGTGTGACACTAATTGAAACTAAGTATGGATAAAAAATAAGTATAGATTGTCTAGCCAATTTTAATGAAAAGCACAACCTATCAAATGAGACCAATAAAACCATAATTAATGCACACATAAATATCTAGAGACTTGCACTCTTTGCATTCACAAGTATGGACCATCAAGAAACAAGAATGGATTGTTCACCTACCTAAGAAATTAAAGCAATTACACTATAACTAGGCTAGAGACATGAAATTAAACTAATTAAACTAGAGATGTGATATAATCCATCAAGAAACAAGTGTGAACCAACAAATAAATCACAAGAGTGTTCCATTAAGCACTATGCCTTGGCCATCACTAGATTAACATCATCAACACACATAGACATGCATTAATTTCATTAAATCTAGAGACAAAAACATGAACATTAATTCTAGCATACATAGACATATGACTAGAGCTAAATAATCAATTGAAAGCATTAATCCATACAAATCAAGTAGAAATCACAAGATCTACATTTATTCATGGTCAAAATATCTATTACAACTAAAATCCCCAAAAATACACAAAAGCTAGGTTTAAGAAGCAAGCCTAGGGGCTATCTCTAACCCCAAGAAAAGGATTTAGCAATTTATTGTAGTGGTCTTGGAACCCTCAAGGGCTAACGCGGAGGTTGGCATCATCATCTTCATCCTTATTTTCTTCCCAAAACCCTAGTTATAGGGAGAGGAAATATTTTTCTATAATTGGTAATATCTATCTATGATGGTATGATACAATAATGTTCAATAAATCAATTACATACTCCTTTGAGTAAGGAATAAGTCAGAATTATAGCCTATGATTGGAGGAATTTCGCAGTTACACAAGTCAGGTAGAAATCGGCGCGCTCGGGAATTAGACAGCTCACTGCCAGTAGGCATTTTGATCGATCGGATACTTGGCTTCGATTGATCGAAGCTGACGTGGCTTGAAAACATCTTCTAGGCTTTATCTAATTGGTTGAGCTGGCACCGCCTTATTTCGATCGATTGTAGACCTCTTCGATCGATCGAAGGTCCCCTGGTGCATTTTTCTTATCTTCTTTCCAACTTTGAACTTAGCTCCAAAATTGAGCTAAATGGCCCTTGTTAGCCTATTCGAACTTTATTAACCTGTAATAGGCAAAAACACAAATAAGTATCTAAGACATAAACGTAAGATAGATGAATGGACTAAAATACCCTAGCTTAGGTGCTAAAATGCGTCACTTTTGAGCACTTATCATATATATTTTTCTTTTGATTTTCAGGTGCAAGATTTTAGGCGCGGGAACAACAAAGCAGAGGGAATTGATTTTTTTGAACCTTTTGTGAGTTTTTCTTACTCTTGTCCTTACATTTATTTTTGTTGTATATTATTATTATTATTATTATTATTATGTTGAAGATGATTGAGCGTGAATGGAGGAATTTTTAGATACTATTTATAGGGACTATTACATCCCTTCTACTTATAACCCTCTATCATGTTTTGTTCCTTATGAAATTGAGTCCAATTCACTACAAGTATCACCATCTTACTATGGACTTAGTTACTCTTTTTATATAACCACTACCCTCCCTAACAATTCTATGATGAACCAACTCCATCACCTTCAAGGTACTCGCCTGGATTTGAAAAAAAAGTATTAGTTGCTTTTGCTAAACTTACAGAAATTTACCTACTTGTTCATTCTCATTCTCAAGCCATAGCCAGACTAGAGGCTTAAGTTGATTAAATAACAAGTGTTATATCTCGTCTAGATAAGGAAGAATTGGCAAGTAAGCTAGTAGTAAATCTAATAGAGTATAACATGATTTATGAGGACATTCCTTGTAATTTGGATTATGAAATTATTGAGGCCACCTTACAGAGTGAGGAGAAGGTGATTCATTTAGAGGAAGAGAAAAAGGATGAAGAGAGTGAGTTTCTTAAAGATCTAATTGAGTCTTTGAAAGACACTACCTTGCCAATTAACAAAGGAAGAATTTTTTTTAATATATTTCAAAAGCACAATAAGGATGCAAGGCAAACCATTATTGATTTTGTTTTCAAGACCGTGGATGAAGGGAACAATATTAAATCTTCCATTTATTTTCAAGTTATTCCTTTGGAAGATGATTTCCCTGTTGTGAGTGACGAGGTAATGGGGAAAATTGATAAGAGGTTAAACGTGGATGTTTTGTATCCCGTTTTTGATAGTTGTGACTAGCGAGTCGCCCCCACATTTGCTAGAGACGTTAAACTTAGCACTTGTAGATTAGTTTATTTATTTATTTATTTTTCTTTTTCTTTTCTTTTTATTTTTATTTTATTTTATTTTATAGGTTTTTTATTTTAGTTATTATTATTATTGTTATTATTTAGATTAGCTTTTTTTTTTATTTTTTTGTTTTCTAGGTTTTTATTTTATTTTTATATTTTTCTTTAGTTTTCGATTAGGTTAGTTTAGGTTTATTTTTATTAAAAAAAAATTAGTTTCTTAATGTATTTTTCTTTTATTTTTAGATTAGGTTTGTTTTGATTAAAAAAAAAAAAAAAAAAAATTTGATTGACTTGTGCATGATGATATATATATGTTTTACTCCATATACTTGATACTCTGATATGTGTTGTGGAGTGTGAATATTTTGTTAGGTACAAAGGACTAAGTTTGGGGGTAAGGTGACGATTTCATTCCTCTAAGTTATTAATTCTTGATCCTTGCTAGTTCTACGTATTTGGTAATATCTTTCTACTCTATATCTATTTTCACACATTGAGGACAATGTGAATCTTAAGTTTGGGAGTAAGGCAGTGCCTTTAAAATTTTGTTGTTGATATATTATGCACAAGAGGATGCAATTTAATTGTTTAAGCATGATTTTAAGTCTGTTGATTGTTGTGATATCCATATGTAGTCTGATATTAGTTAAAGATGGCTTGGATGCCGATTTCATACTAAATAGGGATTTTTGAAATTTTTTTGATATCAATTGGTGGCCCATGGTCCACTTTGTCAGGATGATTACTATTTGATGATTTTGATCTCTAAAGTACTTCACTTTGCACATGTTCATACTTACATGCATTCTGTGGGGTATAAACTTGAAGTCTTATTCTAATTTGTATTAAACTAAGATGAGTAAGTGAATTTGATGATTTTGAGAACCAAGGTATAAAAAAATTTTGAAAGAAAAAAATGGTATGTATGCAATGAAAAAAAAAAAAAAAAGAAGTTCTTCACCAATGTGAAGGAAACAAATGAAAAGAGAGAAAAAAAAAAAAAAAAAAAAAAAAAAAGGGTCAAGTTTGGGTTTGTACCTAGATTACTTAAACAATTAAGTCCTCAGGGGTGTTTTAACACCTAATGCCCTAAAACCATCTAGTTTGGGAGTCATTGACTAAAAGTTCGTTACATAAGAAATTTAGGTTACCTAGATTACTTGAGCAATTAGGTCCGTAGGGGTGTTTTAACACCTAATACCCTAAAACCATCTAGTTTGGGAGTCATTGGCTGAAAACTCGTTACAAGAGTGATTTAGAAAGCTTAATCGACCTGAGCATTGCACAGTACTCTTTTGAGAAAAAAAAAAAAAAAAAAAAAGAGTTGAAAAAAAATTGAGTGATGAATAAAAAAAATGCATATCTGTAGAAAATTAGAAAAAATACCTTGGGGATCAGAATTTGAAAGGTTTACTTTTGAATTGAGGGATAACATGAGTTAGATGTAAGTATGGATGGTAAGCCACATGTTTAAAACTGTGAGTTCACTATTTTAAAGGATTTTGGAGATTAAGATTGTTAAACATGTGGTTAAACTGACATATGGGGACCATGGCTACTGATATGTTATTGAGAGTTGAAGATTTTTCCTGTTTAATATAGTTCCTTATACTTGTTGTAGTTAACTGATTGATGCATTGCTAGGACATTATAATATGAAAACAGGTTTGAATGAGCTTATCGTGCAATTAAGGCACTGATTTGAAGTTTGTGGGTATCTTCACTGGAAACCCTCATGCGACTACAACTCGTCCACTAGGGGTAACCTAGGGGTTTAAAGGCTTGTTGCATAAGCTAAATGCAACCGTGATTCCCACGAAAATGGTTTTTAAGTTCTGTATTGCTAAGGGACTAGCAATATTTAAGTTTGGGGGTGTGATGAGTGCTGAATATTGCATATTTGAGCCCCTAAATACGCATATGTTAAGACCTAAAGTGATATATCTATCCTATTTTATACTAATTTCTGTGTATTTCATGTTTTTAGGTATTTTCCCATAGAAACAGTTAAAATTGGGCTTTTATGATGAAATGATTGATAATGAAGTTTACCGAGTCATTGCTGGTCATCCAGAGCAAGCCAAGAGCTTAAATGGTGAAGTTTGGAAGAAGCTAAAATCCAAAGCTCGAGCCCAAGTCTTGAGGTTTGAGCCTTACAAGTCAAAGAAGAGTTAACAAGGCATTAAAGCTCGAGCCTTGTACCTTCAGGCTCGAGCCTGAATAAAGGGGTGCTTAAGCCTAACTCAAGGGTGCTAAAGCCTTGACCCTAAAGCTCAAGCACAAGGCGTCGAAATTTGAAGAGATGATTTCCAAGCTCCTAGACCTCGTGCCAAGTCTCAGGGATCAAGCACTGACACCTGAAGCTCGAGCCTATAGCCCCAAAGCTTGAGCCCAACAACTTGGGATCGAGTACCATGAAGATAGGATCGAGCACCAACAACAAAAAGATGTTCCAGAGCTCGAGCCCGAGCTCTAAGCCTCAAGCCCGAATCAAAAAGCTCGAGCACCACCACTTCAGGCTCGAGCATGGCTGAAAACTCTGAACACACTTTAGTATTTTGGCCATAACTTTTGACTTAAAACTCCAAATTGAGCAAACATATTGGCTCTAGAAAGAAGACTCGAAGCCCGATATTTTTGTCTGTAATAGCTATATCGAGATTGGTGCTCTAAATGTGTCAAAATTGCGTTACAAAGTCAGAATAAGTTATTGGCAGGTAAAGCTCAAGCTTGAACCTCAAAGCTGAAGCCTGGGACTCTAGAGCTCAAGCCTGGACATCCTAGAAGTCGAAAATACATGTGGGAATTACCAAAAATCATATTTCTTTATTTCATTATGGGCCCAATTGTTACCAAAAGCTAGAAAACTAATCCAAAGGAGATTGTGACTTGTTCTCCACTATAAAAGAAGAGGAGAAGGCCACAGAAAGAAGATCCATCAATATCTCTCATCCATCTCTCTCATATCTATCTTTCACGGCAACTTCTAAGGTTTTGAAGGGAAGTCCCCAAAAGAGAAGTGCAGACCTTGACGACGAAGACCACAACAATACAGATGATATCTTGCGTTGTCATTAGTGGCTAATTCTTCTCTTAGGGTATTGATGCAACCCAATCCGATTACTCTAGTTTGATTGTTTAGATTTTGGGAATTTAATAATTTATATACTTTGATTATATGATTTTGAGCAATTGAGCCAACTCAATTAGTGTTTTAATGAATTAATAGTTTCTGAATAGTTATTACCTTGTCTTAGATATAACTGTTTATAAACTGTTCTCAACCCATTCTTATTGGACGGTATCTGGCGGAGCCCTATCGGACATAACAATGGAGATCATGTAATGGTGTTTAAACATTTTTTGTGAATTAATATTTTCATTGGCTATGCTTAGGAAAGATGGATTATACTGCAAAATTTGTTAGAAGTAGGTAGGTAGATAGTCCATGCTAACCACAAATAGGTTATAGTTAATTGAAATTTATGAAACATCTTTCGTTAAAACCGAATTAAAAGAATGTTATTGAGTTTAATTCATATGTATATAAATTGTTGAAATCCCAAAGTTGAACAGTTGACCATAGTAGGAGGATCGTGATGAAGTCAATCCTTAAGTATCTTTACCCTTGATTTTTTTTTTTTTTCTGTTTATATTATTGCACCACAACAAATCAAATCATTTTTCTAAATTAAAATAGTATTAATTGAGGACTTGATAAACCACCACAGTCCTTGAAGTTCGACACCCTCAACATAGCCCTATCCTATAAGGATTCGTTCTATTGCGAGTGGTTAATTTATTATTGACACATCAGATGCGTCGAGTAATAGAGCTTTCCTTCATAATAGTGCAGCTGAAGCTTGGGAACTATTTGAGGCCCTAACTAAAAATTCAATGCAGCACACTTCTTCCTCTAGGTCTAAGTTTACTCCTAGAATTCATAAGGTTGAAAAATGGTGTGCCCTTTGTCGTCAATGACAACCAATGCTCAAAGTGTGATGAAATGTGGCCAAGTTTAAATTTATAGAATGTCAATACCACTACTAACTACTAATGTAGCAAGAGTGAGTAGGGATCGGCCCAAGAGAAAGGCAAGGTATTCTTGGAATCAATATTGGATTAGTAAGTCGAATGATTAAAAGATGGGTTTGATTTGATTAAACTAATGGTTCAATTAAAATAATGCAATTAAGTGACAATCTAGAAATTAGAGAAAGTAATATGAGAGAAAGGTTTTGGGGCTTAGAGTTCACCATTAAGCTTCACTTCACTAAACACTAGCAATTGTAAATTAATAGGGGAATTCAAGTTGCAAAATATGCGTGTGTGTCACCAATAACAAACTAAACATGGATGGCAAATAAGGATAGATTGTCTAATCAATCTAGTGAGTAGCAAAAACTATCAAATGAAACCATTAACCATTTAATTAAATCACAATTAGTGTACACACAAAAATTTAGAGAAATGTACTTCTTACATTTATAAGTATGGAATATCAAACAATAAGAATGGATTATCTACCTATCTAAGAAATTAAAGTAATTACAATACAACTAAGCTAATGACATGAAAATTAAGCTAATTAAACTAAGGAAGTGGCATAATCCATTAAGAAATAAGTATGAACCATCAAATAATCCACAAGAGTAATCAATTAAGCACCATGCTTTGACCATCACTAGATTTATAACATTAACACATATAGACATGCATTAATTTCATTAAATTAGAGAAAAGCACATGGACATTTATTCTAGCATATATAGACATATGGATAGAATTAAATTATCAATTGAAAGCATTAATCCATACAAATCACAGAAAAATCACAAGATCTATATTTATTTATGGTCAAAACATCAATTACAACTAAAATCCCCAAAAATATACAAAAGCAAGGTTTAGGAAGCAAGTCTAGAGGCTATCTCTAGTCCCAAGAAAAATATTTAGCCACTCATTGTAGTGGCCATGGAACCCTTAAGGGTTAACTTAGAGGTTGGCATCATCATCTTCATCCTTACTTTCTTCCTAAAACCCTAGTTCTAGGGAGAGAAATTATTTCTATAATTGGTAAAATATCTACTTGTATAACCTCTACAAAAGTTGGTTCAATTAATCTATTACAAGCCTTTTTGAGTTAGCAACAAGTTAGAAATATTGTCTCTGATTGGTGTAAATTCGCAGCTATAAAAAGAAGGTAGAGTCCTGCGCGCTCAGGAATTAGATAGCTCACTGCCAGTAGCTATTTCGATTGATTGAAGGATTTTCAATCGATCCAACACTTACTTCGATCGATTGAAGATGACGTGTCATGAAAAATATCTTCTTGGCCTTATCCAGATTGCTGAGCTGGTACTGCCTTGATTTCGATCGATTGTAGCCTTCTTCGATCGATCGGGACTTCCTTTGATCAATCAAAGTTCCCCTGATGCAATTTTCTTGACTTCTTTCTAGATTTGCTCCTTAGCTCCAAAATTGAGCTAAATGGCTCTTCTTAGCCTGTTTGAACTTTATTGACTTGAAATAGACAAAATCAAAAATAAGTAGTAAAACATGAAAGTAAGATAGATGAATGGACTAAAATACCCTAACTTAGGTGCTAAAATGCGTCACATTTGAGCATTTATCACACCCCCAAACTTAGATATTGATAGTCCCTAGTAATAAACTACAAAGAAAAGAAAGAAAGAAAGAAAGAACTATACAACTATAAACTATAAAACAATAAAATGAAAGCGACACTTTCATAGGGAACAGGATTGCATTTAGCGTATGCAACAAACCTTTTGAACCCTAGGTTACCCCTAGTGGATGAGTGAAATCTCCTGAGGGTTTCTAGAAATGATACCCACAAACATTGAGCTCTTCCTCACTAAAAAGGTACCAACATACAAAACAAGCATTGAGAAAAAACTACCTCAAGTATGCAATTTTTCAACCATTTCCAAGCAATCTCCTAAAATCTCTACATCAAGCACGCTAGTATGGTCCTTCACACATCAAGACAATGATCATGCAAATCAAAATAACTCTAGAATCCTTTTTAAGTGAACCATCATCAAATTTGTTGCTATCTAAGCCAACTAAAGAAATGATCACATCCGGCCTCAAACTAGCACACAAATCTAGTACCAATTATCAAGACAAAGAATGGACATTTTATTAAGGCTTTATTCAATTAGGTGCGCTTATTCTTTTCACTCAATTTTTTTATTTTTTTTTACTAACCTAGAGGATCAAAGATGGAAGCATGGTGCAATGTGTTGATCTATTAAGCATTCTAGCGATCCATGAGATCGAGCGTTAGGTCAATAACTCTCAAACTGGACGGCTTTAGGGCATTAGGTGTTTAAACACCCCTAAGGACTCACAAGCTTAAATCAACTAGGCTACAAATCAAAACAACCTCCATCTAATCATTTCCCACTTCTCACCTTTTATCAAGTTATTAACCTAGAGTTTGGGCCCTTCACCTTTTGGCACAAGAAATTCAGTGCTTGATGAGGCTATAATCCCATCTATTTAGTGAAAAAGGTTTGTTATCCACCTTTGTCAAGAATGAAAACTTTCAATGCACTACTAGCTCAATAGGGATATAACCAAATCAAATCATTTTGTAAGAGAAGGTCAAAATCATGATAAGGAAGGTCAGAAAACATCAAACTTCTGCCCTAGCATGGCAAGAATCAAGAATTATATCACAAACAAGGTCAAAAGCACTTAGCACATGCAAATGGATGGAAATGAGTTAAATGGAACAAGTTTATACTCAAACAAGGGCATTTTGGTTAACTTTAGAATTGCTCGACACATTTAGGAAAAATTTAGAATTTTTGAAAACTTCGAAGTCAACACATTTAATTGCATTGTATAAAAACTTCCTGACAAGAATCATTTAATGAATGAACAACAAAAGAAGGAATCAAGCAACTCGACTTCTCATTTTCAAAACAAAGCTCCAAAACCTTCCATTTTAATCATTTGAACCCAACAAATGTGATCACAAAGCATTTTAAACATTCAAAGGTCATTTTACCAAAACAATGCACTTGAATTATGAGCTACAGTCAATTAAAAATCAAAAATTTTCAAAAAGGTCCATTTGAAACACTTTTCTGCATTTAAGACAAGACTTTGCATTTTCAAGTTAAAAACTACAAGAATCAAGTCAAAACATACTTGTAAGCATTCAAGACAATTTAGGATCAAACACATCCATGCATTTCATAATCAAACAAATGAAACAAGTCGGGATCATGCTCACAACATTTCAAATTCAACGCCATTTCATGTTCAAAATTTGTAAGAATTTTTTTCAAGTTCAAGAAAATTTCCATTTCAAATTAACAAAGAACCAATCCATTTAATCACAGTTCCAAATTCCCTTGATAAATTTAAACTTCAAAACAACTTGTCAAGAATTTTTGTTTTTTAATTCAATTCCCAAACTCAATTCAAGTTGAAAAATAAACCACATGCCAATTAAAATTTAAAACCAAGGTTCAATTTTAATTTTTCAAAAATCGGGCATGGTTTCCCCTTTAAAATGGACAACAAATATGCATTTCAATCATTCAAATACAATCAATAAGCATATGGAATTCAAATCAACTTTAAAATTCATTCAACAATTCAAGAAGGGACACCGCCCATAATCACAAATCCAAGTTTAAAAAAGCCCATTCTCCTTCTAACTACGTTGAATCAAACTCCATTCTCTTCCAGGTTTGTTCATCCTCCTCACAGTTAAAATTCAAGTAATCAATAGTCATAATCCAAGGATTATTGTTTTTGTAAATTTTTCATTATTTACTTTTTATGAATTTTTTTTTTTTAATTTTGCAAGTTTTTATATTCCATTTTCTATTTCTGCAACAATTATATACAACTATAAATTCAAATAGAAAATAAAACTAAAATGGAAAAGAAAATGCAATAAAGTAAAACTAAATTCAAAAATAAAAATGAAAAATAAAAAAATAAAAAAAAAATTCCTACATACCCGAACAAAAAGAGAAAAGAAAGGATGAAACGAAGAGATTTGGTGCGAAATGGAGGATTTTCCAGCCTCACCGTGGCTAGAGCTGTAATGACCCGGTCATTTCCTTTATTTTCTTTTTCCTCAGAATTTCATGGATGAATTTTTTTTCGTTGAAATTTCTTATCTGAGTTCAGTTTCTTGTCGCTTAGTGTCGTCTCGAGTGCTTAGAAATGGTTTCTAAGTCTTTTTCCTTTGGATTGACAACTTCCTTTAAGGACCGAGTCATTTCCACTTTTTTCATTTTTCGACACTATTCACTTTTTGTCTTTTTCCCGTTTGTCACTTTGTTGGCACAACCTCGCTTTTCGTGTTTGATTTTGCTTCCATTTTTGCATGCACTCATGATATATGATTTCTTAGAAATGTGTATTTCTATTTTCTTAGAAAAGCATGCTAAGTGTTTTCTTTTCTTGTAAAGGGTATAGATGCATAACTTTTTTTGTAATAGTCTTAACTTGTGGGGTTTTAGTGTAATTATGTAAAATAATTATTTTTCGTCTTAGGGACTATTTTATAATTTAATTTGGAAGATATTTTCAAAAAGGACCTTTTTGTAATTTTTGAAAAGTGTGACAAGTGTCACATTCTCATTGGTCCATTTGTTGACATTTGTGTGGGGGCACTTTGATGCCTTGGATGATGACATGTGGAGGGTGGAGATTGAACCACTTGTTGACCTAGAATAGGTGCACTTGTTGGCTTAGATGGTTGACAAGTGTAGGCTTAGGATTAAGCCTACAATGGATGCTTGGATGAGTGGCAAGTGTATGCTCCAAATTAAGTCTCACAATTATTTTTGGGCTACTTTGGAATTATGTTCTTAAAGAAGGGTTTTTATGCAATTGACCATAGATGTGTGTGTTGACCACGGTATAGGATCACCTAGTAAGTGGAGGATTTCTAACTCCTCCACTCACTTTTTCACATTATATCATTATCTTCCTCACCACAAGCCCTAGCCTCCATGGAAGAAGCTTAAAGCCTTAAGCTTTGACATTGAATTTTGAAAGCCTTCCATTGATTTCTAAGCTTAACCTTGGGAATAATTTTTGTTCCCCTCATCCTCCTCTACATAACCCTTGAAGGGTTTACCATTTTGTGTTGATTTTCCTTGGATTCAAGATGAACAATCCTCTTGCAAGGTATGGGGTGTTATAGGTTATTATCTAAGTGGTTTTACTTGCTTTTGTATGAAATATAAGTTGTATGCATGTCTTATGTTAATTTGAGAAATAAATGATTTATTGCAACTTGCATATAACTCACTTTAGACTTGATATATGGCATGACCATGACTTGATCTTTGTTGTATATTAATTTGGGGTGATTTAAATAAGTTTTCAAATCTAGAGATTTACTAAATTTAAATTGATTTAAATTCTACTAAATTGTACCTTGCTTGTGTTCTATTTTTGACTTGATATATGGCATGGCCATGACTTAGTCCTTGTTATATATTTATTTAGGATCATTTGAACAACTTTTGAAAATTAAAGATTTAATTAATTTAAATTAATTAAAATCTACATGATGTTGTCTTGCTCATTTTGCTTTTTTGATTCGATATATGTATTGAGCTTGCTATGTTGTTTAACATATATTAATTTAAGTTTATTAGGGATTGATTTGAAATCTGAGACTCTTCATGTTAGGTTGAAAATCCCTTGAAATGTAGTGAAATTAATTACCTTATGAGCATATTACTAATTAGATGTAGAATTAGTACTTGTGGCCTCTTGAAATGGTAATTGGACTTAGCATGATATAGAATATCATTGACTTGCATAACTTATTTAAATAGATCTTGTGTAGGTATATGACTCGTTAGAATATTACATTATTTACCTTGAAAGCTTGTTACTAAATTGAAGCTTATTTAGTACTTGTGGCTTAGGATGGTAATGTGGCTCAATTGTTGTTAAATATTCTTGCTTTGTGTATAAATTGCATATTGGAGACTTGACATGTCATATGTTATTTAGACTTGAATTCTAAGACATGGTTTGTGTGGAATCAACCTTACTTGTGCATGGAATGTGGTAACTTGCATTTGATTTTGTATAAGTTTTGAACTTATTGGTTTTGGAAAGCTTGCGAGGACATAAATTATGTGATGGCTAGGGTTTGGCTCTAGTACGGAGACAAGTGTCTTCTAAGTCATAAGTGTGCACTAGGTGGTACTTGTGGGTCGTAATTACCTGAAAATACTTACTTGGTCTAGCGACCACATGTCATAGTCTTTCCACTATTTGTTGTTTTTGCATTTAATTTCAAGTTGTTAATCATGGATTACTTATAGCTTGAGAATTGATGTTTGTTTTGGGCAATTGAATACTATTTAGTATACTTGAACTTATATACTTGTTCCATGAATTTAAATTTCATTTAATATACTTGTGACGTGTATACTTGTCTCATGCGCAATCATTTTCGCTTAGTATACTTGTGGTTGTGTTCTTGATTCATGAGATCTCCATATTAATGTATACTTGTGTAGATATGCTTAGACATTACATGACTTGTCTTAATATGGTTTAGTATACTTGAAGATATATGTTTATATGTCGCATAACATGTTTTAACATTATTTAATATACTTGAGCATGTATACTTGTATGCCATTGTTCGCTTTGAATTGCATGAATAGCTTAGGATGCTCCCTGAGTCTCACTTGATATAGACGTTAGGTGGCATGAGCCCCTTTAACATGTTTCACCTTAAGGTGATATAATTGTAAAATGCTAGGTTAATGCATACTCATTTCCTACGAGTAGCTTTATGTTACTCACCCACGTAGTGGGGACATTTTTCAGGTACAGGAATCAAGGTTCGAGATTCGCATTATGCTTGGATGATTTGTTGACTTGAAGGTTTTAATTCTTGTAAAGGTTGGCTTGAAATGCCACTTGTAACCTTATATGTCAAAAATGTATATATTTGATTCCATTTATGTAACGTGTACATGAGTAAACTCTATGCAATATATTTGACTTGTATGTAATAAGACCAAGGGCCAAAGACACTTATGTGATATGTATGCAAATTTTTAACTTCATTGTTGCTTATGGAAGTTAGGAGATTTCATGCATTGAAGGGTCATATTTTACATACAACATGCCATAAGGCTATAGGACATTGTAGTACATCTACCTTATAATATCACATATACTTACATGTTCACTTTGGCAAACAATACCCTTCTTGATGAAACAAAAACTTAAGGTTGCATTTTTTTTTTGAGTTTTTACTCTAATCTGTTCCAGGGGCATTTCAAATATTTCACAATGTGTTTTTTAAATTTTTGCCTATGCCATCGAGTAGAAAACTCGATTTTGGAGGGGGTTTCTTCTTTATGTTTTTCCAGAAAACGTCATCTTGGCCCTCAAAAACCCATTTTTTTTGAAAAATCCTTGCTGCCAGGTTTTTTGCTGATTTTCAATACAAATGTACTTGGTACTATTCATTGACTTTTTTTTTTGAAAAGTGTGATGACCGATCCAAAACTCCCAGGGGTCTTGTGGGTGTATTTTAAAATTGCATTTTCAATTTAGGCAATTTAAAAACCTCCCAAAGCCCCATTTCCTTTCCTTGGGCAGTAGTTAGGAATGATTTTTACCCTCTTGACCTGATTTTCTTGGGGGTATTTTGGCATTTTGTAATGCATTTTTTTTTATTTCTGTCTACGTGGCTGGGTAGAAAACTTGATTTTAGGGGGGGTTTCTTCTTTGAGTTTTTCCAAAAAAGTCCATTTTGGATGCCCGTTTGTACTCTTAGTTGCAGCAGCAGTAGGTCGGTAGCACTGTAGCTATCATGACCCTCTTTTTGTTTTTGATCTTTCTCCCTCGTCCCGACTCCAAATTGAGTAAAAAAAATTTTGAACTTGACTGTTTTTTTTGTTGTCCATCTAACGGTGTGCTTTGTTGCACCCAGATATTCATGGATAATTACCAATTTACCCTTTTAGCCTTAAGTACTCGTTTTTCTTCATCTTGTCGTTTCTCCTTCATCCGGACTCTGAATTATGCAATTCTTGAGTCCATCTTGATTAGTTTTTCTTTATCTTTCCAGCGGTGTGCTTAGTGGCACCTAAATTCATAGTTTAAAAAATGACTATTTTGTCCTTAGGGGCCATTTTTGTTTGATTTTTCTTGTTTTTCACTTTTGGTACTTTCTTTTGAATTCCGTGATTTCATGGGAAGTCACGAATGTGTTTCGGGAATGATATGCATTCTAGGGACGTCATTTCCATGTAAAATGACTATTTTGCCCCTAGGGGCTTAATTGTTATTTTCTGATCTTTTGCTTCCGCGTTAATTCTCATTGAGTTCCACCACCTCAAGGAAGGTCATCAAAGTATCTTAGAGGTGTGTTGTGCCTTGGTAGACCGTTGTCTTGTTTCTTGGTTCCACATTCTGGATTCGTTATCGGATCTACGTTTGGTTCATCACAGGATGTGTTGGCTTAAAAACCAGGGCCGTCACAGGAGGAGATGACCGGAAGCTTGCCGGAGCTTCGCCGAAAAATGCAGAGAGTTGTCAGAGCTTGGATCGGCCTCTCCTTGGCCTAAATCGGCTGGAGATGGTGAAGAAAAAGGGAATCTGGTAGATATAGAGCGAGGGGAGAAAACGGCTTGGCCCTTGGGCCAAAAGCTTCGCCGGAGATATGGCGGTGGCGGCTTTGCTTGGTTGAGTTCACTGGTGACGAGGAAGGAAGGTGGAGGTTGGGTCTCGGTTCATCGGGGAAGATATATATGAGGGAGCTTAAGAGAGATAGAGAATAAGAGGGTGAGAGGAATCGGGGAAAGAGAAAATTCGTCGGGAAAGAGAGAGAGAATGAAGGGACAGAGAGAGCAAGAGAAGAGGAGAAGAATGAGAAAAAGAAAAGGAAAAAAAAAAATTGAAATTAGGGTTAAGAACCCAACAGCCAAAGCAAGTTCTGAAAGTTCAAAAGACGTAATTTCGATCTATCGAAGAGGTCTTTGATCGATTGAACACTTGATTTGATCGATCCAAAGGGATTTTGATTGACTAAGATAAGCTATGATGATCTAAATGGAAGATGAAAAGACATAAATTCACAGGGTTTGATTGATCAAAGTGAAATTTTGATCAATCGAACTGGGGTTTGATCAATCGAAACTTCACTAGAAGTGCAGAAAATACAAGAAATTGCCTCGAAACTGGATTTTTCAAATCATCTCATATCTATACGATGCATAAAATATCAAAACAAGAAATGAGGGAGGAATAAGGTTTGTAAACCCTACAAAGCACTAGTCTTTAATATCTTTAGCAAGACGTTGGCCTCTTTTGGCCCGGATCAAAAATCTTAGTAGACATCCCTTTCTTGGTAGGGTGAATAGAATTTCGAACCCCACCCAACAAACTATTCCCTAAGGAACTTGTTGGATTTGATTCAAGTGAAATTAACAGCCTTTGGTTAACAAAAATTTTGGGCTTCCATGCCCGTTCAACACTAGATTTGAAAGCACTTTTTTTTCAAATCTTTTTAGAATGCAAACCATTTGATTGTTTAACACCAAGCAAAGACTCATTTTTGTCAAATTCATTTGCAAAACATTTTTTAACAACACATATATCTTCATGTTTGTCCATAGAATTTGGGGTTGGATTAAAAATGTTCAACTTCACTTTCATGTGATCAAATGAAATCTTTATTATCCCCATCCTACAATTGATGTTGGCATTAGCGGTAGCCAAGAAATGATGACCAAGGATAATGGGAATTTGGCTCTTAGGATTTGGGACCGGCTTCATGTTAATGACAATGAAATCGATCGGGAAGAACTTATCAATTTTAATCAAAACATCTTCAATGATACCCCGGGGCTTTTTAATTGATCGATCGACTATTGCAAAACTACCGACGTTGGTTTTAAATCACCTAAGCCCAATTAAACATAAACTGAGTAAGGGAGAAGATTCACACTCGTTCCTAAATTAAGAAGAGCTCGATTGATAAAATGATCACCAATAGTGCATGAAGTAGTCGGTGAACCGGGGTCTTTAAATTTTGGTAGGGTGTTGTCTTACAAAATGGAGCTTATTTGTTCTGTTAAAACAACTTTTCTCGGTGTTTGGCTTTTATTTTTCCTCTTAAGGGTGCAAAGATCTTTGAAAAATTTGGCATAAGCCAGAATTTATTGAATTGCAACCAAGAGAGGAAGATTGATTTTAACTTGCCTAAACACATCAATGATTTCATTTGCCTTGCTTTATTGCTTTTCAAGAAAGGTGGACGCTTTTAAACCATCTGAAAATGGAGCCTTAGGCTTAAAAGCTTTTTCAAAATCATTCTTTGAAACCTTTTCAATAATGGGGTCTTTCACAATCAATGAAGGAGGAATAGGATGGGAGACAAGATGGATGTCAACTTTGGGTTGCGTCGGTTCACTCTCTTCATTGGATTTACCAACTTGGTTGTCAACAACTCTTTCACTTCTTAAAGTGGTCACCATATTCACGTGTTCAAGTGTATGACCTTCTGAAGAGGAATTGGTCTCCACTACAAATTGTTGCTTCGGTGGGGGATTCAAAGGCATTTTCCCTTTTTCCCTTACATTCAATGTGCTAACTATTTACCCGACTTGTGTTTCTAGTTTTGTAATCGATTGGGAATGAGAATGAAGCAATTGAGTATTTGCCTCTAAAGTACTCAAAGCGGATAAAACTTTTTCTTCAAATGTGGGACTTTTTGAATTTCCTTGAGAATATGAAGATTGGTTTGGAAAATGAGAGTTTGAAAATTGGTTTCCATAGGACGCTTGGTAAGATGAACGATAACCTTGGGATCCTTGGCCTTGCATCAGGGGCTGAACATACTTATTTTGGAAACCACTTTGGGGAGGGTTAGAGCCTTCCCCTTGGCTTTTCCAAGAGAAGTTTGGATGGTTCCTCCACCCAAGATTATAGTGAGTGTCATAGGGATTATTCCCTTTGTTAACAAAAACGACATTCACTTGTTCATGGTGTTTACTTTGCACATGTCCATGGGGACAATTGGAAGTAGAATGTAAAATACTAGAACAAGTCATGCAAGATTCATTGGAAGGATAATGATCATGATTAGCATGATTAGGGGAAGAAGACACTTGATGAGCCGAATTTTGGTTGATCAAAAATTGATCAAACCTTTGAGATAGAGACTTAACTTCGGCAACTGTATCATTGGAATTATCAACTTGATACAAGCCTACATTCTTCCTTTTACCTACATTTCTACTATTTTTAGATGATAAAGATCGATGCATTGAGTTTTTACTCATGCTCTCATATAAGCGTCATACATCATCTTCATGCCTATCAAGATAAGAACCACCCATAGAAGCATCAACTATACCTTTAAGATTGTCCGACAAACTTTCAAATAAGTATTGAACTAATTGTCATTTAAAAATGTCATGGTGTGGACACTTCCTAAGCAATTCATTTAATCTTTCCCATGCCTTATGAAACATTTCCCCATCCCCTAATGAGAATTCACGAATTCAAGTCCTCATTGCATTGGTCTTTGTCACTGGATAGTATTTTCTCAAAAACTCTTGTTGCATCTCTGCCCAAGAAGTTATAGAAAAAGGCCTCAAATTGTTAAACCAGTATTTTGCTTTGTCCTTTAGGGTCAAAGGGAAGAGTTTTAACCTCAAAACCTCTTCCGGCATGTCCGTGTATTTCACGGTGAAACACACTTCAAGAAACTCATCCAAATGCTTATGAGGTTCTTCATTAGGTAACCCATGATAATTAGGAAGCATTTAAATTGTTTGTAGTTCAATCTCATAATGGTCTACTCTAAATGGAGGAAGTTGAATGCATGTTAGTGCATTATACTCATTTGGCACATAATGATCTCTTAAAGTAAGGGGAGGATTCACAACCGGTGGCTCCACATAAGCCCCATGATTTGCTTGAACAACGGGACGTGGAGGTGGTGCAAAGAATGGCCTAGGCATTCCCATTGGAACTTGGCCTTCTTGTTGTTATAGAATGAACGGTTTAGACATGCCTAATGGTACTTGAATGTTGTCATGTTGATGATGCACATTAGGGTGAAGAATGTCTTGTTGGTCGATGTGACCAAGGTCTTTAACATGGTCCTCATTTTGGACATCCATTGATGAAATGGAGTCGCTTGAATTACCCCTTCCCCTAGGATTATGAATAACCGATTCAAGATGAAATTCAATAGAACAAGAGTAGGATTCAAAGACCTCCGATTTTGCATGCACAATTAAAACAAGCAACAACAACTCAACAACAAGCAAGTTGCAAACACTTCTCCTTCGCAACAAGTCAATCAACAACAATCCTCCACATACATTGATCCCATACTCCCATGCTTTCAACAAATGCAAACAAAATATACATATAAATAAATAAATTATCTCCATGCGGGCCGACGATCTATCTAAACAAATAAGAATTGCCTCCCTGCGGGCCGACGATTTAACTAAGTAAAGAGAGTTAGGAAAGCTCACAAAGAGTCCTTATGCAACTTTAAATTATTTTTAACTTTTTGCCTTACTTTGCTTTGCAAATTTTTTTATTTTTAGCTTTTTATGCTTTTGCTTTGCTTAGCTTAGCTTGCTTCTTTGTTTTGAAGTTCCTTTGCTTTACTTCCTTGGCTCCAAGTACCTAGTTAATCAAGAATAAACACAATAAGTAATCAAAATAAAATAAAATAAAGACAAGATCAAAAGAATACTAATTCTTAACTAATTCCAAAATACGGCATTGCTCAATTCCCCAGGAACGACGCAAAACTTGGTGTGCCCTTTGTCGTCAATTACAACCAATGCTCAAACTGTGATAAAATGTGGCTAAGTTTAAATTTATAGAATGCCACTACCACTACTAACTACTAATGTAGCAAGAATGAGTAGGGATCGTCCCAAGGGAAAGGCAAGGTATTCTTGGAATCAATGTTGGATTAGTAGGTCGAATGATCAAAAGATGGGTTTAATTTGATTAAACTAATGGTTCAATTAAAACAATACAATTAAGTGACAATCTAGAAATTAAAGAAAGTAATATGAGAGAAGGTCTCAGGGCTTAGAGCTCAGCACTAAGTTTCAATGCACCAAACACTAGCAATTGTAAATTAATGGGGGAATTCAAGTTGTAAAATGTGTATATGTGTGTGTGTCATCAATAGAAAACTAAGTATGGATGGCAAATAAGCATAGATTGTCTAATTAATCTAGCGAGTAGTAAAACTATCAAATCGAACCATTATCCATTCAATTAAACCATAATTAGTGCACACACAAAAATCTAGAGAAATGTACGTCTTACATTCATAAGTATGGAACATTAAACAACAAGAATGGATTGTCCACCTATCTAAGAAATTAAAGCAATTACAATACAACTAAGCTAATGACATAAAAATTAAGCTAATTAAACTAAGGAAGTGGCACAATCCATCAAGAAATAAGTATGAACCATCAAATAAACCATAAGAGTAATCAATTAAGCACCATGCTTTGACCATCACTAGATTTATAACATCAACACACATAGACATGCATCAATTTCATTAAATCTAGAGAAAAGCACATGAACATTCATTCTAGCATACATAGACATATGGATAGAATTAAACGATCAATTGAAAGCATTAATCCATACAAATCATGTAAAAATTATAAGATCTATATTTATTCATGGTCAAAACATCACTTACAACTAAAATCCCAAAAAATATACAAAAACTAGGGTTAGGAAGCAAGCCTAGGGGCTATCTCTAGCCCCAAGAGAAGGATTTAGCCACTCATTGTAGTGGCCATAGAACCCTCAAAGGTTAACTTAGAGGTTGGCATCATCATCTTCATCTTTACTTTCTTCCCAAAACCGTAGTTCTAGAGAGAAAAACTATTTCTATAATTGGTAAAATATCTAATTGTGTAACCTCTACAAAAGTTAGTTCAATTAATCTATTACAAGCCCCTTTGTGTAGGCAACAAATCAGAAATATTGCCTCTGATTGGTGGAAATTCGCAGCTATAAAAAGTAGGTAAAGTTTGGGCGTGTTCGGGAATTAGATAGCTCACTGCCAACAGCCATTTCGATCGATCCAACACTTACTTTGATCAATCAAAGATGACGTGTCATGAAAATATCTTCTTGGCCTTATCCGGATTACTGAGCTGGCACCGCCTTGATTTTGATCGATTGTAGCCTTCTTCGATCGATCGAGGCTTCATTCGATCAATCGAAGTTCCCCTGATGCAATTTTCTTGACTTATTTCTAGATTTGTTCCTTAGCTCCAAAATTGAGCTAAATGGCTCTTCTTAGCCTGTTTAAACTTTATTGACCTGAAATAGGTAAAAACATAAATAAATACTAAAATATGAAAGTAAGATAAATGAATAGACTAAAATACCCAAACTTAGGTGCTAAAATGCGTCACATTTGAGCCTTTATCAAAAAACTTTTTGAAGTTGAAAAATCTAGTGAATTTGGCACTCAAATAGAAGCATTGAACTGAAGGTTTGACCAAGTCTTATCATCTAGCTATGTTCCTATTGCGACTCAGCATGCTTCTTTGCCAAAGGAAGTTTGTTCGATCTGTGTTAATCCATCACATCTTTCTGATACTTACCCTATGATGGGATAATCATTTGACATCCCTCAGGAGCAAGTAAATGCCACATCCATATTCTTTTACTTATAATCATGGTTAGAGAGATCATCTGTAATGACCCGGTCATTTTCTTCCTTTTCCCTTTTTCCTCAAATTTTTCGGATAAATTTTTTCCGTTGTTTTTTCTTTTCTGTGGATGGTTTTTCGTCGCTTAGTATCATCTCGAGTGCTCAAAATTGGTTTCTGAGACTCTTTCATATGAATTGACAACTTCCTTTGAGGACTAAGTCATTTTTCGCATTTTTCGTTTTTGGACACTATGCGTTATTTCGTCTTTTCCCTATTATGTCATTTTCCCTATTTCGTCTTATCTCCGTTTGTCTGTTTTTGGCACAACCTCACTTCTTGTGCTTGGAGTTGGTTTCTGACTTCACGTATCTTCATTCCCAATGATTTCTATGAGATACGTATCTTTACTTTCGTGAGAAAGTACTCTGGTTGCTCCCGGTGTCCATAGGGGCATAAATGCAAAGTTCTTTGGAAACTTTTTCTTTTCTTGGGGTGTTTTTCATAAATATCTTTTGAAGATATTTTATTTCAGGGATATCTAAGAAAATATCTTTTGGACGATATTTTCATTCTAGGGCAGTTTCGCAGTTTTCACTTTTTGGAGCGGTCATTGTGCAATTAATGAAAGTTATTGCTCAATGCCTTGTTTTGAGCTTGGATCCTCATATGGGATTCATTTTCACATTTCATCGAGTCATGGACTCTTAGAATTTCCTCCTGGACGATGTTTTCCAGTTTTCAGGGTTTCTGGCCTCGGTTTGTGCCAAACTTGTTTTGGGCATAACTCTCTGCTCGGGACTCAGTTTTTGACGCCGTTTCTTCTATTGTTCATATTTTCTCATTTGAAATCTTTTTTGTTCACAGAGTTTTGCCGTTTGAGCGCGTCTGCTCAGATTTCACTTTTCCGGACTCGGCCGGGCCCGTTCTGGGCACTTTTTGAGTTTTTCTATAAATAGGAAGTCTTAAAAAGAAAAATCAGATTTTTTTCTCTCTCTCCTCTCTCATGGCCCGTCCAAGCTCCATCCATGGCTTCCATCTTCTCTCTCCTCTTTTGGACTTCTTCCCTTCATTAAAAAGTGGTGATGCCTTTGTGTTTATTGTTCCCCTCGGCGAGGCCTTCGATTCCAACCGATTGGAATCTCGTTTTGGCCATTTCTTAAGTTCGGGTTTGAAGTCAAGTTGTGTTTTTTATGGGGCTTCCTTGGGATTCATGTTCGTGGTGTTGTCTCCGACAAAACCTAGGAGTTTCGTCGGATTCGGAGCTGATTTATTTTGGTGGGGATTTGAGATTTCATCTCAAATGGAGGTAGGGAATGTTTTAGGGTTTTGTGTGTGTTGTATTGAGTGTTTAGCATGATTGTACAACTTATATATGTGCCTTGTATCAAATCTAGAAAGTTAGTAATTTTTAATTCTTTGTATAAGATTTAAAATTCATGATGATATATAACTTTGATTTGAATTGTAGCATGGTAGAAAATCTTGTTTTAATATGTTGGTTAACATATATTAAATTTAGATTAATTAAATAAGAATTTCACTTTTTAATTAATATTTATCTTTTACGAAAGATTAAAGTTCATGGCCATACCTTGCATGAAATTGAGTTGTATTATACTTTTAAATTAAGTTTTTGCATGTTTGTTAACATACTTTAATTTGAAAGCATTTGGTTAAGTTTGGAAATCTAGAGACTTTAATTAAGGGAATTAATTAAAATCTATTTTTGTAGTTTCATAGGCCTAATTAAGCTTTTGTGTGAATATATGTAATGACCATGATATGTCTTTTATCATATATTAAATTGAGGCCATTTGGAAATGATTTGAAATCTAGAGAGTTTAATTATTTTGATGTAATTAGATTCTATCTTGTTTATCCATGGATTTAATCATGTTTTAGAAGGTGCTTCTATTTTAAGATCATGGATTTAGACTTTTGAAGTATTCACTTGATTGTGTTATATGATTTGAAGGGCATTGTTGTTATATTAATATTCATGAGAATGTATTTTCCTTAATGAATATGTTGTTACCTTATGTAAGAAATTGCACTCTTCGTATTGGACATTTTTCATGCCATAGTAGTTGTGGACTTTGTGCATGTATTGTATATATTTCCAAATTTGGTTGTGCTTGGTAGATAGTTGATATCTTGTATATACATGTTGATATATACGTTGTTGCACAACTTGTTGATTTTGGAAACTTGGGGTTGTCGTTATTTGGCTACAGCTAAGACTTAGTTCTAGTACGGGGGATTGTCCCTCTATATAGTCTAATGCGCACATAGGGAGGTTACCCATGGGCTAGTAACCCTAAAGTAACTATGGTGTCGGTCTGATCCGGCGTGACGTCCAAGTATCCACTTTGGTTGATTTCACATTTCGTTTCAAGTTGATAACTATATGATGTTATAACTTACTGTTTCTTATTTGATTCTCCATATTTTGTTGCAAGAAGTTAACCTTGTGAAATCATGTTTTATGCATTGTATCGGAAGTTCCAATGTTGGTTAAATTGTATTGATATCATGATTTTTGTTTTGGTGTTCAAATGTGGCTTAGGAATGATTCTATAAATTCATTTGGAACATAGATGTTAGGTGGCATGACCCATTTTGGTAGTTTTTGTGTTTTAAATTTCAAGTCGATAACCTTGAAAATCTATATGTTGTTACTTTGTGTAAGCATTCTCCCATGTTGTTGCTTTGTGTAAGCATTGACCGGGTCTTTTACAAGGGTCGCGATACCAAGTCAAGCTTGAAGAGTTGTGTGTGTTTAGGAGGTGGCCAAGTTTTACATTTATAAAAAGTCACTACTACCTTTCTCTATATAAAATATAGATAGGGCGAGTAGGGATCGTCCCAAGGGATTTGATGGTGTATCGAATTGTGAACTATGGTAATTAGGGTTAGTAGGTCGAGTGATCACACAATTGATTGGTTGGTTGATTATACTAAATGAGCTAAACTATAATAAAGCAATGCAATAAGATAAAAAGTAAGTAAGAAGGAAAGGTCTTGGGGTGTAGAGATCACCACCAAACAATACTATTCCAAACCATAATCAAGTGACTAATGAGGGAAATGAATGTGTTGCAACAATGTTGTGTGTGTAAAAGACATTCAATTGGTAAGGGTGACTCAACAAGTGCAAATTGTCTCAATTAACATGTGTGAGGCCACAATACATCTATTGGTAGAGGAATATATTGTCTAAACATCATGTGAAGATAACAAAATAACAATTCAAGTCATTGAACCTTTCATTAAGCTCATAGTCTAAGCAATCCATAAGGATGACTTAGTTAAACATGCATTATCTAATCATCATGTGAGAGGTACAAAATATCTATTGGGAGAGGAATAAATTGTCTAAACACATGTGAAAGATGCAACATATCATAACTAATCATTAACCCTTCATTAAGCTCAAAATTCCTTTACATCACAAAATTAGAGCATATGCTTCTTGCATTCAAAAGCATGGAACATCAAAGAACAAGCATGAATTGTTTCCCCAACTAACACTACACTACTTAAAAGAGAAACACAATCCATCAAGGAATAAGTATGAACCATCTAGAGACATAACAAGAGCATTACATTAAGAACTTCATATTTTGGCAATCTCAAGATTAAAGGCATTAATACACATAGACATGCATCAATAACA
Organism: Cornus florida; assembly: GCF_030987335.1. Classification (NCBI taxonomy): domain Eukaryota; kingdom Viridiplantae; phylum Streptophyta; class Magnoliopsida; order Cornales; family Cornaceae; genus Cornus; species Cornus florida. Next base: position 29,284,937 of record NW_026775580.1, on the reverse strand, counting down.
TTAAATCTAGAGGTGAGCATCTACTCTAGCATACATAGACATATAGATAGAGAAAATGATCAATTAGAAGCATCAATCCATAGAACTCAATGAATAATCAAGATCTTCATAAGTTCAAGAATCAAAATATGCATTACAACACACATCCCTCAAAATTACATAAGATTGGGTAAAGAAAGAATGCTTGGGGCTAACTCTAGCCCCAAGAAGATGTCTAGCCACTCATGGTAGTGATGATCCAACCCTCAAGGGCTAACTCCATGGCTGCTCCTTGTAGATGAAGATCTCCTCCAATGGTTGCTCTAGCTTCCTCCCTTCTTCCTCTCCAAGAATAGCCTCCAAGATGATTTTCAATGTGTGACAAGAGACTCTAGGCTCCTCATTAAAAAGTGTATCATATTCCTTATATAGGTAGGTCAAATACACCCTATGATGAGCTGTAGTCGTGCAAGGCATATTCTCCAATGATTGGGTGAAGGACGGAATAAATGAGCTGGACTTTAACTTTTTCTCGCTGGAGGAAGTTCGATCGATCGAACCTTAACTTGGATCGATCGAAGATGGGTTCGATCGATCGAACTGCATCTTGGATCGATCGAAGTGATCTGACTCCTCCGGATAAGAACAAGGCTGAGATATTTCGAAGATATTTATGGGGAAAAGGACAAAAGTGGTTGGTAGGCGTACAGCTGTGGATAAGATCAATCATTTGAATAGGACAAAATAGGGTTCGATCGATCGAAGGTGATGTTGGATCGATCGAACTTGGAATTTCAGCAAAGGCCAAGGTTGGATCTATCGAGAAGTACTGTGATCGATCATAGATGTTCGATCGATCGAACTTTTCAGCTGCACAACTTTGATTCCTTTTTGCTCCTTGCTTTCTCCACTTTGCTCCCTCCTTTGGTTTATCTCAGGATTGCTTCAATTAAGCTTTTATTTGGCTGAGTTAGCTCAATTTTGGGATTAGTGCCTGAAAATATAAATAACACGTAATAAGTCTAAAACGGCAAAGTAAGATAGATAAAGGTACTAGAATGCTTAAGCTTAACGGGTTTAAATGCGCACTTTTCAGTGCTCATCACACCCCCAAACTTAAATATTGCTAGTCCCTAGCAATGAACTAAGAAGTAAAGGAATGAAATGAACAACTAAACAAGTATAAACTGGAAAGCAAGTAAAATGATAGCCCCACTTTCGTAGGGAACACGATTGCATTTAGCATATGCAACAAGCCTTTTAAACCCCTAGGTTACCCCTAGTGGACGAGTAAAGTCTCGTGAGGGTTTCCAGAAATGGTACCCACAAACATTAAGCTCATTCTTTCAAAAGAGGCACCAATATTGCAAACAAGCATTGGGAGAAAACTACCTCAAGTATGCAATTTTTCAACCGTTTGTAAGCAATCTCCCAAAATTTTAATATCAAGCAAGCAAGCATGGTCCTCCACACATCAAGAAAATGATCATGAAAATCAAAACAAGTCTAGAATCCATGTGAGAGGTCCGGCATCAAGTGTGTTGCTATCTTAGCTAACTAGAGAAGTAATCACATCCTTACCCTCAAACTAGCACACAAATCTATTACCGATCATCAAGATAAGAGAGTGGACCTTTTATTAAAGCTTTATTGTTCTAGGTGCGCTTATTCTTTTCACTCTATTTCTTTTTTTCTTTTTTTTTTTATTGAGGATCAAAGATGGAAGTATTATGCAATGTGTTGATCTCTTAAGCTTTCTAGAAGATTTATGTAGCGAGCTTTAGGTCAATGACTCCCAAACCAGATGGCTTTAGGGCATTAGGTGTTAAGACACCCCTACCGACTTACAAACTCAAATCAACTAGGCTACAAATCAAGACGACAACCATCTAATCATTTCCCATTTCTCACCTTTTGGGAGAAGTCCTCACTTCTATTGCTTTTTGAAACTTCTTCTTCTTCTTTTTTTTCTTTTCTTTTCTTTCTTTTTTTTTTTTTTTTCAATTCAATTATTAACCTAGAGTTTGGGCCCTCTACCTTTCGGCGCGAGAAGTTCACTGCTTAATGAGGCAAGAATCCTGGCTACTCAATGAAAAGGGGTTGTTATCCACCTTTATCAAGAATGAAAGCTTTCAATGCACTACTAGCCCAATTGGGATATAACCAATTCAATAATCAACAAAGCATGTACCCCACAAATGAATGCTAGTGTGCACCGGTGCTAGTGTAGAATCCTAGAATGAATCTCAAAACAATCACAAATTCAAGATGATGTGGACCACAAATGCAAGCAAGATATCAATCTTTTGAAAAATTTACTCCTAAATGGCATCCTCAAGGCATACAAGGAGTATTGGACTCTCAAGTCAAGCAATTTTTAAATTTTAAGCAATATAGTCCTCAAAAGATCAAAATCATAGCTAGAAATAGACCAAGTATAGAAATATCCCTCAAATACATAAGACATGCTCAAAATTTGAATTTTAAAGTAACACTGAAACATACACCAATACCCCCAAACTTAAAGTGCACATTGTCCTCAATGTGTGAAGAGAACAAAGGAAAGAGTATACCAGTGCTTTAGACATGAATGATCGAGATAGAAGTATCCAAAGTGGGTGGCATGGCCCCCCCAAACTTGGGATAAACTGTGGTCCTGAAAAGTTTGCACTCGGATAAACTCATTAGATAACAAGATAGGATAATCAGTGCACAGTGGACATGCAAGTGTAAGATGGGATAAATAGAGAATAGAGAGAGAGGTGTAAGAGTGGTCCTGAAAAATTAGGCAGCACTCTCTCACTGAAGTCACTGTGGTGTACCTGATGGAGTCAAACATACAAATATGAGATACTAAGAGACATCCATAATCAAGAAGCAATATATAGAGAATATAAAGTGCAGGTACATCAATAAAATAATAAAGCCGACAGACCGGCCGCAAAATATAATACAGTAACAGTGACAGTATAATACAGATCCAGAATAAAAGAAATGAAAGCATAGAACAACTGGAAGTGGAGTCTCAGGAGGCCCGATCGTGAAGATCTGCAGTGGCTGGAGGTGCCGGCTGTGAGTTCGATCGATCGAAGATGGAGTTCGATCGATCGAACTTAGGTCTCCACTCTTAATGCAAAATTATTGTTATTATTTTTTTTTTTTTTTTTTTTAGATGAGATGCGAATTTCGATCGATCGAAGAAATATTTCGATCAATTGAAGAGGATAAAGAATGTACAAGTTTAAGGGTTCAAGAGTTGATATGTGCTGGAACCTTGGATCGATCGAACTTGGAATTCGATCGATCGAACATGAAAAATTTTGAAAAGTCCCGAGAGCATGCATTTTGGAGTGTGAATGCAGGTCCAAAATTTTTCTAAGTGTTGGGACTCATGATCGATCGAACCACATGTTGGATCGATCGAAAGGTAGTTCGATCGATCGAAATGGTTTACGATCGATCAAACTTTTGAGAATTTGGAGATCCCGAGAGCATGCATTTTGGAATTTGGATGCAGGTCCAAAATTTTTCTAAGTGTTGGGTGCAAAATGAGAGCTGGATCGATCGAGTCCATAGTTGGATCGATCGAACCAAAGTTCGATCGATCGAACCAAGACTTGGATCTATCGAAATTATGCCTAAATGCTCAAAATGATTTGAATGCTCATGCAATCCCTTACTCAGTTCCTTCTAATTTATATGAACCACAAAAACAGTATCTAGACTTCGCAAGAATCAAAATGCAAGAAAGAAATGAGGAGGAATAGGGTTTTGACATCCTACGAATTTCGGTGCTAGTCTTTAACGTCTCTAGCAAGACCTAGGGTTCTTTTAACCTGGATCAAAGATCTTGCAATGCATCCCCTCCTTTTTGGGATGAGAGATGTTTTGAGTTCCACCCAACAAATGGTTCTTGGAAAAACTTGTTGGATTTAACTCAAAAGATGTTTTTAAATTCTTATCAAAATCTTCATCAATATGTTCATACACCGGGTTAATAAGATTTGCAGCCTCTAAATGTCTTTGAAAGACTTGGCCCTCTATGTATGGTTTCAATCTTTGCCCATTCACCTTGAAGATGTTCCCCTTCTTCAAGTCTTGTATCTTTACCGCTCCATGCGGTGCAACCGAGACAATTTCATAGGGACCTTCCCACTTGGTTCTCAATTTGCCGGGAAAGAGTTTTAACCTAGAGTTGAAAAGCCAAGCTTTTTGACCAGGTTCTAAGGACTTCTTCACAATATGCTTATCATGGAAGGCTTTGGTTCTTTCTTTGTAGAGCTTGGCATTATCATAAGCATTGTGCCTTAGCTCTTCCAATTCACTCAATTGAAGTAGCCTATTCTCTCCGGCTTTGGCTAGGTCAAAATTGAGCTTTTTAACTGCCCAAAAGGCTTTGTGTTCTAGCTCAACTGGAAGATGGCAAGGCTTCCCATAAACAATTCTATAAGGGGACATGCCAATGGGAGTCTTATATGCCATACGATAAGCTCACAAAGCATCATTTAGCTTTCTTGACCAATCTTTCCGGGTGGGGTTAACCATTTTCTCAAGGATATGCTTAATTTCCCGGTTAGACACTTTAACTTATCCACTTGTTTGAGGATGGTAGGGAGTGGCTACTTTGTGAGTGACGGAGTACTTAAGAAATAATTGCCTCAAGAAATGATTGCAAAAATGCTTTCCTCTATCACTTATCATAGCCCTTGGCATACCAAAACGAGCAAAGATATTGGATTTAATGAATTGAATGACCACAGAGTGATCATTTGTTTTGGTAGCACAAGCCTCAACCCACTTAGAAACATAATCAACGGCAAGAAGAATGTATTGATAACCATATGACATAGGAAATGGACCCATGAAATCAATGCCCCAAATATCAAAAATTTCAACAACCAATATATTGGTTAATGGCATCATATCTCTTTTAGACATTGTTCCCATCTTTTGACACCTCTCACACGACTTGCAAAAGTTGTAGGCATCTCTATGAATAGTGGGCCAAAAGAGCCTACTTTGAAGAACCTTTAGGGCGGTCTCCTTTGCACTAAAATGCCTACCACATGCAAGTGTGTGGCAAAACACTAGAACACTTGGGATTTCACTCTCTGGAATGCATCTTCTCACAATTTGATCGGGACAATAACGGTATAAAACAGGGTCTTCCCAATAGTAATTCCGGATGTTGGCAAAGAAACGATTTTTGTCGTTCTTTGACCAAGAGGTTGGAAGCTTGCCTATTGCCAAATAATTCACAATATCAGCGAACCAAGGCATTATTCCATTTGAGACTTGAAAAAGTTGTTCATCCGGGAAGGAATCATGAATTGGAGGACTAGGGAAAGGCTCTATTTGTAATCTGGAAAGATGATCAGCAACCATATTTTCGGTGCCCTTTTTGTCCTTGATTTCAAAATCGAATTCCTGGAGGAGTAAAATCCATCTAATCAATCTAGGTTTTGTTTCCCTTTTTGTTAAAAGATGTCTCAATGCAGCATGATCAGAGTAAACAACAACCTTAGATCCTAGCAAATAAGAGCGAAACCTATCAAGAGCATATACTATAGCAAGTAATTCCTTCTCGGTAGTGGAGTAATTCAATTGAGCTCCTGAGAAGGTTTTGTTTGCATAGTATATGGCACAAGGGAGCTTACCTACTCGTTAGCCCAAAACTGCCCCCATGGCATAGTCAGAAGCATCACACATAATTTCAAAGGGCAAAGACCAATTAGGAGGTTGCATGATAGGAGCAGATGACAATGAAGTGCGCAATTTATGAAAGGCGTCTAGGCATGCTTGATCAAAGACGAAAGAAGTATCCTTGGCAAGAAGATTGCACAAAGGTCTAGCGATTTTGCTAAAGTCCTTGATGAAGTGGCGATAGAAGCCGGCATGACCTAGAAAAGAGCGAACTTCCCTCACCGTTGAAGGTGGGAGTAGTTCAGAGATGAGTTCAACTTTCGCCTTATCTACCTCAATTCCTCTTCTAGATATGACGTGACCTAAAACAATTCCCTCTTGAACCATGAAATGGCTCTTTTCCCAACTAAGAACAAGGTTTGTTTCACGGCATCTTTTAAGCACTAAGTCCAAATTTTTGAGGCAAGCATCAAAGGAAGACCCAAAAACAGAAAAATCATCCATGAAGACCTCAAGATACTCTTCCACCATATCCGAAAAGATAGACATCATACACCTTTGGAATGTAGCAGGAGCATTGCACAAACCAAAAGGCATCCGTCTATAAGCAAATGTGCCAAATGGACATGTAAAGGTGGTTTTCTCTTGGTCTAATGGGTCAAGGGCCACTTGGTTGTAACCAGAATATCCATCTAGAAAGCAATAGTATTGTTGCCCCGCCAATCTCTCTAAAATTTGATCAATGAAGGGTAAAGGGAAATGATCATTTCTAGTGGCGGCATTTAATTTTCGGTAATCAATGCACACACGCCATGAGTTGGCGGTGCGCTTAGAGATTTCCTCACCTTTAGCATTTTCAACCACGGTAATTCTCGACTTTTTGGGAACTACTTGTGTAGGACTCACCCATTTGCTATCGGAGATTGGGTAGATGATTCCGGCATCCAAAAGTTTCACTACTTCTTTCTTAACTACCTCTTTCATGTTAGGATTCAATCTCCTTTGGGCATCCCTAAAGGGTTTTGTATCCTCTTCCATGAGTATACGATGCATACAAATGGAAGGATCAATTCCCTTAAGGTCCGCCACACTCCACCCTACAGCTTCTTTGTTTTCTTTAAATACATTAAGTAGAGCATTTTCTTGGTCCTTATCTAGGCTTGAAGAGATGATAACCGGAAGAGTGTCGCGAGGACCTAGAAATGCATACTTAAGATTAGAAGGCAAAGTTTTTAGTTCAAGAGTTGTTGGAAATACCAAAGATGGAACTGGAGGAGTACTAGAAAGTGAAGGAAGAGGCTCAATTGGAGTTTTCCATGGTGGACAATTCAAACTTGCTACGGATTCCATTATATTGCTTACTTCATTGATTGAATTTTCATTATCAAACCCACAACTCTCATACATTTCAAGAAGACATGAGGCAAGAGGATCATCGGATAAAAGAGATGAGAGATCATCCTCAAGCGGTTGTTTCATGATCATTGTGGGAATTGATTCCTCAACAACCTCATCTAACACATCAATAACATAACACTCATCTTCATCTATGTGATGTCGACTTGCATTGAAAACATTGAGTTTGACCATCATGTTGCCAAAAGAAAGATCCATGATTCCGGACTTACAATTGATAGTGGCATTGGCGGTGGCAAGGAATGGTCTTCCCAAGATGATTGGGATTTAAGTAGTGGAATTAGCAACCGGTTCAGTGTCTAACACTACAAAATCAACCGGAAAGTAGAATTTATCTACTTTGACAAGGATGTCCTCAACCATACCCCTAGGTGTTTTGACGGATCTATCGGCCATTTGAAGCACCACCGAGGTTGGTTTTAACTCATTTAAGCCCAATTGGACATACACAGAATAAGGAATCAGGTTAACACTTGAACCTACGTCAAGAAGAGCTCTCCGGATCTCGTGATTTCCAATTACACATGAAATGGTTGGAGCACCGGGGTCTTTGCATTTGAGTGGAGTATTTTGTTGAAGAATGGAGCTCACTTGCTCCGTGATGAACACTTTCTTAGGACCTTGTCCTTTGTTCCTCCTCTTTTGTGTGCAAAGATCTTTCAAGAATTTGGCATAAGGCGGAATTTGCTTAATTGCATCTAAGAGGGGAAGATTTATGTTCACTTGCTTGAAAACATCCATCATGTCAAGTATTTTCCCATCTTGCCTCTCTTGAGGTGAGGTTTCTCTCAAAGCATAAGGGAAAGGAGCTTTTGGCTCATGACATTTTGGCACTTGAGAAGATGATGAAGATTGAGTATTCCGATTTGGAACATTCTCATCCAAAGAGATAGGTATGGAATTGGAATTTTGATGAGTGACAACATTTGGTTGCACCGATTCACTATCCTCCTTTGGCAACTCAACCTTATTGTCAACTTGCTTACCACTTCTCAAAGTAGTGATTGCTTGTGTTTGAACTTGTGAGGCATTCTCCGACGTAGAGTTTGCCTCCACACAAAATTGAGCTTTTGGGTTCCTCTCGGGTTGACTAGGTAACTTACCCACTTCCCTTGCATTCAATGTATTAGCTATGATCCCGATTTGGGACTCTAGCTTTAATATAGATTGAGAGTGTGAATGCAACAAATTTGTGTTCTTCTCTAGGCTATCCAAAGCCATTAAAACCTTATCTTCAAATGTAGAATCATTATGAAGTGCATGAGGAGAATGATGCTCCGTTTGGAATTCATACAATTGAGGATGTGAAGAATTATTCATTCTTTGATGATATGAAGGAGTGAACCCTTGAAAACTTTCATTTCTCTTGTGAGGTGGAATGTACTTGTTTTGAAAATTCTGAGCTTGAAAAGAATTTGGATGTTCATTCCACCTTGGAACATAAACATTGGAATAGGGATGAGCAAATGTAGCATTGACTTGTTCATAGTGTTCATTATAAGCATGTCCGTGGGGACAATCAAAAGTAGTGTGCAAAACACTGGAACATGTCATACAAGGCTCATTCATTTGAGAGGTATGATGATGAGGATAGGAATTGTTAGCCGGTTTTTGATTTAACAAGAATTGGTCAAACTTTTGAGAAAGAGTTTTAATCTCGGCTACAATTCCCATTGAACTCTCTATTTGACAAACTTGAGAATTTTTCTTCTTCTCTTTTCGTTCATGGTCAATTTGAGAAGTATAAAATTTTTGTAAAGAGTTTTCGCTCATCTTCTCAAAGAGTTGCCAAATGTCATCCTCATGTTTCCCAAAATATGATCCTCCACATGATGTATCAACAATATCTTTATGAATGTCGGATAGGCTCTCATAGAAGGATTGAACCACTTGCCATTTTGGAATGCCATGATGTGGGCATTTCCCTAGCAAGTCATTCAATCTTTCCCAAGCCTCATGTAATAACTCCCCTTCTTTTTGAGAAAAAGTTCTAATTGAAGTACGCATAGCATTGGTCAAGCTCATGGGATAAAACTTTTTTAAAAATTCATTTTGCATTTGCATCCAAGAAGTTATAGAATTTGCTTCTAAAGTATTGAACCAATGCTTTGCCTTGCTTTTGAGGGTGAAAGGGAAAAGGAGTAGTCTAATCACTTCCTCCGGGACATTCATGTATCTAATGGTGGAACATATTTCAAAGAATTCATTTAGATGTTTATAAGGCTCCTCATCATTTAGACCATAGAAAAGTGGACACAATTGAATAGTTTCGGGCTTGATTTCATATTGATTTGTCTCGAAATTAGGCAACATGATACAAGAAGGTGCATGGTATGCATGGAGATCATAATAGTCACGAAGTACCATTGGAGGCATTGGAGCTTGAGCTCCGAGACCGTATTGATCGGGAGGGAGGTTTTGCATGAAATGCGGGTCTAGGTGGCCAAGATTACCCTCTAGGTTTTCCATGTGAATGCCTAGAGTGAATGATCAAGTAAAGACTACAAATCACAACAAAGCAATCAAACAAACACTTCTCCTCCACAACAAGTCAAATATCATCAACTTCCTCCATATACAATAATTCCCATACTCCCATGCTTTCAATGATATGCAATGCCACCACGTGGGCCCCCGATTTAACTAAGGAGATTGGGTAAGAAGGTCTCACAATAGTCCTTTAGCACTTCAACTCCAAATTTAAAAGCTTAGCTTAGCAACTCTTCATTTTAAGCATTTTTCCTTTGCTTTGCTTTGCTCCTTAGCTTGGAATTACTTTGCTAGCTCCTTGCTCAATGCACCTTGTTAATGAAGAACAAACTTAATAAGTAATCAAAAATAGAAAATAAAAAGAAAGTAAAGACACGATCAAAAGAGTACTAATCCTAATTGAATTTCACAATTCGACGTTGCCAATTTAAAATCCCCGGCAACGGCGCCAAAAACTGACCGGGTCCTTTACAAGGGTCGCGATACCAAGTCAAGCTTGAAGAGTTGTGTGTGTTTAGGAGGTGGCCAAGTTTTACATTTATAAAAAGCCACTACTACCTTTCTCTATATAAAATATAGATAGGGCGAGTAGGGATCGTCCCAAAGGATTTGATGGTGTATCGAATTGTGAACTATGGTAATTAGGGTTAGTAGGTCGAGTGATCACACAATTGGTTGGTTGGTTGATTATACTAAATAAGCTAAACTATAATAAAGCAATGCAATAAGATAAAAAGTAAGTAAGAAGGAAAGGTCTTGGGGTGTAGAGATCACCACCAAACAATACTATTCCAAACCATAATCAAGTGACTAATGAGGGAAATGAATGTGTTGCAACAATGTTGTGTATGTAAAAGACATTCAATTGGTAAGGGTGACTCAACAAGTGCAAATTGTCTCAATCAACATGTGTGAGGCCACAATACATCTATTGGTAGAGGAATATATTGTCTAAATATCATGTGAAGATAACAAAATAACAATTCAAGTCATTGAACCTTTCATTAAGCTCATAGTCCAAGCAATCCATAAGGATGACTTAGTTAAACATGCATTATCTAATCATCATGTGAGAGGTACAAAATATCTATTGGGAGAGGAATAAATTGTCTAAACACATGTGAAAGATGCAACATATCATAACTAATCATTAACCCTTCATTAAGCTCAAAATTCCTTTACATCACAAAATTAGAGCATATGCTTCTTGCATTCAAAAGCATGGAACATCAAAGAACAAGCATGAATTGTTTCCCCAACTAACACTACACTACTTAAAAGAGAAACACAATCCATCAAGGAATAAGTATGAACCATCTAGAGACATAACAAGAGCATTACATTAAGAACTTCATATTTTGGCAATCTCAAGATTAAAGGCATTAATACACATAGACATGCATCAATAACATTAAATCTAGAGGTGAGCATCTACTCTAGCATACATAGACATATAGATAGAGAAAATGATCAATTAGAAGCATCAATCCATAGAACTCAATGAATAATCAAGATCTTCATAAGTTCAAGAATCAAAATATGCATTACAACACACATCCCTCAAAATTACACAAGATTGGGTAAAGAAAGCATGCTTGGGGCTAACTCTAGCCCCAAGAAGATGTCTAGCCACTCATGGTAGTGATGATCCAACCCTCAAGGGCTAACTCTATGGCTGCTCCTTGTAGATGAAGATCTCCTCCAATGGTTGCTCTAGCTTCCTCCCTTCTTCCTCTCCAAGAATAGCCTCCAAGATGATTTTCAATGTGTGACAAGAGACTCTAGGCTCCTCACCAAAAAGTGTATCATATTCCTTATATAGGTAGGTCAAATACACCCTATGATGAGCTGTAGTCGTGCAAGGCATATTTTCCAATGATTGGGTGAAGGATGGAATAAATGAGCTGGACTTTAACTTTTTCTCGCTGGAGGAAGTTCGATCGATCGAACCTTAACTTGGATCGATCGAAGATGGGTTCGATCGATCGAACTGCATCTTGGATCGATCGAAGTGATCTGACTCCTCCGGATAAGAACAAGGCTGAGATATTTCGAAGATATTTATGGGGAAAAGGACAAAAGTGGTTGGTAGGCGTACAGCTGTGGATAAGATCAATCATTTGAATAGGACAAAATAGGGTTCGATCGATCGAAGGTGATGTTGGATCGATCGAACTTGGAATTTCAGCAAAGGCCAAGGTTGGATCTATCGAGAAGTACTGTGATCGATCATAGATGTTCGATCGATCGAACTCTAAGTTGGATCGATCGAACTTTTCAGCTGCACAACTTTGATTCCTTTTTGCTCCTTGCTTTCTCCACTTTGCTCACTCCTTTGGTTTATCTCAGGATTGCTTCAATTAAGCTCTTATTTGGCTGAGTTAGCTCAATTTTGGGATTAGTGCCTGAAAATATAAATAACACGTAATAAGTCTAAAACGGCAAAGTAAGATAGATAAAGGTACTAGAATGTTTAAGCTTAACGGGTTTAAATGCGCACTTTTTAGTGCTCATCAAGCATGACCCTATGTTGCTATAATTGCATGAATGAGGTGATTGATGCTAGAAATGATCTTAGGTAGCTAGGATGCTCCTTGAGTCTCACCTTTGACATAGACATTAGGTGGAATGAACCACAATAATTAAATCATGCAAACTTGTAAAACGTAGGTCGATGCATACTCATTTCCTACGAGTAGCTTTATGTTACTCACCCCTACGATACTGGGCCATATTTCAGGTACAATAATCAAAGTTGAGGTCTTCATTATGCTTGGATGGTTTGTGGACTTGGAGACTTCCATTTTTGTGAAGGTTGGCTTGGAATGCCAATTATAGTCTTATATGTCAACATGTGTACATTTGATTCCTTATATGTAATGTGTACATGAGTACACTCTTTACGATGTATTTGACATGTATGAGATGAGGCCGGAGGCCAATGACATGTAAATTGTATCCTATGTAAATTTTGACTTTATGGAATATTATGAAAGTATTGTAAAATATTGAGTTTTTGCTTCACCATGTTTGCATTGGGTATGGGAATTCCATTTTGATTCTTCCATTAGCATTCATTCACCATGCATGAAGTGTGGCCAAGGGCCAAGTGGCATTTTGAAACCATCTCATGATTTTAAATTCCAAGTTTTCATTCCAAACTTTATTTTTGGCATTTTGGCCGTTGGGGGGTCATATTTTGCATCAGCCATATTTTTGGGCCATGGACCATTGTAGCACATCTTACTATGTAAGTTACGTTTGTGTGCATGGTCGTTTCTGGTCAAAGCTTCTTCTTTGGTGAAATGAGCCTCCTACGGACTCATTTTACACTTTTGTTGCATATTCTGACCTAAGGGTATTTTGGGAATTTTTTTTGAGAAATAAATTCCGTTCTTCACATGGTTGATTAGAAAACATGATTTTAGGGGGGTTTCTTTTTTGTGATTTTCCAGAAAATATCTTCTTGATATCGAAAATCACTTCCGAAGTTCAGCTCTCAGTTTTTAAATTTAGTAGCTTTTTGGACCCTCTGGACCAGTTTTCTTGGGAGGGCAATTTGGGCATTTCACAGTCCGTATTTTTTAATTTTTCTCATGCTTCATGTAGAAAACTCGATTTTGAGGGGGGTTTCTTCTTTGAGTTTTTCCAGAAAATGTCATCTAGGCCCTCAAATTTCTATTTTTTCCAGAAAAACTCCTGCTGCCAGGTTTTTGGGCTGCCCATTCTGCGTCCTTCACATCTAAACGGTTAGAAGGGGCTTTGTAACCAGTTACATGTGCATGGGCAGTGCTTTGGTTGAGATTTTTGGCTTCCTAACTGGTTAGGAAGGTCTCCTAACCGGTTAGATGTTCTTGAGTTTGCTATTTTTGACCGTTTTGCCCATTCTTCTTCCGTAAGCTATATCTTCTTCATCCGGACTCCAAATCAAGCGATTTTTGAGTCTAAGTTCATTGATTTTTCATTATATTTCCAATGGTGTGCTCGGTGGCACCCACTTTTAAGCTAGAAATGATGATTTTGCCCCTAGGTTCAATCTTGTTCGTTTTTGAAATGTTGCTTCCCCATTTGATTCCTTTAGGTTCCGTGACCTCGTTGAGGGTCAGAATGGTGTCTTAGAGCCATGTTGTATCTCTAGAGACTGTTATTTTGTCTTTTGCTTCCGCATTTTGGATCCATTATCGGGTCATCTTTCGGTTCATCACTGACGCACCGGGTTAAAAAACTTGGGCCGTCATATCATCCCAATCTATCATAACAGAATTAGAGTCAAGGTACCATTGTTCCACAATCTCATGGACAATACCAAAATCCATCTAATCCTTTGGCCCAAAATAATTCTTTCATTCAATCTTCCATATATCGTCTACCTCAGTTTAGGAATCAATTTACTCAAGCTCCTAATCTTCCACCTCCTCTTAGAAGTTTTGCTTTTGAGGATCAAGTACTCAATGCTCTTACTGATCTTAAAACAAATACCCAACTTCTCCAGTCTAATTCACAAGCCATAGCAAAGTTAGAGGCACAAGTTAGGCAAATAGCGAGTATTCTATCTCAAAGAGAGGATGGAAAGCTGCCTAGTCAACCAGTAGCCAACCCGAAAAGGCAGACTTACATGATTAATGAACCTTAGTTCTTCAAGTGTTCATCATGAGTAAGTCCAACTATTACTACATTGAGAAGTGGTAAAGTGGTTGGTAACCAAGTTGAGAAGGATCAGGAAGAAAAAGAAAGGCTTGGGAATCCCATTAATCCTATCATTCATAATCCACGTCACAATGATGTTTCTTCAAATTCTAAACCACCAAATTCCAAAGGAGTTGAAGGTGAAGTGACTTCTTCATCTGCTCCAAACCTTGAGACAGCTTATGAGCCAAGAGCGCCTTATCCTGAATGTTTCAAGGAAACCTCCTACTTTGGCAAACAAGGGGAGAAAATTCAAGATACGATGGAGGTCTTTAAACTGGTCAAAATCAATCTACCTATCCTTGATGCTATTAAGCAAATCCATGCCTACTCTATATTTCTAAAGGACTTGTTCACTCAAAAGAGAAAATCAAGAAGCCAAGTTCCTAAAAAAATTTGTCTCACTGAAGCAAGTCAGTACTATACTTTAGCATAATACTCCTCCTAAGGTTAAAGATCTTGGTGCTCCTACCATTTTTTACTTCATTGGAAACAATGTGATAGAGCAAGCACTTCTTGATCTGGGAGTAAGTGTGAATCTTATTCCTTACTTAGTGTATGAGAACTTAGGTTTGGGAGAACTAAAACCTACGTCGGTTGTTCTACAGCTTGCTGACCGTTCTGTCTGATAACCCCAAGGTATTATTGAAGATGTACTCATAAAAGTGGACAAATTCTATTTTTCGGTTGATTTCTTAGTTTTTAATACAGAACCGATCCACGATTCCAATAAGTATATTCCAGTTATTCTTGGGCGTCCTTTCTTTACCACAGCGAATGCTTGCATTAACTGTACGACTGGCGCCATGGATTTATCTTATGGAAATATTAAAGTCAAGCTAAACATCTTAAATGCCATTCATTATCCCCACGATAAGAGTGAATGCTTTTTCCTTAATGTTATCAATGAATTGGTTGAGGAATCAATCACTCCCAACTATTCTATCCAAGATCCTTTAGAAGCTTATCTAAATCACCTCAATTATGAGGACTTCGATATTGACTCCTCATAGCTAAAGTGAATTCATTGCTCAACACCACTCCTATCACAGATTTTCCTATTTGAAAATCTAGAGTTGAACCTCTTCCTCCACTTTTTAGCATTTCTCCTATTCTTTCTCTAGAGTCTCCACCTAAGCTTGAGCCTAAACCACTACCGGACAAGCTTAAGTACGCTTTCTTGGATTTATACACTCCCAGTAATCATTGCTTCCAATCTTACAAGTTCCCAAGAAAGTAGTCTCTTAAAAGTTCTTGAGACAAATAAAGAGGCTATTGGGTGGAGTGTGTTTGATTTGAAAGGAATTAGCCCTACAATTTGCATGCATCAAATTCATTTGGAGGAGAATTCCAAACATCTCGGGAGCTCCAAAGAAGATTGAATCCCAATATGAAGGATATGGTTATGAAGGAAGTTGTGAAGTTGTTAGATACGGGAATAATTTACCCCATCTCCGATAGCAAGTGGGTGAGCCCTGCACAGGTAGTACCTAAAAAGTCAGGTATTACAGCAGTTGAGAATTCCGAAGGAGAATTAGTTCCACAACGTACCACCACTGGATGGCGTGTGTGTATTAATTACCGAAAACTCAACTTTGTTATTAGAAAAGATCATTTTCCATTATCATTCATTAATCATATCCTAAAGTGGTTAGCAAGCCAGAGTTATTACTGTTTCTTAAATGGATGTTTTGGCTATAATTAGGTGGCCATAGATCCTAAAGATCAAGAGAAAACTACTTTCACATGTCCATTTGGTACATTCGCATATAGACAGATGCCTTTCAATTTATGCAATACTCCTGCAACACTCTAGAGTTGTATGATGTCTATCTTTTCGGATATGGTTGAAAAGCTTTTTGAGGTCTTTATGGATGACTTCTCTGTTTTCGGATCCACTTTCAAAAATTGTCTCCAACATCTGGCCTTAGTTCTTTAGCGCTGTAAGAAAACAAATTTTATTCTTAGTTGAGAGAAGAACTATTTTATGGTTCAAAAGGGTATTGTTTTCAGGCATATCATTACAGAGAGAGATATTGAAGTTGATAGATCCAAAGTAGATTTGGTCTCTAAATTGCCTCCTCCTACCTCCGTAAGGGGAGTGCAATAATTTCTTGGGCACACCGGGTTCTATCGATGCTTCATCAAAGATTTCAGCAAAATTTCACGTCCTTTGTGTAATCTACTTGCAAAGAACACTCCTTTTGTTGTTGATGAATCGTGCCTTGAAGCTTTCCATATGTTTCATTCTCTTATTTCTTCTGCTTTTATCATGAATCCTCCAAACTGGGCTCTTCCATTCAAGATCATGTGTAACGCATTTGATTATGCTATGGGTGCTATCCTAGGACGAGTAGAGAAACTACCTCATGTTATCTACTATGCGAGAAAAACTTTTTCAGATGCACAATTGAATTACACCCCAACTGAAAAATAGCTATGTAGACACCCCATTTTGCCCCTACCCATTTGTAGGGGTATTCTGATAAAACTAGTTTGGCCAAGCGAGGAAAATCAGAAAATCCGACCACCAGATCATAAAATGGAAGTCGTTATTGGATCCAAAAACATTCCAAAACCTTAAGATACACCTAGAGTGATGCTCATAATCCAACTCATAGGGCTCAAATAAGGAAGGGGGAAACTCGTAACTCGTTCAAATTTGATTAAAACTTGAAAATTGGTCTAATATGATCTTCAAATGAAAAATAGACCCCGCAGTTGTGTCCAGAGCATGTCAAAACCTTCGGGTAAAAAGAAATAATAATTAATGAAATATAAATACAAATAATAATAAAATAAAAAATATATATCATTATAATAATATAAGTTGGCCAAATATAATGACAATAACAAAATAACAAAAAGTGTATATAGTAATTATAATTTAAAAGGAAAAAACAATAATAAGGATCAAGTAATCAGTTGGTAGCCTTGATGCCTCGAAATTGATTACATTGTTTCGTGGTATCACCAGCTGCAATGATTAAAATAAAATAAAATAAGAAAGATAAATAAGTATAGTATGTATGTATGTGTGTATATATATATATATATGATAGCATAATCACAAATTGCTTTTATAATAAATAGCTATGTGTGTAAACCAAGTAGCCAATTTTTTCGAAAGATGATTGTACGATTACCTGGTATCAAGCCACCACTAAAGCAAATAAAAAACAAAAGTCAGCAACAATAATAAATAAATAAAAGAAACTTAAAGTTGAATATTATGTGGAGTTTTCAAAACTACTATTTCCACACCAATTTATAATCCACAACACCAAATATGGTATATATAAAAAAGGTAATAATAAATAATAAAATACAATAAAAGATAAAATAAGAAAGAAAAATACAATGTTAGATTGTGACTTATCCCACCATCCAAAGATGGGATTATATAAATATATATATATAGATAAATAAAAGAAAAATAAATAAATAATAAAATAAACAAAATAAAATAATAAAAAAATGTGTGTATTATATTCTGGTTGTGGCCTTAAGCCATAACCGAAAGATAAGACCACAATATATATATATATATATATATAGCAACAAATAAAAATAAAAAAAGGAAGAAAAAAAATAAATAAAATATAAGTGTAAATCAAGTAATTAAACTAATTAAAAAAATCCTAGCTAGGCCTCATCCATTAGATAAAGCTTGAAATTTACTAGGTCTGATTAATAATATCAATCAAGTAATTAAAGTAAAAATAAAAAGAATTGCAATAATGGAAACTCTAATAGCAATCTATTTCGTGGCTCATCCAAAATGCATGAGTATATATATATATATATATATATATATATATATATATATTTACTTTATTTTATTTTATGTGATATATATATAGAGTCCTGATCTCTTGCTCCCCATGGAGTAAGAAAAATAATACACACTTTCTATATAGACCATTAGATTAAATCTAACGGTCATTTTACAAACCCACCTATGGCATTTCCTTTTAACACAAAATCACTCTCACCCTATTTTTAGTTTCTATAATTAATTTTACCATTACTACCCACTGTAACAATAAAAGGTAATTATCAAAATAAAAATAGAAACTTTTGAAAAAAAATTAATTCCCATATATTTTACTAATAAATTTGTTTTATTTAAATGTTTCTTCCGTGTATTGCTAAGAGGCTTGATAGTGTCTGGGGTGCTAGTTTTTCTTCAGTTTTTATTTTAAACCAACTTTGAATGAAAAATCAAAGAGTAAGATCACTTAGGAGAGTAATGGGGTTGGTGGGTATGATAAATTAGACTTGAACCTTGATGTTTTCATGGTTCAGCATGATATGGGAAATATGTATATGTGGGTTTTCAAGGAGAGGTCTAAAAATGCATTGGGAAATATGCAGCTGAGATGTTAAGCGGTGTGCATGATTCCAGGATTTAGAGGTGTTTCATGTTGTTTCAGAACCAAAACTCTCATGAAAAGAAGTATTATTGTTATAGTTATTTGTGCGTGTACGTGTGAATAACAATATTATACAACTGAATAATAGAATCATATAACATTGACTTTATTCAAAATTGTTAAAGCTTAAACTAAATGAAATGAAAACAAAAAATTTAATCTCTTAGTAAAGGGATGAAACTTAACAAAATTTAAAAACATTTAATCCTCAAAGTTTTAAAGTAAACTCTTCCACGACAAATAAAAGTAAAGTTACGGGAATTAATTTTTTTCAAAGGTTTCTATTTTTACCTTTTATAATTACTTTTTATTGTTACGGTGGATAGTAATGGTAAAATTAATTATAGAAACTAAAAATAGGGTGAAAGTGATTTTGTGTTAAAAGGAAAGATCATGGGTGAGTTTGTAAAATGACCGTTAGATTTAATCTAACGGTCTATATAAAAAGTGTGGATTATTTTTCTTACTACATAGGGAGTAAGAGATCATGACTCTATATATATATATATATATATATATATAATACAACACATAAAATAAAGTAAAATAAAAATAAAATAGGAAATGAATAAAAACTTTCCTAAAGTAATATTATTTGTCCGGCAAGAATATTTGCCCACCAAAAGTTCTTATACAACCTGTTCCTTATTAAAATAAATAAGTTTGCGTAGAGTGAACTTTTCCAAAATAGTGTACTTGCTCACCAAGCATTTTTATCCTATAAATACGTCCTTTGTTCAGTCATTTGAAAGGGACAAAGAAAGATGCACACCAATATCCACCCATCTACCAGAAAGACATTAATTGACCTATCCACTAATCCATCACACACCCATTTTCGAACCCACATACACGAAAAAAATCCTAGCAACTACAAATAGCCATAGATCCTTTTCAACATTAATAATCCTCTAACAACCACAAACACATAAGACACCAATGACCCAATACACTCCAATTATCAGTACACACAAAACCTATCTCATAGTTTGATACAATATGGAAGCTGGGAATTTATCTCAATTATCTAACATTCATAGGGGAGCCGAAGCTCTACCCAACAATTTCATTCAAATAAAAGAGTCTTCATCTCTTGCTTTCCATGGAATAAGAAAAATAATCCACACTTTGTATATAGACCGTTAGATTAAATCTAACGGTCATTTTACAAACCCACCCATGATCTTTCCTTTTAACACAAAACCACTCTCACCCTATTTTTAGTTTCTATAATTAATTTTACCATTACTACCCACCGTAACAATAAAAAGTAATTATAAAAGGTAAAAATAGAAACCTTTGAAAAAAATTAATTCCCGTAACTTTACTTTTATTTATCGTGGAAGAGTTTACTTTAAGACTTTGAGGATTAAATGTTTTTAAATTTTGTTAAGTTTCATCCCTTTACGAAGAGATTAAATTTTTTGTTTTCATTTTATTTAGTTTAAGCTTTAACAATTTTGAATAAAGTCAATGTCATATGATTCTATTATTCAGTTGTATAATATTGTTATTCACACATACACGCACAAATAACTATAACAATAATACTTCTTTTCATGAGAGTTTTGGTTCTGAAACAACACGAAACACCTCTAAATCCTGGAATCATGCACACCGCTTAACATCTCAGCTGCATATTTCCCAATGCATTTTTAGACCTCTCCTTGAAAACCCACATATACATATTCCCCATATCATGCTGAACCATGAAAACATCAAGGTTCAAGTCTAATTTATTATACCCACCAACCCCATTACTCTCCTAAGTGATCTTACTCTTTAATTTCTCATTCAAAGTTGGTTTAAAATAAAAACTGAAGAAAAACTAGCACCCCAGACACTAGCAAGCCTCTTAGCAATACACGGAAGAAACATTTAAATAAAAACAAATTTATTAGTAAAATATACGGGAATTAATTTTTTTTCAAAAGTTTCTATTTTTATTTTGATAATTACCTTTTATTGTTACAGTGGGTAGTAATGGTAAAATTAATTATAGAAACTAAAAATATAGAAACTAAAAATAGGGTGAGAGTGGTTTTGTGTTAAAAGGAAAGATCATGGGTGGGTTTGTAAAATGACCGTTAGATTTAATCTAACGGTCTATGAGTCCTGATCTCTTGCTCTCCATTGAGTAAGAAAAATAATCCACACTTTCTATATAGACCGTTAGATTAAATCTAACGGTCATTTTACAAACCCACCCATGATCTTTCCTTTTAACATAAAACCACTCTCACCCTACTTTTAGTTTCTATAATTAATTTTACCATTACCAATAAAAAGTAATTATAAAAGGTAAAAATAGAAACCTTTGAAAAAAATTAATTCCCATAGCTTTACTTTTATTTGTCGTGGAAGAGTTTACTTTAAGACTTTGAGGATTAAATATTTTTAAATTTTGTTAAGTTTCATCCCTTTACGAAGAGATTAAATTTTTTGTTTTCATTTTATTTAGTTTAATTTTATTTAGTTTAAGCTTTAACAATTTTGAATAAAGTCAATGTCATATGATTCTATTATTCAGTTGTATAACATTGTTATTCACACATATACGCACAAATAACTATAACAATAATACTTCTTTTCATGAGAGTTTTGGTTCTGAAACAACACGAAACACCTCTAAATCCTAGAATCATGCACACCGCTTAACATCTCAGCTGCATATTTCCCAATGCATTTTTAGACCTCTCCTTGAAAACCCACATATACATATTCCCCATATCATGCTGAACCATGAAAACATCAAAGTTCAAGTCTAATTTATCATACCCACCAACCCCATTACTCTCCTAAGTGATCTTACTCTTTGATTTCTCATTCAAAGTTGGTTTAAAATAAAAACTGAAGAAAAACTAGCACCCCAGACACTATCAAGCCTCTTAGCAATACACGGAAGAAAAATTTAAATAAAAACAAATTTATTAGTAAAATATACGGGAATTAATTTTTTTTCAAAAGTTTCTATTTTTATTTTGATAATTACCTTTTATTGTTACAGTGGGTAGTAATGGTAAAATTAATTATAGAAACTAAAAATAGGGTGAGAGTGGTTTTTTGTTAAAAGGAAATGCCATGGGTGGGTTTGTAAAATGACCGTTAGATTTTATCTAACGGTCTATATAGAAAGTGTGGATTATTTTTCTTACTCCATGGGGAGCAAGAGATCAGAACTCCTATATATATATATCACTTGCTTTCAATATATAACACGTATATATATAGTTAAAATATAATTTTAAAAAAGGAAATAAAATAATTAATTCTCATTATGTTACTCGTTTTGGCAAATTCAAAAGCAAAGAAAATAATATGAATTGCGGTTATAGGAATTGAACGTGAATCCATATATAGTGCGCACACATATACATATATATAGTTAAAATAAAATTTTAAAAATGAAATAAAATAATCCATTCCCATAATATAATTTGTTTTGGCAATCCAAAAAGAAAGAAAATAATATATTCTTTTTTTTTTTTTTTTTAATGATATAAGGGATAAAACTGAGGAGAAGAGAATAAAAAGAGAAAGATATATAAGAAAAAGGTTAAATGGTAATTTTATCTTAAAAATTTATATTTTTAATTTTCTTGAAAGTAAGAGATATCTTATAAATGAACTTGTAATTATAAGAATTGTGACTAATAAAAAGCATGACTATGGAAAGGCAGTCACAAGCGCGACTATAATTAGCACTCTTCATATGTCAATTAAAGGAATATACTAATCCGATCCATATTCATTTGAGTCATCGAACGAGGTAAATGTACACAATTATATAAGTTTTTAAAAAGATAGTGAATAAAACTTAACCAACAGGGCAGTGACTTAGTGGTACTAGGTCTATACTTCTCAAAGAAAAATTAGAGGTTTGAACCTTGGTGGGAGGTATGTGTGTATAAGTACCAACTAAGATAAAAAAAAAAAAAAAAAAAGAAAAAAAAAAGAAAAAAAAAAAAAAGAAAAAACTTAATTTGGCGTCGCCGAGAGAAGACTTAATTAAGGCTACTCCATTACCCAAATTTGTAAATAAAATGTAACAAAGTAATTCCACTTTTATTTATTTGAAATATATTGTCATTGGAGAGAGAATACTACGAGTCTATTAGTCTCATATTTATTATATAAGTCAACAAAACTAAATATAAAAATATTAATAAAGAACACTAGGATGAATTTATTTATCAATTAGTTTGTCTATCACACTATTTGATACTATATATAATTTTAAAGTTGAATTTTTTTTTTATTATTTCTTTTACATGTTTGTCTTTCCAAAAAATTTATATTTGATCAAATTACCCATTATACATGCAATCTATTTCTTAAGAAATTAATAAAAACCATATATTAAAAACAATATTACATATAATTAGAGTTTATAATTATTTATTATTTAAATTAATTTAGTTAAATATATATATATATAATAGTTTGATTTGTGTGATATTTATAATACATATCATACTACTCATACTCATAAAATAGTGTAACTATTTAAATAGCTTATAAAAAAATTATAATATTCAAATAGTTTATAAATTAAAATTTCTTTTTATTTTGAAATTCATTGAACCGCCGAAGTGTGGCGCCTGAAACTTTTGGCAAGTCCTTTTGGCACGTGGACAGTTTTACTCCCTCTCTTCTCTTTATCTTTCTCCACACTGACTTTGCAGTTCGCACTCTCTCATCACTTTAACCCTTCTCTCTCCTGCGGCGCATCTCATCTCTCTCCCTTCACAGTCCAGATGTTTCCGATAACGCAAGACTGCAAAGCCAAATACATGTACACCTCTCTTTCTATATATATCCATATACCTACTTTCTCTCTCTTAAAAACATGGGATTCCCAGTTGCTTACTCGATCTCCTCCTCCCAAAACTCCTTTTCCACACACTTACGATCCTGGGTTCATCGGAAAACACATTCTCACCCTCCTTCGATCTCTGGGTCTCGGCGATTTCCTCGAACCCGACATTTCCTGGACAGACCCACCCGATTACGTTTTCAAATTCCACTTCGTCTCGACTCCACTTCGTCTCGGCCGTTCTGATCTGGGAACTCTTGCCCGTCATGAAATTCTCCGACCTGGTGGACCCGCCCAAGAGTTGCGCGGCGTGCCTATACGAGTTCGACAATAGTGATGAGATGAGACGGCTGATCAGTTGCTGGCACATATTTCACCGGAGGTGTCTGGATCGTTCTATCATCTCCTCTATTCTCGGCAACACGACGCTCTGTCTTCCCTTAATTGCAAATAATACAACATCAGATCGCTTTCCACTTCAATTTGTTGCTCTCTTTCTCATTATCTCTCCATCACTGGTAAGTGCTCTCACTTTATATTGGGATTTGATTTACAATTATGAGATTTTGAGGGTTTAATTTGGTGTCTAGGGTTAGGTTCTATATGGTATTTGTTATGTGAATTGATTTAGGGGATTTGTTTTGTTGTGTTTTATTTTATTTTTTTAACCTGAAAACATGTTTGGTTTTACAAATTAAACTTACTCGGACTTTACAACAGGACAAACTTCAGAATAAACCCCCTTCAATGTTTAAATAAAATTATTCATTTTACTAAATGAAACAATATATGTAAATCCTTTTGATAATGTGTGTAAATGAGAATATTAGCTCCCTCGTTCCCACAAAATCTTGACGGCAACAATTGATCCTTCAATCACATTTGTAATAAAAAAATAAAAAAAATTCAAGTTTATTACATTTAATGAAATCAGCACATGGTTTTATTAAAAATTTACTAACACGATGCAAAAAAATAATATTTGAATGAATTTAAAACTTACTTCAACATGAAAATTATAGTGATGCTTCCATTAACCCTTGTAGCCTCCTTTAATTCTTATAGAAAAGTCCTTAGCTCTTAACCTGCTAATTTTTGGATATCACATACAATATATATTGTGTAAAGAGTTGAGTAATATATATTACTTCCATTGGGAGAGATGCTAAACATAGAAAATTCCAAAATAGAATTGAAACAAAGGTACACAAGAAATTGATTTCATATGAACAGTGATAGAAATTTAGATCAAGCATTCACCTTAACTATGAAGATTTATGTCTTCAAAGAAAGAACAATTCCCCTTTAGAAGGTAAAATTACTCCAATCTTACCCAAAAACCTGCAAATAAGTTAAGTGTCTTTTATTTAATAATTAAATTCAACAAATTTCAATCTTAATGTTTCTAGATATTCAACATACAATAAAGATTATATGCCAAAAATGGCCTAATGACAGTTAGAGATTTAGATTTTTAGAACATAGAAAGAAGAATTTAATGAGCCAATCCTTTGTATGCTAATTCATGAACAATACATTCAAGGTTTACTGCCGGATTAGCAAACCAAATAGTACTTCTGCCACAAACTGCTTAAAATGTTAAACCAATTCAAATATATACACATTTTTTAAAACGCAACAATGAAAATCAATTAAACCAACCCAACATTAATGAAAATCAATACAACCCAACCCACCATTTTCAGTTATACACATATGTATATTCATTTATTCATCTCTAAGATGCAAAATAACTAGATAGAGATAGAAGAGTACTAGAAACAATCGTAGGGGAGAATACAAAATCAGCACATGGCATTATTACACTTGTAAATCACTACAAGAAAAATGATTTTTATGTTGCTGAAATCAACTCAATATTTCACTCTTAATGTTCTAAGGATTTTTTTATTTTTTTAATCAATCCAATGCTCCATAATCAAACTGTGAGTAGTTTCAATTGATGTAATAGTTTGGTCTGCACCATCTGGACATGCATTTACGTGACTATAAATTGAATTTGAATGAGACTAAAATAAGAAAGAGGAAGAGGCTCATGAGTCAGTTTTATACTTATTCTTTGTTATTAGTTTATTTAACAAATATATATATATATATATATATTGGTTTTATTCTGTTATGGATGTTATATAATCTGCAAGGATTGCATTTTCTTCTCTTTTCTTTCTCATCTTCTGTTTTCTTGCCATGTTCTGTTTTCTCAATTATTATTTATTTATTTATATTTGTTCAGTGACAATCATATCAGTTCATCGTGTTCTGCACAGGTTATGTTAATAGTAGTTAAATATGCTAAAAGATCAACTCATATCAATCCAATGGATAATGTATGTATATATATGAACTCATTTCAAAGACAAGGAGAAAAGAGCTCAATTCCTTCATTTCTCTCGTCTTCTGGGCAATCAAATGAATAATGTATGTATATATATGAACTCACCATGAATGTTCTTTACAGTGTGAGGGTGTCGAATGAACTTGGAGCTGGTCACGCTCGTGCAGCAAAATTTTTAGTGCTGGTGGTTCCCATCACGTCCGTGTCCATAGGAGTTGTTTGTATGGCCATTGTGTTGGCAACAAGAGATTACTTCCCATACCTTTTCACCACCAGCGTGAACTTGCTACTGAAACTACGAAACTTGCATTGTTGCTGGCAATTACGGTTCTTTTAAACAGCCTTCAACCGGTCTTATCTGGTAAGCACAAATCAAATCCGAATATGAATCTATTCATAACTTTCCCTAGAAAATGATTTAACATGGAGGTGCAGTGTGTGCCTAGAAAATGGCAGTCATCAGTTCAAGATATAACTTTGTGTGTGTGTGTGTGTGTTTTTTTTTCCCCGCCCTTTTATGGTTTTTGTTTCTTAAGGGGTTGCTGTTGGAGCTGGATGGCAGTCTCTTGTTGCATACATCAACATTGGGTGTTATTATATCATTGGATTGCCTGCTGGAATAATCTTGGGATTCACATTTGATTTTGGCGCCATGGTGAGTTACTAATGCTTTCTCTCTTCAAGATCTTGATGTGCCATAAAAAAATTTCGAAACAAATGCAGTATATCACTTTTATTGTACTACAATTTGAACTCTTAAATGAATCTATTTCTTAGTTTAAGACCACGAAAACTTGTTTCTTTTTGTATATTAGTTTTCAGTAACTAGTTTTCATCTTCTATTTTTCTCTTAATTTTTAGAGATAAATCTTTTAACATATTTATAAATTTCTTTATGCTTTTAAGTTATCTCTTTAATATATACACACTATTGCAAACAGGATGCACTTCAAAATTCACTTTAACTAAATTTTGTGAATTCAATATTGTTTTATTATTCAGTTCATAGGTCTCACCAGTAATTAACAGTCCATTATCCAGTGTAATTCTAGTTATTGTAAGTGCTTAATTGACTCAAATTGAAAGTTAATTAGTATGAAATTATGTTATGCTCCGCTTGCTAATAAACCTTTGTTCGGTCTGGTAGAAAATTCCATAACATCAGTGGCAATCAAATTATTCAACATATGAAGTTATGAAATGGAAAGTTGAAAGCTTAAATATTTCTCTTATATAGGGGACCTAGCTTAATTACTAATTAATACCCTCTTTCTTGTGTCTCAGCTAATTAACATTGAACCTGAATAATGTTATCAAGTCATATCAAACTAAAGAAAAAATAATTAAAAAAATAAAATCTGAAAAAGAAAACACAAAATTCAATTTCGAAAAATTCCAAAATTGACTGGCTGGAACTGATCAAAGTGGATGGGAAGGCTAGGGATTGAAATAGAATGAAGTTGATGAGATGAGGCCAAATATATATGTTTGATCTTTTATTCATTATTATTTTTGTTGGGTACCTTAGCAACACAAGTTGGGGTTTTCAATCATATTCTGGTTTTTGTACAGAGCACTGATATGAAATTTATAGCTTAGCATTTATATACACTGTACTCTGTATTTGTTAGGTCCTTGAATTCAACTCGACGTTAACGTAAATGAACCATAATAAGTATGAAATCCGCAATTTAAAATTTGAATTAAGGATTATATTAGTTCAATATTTGAACATAATCTTTTTCTGATTCCAGTTGAATTCCATACTAGAAAAAGCGAGATGGAAAAAAATTAAAAAGAATAAAATAAATTGCAGCCCAATGAGACATTATTACATGAATAAAAGCATGTTAGTTCAACTAATATAAGATCACTCATTTTTAGTGCTTTTAGTGTATTAATTCTGTGTTCTTCAGCCCAAACAAGTCTGACAACAAATTTTGCTAATCCACTAAAAGAATCACCTTCTAATTACAAACATCAGCTAATAAGCATGGTTTAAATTTATTCAATCTCTTATAGGGGAGAATTATTAAATCAAAAAACTAATATACAGACATTTGTATATTTGTATGCAAATATAAAAATGTATAGAGAGGGACTGATGTAAAATTGAATACAATGGTCTCTCTAGATTACAATGCATCATGTGTTCATAAGAAATCAACATAGCACTGTGAAGTCAGTAGGAAAAGGATTTAGACTAAAAAATTATCATACTAAAACCTTTAAAATAACACACACGTGCACACTGCACACACATATATAGCATTTAAATGGAGCCTCAAAATCATTGAATCCTTTGAACCAAAAATTAGAAAAAGTAATCCAGTTGAAAAAGAAGATCGTCACAAGGACTAGATCCCATGCAGGTAAAATAAATGCGACAAAACTTCCATGGGCCAGATCATCCAGATCTTACGTAAACATTTCCGTCCAACAGTAACAAGACACTCCTATCCTGGCTCTTTTGCTGTGCCAGACATAGCAACACTTGACCTGTATCTCAGCTCAGATTGAACCGCTATGTTAAATAATTTGACTCAATAAATAGTGTTGGAAGCAATGTAAACGTAATAAAGGATGTTGGATAAGTCAACAAATTTTGAGATGTGTGTGTGTGTGTGTGTGTGTGGAATGATTAGGAAAGAAACTATAAAATTCTTGTCATACTCTAGAACTAAACACTTCATGTTCCATCAATCAAAAGCAAGCAGCCAACCGCATTCTGTTAATTAGGGAGGAAACAAACTACCAAAAGGTACATAGATATTTTTACTTCTCTACAGAGAAGCCTCGGTCAAATCTTTTCCCAGGTACCAAAATTTCACACTCCTATTATTTGCCTCCTTAAAACTTTGAAAATCTGAAATAATGCATCTCCTCACTTTAGGATTTTAACTTTACTAAAATTACAATATATATACTCTAAGGTCTTGCTCAACCTCAAACTTTTAGATTCTAGAACATCTCTCTATATTTACTATATTACCCGTACTACAATTTTATTGATTAAAACCATGCTATCAGCAAACAACATACACAGCCAGATATCCTCTTGAACACCTTACAAGTTCATTGACAGCTAACTAAAAATATAAGGACTCCGTGCTTGGTGCAATGGTAAAAGATCAGGCTAAGAGTACTAGTAAGCTGGTTCAAGGCTGAGAGCGCCCCCTTCATAAAAAATAATGTGAAAAGTTATGGCTTTCTGTAACCACCACATATATATTGTATAGATTTTCTCCATCTTTTATTTTTGGCCTTGTTTTAGTGATTTCTTTTTTGGCTTCTTTTCCATTTGGTTGTAGATAGAGACACTCTTATCTCCGTACATTTGTTCATTGTTTTATCAATCTCACTTACCAAAAACAAGTAACCTATTCTCTTTTTTTAAATAAGAGTTATAACATCATCTTTTAGATTCCTATATATTAATGAATATCCTACTCCATTATGTCATTTACAAGTGTAACAAAGTTAATATTTCTCCCACCCATCTTTTTTTTTTTTGGTTAAATGGAAAATAATATGTACAAATAGTCCAACAAATTATACCAGTCCAAGGAACGTTCTCCATGGCAGCAAATGGAACCACAGCTAACTAGTTAAGGCTAAGCATACTGCAAACACATAGCTAACAACACTATAGTGAAAAGCCTAACACATTAGAGTCCAAATATGCAACAACCAGAATCAAGCAGAAGGCAACAACCAGAATGAATCAGAAATTATCAATCAGAATCTCCCACCCATCTTTCTTATATATTTCTGTCTTGTTATATTTCACAAATTATAAAACAATTAGAAAAATGATTTATATTGTTCATCATTATGCTTTCTATTTTATTTTTACTTTTATCTTAAGTATGATTTAGGAAAAGACTTTTTAAAAATGCCCTTCATTTCTCACTGAATTGCCCTACTGTCAACAAATCTATGGGCAAATTACTTTGTATTTTCAGCCCAAATACAACCGAACTATGAACTAACAAAATGTGCTAACACAAATCTACGAAGTGTATGAAAAATGCAAATATAGTCTGGAAAATTTGGGTTGAAAGAAACTCTGCTCTTCATAATGGAGTTAGAGACATTGCCCCTACAGCTGCAAGTTGCTAATATAGGTGAGGATCTGATTGTGCAATGAAGAGCTTCTTTATTTCTATATATTACTGGTTAAGGATCTAATTCATGTTGCAATGTGAGAAATTTCCACGTAAGCAAAAAAATGTGAAAGCATGTTCAACGCCGTGCATTGTGAATGATAGATTTCTTTGTGTGCTGGCATTCATGTTAAAGAGATATGACCACTGAATATAAATTATAGGAAGAAAAATAAGTTAAGAACTATAAAAAAAATCTTTCTTATGACATCAAAACATAGACTGTGAAAGCAAAAAATATATAAAGATCCAACTTGGAATTACATGGTTCGAAATATTATATTAATCTATCAACAAAAGAATACAGAACTTGCATAATAAAATTTTGAAAGAATTTCAGCATACATAACGAATCAAAGAATAAACAACAATATGACTCCTAAAAAGTAATAATTCATTCAGAACACAAAAACAATGAACACCCAAATAGAAGATCAGATGGTAAATTGATGAGTATTAATATATACGATTATGTAGAATAATAAAATTGAAAAAATAAATGATGGGTGAGCAAATCAAATATCATAATAGAATCAATAAAAAGGATCTGGTTCACCTAAGAAGTGTCTTCCTCGGCCAGTTCAAGTACACTAAAAAAGTACTACTTGTGCGAGTTGGAACCCCTTTGAGTAAGGTTTCCTATGAACAAGTACCGGGTCTTCAGGCGATGTCTAAGGTCATGTTTCTAATCTGATTCTCTCATTCTATCGTTCCCTGGTTAGGTCCTTCCTTCATGTATCCGGGCAACGTAAGACGGTAATGGCTACTAGGCTTTTCTTACTTCCCGTGTTGACCAGACAATTGCCTATCACCTATTTTCTTCTAAATAGGAATCGTACGGCCCGAACCGGTTTGGTTGCACATTATTTCTCTTTGAATGATTCAGCAGTCTTAAACTCACTGGACAATAAGTGAAATTGATGGTAAACCTTAATAACTCATAAATCTCACCATCAGATGCAATTATCTCATAATCTAATTCACAATATCAAAATTGAAAAAGAAGTAGAAAGCAAATAAAACTCAAAGACTCGAAATTGCTAGGCTGTTACAGCTTCGTCAAAAACCTCTACTCTGCCTGGTAGCGTTCAATGATTGTATAGATTAGGGATGTGTCGTTAGATTAGGGATGAGTCGCTGAAAAGATAAGGTTTAGAATGGAAGAGAGGAAATGATCTAATTAAGTGTAGGCTAGATCGTGTATTGGAGAGCTTAGCGTGAAAAAGTTCTTTTTCCCTATAGTCATAGCGTGAGGGAATTAGAGTTTTAAATAATTTTTGGCCCACATTTTACGATATAAATAATAAGTTATAAGAAAAATGCAGGTCTTTAAAAGAAACTTGAATGAGTAAACCAGTATAAGCCGTGAATATAAGTGTGTTTTGATATTTAGTACTTATGAAGACTTACTTTTTAAGCATGTTGTTAATTACAGGTCGTTAAAAACCTTTTTTCTCGTAGTGTATTCTTATTCTTATTTATCTATTTTTTTGCAGGTTTCACATTGATTACAATCTGGCTCTCTTTATGGATTTTGAATTCCTTTGGCATTTTGATATGTGTATGCAATTAGCGTTGTGTAATATTGGATTCGGATATTAGCATTTTGATATATGTTGGAATTATTATTTTAGATTTTGGATGATTGGAATATTTTAATATCTAAATTTTAAATGGAATGTGTTTTATCTTCTATGTTTGATTGTCAAATATATTCATTTTGAGTGAGATGCTTGCCTTTTAGTTTAGATTGTTTAGTTTATTATTATTTTAATTTAAGTTATTATTTTCAAATTTTAAATATGTGAAAACAAAATTATATTATTGTATTAGTAATAGCATATGGTATTTTGTCACAATAAAAAATAGTTTATAGCGACAATAATTTTGTTGTAACATAGTAAATATATTGTGACAAAAGATATTGTCACAATAAAACAACTTATATTGTAACAAAGTATTTGTCGCAACATGATTTTTATATTGCGACAAATGATTTTGTCACAATAAAAATAACTTATAGCGACAATAATTTTGTCGCAACATGGTAAGTATATTGTGACAAAAAATATTTTGTCACAATAAAATAACTTATATTGTGACAAAGTATTTGTTGCAACATGATATTTATATTGTGACAAATGATTTTGTCACAACAAAAGTAACTTATAGCGACAATAATTGTCGCAAAAATATTGCGACAAAATATATTTTGTCACAATAAAAATAGATTATAACGACAATAATTTTGTCGCATTATAATACATATATTGCGACAATTTTTTTTGTCACAATAAAGCAGCTTATAGTGACAATATTTTTATCGCAACATAGGACATATATTGCGACAAAAGATTTTGTCACAAACAATTTTTGTCACAAAAGATAGTGACAAAATTCTATTTGTCACAAAATAGTGATGAATGGCGACAAATTTCATAAGTTTTGAAGGTATAAGACGACAAATTTTGAATATTTTGTGACAAATGTTTTGTTGCAATTTTTACTCATTTTGTGACGAAGAATAATTTATCGCCTTATATCTTACCTTTAGCGACAAATCAAAATTTGTCACAAAAAACATATTGTGACCAGCTTTTAGCGACGACCTGGTGACAAAATTATTTTTGTCGCGATAATCTTTTCGCGACTGACCGGTCCTCTTTTACAAGGGTCGCGATACCAAGTCAAGCTTGAAGAGTTGTGTGAGAATTTAGGAAGTGGCCAAGTTTTACATTTATAGAAAGCCACTACTACCTCTCTCTATATAAAATATAGATAGGGTGAGTAGGGATCGTCCCAAGGGATTTGATGGTGTATCGAATTGTGAAACTATGGTAATTAGGGTTAGTAGGTCGAGTGATCACACAATTGGTTGGTTGGTTGATTAAGCTAAATTGAATTCAACTAAATAAAATAATATGAGGTAAACAAGAGAGAGAGGTCTTGGGGTGTAGAGATCACCACCAAGCAATATTTTTCTATACTACTAACAAGTGATCAATTGAGGGTAATGGATGTATTGCAATATGATAAGGGTGTGTGTGCATTAGGTTGATTCAATTGGCAAGGATGACAAATCAAGCAAGTATTGTCTAAACATCATGTGAAGAGCACAATATATCTAAACAATAGAGCATATATTGTCTAGACAACATGGGGATAACACAATAGATCAAAACAAGTTATTAATCCTTCATTAAGCTCACAATCCACATGCAACACAATATTAGAGGAATATGCCATTTGGACTCACAAGCATGGAATATCAAACATCAAGAGTAGATTGTCCTCCCATCTAACATTATACTACCACTATACTAAATCTACACTACTAGCATGAAAATAAAGCTATCTAGACTAAGGGAGAGGCACAAACTATCAAGAATAGGCATAAACCATCAAATGAACCAAAATAGCATTCATTAAGCATATCATCTTGATAATCTCTAGATCTATAGCATCAATACACATAGACATGCATCAAAAACACTAAATCTAGAGATAAGCACATGAATATCCTACTCTAGCATACATAGACATATGGGTAGAATAGAATAGTCAATTGGAAGCATTAAACCATACAAACCATGAAATAATCAAGATTTATATATACATGAATATCAAGATGTATCATACAACACTAATCCCTCAATAATACACAAGATTAGAGTATAGAAAGCATGCTTGGGGCTAACTCTAGCCCCAAGAAGATGTCTAGCCACTCATGGTAGTGATGATCCAACCCTCAAGGGCTAACTCCATGGCTGCTCCTTGTTGGTGAAGATCTCCTCCAATGGTTGCTCTAGCTTCCTCCCTTCTTCCTCTCCAAGAATAGCCTCCAAGATGATTTTCAATGTGTGACAAGAGACTCTAGAGCCTTTTCCAAAAAGTGTATCATATTCCTTATATAGGTAGGTCAAATACACCCTATGATGAGCTGTGGTCGTGCAAGGCATATTCTCCAATGATTGGGTGAAGGACGGAATAAATGAGCTGGACTTTTAACTTTTTCTCGCTGGAGGAAGTTCGATCGATCGAACCTTAACTTGGATCGATCGAAGATGGGTTCGGTCGATCGAACTGCATCTTGGATCGATCGAAGTGGTCTGACTCCTCCGGATAAGGACAAGGCTGAGATATTTCGAAGATATTTATGGGGAAAAGGACAAAAGTGGTTGGTAGGCGTACAGTTGTGGATAAGATCAATCATTTGAATAGGACAAAATAGGGTTCGATCGATCGAAGGTGATGTTGGATCGATCGAACTTGGAATTTCAGCAAAGGCCAAGGTTGGATCTATCGAGAAGTACTGTGATCGATCATAGATGTTCGATCGATCGAACTCTAAGTTGGATTGATCGAACTTTTCAGCTGCACAACTTTGATTCCTTTTTGCTCCTTTCTTTCTCCACTTTGCTCCCTCCTTTGGTTTATCTCAGGATTGCTTCAATTAAGCTCTTATTTGGCTGAGTTAGCTCAATTTTGGGATTAGTGCCTGAAAATATAAATAACACGTAATAAGTCTAAAACGGCAAAGTAAGATAGATAAATGTACTAGAATGCTTAAGCTTAACGGATTTAAATGCGCACTTTTCAATGCTCATCACACCCCCAAACTTAAATATTGCTAGTCCCTAGTAATGAACTAAGAAGTAAAGGAATGAAATGAACAACTGAACAAGTATAAACTGGAAAGCAAGTAAAATGATAACACCATTTTCGTAGGGAACACGATTGCATTTAGCATATGCAACAAGCCTTTTAAACCCCTAGGTTACCCCTAGTGGACGAGTGATGTCTCGTGAGGGTTTCCAGAAATGGTACCCACAAACATTAAGCTCATTCTTTCAAAAGAGGCACCAATATTGCAAACAAGCATTGGGAGAAAACTACCTCAAGTATGCAATTTTTCAACCGTTTCCAAACAATCTCCCAAAATCTCAACATCAAACAAGCAAGCATGGTCCTCCACACATCAAGAAAATGATCATGAAAATCGAAACAAGTCTAGAATCCATGTGAGAGGTCCGGCATCAAGTGTGTTGCTATCTTAGCCCACTAGAGAAGTAATCACATCCTTACCCTCAAACTAGCACACAAATCTAGTACCGATCATCAAGATAAGAGAGTGGACCTTTTATTAAAGCTTTATTGTTCTAGGTGCGCTTATTCTTTTCACTCTTTTTCTTCTTCTTTTTTATTTATTTTTTTTTATTGAGGATCAAAGATGGAAATATTGTGCAATGTGTTGATCTCTTAAGCTTTCTAGAAGATTCATGTAGCGAGCTTTAGGTCAATGACTCCCAAACCAGATGGCTTTAGGGCATTAGGTGTTAAGACACCCCTACGGACTTACAAACTCAAATCAACTAGGCTACAAATCAAGACAACAACCATCTAATCATTTCCCACTTCTGGCCTTTTGGGAGAAGTCCTCACTTTTATTACTTTTGTAACTTTTTTACTTTTTTTTTTTTTTTTTGAAATCAATTATTAACCTAGAGTTTGGGCCCTCCACCTTTCGGCGCGAGAAGTTCACTGCTTAATGAGGCAAGAATCCCGGCTACTTAATGAAAAGGGGTTGTTATCCACCTTTATCAAAAATGAAAGCTTTCAATGCACTACTAGCCCAATTGGGATATAACCAATTCAATAATCAACAAAGCATGTACCCTACAAATGAATGCTAGTGTGCACCGGTGCTAGTGTAGAATCCTAGAATGAATCTCAAAACAATCACAAATTCAGGATGATGTGGACCACAAATGCAAGCAAGATATCAATCTTTTAAAAAATTTACTCCTAAATGGCATCCTCAAGGCATACAAGGAGTATTGGACTCTCAAGTCAAGCAATTTTTAAATTTTAAGCAATATAGTTCTCAAAAGATCAAAATCATAGCTAGAAATGGACTAAGTATAGAAATATCCCTCAAATACACAAGACATGCTCAAAATTTGAATTTTAAAGTAACACTGAAACATACACCAATACCCCCAAACTTAAACTGCACATTGTCCTCAATGTGTGAAGAGAACAAAGGAAAGAGTATACCAATGCTTTGGTCATGAATGATCGGGATAGAAATATCCAAAGTGGGTGGCATGACCCCCCCAAACTTGGGATAAACTGTGGTCCTGAAAAGTTTGCACTCGGATAAACTCATTAGATAACTAGATAGGATAATCAGTGCACAGTGGACATGCAAGTGTAAAATGGGATAAATAGATCATAGAGAGAGAGGTGTAAGAGTGGTCCTAAAAAATTGGATAGCACTCTCTCACTGAAGTCACTGTGGTGTACCTGATGGAGTCAAACATACAAATATGAGATACTAAGAGACATCCATAATCAAAAAGCAATATATAGAGAATATAAAGTGCAGGTACATCAATAAAACAATAAAGCCGACAGACCGGCCGCAAAGTATAATACAGTAACAGTGACAGTATAATGCAGATCCAGAATAAAAGAAATGAAAACATAGAACAACTGGAAGTGGAGTCTCAGGAGGCCTGATCGTGAAGATCTGCAGTGGCTGGAGATGCAGGTGCGGGTGCAGGTGCAGGGAGTCGGCTGGAGAGATCGGCAAAGCAAGCCATGACATCCGCCCTGAAAGAGGTGAACTCAGCTTGGTGGGCAGTGATGTCGGCTCGCATGGCTGCTACGTCCTCCTCCAGTGTCTGCAAGCGTACTCCGAATCCGGGAGTGGGAACTGGAGACTCAGGCAGAGATGCCTCTGAAGAAGACTCCCGAACTCGCTCCTGAGCAGCGGCTCGATCACTGGTATCATCGGCATCAGCATCATCTGCAGCATCGGCATACTCCTCCGCAGGTCGCTCCAGGTCAATGTCCATGCGATCGGTAGCCGGACCGACTGGTGCGTCGTCCGCTGTAATATTTGCTGCTGCTGGAGGTGCCGGTTGTGCCTGGGCTGCCTCCTCCTCCTCCTCTAGTTCAGCTGCTGCTGGAGGTGCCGGCTGTGCCTGGGCTACCTCCTCCTCCTCTAGTTCAGCTGCTGCCTCTACAGCTGGCTCCTGAAGATTCCGAATAAGAGCATTGTAGCTCTTATTCCAGTCGCTCCTCCTATAGAAGCTGGATCGTGCAAGGGGCTCCTTATCTGGGGGTACTCTGTAGCGCTGGTCAAGAAGGATCTGCGTGATGAGGTGTCCGAAGGGCAGGACCGTGGACCGCTTAGGGTCCTTCCTGGATATGAAAGAATCATACAGCAATCTCATCACGCTCCAGATGAGGACTGGGATAGATACCCAGCAGCCCGTGTAAAAAACGTAAAGAGCTGTCAAGTAGTCATGACGCCTCTGGATCTTGTGGCCCGCCATGTAAATGTTCAGGAAGAGAACTGTGTCGATGAACCAGAGGTCGTCAGGCAAGAAGGTCCTGGTGGCGAATGTCTGACCACCGGCATAATGGCCTGTCAAGGAGACAGCCATGTCAGAAAATGAAGGCCTATGTAGCCTCGGGTATGTCTCTGCAAGCTCAGGTGGACACCGGTGTGGGCACCGTCAAGCACGGGCCAGAGTGTCAACTGTGATGACAATCTCGTGGCCGTCCAGTGCAGTGATCATCTCTGCGGTAGATCGTGGCGAGGGCCGGAGATGCTGAAAGAATAGCCGCACCAATCGCGGGTATACTAGGCCGGTGACTGGGGCAAGGATGGCTGAGAGGCCCCGCTGCATGATATCCTGATAGCCAGACCGGGTCAGGATAGACTCGGAGAAGTACTCAGTATCGAAGTACGACTCCTGAGCCACGGTCATGGCTGCATATCTCGGCAGCAACTGGTCACGGCGCTGAGCCGGTAGAGGTGGCTGCGGTGATGGCATGGCGGCTGCATCTGCCTGATGGCGCATAGGAGAAGGTGATGGTGTGAAGGCTGGAGGAGCCTGGGATGTAGATGGCACGTGGTCAGCTCCCTCCTCAGCCTCGTGGGATGGGGACTGAGGGGGAGTAGCCTGTGCGGGCTCCTCCTGAGCATGAGATAGCTCTGCAACCATCTCTATCCTGGGCTGTATATGTCTGCGGAGTCGCTGTGGCCTCGAAGATCGCTTGGCTTCTGTCTTGAACCGCGGAGGCATGATCTGTAAAAAGACAAGAAAATTTCAATATATAAGTCAGTGCCAGATATATAAGAATTTAAATGCATAATAGAAACATGTATGTCAAATAAGATAGACAAAATATGGATGACATGAATCTATGATAATGATGAAATGTGAGTCATGCTAAGCAATGTAGGTATAAAATGCATCCAATGTGGAATATCACAGGCATTGTGCATATAAAGATAGCATGAAGACGACATAAGATGAATGGAGTGTGTATGTGTGATCTTTGAAAGTTCGATCGATCGAACTTTAAGTTCGATCGATCACAGAACTTTTCGATCGATCGAAGTGAAAAATGTTCAAAAGTTGGATTGATCGAAGTGAATTGGATCAATCCAACACTTGGATCGATCGAAGCATGAAAGTGCACAAGATTGGATCGATTGAAGGTAGTGAAATGAAGTTCACTACTTCGATCGATCGAAGCACAAGTTCGATCGATCGAACTGTGCGAATGCCGAATCTGAAAAGTCGCAGATCTATGAGATCTAGAGCACGGGGCCCACACAAACGTGTTTGTGGGCCCATCTACACACCAAACATCCAATCCTCAACACCCAAACACTCCCCAAATGCCAAATCAAATAAAAAATCCCCAATTTTGGTTCGGCCAAATGCATGTGGGTATATGTATATCATAATCATGAAATTGATGCTTCAAAATGGATGATTAATACACATACAACATAAATCAATATAGAAAATCATGAATCATGCATCGATTAAACTTTTAAATCAAGAAATGGCTCGCGGTTTACCTCAAAACCGAGAGAGATGAGATGAGAGAGAGGGTGTGAAGCCGCGGTGAAAATAAGGCTTTACCTTGCCGGAATTGGCTCGCCAGAGATGAGGAAGATGATTGTGTTGGGTTTTTGCCGGATTAGGATGAGATTGAGAGAAGAGGGAGACTAGGGTTCGGTTTCCTTTTGAAGTTGGATCGATCCAAAGTGATCGATCCAACTCGGTTATATTTTAAAAATACGATATGCAGAGTTCGATCGATCGAACTTAGGTCTCCATTCTTAATGGCCTTTTTTTTTTTCTTTTTTTTTTTTGTCAATGAATTTTGAAAAATCAAAGGAAATTAATTAATGAGATGCAAATTTCGATCGATCGAAGAAAGATTTCGATCGATCGAAGAGGATAAAGAATGTACAAGTTTAAGGGTTCAAGAGTTGACACGTGTTAGAACCTTGGATCGATTGAACTTGGAATTCGATCGATCGAACATGAAAAATTTTGAAAAGTCCTGAGAGCATGCATTTTGGAATTTGGATGCAGGTCCAAAATTTTTCTAAGTGTTGGGTGCAAAATGAGAGCTGGATTGTTCGATCGATCGAATCAAACTTGGATCAATCGAAATTATGCCTAAATGCTCAAAATGACTTGAATGCTCATGCAATCCCTTACTCAGTTCCTTCCAATGTATATGAACCACAAAAACAGTATCTAGACTTCGCAAGAATCAAAATGCAAGATAGAAATAAGGGAGGAATAGGGTTTTGACATCCTATGAATTTCGGTGCTAGTCTTTAACGTCTCTAGCAAGACCTAGGATTCTTTTAACCCGGATCAAAGATCTTGCAATGCATCCCCTCCTTTTTGGGATGAGAGATGTTTCGAGTTACTCCCAACAAATGGTTCTTAGAAGAACTTGTTGGGGTAAACTCAAAAGACGTTTTGAGTTCCTTGTCAAAACTTTCCTTGGGCTTCCACGCCCTTTCACAACAAGAGTTCGAAATCACTTTTTTTGCATGCAATGCTGAAGATGAAGATGAAGGCTTTGAAACATTGTTCATGCACAAAAGCTCATTCCTTTCACAAGCAAGATCATGATATTCCTCTACCACATTACCCTCTTCCTCATATTTGTCAAATGGATTGGGTGTGGGGTTAAAGATGTTCAACTTCACTCTCATGTGCCCAAAAGAAATCTTCATTATCCCCGTCCTACAATTTATGTTGGCATTTGAGGTTGCCAAGAAAGGATGGCCAAGGATAACCGGAATTTGGTTCTTTGGATTGGGCACCGGTTCCGTGTCAATGACGACAAAATCAACCGGGAAGAAGAACTTATTAATCTTAATCAACACATCCTCAATTATCCCCCTAGGCTTCTTAATGGATCGGTCGGCAAGTTGTAAAACCACCGACGTCGGTTTCAATTCACTTAGGCCCAATTTGACATAAACCGAATAGGGAAGAAGGTTAACACTAGCCCCTAAGTCAAGAAGTGCCCGGTTGATGACATGTTCACCAATGACACAAGATGTTGTGGGTGCACCGGGGTCCTTAAACTTTGGCAAAGTGTTGTGTTGTAGAATGGAACTCACTTGTTCGGTTAAGACCATTTTTTTTTTATGTTTGGCTCTTGTTCTTCCGCTTTTGGGTGCATAAGTCCTTCAAGAATTTGGCATAAGCCGGAATTTGCTTAATTGCATCCAAAAGTGGAAGATTAACTGTGACTTGCCTAAACATATCCATTATCTCATTGTTCTTGGTCTTTTGCCTTTCTTTTGAAATGGACCCTTTCAAGGCGTCCGGAAATGGAGCTTTTTCAAAAACTCTTTCAACATTTTCTTTCAAAGAATTTTCAGCATTGGACTTGTTCAATTCATTAGATTTCAAATCACTTTTTAAAGAAGAATCATGAATAACATTTTTCAAAGAACTTTTCTCAAACACATTTTTCAACACTGTTTTCAATGAATCTCTTTGGAAATCATCTTTCAACTCACAATTTGAGGGCTTCTCATTCTCAAGATCATGCACATGCAATGAATGAGGAATAGTGTGTGGAACGGGACGGGTGACAACTTGAGGTTGTACCGGTTCACTCTCTTCATTAGGCATTCTAACTTGATTGTCTACTACCCTACCACTTCTCAAGGTTGTTACCGCATTGACATGCTCAACACTATGCCCTTCCAATGAGGATTTGGTTTCTACAGCACATTGTTGTTTGATTGGGGCATTCATGTGCATCTTTCCCTTCTCTCTAGCATTAAGTGTTTCAGCTATTTGCCCTACTTGGGTTTCTAGCTTGGCAATTGATTGAGAATGAGAATGTAACAATTGAGTATTTGCTTCTAGAGTGCCCAAAGCATTTAAAACCTTTTCCTCAAAAGCGGAACCTCTAGAATTTCCTTGAGAATATGATTGGTTAGGAAAATGAGAATTAGCAAATTGATTTCCTTGTGAGTTATATGGTCTTGAACCTTGGGATCCTTGGTTTTGAAGTGGAGGTGGAATGTATTTCCCTTGAAAACCGCCTTGGGAAGAGTTCGAGCCCTCCCCTTGGTTTTTCCAAGAAAAATTAGGATGATTCCTCCAACCGGGATTGTAATGGTTACCATAAGGATTGTTCCCTTGGTTCACAAATGTTGCATTAACTTGCTCAATGGGTTCATTTTGAATTTGTCCATGAGGACAATTAGAAGTAGAATGAAGAACACTAGAACAAGTCATACATGATTCATTTTGAGCTCTAGGAGAATGGTTAGGAAAGGAAGACATTTGATTCGCCAAGTTTTGATTGATCAATTGATCAAACTTTTGAGATAAAGACTTCATCTCGGCGGTTATATCATTTGAGTGGTCAACTTGATGCAAGCCAACACTCTTCCTACCTTGAGAATTTCTACCATTCCTAGATGACAATGTTCTATGCAAAGAGTTTTCACTCATGCTCTCATAAAGACGCCACACGTCTTCCTCTTGCCGGTCTATATAAGAACCTCCCATTGAAGCATCAACCATGCCTTTATAATTGTCCGATAAGCTTTCAAAGAAGAATTAGACCAATTGCCATTTAGGCATGTCATGGTGAGGACACTTCCTAAGCAATTCATTGAAGCGTTCCCATGCCTCGTGGAAAGTTTCTCCCTCCCCATGTGTGAATTCCCTAATGGCGGTTCTCATAGCATTGGTCTTCGAAACCGGATAGTACTTTTTCAAAAATTCTTGTTGCATTTCTGCCCAAGAAGTTATAGAAAAAGGCCTAAGTTTGTTAAACCAATACTTCGCCTTATCTTTAAGGGTGAATGGAAAAAGTTTCAGCCTTAAAACTTCTTCCGGCATGTCCATGTATCGAACGGTAGAACAAACTTCAAGAAAGTCATCCAAATGCTTATAAGGTTCTTCACTAGGAAGTCCATGAAAGTTAGGTAGCATTTGGATAGTTTGTGCTTTAATCTCATAATGGTGTGCTCTAAATGGTGGCAATTGAATGCATGTGGGTGCATTATACTCATTAGGCACATAGTGATTTCTCAATGCGAGTGGTGGATTAGCAACTTGAGGTGCAACATGGACACCTTGGTTATATTGAGCTTGATTAATGATGGGGGGTTGTGGTGCATACATTGGCCTTGGAATTCCCATTGGAATTTGGCCTTATTGTTGAGGAGGTTGATGAATGTATGGCCTAGGCATGCCTAATGGAACTTGCATATTATCATTTTGCACATTAGGGTGAAGGATGCCTTGTTGGTCTATGTGACCAAGGTCTTCACCATGATCATCATTGAGAGCGTCCATTGGTAGATTGGTTCTATGTGAACTTCCTCTTCCCCTTGGATTCCTAATAGTGGATTCTAAATGCAAATCAAGAGGGACAAGAGTAGGTCTCAATGAACGACGACCATGCATGCAAAATGCAACACGAATAAGCAACTTTTTCAACAATGCAATTAAACTTCACAACCACAATTTTCAAATGCAATGTATGTCAAATAAATGCCTCCACGTGGGCCCCCGATTTAACTAAGGAGATTGAGTAAGAAGGTCTCACAATAGTCCCTTAGCACTTCAACTCCAAAATTAAAAGCTTAGCTTAGCAAAAAAAATTTAGCAACTCTTCATTTTTAGCATTTTTTTTTTTTTTTTTTTCCTTTTTGCTTGCTTTGCTCCTTAGCTTTGAAGTTCTTTGCTAGCTCCTTGCTCAATGCACCTTGTTAATAAAGAACAAACTTAATAAGTAATCAAAAACAGAAAATAAAAAGAAAGTAAAGACACGATCAAAAGAGTACTAATCCTAATTGAATTTCACAATTCGACGTTGCCAATTTAAGATCCCCGGTAACGGCGCCAAAAACTGACCGGTTGCCTCTTTTACAAGGGTTGCGATACCAAGTCAAGCTTGAAGAGTTGTGTGAGAATTTAGGAGGTGGCCAAGTTTTACATTTATAGAAAGCCACTACTACCTTTCTCTATATAAAATATAGATAGGGTGAGTAGGGATCGTCCCAAGGGATTTGATGGTGTATCGAATTGTGAAACTATGGTAATTAGGGTTAGTAGGTCGAGTGATCACACAATTGGTTGGTTGGTTGATTAAGCTAAATTGAATTCAACTAAATAAAATAATATGAGGTAAACAAGAGAGAGAGGTCTTGGGGTGTAGAGATCACCACCAAGCAATATTTTTCTATACTACTAACAAGTGATCAATTGAGGGTAATGGATGTGTTGCAATATGATAAGGGTGTGTGTGCATTAGGTTGATTCAATTGGCAAGGATGACAAATCAAGCAATTATTGTCTAAACATCATGTGAAGAGCACAATATATCTAAACAATAGAGCATATATTGTTTAGACAACATGGGGATAGCACAATAGATCAAAACAAGTCATTAATCCTTCATTAAGCTCACAATCCACATGTAACACAATATTACAGGAATATGCCATTTGGACTCACAAGCATGGAACATCAAACATCAAGAGTAGATTGTCCTCCCATCTAACATTATACTACCACTACACTAAATCTACACTACTAGCATGCAAATAAAGCTATCTAGACTAGGTGAGAGGCACAAACCATCAAGAATAGGCATAAACCATCAAATGAACCAAAATAGCATTCATTAAGCATATCATCTTGATAATCTCTAGATCTATAGCATCAATACACATAGACATGCATCAAAAACACTAAATCTAGAGATAAACACATGAATATCCTACTCTAGCATACATAGACATATGGGTAGAATAGAATAGTCAATTGGAAGCATTAAACCATACAAACCATGAAATAATCAAGATTTATATATACATGAATATCAAGATGTATCATACAACACTAATCCCTCAATAATACACAAGATTAGAGTATAGAAAGCATGCTTGGGGCTAACTCTAGCCCCAAGAAGATGTCTAGTCACTCATGGTAGTGATGATCCAACCCTCAAGGGCTAACTCCATGGCTGCTCCTTGTTGGTAAAGATCTCCTCCAATGGTTGCTCTAGCTTCCTCCCTTCTTCCTCTCCAAGAATAGCCTCCAAGATGATTTTCAATGTGTGACAAGAGACTCTAGAGCCTTTTCTAAAAAGTGTATCATATTCCTTATATAGGTAGGTCAAGTACACCCTATGATGAGCTGTGGTCATGCAAG
The DNA here is from genome assembly GCF_030987335.1 of Cornus florida. Taxonomy (NCBI): domain Eukaryota; kingdom Viridiplantae; phylum Streptophyta; class Magnoliopsida; order Cornales; family Cornaceae; genus Cornus; species Cornus florida. The sequence continues at coordinate 29,240,418 of NW_026775580.1, read as the reverse complement.
ACATATTCTCCAATGATTGGGTGAAGGACGGAATAAATGAGCTGGACTTTAACTTTTTCTCGCTAAAGGAAGTTCGATCGATCGAACCTTAACTTGGATTGATCGAAGATGGGTTCGATCGATCGAACTGCATCTTGGATCGATCGAAGTGGTCTGACTCCTCCGGATAAGGACAAGGCTGAGATATTTCGAAGATATTTATGGGGAAAAGGACAAAAGTGGTTGGTAGGCGTACAGCTGTAGATAAGATCAATCATTTGAATAGGACAAAATAGGGTTCGATCGATCGAAGGTGATGTTAGATCGATCGAACTTGAAATTTCAGCAAAGGCCAAGGTTGGATCTATCGAGAAGTACTGTGATCGATCATAGATGTTCAATCGATCGAACTCTAAGTTGGATCGATTGAACTTTTCAGCTACACAACTTTGATTCCTTTTTGCTCCTTTCTTTCTCCACTTTGCTCCCTCCTTTGGTTTATCTCAGGATTGCTTCAATTAAGCTCTTATTTGGCTGAGTTAGCTCAATTTTGGGATTAGTGCCTGAAAATATAAATAACACGTAATAAGTCTAAAATGGCAAAGTAAGATAGATAAAGGTACTAGAATGCTTAAGTTTAACGGGTTTAAATGTGCACTTTTCAGTGCTCATCAGCGACAAAATATGCACTTTTAGCAACAAACTCTTTGGTCGCCAAAGACCAAATTTGTTGTAGTGGAATAAATTAATTAAATATTACTATATTTCAAAATTTCTCCGATTACTCTCAAATTAATCTATGTTGAAGAGCATGCTAGAGCCTAATATAATATACTAACACATGTTGATTTCAAGTTAGATAAGGCCATATGATTTAATATTTTATACAAGATAAATATTAAATAAAATCTTCGTTACTTATCCAAATGATCTAAATTTAATATATGTCAATCAACATATCATGGTATAATATAATATCATGTCACATGTTTAAAACAAGATATGGACAATCCTGAAAATCAAATCTCATTCAAGAAAATTAAATAATAAAATCTCTAAATTTTATATTTAAACATGTAAACAAGTAGTATAAGCATCAATATCATGCTATATAACAAGAATATAAATTATAACACCCCCTACCTCAATTTGAGATGAAAATCTCAAAAGCCCACTGAAAAAAAAAATGTTCTGAATCTGACGATACCGAAGGGTTTTGTCGGGGACAACACGATGAACAAGAATCCGAAGGAAGCCCCAAGAAAATCACAACTTGACTTCAAACCCGAATTCAAAAAATGGTCAGAAATGGATTTTAATAAGGGGAAAAGATGTGCGTCGTCAAGACAAGTATTAAACGTTAAGGCCGAAGATTTTTTACCAAGGAAAAGTGGTTCAAAGGAGGAGAGAGAAGGTGGCAGTCATGGCTGTCATGGATTCCGGCTAAGAGAGGGGAAGAAGATAGAGAAATCTGATATTTTCTCTTAAGTGACCCTATTTATAGAAAATCTAAAAAAGTGCCTCGAAAGGGCCCCGCCGGGTCCGAAAAAGTGGATTTTGAGCAAATACGCTCAAACGGAAAAACCCCGTGAACAAAAAAGATTCAAAATGAGAAAATATGAATAACAGAAGAAACGATGTCAAAAATTGAGTCCCGAGCAGAAAGATATGCCCCAAAAAAGTTCGGCGGCAACCGGGTCCAGAAACCCTGAAACTGGAGAAAAACGACTAGAAGGAAATTCTATGAATTTATGAGTCAACGAAAAGTGGAAATGAATCCCATATGAGGATTCAGGCTCCAGACGAGGTATTTTGCAATAACTTTCGTTAATTACATAATGGCCCCTACAAAAATGGTTAATTGCAAAACTGCCCCAAAATGAAAATATCTTCCAAAAGATATTTTCTTAGATACCCCTGAAATAAAATATCTTCAAAAGATATTTACGAAAAACACCTCAAGAAAAGAAAAAAATTCTGAAGAACTGTGTATCCATGCCCCTATGGGCACTCGGAGCAACCAGAGTACTTTCTTGCAAAAGTAAAGATACGTATTTCGCGGAAACCACTCAGAATAAAGGTACGTGATGTCAAAAACCAACTCCGAGCATGAGAAGTAAGGTTATGCCAACAAAGTGACAAACGGGGAAAAAACAGAATAGGGAAAAGAAAGAAATAAGGAAAAGAATAAAAGTGAATAGTGTCCGAAAATAAAAAATGTGGAAATGACTCGGTCCTCAAAGAAAGTTGTCAATCCACATGAAAGAGTCTCAGAAATCATTTCCAAGCACTCGAGATGACACTAAATGACAAGAAATAGAGCTCAGAAAAGAAAATTAAAAGGAAAAAATTCATCCGTAAAATTTCAGGAAAAATGAAAGGAAGAAAAATTTCCGGGTCGTTACATCAAAATTTAAGGTCAACATATTTTTAGTAATTTTAATTATAATATCATTACTACCCATTATTAGTATATCATCCACATATATGCACACAATGACATATCCATTTTAAGTGTTTTTCACATAAACACATTTATCACATTCATTAATTTTAAAACCATTTGACAACATCAGTTTGTCAAATTTTTCATGCCATTATTTAAGTGCTTGTTTCAATCCATATAAGGATTTTACAAGTTTGCACACTTTCTTTTCTTTTCCTGGAACTATAAAACCTTCAGGTTGTTCCATATAGATTTCCTCCTCTAATTCACCATTCAAGAAGGCAGTCTTAACATCCATTTGATGTATTTCTAAATTTTACAATGCTGCAATAGCTAGTAACAATCTAATGGATGTTATTCTTGTGACTGGTAAATATGTATTAAATTAATCCAAGCCTTCCTTTTGCCTGTATCCCTTAGTAACAAGTTGGACTTTATATTTATCAATTAAACCATCAGGCTTCATCTTCCTCTTGAAAATTCACTTATACCCTAAAATTCACTTAGTACCATGAGGAAGATTCACCAGCTCCCAAGTATGATTTTGCATGATGGATTCAATTTCACTATTTATGACTTCTTTCCATAAAGGAGTTTCAGGAGAAGACATAGCTTCCTTATAACTTTGTGGCTCATTCTCCAATATATGTCAGAAAATTAGGACCAAATGACTTAGACGTTCTAGGTTTTTTGCTACGTATAGGTTCTTCCTTATTTTCATCATCTATAGACTCTTGGTCTATATTCTCTTGTATATTGCTATTAGCAATATCATGATTTCTTTTAGGAGGATTTTTATAAGGAAATATATCCTCAAAGAAACAAGCATTCCTTGACTCAATAATTGTATTGACATAGATGTCAGGAATGTCTGATTTATGCACAAGGAAATGATATGCACTACTATTTTGTGCATAGCCTATGAAAATATCATCAAAGGTTTTTGGTCCTATCTTAACTTTCTTAGGAGTAGGAACCGCAACCTTAGCTAAACACCCCCACACTTTTAAGAATTTATATGAAGGTTTTTAACCTTTCCATAATTCATAAGGTGTCACATTTGTTTTCTTTTGAGCTATTTTGTTGAGAACATAATTAGCAGAGAGTAAAGCTTCCACCCATAAATTCTGGGTTAAACCAAAACTTATCAACATAGCATTCATCATTTCTTTTAAGGTACGGTTTTTGCGTTCAACAACACTTTTCTATTGATGTGAATAAGAAGCAGAATTTTGGTGAATAATACCATGTTCTGAGCAAATGTCAGCAAATCGTGCTTCGTATTCACCACCTCTATCACTTCTAAACACCTTTATCTTTTTACCAAGTTGATTCTCAACCTCATTCTTGTAATGTTTAAACATTTCCAAGGCTTCGTCTTTACTTCTTAACAAGTATACATAACAGTATCTTGTGCAATCATCAATAAAAGTAATGAAATACTTTTTCCCACCTCTAGTTGGCACAGATTTAAAGTGATAACAGTATTACTGTGAATTAATGGTAGAGGTTCAGTACTTCGCTCTATAGAGTGAAATGAGGTTCTAGTCAATTTTGCTTCTACACATGTTTGACATTTTTTATTTAAATCAATGCTAAATTTAGGTATAGACTCTATGTTAATTAATCTACGAATTGTATCATAATTAACATGTCCTAACCTACCATGCCACACATCAGATGATTCAATCATATAAGCAGAAGAAGCATTAGCTTTATTATTATTATTATTAATAGATTTGGGTACAACATTCATTACATTAAACTTAAATAGTCCATTACTTAGATACCCTTTGCCCACATACACCCTATTCTTAGTCAGCACAAACTTGTCAGATACAAAGACCAGCTTGAACCCATTCTTGCTTAGACGTGACCCAGAGACCAAGATCTTCATGATGTCTGGTACATGCAGCACATTATTAAGAGTGAGCTCTTTCCCTGAGGTCATTAGTAGCTTGATCTTTCCTTGTCCTTCAACCTTTGCAGTAGAAGAGTTCCCCATGTAGAGTTGTTCTTCATTATCTATAGCTTCATAGGTAGTGAACATCCTATTTTCAGAGCAAACATAACGAGTAGCTCCTGTGTCCACCCACCATTCTCTATTGTTGCTCACCAGGTTGATTTCAGAAACTATAGCTGAAAGATTTAGCTCTGACACATCTTATCTTCCTCATTAATGTGCACCTCAGGTCTTTTTCTTGGGGTTGTGTTGTGCTTTCCGGCTACGACAGTCTTTAGCTTGGTTTCTTAGCTTGCCGCATATGAAGCACTTCTCAGCGAACCTTTTGTAGTTTCCTTGGCTGGAACCTTCGCCGGAGTACTTCTTTTTCTTATTCTTTTGTCCAACTTCCACTACATTTGCTTTTGACACCATTGAAGAATTCCCGACTTTCTTTTCAGATGTGCGGTTATCTTTTTCAATTCTTAGCCTGACAATCAGGTCTTCGAGCCCCATTTCCTTACGCTTATGCTTCAAGTAATTTTTAAAATCTTTCCAAGTAGGTGGCAGCTTTTCAATGATTGAAGCCACTTGAAAGGATTCACTCAATGTCATCTTCTCAGCATGTATCTCAAGTAGGATCAGCTGGAGCTCCTGCACTTGGCTCATGATTGTCTTGGAGTCTATCATTTTAAAGTCTAGAAATCGTCCGACCACGAACTTCTTCAAGCCAGCATCCTCTGCTTTATACTTTTTGTTTAGTAACTCCCAGAGCTCTTTAGCAGTATTTATTGGACTGTACACATTATACAAAGTGTTGTCCAATCCATTGAGGATATAGTTCTTGCATAGGAAGTCTCTATGATTCCATGTATCAACAGCTACTAGCTTGGAAATGTCAGTCTCACCCTCATCTAGCACTGGGGCAGTTTCAGTTAGATACTTGCTTAGATTCAGAGTTGTAAGGTAGAACATCATTTTCTGTTGCCACCTTTTAAACTCCGCCCCATTGAATTTTTCGGGCTTCTCCCCATGACTGATGGGAACATTAGGCATAGTAGTACTTTTACTTACCATTTGTCTGATATATATTAAATATACAGACCACGGTCAAATTTACAGAAATAAAATAGCAACAATATTTAAATAATTAAACTATAATATAATCAGAATCTGTCTTAAGATTGTTGTCAAAAATATGGTATAAGTATACCATATACTATAGTATTATTTATTTAAATATTATCTATAAATATAAAATAATATAATGCTTATATGTATAATTATTATAAAATAATAATCTATATATATAATTACTTATAATATATAGTTTAATAAAATAAATAAAAACTATAAATAAAGGAACCTGATTAAAAGTCGAGGGTAGAATTTGATTCTATGTCCTTAAGACAGATTCGCCCTACTATGGAGCTTACGGACTCAGTGGCGTCTATCTCCCAGGATACAACGACTTGTCTTCCTTTGGTAGTAGCACTGCAAATCAAAGGAATAGGCGAATTGGCTCAGTGTAATACTCTCTGACTCGAACTCGGACTCAGAATGACTGACTAAGGTCCGAACCCAAATACTAAGGCTCGAACCCATAGAGTAAAGAGAGAAGGAGGAAGAAGAAAATTCAGAAGAAGAGAAGAATTCTCTGAATGTTGGTGTGATTTGCAAATTATCCAAAGGGGGGGTATTTATAGGTTGCAAGGTGCCTTTTCGGGTGGGTGCAACCATGGGTTATGATGGTTCGGAAAAAGGTGCAACCCTTTGTAAAAAACTAAAAAGTGGTTTTTTAATTTAAATTAAAAAAACTAGCCATTTGTGAAACCTATTTAAATAAGCCCAGCCCAAAAACAGGCCCAATCCAAAATTCCATTTAGTAAAAAGAATAATCGGACTTTATAATTAGGCCCAAGCCCAAGCCCAAGTCCAAATCTAGACCCAAGCTTGACTTATTTAAACTTCAATTGGTTTCAACATTGTTCCATTTAGGCTTATCAAACACCTCACTTTTGATCTAATTTCTCATTCACCCGAAAACGGATTTGAGAAAGTAAATATACCACGTCCATCTCCTTGCAGAGAGGAACGCACTCATCTATAGATCCGCAAAAAATTCTTAGCGGAATCTATTCAAATTCTCATTCAAAGTTTATGTTTTTAATGCCCCCGTTTTCCAACAATATGTATATAACCTAAAATGATATTATTGTTTATTAATTTAGTAAAAAAATTATATTAGAATGATAATTTAAAAATTATAAATAAGTCATTAAGTACGGTAAATAGTCTTCAAAATTTTGGTAAAAATTACTAAAATTCACCAAAAAAAAAAAAAAAAAAATCATTTTTATTGAATTATGTTGTAAAAAAATTTGTATCTGTGCATTTAGAATCCTATGTGCAAAATAAATAAAAAATTGTGACTGCGATAATTGATTTTGTTAATATATTGCGACTATAAACCTCGATAAAAGTACCTGTTTTGTAGAGAATTGACCTACTTTTTGAGTCAAGGGAAGATTTCATCTACTCTTTTAAAGGAAGAGAACGCAATCCTTTAACCGTAATGCATAATCTCTTATTTGAAAAACCTATGGTCATGCTAATACTTTGTGTCAATCTACTTAGATGTGAAACTTAATTTACATGAATTTCAAAGACTAAGAATTTTTTTTATTGAATCAAACCAAATAAGTGAAGGGAAGGAAAGCCACAAATAATTGTCGAACTTTACATTCCTTAACCTAGAAATTAGGAGACAAAATATAAAACCCTAGCCTTATGGCTTTAAAATTTATAGTCTTGCATTTTTCACCATGAATCTGAAAGTTTGAAAACATCAGTCCAAAATAAATATGCGAAATTCCTCACCATGTTATAATTTCTTTAGCAAAATTAGCTTATTTAGTTCATGACACTACAATAAATTTGGATTCTTGCCACGAAATGTTTTGCCACAAATAAAATTTTATGGCAAAAAGTATCTTTTGGCCACAAAATTAACTTCTTGTGGCTAATATATGAATGTTTGCCATGGAGTAAATTTTTCGTGGCAAATACTAATTCTTGCCACGAATATTAGCGACGACCTAAAAATTTGTGGTAAAATATCAATTTTGCCACGACGAATTAGGGACAACATACAAAGTTGTGGCAAAATGCTATTTGTGCCACGAATTTCTATTCGTGGTAATTGTATGTTTCGTGGCAAATCACTTTACAATTTGCAAAAGATAGATCTTGCCACGAATTATCAGTTGTGGCTATGATTTGCTCTATTGCCACGTAACTATTTTCGTGGTAAATCTATTAGTTATTCGCAATGATGCTTTATTCGTGGCAAATAATATCTTTTGCCACGAATTTTCAATCCTTGTGGCGAAATGCCATTTTTGCAACGAATTTGTTTTCATGGCAATTAGGAACTATTTTGCCACGAATTTTCAATCCTTGTGGCAAAATGCCATTTTTGCAATGAATTTGTTTTCGTGGCAATTAGGATATCTTTGTTGACTATTATTATTTATTTATTTAGTTTTTGTAATTCCTTAAATAAGGGGCCTAGAACACCGAATCCCTAAGCAAATTAATTAATTAATTGTTAATAAAACTCGAAAAAGGCATTTCCTTTAAATTTGACTCTTTTTAAATTGGGAACTTAAACTCGTTTTAGTATTCTATCTCTATCTTCTTCTGCGAGCGTTAAAATGGCCCAAAGTTTAACATTGGTGTAAGGAAATTCGATATTCTACAATTTTGTATTTCACAAAAAATTTTGTAAAAATATTGTTTACTATGTCAAAATTGGGCTGGAAGACAGCACGAATTTTGGAGTCCAAATTTGGCAGAATTTCCATATATCTCCTATTTGGAAAATGAAACTTTGGGGCTATTCTTCTCTAATGTAAAGAAATTTCTCTACACCATTGGGAGAAGATCATCATCATATACATGAGCTAGAGGCTAAGATCAGAGGAAAAGAAAGAAGGGATCAACATATGGTGGCGAAGATGCTCTCCCCAATCATGAAGAAGTCCATTCCAGTCATAAGCGGCTAAAAACTTTGCTAGGGCTGTGATATAGCCCTAGCTTAACGCTACAGGTTTGATTGTATTTATTTATTGGAGAATAATATTTTTTCATGCATGATTGTATAACCTAGAAGATTTTATTTGAATTTTCAATAGAAATCATTTACAAAGTTTAATATAATTGTAGAGTATTTTCTATCTTGTCTTAGGTTTTTGATGTTTGTGATTGAACACAACTCATTTACTTCTTGTAGTTGTAAATGAGATGGTTATGCAACGGTTTTTCATTTAATATAATATTAGGGTTTTGATGGATTATGCTTAAAAAAGATAGACATAGTACACCCTAGAGTAGAGTAGTTAGGTAGATGGTTTATGCTAATCGAAGATAGTCCATACTTAGTTTTAATTTTATAATATCTTCTAGCTGAATTAATATGTGCTTGTAGCCATGATTAATTTCTTATGCATGTTTCATATCTCTCTAATAAATTGATGCATCTGACTGGTAATGCGACGTTAGTGGTGAAATCATGTCCCTAGTATCTTCTCTCCCCTCATATTTTCCTCATTTAATTTAGTTGTTGCATTTAGTTTAATTTTATGTTCATTAGACTAAATTATTATTCCATCATAATTCGTTTGTCATACTTCAAATTAATTTAGAATTTAAGAAGTCTGTTAACAACTTAATTAATACAAGTCTCTTGAGTATGACATCTTACAAAAAGCCCTATCTGCAAAGCTTCGTGCGCTTGCAAGTGGTTATATCTAAGCTTACAACAATATCCTAACAAAAGGACCATTTCCACACTTCTGGCATGGTAAGGCTCCCGTTGTGTGGAACAAATTCACCGTAAAATGGTTGACCAAGTTTTGGGGCATTTTTCAAATAGAAAAAATAATATTTTGTAATAAATAAAAGAATATTATAAATTCAAACTCTAGAATTTCTCAATTATTGCACTATGTATTTATTAGATCAAATAAGTACATTCAACCATAGAATTAACTGTCAAAAAAAGAAAATGTACTTAACAAAAAACAACTTTGAAACTATTCACTTCATATTGTCCCTTGGCCCGTAAGTCTTCAAATGAGATTAAAATTCTAGTTCTTCCAATCCAAGCCATTGTAATAAATTATGCGTGTATAAAAATTTCTCATGGTTAGTAACATAAGCCATTGAATTAACTAATCTAGGAGTTATGGGCTAGTAAAATTATAATATTTTGGATAAATGGTGAGTTATATGAATTAACAATTTTTATTAGAAATTACTTAATTAGGTGACATTTTTTAAATGTTGACTTAGAATTAAAAATTAATTTATTAATTGTTATATAATTATAATATTTATATACAAATTAATTTAGTTTGATTAAATTATTTATATAAAAGAATATTGTCTTTCTCCTCATACAAAATTAGGATTCTAGTTCTTGCAATCAAGCCTACTTTAATTTTTAAAAAATTAAATAGCTAAACATTTCCCGCCCACAAATTTCCCATTCCCGCGCGCGCCTCGGCCCTTAGCCCACTCTGTAAATAAATGAATATTAAAAAAAAAAAATTGCCCTAAAAATTTGCACCCACTCTCGACAATTCCCACTCTTTCCAGATTCCCCACTTTCTCCAAAAGCCCCATTCTCAGTTATGCCTTAAAAATCCCTAATTGCGGCAAGCAAAGGAATATAAATCCCTAATTGCGGCAAGCAAAGGAACCCACTAATCTGTTTCAAGGGAAGGTTGCCTTGCTTGTTTGGATCGCGATTCCCTAAGCTCCAAATTGAATGGTGATTCTTCTCCCCTCTCTCCGTCCTAATTCAAGCAATAGCCCCCTCAGGTGCTCAGGTTTTGTATGCGTGTTTGGCTGTTCTGTTAGTCTGATAACTCAGACTGGGGAGGCTCAAACGGATGGGTTAGCCACATTAACGGTGCCCTCTTTCACTTCCGGCAACCCAAGGTAAGTTTCAAGGTCCCTTTTATGAAGAAACCAACAATCTGTATATGTTTATATATATATATATATATATATATATATTTTTTTTTTGTGTATTGTCAGGTGTTGAAATTGTCTTTCCTTCTAGGGTTTTTGTTTATTTTTTTTAATTTTGTTTGATTCTGAAATTTTCAACACTTTCCTACTTTCAAAATTGGCGATGATTTGAACTGTGATTCCTGAAATTAACAACTACGTGTTTTTCGCTGTGTCTTCTGAAACCACATGGTTGGACTGTTGAATTTCAGGGCTTTTGAAGGTTTTTGAAGGGCGGCCAGAATTGCGACTCCTTAGCTGTGGGGTTAGCGTACCTTGCCTTAGATTATTTTGTGAGTTTGGGTCTAGGTCCAAGTTCTGGTATGTACAGATTTGTGTGTTTATATACGTATAGATTAGATGATTTTTGCATTTTCTTCTATATGCTTTATACGAACCGGTGAGGCTTATTTGATGAATGCATACAATCTTTTGTATCTTTAGATGCATTAATTAAACAAGCCAATTTCAATTATTAATTAATTAAGTCTATGACAAAACATAAAATATATATTGTTTAGAGATTAATCACCAGTGAGACCATTTTCTATCATCTCTACAATACCACTTGGGCATGTTACAATCGGATTGCTTGTTCTTAGTTTCTTCTTTTCGTTGGTGTAGATGTTTGTGTGTGTGTGTATATCACATATAACTATTTAAAGATGCAAACTTTCTCACAAGATTGATTTTGATTGTATGGTTGATATAAACTGGCTATATGTCTTGTTCTTGTATAATATATAAAAATAACTTTATGGGCTTGCTTAATTTCTACTTTGTTCTTTTGCTTTTTCTTTTTTCATTGTCAATTTGAATCTGTGACCAACCTTCTTTAATTTTTTTTTTTTTTTGTACTCACATAACAAATTATTAACTTCTACTATTTTATTGTTCTTTGTTTTTTTAAATTTTTTATTTTTCGGTAAAGTAACAAAATTGTATTGGGTAAATCTGCTTCTATCCCTCTGGAAGTCTCTGGATTAGGGGAATTATGCATGGTGGAGGATTACACTGTTGTGTAGGTCATTATAAATATTTAAAAGAAAATAAAAAGTTTTTTTTTTTACCAAAAAGAAAATAAAAGATTATTGAGTTACTTCAAGTCTTCAACCAATTCATATATCATCAGAACTAAACTTCACTTCTCTACATCATAGGAACAAAATCTCACACATATAAAATTCGCAAAATCTAAGTTACTCTGGACAACACAGAATTTGCTTTAAAATTGGAATTGAAAATCATACTACTTGCAACTTTAAACTAATTAATTTCAAAAACTCTAAATTTCATACTTAAATGGTATAAGCTAAGTTTTACCTGCATAACTTAGGTTTTGCCATTTTCGCATTCCCGTTCTCGCTCTCGCTCCCACTTTTGTGTGACTTAAGGAGTCTAAGCTATCCTCCCCGGGTATAAGCAATAATACTTCAATTCCAAATTATGTATAAATTATATATATACATGGGATTCAAAACTTGATGTTTCTTTCATCTATTTCCAAATACCATTGACCAATAACTTACCGGATATAAAAAACTCCAACATAATACTGTTAACCAATTAACACTCAAGTGGCACCACTTATTGAAATAGGCTTGTTTGATGAATTCATCTAAAGATAAAAAAGACATGACTAACAAATTTAGGTTATTTTTTTTTAGGATTTATCAGCAACTAATGTAGCATTAATCATATCTATAAAATTGGTTTTGAGGTTGTAAGTTGTTTATTTTGTTGTTGATGTATGGCTTGGGTTGGTGGGTTCCTTTTTATGCTTGGGTTTGGCAGTGGTTGTCCAGCTGGAGATGGGGTTGGTTTGTGAAGATTTGGTATGAGCTTTTTATTGGGAAGAAGATGCATACTCACTGGAGTTGTGGGTGGGTCTTATTTTTGGGTTTTGGCTCGTGGTTGTTGTTATTGAGCATTTGGAGGCGGCAACATATTTGCCATCCCATAAGTGGTGCTACTTGAGTGTTAATCCTGTTTGGTTGTGCTTATTTTTTGTGTATTGGATTATGGCTTTTTGTTTTCTTTTGTACTCATTGTTTTTGGGTTTTTGAATTTGGTTTCTTTTGCTTTAGTGGGTCTGGGGTTTCCATGATTTTTGTACCCCCTAGTGTATAATTTTGGATTTGCCATTTTAGTTTTAATAAAATAACTCAACGCTATAAATGTTGTTAATATCATTATCCCATGTTGGACCAATTGTAGGTCTTTTGAATCTAGTTATAAGATAGCACCGACAATAGCTTGAATGCTTGATAGTATGAGAAAGCTAATATTTCATTTTTTTTTTTTTTTTTAATTTTATTTAAAGGTTCTTGTAGTGAATAAGCATGAACGCATGAAATTAAAATCAGAAATTATAGAGTTTAAATTAAACACTTTTAAGTACATAAAAGTAGTAATGATTGACTGTTAATTTTGCAATAAGTTATTGTAAGCCTGTTGAGCAACTGGTTGATGGCCATAAGTTAATTTTGCTTTGGCCATCAACATGCTTAGGATAAAGCAAAATTAACTTATTTTTCTGATTCTGCTTTGATTAGTAAAACATCTTTCCCTAAACAATATCTTTATGTTATCTGAATACCTAATTTTTTTAATACTAATTTATTTGTAGACACTTCTTAAACAATCTCTCCCTTTGACTATAATTGAGGGGGACTATTTATTTGTACCAGTAAAGTATCAATAAGTGTTATTGAATGTTTCGGCTTTTCAATTAATTTTGAAGTGCAATTAGCATGAGAATGAGATTGTAATATTTTCTCCAGAAATAAGTACTCGTTGCAGGAACTTGTTCTTATCGTGTGATCACATACATCTTGCAAAGGCATTTACTTGTTTCTACTTGTATTTAGTTTGAATTCCATTAATTTCAATACAACACATCAGTCTTAGGAATGGAAAGAAATTGTATGTCAGTGGTCTTCTAGAAGAACAATTTAATTTGGAATTAATATGGTAAGCAACTTGTCAAGACTAGGCATATCAAACCAGCCCCATTCCAACCATAACTTGTTGATCAACTAATTGGATGCTCCTTTTCTTCTTTGAAGAATTTTTTTTATATATATATTATATTTCTTATTAATTAGGAAGAAAATGAAACATTAGGAAGAAAATGAAACATTCTTGTGGAGAGGAATACTAATATACTAATCAGTTTGTGATTAATTTTAGTTTTCTATTTCGAGTTTGGACCACTTCTAGTTCAACTTTATAACAAGTTTTAGTTCTGAGACTAAAATCTCAAATTGGTTTTGGACAAAGCACAACACAACCCTTAAAATCTCTATGGAGCTTAACAATGGCGAATCAAAATCTGAGCAATGCTCATTCTGAGTTGCGTTCCTGTCCAGTTTGGGGTATAATAATGCATAAGTTCTTGAAGCACGCCGTGTGGCTGCAAAACAAGCATTTCAGGCTCTGTCAAGTGAGATTACAGAAGAAATCTGGAGCACACTATATTTTCGTGTTGTAAAGAAAGCATTGTGTGAGAAATGAAGGTTGTTTTGCAACAGATCTAAGAGTGAAGATAAGGTTTGTCTGCATCTTTAGCATTAAAATACTTCATGATTTATTACAATGACTACATCTGAGACCAGTTGCTCTTAAGCTTCGCATCTGGATGATTTGTAATAACTGCACTGTATGAATTTATTTGTTAATATATGAAGTTGATGTCCACTGGACCTTTCAGTTTATAAATAAATAAAAAAGTTTTAGTTTTGAGACTACACCATTTACAATTCAAGTATGAACCACTTTTAATTACTTTCAGTTGACACCACTTTTGGATTGAGTTTGCACCCTTTTTGATTCAGTTTTGTTACTAGTTTGACTTCCAATTTGTACCACTGATGCTTAGATTGCCTGTCCAGTTTCTTTTTCCCTTTCTCTTTAAATATTTTATACTATAATAATTTGTTTTCAAATGCTATATATGAATATGATATTAGGAACAATTATGGAGAAAAACAAAAGTCTAAGGGTGTTCACAAGCCTTACCAAGTTATAGTCAAAGAGGCCTTCGAACTCTGGAAAAAAATGAGTGCTGAGGAGAAGGAGCCTTATGGAGCAACCTACTTGAAAGAATTGGAAATCTTCAGGAAGGATCAAAAGGTAATGTCTTATAAGATACGACACAGTAACATTCAATTTGGTGGTTATTAAAAATTAGCTTTCTATTTGCCTTCACATGAAATTTATTTTTTCCATAGTTTTAATGGATTAATAGTTTTAAACTTTTAATAGATGGAGCAGAGTAATGAAAAAAGCAGGCAAAAATGAGCTGATTTATCTTTTCTATTGGTGTTCTTATTTTCTGTTTATATATTTTTTTTCATGTAGCATATTTGGAAAACTTAGCTTTAGGTTCATTTTTTTGACATAGGCACTAATTGTATTTATTCATTGTTGGCTTTGCAGATTGTTGGATGAGCTCATGCTACAAGAATTCAAGCTCTTTCTATTTAAGACGGTTTAAGTAGTTTATGTTCAGATCTTTGAACCCTTTGTTTAGGATTCTATAGCTCATTTTTGTGTAAGATCTCGGAACATTCTATTTAGGATACTAGCTTGTTTTTGTCCAGATGCTAAGACTCTTGTTTTTTTTTTTTGCACGATGGACTTTATTGTATATGTTGTAAACAATACTCTTTTGGTTCGTGTGGCTTATGTAATATCAAATATTTATTTATTTGCATAATCATTTTGATGTGTGATTAAATTTTATTTTTGATATTGTTTATAATGTTAATAATTTATAGGTTATACTATTATAATTGGTGTCATATTTATATGTTATTGATATATATAAATTCAAAAAAAAATTAATATATTGAAAAAATGGGAACATTTTTCAAGAACAAATTTTGTGGCCTATTTTGAGTATTTGTTACTATATATATTCGTGGACGATTAAAATTATAGTCACGAATAAACTCCGTTTTTTGGGTAGTTACCATGACATAAACTTTATGACCTATTTTGGGTATTTGTCACGACATATATTCGTGGGCAATTAAATTTATAAATACGAATAAATTCCGTGGGAAAAGATATATTCTACCACGATAAATATTTTCGTGGCAAAAGGATTGAATTAGCATGATTAATTCTTATATTAGGATTGCTACTTGTCATGAAAATATTATTATTTAGTCACAAAATAACTTGTGGCAATAGAAGGTATTTTACCATGAGTTTAAATTTGTAGCAAAAGTTTCACATTTTGCCATGAAAATTTTTAATCGTGGTTATTGGCATTTTGTGACGGGGTTACGCCCACGACTAAGCCACAAGCTATTTTTTGTGGTTAAAAGGCTTTCACCACAAAATTTGAAAGTTTTTGCCACAAAGTATCTTGTGGCAAGAACTCAAATTTGTTGGTACAAATACAATATTTTTATAACAACATCAATCCCATCTGAGAAGTGGACTTGGCACACTGATAAATAGAGACACTCTTGAAACATTGACAAAGCACCTAGCTACAACTGCCTTATTTTAAGAAGGAGAATTAACCTAGAGAAACATTTGACAACAGAACAGGCTATACATGTGTTCTTCAACTATCTGTCACCAAAATGCATCTCTCTTTTAAGATTTGTCCATAATTTAAACATAAGTTCTATGATTTTGGAATTTGACTGGTACGTGCGGGAGGGAGGTAGTTCATATATTAGGTGGTAGATTATGGAGTGCTTTAAGAGACTGACGTACACGATCAAAAATTATTAGCAGACTTAGTGGCATTGACAATATTTGTTGATGTTTTGAAATACCCAATTCGCCCTTTTCAAGCACAAGAATAATTGTATAGGCCATCATGCCCTTCAAGAAAAGAGGGGTAAAATGTGGAATAAACCCTTCAAGAGCGATGTAAAATTAAATGAACCAAGTTAGTTAATTTGCATGTTCAGATCTTCTATTTTTTAACCATGTAAATGCTTCTATTAGGGCCTCAGAATTTTGGGGGCCTCAAATTTTAGGGGCCCATGTATGATGGGTTACAAAAGCAAAAAAAAAAAATTATAGCTAAATGTATCAAATCATTTAAGGGGCTTCAAATTTTATAGGCCCATTAATGTTGGGCCATCAAAAAAAAAAAATTTATAACCAAAATGCAACAAATAAAGGACCTCAAGAATGATGGGCCACCAAAAAAAAATTTATAACCAAACCGAAGCAATTGAAACTCGCCTCCAAATTTAGTACCATCAAAATGGGGCAAGAATGATGGGCCAGCCTCCA
The DNA here is from genome assembly GCF_030987335.1 of Cornus florida. Lineage (NCBI taxonomy): Eukaryota > Viridiplantae > Streptophyta > Magnoliopsida > Cornales > Cornaceae > Cornus > Cornus florida. The sequence goes on along the minus strand of NW_026775580.1, from coordinate 29,223,706 downwards.
TATGCAGCAAGAATGATGGGCCATCATCTATTACTAGGGCCTCACATTTAAAGTTTGCCTAGGACCTCTTAAGAATTTTTCAATCTCAGAGTCGGCCCTGCCCTGCTATAATATATTATATTAGTACCCTTCATTCGCGCAAATTGCCGAGACATATAATTGGAATATATAATTAATATGGAAAATGATAATTATGAAAATGAAACATTATAACAATGAAAATGAAGAAATGCTTGAACATATCTAAAAAAAACCTGAATATCTTTGCGTGGTGTATATATATATATACAAATATTAAAATAGTGAGCACATGTGTGCGTATATACACACACATATATAAATATTACCTATACAATCATAATGTACAGTACATAAAGCCACCTGACTGACCGGAGCACTGTTTTGCAAATGTCTTTTCTGTAGCTCATGGGCGAAGGCTTGCCTCGTGTTTTACTCCCCTATTGGGTTTTTACAGTTCCCCTCTATATATTTTATATAATTGACTTTTATCTTTAAAAAAAGTGTAAAGTGCAAAAAAAAAAAAAAACTCTCATCAAAATTATGAGCGTTTTGCAAATAAAATTATAAGAAACGCTTTGAATCATCAATTTGTTGCAATGGAAGACAATTTGACAGTTTGGTTGATCGGAAAAATCAAAAGACAATTATACCCTTCACTAAAACTACGTCACTTTGGCACTTATACATTTACTTGTATGATATGGCCGCTGTAATCTTAAGGACCAATTACAACTTGACACCTCACCCAACTCCCTTCTCCTACTTTCTCTCTATCACACCATCAGAGCCATCAAACATTAATCTGGTCAAAACCCGTTTCCCATTCTCTCTACAAACATTGCCTCTTCCATATTCTCTCTTTCACAAAGGATGCTGATATATATATATATATATATATATATATATATATATATATAGACACACGGAGAGGAAGAGATGCTGATGTATACATAGACACACAAAACAACCGGGAAAGTATGGCAATAGGCGCATATGTTGATCTATAATTATAGGATTGGGTTTCTGATTATCTATTCATATTTATTTCCTTTCCGACCATGTGATTTTGCTTCCATTAGCAAGTTTGGAAGGTTGGATGAATGTGCTGTTAGTTGGGTTATAGCTGTAAGCCTAGAACAACATATTTGTGATCAAGACTTGACTCCAAAATGTTGGTGATGGTTAATGGATCACAAAAGGAATGTGAGTTTTTTTATGTGATTTTTGGCGGAGAGGGTCAGAGGAAGGTGAGGAAGAACAGAGCCTATATGTATTATATGTGTACATATATATAATGAGACAGAGAGGGGATGCTAATCCAGAGAGATTGGATTTTTACTTCTCTCATTTATTTTTTTTACTAAATATTAGATCTTTCTTAATATCAAAATGCAATTTGATTTACAATGATACAACCATGGAAGGTTCCAAGTACAGAGTATCTGTATTGAAGATGGAAAGAGAAAAATGGGTTTGAAACGAGTTGACCTTCAATCCCAAAATCGACTGCCTGAAAGCGCCTTACCTTCAATCTGGGAGTTTTTGGCAGTGATTCTTGTGGGGTAGGTCGTGGTGAGAGGACGGTGGCGGTTGTTAATTCGCCGGGATATAGCGTTGTTACTAGTGGTTGTGGAATGGCAATTATGGTTGTGGAGCGGTCGCCGTAGTGACGATCTGAGGCAGTGGTTGTGGGTGAGGATGGCGGTGGCGACGACCCAAGTTGTGGTGGTGGTGGTTAATCCCCCTGAAGGATTTAATCTCTGTCTCATCTCTGTCTCTCGAATAAGGGAAATGGATTCGGAGAAGATTTGGTATTTTTGTATGACAAAGGTGAAATTGGCATTTAAAAAAAAAGTGGCATGCACGTGGCTAATAACGGCCAAACTTTTTCTAACGGTGATCAGAGGGGGTAAATTGCAACAAGCATGTTAATTGTATTTTTATTATATTTTCGAAGGTAAAATAGTAATTTTTTTATTCTCAAGCATAGATCATAATCTTTTATATATTTAAGTTCAAAAGAACTCGATATTATCTTTTCCAAAGGGTTATATGTCTTGGTTTAAAACAACATTGAAGGCATTATATATGATCCTATAATGAAGTTTGTAGGGTGTTATATTGAAAACCCTTCTCACAGTTGATATTTTAAATATAAAGGATTTGACTTAATATAAGGTATAACATATACATTCCATAATAACTTACCATATCATTGACCCCATGTATAAATATAGGGACAAGTGCAAATATCATTGACCCTGTGTATAAATATGGGACAAGTGCAAAAAATACTCTTAAAGTGTACTACGCGTAAAAGTAACACTTTTATCCATATTTTAAAAAATGTACAAAAAACACTCTTAATCTTTTCACATTGTAAAAAAATACCCCATTTGACATAAAGTAATGTTATAATATCCGGTTTGCCCTTTTATTCTTTCGAAAAAGTTCAAGAGGGTATATATGCTGCTAATCTCATAGTATAGGAGTGTTACGCACACATTACCTTATATATATATATATATATATTTTTAAATTTTTTTTTTCTATATATATCTCTAAATATATATATATATATATATATATATATATATATATATATATATTTAACTTTGAGAATTTGTAAAACAAAGATTTGAATTTTTTGAGATTTCAGTTTACTCATTTCTACTAATTCTTTTTATTTTTTTTAGTACGAACACCGTTAAACAAACATAAAAAAAAAATTCTCAATATCAGTGTGCACGGGTTTTCAGAATTTGGAAAATTTTTGTTTTCTTTAGTTTACACTTTATTTTTATTTTATATTTTATATTTTATATTTTTATCTTTACTTGTCCATTGCCAGTATCCTCCAATAATGTCATTTTCGGTCATTTTATAAATTTATTTATTTTTATATATTTTATAAAATGGTTCAGTAAGGGTAATTTAGTCAACTTAGGGTTTAAATTTGTCAGAGGGACCTATTTGCATCAAATTGAAACTTAAGGGGTGTTTTTTGCACGAGAGGGGCATCCTCCAATAGTGCTCTTTTCAATCATTTACAAAATTATTTATTTTTATATATTTTATAAAATGGTTTAATAAGAATAATTTAGTCAACTTAGAGTTTAATTTGTCAAAGGGACTTATTTGTACCAAATTGAAACTTTAAGAATATTGTTTGCACGTAAAAAGTGTAATATGCACTACAAGTCTTTTTTTGCACTTGAACCATAAAATATATTATATGTTTATGTTACATGTGCAAAATAAACAATTTTAGCAAATCATACAACAGTTGTATAACAAATAATTATTCCACATCATACACCTCATACACCTTATGCCTAATTAAGTAATTATTGCACATCGTACACCATTGTCTATAATGAATAATTATACCAAATCATGTTTTTTTTGGGTAAGTAATCATGCATCTTATGTAATTAGGCATAAGATGTAGGAGGTGTATGATGTGGAATGATTATTTGATGTGGAATGATTATTTGTTATACAACTGTTGTATGATTTGTTATAATTATTTATTATGCACATGTAACATAAAGATATAATATATTTATACATGAGGTCAATGATATGGTAAGTTGTTATCGTATGTATATGTTATAAATGTATTATATAATATCATGCAACTTATATGTGAATAACTATAATATACTAATTTATTTTTCATTAAAGTTTGAGAGAATAGTCCATTCATAGTGTTTTCCTATTTAAAATAAACTTGGGATGCAATTTTTAGAGGGATAATTCATAAAAATGGGTTTTTGGGGGGTTAAAGTACAAAAGAATGGAGTCAAAATTAAGTTTTCTTAATTAATGAAATTTTATGAAAGTCTGACATGGATATGAAAAATTAATGTATATCATATTCCCAAAATACCCTTATAATGTTGTAATGAAATTATGCTACTAACCCTCTCATATCTAAAGAGATAAACCCATTTATGGCAACCCTTCTTCCTAAACGAACAGCCAACAATTCCAACAAACCCATTAAAAAAAAAAAAAAACAGCAAATCTTTGTTCTCCCTCTCACATTCCCTCCAAAAACATCTGTTCCTCCAAACCCGATTTAAACCCAAAATCCTTATCAGACAAAAGCAAAATCAAAATCCAAGCTGAGATTCAAAAACCCAACACGAAACATCCTGAAAAAGCCAACACAATCCTCTGTAATGGTAGATCCGCGGCTCGACAATACAAAAGGTTGATGCAAATACTTGTAGGTCCACAAGAAATCTTCAAGTGGGTATGTGAAATCCAAATCACACCATAAATATTGGAATATTTACAAACCAGAACTGGGTCTCTTTCCATTTTTCTTAAAGGTTTACAGTATCAAAGTAGCAAATATCTACCTTTCAAAAAAAAAAAAAAAAAAAGTAACAAATATCTCTTGATTTCTAGGGTTTGGTTGGACTTGGCGATATCGGCGAAAGCTTGGGCGTAGCTTTTGGCAGTGGTGTCGGCCATCCTGGCTCCGCCGCGTCGTTTTCCAGTGATTTTGATGGTGTGTTTCGGGAGTTTGAGGGAAGAGGAGCTGCTAGAGAAAGAGAGTTTGAGAGGATTGGTATAGATGCGTTTCTCCTCTCTCTTTAGATATGAGAGGGGTAGTAGCATTATTTCATAACAACAATAGAATGGTATTTTGGAAATAAAAAGATGAGGTACAGTAATTTTTTATCTCCACGTCAGACTTTCATAAAATTTCATTAATTTGGAAAACTTGATTTTGACTTTATTCTTTTGTCTCTTTACCCCAAAACTCTATTTTTATGGAATTATCCCATTTTTAAAACTTTTTCCATTTCGAAAAATAGAAACATTTTGAAAATAAATTCTTATTTAAATAGAAATGTCAATCCCATCCTTAATTAAAATTAGTATGCATCTCAGATGCCATAAACTCCACTCATGGGACAACTTAGGCTGAAACCATTGAGCGAGCAGCAGCTTGCGTTGGCTGTTAACATGTAGCCACAACTCAATAAAGTGAATACGTTGGGACTGGATGCATTTGCTCAAGGAGCATGACTCAGAATGCTTCCTAGCATGCACCTTCATCCTAGCAATACAAACCCATTAGTTGTAAGATTGGTTTGTGTCTTGTTAAATCGTAACTTGCTCTCAAGCACAACATAAAAAAAGATAAAATACATAAATAAATGAAAAGAAAGTAGTTTGTGATCTGAATCAATTTTCAGATCTGAAAGACTATTTGTTTTCTGTGGATTTGAACAATTGGGGCTTATGAACAGGGAATGAGGACTGGTATCTAGGACAAACAACTGAAGATGGACATGGATGGAAAAACCTACCTAACGAAGTTGGATGAGAATTGATAAGGATTGAGGAGCACACTTATATTTGGGACTTAGTAACAACAACTGAATAATTATAAATTGTGTTAGGAACTTGGGATGAGGTACTAAACCAGAAATGAACTTTTATACTCGAAGCATATGATAAGTGTGGGACACATGTAGTTCACACTAACATTGCAACAACCATTAGTTCAATTTCTTACAATAGTCTTGCAACTTGTTTTACACCTAATAACTTGGTAAACAAATATGAGGCCAAGAAGAAAACGACGTGTCTTAATTAGTGGAACACATCCAGTGATGTGAAAATTTTAATGTGTTACATTTAGATTAGTAAATGCATATTAGATTTGAATATTTATGAAGTAATGCAGATTTGCAGTGTCAATTGTGAAACACACGTGTAGTACCGTGGTGATCTGACCTATGCGGTGTGCATGGGTGCAAGAGACATATCTCAATTTGCGGTGTGCAGTACACGGGTGTAAGAGACACATTGACAAATTTTGATCTGACCTATGCGGTACAAGAGTTGTTGCGTAGCCCACACTACGGCAATCTATACACGTGTAGCCCATCCTAATATAGTTGTCATGTGACAATGGTGGGCGCATGTGCAGTCCACACTATGGCAATCGTGGTGTGCCATAAGCAATTACAAGAGGCACATGCATATCGTGTGGCAGTGTAGCCCAATCTGATAATTACATAAAATATAAAGAAAGAATAACAACACATATATAAAATTATTAAAATAGTCATGAAAATCCATTTACAAATATATGAAATTTTGAATATATCAGGTTTTTTAAAAATAAACTAGTATTGTTCACTGGTAGTACATCCAGACTATATACATTGTGCACTATGGGCAACATTTATATATTTTAAACAATTGGATGGAATTGTTGGGAACAATTTGATTTCAATTTAGTTAGAAATCATATCGAATTGGACCACATACAAACTCTTAACTGATACATTTAGGCTACATATTGGTGCACTGTAGTGGTAGGGGTGGTAAATGGGCGGGTTGGGCTGGGTTTGAATTGGGTTGAAAATGAGCCGGTCAAATATGGATCAAGACCCACATTCAACCCGTTCAGAACGGGTTGAATATGGGCGGGTTGAAAATGTATAGGGTCAACCCTTTATGACCCATGGACCTATTAATTATTATTATTATTTTTTTTTCTGGAAGGTTTTAAAATTTTATTTAATAACAATTAAAAAAAATAATCTCAAACTCAACAATATTTATCGACTCGTTTTAGAGAGAGAGAAGTGAAAGAAAGAGAAGAAATATTGATGTTTTAAAAATAAAATTTTCTTAAAAATTTTGATGTTTACAAACATGGAAAAAGAAAATGTAATTTGCATATTTGAAAATATATATATATATATATATATATATATATATATATATATATATATATTTGACCCATGAAACCCGATCACCTGCCCAAAATATTGATGTTTAAAAAATAAAATTTTCTTAAAATTTTGATGTTTACAAACATGGAAAATGAAAATGTAAAAATAAAAATAAAAATTGTACGGTGAAACCCGACCGACCCGCCCAAAATATTGATGTTTTGAAAATAAAATTTTCTTAAAAACTTTGATGTTTACAAACATGGAAAAAGAAAATGTAATTTGCATATTTGAAAAAAAAAAAAAAAAAAAAAAATTCAACCTGTGAAACACGACTGACCCGACCAAAATATTGATGTTTAAAAAATAAAATTTTCTTACAAATTTTGATGTTTACAAACTTGGAAAAAGAAAATGTAATTTGTATATTTGTAAAAAAAAAAAAAGAAAAAAAAGAAAAAAAGACTTATGATACTCGACCGACCCGCCCAAAATATTAATGTTTTAAAAATAAAATTTTCTTAAAAATTTTGATGTTTATAAACATGGAAAAGGAAAATGTAATTTGCATATTTGAAAAAAAAAAAATAAATGACCCGTGAAACCCGACCAACCACCCAAAATATTGATGTTTAAAAAATATAAATTTTCTTAAAAATTTTGATGTTTACAAACTTGGAAAAGGAAAATGTAATTTGTATATTTGTAAGAAAAAAAATAAATAAATAAAGACCCGTGAAACCCGACCGATCCACCTAAAGTATTGATGATTTTAAAATAAAATTTTCTTAAAAATTTTAATGTTTACAAACATGGAAAAGGAAAATGTAATTTGCATATTTGGGGGAAAAAAAAAAAAAATTGACCTGTGAAACCAGCCTAACCTAACCCGATTTCGGGTTGAGGTTGGGTTGGGTTGGAATTGGGCTGGGTTGGGTTAGCCCAACTTGCAGCTTTAATCGTGAGTGAGCGAATTTTAGAGAGAGAAATGAGTTAAGTGTAATATATAATAAATGTGTGTTGTGTGTCTATTATGTGCTAGGTGAATATCTTGACCCTCAAATTAAGTGGTTAAAAATTACCCAACTCATTTTTGACCCATCTTAAATATGGTTCATCTAAAACTATTAAAAAACGGGCGGATATGAGCGGGTTGATGATTTCTGACCCATTTTGCCCCCCTAACATGTGACATTTGTAAATTTTAAACATATTTTTTTAATGAAAAAAAAAAAAAAAAAAAAAAAACCCCCACACACACACAATTGGATGTGGTAGATAGATGTGATGACTTTATCTGGACCGATCTGTGCTTTGTATGGCCTGGAGAATGATTTTGGGCCGTAAGTTTTATGACTCATCCTTGTGAATGCTTATTCTCGGTGGGCTTAAATAATCACATGCTATGCTGTTGCAAGTCTGTTAAATTTTTATTTAATTTAATTTTTTTTTTTCAATGGTAAGAAACTCCTCCTTTGGAATGTAATGTATGTATTTTATATTTCAAAAAATAAATTATACATAACACACACAATATGCATTTTATACTCCGAAAATTAATTATAACCTATATATTTATATTATGTATATCATTATCACACACAAACACTTGGATGCGTCCATTTAAAAATTACTCTTTTTTTAATTATTCTTTTGTTGATGATGGGTGAATACTAGCTAATTAGTTAACAGGCTATCAGATGTATTAAACAAAATTAACAGGTTATCAGACAGTGTGTTATACAAAATTGTAAAGAAGACGAACCATTTCTCAAATTAAAACATGTTACACACGATCAAATATGTTCATCCTTAGGCAACAAAATTATATAAATTTTGCATCTAATTTATTGCCCTAAAACACAACTTTTTTTTACAAGATTTGGACGTTGCTATTCATGATACATGAGTAGAAATTCATGAATATTTAATTTTGCAAATAATAAAATATTATTCCATACCCTAACCATCCTAATCATAAGCATATGTATACAAAAATAGAAATATAATAAAGAGATTTTCTTGCAAAGTATTTTAGAGAATGAAAAATTAATTTTTTTATTTATTTTTACGAAGAGATAAAGTATTTTATTAGATCATTACAAATGAATAATTATTCAAATTATTATTATTTAGGTAAATTGAATAACTAGTCAATTGATGCTGACTTTGTGTATAAATCCATGGCACTCCCAGTTTTTATTTTTATTTTTATTTTCATTTATAGCATGCACTCCCAATTTAAAAGCTTAAAGTTTATAAGTCACATGTATCGGTTGATTCATCTGTATACCACCCCACCCACCCACCCACACACATACATATATATATATATATATATTATACCTTCTTCACATTTTCTATGCTAATAAGGAAGAAAAGAATAGCACTTAGTACACGAGAAAAAATAACGCAAAAAACTCAAATATGCAATTTATAACAAAGGATTAATCAAATAGTTACTCCCCTCATGGCAGCAATAAAAGACCAATTTTCCTAAATCAAAATGTAGAGAAGAGGAAAATAATAAAAAAAACACTCAAAAAAAAAAAAAAATAATAATAATGGACTGTCACTCTTGAAGCAAGTGTTTAATTGAGTTTAATGTATGGGGTAAATTTGTCTAATTATAAACTAATTTATTACTAGAAGGACATTTCCATAATTAACTATCAAACGGTCACTTGTTAGCATTTAAGTTTTAAATTTGATGACTAGTGATCGTTTCTTTAGTTTGTGGTCACTTTATAGTAATTTTGTTTAGGTTTACTCACTAAAATCTAATTTTTCCTATATATATATTTTTTTTTGGACTCCGTAGAGTGAAAATTTCACGTGCTCTTTAAAAGAAAAAGAACACAAAAAATTCTATTTTGCCTTTAATACAGTATCTTTTATTTAAAAAACCTATGCTCATGCTAATATTTTTGTGTCAATCTACTTAAATATAGAACTTAATTTGCATGGATTTCAAAGAATATATATATATATATATATATATATATATATATATATATATATTATTGACTCAAACTAAATAAGTGAGGGGAAAGGAGAGCCACAAATAATTGTTGAACTTTGTTTTGCTCAACCTAGAAATTAAGAGACAAAATCTAAAACCCTAGCCTTGTGGCTTTAAAATTTCTCGACTTGTCTTTTTCACTCAGAATTCGAGAGTTTGAACGCATAACTCCAAAATAAATATATATAGACATCAATAATAAAGGAGAGTGCGAAATACCTCACCATTTTATAACTTCATAATTAACTTATTAGTCTTTAAATCCTCATGTGTACAAATACAATACATTTATAACAATACATTCATATTATTTGAAACACACACCAAATCTTACAGGCCTATATCATGTTTTAGTGTGCTGTATAAATGCATATCTAAGCTTCTAGCTAACAAAATTAAAGCCATATTGCCTACTCTTATTGACAAGGCACAAAATGCCTTTGTTAAAGCCTAAAGGTAAGAAAATTGGGGACAACATTATACTGGCACAGGAGCTTTTGAGAGGGTACCACAAAATCTGTTTCTCACCTAGATGTACTCTCAAAGTTGATCTCCATAAGGCTTATGACCATCTCCATTTGCAATTCCTGTTTGATGTATTGGAATTGATGCATTTTCCTCCTATCTTCATTGAATGAATCAGAACTTCTATTACCACAGCTTCTTTTTCCTTATCTTTCAATGGAGAACTTTGTGGCATCTTTAGAAGCATCAAAGGATTGGGGCAATGAGATCCTTCATCCTCATACCTATTTGTCATAGCCATGGATGTTTTGTCCTCAATCACAAATAAACTCATTGAGACAAATCAAAACTTCACCTTTCATTGGAGATGCAAAGCCTTAAAAAAATTTCGTCTTTCTTTTGCTGATGATATCCTCATGCTTTGTCATTGGGGGATGTCCAATCTGCAACAGTCATCAAAGAATCGTTGGACAGTTTCAATTTACACTCTGGCCTAACCCCTAACATCAACAAAAGCACATTTTCTTTTGTGGGGTTTTCATCAATGGAAAAGGATGCTATCTGTAATTTATTTCATTTTCCTTCTGGAAACCTCCCCATTAGATATCTTGGTATCCCTCTTATTACCTTAAGACTAACAGCTTCTGATTGCCAATCACTTTTGGATAGTATGCTATCCAAAGTGAACAATTGGACAACAAGAACTCTTTCTTTTGCACGTAGGCTACAACGGATAAAAGCAACACTTTTTAATATGCATATTTTCTGGACCAACATATATTCTCATCCTTCCTATCAAAGTCTCTGATCAAATCAACCAAATCCTAAAAAGATTTCTATAGGCATGACCTAATATGAGCAAGTTTAGATCAGAAGTATGTTGGGATCAAATTTGTACATAAAAAATGGCTGGAGGTTTGGGCATTCAAGACCGACAACTATGGAACAGATCAACAACTCTAAGACATCTAGGGAGTCTTTGCTCCAATGAGTCAACAAGGTTGTGGAAAGACTGGGCAGTGATCTGATTTATTAAGCAGATGAGCATTTGAGGCATCAAAATCCCAAATGAATGCACATGGGTCCGGAGAAATCTAATGCAGAATAGGCATTTAGCTTAACCACTCATCAAGAGCACAATCATCAATGGTGTTTTATGACAATTGGCTTCCATGTGGACCCCTCTATAAGGTATTCAACTCTAATTTTACTCATGTGCAGGGATGGTATATCAACAAGTTCATAAAAGTCTCAAATTTCTTAGCTCACAACCAGTAGAGATGGCCTAGAAATATCCTGAACATCATCTCCCCACACTATGATGTATCCAACTTACTAATGCTAAATCTGGTAGGAGAGGACCTTATTCTGTGGAACACACCCTCCTTGCACTATCCCAACCATTGGCATAACTTGTTCTGGTTCAAACAGTTAGTTCCGAAACATTCATTTTGCTTGTAGCTTGCAATCCAAAGGAAACTTTCAACACATGACAAACCTTCAATGGATTTCACAATGCAAGCTAATGTATGTGCCTTGTGTCTCAGTGCGGCTGAGAATCATGAACACATTTTCCACGCTTCCACCAATGTTCGTATTCGAATTAAATTTGGAATGAGCTACAACAAAAGTGTGGGTTTTACACAAACCCTAATTTGTGGGAAGGTTTCTTGATTTGGGCATCCTCAAATTAAAAACAAAAAGGAACTTTCAGCAAGATACTAACTTGGAAGCTCACTCTAGCAAGTTTTGTATATCACATATGGAGAGAAGGAAACAACATGATTTTTAGGAACAAATGCGTACCTGATGTACATAACTTGAATGTGATTATCAATGTTGTAAGATTAAGGTTGTTCTCAATCAGGAATAGCATGTGTCAGTATGCGAAGGGGATTGCAAGAGAATGGAATCTACCAAGCTCTTTCCATGAACCAGACACAAAAAATCCCTTCTTCTCCTTCCCTCTATGATCACTGATATCAAAACCACCAACCACCATTTCTGCTACATGACCACTTCTTCTACCAGAGACTTTTTGAACTTGTTGATGTATCCCGCCTAGGCCTATGGGTGAGTTATGGTTTGTTTGCACAGTTGGGTTGCATATGAGTACACATGACAAACCTTTTTTGGGGCCATGTTTGCCAAAGGTCTAGGTGAAGGTTGAGGTCCAGTACATCGAATGTGTCGTGTAAAAAAACTTATTCAAAATTGATGAATAATTTATTTTTATTAGGTATTAATATTTTTTTTCTTGGTAAATATTTTATGACAACCAAACAAGAGAAAAATATTGTACTCTCAAACAAACAAAGCTAAATTATACTTTTTTTGTAGGACGTAGGGAATATCAATTAAGAGTGTTTGACAACGGTTTTTTACCTACTTAAAAAAAAATAATAAAAAAAAAAAAATTAGGTAAAGGTAATTGAAGATGTGTTGAGTGAAATGAAGGAAGAGAAGGAAGGATTTTTTTAAAATTTTTTAGATCAGTTGGAAATTGCAATTTTTTTTCATATAAGTAGGTAATTAATCCAATTGGATTTTTGTAGAAGGATTTACATAGAGAAATATTTGTTCGTTTTATATTTCATTTTTGCATGTAAAAACTGAAGGAAAGTACTAGTATCTCTTTCTTTAATTTCTTAATCATACTGAAGTCTCGTATCTAGACAACACCATAGTGTTACTTGCTAATATTTGTTTCATAATTCTTATAAAATGTCACTTAGACGAGCATACTTTGTCAAAATGTAAAAAGAATGACTATGAATCAGCAAGGCTTGCATGCTAATGGCATTCACACCTCATTTATGGCAACAAGCATTTTATTAACATGATTGTTGGCAGCAACTTTTGTAGAAAGGATGTTAATAAAATGAATTGTTTGGTTTTGAGGACGAGGGTTAAAAAAAAAAAAAAATTTATTTTTAATATAATTTTAGATAGTACAAAATTTTATATTTAATGAATTTAGTAGTGCAGATTATCTTGTTGAAATAGGGGAGGAAACTAACAACCAAATTTAACAACCCCATATATATATATTGATGATATAAATACAAAAATTCTGTTTGTGATTTTTTTTAGTAGTTTTTGGCTGGCTTAATAAACAGCCTATTTGTATTAAATATATGTGTTAAGGTTTCGGAATCCATTAGTACGTTATACGAGAATGTATAGTATATATAGCACCCAAATTTTCATCATCTCTCATCTCAATCATACAACCACTTTCGCCTGTACTGAGGGCAAATCTGAAAATTTAAATGTGTATAGACATGTCCCATTTAACTATTTAAGTGATCAGCACATTTGCCATTTTGTTTTATAGGTACACAAATCAGTACAAAATCACAGATTTGAAGATCATCCACTAACTCCAACAAAATAAAGGAAATAAAATGAACAAAACTCAAACCTCCCAGCAATGGAAAAAAAAAAAAAATACAGATAATTCTGATTCTCCTTTAATCAGGCAAGGATCTAGATCACTTAATTCCAAATTATAATATGCTCATTTGAATCCAGCTTATCATATGGTAACAGTCTTTGAAAATCTTGCATAATTTTATTTGAAGGTATTTTAGGCCCATCTTTGACAATGAACAACATTCAAGTATTTTGGGATAAGCTGTGGAGAATTGAAGCAAAACAAAAGGTGCCGCATTTTCTTTGGAGTTATTGGCTTATTGCAGGAAAACTCCCCATCTTAGCTTAATTTGAAAAGGAGGGGTATTGTGGAAGAGGAAGTATGTAAGAGAGGTGGTTTAGCTTCACATACCATTGAGCTTTTGTTCTTGGACTGTTACATTATTGTAGAGGACAAAGAAGAAAACTTGTGAATTTAGAGTTCTAAACATTTTTGTAATTCTAGGATTTCTTTGATATTGCAAAATTATTTCAAATAAGTAGATAATATTTGGATTTTTACAGTAGGGAGAAAAATTTAATTTTTTTCCTTTCTTTTAGTTAATGATCATTTTATCTTTGCATGCTATTTATTATTATTATAAAAAAAGTACCAGTAGTTTCTTTCTTTAACCAATGTTAAATCTAAAATTTTGTTGAAGAACATTGTACCCTCGCCTTGCCATTTACTATATTTACTTCATGTACAATACTTAGGTCCTTATCAGTAATGTGAACTAATAAAAAATGAACATATCTTATTTTATTACCAAATGAAAGGTTGCATGTAATCACCATATTTGATTTAGTAAATGAGTATATATTACACCATTTCTGATTTGATAATTAAAAATGACGTATGTAATCATCATTTTTATTAGTCCATATTAACGGTGAGGATGTGTGCATTCTCAACTAAGTATTGTCGTTGCTTCAAATGCCAAATAGAGAAACAAAGTAGTCCAAATGTAAAGGGGGAAAAAAAAAAATGAGTATAAATGAGTATGTCTGCATGCATGATTTGCTTTGCCTTGAGACGGGGGTTGCTAAGAAAGTATTATTTGGTACATTTCGGATAGTACAGAATTTTCAGTATAATCAATTCTGATTGAAGCTAATAATGAAATATTAATATTAATATTTAGCTTACTACAACAATTCAAAATCTTTTCACCTCTCTTTGGCACAAAAAGTATGTGTGTTAAATTGTGCGAGCAATTACTATAGCCAAATTTTGTTACTTGTTGTGAGATTTATATGTACCATTCGTAAGAGCATGAATCTTTGTAGATAGGGTTTACTTGTAAGGGTGTCGTACCCAAGGGACTTGTGTAAAATAAGTTTATCAACAGATTTCTTAAATTCCAAAATTAACTTGAAAGTAGTATAATTGAATTGTGATAATTAATTCTAAATTAACTAAGTAGAAAAATAAAATAAACTAAAGAACTATGATCAAATATGATGTAGAAAATAGAGAGAGAACTAGGGGTATGATTTCACCACTAACGTCGCACCACCAGTCAATTGCATCAATTTATTGGAGATATATCATATAACATGCACAGGGAATTAATCATGGCTACAAGCACATATTAATTCAGTTAGAAAATAATATAATTTAAAGCGAAACATGGACTATCTTCGATTGGTATAAACTATCTACCTAACTACTTTAATCTAGGGTGTAGCATGGTTTATCTTTTCTAGACGTAATCCATAAAATCTCTAACATTATATTCAAAGAAATACCATTGTGTAATCATCTCATTCACAATTACAAGAAGTGAATGAGTTGTGTTCAATCACAAGATTAAAATATCTAAGACAAGATAGAAAAATATTTGTAATTGAATTAAAACTCTAAAACCGATTCTTATTGAAAATTCAATTAAAAATTCTATAGATTACACAATCATGCATGATAAAAATTATTCTCCAATAATTAAATACAATCAAACCAGTGTGCTAAGTTAGGACTACATCACAACCCTAACAAAGGGTTTAGCCAAGCATGACTGGAGTGGAATTCTTCATGGTTGAAGAAGACATCTTCACCGCCATTGATTGATCACTTCCTTCTTCTGAATGCTCCTCTCTGGTTAGCCTCAAGCTCCTCTGTATGATCATTCAATGTTATAAAGGACCCCCTTTAAATAATAAAAGATCAGCCCAAAAGTTTCCTTTTTCATATAGGAGACATACATAAAAATTCTGTCAAATAAGAACTCCAAAATTCGTACAGACTTCCAAGCCAATTTTGATAAGGTAAACAGCTGTTTTAGGGAATTCTCGTGAAATACAAAATTGTAACTCTTCAAATTTCCTTTCAACTTTCGTAGAATTGTAGCTGTTTTGACACTCGAGGTGAGGGATACAGCTAGATTACCAAAACAGGTACAAGTTATCAACTTTGGCGAAAGTTTCCTTTTTGGAGAATGAGTTTTCATTTTCTTTTTCTTTTCATTCTTATCAACTTGTGTCTTTTTTTGGACTATTTTCTAAGTATAATTAGACTTGGATTTTCAACGTTGCTCGGTCCCACGGAATGTCATCTATTAAAGCTCAGAATCACTAGTCTTGACTGATTTTACAATTAAAGCTCTGAAATAAATAAAAATAATAAAACAATGTAAAATCACAAATAAACTATTATTAAGAGAATAAAACATGCAAATAAAGGGACTAAAATGTGTAACATTCAGCGCCTAACACACCCCCAAACTTACATATTGCTAGTCATATAGTAATAAAACTAAAGAAAAACATAACTGCTGCTTTCGTGGGAATCACGATTGCATTTAGCGTATGCAACAAGCCTTTTAAACCCCTAGGTTACCCCTAATGGACGAGTGAAGTCTTGTGAGGGTTTCCAGAGATGATATCCATAAACATACCACACAATTCAATCCTTTAGTAATCAACTTATTCTCATATCATCACAATAATTAAGGGGAAGACTACACAAAAGTACTTTAAAAATTATCATCTGACTATACTCCTTAGTCCCTATGTTCATACTTCACCCCAATGTTTCCCACACACTTATATAACAAGAAAAATAGTAAAATCAAACCCCAATATTGTGAAATTTATGAACTAGCAAATCACCCATGTAGTAATATCTTTTCAATTGAACCAAACTTCTATAACTTCAATTCGTCAGATCTTTTTTCAAGTTATTTTCTATGGCAAAATATTATTTATTTTTTTTCTTTCTTATCCTTACCCCCACTTCTTCATGCAAACACTCTATGCATATGAAACATGAGCCCCGATTACTCCATGAAAGGGTTACAAAATATATATATATATATATATATATATATATATATATATATATATATATTAATTGAATTATCTCTGTTGTAGTAATAACCTTCAAAGTCCACCAATTCGTATTCATCCATAGTTATCAGAATTCAACCAAAAATACGAATACCCATAAATAAAATTCTAAAGTGCATGTGAAATCCATCAAGGACTGACAATTACTAAAATTCCTATCATACTAGATAATGGAACACACATAAAATAAAGTATGAAAATTAGGGATTCAAGATGATTTCAGAAAAGAATTTTAAAAAGTACTTAAGTGTCTTAATCCCCCCAACAATTCTCAAATACTTGAATTAAAGTCAATATACCAAAGAAAAAGAATTGAATTTTTTTTTTTAATTTTTAATATTTTTTATTCTTTTTTTTTTTTTTTTTTTTTCAGAAAAATATGTAACAACTAGGTATTTTAATACAACTAGAGTAAATGTTATGCCCCCAAACTTGAATTGGACAGTGTCCTCACTGGGCAAAAATTAAAAGCAAGAAAAAGAAAAAAAAAAAAAAAAAAAATATTAATAAAAACAAAGAACGAAAGCACCTGGTAAAATATCGAGAATTGAGGCAACGAAGCATCGGGATTAAGCCCGTTATGAATCATAAGCGCGCACATCATGGCCATCATCGATCTTTGATCTTGACGAATGTCTTGAAATTCAGCTCAGAGTTGGGGCAACTCACCCACCAAGTAATCAAAGAGATGCTCAGCTCAGCAATGGTATCAACGGCGGCCTCTTCTATGGGTAAGAATTATTCTAATGGGGTAGGAAAAGTGGTGATTATATAGTGATTGTGTGGAATGATAATGGATTATGGGTAGATGGAAGTAATTTGGTAGTTGGTTATAGAGAGATGGATGGAGGAAAAGAGTACGAGTGGAGAGAATATTTATTGAATTTGGTAATATGGAATGATGGAGTTTGCCTTTTTTTTTTTTTTTTTTTTTTTTAAAACATATAACCAAGTAGATAATATTATGAAAAAAAAAAAAAAAAAACAGCACTTATGTGTTCTTCTAAAGCCACATTCCATGTATTGTAACCAACTTCTATCAGCTATCATCACAATCAGTAATCACGTTGAAAAGGTATGACCATGTCACATAAGACCATTAACATCGTTTCAAGCTGCTGAGGTTGGCGTCGGAGATGACATTTGACCTTCGACATTTGACGTATTTTTTTTATATATTTTTTTTTCTCTTTTGCTCTTAATTATATCTTTTGGTTTAGTAGATTAGGAAGATTTGATGTGTTTCGTAGAATTGTTAGTTACTTGTGTAGGATACAAGTTATGCAATAATGAAGTGTCGTGCTTATCTCGAAGAAAAAAAAAAAAAAAAATCATGGCATAAAAAGAAAAAAAAGGTTTGATTGGAGCATAACCAAGCATTTTTTTGGGTTCAAACATTGACCAAATTGCTAACGGCGGTTTGCATCGCGTAGATCTCGAAAAAATACCCAAAATAAAAAAAAAAATTCGTCCAAATCGAACCTCCGATGACAAAGTTATGACCGTTTGAAACTTGCCTTAAAAAAAAAAAAAAATCCTATCTACAATTCCTACATTTAACGTCGGTAAGCGACGTGGTACCTGGATGTTTAGGTGGAGTAGATGGGATCCGTCAAAGTGACGGATTCAACTCCTTCCATAGGCACGAAATCCTCAATGTACTAATCCTTCCGATCTAGACGAACTTCCTTCTTTCTTGACGCCTTCCAATTCATAATATCAGCATACCATGGTGGAATCTCCTTCTGAAGTTGAAATAGCTGCTTATTCGGGAATGAATTATGCAATGGAAGAGTATTTTCTAACCTAAGATATGCATACTTCAAATAAGAGGGTAACGACTTCAACTTTAGCACTGGTAGAGACTTCAAAGATGGTGTAGGTGATTCACTTGACAATGGTAGAAGTGGCTCAATAGGAATTTTCCATGGTGGAATGTTATGCATATTGGGTCCATCAAGAATGACATTCACTTCTTCAATGCTTTTGTCGACATCAAAAGACTCGGTATCAAAGTAAGATAGGCATGCTTCCGGTGGATCTTTTGTCAAGGCAACTGGGGCCATCTCATTAACACATTCATCGATGGTATCGATAAGAAAACAATCCTTATCATCTGAAGGGCAATTACTGGCATTGAAAATATTGAAACGTACCTTCATATTGCCAAAAGATAAGTCCATGATGCCATTCCTACAATTTATGCTTGCATTTGCTGTCGCAAGGAAATGATGACCAAGGATCATTGGAATGTGCCTCCTTGACTCTGGAACTGGCTCGGTATCGAGCACAATAAAGTCCACTGGGAAGTAGAATTTATCTACTTTGATGATCACATCTTCGATGACACCACAGGGTTGCTTGGTTGACCTATCTGCCAATTGGAGAATAATTGAGGTAGGTTTCAATTCTCCTAATCCGAGTTGCAAGTAAACCGAATAAGGAAGAAGGTTTACACTTGCACCCAAATCTAGGAGAGCTTGCTCTACTTGATGATTCCCTATTGTGCATGAAATTGTTAGAGCGCCTGGATCTTTGAATTTTAGAGCAGTGCAGTGCTGGATAATGGAACTGACTTGCTCCATTAATAGCACCTTCTCAGGAGCATGTCTATTTGAACGCCTCTTTTGAGTACACATATCTTTCAGAAATTTGGCGTAAGTTGGAATTTGTTGAATTGTATCAAGCAATGGGAGATTAATTTTCACCTGTTTGAACATCTCCATTATGTGATGAAGTTTGCTTGTTTTCTTCGATGCCTTTGATGTTTCTTATAGTCTCTGAGGGAATGACACAGCTGCATGCCTTTGTTCAGGAGATGGCTCAGTAGTTGGAGGTACTTTTTATGCTTTTTTATTACGCTCCTTTTTCTCTTCAAGTCTTTTCTTCCGATTTTCATCCTTCTTTGCTTCCTCTTCTTCCACCTTATTTTCAACTCTCTTACCACTTCTCAGAGTAGTAATTGCTTGTAGTTGTTCATGGCGGACTTCTTGGCTAGTAATGTCATCAATTATACGCACATCTCTTAAATTAGTCACTGGTTGACTAGGAAGTTTGCCATCCTCTCTTCTGTTCAAGGTTTGAGCTAGTTGGCCAACTTGAGTCTCTAACTTGGAAAGGGATTGAGAATGAGACTGCACAAGTTGACTAGTTAGCTCTAACTACTTTGCCATCATTGCCTCAAGCATTGATAAGAATTATTGAGGTTGACTGAAGGCATTCATAGGAGTGAATCCAGAAGGATTTGAAGTTTGAACTGGAGATTAAAAATTGTCTTGCACCTAAGGTACTTGAGGTGGGAGAGATGATATCCTTGTGGCTAGACTTCTCCATGAGAAGTTAGGATGGTTTCTCCAAGTTAGATTATAAGTGTTTGAAAACATATTATCTCCGGGAGTTCCATAGGTAACATTAACTTGCTCTTGTGGAATTTCTAAATACTGAGCTGTACTTGGATAAATGGACACATGGTGAGTTGGACTGGAACAAAAAGAGCACACTTCAAAGCCTTGAGCATTAGTCGAAGGAGGAGTAAAATTTGACTATGAAGTCATCAATTGATCTATCCTCTTAGTTAATGCCTCCATTTGGCTCACTAGCCCTTGATTTATTCTTGCTTCATTCACACTTTCTGCTCTCCTCAACATGGTATGAGGTCTTGCTACCGGAGGTAAGACATGTTGTGTAGAATTATCAGATATATTTTTTAAGAGCTGTCATGCCTCCTCTTTACTCTTCAACATAAAATTTCCACCACACGATGCATCTGCCATATACCTTTGTGCCACATTGAGCCCCTTATGAAAAAAATTGACAAGCTGCCATTTTGGTATGTCATGATGAGGACACTTTCGAAGGAGGTCTCTGAATCTTTCCCAAGCCTCATGAAAAGGTTCGTCAAGCCCTTGAGCAAAACGAGTAATGGCATCTCGATATTGAGTAGTTTTCACCATGGGAAAGTACTTGTTCAAAAACTTCAGTTGCAATTCAGCCCATGTAGCAAGGGAGTCTGCTGGCAATGAATTAAACCAGTCTTTCGCCTTGTCCTTTAATGAAAAGGAGAAAAGGTGTAGCTTAAGCGCATCATCGTCAAAGTTCTGGATCTTTATTGTTCTGCACACCTTTGCAAAGTCATCCAAGTGCCGGTATGGATCCTCTTTTGATAGGGGGCCCTCACTTGAGGATACCGAACTGCAGATGAAGAGTTTTATGCACCAGGTTCATAGTGATCTATTAGACGGTGAACCGCTCCTACAACAGCCTTGTTTTCTGCCATTATCCGCCATCTTTTCCTTTTCTAGGCCTCCAAAATTTTTCTTCAAGTGTCTGAAACACTCACCTGAAATAGTTAACAAAATCAAAATAAAATTAAAAATAAAATAAAATCCTAGACTAAGTTCCTAATTGAAATTAATTGTAGAATTTAATATAATCTGTCAAGAACTAAAATAAGTCCCAGGCAACGGCGCCAAAAACTTGTTGTGAGATTTATATGTACCACTCACAAGTGCATGAATCTTTGCAGATAGAGTTTACTTGTAAGGGTGTCGTACCCAAGGGATTTGTGTAAAATAAGTTTGTCAATAGATTTCTTAAATTCCAAAATTAACTTGAAAGTAGGATAATCGAATTGTGATAATTAATTTTAAATTAACTAAGTAGAAAAATAAAATAAACTAAAGAACGATGATCAAATATAATGTAGAAAATAGAGAGAGAGAACTAGGAGTATGATTTCACCACTAACGTCGCACCACCAGTCAATTGCATCAATTTATTAGAGATATATCATATAACATACACAGGGAATTAATCATGGCTATAAGCACATATTAATTCAGTTAGAAAATAATATAATTTAAAGTTAAGCATGGACTATCTTCGATTGGCATAAACTATCTACCTAACTACTTTAATTTAGGGTGTAGCATGGTCCATCTTTTCTAGGCGTAATCCATCAAATATCTAACATTATATTCAGAGAAATACCATTGTGTAAACATCTCATTTACAACTACAAGAAGTGTATGAGTTGTGTTCAATCACAAGATTAAAATATCTAATACAAGATTAAAAAATATTTGTAATTGAATTAAAACTCTAAAACCGATTCTTATTGAAAATTCAATTAAAAATCCTATAGATTATACAATCATGCATGATAAAAATTGTTCTCCAATAATTAAATAAAATCAAACCAGTGTGCTAAGCTAGGGCTACATCACAACCCTAGCAAAGCGTTTAGCCAAGCATGACTGGAGTGGAATTCTTCATGGTTGAAGAAGACATCTTCACCGCCATGGATTGATCCCTTCCTTCTTCTGAATACTCCTCTCTGGTCTTTGCCTCAAGCTCCTCTGTATAATCATTCAATATTGTAGAGGACCCCCTTTTAATAATAAAAGATCAGCCCTAAAGTTCCCTTTTTCCATATAGGAGACATACATAGAAATTCTGTCAAATAAGGACTCCAAAATTCGTACAGACTTCTAAGCCAATTTTGACAAGGTAAAAAACTGTTTTAGGGAATTCTTGTGAAATACAAAATTGTAACTCTTCAAATTTCCTTTCAACTTACGCTAGAATTTAGTCATTTTGACACTCGAGGTGAGAGATACAGCCAGATTACCAAAATGGGTTCAAGTTACCAACTTTGGCGAAAGTTTCCTTTTTGGAGAAGGAGTTTTCATTTTCTTCTACTTTCCATTCTTATCAACTTATGACTTCTTTTGGACTATTTTCTAAGTATAATTAAACTTGGATTTTCAACATTGCTCGGTCCCACGAAATGTCATCTGTTCAAGTTCAGAATCATTGGTCTTGATTGATTTTACAATTAAAGCCCTAAAATAAATAAAAATAATAAAACAATGTAAAATCACAAATAAACTATTATTAAGAGAATAAAACATGCAAATAAATGGGCTAAAATGTGTAACATTCAACGCCTAATACATGGAATTAAATGAGTATATATTACACCATTTCTGATTTGATAATTAAAGATGACGTATCTATTTTTTATTGGTCCACATTAACAGTGAGGATGTGTGCATTCTCAACTAAGTATTGTCGTTGCTTCAAATGCCAAATAGAGAAACAAAGTAGTCAAAATGTAAAGGGAAAAAAAAAAAAAGTATAAATGAGTATGTCTGCATGCATGACTTGCTTTGCCTTGAGATGAGGGTTGCTAAGAAAGTATTATTTGGTACATTTCGGATAGTACAGAATTTTCAGTATAATCAATTCTGATTGGAACTAATAATGAAATATTAATATTAATATTTAGCTTACTACAACAATTCAAAATCTTTCCACTTCTCTTTGGCACAAAAAGTATGTGAGTTAAATTATGCGAGCAATTACTATAGCCAAATTTTGCTACTAAAGAACTTTATCATATTATTTGTGGTTACAGAAACAATAATACTATATATCAAACACAATTTCATCATCAGGTTGCTCACAGTTGAATGGTAATATGCTTTTAGAAAATGTTGTTCCCTCACTTTTATCACAACTCAATTAATTTAGCGCAATAAAATTCCCCAGCTTGTTTCAAAAAAAATATATATTTTTATATAGACAAATATAGACAATGTGATGATGCAATTTATGTATAATATTTTGTACTAAAAATATACTAATTTAAAAGAGGGCTTATAACAAGTACTATCTCAAGAAACTCTTAAATTTTGAATGGAGGATTTTTAATATAGACAAGGTGATAGACGTACTTATGCACAAGTTTTGGTATTCAATATATTAATATAAAAGGGCGCTTATCAAAAAAATTATCTCATGAAACTCTAGACAAAATGCCACTTTTATGTTGATTTTAAGATATAATCAAATCAAGATTAAAGTATAAGAAGAAGAATAAAAAGAAAAGAAAGAGGATGAGAGAAAGATGGAGAGAGATGGGAAAAGAGAGAAAGAATGAAAGAATATTTTCATTCTTCCATCACATTCTATTCATACTAACAAGTTTCAGAAATTACACATAAGCCCTAATATTATATAAGAAAAGCAAAAAAGTCCCTGACAACACTCCTCCTTAACCTGGTGTAAAGATATCTATCATGCCTACCTTGACTAACAAGCTTGTGGTAAGACTAGGAAGTGATTTGCCTTATTAAGCATATGAGCATTTGGGACATCAAAATCCCAAATGAATGCACATGGTTATGGAGAAAGGTAATGTAGAATAGACATTTAGCTCAACCACTCATCAAAAACACAATTAACAATGAAGCTTCAACAACGCTGTTTTATGACAATTGGCTTCCCTGTGGACCCCTCTATAAGGTATTAAACTCTAATTTTACTCATGGGCAGGGATGGTATTTCAACAAGTTTATAAATGTATCACATTTCTTAGCTCACAACTAGTGGACATGGCCTAGAAATATCCTGAACAACATCTCCCCACACTATTATGTGTTGGAAACGGGAGCATTAAAAACATAAACTTTGGATGAAATTTGGAATAAATTCCGCTAATAATTTTTTGCGGATCTCTAGAAGAGCGCATTTCTGTCCGTAAGGAGATGAACGTGGTATATTTACTTTCTCAAATCCGTTTCCGGGTGAATGATAAATTAGCTCCAAAGTGTAGTGTTTTGATAAGCTTAAATGGGTATGCAAAATGTGGGAAGTGTTTGTCCCACATGAAAAAAAATGTTGAAACAAATTGAAATTTAAATAAGCTGAGTTTAGGAATTGGGCTTGGGCTTGGGCTTGGGCCTAATTGTAATGTCCAGATTATTCTTTTTTGGAATTTTGGATTGGGCCTAATTTTAGGTTGGGCTTATTTAAATGGGTTTCACAAATGGGTGGGTTTTTTGGGTGGTTGGTTTTGTTTGAATTAAAAAAACTATTTTTTAGTTTTTCTAAAAGGTTACACCTTTTAAATTAAAAAACCATATTTTAGTTTTTCTAAAGGGTTACACTTTTTAAATTAAAAAACCACTTTTTAGTTTTTTCAAAGGGTTATACCTTTTTCTGAACCATCATAACCCATGGTTGCACTCACTCGAAAAGGCACATTGCAACCTATTGGAATGGATTTGTCTATTGGTGAACAGACACCATGTGAATCATTGCAATCTATTGGAATGGATGTGTCTATTGGTGAACAGACACCATGTGAACCATTGCAACCTATTGGAATGGATGTGTCTATTGATGAAGAGACGCACCCAATCCGAAAAGGCATTTCTGTTTCTATAAATACCCCCCTTTAGATCATTTGCAAGTTGTTCATTTTCATTTTCTTCGATCTCCCTCTCTAGACTTGAACCCAACCCACATGGGTTCAAACCATAGATTAAGTGGTCCGAACCACTTAGACTCTAATCCAATTTCATCGAGCCATATTAAGATTGGTCCAAACCATTTGGTTCAGATTGTACCCAATTTAGCATTTATATAGTATAGATGCATTTTTGAGTCAGAGAGAGTATTACACGGAGGAGGTTCACCGTATCCACGAGTTTATAGTGCTGCTACTGGTGGATGTAGACCATTGTATTCTGGGAGATAAACGCTTCTGAGTCCGTTAGCACCATAGCAGGGCGAATTTGTCTTAAGGACATAGTATTCAATACTAGCCTCGGTCCAGGTTCTTTATTTATTATTATTATTTTATTACTTTATTTTGCATATTTAATTAAATATAGAGTTGCATATTTAATTAATGATTTCTTAGCATATTGTTAATTATCTCATGACATATTAGTATAAGGTTTGTTATATCTTAAATGTCACATGAAGCATATATTTTACTAACAATCTTAAGACAGAGTCTATCCTTGTGTAGATATTATTATATGTTTCTATTTAAGATATAACCAAATAGAGATTATACTAATAATTGAGATATAATAAAATATTGTTATATACATTATTATATGATAATATGCTAAATATTGATGTGTTCAATATTATGTGAAATTGAGGCATGTTATATAAGTAGATTATTGAATTATTTATATAATTCAATATTAGTTGAATTATTTTAATTTTGTAATATAATATTATGTAGTATATTATATTATCTTAAATTTGTGCCAACTAGAGATAGAAAAAGGTATTTCATTCTTTTTATCAATGATTGCATAAAATGATGTTATCTATATTTGCTACGAAGCAAAGATAAACCTTAAACATGTTTAAACATTACAAAAGTGAGGTTGAGAATTTGTGAATACAAAACATCATGTGCTGATATTTGTTTAGAATATGGTATCATTGACGAAGAAATGATGAATGCTATATTGATAAGTTCTGGTTTAACTCAAAATTTGTGGAGGGAAGTTCTGCTTGCTGCAAATTATTTTACTCAATAAAATACCTCTAAAGAAAACGAATGTGACACCATTTGAATTATAGAAAAGTCGAAAACCTTCCTATAAATTCTTAAAAATGTGGGGGTATCTAACTAAGGTTGTACTTTCTCCTAAGAAAGTTAAAGTGAGCCCTATAATGTGGCAACCTTGTGGGTGGGTGTGCCGTGGGCGGGTGCAAGAGGCACTGACATGTTATCACATTGAGCAAGTTACAGGTGCACAGTCCCACACCACCTACGTAAGGGAAAGGTAAAGTGATTTTATGTAGTGGTGTTATCTCCAAATGGTACGAGGCCTTTTAAGATAAAACCCAATAAGAAAATCGTGCGGGCTTAATCCCAAAGTGGACAATATCATATTATGTGATGGAGTGGATCGTTACCTAAAACCTTTGATAAGTTATAACATCAGTGCATATCATTTTCTTGTAGGCTAGAACGTCTACATCTTTTGGTCCTAATTTTCTAGTATGTTTATTGGAGAATGAGCCATAAATCTTTTTTCTTAAATTAATTATGTGATATAATTAATCATGTGATATAATATGAAACTATATTGTTATGAAAATTCAATATTATTTTTACAAAAGTTTATTATTTGAGATTATAATATTGAGATATGTAGTTAAATTACTTAGTGTACGTAGTAATTTAATTTTACAATATAGCTTATTTAATGTGTGATATTATTAATTTTGTATGAGTTCCTGACTGGTTTGTGTATTTAATACAACAGACAAAAATTTATTAGTTTAAGTATGTCAATTCTTCCAATAGTCAAGGGAGAAAGATCTATATTAGTGTTTAAGACACGTATAGCTGTGAATGGGCTAAATAAGAAAAAAAATTCCGATAACTCTAAAGAGTTTAATGAAAAATGTTATGGATACACTAAGCTAGTACACTGAGACAAGCTATAGTTAGCTCTAATGTACAATTTAGTTTAAAGCTAAAATGTTACTGAGTTGCAAACAAGGTAGCTTAGCTATAAGCTAAAATGATTAATGAGGTGCACAGAACCTAAGAGGAAGATGGAAAATCTGTTAGTTGGTTCTAGCTCTCAACTTGGTAGTAAAAAACACGAGGGTGATGAGTAGCTATATTAGCCATAAGCTATTTGAGCTATTCATCATATCTGCTCATGTAGGAGGGAATAATACTACTTGTAAAGTAGTAGTTTTTGAAGAATATTCTTCAAAACAAATTACTCTACTACCAAGGTAGACTACCTAGATAAGTGTGTACTAAAGTTATGAACTACTAGAATTGATAGCTAAACAAACTTAACTTCAAGCTAGCGGTAATAGCTGAAAAATAGGTGCTCATCATAACCTAGTAGTGAGATATGAAAAGAGTGGACTTAATCTAAACTAGTAATGATAGTTAATAACTCACTTTTAATTAGTAATGATAGCTGAGAAGTGAGTGCTCACTCTGTGGTGATTATATCCAAAGCTTAAATAATAAGATAATTATTTGCTTAAATGATTGAGTTATGTGATGTGTGACACATGAAAGGTTATAACATGTTAATATGACAGACTTAACATGAACCTAAACATGAATAACTCAATTTATAAATATAAAAGATGAAAAGCAAATATTAATTAGAGCCCATTGTAATTAATATCTTTAGCATTAATTCACGGTAATGTCGGTGAATTATTATAAGAATATACTAGAGATAAAGTGAGTATATATGCACTAGAGACTGTTATATATGCTTGTTGAGAAACGAATATGGAACCTTGAAAAGGTAGATGAGGTGAAATATTTAATATATGGTACTTTCATAGTTGAAAAATCATAATAAATACATGTGAGATAAAATTTCAGGATTATCCCAAAGTTATGGGGAGATATTATCCATAGATGAAATTTGTTACGAGTCACTCATCTTAACAGAAATACTTATAAATGTGGGGGGTTCCAAGTCCTAAGAGCTTTAGGATAGAACCAAAAATCATTTATATTATTATAATAATAGTGCATATTATTTCTTATGAGGAAAATATTATGGAACAACTAGAAGAGTTCTTTTTCTAGCGGAAGAGCTGAGTTATTTGTTCTAGTTGAACAGTAAAGTGTGCAAGCTTATAAGTCCTTGAGTGGATTAAAGTTGGTACCAAGACAATGACATAAATGTGATGTATAAGTCATTGTATGCCTTACAAAAATTAATGATATACTAATTAGTATATTTGATATGAAAGATTTAACATCTGATAATATAGTATATTCTCAATAGAGTGAGATTGAGATAATATTAGTTATGATAACAAAAGCCTAGCTAACTTTTGTAGATGTAAATCTCAAATATAAATACTAGCCAAAGTATATCATTGGTTAAGATTACAAGACATCTTAATAACTGTGTTTAATTACACATTTTCAATCCAGGATCGGATCATTGAAAAATAATAAATTGGGTAGTTGAGATACACCCTAAATCCAATATTGCATAGATCGAGGTATTTAACTAAATTGGAGGTGTAACAGTGATGCAATTTGGATATGGGATATTAAAGACTTCAAATCCAAGAATGGATATGTCTTTTATATTAAAGGTGTAGTTGTATATTCTTAATATAACTCAAAGTTAGAAACTTTGAATAAATCAAATAGGAAAGACAATAGACTTCACCTAGAGGATATTTCAAAATAAGTCTACACCTGTGCCACTAAAGAAAAGGATATTGCTAACAATAAGCAATTTTAGGGCATAAAGTATACAGTTGCTCTCACATAGAGAAATCTCTACAGAGTGTAATATTTCTAAACACAACCTTGTGGCCACATATAAAATTAAAGGTTGTACTAGAGAGCAATTGTACAGTTCATCGAGGGGAATGGGATTAAAAGCTGAAAGCTAATGAGTCACCTTAATGGAAACCCAACCTAGTTGACTGGAGATCCCAAGATCTAGGTTCAAAGGGACAACAGAAATTTTGAGTGACTCACCAGAAGCACTGGGAAGATATAAATCTTCTGCCCATTTCTATGATGAGACAGTGCTACCTACAACGAGGATTAGGATAAGCTACGCTTTTAATGACTCTTATACCTTGAAAATTCAAGTGGGGTATGGTAGGATACTCTTAATAAGAAGTTACCTATATGAGTGTGAAGTGGGGCCGCTTCTATGAGAACTATAAATGCTAAGTTTTCTGGAGCACTCATTGAATACCAGGACTTGTTCAGGGCCAAAATGAACACAACAATGAGAACCAACTTTGTGAGGAAAGGTATTGTGTGTTTGTTATTGTCTTGGTTTACACAAATGGCTGAACAGTTCAAGACATCGTATTCACTGGTTAGCTAGTAAATTCGATAGCAATACACTAGGGAAGGTTCAAAGCCAAAAGTCACCTATCCTGATGCAGTAACTTTTCGACTATACTCTCTCTAGTGTCTCCATGATCATCTTTTACATTTTACGCAAATTTTTATTCATGTGGGGGATTGTTGGAAACGGGGGCATTAAAAACATAAACTTTGGATGAGATTTGGAATAGATTCTGCTAATAATTTTTTGCGGATCTCTAGACGAGCGCATTTCTCTCCGTAAGGAAATGAACGTGGTATATTTACTTTCTCAAATCCGTTTCCGGGTGAATGAGAAATTAGCTCTAAAGTGTGGTGTTTTGATAAGCTTAAATGGGTATGCAAAATGTGGGAAGTGTTTGTCCTACATGAAAAAAAAATGTTGAAACAAATTGAAATTTAAATAAGCTGAGTTTAGGATTTGGGCTTAGGCTTGGGCCTAATTGTAAAGTCCAGATTATTCTTTTTTGGAATTTTGGATTGGGCCTAATTTTAGGTTGGACTTATTTAAATGGGTTTCACAAATGAGTGGGTTTTTTGGGTGGTTGGTTTTTTTTTGAATTAAAAAAACTACTTTTTAGTTTTTCTAAAAGGTTACACCTTTTAAATTAAAAAACCATATTTTAGTTTTTCTAAAGGGTTACACCTTTTAAATTAAAAAACCACTTTTTAGTTTTTTCAAAGGGTTATACCTTTTTCTGAACCATCATAACCCATGGTTACACCCACTCGAAAGGGCACATTGCAACCTATTAGAATGGATGTGTCTATTGGTGAACAAACACCATGTGAATCATTGCAACCTATTGGAATGGATGTGTCTATTGGTGAACAGACACCATGTGAACCATTGCAACTTATTGGAATGGATGTGTCTAGTGGTGAATAGACACCATGTAAACCATTGCAACCTATTGCAATGGTTGTGTCCAATGATGAAGAGATGCACCCAATCCGAAAAGGCATTTCTGTTTCTATAAATGCCCCCTTTGGATCATTTGCAAGTTGTTCATTTTCATTTTCTTCTATCTCCCTCTCTAGACTTGAACCCAACCCATGTGGGTTCAAACCATAGGTTAAGTGGTCCGAACCACTTAGACTGTAATCCAATTTCATCGAGCCATATTAAGATTGGTTCGAACCATTTGGTTCAGATTGTACCCAATTTAGCATTTATATAGTATAAATGCATTTTTGAGTCAGAGAGAGTATTACACAGAGGAGGTTCACCGTATCCACGAGTTTGTAGTGCTGCTATTGGTGGATGTAGACCGTTGTATCCTGGGAGATAGACGCCACTGAGTCCGTTAGCACCATAGCAGGGCGAATCTGTCTTAAGGACATAGTATTCAATACTAGCCTCGGTCCAGGTTCTTTATTTATTATTATTATTTTATTACTTTATTTTGCATATTTAATTAAATATAGAGTTGCATATTTAATTAATGATTTCTTAGCATATTGTTAATTATCTCATGACATATTAGTATAAGGTTTGTTATATTTTAAATGTCACATGAAGCATATATTTTACTAGCATTATGTATCCAACTTACTAATGCCAAATTTGTTAGGAAAGCACCTTATTCTGTGGACTCCCTTACTTACAAAATCCTACTCTCTCAAACACACCCTCCTTGCACCACCCCAACCACTACCCCATACCCATTATATAAATTGGTCTGGTTCAAACAGTTAGTTCCAAAATATTCATTTTGCTTATAGCTTGCAATCCAATGGAAACTTTCTGTAACGACCCGAACCTAGGGGTCTGAATCACTAACCGGGTCATTACTCAAGCCCGAAGTCATGCGAGGGTACTATGGTCATTTCCAATTAAATTAATACTTTAAGTCCCAACAAGGATAAAATGGTCATTTCAACATAATTATGATGGTTTAAGATCCAAAAGGGTAAAACGGTCATTTACTAAAGTCATCCAATGATTATGATGAAGTTCAGGGGTAATAGGGTCATTCCTGTGATTTAAATATAATTAATGTGTTTTATTGGGCCATATAGTAAATACTCAGAACTTTAAATGGGTGATAATGGATAATTAGGGAAACTAAATCACGCATGTATAGAATAGGAACCGGTCAACATGTGCACATTACACGTCGACTGGTTCTCGCCAAACTTGTATTTATTCGAATCTTTTCTTAGCTAAACAATTTCACTCACCACCAAATCACAATCACTATAATCACCACTAATACGCTATAAATTGCCACTGAAACACTACGTATATATGTTTATTTATACCGCATGCAATCCGCATAAACAAAACAGCGTTGACAGACTTATATAGCAAATAGATTATTGCGAATATTATTACAACGTTAGAATAATGCTTTGTAAAAATTACATTATAGGGATGCAATCCCACCGCTACCAATTACATACCGAAAATAATAAAAATTATATTTTTGTCATTAGAATAAATACAAGTACAACATAATTGAGCTCAAAACAGTACAAATATTGAGGATTATAATGATATCAAATGTCACTTCCTAAACGGTCTACAATGGTGAAGATAAATCGTCCACTTTGTATTTTCCGAATCCGTAATAATGGGGTGAGCACAATGTCTCAATAGAAAGTGCCTAAAACGCACTTCTTAATGATCCCGTGAATCAAAATAAAGAATGGCGTATACAGAAGGGGTCATTCTTGTTTTGAAAAAAAATATATATATCAACATACACATTCACACACAATTCACACATAACAAGTGTAAAGCTATGCAAGCTCATGCAATGAGATGTCACTCACCGTCTCCAAAACCTATACCCAAAACAATTTCCTTTCTTTCCAAATCAATTCCCGTTTCTTGATCTATGCCAATTCATGAATGCTATATGCATATGAATGCCAAGAAAATTCACACATTTGAACCACAATCTAAATTATATGCTTTAGGAAAATAGTTAACACCACAATTCTTCATACAACTAACTCATCACTTAAATCATCTTAAACATGTAAAGCATGTAAAATCATCATTAAAATATATATCTTCACAACACAACAATTAACACATAACCTTATACATTGTCACATACACATAGATATCATACTTAAGGAAAAAAAATCACAATTTAAGCATGTTATAATCCAAATATGAGAGATAACTCACATAAACCCAAAGAATTATAGTTTAAAAACCCCTACCTCAAAAAAAACCAAGCCAAAGCCCAAAAGCCCCAAATCAAAAATGCCATAATCCACCAAATAAAAATCTGATCCGATCACCTTGTAGCTCTCGTCGAGCTCTATAACTTTGCCTTCAATGACAAAGATCAAATCTCACTAAAAATAGATGAAATTTTGGCTTGAAAGTTGAGTTTTTAAAGAGAGAATGGGTTTTGTAGAGAGAGAAAGTGAAGGCTGCGGTTTGGAGAAAGAATAATGCAGAGAAATCAACCAAATTGTGGCTTATGTAATGGCCTTAATTCCTTGTGGGGCCCACATGCCCAAAAAAATATCTTTTACCTCCTATAAATATATATATACACTCATATACACATTCTAAAACACATATTTAAACATATAGCCACATAATTGTGCACCAAATAATAATGTAAGAAATGCAACAGTCCCGAAACCCAATCCCCGTACATAACAACTCCGATTGCGGGTCCCACCAGGGACCTCTTGGCCCGAAAAATAAAAAAATGCCGAAATGGCCAGCGATATATTTCTCAGAATCCTGAACTCGAAGAAATGCTCCAATCAACTTTCGAAACTCATCCAGTACACACCACGGTGTCTGGCACGCAAAATAAGGCAAATAAAATAAATAATTCAAAAAATAAAAAAAAATCCCCAAAAAATGAAAAAACGAAAAAATGCGAAACGTCACAATCTTCCTAACTTACAAGGATTTCGTCCCCGAAATCAACCGACCTCACAAGAGAAGAATGAAAGGATACAAAAATGGAGTACATCTCTAAGTACCCCACGCAATACATTATACCAGAAATCTCAACACAACGGACACCACATCCTATGCCACTTGCAATCCTGTGCTTATGACCTGGCAAAACATCAACCAAACAGTGACCACAGTCACATGCAACATTTCATCCACAATAACTAACTGGACGTAAAGGCACACCCTGTACCAAACAAAACTCGTTATCGCCATATACTATGATCTACTGCCACATACTAAGCATACGAGGCACAAGCTACCATTCAAACTCTATTACCCCATCGAGTCATAACCACTCAAAACCAATAAGATCGCCATCCTCTTGACCTAAATACACCACGAGTCGATACCAAGTCCGCAACTAATAACTTCAGTCAACCCACATGAATACACGCATTACGAAAAGAATCATTCAATTAAAGTCACCATTATACTCAACCATCTATTTCCGCACGTGAGATTAAGGGAAAACACTCATCCCAGGTTAAAGTCGGTCCGAAACATAAAATCACATCAACGTGATCCTCACGAGACATCCTACTAGAAAGCTGTTAGATCCCATACGAAATAGGCTCAACCAACAATGCCTCACCCAATCTACACTAAACACCCCAAGGCTCCCAAAAATAGTGGTTACAAGATAGCCCAATGAACCAACAAGTGAGTTCAACTCACGACCCCAAGGATACTCTTAAAACCACCTCTAACAACTATTGTCCTCAATAGCTTTATCATAGGTGAACACTTATAGTGGTAACCAAGAAGGTCATCCAACCTGTCAAATATACCATCAGGTACCCGGGAAAACAACCCCTTAGTATAGCTCAAGGATCAATTGATCTAACAATTGAAGCTTCTGGGACACGTAGTCCCGTACCAAGTACACCACCATCCACGACAAGTCACCTGAACATATACAAAGAATACCATCAATCCTAAGTGAGACTCACTCTAAAATACGATCGCACAACCATAAGTACGCAACGCACTTTGACTGTCACCAATTACACTAAAATCAATGATCATTGACTTTTGAACCGAAATTATGTTAAGGAAAGACTAACTCAGAGAAATGGTTGGTTAGGCCATTCCCATCGTCGATTTGACCTCAACACCAACGTCGTTTTTGTCCTCAAGTCCAATCCTCAAATATACACACACGTCAATCTTTATGTCTAACTATGGACACACGGTTTACGACACATAATCTAACGTAACAAGAGTGAGTAGGGATCATCCCAAGGGAAAGGCAAGGTATTCTTGGAATCAATGTTGGAGTAGTAGGTCGAATGATCAAAAGAGGGGTTTGATTTGATTAACTAAACTATTAGTTCAATTAAACAATGCAATTAAGTGACAATCTAGAAAGTAGCTAGAGAAAGTAATATGAAAGAAAGGGCTTAGGGCTTAGAGTTCACCACTAAGCTTCACTTTACCAAACACTAGCAATTGTAAATTAATGGGGAAATTCAAGTTGTAAAATGTGTGTGTGTGTGTGTGTCACTAATAGAAAAATAAACATAGATGACAAATAAGTATATATTATCTAATTAATCTAGTGAGTAGCACAACGTATCAAATGAGACCATTAACCATTCAATTAAACCACCATTAGTGCATACACAAAAATCTAGAGAAATGTACTTCTTGCATTCACAAGTATGGAACATCAAATAATAAGAATGGATTGTCCACCTATCTAAGAAATTAAAGCAATTACACTACAACTAAGCTAATGATATGAAAATTAAGCTAATTAAAATAAGGATGTGGCATAATCTATTAAGAAATAAGTATGAACAGTCAAATAAATCACAAGTGTAATCAATTAAGCACCATGCCTTGACCATCACTAGATTAATAACATCGACACACATAAACATGCATCAATTTCATTAAATCTAGAGAAAAACACATAAATATTCATTCTAGCATACATAGACATATGGATATAATTAAATGATCAATTGAAAACATTAATCCATATAAATCATGCAAAAATCACAAGATCTATATTTATTCATAGTCAAAACATCAATTATAACTAAAATCACCAAAAATGTACAAAAGTTAGGTTTAGAAAACAAGCCTAGGGGCTATCTCTAGCCCCAAGAAAAGGATTTAGCCACTTATTGTAGTGGCTATGGAACCCTCAAAGGTTAGCTTGGAGGTTGGATCATCATCTTGATTCTTGCTTTTTTCACAAAACCCTAGTTCTAGAGAGAAAACTATTTCTATAATTGGAAAAAATATTTAATTGTGTAGCCTTTACAAAAGTTGGTTCAATTAATCTATTATAAGCCTCTTTGAGTAGGTAACAAGTCAGAAATATTGCCTCTAATTGGTGGAAATTCGTAGCTATAAAAAGTAGGTAGAGTCCGATGCACACGGGAATTAGACAGCTCACTCCTAGCAGCCATTTCGATCTGTCGAAGGGTTTTCGATCGATCCAATACTTACTTCGATCGATTGAAGATGATGTGGCATGAAAATATCTTCTGGGCCTTATCTGGATTTCTGACCTAGCATCGCCTTAATTTCGATCGATTGTAGTCTTTTTCGATCGATTGGGACTTCCTTCTATCGATCGAAGATCCCCTGATGCAATTTTCTAGACTTCTTTCCAGTTTTGTTCCTTAGCTCCAAAATTAAGCTAAATGGCTCTTCTTAGCCTGTTTGAACTTTATTGACCTGAAATAGGCAAAAACACAAATAAGTACTAAAACATGAAAGTAAGATACATGAATGGACTGAAATACCCTAACTTAGGTACTAAAATGCGTCACATTTGAGCATTTATCAACCATCCTCATTATACAAGTCGCATCACAACTACGAGCTACTAATGCTTCTAATACCAAAAGTCCAAGAAAATATACATAACGGTAAACAAGTCGTGTCTCACGCCGTATCGATCATAACCTCTCGGAACTGGTCCCACCAAACCAAAGACTTCACCTCCTATTATGGAGGCAAGTTGAACGATCTAGATTGAAACCTCACTCAAGGTCCCTAACAAAGAAGGAACTCTATAAAGTCCTTCCATCCGCTGATACACACAACCCTTATGTGGAGATACGAAACTTACAAGCAACAAAGTCCTTGTCAAAACCAAATCAAGAAGAAGGAAAAACAAGTCCCTCTCCTGCACAGAACTAAACAAGAACCTATCGATACCTTGTATACAAAATACCAAGAAAGAGGAACTATAAGGAGGTGGAATAGCTCGAGCTGTAATTTATACATCTAGCATCCGTACATAATATAGAACAGTGCCCCTTCTAGAAACGCTAGGGCTAGACAATGAATCCTATGACATCGTGTCCCATCCTGCTCAAAGAAAAACCTTACAAGCGGTAATCTAGACCTTCCTTTCATAGAAACTACGTTACGCTAAACAACCATAACATTAACCTTTAATGAAATATGGCTAAAAACCCTTCTGTTATCAATCTATTAATAAAATCAACACATAGGAGCTCAACTGCTCATAAAATACACATCGTTATCCAACAAATCTGCTTGTGAATACACACATAGTCATACAAATACGTCATTGTCTTAAAACTTAATGGTTATAGCCCGTTTGTTTATCGGATTCGGATCGGATTGACCATGATCTGGTCCAAATCCGATCCGTTGACAGGTCTAGGTACAACATTACAACATGAAACCCATATAAAATATCTCGAATTATATCCTGCCTCAAGACTCACACACCAACCATCATCAGTATCATCCCAATTCGGAACCACACTACTGGACTTGTCCACTATCTTGGCACAGGTAAACCAGATACTGCACAAATCTCATTGGTAGCCCTCGTTATAACCAGAACAATAGTGCACAAGTATCTCCTATCACACCCAATCTCACAGGTATCTCCCGTTACACAACACAATCACAGGTAACCCTCTATTATAAAACTCACAGGTATCCCCCGTTACAATACCAGACTCACATGTATCCCCTGTTACGACACAACTCAATCCACGAGCTAGGATACTCACATTACTTGTTCGATAAGAACTAAAACACGTACAAACATTGGAATGATCAAGTCCCTTATATACATGGGTTAGAACCCTTCATAATCTAACACATATCACTGCTATAAACACCTAACCTCATCAACAACAAAACATTATTGCGACACATACATCCACTCCTAGTGAATGAATGACCACAACGTATACCCAAACATGCTACTATGTCCCAAAACAAGATTATGCCTATCATACTCATATAAACATCATTTAACAATACATGTTTATTTAGACCGTGCTCAACTATTCATCATTGTATCATGTACAACATGCTTCCATATATAAATAACACTTAACAATTAAATACGTAGTCAAATAAGTAAGCTTTCATCAACAATAGCCAATTAACAAGTAAACATGTAACAAATCAAGCATATTTTAAACAAATTTAATCATTCCATTAATCATATAATTAATCAAACATAAATATTAAACAATTAAGCATGCTTTCACATTCAACAAACAATATACTAAAGAACAAAGAACACATAAACAATTAATAATAATGACCATGAACTACACATACTAGCGCTTAAGCACATGCACATCAAGTAATCAAGCATGCTCTAAATTAATTTAGTCATTTCATCAATCGTATAAATATTTGCACATAAACATTTAACAGTTAGGCATGCCTTCATATTCCACTAAACAATAAACTCAATAACAATAAACACATTACCATTTAGCATGCTTAAATTTAATCATTGGTTTATGAATTTTAAAATCAACTTGCATGTAAGCACATAGTAATAAATCATGCTTTCAAATCAAACAAGCAATAATCACATAAGCATGCATTTATGTCGAACCCAATTCTAACTCCATCTAGGTCAACCCTACCCGTCCTCCTTAGGTTTTCGAACCTAAAGCTCTGATACCAATTTGTAATGACCCGAACCCAGGGGTCAAAATCGCTAACCGGGTCATTACCCGAACCCGAGGTCATGTAAAGGTACGATGGTTATTTCCCATTAAATTAATAATTTAAGGCCCAACAAGGGCAAAATGGTCATTTAAACATAATTATGATGGTTTAAGACCCAAAAGGATCAAATGGTCATTTACTACGGTCATCCATTGATTATGATGAAGTTCGGGGCTAAAAGGGTTATTCTCGCGGTTAAAATATAATTAATGTATTTTATTGGGTCATATAGTAAATACTCGCAACTTTTATTGGGTGATAAAGGATAATTAGGGAAACTAAATCACAAATATATAGAACAGGAACAATTGGTCGACGTGTGAGAACTTCCCGGTCTGGCATAATCGGTTGATGTGTGGGTAATTCACGTCAACTGGTCAACGTGTGGCTTCTTACCAAACATGTATTTATTCGTTTATTTTCTTAGCTAAATAATTCCATTCACCACCAAATTTATAATCACTAGAACCACCACCAATACACTATAAATTGCTATTAAAACACTATTTATATATGTTTAGTTATACCACATGCAATCCGCATAAACAAAAAAACGTTAACATACTTGAGAAAATAGTGAACACTACCCGGAAAGATTGGTCACGAAAATTGAATGATGCTTTGTAGGCTTACTGGACAGCATATAAGACTTCCATTGGCATGTCTCCTTATAGACTTGTATATGGAAAGTCTTGCCACCTTCCAGTTGAGTTAGGACATAAAGTTATGTGGACAGTTAAAAAGCTCAATCTTGACCTTGATAAAGCTGGAGAGAATTATTTACTTCAATTGAATGAGTTAGAAAAGTTGAGACACAATGCTTATGATAATACCAAACTTTATAAAGAAATGACCAAAGCTTTTCATGATACACATATTGTGCAGAAATCTTTTAAACACGGATAAAAAAACATGGCTCTTCAATTCTAGACTTAAACTCTTTCCCAAAAAATTACGTACCAAATGGGAAGGCCTATATGAAATCATTTCCGTTGCTCCTCATGGGGCAGTTGAGATAAATAGCTTAAAAGATGGCAACACATTCAAAGTAAATGGGCAAAGGTCGAAGCCCTACATTGAAAGGCAAGTTTTTAAAAGACATATGGAAGCTGCTCTTTTAGTGGATCCTACCTATGATGAAGATTAATGATGAATTTGGTGTCAACTAGGGATGTTAAATCTTGCTTTTTTTAGAGTCCCACTCACTTTTTTTGTTGTCATCACTAAAGGCTTGCATGGACTATTCGTGCTTTCATCTCAAAAAGAAGCATTTTATGCCTATTCGATCGATCACAAAGCTCTTTCGATCGATCGAACCTTTCTGCAGGCAGATAATGACCAAATTTTAGGCCTTTGTCCCATCGTTAGAGTTTTTTTGTAGATTTTCAGGTCTCTGTCCATCGTTCGAACTTTCTATTCGATCGTTCCAAGTAATCTTCGATCTATCCCGTGTTCATTGTGAACGATCGCACTTTCACACTTAGAAAAATTTTGAAGTTCTGAAAATTTCAGTCCTCTGTCCCATCATTTGAATTTCTCTGCAGATTTTTAGGTCTCTATCCATCGTTCGAACCTTTGGATCAATCGAGGTTTGATCAATCATAATATGATCGATCAAAAAAAAAAAAAAAAACTTTCAAAGTGGCAATCCTTTACATGCTTTTATAAAATAAAAAATAATAATAATTAAAAAAAACATAAAAACTTTTCAACATTGTGCCCTTTTGTGTAGTCATGCATCCTTTATGATTTATCTTGGGCTTGATCTCGTATCTCTCTTCCATCTATGCTATATTGTATTAGAATGCTTGATTTACTTATCTTATCCCATTTGATATTTGATGTGAGTTTACTAGTGTGGTTCTTCAAGTAGGTTGTTGATTCCAAGTTTGGGGGTGCACTTTTTTCCAATGGATAATTACTGAGCTTCATGTCTTTACTACCACGATATATTCTTTTCATCTTTTTCATTGTTCTTATTGCACATTAAAGACAATGTGCGGTTTAAGTT
This sequence comes from Cornus florida, assembly GCF_030987335.1. Taxonomy (NCBI): domain Eukaryota; kingdom Viridiplantae; phylum Streptophyta; class Magnoliopsida; order Cornales; family Cornaceae; genus Cornus; species Cornus florida. Next base: position 29,183,128 of record NW_026775580.1, on the reverse strand, counting down.
TGGGGGTAAGGTGGTTTTATTGCATTCTATTTAAAGTTTTAATCTTTAAATGCATGATTGAGATTTGAGATCGATGTTAGCCATGATTTTGATCTTTAGAGGCCTATATTACTTAGAATTTAAAAATTGTTTGACTTGAGAGTCTAATACTCCTTTTATACTTTGTGGATGCCATTAAGGAGTAAATTTTTTGAAAGATTGATATCTTGCTTGCACTTGTGGGTCACATCATCCTGATTTTGTGATTTTTTGAGATTCACTCTAGGATTCAACACTAGCACAGGCGCACACTAGCACTCATTTGCGGGATACATGCTTTGTTGATTATTGATTTGACTATATCCCAATTGAGCTAGTAGTGCATTGAAAACTTTCATTTTTGACAAAGGTGGATAACAAACCCTTTTCACTAAGTAGCCGGGATTCTAGCCTCATCAAGCACTGAATTTCTCACGCCGAAAGGTGAAGGGCCCAAATTCTAGGTTAAAAAAAAAAAAGAGCAAGTTTGTAAAAACAAATAAAAAAGTGAGGACTTCTTCCAAAAGGTAAGAAGTGGGAAATGATTAGATGGAGGTTGTTTTGATTTGTAATCTAGTTGATTTGAGCTAGTAAGTCCTTAGGAGAATTTAAACACCTTGAGCCCTAAAGCCATCCGGTTGGGAGTCATTGGCCTAACGCTCGACCTCATAAATCGCTAAAAAGCTTAATAGATCACTACATTGCACCATTCTTCCATCTTTGATCCTTTAGGTTAGTAAAAAAAAAATCGAGTGGAAAGAATAAGTGCACCTAAATGAATAAAGATTTAATAAAAGGTTCATTATTTATCTTGATGATAGGTACTAGATTTGTGTGCTAGCTTGAGACCGGATGTGGTCATTTCTTTAGTTGGCTTAGATAGCAACATATTTGATGTCGGTTCACTTAAAAAGGATTCTAGAGTTGTTTTGATTTGCATGGTCATTTTTTTTATGTGTGGAGGACCATACTTGCTTACTTGATATTAAAATTTTGGAAGATTGCTTAGAAATGGTTGAAAAATTGCATACTTAAGTTAGTTTTCTTCTAATACTTGTTTGGAATATTGGTGCCTCTTCAGTGAGAAAGAGCTTAATGTTTGTGAGTATCATTTCTGAAAACCCTCATGAGACTTCACTCGTCCATGAGAGGTAACTTAGGAGTTTAAAAGGCTTGTTGCATGTACTAAATACAATCGTTCTCCCTACGAAAGTGGCGTTATCCATTTATTACTTTCTAGTTTATAGTTATTTAGTTGTTCATTTCTTTCTTTACTTCATAGTTCATTGCTAGGGACTAGCAATATTTAAGTTTGGGGGTGTGATAAGCGCTGAAAAGTGCACATTTAAACTCCTTAATTTTGAATGTTCTAGGACTTTATTCTATCTTATTTTTCCTTTTAAGTCTAATTTCATGTTATTCTCCTTTTCAGGCACTTATCTCCAAAATAAGTCAAATTAGCTGAATCAGAGTATTGAAAGAAACAATCTAAAGTCTAGTGGAAGGAAGGAGCAAAGTGGAAGCAAAATGATATAAATCCCTCTTCGATCGATTGAGCCAAGCTTGATCGATCACAATGCGATCGTTCCAACCCTGTCATGATGGATCAAACCCTTGTCCTTATCTTCAGGAAAATTTCCTATTCGATCGATCTAACTTTTTATTCGATCGATCAAACCTTTTGATCTTATCCCCATAACCACTTTTGTCATTTTTCCAAAAATATCTCAACCTTTGTCCTTATCCAAATAAATGCGCCGCTATACTTCGATTGATCAGAGCAACAGTGTGATCGATCGAACTTCCTCAAAATGCGTGCAAAACAGATTTCAAGCCGAATTGAAGGTGTGCTCGTGGTGTAATCATTTGGAGATCCTAATGCACGAGGTTTAACCATTGGGTGTGACATTTGAGCTACCTATATAAGGAATTTGACTATTTTTAGTAAAGAGGTTGGTTAGTTAGAGAGAGAATTGGCTAGAGATTAGAGAGAGAATATACATTTTGGGAAAGTTCCTCCACTTTTCTAGGGTTTCTACCAAGAACACCAAGAGATGAGGATAAATTCAACCATGAAGAGAGCCCTTGAGGGTTGGATGACAATAACCATGAATGGCTAGACTATTCTCTTGGAGCTAGAGATAGCCCTAAGCACGCCTCCTAGACTTTGATGCTTTGTAATTAGTGGGGATTTGTATTATAATTCTTGTTTTGACCTTATATTTGTATAAATCTTGTTTCTAAATGATTTGTGTAGTTTAATTCTTCCAATTCATCTTTTAATTCTATTCATCTGTTCATGTATGTTAGAATGAATGGTCATGTGCTTTACACTTGATTCTTTACATTTGATACATGTTTATATGTATTAAAATAACGGGTCTAGTTTTGGTCAAGGCATGGTGCTTAATGGATTACTCTTGTGGTTTATTTGATGGTTCATACTTATTTCTTGATGGATTGTGACACCTCCTTAGTTTAATTAGTTTAATTTTCATGTCATTAATATAGTTGTAATGTAATTGTTTTAATTTCCTAAATAGGTGGATAATTCATTCTTGTTATTTGATGATCCATGCTTATGAGTACAAGTAGTATATTTTTCTAAATTCTTGAGTGTGCATTAATTGTGGGCTTATGGAAAGATTAATGGCTTAATTTGATATGTTGTGCTATTCACTAGATTGATTAGACAATGTATGCTCACTTGGCCATCCAAATTTAATATTTAAATTAATGGTACACATTCTTTTATAACATATAATCCCCCTAATTTATCAAATATTGAATGTTTAGGAATGCAAGGCTTAGTGGTGAACTCTATGTCCCAAAAATTCTCTCTCATTCTCTACACCTCATTTGTTTAGTTGTTTTACATTGCATTACTTTAGCTTAAATTGTAGTGTAACTCAACCAACAAAACTCTCTTTTGATCATTCAAACTACTAATCCAACATTGATTCCAAAATACCTTGCTCTTCCCTTAGGACGATACCTACTCACTCTTGCTATATTAGTAGTTAGTAGTGGTAGTGGCATTTTAAAAATTTTAACTTGGCCACATTTTATCACACACCGAGCATTGGCTGAATTGCGAACCCACCAATAAACAAACAAAAAACATGCTATTAAAATACCCATTCATTTCCACTTCCAAAGTAATCCTCCTTCTCATTGCAACAATCTAAGTTGGATAATTACCTTTTTTTATTTTTATTTTTATTTTTTAAAGCTTAAACCAGAAGCATTTTATGATTTTAGCAATGGTTCTTTATATCAATCACATATTCTCCACTTTGAGAAGGTACAGAGCAAAATCAACCCCTCAAAACACTATTGCTAGATCTCAAACACTATTGGATCTCAATTCAATTTTTTTTTTTTAATGCCTAGACACATATTATGATATTTATAGTAATAGTGGTTAAGGATGTATATAGTGTACTAGAGGCCTTTGATTTGTATAAGATCAGATGGTGTACTATCGAACAATGGCAAACATAAAATTGTGTTATATCATATTAGAGATGAGGTAAAAGACGTTAATCCAATTAAAAATGGGTCAAACCAGTTCTGATTCTATTGTTGTTATATTTATATTTTATAAAATTTAGGGCACTTGTCATAATTTTATTGTGCCACCTACGTAGAAATTCCAAGTATTGTCCTAAAAAAATATTAGGGGCTCCATTTTTTTAACTTAAAATATTTTTCTCTTTTCAAATAAAATATTTTCTTTTATTTCTATTTTTCGATATTTGGCAAAGGTCTAAGTCGAGTCCATCGGGTATGGCATGTAAAATAACTTGTCGAAAATTGATGAATAAGTTATTTTTGTTAGGTATTAATATATATATTTTTTTCGTAAATATTTATGACAACCAAAAACTAGAAAAATATTTTACGCTCAAATAAACGGAGCCTAGTTATAATTTTTTTATAGAATGCAGGGAATATCAATTAAAAGTGTTGGACAATGGTTTTTTACATTTAAAAAAAAAAAAAAAAAAAAAATATAAGGTAAAGGTAATTGAAGATGTGATGACTGAAATGAAGAACCTTGGGTGGTGGAAGAGAAAGAAGGATTTTTTTTTTTTTTTTTTTTTTTAATTCTACATCACACTACAATAAACGGGGACTTTTGCGACTAAATTGAAAAAGTCGTAAATACTATGTTATTTGCAACCAAAACGAGTTGGTCGTAAAAGTTAACATATTAGCGACTAAAATAAATTTTGGTCGTAATTGATAAGCACATTAACGACCAAAATAAATTATGGTCACAAAATGATTGATTTTTAATGACCAAATTTTATGGTTGCAAAATGATCAAAATTTGGTCACAATTGGTCAAAGCATTAATGACCAAAAAAAATTATGGTCGCTAAAGAATTGATCTTTTACGACCAAATTTTATGGTTGCAAAATGATCAAAGTTTGGTCACAATTGGTCAAAGTATTAATGACCAAAATAAATTATGGTCGCGAAAGGATTAATTTTTAATGACCAAATTTTATGGTTGCAAAATGATCAAAGTTTGGTCGCAATTGGTTAAAGTATTAATGACCAAAAAAATTTATGGTCACGAAAGAATTGATCTTTTACGACCAAATTTTATGGTTACAAAATGATCAAAGTTTAGTCGCAATTGGTCAAAGTATTAACGACCAAAATAAATTATGGTTGCGAAATGATTGATCTTTTACGACCAAATTTTATGGTTGCAAAATGATCAAATTTTGGTCGCAATTAGAGAATGTATTAACTACCAAAATAACTTATAGTCGCAAAAGGACAAATTTTGATAAAAATACAAGATGACTTCTGAAATTTTTGTAAAAAAATATGTCGACAAATTAATGACTCGGCAAAAATGTTATTAATTGCAAGATAGACAAATTAGTCATTTATTGTTTCGAGCTTAATTAATTTGTAAAAATGTCAATATAAGAAAAATATAAAAAAAGTATGAATATATAATTACTAAGTATTTTATTAATTCTCAATCTAAAATGACCTGCACCTTAAATATTTTAATAAATAACTATTGTTAGTTAATAAAAATATAAAAAATATATATTATGGACTATAATTTTAAGAGAATTGACTAAGGTTTAAATATTGAAAATTTTAAGAGCGATATCAACATTGCAAACACTATTATTTTATTTTCTTTAAATATATTATTGTATACTAAGACTTTATTTTATTAAAAAAGTCATTTAGATATTGTGACAGAATTTTATAGAAAATAAAATAGATAATTTGTGATAGATTTTATAGAAATTATTTTATTTTTATATCAATTTAATTTTTTTTTATATTAATAATTCTTGTTGAATTAGATTTTATTTTATTAAAAAACTCATAATAAATAGATAAATAGGTAATTTGTGTTAGAGTTTTATAGAAATTCTTTAAAAAACTCTTTTTATATCAATTAATAATTATTTTTAATCATTCTTATCTAATTAGATTTCCTTTTATTAACATGTAATTTATAGTAATTAATAAATATTTTTTATTATAAATACTGACATACTGAAATAGTGAAACTCTTTATACTTTTAATAATTTTTATATTTTATTTATATGTATTATTATATATATTATATATTTTCTTTAAATATATCATTCTTTAATGTGATAGAGTTTTATAAAAAATAAAATAGGTAATTTGTGGTAGAGTATTATAGAAATTATTTTATTTTCTTTAAATATATCCTTGTCTAACTAGATTTCCTTTTTTTAAATAACTCATAATTGTAACAACCCGGTCATTTTCCTTCCTTTCCTTTTCTCAGATTTTACAGGTTTTTTTTTTTTTTTTTTCGTTGTTTTTCCTTTTCTGAGTTCGGTTTCTCGTCACTTAGTGTCATCTTGAGTACTCGGGAATGGTTTCTGAGACTCTTTTTCTTGGATTGATGACTTCCTTTGAGGATCGAGTCATTTTCACATTTTCACTTTTGTGGCACTATTTACTTTCGTCTTTTTCTCGGTTGTCACTTTGTTGGCATAACCTCACTTTTCGTGTTCGGATTTGATTTCGGTTTTGCATACATCCACGATATTTAAATTTCATACTATGTGTACTTTCACTTTTGTAGAAAGGCATACTAAGTGCTTACTTTTCTTATAAAGGGTATAAATGTATAACCTTTTTGTAATTTTCTTAACTTTTGGGATTTTGTATAATTACTGTAAAGTAATTATTTTTCGTCTTAGGGACCATTTTGTAATTTAATTTGAAAGATATTTTCAAAAAGGACCTTTTAAAAATTTCCGAAAAGTGTGACAAGTTTCACACTCTCATTGGTCCACTTGTTAACATGTGTGTGGAAACACTTTGAGGCCTTGGGTGAGGACATGTGGAGGGTGTAGATTTGACCACTTGTTGGCCTAGGATTGGTGCACTTGTTGGCTTGGATGGTTGACAAGTGTAGGTTTGAGATTAAGCCTAGGATGTAGCCTTGGATTTGTGACAAGTGTATGCTCCAAATTAAGTCTTGCAATTGTTTTTGGGCCACTTAGAGATTATGATTTTTAAGGAGGGTTTTTGTGCAATTGACCATTGATGTGTGTATTGACCATGGTGTAGGATCACCTAGTGAGTGGAGGATTTCTAATTCCTCCACTCATACTTTTTCACATGATTTCATTTCATTCCTCACCAAAAACCCTAACCTCCATGGATGGAGCTTGAAGCCTTAGGTCTTGACCTTGATTTTTGAGAGTCTTCCATTGATTTCCAAGCTTGAACTTGGGAATACTTTTGTTCCCCTCATCCTCCTCTTCATAACCCTTGAAGGGTTTACTATTTTGTGTTGATTTGCCTTGGATTCTAGAGAGACTCTTCTCTAATGAGGTAGGGGATGTTATAGGGTTATATTTTTGTTTCTTGCATGCTATTGATGCTTATATAAGTTGTATGCATGTCTCTTGCTAATTTTAGAAATTAGTGATTTATCATATTATGCATATAAATCATTTTAGACTTGGTAAATGGCATGGCCATGAGTTGATCCTTGATATATATTAATTTGGTATGATTTAGAGGAGTTTTCAAATCTAGAGATTAAATGAATTTAATTTAATTTAAATTCTAGTAAATTGTATTTTACTTGTATTCTATTTTAGACTTGAGATATGGTATAATCATGATTTGGTACTTGATATATATTAATTTGAGGTTATTAGGGATTGGTTTCAAATCTAGAGACTTTGCATGTTAAGTTGAAAATCCCTTGAAATGTAGTGAAATTAATTACCTTGTGAGCATATTACTAATTAGATGTAGAATTAGTACTTGTGGCCTCTTGAAATGGCATGATATAGAATATCATTAACTTGTATAACTTGTTTATATATATTTTGTGTAGGTATATAACTTGTTAGAATATTACAATTGATTTACTTGAAAGCTTGATACTAATTGTAGCCTATTTAGTACTTGTGGCTTAAGATGGTAATGTGATCCAATTGTTATAAAATATTCTTACTTTGTGTATAAATTGCATATTGAGGACATGACTTGTCATATGCTATTTAGACTTGAATTCTAGGACATTGTTTGTGTGGATTTAACCTTACTTGTGCATGGAAGATGGGTTTTATGCATTATTGGATTTGATATAAGTTTGGCCTAACTTATTGATTTTGGTATAAGTTTTGAACTTATTAATTTTAGAAAGCTTGTAAGGACATATTTCATGTGATGGTTAGGGTCTGGCTCTAATACGGAGACAAGAGTCTTCTAAGTCATAAGTGCGCACTAAGTAGTACCTTATGGGACGTAATTACCCGGAATAACTTATACATGTGCGCACTAGGTAGTGCTTTGTGGGTCATAATTACCCGAAAACACTTGCTTGGTCTAGTGATCGCATGTCCTAGTCTTTCCACTTTTGATTTCGCATTCCATTCCAAGTTGTTAATCATAGATTACTTGTAGCTTGTGGATTGGTGCTTGCCTTGTGTATTTGGATCTCATTTAGTATACTTGAGACTGTATACTTGCTTCATGTATTTTGATCTCATGTAGTATACTTGGAACTGTATACTTGTTTCGTATATTTTGACCTTATTTAGTATACTTGGACTAGTGTACTTGTTTGTGTATTCGAGCCTCTTTTAGTGTACTTGAGCTAGTATACTTATTCCGTGTGCGTAGGTTTCATTTAGTGTACTTGTGCTATGTATATTTGTTTTATGTACAACTCATCTTGTTTAGTATGCTTGTGTTTGTATACTTGATTCATGAGCTTTCCGTATTAATTGCATACTTGTGTAGGTATGTTTAGACATTGCATGAGTTGTTTTAATAGGGTTTAGTATACTTGGAGATGTATGCTTGATATTGCTTGCCTTGTTTAGCATGACCTAATGTTCTTGTAATTGTATGCTTATATGTTGTATAACATGTCTCATCTTGACATAGACGTTAGGTGGCATGAGCCCTTTAATATGTTTCACCTTAAGGTGATATAATTGTAAAATGCTAGGTCGATGCATGTTCATTTCCTACGAGTAGCTTTATGTTACTCACCCACGTAGTGGGAACATTTTTCAGATACAGGAATCAAGGTTCGAGATTCTCATTATGCTTGAATGATTCTAGACTTGAAGGTTTTTAACTCTTGTAAAGGTTGGCTTGGAATGCCACTTATAGTCTTTTATGTCAAAATGTATATATTTGATTCCATATATGTAATGTGTACATGAGTACACTCTTTACAATGTATTTGACATGTATGAGATGAGGCCGGAGGCCAATAACATGTATTTTATATACTATGTAATTTTTGACTTCATGGAATATTATGAAAATATTGAAAATTATTGAGTTTTTGTTTCACTATGTTTGCATTGGGTGTGGGAATTCCATTTTGATTCTTCCATAGGATCTCATTAGTCATGTATGAAGTATGGCCAAGGGCTAAACGGTCATTTAAAGTTATTTGTTGATTTTAGTTTTCAAAGTTTCCATTTTAGGTTCATTTTTGCCTTTTTGGCCGTTGGGGGGTCGGATTTTGACTCGGCCATTTTCGGGAGCCATGGACCATTGCCGCATGCTCAAAATCACTTATTATGTGTGTGTGCATATTCGTTTCAGCATAGAAGTGCATTTGGGGTCAAATGCATGCTTGGTGCAAAGTTGCATTTTCGTCGTTTTGAGCCTAAACTGATCTAGGGGCATTTTGGGGATTTACTCTAGGAAATAAATTCCGTTCTCAACTTCGTCACATAGAAAATGTGATTTTAGGGGGAGTTTCCATTTCATGTTTTTCCGAAAAATGTGATCTTGACCTCATAAACCGCGTTCCAAGTTCACTTCGCTGCTAAAAACACTATTCCTGCAATTTTTGAGGTTCCAGACCACCCCTCTACCTCATTTGGCGGGCCCCCGCAGTGTTCTGTTGGGCACCTGCAAGAATCTGCCATGTTTAGTGGGCCCCCGCGGGTCTTGGGCAAGCGCCCGCGAACACTGTTCCTACTCCAGACATTTTTTTTCAACGGGCTATAACTCACTCGTTTTAACTCTGAATTGGTCCGTTCTTGAGTCTAAATTGACCGCGTCAAAATGAGCTTTCCAATGGTACCAATTAGAGCTTCATATTCCTCTTATAGCTTAAGATATTCAAGTTTTAGTAAGGTAGTGTCAGAATTTGGTTCGAACCAGGATAGGGTTTTCCTTCCTTCGACTTCAGGACTTGATATCTTTTCCGCCCGGACTCTGAATCAGGTGATTCTTGAGTCTAAATTTATTAATTTTTTATCGTATTTCCAATGGTACCAGTTTCAGTTTCATAATTTTTTCATAGCTCAAGATATCCTTGTTTTAGTGAGAGGGTGTTGGATTTGGTTTGAACCAGAATAGGGTTCATCTGGGATTTCTCTTCCTTTGGCCTTGGGAATTCATGTGAAGTTACCAAAGGGTGTTTTAGGATGTTTTAGATCTAATTTGACTTATTGAAAGTTAAATTCCTTCTTCTTAGGGTAAAATGACCATTTTACCCCTGGCTCTTCTCTTGTAGGGTTTTAATGCCCTTCTCATCATTTTGTTTCCATTAAGTCTCGAAACTCTTTGAGAGTCCATTCTTGTGCCCTAGGGATGACGTACATCTCTAAGGACTTGTCTTTGTCTTGCTTCCGTACTTTATTCATTTGAATTTCGTGGCTTCATAGGGAGTTATCGTGATACCTAGGGATGACGTACATCTCTTGAGGCCCTTTTGCTTCTTTTGCCTTCGCATCTTGGATCTGGTTCAGGTCATCACAAGACACACTAGGTTGAAAAATCCAGGGTCGTTACAGGGGGTATCAGAGCTCCTAGGTTTGAATACCTTGGACGACGGGTTTTGGGTGCATATCATGCTATGTTGTCATGCTTTATATGCTTATATGCTTCATGATATCATGTTTATGTGCTTGTGTGGTATACGTAGTATGCCGTTTGTTAAGCATGATTTTTTTCTAATGTAAAGAGCATGACATGTGATGTGTGCTAGATTAGAATTGTATATACATAACTGTGTTGCATATTCGGCATGACACGGGATTGGTCATTGAGGCACAAGTTGAGGTTGATGGTGATTGTAGTCACAGTTTTGTGGTAGTGTAGGTTGTTGTCGACCTAGCATTGGTTTTGAGATAGGTGATGAGACACCTTTTGTTTAAGCTCTCATGAGGTGAGTCATTTGGCGTTGCCGTAGTGCTGGATTTGTTGGTTTTGGGCCATGATGAGGTTATGGACCTCTTAGGATCCTTGGTCATTTTGAAAGATTCCTCTGGGATTGCGATTTTCGTGGGTAGGTACGTTTGTGGGCGGGTGCATGGCACCGTTATGCTACCATACTGGCTAGGTACAAATGCAGTTCGGATAGAATCAATGTTGGTTTTGTTGTGATAGGCGTTGTCATTTTGAACGATGATGATGATGTTTATTTTGAGGATCAGTTGTAGTGATTGATTTGGTTGTTGTTGGTATTGTTTTCTTGCGTGGTGACGCTTTTGGGATCAAGTCGATTAATTGATGCTTTGTTTAGAGAGAGCATTGCACTTGTAGTGTCACCTATAGATTCGGAGTTGGATTGTTAGAGTCTTACCATTGTGGTAAGGGCTCACATTTGTTTTGAGACAAGTTATTGTCACATTGGGTTTTTTGAGACAGTTTATGGCTAGGACTGGTCTTTCCTTTTACCTAGACATTCTAGGACATTCAAGACATTTTATTTCTTTAAATATATCCTTGTCTAATTAGATTTCCTTTTATTAAATAACTCATAATACATAGATAAATACATGATATATGTGATAGAGTTTCAAAGAAAATAAAATAGGTAATTTATGGTAGAGTTTTATAGAAATTATTTTATTTTCTTTAAATATATTCATAATAAATAGATAAATACAAGTTATATGTGATAGAGTTTTATAGAAAATAAAATAGCTGATTTGTGTTAGAATTTTATAGAAATCATTTTATTTTCGTTAAATATATTATTGTCTAATTAGATTTTATTTTATTAAAAAAGTCATAATAAATAGATATTGTGATAGAGTTTTATAGAAAATAAAGTAGCTAATTTGTGGTAGATTTTATAGAAATTATTTTATTATTAAAAGTATAAAGAGTTTTAGTATTTTAGTGTTTCAGTATTTCATTATTTATTTATTAATATAAAAAATGTTTATTAATTAATATAAATTACCTATTTATCTATTTATTATGAGTTTTTTAATAAAGAAAAATCCAATTAGACAAGAATTATTAATATTAAAAATAGAAAAGAATTATTAATATAAAAAAATATTTATTAATTGATATAAAAAGAGGTTTTTAAAGAATTTCTATAAAACTCTAACACAAATTACCTGTTTATCTATTTATTATGAGTTTTTTTAATAAAAGAAAATCAATAATTATTAATATAAAAAATATTTATTAATTGATATAAAAAATAAAATAATTTCTCTATAACTCAAAAATAGATAAATACAGGTTATATGTGATAGAGTTTTATAGAAAATTAAATAGTGGATTTGTGGTAGAATTTTATAGAAATTATTTTATTTTCTTTTTATATCAATTAATAAATATTTTTTTATATTTATAATTCTTTTCTATTTTTTTATATTAATATTTCTTGTATAATTATATTTCTTTTTATTAAAAAAAACTAAAAATAAATAGATAAATAGGTAATTTATATTAATTAATAAACATTTTTTTTCTATTAATAAATAAACACTCAAATACTAAAACACTGAAACTTCTTACACTTTTAATAATAATATAGATATAGATTCTTGTTTAATTTTTTTTTTAAAGTACAAAAATTCTACGTACATTTGATAAAAGAAATATTTAAGAGAATTGGTAAGAGGAATATTTATTATTTTATATAAATATTTAAGTCACTATTTATTTATTTATTTTATTTTTTTAGGCTAGTTATTGTCTCAATATTTTCTTTCTAAAAATATAAAGATTCATATTCTTCCTCTGGCATTAGCATAGAGGTCAATATTGAAACCCATCAAAGTAGTTCTGCTTTACAATACATTACATAATTGTCCATAACTAATTCGTTTAAGAGATACAATCATAATCCTAAATTTTGAAGTTATAGTTTAGACCAACACATAATAATTATCTACATAGCTTTCTCTCCATGATTAATTATACATAACTTTAATATATAAATATATATATACACACACACATACTGTGTTCAAGTAAAAATGAAAATTAATTATGTTACATCTTATTACTCATTAGTGATAAAATCACGAAAAAGGTTTTTCCAATTAGAAGAGTAATATGCAAATAAGGTGCAATCATGAAGTGACACGTGGCTTCAGCAAAGGAAGTCATTTGGTACAAGTAATTACATAGGGACACGTGTCAGCCAAATAGGGAAGCAGTTACTGTTGGGAATATTTTGATAAAAACATAATTAAATTATATTAATTATAGTTTAATGGGATTTTATTCCACTAATTAAATTATACTTATGGTGTATATTATTTCAATTATAATTTATCTATTGATTAATTCTTGTTATGTCACTACAAGAAATACTGGTATTAGGAGTAATGATAAAAATAAAAAATAAAAATAAAAATAAAAATATTATTTTATTTTACAAATAGATGAATATTTTTTATTAAATTAAGAAACAAATCTATTTATATGAGAAAATTAGTTTTTTAATAAACATTTTGTAAGAAATTCTTCATATTTTGTCCAAAAAAATTTAAAATTCCCGCCTTAATTAATTTATTAAATAAATAAAATAAAATATTATTTTATAAATAGATGAATATTTTTTATTAAATTAAGAAGCAATTCTACTTATACGAGAAAATTAAGTTTTTTAATAAATACTTTGCAAGATTTATATTTTGTCTCAAAAACCTAAAAAAATTAAAATTCTCACCCCTTAAAATTTGGTGAAGGTGCTGTACGTGGGTCTTATTCCCGCTGCTTTCTTAAAATTTTTTAGGGGAAATCATTTCAGATTACACGTACAGACCACACCCATACAATTTTAGGGCAAATCATTTCAGCCTCCCATATAGCCTCCATCTTTATTCTTGTTCTCAACTCTGAACTTGCCCTCTCTCTGTCTATGCGACTGCAAACTATAAAATCTACAAAAATTAGATCAGCCTCCCAAATCGCCTCCATCTCTATTCTTGTTCTCAACTCTAAACTTGCCCTCTCCCTGTCTTTGCGACTGTAAACTACAAAATCTACAAGAATCAAATTAGCCTCCGAAATCGCCTCCATCTCTATTCTCATTCTCAACTCTGAACTTGCCCTCTCTGTGTCTCTACAACTGCGAACTGCAAAATCTACAAGAATTAGAATCCATATCGGCATATCATTTCAGATTGTTTAAAATATCAAAACCCATATCCTTCGGCTTTCATCGCCCGCTGTTCCAGTTCGGGTTCGCCGTTCATAAGCTTCAGCCTTTGGCTCGCCGTCTTTCAACTCTCAAGCCCTCTCTCTAACTTGTATGTATTGGTTTTGTTTTATTTATTTTTTTCTAAATCAATTAATCAATTAGTGTAATTCTTGTTTTGCAAACTAAATCCTATTAAGTGAAATATTTAGGGTAAATTATTTCAGCCTCCCCAATCGCTTCCTCTCTATTCTCATTCTCGACTCTGAACTTGCCCCCTCTCTCTCTCTCTATCTCTGCAACTGCAAACTACAAAATCTACAAGAATCAGAACCCGTATTGGCATATCATTTCAGATTGTTCAAAATATCAAAACCTATATCCTTCAGTTTTCAACGCCCGCTGTTCCAGTTTGGGTTCGCCGTTTGCAAGGTTCAGCCTTGTATGTATTGGTTTTGTTTTAATTTTTTTAGAATCAGAAGTTCAAAACCCATATAATTCTGTTTATCAATCTCTTTCTCGACTCTGCAACTGCTAACTTGTATGTATTGGTTTTGTTTAATTTTTTTTTTTCTTTCTAAATCAATTAATCAAGGTCTGTAATTCTTGTTTTGCAAACTAAATCCTATTTAGTGAAATTTTTTATGATCTTTTTTATTATTTTATGAGTTTTAGTTATAAATGTTTGTGAAGATAATGACTGAAACAGGATCTCCCTTTACAGGATTTGGAAGACTAATTGGTAAATTTGGGTTGAATTTGAGTCTTGAACAAGCTGAAGACCCTTATTCATTCCTTTTTGTTGGGCAAGTTTGTGGCCTTAACTGGTGAAGCTGGTTCTTTCTTTCTATCACTAATGTTTCTTTCTTTCTATCGCTAATGTTTTCACTCCTAACTAAATTTGTTTGAATGGTAGCTTTATTAATGGTAACTTGAATCAACTCTGATGTAGTTCAATTCTGTTTGCATGTTAGATATCCATTACTTTATTAATGCTAACTTGAACCAGATTTGGTATATATAGGGTGAGACATAAAGGATTTGTTATGTGAATTATAATGAAAAATATCAATTAATTTGATTCCAAATTGGCATCTTTGTAAGCAAATAATAAAACGATGCTCAAAGTCTTAGTAATGGAGCATACAAATTTGAATAATTTAAAGAGTTTTGACTTATCACATGTTAGCATTTTAAAACTTGATGAAAGGTTCAAACTTCAAAGGCAATTGAATGCCTAATATTAGAAATTATGAGTGACCAATTGTGATATCCCTCAATTCTAGAGCCACGGGTGATTAAGTCCGAGCACAGAATACAAGGGATATCAAACAATTAATATTTAAACAAACATTTAAATACAAAAAGAATAATAAAGAATAAATAAATAATAAGCTGAAGGAAACTAAATAATAAATCCCTATTTTAAAATCCTCAAATAAATAATAATTAAAAAATTCAATAATAAAATCCTCCAATCTTCGGATACTAGTAATTAATTAAACTACAACTCGGGAATCCATACTGTGGACCCCTAATAATATCCTAACTGAAATAACTGAACCGAAATAAAAATTATAAGTAACTAATGAAGACGAGTCCTACGTAGAGTCGGAAGAGTGAATGGCTATCTCTGCTCGGCACGAACAATCTCTAAGACTGGAACTGACGAAAACCTGAAAAATAATGGTGGGTCAGGCCCACAAACAAGTTCTAATCTACTACATCCCAAACAGAAACCCGATACACATACACGTCCTAATTAATTCAACAATAACTAAATAGTCCATATATAGATATATACACACTAAAGGAACCTCACTAGACTATAGAATTATCTCAACCTGAATAGTAGGCAACATGTAAAAACGCACATATAGTGGGCATGAGTACCTAGACCTACCAGGGTACACAACTACACTATATCTAGCTACACATCCCTGGCAATATACGCACCCTAACCACTGATCCTGAGACTCAAGCTCATATCATGGCGTATAATCATATATTTAAAATCCGTTCTATCCAACCATCCAAATAAACTATCTAATTATTATTTTAATAAAATGTTATCCAACTATTCCGTTGACCTGACACGAATAAGTAAGACTTAGCACTATGGTTAATCCGTTCCCTTATTAAAAATAAGTAGGACTTAACTCTTACGTTAATCCATCCCTACTATGCCCCCATCCCATAATGGTGCATTAATCCATAACATAATCAAATAAAAGTTTCGAATCCAAGGATAATGTCAGTAATATTTTCATATAATAATCCAAATAAATATGATACAAATCATATACACATCCTTTGCATTTACTTGAGCAAAAATATAAATTCTAAATAGCATGCATTTTATTTACATCATAGAACATTAAAATGCATCTCAACTAAATTGTACATCTCCATGTTCGAATTAAATTAATTTACATCTAAATAATTGATTAAAATAATATAATCCAACATTATCTAATTAATTTATCATTTTAAAATTAATTACATTCCATACTTAGCATGAACTTAAATCATGCATTCCAACTCTTAGTGAATCTATTTAAATCAATTAAATATTTAATATAGATCTATCAATCCAAAAATAACAAATATTAATTTAATATTCCTACCCTAACAAATTAACATTAACATATTTAATACATAATCATATTTGTTATATACCAAATTGATGTATTTCTAACCATAACAGTTTTAAATGTTGCCTCGTTTGGCGTGTTTGCTTTTATGAACAAAACCAACTTTTGATTTCATACTAATAATATAACTGATCCGTGTATGTCTTTATGAATTAAAAAAAACAACTGTTGATTTCATACCCATAATCTAAATTGATGCACTATTACACTTTGACTTTTTGTCTTCCTCTCTCGTAGTTTACGGAGAACCAACAGTTTTAATTTTTTTGGTATCAAATTGATTCATGCGAATCTAAACTTCACCTTGTTCGGCGTGCAAACTATTGTTTTTTTTTCTTTTAAAAAAACTACAATTAACATATATCCCAGCTGATTCATGCTACGATTAATTAAAAATATATATATATAGATAAATGAAATTAAAAACTAAGGCCACCAACAGTGCTAAAGAAAAGAAATAAATTTCATTATTAAAACATGACTTTAAATTCTCAAATTAATCAATGAAATTTGATTCAATTAATTTATTTAAAGAACCTATAATTAATTTAGCATACATAGAGTACGAATCAAAGGAGAAGAGAAGAATTAAAACTTGCCTTTAGGGATTTAATAAAAAACCCTAATCTCCTTCTTCCTTTTTCTCTTCCTTCCTCTTCCTTCTTTCTCTCTCTAAAATATAGTACGTGATATATTTTCTAACCTCTTTTACAACTCTACAGTTATATATTTATAGGCAACTAAAATAACCTTAATCCTTTTCCCATTCTAAGACAAACTAAATAAAATAAAAATAAAATAAAATAAAATTTAAATACTAAAAAGGTAACTTAAATATATGTTACGTATAATCTATGTGTACTCCTTTTTATATATAATATATAAATATATATCAGATTATTATTAAGGGACTTTCCTTATATATATATATATATTTATTTATTTATTTATTTATTAAATATACATATACATGGGTAATTATCCGTACCCATTAAACCCCTTATCCAATTCCTTAAAAACATAAAAAATAAAAATAAAAATAAAAATAAAACAATTAAATTCCTAAACAAATAAACATCATCACATACAATTCAATTTAAACAAATAATTAAATCAATTAAACAAGTAAACAATTAGCCAAGAAAAATAACTAAATAATTAAATGCAATTAAAACTATTAAAATAATACCGAGACTATCCTTTTTAAATTAGGGGTATTACACCAATATAGCCAGCTTGTTGGCTTCAGGGAACCTTGCATATTAATAGTTTGATAACTATTTTAAAGAATTCTTTATTATGGATTCTCAAGATTACTATTGCAATACTACTTTGTCTTTTAACAAAATTAACAAGCAAAATTTTTAGAGCATATATGATCAGAATCAGAGGCATATAGGATCTAATGTTTAAATGATTTCATGTGACTGAAAGATTCTAGTATGTAATATGAGAAAAAGTTTATAATCTTAATTGTGTAGTAGAAGTAGTCTTGGTTTACTAGTGTTATCCAATTTGTTTTTTTTTTTTTTTTTTTTTTTTTTTTTTTTAGAATCTTGCTTTTGGTTACTAGAGTTATCCCATTTTATTTATTTATTTTTATTTTTTCACTTGTGTTATCCCATTTCAGTTGATAACAAGATAGATCGATGTAATCCTAGTGCTCAATAAAAAAGTGGTTTGCTCATATAGTGGTCTGTTTATATATTTATGCAGAGGTCTTGAGGTTATCATATAAGTATGAGAGTAGGGGAATTTTTAAAATTACTTCCGGTTTTGGGGGGTCTTCTGTAGTCTGAAATTTTAGTGGGCAGCCATTCTCGAAGAGTTTTTGTAAAAAATGAAGTCGGTATTGAGTCATTTCAGTGGTCACTTATATTGTAAATATGGTATATTTATGGATTGAATGTTCTTTGTTATTTGCTTTGTTGTGTTATTGTATGCTGTGTGTTTTTGTCATCTAAGTGTCTTGAATTCATATTAACACAAAAAAAAATTGTGTCATGATATGAAGTCTGGAGAGTATGCGTTAGCGAAAAATTTAAGAATATCGTTAGTTCCCAGTCACATAAAATAGTATTTGTGTATAATTTTTCAATTTCTAATTATTAAAATGTTCACAAGCTTGTTTTTTCTTCCAAGATAATGTATTAATTAATTGATATAATAATGTAAAATTTTAATAAAAAAAAAAAGAAAGAAAATTATGGGGAATGGATATTCATACCTCCAACTTGTTCATTCCCTTTTAAAACCTCTAACAAGATCCAGTCTTTCCTGCTCCTATGAAAATATGCAAATCACATTCTTTATTACCTAGAAAGAGGAATTAGGATAGCAATGTTTATGGTTGTAAGCTTACTCTAAGTGAAAGCTATTATTTATTGTTATATTTATATATACGTGAGTGTGTGTAGACAACAGAGTAGCTTATTTGACAAATGAGACGTCATTAAATCTACTTCTCGCTTCTTGGCTTTATTTATTTATTTTTTATTTTTTATAAGTAACAATATTATAAAGACACTCAAAAGGGGAGCGGATCCCAAAGGAGCTTTCTGAGATAGCTTTCTGCTTTAGTAAACCCTTCTTGGTAAAATCAAACTATCCTGCAGGGGTTTGCCTCTTATTTAGGAAATTTCAATAGAAAACATGGGTTGATAGATGAGAAGATGAGTTTGAATTTTAAAATATTGAAGATGAAGCTGGAGAAAATTGCCAGGAAGATTATTAGTATATCTTTTCCCCTCATTTTTTCTCTCTCTTATCCTTCCATATTCCAAAACTATCATCTCTCTCCCAGACTCCCTCCCACATCTCTCTTCATCTATCTCTTCCCTTCACTAGGATTGTATTGACAAATTGGAAGTCAATAAAACGTAATTTTTATTTAATGTAGGATGACTAAAGTGTTACCATCTTTATTAGAGTAGAATTTCTTGCTAAGTAACTAAATATGCCTCTTGATTGGGGTTTTTAATTGCAACAAGTTAATCATTTGTTTAACTATTTTATTTTTATAATTATTGGATACACCTCTATACATGTTAGACAATACTGCATTGTACTAAATTGTAGTGTGTTAAGAGCAAATACACATGATATAAATGTAAAGTACTATTGTAATTGTATAGTCATTATTTTGTTTTGATTTTTTTTTTTTTGGCTGTTCAATTTCACTTAATTTTTAGACTAATTAAAGTGATTCAAAAATGGGTTTAACCATCTCTTATTAGATAATAGATTACTGTTAAATTATTTTTTGTTGGTACAAGTTGAATTTAAACAACCTTTATTCATAGTTTTTGAAGTTCACATTATATTTGAAATATTTATACTTTTGGTTCGAATCCTGATATAAAGATTACTATGATTATGCTAAATCAAAAGGGCTAGATGTAGGTGTATCAGTATTTGACATTTTTACAAAATTAATAAAGGTTGCATTTTTACCAAAAATTCTATGAATCAATATTTGACATTTGCACTTTAAATTGTTATAAAAATTACTATGTTACAATTTTACTTTAAATTAACATTACATTTTAATTATTAGGAAACGCTACCAATAGTATCCTACCAACTCCCTAGTGAAAAACTTTTTGAAAAAAAAAAAAAAAAAACTTACTGGAAAAAATGTTGTAATTTATCTTTTTTATTCTGAATTTAGTGTGATTCTTTATTTTACAAAAATAAGTTTTCTATACTTATTTGTGACTGTGAATGGCACACTAGGACACAGTCTGGTGGAATGGACCAAGTTATACTTTCTTGTTATGGGACAATAGTTCGTTTGCTTGCATGTCCAATCTGGAATTTATTCTCCGTTATGATTGTATTGGCAGATTGGAAGTTAATAAACTTGTAATTTTTATTCAATGTAGGATGACTAAAGTGTTGCCATCATTACTACAAACGGGGCCTTTTGCGACCAAATTATTTGCGACCAAATTGAAAAAGTCACGAATACTATGTTATTTGCGACCAAAATGAGTTGGTCGTCAAAGTTAACATATTAGCGACTAAAGTAAATTTTGGTCACAATTAATAAGCACATTAACGACCAAAAAAAATTTTGGTCGCAAAAAGATTAATTTTTAACGACCAAACTTTATGGTTGCAAAAGGATCAAAGTTTGGTCGCTATTGGTAAAAGTATTAACGACTAAAAGAAATTATGGTCGGGAAAGGATTGGTCTTTTACGACCAAATTGTATATTTGCAAAAGGATCAAAGTTTGGAACAATTGGTCAAAGTATTAACGACCAAAATAAATTATGGTCGCGAATGGATTGCTCTTTTACGACCAAATTGTATAGTTGCAAAACGATTAAAGTTTGGTCGCAATTGGTCAAAGTATTAACGACCAAAATAAATTATGGTCGCAAATTGATTAGTCTTTTACGACCAAATTGTATAGCTGCAAAATGATCAAAGTTTAGTCGCAATTGGTTAAAGTATTAACGACCAAAATAAATTATGGTCGCGAATGGATTGGTCTTTTACGACCAAATTGTATAGTTGCAAAATGATCAAAGTTTGGTCGCAATTAGTCAAAGTATTAACTACCAAAATAAATTATGGTCGCGAATGGATTGGTCTTTTACGACCAAATTGTATAGTTGCAAAATGATTAAAGTTTGGTCGCAATTGGTCAAAGTATTAACGACCAAAATAAATTATGGTCGCGAAAGGATTAGTCTTTTATGACCAAATTTTATGGTTGTAAAACGATCAAATTTTGGTCGCAATTAGACAAGGTATTAACGACCAAAATAACTTATGGTCGCAAAAGGACAGATTTTGTTAAGAATACAAGATGACTTTTAAATTTTTTGTAAAGTAATATGTCAACAAATTAATGACTCGACAAAAATATCATTAATTGTAAGATAGACAAATTAGTGATTTATTGTTTCGAGCTTAATTGATTTGTAAAAATGTCAATATAAGAAAAATATGAATATATAATTACTAAGTGTTTTATTAATTCTCAATCTAAAATGACCTGTACCTTTAATATTTTAATAAATAACTATTGTTAGTTAATAAAAATATAAAAAAATACCAACAGGCCTGTGGCCTAGCGGTATCAAACCCTTACTTCTCAAATGGAGGTCAGGGGTTCAAATCTCAATGGAGACATGTGTGTGTAAGTACCAACTAAGAATATATATATATATATTATGGAGTATATTTTTAAGAGAATTAATTAAGGTTTAAATATTCAAAATTTTAAGAGTGATATCAACATCGCAAACACTATTATTTTATTTTCTTTAAATATATTATTGTATAATTAGATTTTATTTTATTAAAAAGTCATTTAAAAATTGTGATAGAGTTTTATAGAAAATAAAATAGCTAATTTGTGGTAGATTTTATAGAAATTATTTTATTTTTATATCAATTGAAAAATATTTTTTATATTAATAATTCTTCTCTAATTAGATTTTTTTTTTATATTAAAAAACTCATAATAAATAGATAAATAGGTAATTTGTGTTGTTTTATAAAAATTCTTTAAAAAACTCTTTTTATATCAATTAATAATTATTTTTAATCATTCTCGTCTAATTAGATTTCCTTTATTAAAAAACTCATAATAAATAGATAAATATGTAATTTATATTAATTAATAAATATTTTTTATATTAATAAATGAATACTGAAACACTGAAACTCTTTATATTTTTAATAATTTTTATATTTTATTTATATGTATTGTTATATATATTATATATTTTCTTTAAATATATCTTTCTCTAATGTAATAGAGTTTTATGAAAAATAAAATAGGTAATTTGTGGTAGAGTTTTATAGAAATTATTTTATTTTCTTTAAATATATCTTTATCTAATTAGATTTTCTTTTATTAAATGACTCATAATAAATAGATAAATACAGAATATATGTGATAGAGTTTTAAAGAAAATAAAATAGGTAATTTGTGTTAGAATTTTATAAAAATGATTTTATTTTCTTTAAATATAATCATAATAAATAGATAAATACATGTTATATGTGATTGAGTTTTATAGAAAATAAAGAGTTGATTTGGAGAAGAATTTTATAGAAATTATTTTATTTTCTTTAAATATATTATTGTCTAACTAGATTTTATTTTATTAAAAAAGTCATAATAAATAGATATTGTGATAGAGTTTTATAGAAAATAAAGTAGGTATTTTGTGGTAGATTTTATAAAAATTAATTTATTATATTATTAAAGTATAAAGAGTTTCAGTGTTTCAGTATTTCAATGTTTCAGTATTTCATTATTTATTAATTAATATAAAAAATGTTTATTGATTAATATAAATTACCTATTTATCTATTTATTATGAGTTTTTTTAATAAGAGACAAGAATTATTAATATAAAAAAATAGAAAAAAAAATTTTAATAGAAAAAATATTTATTAATTGATATAAAAAAAGTTTTTTAAAGAATTTTTATAAAACTCTAACATAAATTACCTCTGTATCTATTTTTTTTTTTTTTCCTCTTTTTGTTCCAATTTGTGTATTAAACCCGACATGTATATGTTTTTTTTTTCCTCTTTTTGGTCCCATCTGTGTATCTGTCATCCACATCTTTCTTTTCCCTTAGCTCCGACCACCAATCATTCATCCACATCTTTCTTTACCCTTAACTCCGACCACCAATCATTCCAAATCCTAATATTGAATGTATCTTCTCTTAATTCTATTTTTAGAGAGCAATTCATGAAAAATTGTCTTTCCTACTTTTTTTATGTTATTTTTAATTTTCTTAAGATAGAAAACTATCCTTAAAAAAAATTGAACTAACCATTTATATTTCTCCATTTTCAAAATCTACCTCAAATTTACTCGGGCAAATATAATGTTTTAACATGCCTGTTTCAAGAAAATAAATCAATCTTTGCTAAGACGAAATCGAAATCCAATCTAAAGCGGAGAGGTGGAGGTCTTGGTAGGGAAGATTGGGTTTGGAATGATTGACGACTGGAGCTAAGGAACAGATTACCTTGAATCCACAAGGTGGGTGTTTTGAATCTACAAAACAAAGAATAATTTCAGAGAAATCTGATATTTGTATAATTGAAATGAATGATCTACTCTACGGTACATGGACCGAAGTCACCTGAAAAATCTGTTAGTATGCATGTTTGGCCCCTGGCGGTCCAAACAAGTTATAAAGGCTTTAGTAATCAGTTCTATATCACCAAGTTATTACAAGTTCTTCATGTATCGATACATCTGCATATCCAAGTTATTTTCAACTTATAATTTTTCTTCAAATGCTATTTATATTTATTTCACATAGTACACACGCATATATGCATTTATATATAATTAATCATGAAATTATTGTATACCAAGGGTTCAAGTCTCTAAGGAGAAAAAAAGAAATTTATTCTATGAATTGTACCTTTAATCATTATCAAGAATGAGATATTCTTAATTGAAATTGATTAAATTATAAATTGATCGAGTAAATTATTTTAGAAGAACTAGGTGGATTTACTTATTAATATAACATGAGACGATTTTAGAAGAACTAATTGAAATTACTCATTGATCTAATAAGAGATGATTTTAGAAGAACTAATTGGATTTAAAATAGTAGTAATTCTAAGAGACTCAACGTCTCGACCAAAAAAATAAAAAACTGTTCAAATTTGCATGCTATCTCATCAAGCTTGAGTTAAAATTACCACACAACAATTAATTAATATGAACTTCTTCATCGATCCTCGAGTACATAATAAATTTGATTAAATAGTTGTTATTGATCTAATAGAAGATGATTTTAGAAGAACTAAATGAATTTAAAATAATAGTTCTAAAATACTCAATACTTTGACAAAAAATAAATAAATAAATAAAAATTATTTCAAATTTGGGTGTTATCTCATCAACTTTGTCCGAGTTAAAACTACCATGACAATTAATTAATATTGAAGCAATTGTAGGTCTTAAAAAAAAAAAAAGAAGATAATTTTTAAATAATAATTACAAAAAATGAAAATCTATATATTTATTTTATTTAATAAGTAGATGAATAATTTATTTTGTTAAATTAAGGAACAATTCTATTTTAGGACTTAAATAAAAAAATATCAAAAATAATATTTATCATATGTAAGGATGTACTTTTTATTTTTATTTTTATGTTAAAAGAATTTAATTTTTTATATATATATTTGACTTTTCACGAAATTTAACCCGGGAAAAAAAGGCGGTGAACTTAATATTTTTCATTTCCTGAGTTTGACTGATACCAATTAGACACGACCCACTTCATTTCTCAGTATTCATCGATCAGTTCATCTAGGGCTCATTGGCGATATCCACGAGGTGAACATTCGTGCCTCCTCTTCATCGTTATACAAGGTTTTTCATCAGATTTTTATCTCTTCCTAACAGATTACAAGGGTTTCATTGGTGATCTCCAACGATCAAGGATTTATCTACTATTATCAGATTAAAAAGTAAGTTCTCTTGCCTTCACTCTTAAGTTCTCTTGCCTTCACTCCTCTCTTTTTCTTCAGATCTTCATTAATGCACAAGGGTTTTAGATTGTAGAGTTTGTATTTTGAAAACCCCCACTCTAGTTGTTTGCAATGAAAAACGTACTAAAACCTGTATAATACACATACTAGCCCCTATTCTAATTGTAGATTATAGATTTTGTTGTTTGATAATCCCCATTCTCGTAACCATTCTAGGGTTTTATGGATTTTGGGGATTTTACTCAACCTACTACATCGGCTCTCCCTCTCAGTACATATATAATTCTGATAATGAAGTTATAAAATTTAGGAGCTTTATATATTAATTCATGTCCTAAGATTCAATTTCCTTTGTACCCAAGCTATGTATGAGCTAGGTGGGCCTTTTTTACTTGAAAGAAAAAAATATATCATACTCAGGAAGTAGTGCTACCAAATTTTGAGACGGAACTACTGCCTACTACAGCTCTTTCTTCTTCTTGGCTTCCATTTTGTAAATGGCATTTTCAATGTCTCTATCTTGCTGGGGTACACGACAATTGCTTTTTGCTTCCAAGATATTAGGAAATTAATTTTTTATCTTTAAATAAATGATAGAAATATCCCAGATTCAGTTAATTTTATTCTACAAGTTACAGGTTAAATTAGTACTGGGCTATTCTCAATTCACATTCCTACAAAAGACTACAGAGATTCACCGATGAATCTCACAAATTTGTTGTTTTGTCCCAAATTATGTCATAGAAGAAAACCACAACCTTAGTTATCCCCACATTAAGTGATTCACAATAATAAATTCAAAGAACAATCAGACACCTAAGTGCAAATTGCAAATTGATTATATTTTGCAATACAGAAGATACCTATAAAAGTATCTCAATCAACTTGTATAGTCAGTCTGGTCTAATTCATGAAAACAGAATGCTTGTCAAAGCAAAGAAACTTGTAATCACTAAAAGCATACTGAACAAAAAATCAGCTGAAAGCCAGTTTTAGAGTTCTGTCCTAATTGCACTCCTCTGTGTAATAGGCACTCTCACTTGTAACGTTGGATCAAAATACTCCTATTTTTGTCAATATCCATTTTTTCACCTAATCGTGATAGTTTATATTAAGAATACTTATAAAATAACCTTACTTTTATGTCCAAATAATTATTACTGTATCACATTTATAGTGGTCGTTTCCTCCACTTTATCCTCATTTAGTCAATTAAATAGAACTAATAGTTCCATACATTTAAGGTAATTAACAAATCAGTCATATAAGGGAAAAAAGAGGCGCGGGGGGGGGGGGGGGGGGGGGGAGGATTTGTTACCAGCTGTAGTGAAATTGAAAGCAAACACATACAAACTAATAAAAGAAAACCTCACCAGCATCAATTACAGAATCCCAATTGGGCTTTCCATCTTTCTCAAACTGTTTCAAATCCCAAGTCCTCCACCCATCTAGAGACCTCAAATTTAGATACCCCCTTCACGGCCGAACCATTAGGCCCCAAAAGACCCTCACCGGACTCCGATTTCGGCTCGGAATCGGTCACAGGGGCTTCAGGAACCTTCTGTTCAACCTTGCATGCCTTGTTGATGCCAATTGCATGCCTTGTATATTGATGGATGGGTTCTAATTAATATATTAAACTACTGCCTTTTCTTTTCATTAGTGAATTTTAAGCAATTTGGCTTTCGAAAATGACAAATTGCATGCCTTGTATATTGAATTTTGTTGTTTTCACACTCATTTGATTTTTCCTTTTAAATCAGAATTTGGGATGTTATTTAAACACAATAAATTTATATGTTTGGTAGGTTCTGACGGTGGGCTATAAGCATTGCTTGAGACGAGGGCGCTGTTATCGTGACTTCCTTTGATTCAAATTGTTGCTCTGGTTTGTTGTTTTTTATTCAATTATATTTTTATTGTGTTTTGTTCTTTTTTTTTTTTTTAATTTTTTTTTTTTTATTGTCAACATATAGGCTAATGCTTAACTTTGCATATTACATGTTTCTCTATGGACATTCATTATTGTTTCTCTTTTACAAGTTGATAATTTTCAAGTTAGTGGTATTCAGTGATCTTAATATGAGTTGTTGAATTCAATGGGATGAATCTGTTATATATATTATAAACAAAAAATTATATCCATTCAAAATTTGCTTGTAAATGAATCATGCTTTGCTGTTGTGCAGTCACGATTATCTTTATGGAGATAAAACCCTGTTTGCTTCAGTCTAAGAAATAGACAAATCTATTTAATAAAATTAGTTCGTGAAAAGAGATAAAAATAGGCTCCAGGGAGCCTTTCTCACATATTTGTTTTTCCTTTCTTTAATGTGTTCTATATTTTTAGAATTCTTAAAAAGCTTAAAAAAATTAAACTACATATATAATTTCTCTAAAGAATAAATATATATAAATAGGCTAAAAAGAAATAAATATGTGTAACATATAAGAAATTGGATGTGCACTTTGTTATATATGACTCTGATTGGCGGGATTTAGTTGACTGGATGGCTTTATTGCCTTGCAAATAGCCATAAAAAGATTTATGCTAATGCCCTTTCAATATTACAGACAAGATGATTCAATTACTGCTAAACGATTTTTATACATCCCATTTGGAAAAAAAATAACGAAAGTCATCTTCTTAACTAGTAGTTTTTATCTAAGGCTATCAGATTTTATGATTGCATTCAGAGCACAATCATGAACCTTGTGATGATCTCCAAGACATTAGAACTATCAATTAAGAAATAAATTTTTATAAAAGTTCAGATGGATTTTATAAAAAATCAACTTCAAATAAGGGAAATAATGCATTCAACTGATCAGGTCTTCTGAGTTGAATTGGCTTAAGATATTTTGTTTTCATTTGCATTTTTTTCTTTTTCTCTTTTGAGTTTTGAGTGCATCATCGTACTGTCAATACATAGAAATATAATATTCTTTAGAGAGCCGACTTAAAAATTTCAGTTTTGGCGGCAGAAGAAATTATTAAGAATAAATTGATTCTTGTTTTCTCTTTTTATTATATTTTTTTTGGTTGAACAGTTCAGTAAACTCTGGACTTATAATTGAAATCAGACATCTTTATTTGACTGGATGTATGTAGTTCGATATGGATTAACCTCCATTTGGAGATGGAAATATGTTTTTTTTTGGGACTAAGAAATATGTTTTTTTTTTTTTTTTTTTTTTTTTTTTTTTTCCCGTTAAATATGATTAAGAAATTTCAAGCACTAAACTAGACAGTAAACAGTCACATGAACTAGATTTGTCAAAGAGTAGTATTAGTTAGGTTTTTATAGATCAAGCTTGAGTAGCTAGCTTGTCTCCAAAGCACTTCTAAGGTGTTGAAACTGTGCTGAAGTACGTGGCGGCAGCTAATAAAAGAGTTGATGATGCCGAAGAAAAGGCTAGGAATGTAAAGCACTGTTGTGATGGTATAGTCATTGTTAGTTATTTATTTATTTTTTTTCAGTTAAACTTCACTTAATTATTAAACTAAAAAAAGTGATCCGAAATGGGTTTAAATAATCTTCTATTACACAACAGATTGATTATAAATTATTTACTACTGGTGCAAATTGAATTTGAACCTTTATTCATAGTTTTTATAGTTCACACTATATTTAAAATGTTTATACGCTGATTCATATCCTATTATAAAGGTAGGTTACTGTGATTATGCTAAATCAAAAGGGTTGGATGTAGGTATATCAGTAGGGCTTGACATTTGTACTTGATGTTATGTTACATTTTTTTTAAAACTTTAAATTAATATTACATTTTAATTAGTAGGTACAGCTTCCAATAGTATCCTACCAACTCACTAATGAAAATTTTTCAAAAAAAAAAAAAAAAAAAAAAGGTTCACTTGTGAAAATGTTTTAATTTATTTTTCTTATTCTGAATCTAGTTTTATTCTTTATTTTATACAAACAAATTTGCTACACTTACGTGACACATCGGGAAACAGTCTGGTGGAATGGACTAGATCACACTTGTTATGGGACGATAGTTTTTTTGTTTGCGTGTCCAGCCTTGGATTTATTCTCCACTATGATTGTATTGATAGAATGGAAGCAATAAAGCTGTAATTATTATTCAATGTAGGATGATTAGAGTGTTGTCATCTTTTGATTCTTGATGATAAAATATCTTTTAACTTTCTGACACTTCCTATTTAGTTTTAAGATATTGTATTTTCTAATTGGAACACTTTTGAAAAAAGATGTATTGTCATGCTCATCATATGAACTATGGAAAAAGATGTATTATCATGCTTATTATATGAACTATTATTTATTTTCTTTTCAGTTAGATTAGTGTTTATAACCTATAAATTTCTTGTTTCTTTGGACAGGCAATCTC
Organism: Cornus florida; assembly: GCF_030987335.1. Classification (NCBI taxonomy): domain Eukaryota; kingdom Viridiplantae; phylum Streptophyta; class Magnoliopsida; order Cornales; family Cornaceae; genus Cornus; species Cornus florida. The sequence goes on along the minus strand of NW_026775580.1, from coordinate 29,153,670 downwards.
TATCATGCCCAAGAGAAGTTATATCTTGGAGACAAATTGCTTCTAATAGAAGGGATGCTGTGGTTAAAACTATTATTCTAGAGTCTACAGATGCTAAAAGAGACACCGAGAGTCTGCTAAGTTTAGAAAGAGAATATTAAGGCTTTGGAGCAAATGTGTACAACCATCCCGGATAATAAGCAACAATGTGATATTTTTCGTTCGTTATCCATCTTTTGTTTTTTAAAGGACATGTTAGTTTTTTTTTTTATAGTTTTATCTTTGTTTTTTTAATCGATATGCCATTGGTATATGTATGTAATGGACAAGCCATGTATGGACGTATTTAGTAATTTATTTTTTGGTAAAATATGTATGTAATGGACAAGTCATGGATGTATTTAATTTGGTAAAATAAATTACTTTTTATGGTTTTATTATAAGTGATTGGTGGTATTTAATTGTTAGTTTATTTCAAATTAGAAAAGTAGATAGGTATATTAATTATATTATCAATTCTATTTTATTTTTTTATTACAAAAGAATTTGTTATTTGCGACAAAACATAATGGTAGCAAAAGAGTAGATTATTTGTGACCAAATATAATGGTTGCAAAAGGGTAGGTTGTTTGTGGCCAAATATAGGGGTCGCAAAAGGGTAGATTATTTGTGACCAAATCTTATGGTCGCAAAAGGACAAGTCTATTTGCAAACAATTTAGTGGTCGCAAAAGGGTCCCTCATTTGTGACCAAATCTTATGGTCGCAAAAGCATTACCCTTTTTGCGACCAATTTAGTGGTCGCAAAAGGGTAGATCATTTGTGACCAAATCTTATGGCCGCAAATGGATTAGTCTATTTGCGACCAATTTAGTGGTCGCAAAAGGGTCACTCATTTGTGAACAAACCTTATGGTCGCCAAAGCATTACCCTATTTGCGACCAATTTAGTGGTCGCAAAAGGGTCATTCATTTGTGACCAAATCTCGTGGTCGAAAAAGGATTAACCTATTTGCGACCAATTTTGTGGTCGCAAAAGAGCATTTTATTAACGACCAAATACTATGGTTGCAAATGAATATGTTTTTTGCCATCATACATTATGGTCGTTGAAAGTCTTTTTGGTTGGTAATATAATTGGTCACAAAAAATGACTCATTAGCGACCAACTCATTTTTTAGTCGCGAAAGACTATCCGCGTCGCAGGTATTGTCGACCACGGGGCGACCAAAACATTTTGGTCGCTAAAGGTCATTTGCGACCAAAATGTGACCTTTTGCAACCAAATATTTGGTCGCAAAAAGGCATATCTGTTGTAGTGCATCCTTTCATTCTTAATGATAAAATGACTTTAACTTTCTATATTATTTTATGAATCATCATATTCAATTTTAAGATATTATATTTCTAATTGGGACACTCTCTGAAAAAATTGTGTTGGCTTGTTCATCATACGAATTATTTAGTGGTCATAACCTATCTTTAAATTTCTTGTTTCTCTTGACAGGTAATCTCTATCATACCTAAGAGAAATGTTGTTATAAAGACAAATTGCATCAAATAAATGGAATGTTGTGAAGGAAATTATTGTTCTAGGGAGTCTAAAAATGCCTAAAGGGAGACTAAGTATGGAAAGTCGAAAAGAAAAACTGTTAAGGCTTTGGAGCAATACGAGTAAAGGACACAAATGTATAAAACTATCACGTATAAGCTTGACATAGCCTAATTCCCTGAGTAAAGCGATATCTTTAGTAGTTCGTTCATATTTTGTTTTCTTATGGACATGTTAGTTCTTTTATAGTTTATTAGTTGGTTTTTAATGAACACACTATTGGTAGATGTAATGGAAATGCCATACATGGATGTATTTAATAGTTTTTGTTTTTTCATAGACAAGCCATATGGATATATGTATACGGTGTGTAATTGATGTATTTTATTTGAAATAATTAATTGAATTATTTTTTTATTTTTTACTATATGTGATTAATGGTATTTAATTACTAGTGTATTTTAATTTAAAAAAATTAAAATATTGATAGATTTATTAATTATATTACCCGTCCAAAATTATTATTATTTTTTTTAACAAAAGAATTGGATATTTGCAACCAAATTTTATGCCACAAAAGTATTATCTATTTGTGACCAAATGCTATGGTTGCAAAAGGATATATTATTTGCGACTAAATTTAATGGTCACAAAAGGGCAGCTCATCTGCGACCAAAAGTAAGGGTCGTAAAAAGGTACCTCATTTGCGACCAAAAATAAGGGTCGCAAAAGGGTACCTCATCTGCGATCAAATAATGATCGCAAAAGGATACCTCATTTACGACCAAAAAAATGGTCACAAAAGGGTACCTCATCTGCGACCAAAAATAATGGTCGCAAAAGGATAACGAGACCAAAAATAATGGTCGCAAAAGGGAAGCTTATCTGCGACCAATATAATGGTCGTAAAAAGTGAGCTTATATGCGACCAAACATAATGGTAGCAAAAGGGTTCACTATTTGCGACCATATAATTTGTCGTTAAAATTCATTTCGGCTGATAATATAATGTTCGCAAAAAAGGGCTTATTAGCGACCAATTTATTTTTTGGTCGCTAAAAACTATCCGCGTCGCAGGTATCGTTGACCACGGGACGACCAAAACGTTTTGGTCGCTAAAGAGTATTTGAGACCAATTTTTGAGCTTTTGCAACCAAAAATTTGGTTGCAAAAAGCCTAATTTGTTGTGAGTTGGAATTTGCAAATTTTTTGCACGTAAGTAGGTAATACAATTGGATTTTTGTAGACGGATTTACATAGATAAATATTTGTTCATTTTATATTTTATTTTTGCATGTTAAAAACTGAAGGCGGGAAGTACTAGTAGCTCTTTCTTTAATGTTTTATATTTCATTTTTGCACTTTAAAAACTGAAGGAAAGTACTATTTGCTCATTCTTTAATTTCTCAATCATAATAAAATTTCGTATCTAGACAACACCATAGTGTCACTCAGGGGCGGACACAGGGGTAGGCAAAGGTGGGCTGTAGCCCACCCCCAAATTTTTTTTTTTTTTACTATACTAATATATTAGCCTAGCTCAAAAAATAAAAAAAAATTAAATAGTATTAGCTCACCCCAAAAATTCAATGAAGTCCAAGTAAACTCAGCCATCATACTAAAATAAAGGCCCAAACCAATTTCTTAGTATTCATGTTTAATGTTAGCTCACCCCACCTAGAAATCCTGAATCCCCCCTTGGTCACTTGCTGCTATTTACCATATTTGTTTCATAATTCCTATAAAATGTCAGTTAGCCGAGCATACTTTGTCAAAATGTAAAACAAATGACTATGAATGAGCAAGGCCTGCATGCTAGTGGCATTCAGGCCTCATTGTTGCAACAATCATTTTATTAACTTGATTGTTGCCAGCAACTTTTGCAGAAAGGATGTTGATAAAATGAATTGTTTTGTTTTGAGACGAAGGTTAAAAAAAAAAGCTAGTATTTTTAATATCATTTTGGATAGTACAAAATTTTATATTTAATGAATTTAGTAGTGCAGATTATCTTTTTGAAATATAGGAGGAAACTAACAACGAAATTTAAATTGGCTTTGGTTTGGCTACCCGCATATCGCAACCGTTCGTTTTTTGGGAACCGGTCGCATGCGATGTTGCAAATTGGATTTGGTTACTGCCCAAAATGAAAGAACCGCTTGTGTGCGACGTTTCAAATTTGCTTTTGTTACAGTCAAAATGCAACCGGTTCCATTTGGGCAGCGAGTTCCATCACGTTGGGTTACTCAAGTGCAACCGGTTGCGTTCCCCTAAGAAGTTACGGAAATTTTTTTTTGACTCTACAAATGGCTAGTCTTGTGGGGAAAGTGGAGTTCTGTTGTTTAGGACTATTTACCTTAATAAGATTTTAGGGTAGTTTGTGCCAATACAAGAGAGGGCAATTGAGAGAGATTGAGAGGAAGATTCTCCATTGTAATCCTTCATTCTTTTTGCGTAGTGAAATTTTTCGGTTTTGGAGGAACCATGTATATATATATTTTTTGTGGCTACTTGTGATTATTCTTCGAACATCGTTGTTTTTTTTGAGTTTTCCCCATAACATGATGATCAAATTGGAAGCAGTGTACTTACCCAAAAAAGAAAAAAAAAAAAAAAGGAAGCAGTGTCCTGAGTTGTAGGTTTTCTGTCTAACAGATGACATTCCTATATTTTTCTTCGTGTTCAAACATTTACTAATATACATGCAAACTTCTAATTCTGAAATAATGGTATGCTATTGTGATATAATTAATCTAATTCATTGCATCGACATTTTTGTTTTAAACTTTGGATTGTGAATACTGTGAATGACAAACTTGTTTAATGTACTAGAAGAGTCTCATCCAGGTTGGGTAACTGATGATAGAATACTGCATTATTGATGAGAATGACATTGCCAAAACAGCATAAAGATGCAAGAATCCACATATCCCACCATATCATGATGAGCAAGGTCCAGCTGAATCTTCCTAAGAATCCATATATCCCACCATATCATGAGAAAGGTCCAGCTGAATCTTCCGACGTACATGATCAGATTACGGATATTATATTCTAGCTGTTCTTCCTTACAGCCTGGAAAAATTCTACAGTACTATCTTTATTCACCCACCAATGAGATCCCGATCACCATTTAAGTAGTACTCTTGATTTAATCCTAATTAGGAAGACCACATAGTTAAATTCATTTTCTATACCAAAGTGATCTGAGATGTAAAATATATATATATAAAACTAGTTCCAAAATTTTTTACTTAGGAAACAGATGCTTAAAAATGTAGGTTAAATTAATCTCAGGACAAAAGTCATATTCATCAGAATGCTAGCCCCCCCAATATATGTATTTCTGCTTAGCCCCTTTCTTTCTTTCCAAACTTTTTGTGTACTCAAGATATATCACCACCTTTTTTCTCATATATTCCATAAACAACTTTTTATATATGGCACTGATATGAATTTGTAGGCCAGTTCTGTTGGTGGGTTTTTCTTTTTCGTTCAAAATTCCTTGGCCCTAGCTAAACAAGTTAAAAACCAGTGAACCAATTGAGTCGTCGAATATATCTGAAACATTAAGATAGACATCTACTCAGAGACCATTCAGAGGCCAAGGAAGCAAAACTCCAACTTGTAAGGAAGGACCACAAAGAATAAACAAGATCTTCAAAGCTTGTGAAAAGGAAACCATGGAGATCCCCTTATGGAAATGAACAAGGATGATAAGGAATCGGAATCTCGGTAACATGATGTCTAGCTCAAGGTATCACAACTTTCAAAAAATGATCACAGTATGTCCATCAGTGGACATGTGAATCATATTATGAGACAATGACTAGGGAACAAAAATAGCTTAATTTCCCAACTTTAATTTTTTCTTTTTGGAAAATCAAGGATATAGTTTAAATTAGCCACATTTAATTTCATGGATGTAATATATCATTCCCCACTTAACCATACTAATCCAAAGCTTTTGCTATTATAGAATTGCATGGAACATGCACACATTTTTTTTTTCTGTTCTCCAGATAAAGTTTAGAGAATCTCTTCAATCTGTACACTAATATATACATGCATCTTCTGCTCATTCCCATATAAAGATCATTATTGCACTTCTTTCTGTAAGTATAATACATCATTTGTTGACTTTGCTCTCGGAAAAAGGCCTGGGGTACCATAGCATAGAGCAGGTATTCAGTGTGCTCGGTGCATGCACCGAGTACATCACAGCCATCCATGTTGTACACATGCAGGGGTATGGACGATTGTGATGGTCCGGTGCACATCCGTGTTGTGCACGTGAAGCGCAACTATGAACAGTTGTGATGGCCTGGTGCACGATGCACCAGGCACATTGAATATCTACTCGTACCCCCGGGTCCTCCCACCGTTGAATGTGGTAAGTAGTGGGGCTTACATGATCTAATCGCACCGGAGCTACCCCGGGTATTTTAGAACTTCATTTTCTTTTGTTGACTTTGCTCTTTCTCAGTTGTTATGATCATACTGAACCTATCTATCACTGAATAATTTTTTGAGACACAAATCTATTACATGATCATTAGGAGGCCAAGAGTGAGACAGCTCCAACTTGCAAAGAGGGCCGCAAAGAAGAGAAAAAGCTTGTGAATAAGAAAGGATAGGATTCCACAAAGATGAATCTCTACTGTGCATGGACGTGGATGATAAGGATTCCAAATAAAGTCATTTATGTACTTCATTCATTTCCAGGGATCTTTTTCTAATGAAAAAGCTTACTAACTTTTTTTTCGAAATCTAAAAGCTTACTAACTTGCATCCGTGTAACCTATTGCATTTGGTTGATACCATAAACAATGATTCCATCATTTTTTTATTTTTATTTTTTAAAAAGGCCCCTTTTTCGGTTTCCTGACGTGTGACAGTCTCATAAACTACTGACACAAGAAAATGAGAATTTATTTGGTTCAATTTTCTAAAAATAATTATATATGTAGATATAACATAGGCCAACCTAATGCCTACAAAAACATCTATTTGACACATTATCTTATCAATAATATTAGATGAGAGGAAAGTATAATTTATGCGGAGTTGCAAATCCCACGAGGAGGTGCCTAGTTGAAGGCACTGACCCAATGTACAGTCAGTGGAGGCAATTGTCTCCACTAATTTATTTATTTATTACTTTATTACTTACGTGTAATTTTACTTTATTTTATAAAATTATATACTTATAAAATTTTAATGTTGCCCTTCTGGAATAAAATAAATAAATAAAATCAACTTTTACCCTCCTCACACATTATTCAATAACTGTAATGCTAGGAGATCCTCTACTTATCCAAGAGGATAGATGAGTCGCTCGTAGTATTCATTTATCTGGATCAATAAAACATTGTCCTTTTTTTTTTTTTCATTAAAAGAGTACTTTCGGAGGCCCCAAAAATTGTTAAAGATATCTACCGGTAACAAATAAAATAGATGTATGGTCCACTAGGGTCAACTGCATGAACTTACTTGTGCTATTAATAGCCATTATTTTAGTTGAGAGTCTAATTAAAAAAATAATTAATTAGAATCAAATAAAGCTATCCTCTAGAACAAGATATAAACAACCTGGCCAATTCATGCATGAATTGGATAACATCACAAAAGGTACAGAAATCAATTGTGACAAGAGATATCCAGGTATTTTTTTATTATTTATTTATTTATTATTATTATTATTTTTTACGAGTAATTACTTGATCATGAATTCTCCTTTTTTAAATCTTGCATTGAAATATGCATTAAATAATTTATTTGACTATTCACAGATTTAAAAAAATTATTTCAATTCAATAAATTAAATAGAAAAAGCTCATGCCTCTTCTAATGAGAGAGTTCTCTCAAGAGCATTACTTATCTTTTATATCTTTGTTTTCGTCACTTCTCTAACTTAATTTGAGAAATTATTACAGCCAGTTACACAGACACATAAATAAAACCTGACACATTTGCTTATATGTCAACATGTGATTGTCCCATTTCTCAAGTTCATAATGATGTAATTTGGGAGCCGACATGCAATGTCATTGGTATGCAATGTTAATGAAAAATTTACCACACCTCCACTCTACCGTGAAATAAGTCCCATCATTTAATTAAAGAAACGACTCCCCAATCTGGTTTGTTAGATTTTTATGAATTGACCATACCAATAACGTGGCATGCCCGACTCACCTTACAACTAATAAAAAAAGAGGGGCTAACCGTATAGATATTATCGAATTCATGCATGCATGGCATTTGTTACTAAGCTCGACTAGTGTAGATTGTATGTATGTGTACAGTACTCCTCTACTACCCATAGTTTTCTATAACAGTCGCTTAGTACCACGTTTTTATACCACAATTTAATTGTTAGATTTATTGGCAAAAGACATATAATTACCACATCACTAAGAGAATTATCAGCTAGAGACAGAGAAACGCTATCCACAAGCGTGATTAACGTGACTGTGGAGTCCAGTAATTACATCCGGTGAGCTCCATTGTTAGATTTACTTGATCTAATGGCTCAGAGCCTACAATGACAAACAGTGGGTGTTAGTCACCAAATGCAACAAAAGAGACAATCAATTTGTTTATATATGCACTTTGATATATATATATATATCAAAATACACAGATAGAAAATGTACTTGCCAAAAAAGATAGAAAATGTAGTATTGTATATCTTATCACGAGTAAAGGGTATTTTAATATTTTCACACTTATTATGCAATTCTAATTCTAAAAAAATATAATAAAACTAGTTATTAAACATCCACAACAATCTATAATTGGTTAATTTGCTCTTTTATCATATTAGAATCCTTAAAGGTAATTTTAGTTTAATTGATTTACCCGTGTTTTGTTTATGTTATTTTTGTTTGTTTTTAATTATTTATTTTTTTCAATCGAACACAAGAAAAAAAACATAACTATCACGAGAATTCTCTCATGACAAACATGCATCTCATGTATAAGGTGTGACGCGTGAATGTATTTGATGACAGATTTATTAATATTTATAATTTTATATAGGTGGACCAGATTGAGTTATATATATATATATATATATATATATATATTAGGGTGTTTATATAAATAAATAATTCTTTAGAAAAAAAATAAAAAATAAAAATAAAAATGTTATTTTGGCAACGCTATCCTAATTTAACCACTAAATTGTAATTTTTTTTTTTTATATTTATAATTATATCAATTCAATAATTAATACCTCATGCCTCTTATCAGCATTATTAAAAATAATACTAATAATCAATCAAAAATAAAATAAATATATAAATAGATGAGTACTTATTTTATATAGAATGGTTGTTGGTAGTATATGCTGAGTCATCAAAAGCATGTACGGACTTGTCCATGGCCAGCTAAAACTAATTTGGATTCCAGCTTTATTCAGAGGATGAATTATCACGTTTAAGAATTACTCCGTAAAAGATTAGCCTTCAATAAATAAGAAAAGTGCTAGCTTTTCATCTTTCCCATTCACACACAGTCACAACACACACAGAGACAGCTAATTAATTTAAAAAGTAGAGAGAGATTTGGTCCACGTTGTGCCCGTGAACTTTTCTAGCTAGCACAGCCGCTGTATTCACCGTCCGTTTCAATCTCTTTGGACCCCACATTGAGAAAGTAAAAAATTGGATAACTTTTCCTTGGATAAAGGGTAGCTTGTCTGTGGTATTATGTTTTCTTGTGGTTAAATCGTATCCGCAAATCCCATAATTTTACCGGGAAAGTGAAGTAAAAACGACGTAGTTCATTACCATTTCCGCCTGACTTCATTTTAAAGGAAAACAAACAGCCAGCGAGAAAAAGCACACCCACCGGCCCACAATATCCCACCACCCCCCTCCTCTCTCTTTCACTCTCTACCTTTCTCTCTCTGGCCACCCTTCGGTTTACTATAAGTAGAGAGGAGCCGTAGGACACTTCTTGTCATATACCACACAGTTTCAATATATCTTCTGATCTGATCTGCATTGTAGCGAAATGGGTTCGAGTTCAACATGGACTGCAAGGCAAAACAAGCTGTTTGAGAATGCACTGGCCATCTACGACAAGGACACACCGGACCGCTGGCAAAATCTGGCTAGGGCTGTGGGTGGGAATAAGACCGTGGAGGAAGTGAAGAAGCACTATGAGAAGCTTGAGGAGGACATCAAGCACATCGAGTCCGGGCGCGTGCCCTTACCCAATTATAAACCAATTGGGTCCGAAACAAACTCCTGGATGAGAAACGGAGGTACGATAATTATCATATTATGAATAGAGTCGGTTACATGAATTAAAAAAAAGAAAAAAAAAAATGTATGTTCTGAACATGTGTCTGTATCCTAATGCTCTACGCATTTGGTTAGCATTATATGTGTTTTTTTCCCTTTTCTGAAAGATATTATGTGTGTTTTTTGTGTACTTACTGGGTATTTGTTCTTTTGTTTTTTAATTCATTGCAGCCTGAAGTATGTAATGAAAGCTTGAAATTAGCAAGAATCAGAATGCATAGGGAAGGGAGAGAATCCAACGCATTACAACTAAAAAGCAAAATGCAGTATGTCAATCGCAGGAATCAAAACTTGGTTAAGGTGTTTTTTTTTTTTTTTTTTTTTTTTTTTTTTTTTTTTTGGGTGTTGTTTTTTTTTAGTGGTTCTATATCAATTTACTAAAGGAGAGTCAACAGCGACTCACAATATGCTCAAGTTCTCATGTTGCAGTGGAATAAATATATATATTCTGCTTTTGTGGATTGAATATCCTTAAACAGTCCAATCCCGAGACTGAAATGAAAGTACAAGCTAGTCCAATGAAATGGCCAAAAAAATAACGATACTAAAAACTTGTGGCACCGCTTATGGCAAAACAGTGTGACTGAACCGAAGGGTGAAGTGGCCTAGCGGGGCTCTTGCTCTTTAAAGAAAAAGAAAAAGAAAAAGAAAAAGAAAAAGAAAAGAAAAATTAAAAAAATAGTGTGACTGAAATTCATGAACCACTTTGAAATAGGCGGGAATATCTACAACTTTTACCTGCGAGGATGGTAATTTATTGGTTTTATCCCTTGTTTGGTTGAGAGAATATTAAAAATCACAAATTATTGTATTATAAAAATAATTCGGCTTATGATTTGGCAACTTATGTTCGGTTACATAAAATTAAAGTTTTAAAATTGAAATTGATGGAATTAGAGGAAAGGTTAGTTCAAAGTTACAGAAAATGAAGCAAAATTTTCTCCAATTTCATCAATTTCAATTTCAAGGCTTCAATTCCGTAGAGCATAATATTGTCTGAATATATGGTATGAAGGACACAAAAAAGAAAAGAAAAGATAATTATCATAAGGAAACGATATTCACACTCCTCTATTCTATTATTGCACTCCAATTTTGTAAAAAATGACATGTTTAACCCTAACTTTATAAATAAATAAGTATTTTTTCTCAAATACCAAAACTATCCTTTCACTCATGGTAAGATCATTTTGTCTCCTCCTCTCTCACCAATTAATCTTTTTGGTCTCAACAATTTTTTGTTAACACCTCTTTTTTAATTGCTTCCAATATCTCTAAACTCTTTCTCTACTTTGTATTTGATATTATTACCACAAGAAGCACTAAAAAACTATAAAAAATTCATGAGCGCGCCATTAAATTCTTTGGAGCTAATGGTGACGGTGAAATTTTTTTTATCTTTTCGCGTTGTATACTAAAAAGTCTTAACGGCTTTGACAATAAAATCACAAGAACAATGCTTTTGTGAAAAAGCAACACATCGAGAGAGAGGGAGAGAGAGAAATATGGACATTACATAAACTATGACATGGTGTGATTCATCTTAAAATATCTATAAAGAGCTGTTCAGAAATAAAGAGAGAGAGATTTGTATTGTTTAGTAAATATCATATCTTTGGAATTTTTGAAAAATTGGAGTGGAAGATATGGAAGAGAATACATCTAAAGTCCCCTCCACCATCCTCTTTGTTTTTTTCATTAATTGAAAAAGAGCTCCAAAATTGAAGAACAAATTGTTGTTTGTTTTTTTTATATTTTATATTTTCCTTGTAATCTATGTTATGCATAATGGATGTTTGATCTTTTGTAGATCTATTGTAGCCTTTGTATCAGATTGTTTTTAAAAATAAAATAACATAATAAGGTAAGAGAAGTAGTAGAGGATGTAGAAAAGTAATATTGTAATAATTTTAACTTAATAAATTCTCTTTTGCGGAGAAAAAAAAGGTAGCAGAGATAAGAAAAAGTTTATAGTGAAAATGGTAGATATGGTATTATAAAATATAGGATGGAGCATTAGTGAGCTTATTGACTTTCTTATCATACTTTATAGAAAAAAGAAAAAAGAAAAAAGAAAAAGAAAAGTGGAGTGGAATTGTAAAAAAGGAGAGTGTGAATATTGTCTCCTATATCATTAAATATTAAAGGTAATCACCATTATAGCATCCAAATCTCAACATAATTCATTAATTCAATTTGTGCTTGGTTTGATATCAACTTTCTCTTAAATATTCATTCTTAAAGAATTCAAATCCAAACAAAATTTATGAATTTAATTTCTGCTGGAATCTTCCTTTTAAATATCATTTCTCTTAAATCTTAGCATTTTATTTTTCATGATTTCTTTGACTTATGCTTTCAGGGTGACCTCCTTCTCATACGAATTTAATATGCATAGAGTAACAGGCACAATCTAATTATAATAACAGATTCCTAGGTGATTGGAAGTAAGTATAATATATATCAAAGTAAATAATATTTTTTATCTTTTAATCATCGCCACATCAGATATGGAATACGATACACATCTCGAATTAATTTCAAGATCGATGTGTAACACTGCTCGATAATATGATTAGTTTCAAATCAGGGAAAATGGATCATTCCTATAAACTAAGAGGGAGAGGGGGTGAATTGGTTTGTCTATTTATTTTTCTTTAAAAAGACTATCACATGCAGGTCCACTTCATTGTGTTTCAAGTGATTCTGGTATGCATAGTGCATTATATTGATCTACAAGGGTAGTATGGTCATTCTACATTCTTGAGAAGACCATTCAAATGGCCTAAGAGAGGTACATTGTGTTGACAGTTTTCACTATAGGCCAAGTAGGGTTTCAGGCCCTTGTTCAAAAGATGACATTTGGCTTTAGAGATATTCAGGGGCAATTGAGTCTTTTCACACCTGTATTCTATCATAATACAATTATTTAAGAGAGGGCGTACATTATATTGAATTGCTCAGAATCACACTTTGATCAAGTGTTCATAGCTGCAGCTAAAAGATTTTGTGGCTATTAACAAGTGTCCTTCACAATGGTATTATGGTCCATTCACAAAGGGAATTATTGATTATGTTGTGGCCAATGATTGGATGATGGTACTAAATATATTTTCTCATTGAGGTAGAAATTGTGCTTAATGGCTACTATATATACACTGTTATAGTGTATTTTAGGGTTTAAGCCCCTTTAAAAACCCTAAGTAAACTGAATAGTAACACACACTTGAGACACCTAAACAATGACCATTTCCTGAGCTTTGAGATTTATTTTGTGAGCTTATTTCATCTCAGAAATGAGTATTTAGTGTATGAGTGCTTAATGATGATGAGGATGCTTGGTTGCAACTGCTTTCTAATGCAAGAAGCCTTGGTTTGAGTAGTTAAATTTGGTTCCAGCCATTTCCAAAGCTGCACAAAGGTTGAGGCAAGTTTGGTTCACTATTTTACATTTGCAGAATGCTTATATGTGACATTTTATTGCTATATTTACATTCGATGTCTCAGACTTATGTTTTAGCTTGTTTTACTAGTTTAGCCTTTTGATTTAAGCTTATCATCACTATATCTTCCTGCGAGTTGCACTGTTATCATCTGAGCAAGATTCTATAGTTGAATCAAGGCTGTTGAAGTTGATATTTACACAAAACTAAGGTCAATATAGTTTTTGACCTTTTAAAACCCTAGCTTTTGAAGTTTTTACAGGATTAAGCATATATCATTGATGTGATTGTATATACATGTTTTTCTCATCATAATTATCATCTGAGCATGTTTGTATTGAAGATATAAGGCTATGGAATTTATCTCTTGGTCTTTGTTCATTCGAATTTCCAATTTTCCTTAGACCAATATTTCTGCAGAATGAAAACTAGGTGTTGTGTATTGCTACTTTGAACTGTGTACTTCATTCCTTTCACTTGTAAAAGCTAATGTAAGTTGTTATTCATTCTTTTCGTGTATTTGGTGAGCTGTGGAGCTTACAGGGTCCAAGCAGGGTTGCTTAGGACAGGGGGAGTGCTATTGAGCATCAAGTAGAGTTAGTGTATGTGTAAAGGCTGTGCAAACTAGTGTTTCATCTTGTACAATGATGTGTGCAGAGAGTGAGACAACTAAATATATAACTACTATGGATTAGTAGCATATATACCCCCTTAGGCATTTTCGGAAGAGTAAAAGGGAAAAACGGGTATTACAATACTAATTTTTGTCAGACGGGATATTTTTGCACAATGTGAAAAGATTAGGGTTGTTTTTTGCACACTTTTTCAAATAACGGTAAAAGTGAGAGTATATTTTAGGGGTGTTTTCTGCACTTGTCCCCTTTTGCCACTTTAAGCAGTAAATATTATAATGCAATAAAAAATTTAATTACAGATATATCTATTGCTATATCTTGTTTTTATAACTTTTAGAAGTCTACATTATAGTGTATAACCAATCTCAATTATAAATAGAGAGTTGGCGGTATATGTTTTCATCAAGTTTTATCATTCTTAAACTTGGCTAACACTTTAGTTTGTTTCTTGCAATTCCAGTTTTCATTTCAAGTGATAACACTACAATATAGTGCATATGTTGTGTACATGCAGATATAGAAGCAGGAAATTTTGTTTCAAAATACATCAGCTTTATGAATTATGCCGGAATCGATGGTAGGCAGGCCGTTGTTGTTCGTAGTGCAGGCAAAAATAACGTATACTACAGGTTTTCTTTCGAAAGATACCAGGACACTTTATACACGGAAGATGGTCGTAAGTTTTTCAACGAGTGCAACATCTCTAGAACAATCAACTTTAAATTTGGTGATGGAGCAACCATGTTTCAGAATTTCAATATATATGAAAAAAAATCCTAGCAGCAAAAGAAAACCAATTATTGTAACCACCAAGGGCGGAGCCAGAATTTCAATTCAGGGAGGGCGCAGTGTAAATAAAATAAAATAAAATAAATCAATGAAAATGACAATTATAAATTGTTCAAATAAAGGAGAAAAAAAAAGGGGTTAATTTCACCAACACCCCCTGAGGTTTGAACAAATCTCAAATGGAAAATATCTTTTGAAAATAAGTATCACTCATACCCCATATCAGTTTTCTGTCACTAACCATGTTAAAAAAGTGTGAAATGTTAAATATGCCCTCAGCTTAATAATGTTTTTTTAATAAAAAATAGGGTTTAATTCAGTTACACCCCCTGTGGTTTTTCCAATCTTCAAGGAAACCCCCCCTCCCCCCCCCCCCCCTTTTGAAAAAATTCAGTCAGACCCCCTAGTTTTTCTAACACACATTAGTCTCCCCCCTCAGTCAATGGTTAAAGCTGGTCATAGCCATTTTTTACCGGCATCTGCAAAAAATTAAGTTTTAATGCCCAGATTGCCCCTCAACGGTTATGTTTAGCTACAAACAATAACGGTTATGTTTGGCTTTAGCATATTGATAAGTGCTGAATATTACATATTTGAGCCCCTAAATACGCATATGTTAAGACCTAATACTTCCATCTGGTTTTAGACTGATTTATGTTTATTTTGTGTTTGTAGGTACTTTCCCAAAGAAATGGTTAAAACCGGGATTTTAAGATGAAAAGACTGATATTAAAGTTTACAGAGCCCTTGCCGATCATCTAAAGCAAGCTTGGAGTTAAAATGATGAGAATTCTAGACCTACTTCAGATTTTGGGCATAACTTTTCACTCGAAACTCTAAATTGGGCAAACTTAGTGGCCATAGAAAGAAGACTCGAACCCCAATGTTTTTATCTTCAATAGCAACCTCGAGATTCGCACTCTAAATGGGTCAAAATCACATGGGCTTGAACCCTATTCTTGAAAGCTCGAGCCCTAGCTTCAAAACTCAAGCCGATACTAAAAAGTCAGGATCGAGCACCTAAACAAAGTGATCGATCACTATTGAAGACAAAACCCAAAAATATTCCAAATGTTGATGAAAAAGATGCTTCGAAAAAGATTGGAAGAAATTTGGCTAAGTATAGAAATAGGGATCAAGCATCATTCCAAAAAGCTCGAGCCTTGTGCCTGAAAGCTCAAACCCTGATCACAAAGCTCGAGCTTTGGCCTGAAAGCTCGAGCTATGACCTGAAAGCTCTAGCTCTGACCTGAAAGCTCGAGCTTTGCTGTTAAGTCAAATTTTCAAATTGCGGGATTTGTTCTAATTTAGTCACACTTCATCCCAGATGGCCCAGATTACCCCAGAAGACCTAAAAGCCCATCCAACCCTTATTAGAAGCCTATTCTTCTATAAAAGGAGGCACAAGGCCTTCATCTCATCTCTTTTCTAGTTATTATTCTCTCGTTCTCTCTCACAGTAGCTTTTAGGGTTTTGAAGAAGAATATCCAAAAGGAGTTTTGGCGGTCCATGACGATGAAGACCACAACAACATAGATGATATCTTGCATCGTCTTGAGTAACTAATTCCTCTCTTAGGGCATTGATGTAGCCCGAATCTGAATGCTTTGGTTTGATTGTTCTGTACTTTGGGAATTTAATATATTATGTATTTTGATTGCATAATTATGGACAATTGACTTAATTCAATTGGTTTTTAATGATTAATTAGTATTTGAATGATTAATACATTATCTTAGATTTAATTGTTCTTAAATTATATTCAACTTAGTCTTAGTGTACAAGATTGGCGGCTTATAGCGTCTCAGATAATAAGAATAGAGATCATGCAATGGTGTTCAAACGTTTTTCATGAATGAATATTTTCATAACCTATGCCTAGGGAAGACGAGTTATACTGTAACATTAGTTAGAAATAGGTAGGTAGATAATTCATGCCAACCGAAGATAGGTTATAGTTAATTGAAATTCATGGAACATCTTTCTTTAAATCTGAATTAAACGTATGTTATTGAGTTTAATTTCATATGATGAATAATTGTTGAAATCCTAAGGTTGAACAGTTGACCATAGTATGAGGTTTGTGGTGAAGTCAATCCCTAAATATTTCTTCTCTTGATCTCAATCATTTTATTCCGTTTATTTTCTTTTATATTATTGAATTGCATCACAGCACGACAAATCAAATCTTCTTTCAAAATTAAAATAGTATTAATTAAAGACTCGATAAACTACCACAGTCCTTGAGGTTCGACACCATCAACATAGCCCTATCCTACAAGGATTCATTCTATTGTGAGTGGTATTTTATTATTGATAAATAAAAACACACATCACATATATACCAATTTTAATGCCCAGATTGCCCCTCAAGTCCATATTAATGCCTAGACTGCCCCACAACTCTACAACGGTTATGTTTGGAACCTCTATAAATAACAAACAGCTGTAGTTCATTACAATATCGATATTCCTTTATTATATTTTCTTATGTAAACTGATGCCTCAATCAAGCGTAAATAATCAATATCTTCTGATCTGATCTGCATTGTAGCGAAATGGGTTTGAGTTCAACATGGATTGTAAGGCAAAACAAGCTGTTTGAGAATGCACTGGCCATCTATGACAAGGACACACCGGACCGTTGGCAAAATCTAGCTAAGGCTATGGGTGGGAATAAAACCGTGGAAGAATTGAAGAAGCACTATGAGAATTAAGCATGAGGAAGACATCAAGCACATCGAGCCCGGCGCGTGCCCTTACCCAATTATAAACCAATTTGGTCCGACACAAACTCCTGGATGAGAAACGGAGGTATGTTAATTATCATATTATAAATAGAGTTGGTTACATGAATTAAAAAAAAAAATGTACGTTCCGAACATGTGTTTATATCCTAATGCTCTATGAAGTTGGTTAGCATAATATGCTTTTTTTCCTTTTTTTGAAAGATATTATGTGTGTTTTTTGTGTATTGATACTGGCTATTTGTTCTTCTTTTGTTTTTTTTTTTTTCATTCATTGCAGCCTGAAGTATGTTATGAAAGCTTGAATTTAGCAAGAACCAGAATGCATAAGGAAGGAAGAGAATCCAATGCATTACAACTAAAAAGCAAAATGCAGTATGTCAATCACAGGAATCAAAACTTGGTTAAGGTGTTTTTTTTTCTTTTTTTCTTTTTTTCTTTTTCTTTTGTTTTGTTCGTGGTTCTATATCAATGTACTAAAGGAGAGTCAACAGCGACTCACAATATGCTCAAGTTCTTATGTTGTAGTGGAATAAATAAATAAATATATATTGCTTTTGTGGATTGAATATCCTTAAACATTCCAATCCCGAGACTGAAATGAAAGTACAAGCTAGTCCAATGAAATGGCCAAAAATTTAAGATACTAAAAACATGTGTCATAGCTTATGGCAAAATAGCATAACTGAACCAAAGGGTGAAGTGGCCTAGCGGGGCTTTTGCTCCTTAAAAAAAAAAATAATAAGTAAATAAATTTAAAAAATAGTGTGATTGAAATTGAACCACTTTGAAATAGGCGGGAGTATCTAGAACTTTTACCAGCCAGGACTGTAATTTATTGGTTTTATTCCCTTTTTTTGTTGAGAGAATATTAAACATCACAAATACCATAGACCTAAATATAGTCTGAATATATGATATGATGAAAAAAAAAAAGAAAAAGAAAGAAGAAGAAGATAATTATCATAAGGGAAACAATATTTGCACTCCTTTATTCTATTATTGCACTCCAGTTTTAAAAGAAATAACATGTTTAACACTAGCTTTGTAAATAAATAAGTATTTTTTTTTCAAATACCAAAACTATCCTTTTAGACATGGTAAGATCTTTTTGCCTCCTCCTTTCTCACCAATTAATCTTTTTGGTCTCAACGATTTTTTGTTAGCACCTCTTTTTTAATTGCTTCCAATATCTCTAAACTCTTTCTCTACTTTGTATTTGATATTGCTACCACGAGAAGCACTAAAGAACTATAAAAGAATTCATGAGCCATTAAATTCTTTGGAGCTAATGGTGATGGTGATAAATTTTTTCTTTTCTTTTCTAGTCGTATACTAAAAAGTCTTAACATTTTGACAATAAAATCACAAGAACAATACTTTTGTGAAAAAAGCAATAGAGAGAAAGAGAGAGAGAGATATGGATATCATAAAAACTATGACATGGTGTGATTCATCTTAAATATCTACAAATTAAGAACTGTTCAAAAATAAAGAAAGAGATTTGTATTGTTTACTAAATATCATATCTTTGGAACTTTTGAAAAATCGGAGTGGAAGATATGGGAGAGAATACATCCAAAGTCCCTCCACCATCCTCTTTGTTTTTTCCATTAATTGAAAAAGAGCTCCAAAATTGAAGAACAAATTGTTGTTTTCTTTTTTATGTTTTATTTTCCCTGCTATCTATGTTATGCATAATGGATGCTTGATCTTTTGTATCTCTATTGTAGCCTTTGTCGCAGATTGTATTTTAAAAATAAAATAACAAAATAAGGTAAGAGAAGTAGTAGAGGATGTAGAAATGTAATATCGTAATAATTTTAGCTTAATAAATTCTCTTTTGCAGAGAAAAAAAAAAAGGTAACAGATGAAGTTAATAAGGTAAGAAAAAGTTTATAGTGAAAATGGTAGATATGGTAGTATAAAATATAGGATGGAGCATTAGTGAGCTTATTGACTTTCTTATCATACTTTACAAAAAAAATAAAAATAAAAGAAAAGTAGAGTGGAATTGTAAAAAAGGAGACTGCGAATATCATCTTCCATATCATTAAATATGAAAGTTAATCATCATTATATGAATCAAATCTTGGCATAATTCATAAATTCAATTTGTGCATGGTTTGAAATCAACTTTTTCTTAAATATTCATTCTTAAATAATTCAAATCCAAACAAAATTTATGAATTTAATTTCTATTGGAATCTTCCTTTTAAATATCCTTTCTATTAAATCTTTGCATTTTTTTTTCATGATTTCTTTGACTTATGCTTTCAGGGTGACCTCCTTCTCATATGAATTTAATATGCATATAATAATAGGCACAATCTAATTATAATAATGTATTCCCGGGTGTTTGGAAGAAAGTATAATATGTATCAATGTAAATAATTTTTTTTATCTTTTAATCATCGCCACATCAGATTTAGAATACGATACACATCTCGAATTAATTTCAAGATCGATGTGTAACGCTGCTTATATAATTAGTTTCAAATCAGGGAAAATGGATCATTCCTATAAACTAAGAGGGATAGGGGGTGAATTGGTTTGTCTATTTATTTTTCGTTAAAAATTGAGTGTTGGTCCCACTTTTGAATTAGGGTTTGCCCCTTAAATGTCAAAAAGACTGTCACATGTCCACTTCATTGTATTTGAAGTGATTCTGGCATGCATATTGCATTATATTGATCTACAAGGGTAGTATGGTCATTTTACATTCTTGATAAAACTATTTAAATGGTCTAAGAAAGGTACATTGTGTTGATATTTCTCAGTACAGGCCAATTAGGGTTTCAGGCCCTTGTTCAGAAAAAGTCATTTGGCTTCAGAGCATTATATTAAATTACTCAAAGTCACAATTTGATCAAGTGTTCACAACTGTAGCTACAAGATTCTATGGCTATTGACAAGTGTCATTCACAAGGGTGTTATGGTCCATTCAAAGAGGGAATTACAGATTATCTGTAGCCAGTGATTGGATGATGGTGCCAGATATATTTCCTCACTAAGGTAGGAATTGTGCTCAAGGGCTACTATATATACGCTGTTATAGTGTATTTTAGGGTTTAAGTCTCTTTCAAAACCCTAAGCAAATTGAATAGTAACACACACTCAAGACAACTAAACAGTGACCATTTCATGAGCTTTGAGATTTATTGTGAGCTTATTTCATCTCAGAAATGAGTTCTGAGTGTATGAGTGCTTGATGATGATGAGGATGCTTGGTTGCAACTATTTTCTTATGCAGGTAGCCTTGGTTTGAGTAGTCAAATTTGGTTCTAGCCATTTCCAGAACTGTACAAAGGTTGAGGCAAGTTTGGTTCACTATTTTACATCTGCAGAATACTTATATGTGACCATTTTAATGCTACATTTACATTTGATGTCTTAGACTTGTGTTTTAGCTTGTTTTACTAGTTTAGCTTTTTGATTTAATCTTATCATCACTATATCTTGCTGTGAGTTGCACTATTATCATCTGAGCAAGATTCTATAGTTGAATCAAGGTTGTTGAAGTTGAGATTTGCACAGAAATAAGGTCAATACAATTTTTGACATTTTGAAACCCTAGCTTGTGAAGTTTCTGCAGTATTAAGCCTATATCATTGATGTGATTGTATATACATGCTACTCTCATGGTCTTTGTTCATTCGAATTTCCAATTTTGCCCTTAGACCAATGTTTTTGCAGAATGAAAACTATATGTTATGTATTGCTATTTTGAGCTGCGTACTTCCTTCCTTTCACTTGTAAAAGCTAATGTAGAGTTTTATTATTATTACTATTTTTTTTATAGTTAAAAGGTAAGCTTGTATATATAGAAGGAAGATGAAGAATGTACATGGGAGTCCCAAACGGACACCGAAAGAAAACAACAACAGGCAGAAGCCTACAAAGCTTAGCAATAACAACTAAGCAGTGATAACCAAACCATAGAACAACTCTAAGCTTACAAGTGGAATATTACTATTGATGAACACAACATCAACAACTAAGGGATCAACACCAACATCTAAGAAATATAACATCAACAACTAAGGAATCAGGCAGGTGTGACCACCTGATATAGAGCAGCCCTTGAAGTAGAGGTTTTGCAGATCATTGTCTGATATAACTTAACTAAGGTTTGAACCGTATCTAAGAGTGACAGAAGCTAGCCTTGATCGAATGCTTGATTTGATCAGAGAGATTATGTGTTGTGGAGAACAAGACTTGTTCTTGAAGGATTTGGAATTTCTTTCCATCCAAAGGAAGTAAAATGCATCAGAAAGCAACAACTTGTGAATAAGAAAAGTCTTTTCATGTATTTAGTGAGCTGTGGGAGCTTGCAGAGTTGCTTAGGACAAGGGGAGTGCTATTGAGCACCAAGTAAAGCTAATGTGTGTGTGTAAAGGCTGTGAAAACTAGTGTTTCATCTTGTACAAGGGTGTGTGCAAAGAGTGAGACAGCTGAATGTTTAACTACTATGGATTAGTAACATATATACCCCCTTGGGCATTTTTGGAAGAGTAAAAGGGTAAAATGGGTATTACAACACTAATTTATGTCAGATGAGATATTTTTGCACAATGTGAAAAGATTAAGATTGTTTTTTGCACACTTTTTTAAATAATGATAAAAGTGAGACTATATTTTAGGAGTGTTTTTTGCACTTGTCCCTTCTTACCACTTTTAGCTGTAGATATTATAATGCAATAAAAAATTTAATTACAGATTTATCTACTGCTATATATTGTATTTATCACTTTAAGAAGTTTATATTATAGTGTATAACCAATCTTAATTATAAATAGAGAGTTGGCGGTATATATTTTCATCAAATTTTATCATTCTTAAACATGGCTTACATTTTAGTTTGTTTCTTACAATTCCAATTTTTGTTTCAAGTGATAACACTACAATATAGTGTATATGATGTTTATATGTAGATATAGAAGCAGGAAATTTTGCTGCAAAATACATCAGCTTTGTGAATTATACCAGAATCGATGGTAGGCAAGTCATTGTTGTTCGTAGTGCAGGCAAAAATGATGCATACTACAGGTGTTCTTTCGAAGGATACCAGGACACTTTATACACGGAAGATGGCCATAAGTTTTTCTATGTGTGCAACATATTTGGAATGGTCGAATTTATATTTGGTGATGTAGCAACGGTGATGTAACAACCATGTTTTAGAATTCCAATATTTATGGAAGAAATCCCAGGAGCGAAGGAAAACCAATTACTGTAACCGCTAGGAGCAGAACCAGAATTTTAAAAAGAAAATTCAATGAACATGACAAATATGTTACATATATGGGCTCTGCTTCTTACACAATAAGTCCACCTCATTTATTACCTCGTTGTGACTTTCTATAGTAAAGACATATAATGCAATGTATTGTGTGATATGGAACAAATTATTGTAGGTTCCTAAACATGTATCAGTAAAATGCATGGTGGCAAGCTGTGGTGGTAAGAAACTTTGTGTATATATATATATGCTACTAAGGATCCTAAACAATACACACTAAAAAGAGAAGAAATAATAGAAAGCTCATTTTTATATTTCGTTCCTTCTCATCTCCTATGTTTTATATTTATTGCTCTATATTTGTTCTATATTTATAAAATGTTATCAGCACAAGACTCTGCCAACTGAGAAGAAAGTTTTATTTTTCTTTCTCACTTCAAAGGGTAAAAAAAATAATTATTTATATTAAATTGCTCTTATTCATACTTTATAGATAATTAAAATTGTTGAGCCTGAAGTCTCATAAATACTTATTTATTAATTTATATTAGAATATTTTTGTTTATTCTTTTCAGAAAATTAAATTTTTGAGCCCAAGGTCTCACAAATACTAAATTATTTATATTTAATGATCTTTACAAACCCGAAGTTTTGCATATATTAATATACTCTTCGTGAGCCTTAAGTTTCCTGAATATTTGGTACTCTTTGTGAACCCGAAGTTTCACAAAATTTGTTGGTCTAAAGTCCAAGTCAACCTAAAGTTTCGTAAAACTTGTTGACCTGAAGTCATTTACATTGAGTACCCCTTACGAACCTGAAGTTTCACAAAATTATAGAAAGATAAATTATGAGCCTTTGATTATGTTATATATACATACACACACACACACACACACACACATTTATATAGCATGCACATTTCCTTTATTGTCTTAGTTTATGAGCTTTTATGTTATAGTTGACAATAGAACTTACTTGATATTATATTTATATATACATACATATATATGTGGTATGTGGTGAAAAATTTGTTTTCTCCTTTTCCAAAGGTCAATGGCATGGCCCACATAATTATTTCTACAATTTAAACATGTTCACATTTGGTCTTGTATACGTGTATGACATGTTATATAAAAAGGTGCAAAAGTAAAACGAAAAAATTTTACCACAAGATTCGAACTGTGGCCCTTTAATGTGCAAGATGAGTTAACAAGCCACGAAACCACTAATTTTGTTGTGAATAGAAATTGACTATTATTTATATATATGATATCACCATTATGCAAATCATAATGACTGTGGTATTTTAATAATCTCAAATCGATTATTCTTTTTATTATGATGCATACCTTAGTTCAATTATGATGAAATAATTCTAACTGTGTTATTTTATCATTTATAGTTCCCTGATAATGTCGAATCTTGATAAGCACTGAAAAGTGTGCATTTAAACCCTTAATCTTGAGTACATTAGGACCTTATTCTATCTTATTTCCCCGCTTTAGTCTAATTTTATGTTTTTCTCCTTTTTAGGTACTTAGCCCTAAAATAAGCTAAATCAGCTGAATTAGAGTATTGGAGGAAGCAATCCAAAGTCTAGTGGAAAGACGGAGTAAAGTGGAAATAAAATGGTGAAAATTGTCCTTATTCGATCGATTGAACTATGCTATGATCGATCACACTATGATCATTCCAACCCTGCCTTGATGGATCGTCCTTTTGTCCTTATCAATAAGAAAATTTCCTCTTCGATTGATCTAATCTTTTTTTTGATAGATCGAACCCTTTGATCTTATCATCATAACCACTTTTGTCCTTTTCCCCATAAATATCTCAGCCTTTATCCTTATCCAAATAAGTGTGCCGCCATGCTTCGATCGATCAAAACAACAGTGTGATCGATTGAACTGCCTCAAAAATCTTGCAAAACAGATTTCAAGCCCAATTGAAGGTGTGCTCGTGATGCAATCATTTGGAGGTCCTAATGCACAAGGTCTGACCATTGGGGGTGATATTTGAGCTACTTATATAAGGAATTTGGCTATTTTTAGTAAATGGGTTGGTTAGTTGAATATTGACTAGAGATTAAAGAGAGAATATACACATTTTGGGTAGGATTCTTTCAATTACTAGTGTTTCTACCAAGAACACCAAAAGGAGGAGGATGAATCCAACCATGAAAAAAGCCCTTGAGGGTTGGATGACAACAACCATGAGTGGCTAGATCATTCTCTTGGGGCTAGAGATGGCCTTAGGCTTGCTTCCTAAACTTTAATACTTTGTAATTAGTGGGGATCTATGTTGTAAATATTGTATTGATCTCATGTTTATATAAATCTTGTTTTTACATGATTTGTATGATTTAATACTTCCAATTAATCTTTTAATTCTATTCATATGTCTATACGTGATGGAATGGATGATTATGAGCTCACACTTGATTCTTTACATTTGATTCATGTCTATGTGTATTAAGATAATGAATCTAGTATTAGTCAATGCATGGTGCTTAATTGATTACTTTTGTATTTTATTTGATGGATTATGCTTATTTCTTGATGATTGTACTACCTCCTTAGTTTAATTAGTTTAATTTCCTTGTCATTAGTATAATTGTAGGGTAGTTGCTTAAATTCTTAGATAGGTAGACAATCCATTCTTATTGTTTGATGATCCATGCTTATCAGTGCCAGTAGTACATTTCTCTAGATTTTTGTGTGAGTATTGATTGTGGGTTTATTGAATAGTTAATGGCTTAATTTGATAGGTTGTGCTACTTACTAGATTGATTAGACAATGTATGCTTACTTTACCATCCATGCTTAATATTTCAATTAATGGCACACACTTGATTTACAACATGGAATCCTCCTAAATTGACAAATATTAGATGTTTAGTGAGATAAAGCCTAGTGGTGAACTATATATCCCAAGATCCCCCTCTCATTCTTTACACCTTATTTACTTTAGTTTGTTTTACATTGTATTATTTTTAAATTGAATCGTAGCTTAATTCAACCAACAAAATAATCACTTTTATCATTTGACCTACTAATCTAACTTTGATGCCGTAGTACCTTGCAAATCCCTTGGGATGATCCCTTTTCACTCATACTACATAGTATAATGTTAAGCGGTTTTTATAAATTTTAAATGTAGTGGCCACTTTACACACTCATACTTTTCATGTCATTTTAAGCACTAGGCCCGAGACACACCAAATCTTACCAAGCTTGAATTTGTTGCCCTTAATATTTCGGGCAAAAACTACTTATCATGGATCCTTGATACTGAGATTCATCTCGATGCCATGGATCTTGCACATACAATTAAAGTAGATAATGAAGCGTCCTTGCAGGACCGTACAAAAGCAATGATTTTTCTTCGCCATCATTTACATGAGGAATAAAAAATTGAGTACCTAACGGTTAAAGACCCACTCATCTTATGGAATAATGTAAAAGAACGATATGAGTATCAAAATACTGTTTTTCTTCCAAAAGCTCGATTTGACTGGATACATCTGTAATTGCAGGATTTTATTTCCATAAATGAGTATAATTTAGCTCTTTTCAAAATCAGCTCACAATTAATTTTATGTGCAAAAAAAATCACTGACGAGGACATGTTAGAAAAAACATTCTCTATATTCATGCCTCGAATATGATCCTGTAGTAGCAGTATCAAGAGCGTCGATTTACTAAATACTTTAAGCTGATTTCATACTTACTAGCAGCTAAACAAAATAATGAGCTTTTGTTGAAAATTCACCAATCCCGTCCAACCAGAGCAACACTATTCCCAAAAGTGAATGCATCCTCATATCACGGTCGTAGATGTGGTTATGGTCGTGGTCTTGGTCATAATCATTGGGATGGTTATGGTAGAAACAATTAACATAACCGTGGTGGTCTTAATCCCTCACAGTTTCCCAGAAAGAACCTCACACCGTTCCACCAGAAGTGGAATACAAATGTGACTAAGCAAGAAAAAGAAAAGGGTTCACAGAACAAAACCCCCCAGAATTATGTAAAGAAGCCTTGTTATTGGTGTGGCATGAAAGGGCACTAGTTGCGTACCTGTTGTACGCTCAGACATCTGGTCGACCTTTACCAAGCCTTAATAAATGAAAAACATAGAACTATTGAAATGAATTTTATTGACGATGATGAGCCAGTAGACATCACTTACCTGGATGTTTCGGATTTCTTTCAGGATCCCACTAGCAAAATTGACCGTCTCATTGGTGATGTCTATACCAGTTAATATGTTCTCCTATTTTCTGTATGATATTTGCAACTACCCGTACTGCAGCAATGTTCTCCTATTTTCCTATATGATATTTGCAACTGACCATATTATAACTGTATTGTAAGATATTTGTTGTATTGTAACTCTTTAAGTATATTTTGTTGTATTTGTTTCAGTGTGATTTTATTTCTATCTTAGTATACTTAGATTTTATATACTTCTTATATTTTTTTTTGAAAGTAATCAATCATAAATTTGCGTATAAGAAGAGGCATGGATCTGGCAACTAAGTCCAAGAAATTTGGTGAGGATATTTGTTTAGCAGACAGTGTAACAACACACACTATCCTTCGAGATAGAAAATATTTCTCTCATATAACATTAGTTGAAGCTAGTGTAAATACAATATCAGGTCCTGCAGACTTGATTGAAGACTCCAGAAGAGCCAATGTTTTGTTACCATATGAACAAAATTATATATTGAGATGCTTTGTACTCAACCTGATTTAGAAGAAATCTGTTGATTTTTAAATATATACGTCGTAATGGATATCATATTGAAACTATAAATAAAGGTAGTGTTGACTACCTCTGCATTACATCTATTGTGTTATGCCAAAAATATGTATTAGAAAAACTCCCTGCTCTCTCTTCTTGGTTGTATACCACAACTATAAGAATAATTGAATCACATATAGTGATACACCAGAAGTGTTATAATGCACCAGAAGTGCAAAGCACCAAAAATGTTATGATGCACCAGAAGTGTTATAATGCACAAAAAGTGCAAACCACTAGAAGTCTTATGACCTAAAGACTTTTATACTTTTGTACAATCGTCTTGGCCATCTTGGGTCAACAATGATGCGCCGAATCATGGAATATTCACATGGACATCCACTAAAGAACCAGAAGATTCTTTTGTCAAATGATTATCTATATATCGTGTGACGACCCTGGTTTTTAGGCCAGCGTGTCCTGTGATAAACCGAAGATTTGACCCGATAACGGATCCGATATGCGGAAGCGAGAATAGAAAATAGGACTCTAAGAAGTCAAATGACATTCCATGAGGTCATAGAACTCAATGAGAACTGATGTGGAAGCCAAATGTCAAAATATGACAAATAAGTCCCCAGGGGCAAAATAGTTATTTTTGAAAAATGTGGATTCAGGTGCCACGCTAGCACACCGCTGGAAGGACAACGAAAAACTAATCAAGATGGACTCAAGAATCGTATGATTCGGAGTCTAGAAGAAGGAGAAATGGCATGACGATGAAAAACGGAAACTTAAAGCTTGAAGGGAAACTGGTAATTATCCAGGAAGAACCAGGTGCAACCGAGCACACCGTTGGAAAGACAGTGAAAAATTGGTCAAGTTCAAAAAAAAATTCACTTGAATCAGAGTCTGGACGAAGGAGAAAAGCCCAAAAGAAAAATTGACGTCATGGCGGCCCGACGAGGGCCATGGCGCACACGACGCCCATGCGCGAGCCCACCGGCGCGCATGTCGGCGCCCAAAGACATGGCTGGTGGTAGCCCTTGGCTGCTGCTACATTTTTTTTTGATCTGTCCAGAACTGAGGCTTGAAACGGAGGTCAAGACGAGTTTTTCTGGAAAAACACGAAGAAGAAACCCCCCCTAAAATCGAGTTTTCTACCCGACTGCGCAAATGGAATCAAAAAAAACTCACTGTGAAATCTCCAAAATGCCCCTAGATCAGAACTGAATAAGAGGGTCATAAAGCTGCTAAATGAAAACTGGAAGCTGAAACTTCACGAGGGATTTCCGGTACCAAGACGACATTTTCTGAAAAAACATGAAGAAGAAACCTCCCCTAAAATCATGTTTTCTATTCAACCATATCAAAAGAAGAAAATAAACCTGATGTGAAAGGTCCATAATGCCCCTAGATCAGAATATGCAAAAAAAATGCGAAATGAATTCACAAGAGGCTCAAAACACAAACGATAAGGTTTTGCCCACAAACGACCATGCACACAAACATAACTTACCTATTTGGACATGCTATAATGGTCCAAGACTTAAAAATACCACCGATACAAAATCCGACCCCCCAACGGGCAAAAAGGCAAAAATGGAACTTGGAATGAAAACTCGGAATCCAAAAATACAAAATGGGATCAAATGACCGTTTGACCCTTGGCCACACTTCAAACATGATTTATGAGACCCTATGAAAGAATGAGAACGGAATTCCCACACCTGATGCAACTATGGTGAAGCAATGACTTGCGATTTTTCAAGATTTTTACAATATTTCATAAAGTTAAAAAGTACATAGAATACAATATAATGTTCATTGGCCTCCGGCCTCATCTCATACATATCAAATACATTGAAAGAAGTGTATTTAAGTACACATTACATACATGGAATCAAATATACATATTTTGACATATAAGTCTACAAAATGACATTTCATGCTAACATTCGCATGAAATGGAAACTTGAAAGCTACACGACATCCAAGGAATGCTAGGCGTTACGAACTAAGTCTTCGTACCTGAAATATGCTCCAGTATCGTAGGGGTGAGTAACATAAAGCTACTCATAGGAGAAGAGCATGCATCGACCTAGCATTTTAAAAATTTATCACCTTAAGGTGAAACATGTTAAAGGGGTTCATGCCACCTAACGTCTATATCGAAATGAGACTCAGGGAACATCTTAAGCTACCTTAGAGTGTTTCTAGCATAAATCACATCATCTATGCCATTTAAACAATATGGAAGCACGTTATACAAAGCAACAAGATATAGGTTCTTAAAGGTATTAACTTGTAATCTCGAATACAGAAACAACTAAAGTGATCATGTCACCTAACGTCTATGTTCTAAATAAGTCTAAGGAATTATCCTAGGCCATGCTAAACAATCAAACCACAATTTACAACTTCAATGCAATCTAACCACATAAAAGCATATTATACAAGGCAATAAAATACAATTTCTTAAAGCTATCAGCTTGAAATCTAAAGCACGAAAACAACAGAAGTGGGTCATGCCACCTAACGTCTAAGTTATAAATGAATCAATAGGATCAATCCTAAGCTTTGTTAGAACGTCAAAACACAATTTTCAATATCGATGCAATTTAACCAACATTGGAACTTCCAATACAA
The DNA here is from genome assembly GCF_030987335.1 of Cornus florida. NCBI lineage: Eukaryota > Viridiplantae > Streptophyta > Magnoliopsida > Cornales > Cornaceae > Cornus > Cornus florida. The sequence goes on along the minus strand of NW_026775580.1, from coordinate 29,123,569 downwards.
CGCATAAAGCACAATTTCGCAAAGTTAACATCGTGTAACTTAAAATGGAACAACAAATAAGAAACAACAAGTTACAATATCATCTAATTATCAACTTGAAAATGAAATGCGAAATCAAACAAAGTGGATACTCGGACGTCATGCCAGATCAGACCGACAACATAGTTTCTTTAGGGTTACTAGCCCATGGGTAACCTCCCTATGTGCGCACTAGACCATATAGAGGGACTATCCCCCGTACTAGATCCACGTCCTAGCCATAGTCAAACAACGACATCCCCAAGTTTCCAAAATCAACAAGTTGTGCAACAACGCATATATCAACAGGAATATGCAATATAATCAACTATCTACTAAGCACAACCAAATTTGTAAACCTATACAATACATGCTCTAAATTCACAACTAATATGATATGATGAATGTCGAATCTTCAATGTGCGATTCGTTACACACTATGCATGAAAGATGTTAAACACGAAGTGTGCAAATCATTACACAAGGCAACAATATATTCAATAAGGAAAACATATTATCACGAATACAAACATAGCAACTATGTTATCCAATGTTCAAAACATAACCAAATGAATATACAACAAGTCTAAGTCCATGATTTGAATATAGAAACCACTTCTAAAACACAACTAGATCATGGAGTAAATTGATAGAATTTAAATAGATAAACACAATTAAATTCTCTAGATTCCAATTCAATTCCAAATAACCTTAATTTAATACATGTTAAAGGACATGGCATGGTCATCGCCTATATCCATTCTAAAACTCAATTAGGTTGTTGGAACAACAAAGTAGAACTTTAATTAAATCATGCTAATTTAATTACCAAGGTTCTAAAACAACTTCTAATAGTCCCAAATTAATATATACTAGTAAACAAGTCATGGCCAATACAAATATCAAGTTAAAACCTTAATTAAGCTAATGGGACCACAAAATAGATTTTAATTAATTCTTTTAATTAAAATCTCTTGATTTTCAAACTTAACCAAATGCTCTCCAATTAACCTATGTTGGAAACATGCCAAGGACTAATGTAATATCACATTACAAGTTTATTTCATTCAATTTACGACCATGCGAATTAAACCTTCACTAAAGTTAAATATAAAACAAAAGTTGCAATTCTCATGCAATAAATTCCAATTTAATACATGTGAACAACCATACCAAAACTTAATTTTCTAGCATGCCACAATACAATTCCAAGTTGTATATCACCATGAGGATTAAATCTTAAATATGGAATTTAATTAAATAAAATATTTCAAAACCTAACCAAATATTCTAAATCAAATATATGTGAAACTATATGGCATGTAAATCAATAATATCAAGTCAGAATTTAAATAGAGTGAATAGTGCACTCGGGGCAAATTAATTAATCAAATTAATTAATAATTACTAATTTTCAAAACACCTCCAGTCACTTTCAAATTCAACTATGTTGGAGAGCATGCTAAGGCCTAATTTAATATGCTAACACATATTGATTTTAAGCTAGTTAAGGCCATGTGAATTAATCTTTCACCTAAGATAAATATTGAATAAAATCTTTAATACTTATTCAAATGTTCCAATTTTAATACACAACAATGAGCATATCAAGGGGCAATATAAAATCATGTTACATGTTTAAACCAAGTCATGAGCAACTGGAAAAATTAGATCCCGTACAAGAAAAATAAATAATAAAATCTCTAGATTTTATATTTAATCATGCAAACAAGTAGTATAAGCATCACAATCATGCTATATAACAAGATTTTAAACCTAGAACATCTCCTACCTCAATTTGAGATGAAAATCCCAAAGGCCCACCAAAATGGAACGGCTCCGAATCCGACGAAACTACTAGGTTTTGTTAGGGACAGCACTGTGAACATAACCCCCATGAAAGCCCCATCAAAATCATAACTTGACCTCAAAACCAAACTCAAGAAATGGTCAAAACTGAATTCTAATAAGGGAGAAAGGTAGAGCACGACGAGGGGAACAACAAACGTTAAGGCCGAAGACTTTCCATCAAGGAAAAGTGAACCAAAAGAGGAGAGAGAATATGGCAGCACCCCTTGGGCTGCCATGGGAGCTCCAGGTCATGCATGAAGAGGGGAGAAGATGAAAAATGAAATATCTCACCCCCCTTTTATAGAAATCTCAAAAAGTGCCCCGAACAGGCCCCGTCGGGTCTGAAAAAGTAAAATTTGAGCAGATGCACTCAAATGGCAAAACTTTGTTAATGAAAAAGGTTCAAAATGATAAAACATGAACAACGGAAGAAACGGCATTGAAAACTGAGTCCCGAACAGAAAGTTATGCCCAAAACAAGTTTGGCGCAAACTAGGGCGAGAAACCCTAAAACTGGAAAACATCGACCAGAAGGAAATTCCAAGAGTACACAACTCGACGAATATGAAAATGAATCCCGTACGAAGATCAAGGCTCAAACAAGACATTTTGCAATAACTTTCATTAACTGCACAATGGCCCCTCAAAAAAGTGAAAACTGTACTTATGGCCCAGAATAAAAATATCTTCCAAAATTTTTTTCTTAAAAACCCCTGAAATAAAATATCTTCAAAAAATATTTACGAAAAACACCCCAAGAAAAGAAAATAATTTCAAAAAACTTTGCATCCATGCCCCTATGGACACCGGGAGCAACCAGAGTACTTTCTTGCAAAAGTAAAGATACGTATTTCGTGAAAACCACTCAAGATGGAGATACATGAAGTCAAAAACCAACTCCGAACACAAGAAGTGTGGTTACGCCAACAAAGTGTCAAACGGGGAAAAGACAAAATAGGAAAAAGGACGAAATAGGAAAAATGACGAAAAGTGAATAATGTCGAAAAACAAAAAATGTGAAAATAACTCGGTCCTCAAAGGAAGTTGTCAATCCATGGAAAAGAGTCTCAGGAACCAATTCCGAGCACTCGAGATGACACTAAGCGACACGAAACAGAGCTCAGAAAAGAAAATTAAACGAAAAAATTTCATTCGTAAAATTTCAGGAAAAAGGAAAGGAAGGAAAATGACTGGGTCGTGACATATCGTCTGCTCACTAGGTAAACTGATTGTCAGACCGTCACCCTGAAAGGTCATCGTTGAATCCCCAATGTTTTTATAAAGAATTCAAGGAGATATATGTGGACCAATTTATCCAGCATGTGGACCATTTTTGGTATTTTAAGGTCTTAGTTGATGCATCAACACGGTGGTCACACATAAGTTTACTTTGTACTCATAATATTGCATTTGCTTAACTTTTTGCTTAAATAATTCGATTACGAGCACAATTCCTGGACTATTCGATCAAGACGATCCATCTTCATAATGCCGGTGAATTCACGTCTTGAGCATTTGATGACTATTGCATGTCAATTAGCATTGATGTTGAACATCCTATTTCACACACTCATATCCAAAATGGTCTTGCAGAATCTTTTATTAAACGTTTTCAGTTAATTGTTAGACCATTAATTATGAGAATAAAACTCCCTATATCTACTTGGGGACATGCCATATTACATGCAGCATTCTTAGTTTACATTAGACCAACTTCTTACCATAGTTTTTCACCTTTACAACTTGTAGTTGGTCAACAACCAAATATTTCTCACTTACGAGTTTTTGGATGCGCTGTGCATGTTCCTATTGTACCACCACAATGCACCAAAATGGGTCCTTAAAGACAACTTGGGATTTATGTAGGTTTTGATTCTTCATCTATCATTAGATATTTTGAGCCTCGGACATGTGATGTCTTTAAGGTACTGTTTGCTGACTATCATTTTGATGAGACTGTCATCCCACAATTAGGGGGAGAAAAAAAAAACAACCAATAGAGCGACATGAGATTAATTGGAATGTCTCGACTTTATCTCATTTTGATCCTCGAACAAATCAATGCGAACTAGAAGTTCAGAGGAACATTCATTTGCAAGGTATTGCAAATCAATTACCAGGTGCATTCATTGACACAAAGAAAGTGGTAGAGTCCCATATACCGGCTACAAATATTCCAGCCCAAATTAATGTCCTTGAAGGACAACCCATCCCTACTGCAATTGATGTATTTAAAATACACCAGAAGCGTGGTAGGCCTATTGGTGCAAAAGATACTGTTCCCTGGAAGAGGAAAATGCAAGAGAAACCAAATCAAGAAATTGGTGCTCCTGAAGAGGCCACACTTGGAAAAGGAACAACGAAAATAATTGATCAATCTAAAATTTATAAGCAAGTAGCCCCAGAAGAGATACAGAAGAGGCAAGCCTGGGAAGTGCATAAGCCTAAGAAGAGGCATGCCCTAGAAGTGACGTATGCCCCAGAAGTGGTACGTATGCCCCGAAAGTGGCACAAGCCTCTGAAGAGGCACTAGTACCTAAAAATAATGAGATCTCAATAAACTATGGAGAATTATGGGATAAAAATACAGTTATTATTAATGATATATTCTCCTTTGCAGTTGCTCTTGATATTGCAGGTGATAATGAGGATCCCGAACCTCAAAACGTCAAAGAGTGTTAACGTAAAAATATTAGCCAAATTGGAAAGAAGCAATACAGGCAGAGCTAAACTCATTAGCAAAACGTGAAGTATTTGGACTTGTAGTCCAGACACCTGAAGATGTCATGCCTATAGGGTACAAATGGGTATTTATATGGAAACATAATAAGAAAAATGAAATTGTAAGATACAAATCCCGACTTGTAGCTCAAGGTTTCTTGTAGAGACCTGGTATTGATTATGAGGAGACATACTCTTATGTGATGGATGTAATCACATTTCAATTCTTGATTAGTTTAACCGTCTCAAAAAGACTAGATATGCGTCTGATGGACGTGGTTACAACTTATTTCTATAGATCACTAGATAGTGACATATATATCTAAATATCCCTGAAGGATTTAAAATGTCAGAAGTAAATAGCTAGAAACCACATACAATGTATTCGATCAAGCTACAACGATTCTTATACAGATTGAAGCAATCCGGACGTATGTGGTACAATTGTCTCAGTGAGTATTTACTAAAAGAAGGATATGTGAATAATCCAGTTTGTCCATGCATTTTCATCAAGAAATCAATATCTGGATTTACCATTATAGTTGTTTATGTTGATGATCTAAATCTTGTGGGAACTCTTGAAGAGCTCACCATGACTGCTGATTATTTAAAGAAAGAATTTGGAATGAAAGATCTTGGTAAAATAAAATTTTGTGTCGGCCTGCAGATCGAGAATTTACTAAGTGGAATTCTTACCACCAGTCAACATACACTGAAAAAGTCCTGAAGTGCTTTTATATTGATAAAGCGACCCCTTGAGTTCTTCAATGATTGTCCGATCATTTGATTTTAAGAAAGATCATTTTCTTCCTCAAGAAGAAGACGAAGAAGTTCTTAGTCCTGAAGTACCATATCTTAGTGCAATCAGTGCTCTTATGTACCTTGCGAATTGCACCAAACTTGATATAGCATTTACAATCAACTTAGTAGCACGGTATAGTTCTGCACCAACTCAGAGACATTGGAATGGAGTCAAACACATTCTGTGTTATCTTCGGGGAACGACTGATATAGGGTTGTTTTAATCAGAAAAATTAAAGCCCAGTTGATTGGATATGCAGATACAGGTTATCTTTTTGACTCACATACAGCCCGATCACAAACAAGGTTCTTGCTTATAATGATACTACTATATCATGGCGATCTATGAAACAGACCATGACTGCAACTTCCTCAAATCACTCTGAGATACTCGTAATTCATGAAGTAGGTAGAGAGTGTGTTTGGTCGAGATCTGTGGTACAACATATTCGAGAATCATGTGGACTATCCTTAATCAAAGATAGTCCAACAATATTATATAAAGAAAATACAACATGTATTGCACAGTTAAGAGGAGGCTACATAAAAAGTGATAAAACTAAGCACATTTCACCAAAAAAAAATTCCACACACGAGCTCCAGAAGAGCCATGATATTGATGTTCAGCAAGTACGCTCGAGTGATAATCTAGCAGATTTATTCACTAAAGCGATTCCAACTACAACATTCAAGAAGCTGGTGCATAATTTTGGAATGCATTAACTCAATGATATTTAATGCTGATGAGGGGGAAAAATTGAATTGAAAATGTATTGGTATATTGTACTCTTTTTCCTTCACTATTGTTTTTCCCACTAAGTTTTCTTGGCAAGTTTTTACCGAGTCAATTTTAACTTATGTAATACCATTTTCAAACACAAAAAAAATATTGTACTCTTTTTCCTTTTTTAAGTTTTTATCACACTGGGTTTTTCTTAGCCAGGTTTTAACGAGGAATATTCTTAGTGTAATGCAGTGGACCCCAATAGGGAGTGTTATATATACGGGCTCCATTTCCTACACAATAAGTCCACCACAATCATTTATTACCCCTTTGTCTCTTTCTACAGTAAAGACATATAATGTAATGTATTGGGTGATATGGAACAAATTATTGTAGGTTTTGAAATGTGTGTCAGTAATATGCATGGTGGCCAGCTGTGGTGGTAAGAAACTTTGTGTATATATATGCCACTGAGGATCCTAAATAATACACACTGAAAAGAGAAGAAATAATAGAAAGCTTATTTCTATCTTCGTTCCTTCTCATCTACTGTGTTTTATATTTCTTGCTCTATATTTGTTCTATATTTATAAAAAATATATATAAATTGTTCAAATGAAGGAAAAAAAAAGGGGGGTTAATTTCACCGACACCCCTGAGGTTTGGACAAATCTCAGATGGCATGGCATGAGGTTTGGACAAATCTTAGATTGAGATATCTTTTGAAAATAAGTATCACTCACACCCTAGATTAGTTTTCTATCACTAATAGTGTTAAAAAAGTGTGAAATATCAAATATGCCCTAAGCATAATAATAATTTTTAATAAAAAATATTATATAATTAAAAGGACAAAAATACCCCTATAATACCCACCTTGCATCTCTTTGTATTGTAGACTGAGAAAGTAGAAGAGAGAGAAAGAATGAACACTAACAAGAAGACAAAGGGACAATTAGAGGAGGTAACGGTGTCAGGCAGAGCAGACTTTGGCCATAATTGATGAAGATTCCAGTAAAGAGAAAGTCACTGTGCTCGACGATAACTAACAACAACATACGAATGCTATGAACGATAATGATGTTTTTTCTTCTTTTTCCCCTTGCCATATATATTGGGGGTATATATATATCATTGTAGCATTAAAGATGCAAGAAATTTCCCCCTCAATTTAGAAATAGTAATTCTACACTTCAAAGATTTTCCAACCCCTTTTCTCTCTATTTTCAATCTATTTATAGACTGTTACAGTTCTTCTAGAAGCTTCCTAACTAACTCCTTGCACTGGGCTATTTTTTTAGGCTCTTCTTGGTTATGGGCTCAATTCCTTTTATTTGAAATCAGGCTTCTAGCATGAGTTCTTGGTCCTGGGCCTGATCAGTTTAGACTTAGTCTAGAACGGTTGCTCTTACCCGACCCGCTCTTAGTGATCTGGATCGTACCTCGGCCCAGGTCACTTTTGGTATCCTCATCTGCCCCCATAATCTCTCCCTAATTAATTAGGGTGAGATTATCGAAAAGACATAATCATGACATGACAGCTTGAAGCGATGACGTGGGGAAGCGAGCAGTTGGTTCACAGACCAACGCTTTGAGATCTACTGCACCATCTTTACCATTGTTTCTCAGATGTTGAACCATTTTCATTTTAAAAGACCCCAACTTCTCACTTGTTGTCTTTCTTCAACCTTCCTTACTTCCATCCTCTAGCGTCACCTTCTTCGATTATCTCTGTCACCTACCTGTATTCTCCGACGGACTTCCCTTTTTTTCTCCGACGAGTTTTTCCCTTTGCGATTCGACTTTCGCTTTATTATAGGGTACTTTGTAAACTCCTTTTCCAAGGTTATTTCCTTTTTCTTGCTACTCTCTTTAGAAGAAAGGAATTTTACATTTAAATTTTTTTTCCCCTTTTTTAATGTCTCCCCTTGATTTGGATGCTATCTGTTTAAGGAACAACATCCCAAATGATGTCTCCCTCAGGGTTAACCCCACGAATCTGGATGAGAGATATAGTGAAGGTCTCCTTCTAGGGGAGGTTCTCTTCTTTGCTCTTCACTTAAACATAATTAGATTCCCTTTACACCCGTTCTTTTGTTATGTCTTCAATAAATTAGGGCTTTCTCCTCTTCAGGTTAACCCTAATTTCCTTAGGGTAATATCAGTCCTCTTGATTTTAAATCATGATAGGGGTCTCGACTTAGATATCATTGACCTTCTCCTTTGCTATCGAGTTACCAAAATCAGAACCAATGAAATGTATTTTCATTTCTTTCCCATCGAGAAGCGATCGATCTGTACGGACAAGCTCTCATTTAAAAAGGGTTAGAGGCAAAACCTAATTGGGGTCAATGGAAATTGGGGAATTCCACTCGCTCAAACCTTCCCTATCCCGACCGTGACTAACGTAAAAATGAACTAAGAATGTAAGTGTGCAATGTGGCCAAGTTTTAAATTTATAAAAGCCACTACTACCTCTAACTAAAAATATAGCTAGGGTGAGTAGGGATCATCCCAAGGGATTGTGGGCGTGTTTGCAATGGAAATAATGTATAGGGTTAGTAGGTCGAATGATCAAAAGGTTGGTTTGTTTGGTTGATTAAACTACAATGCAATTGAAATTAAAGCAAGTAAAAGGTAACAATTTAGAAAGTAGAGAAAAAGATATAGAGGAGAGGACTTAGGGTACTAGAGCTCACTACTAAACTTGACTTCACTAGACACTAGCAATTGTATATCAATGGGGAAATTGAATTCTAACTGTTAAAAAATTCCTTGAAACTATATATATATATATATATATATAAATTAATTCAAAATTAAAAAAGGGCAGTCAAAGTCAAAGTCAACAAAGGGACACAGATCGATCAATCCAAGATCGATCTGGAAGATACTTCGATCGATCCAACAGCTTAAAACCTGCAGATAAGTTCGATCGATACATAGCGAGGCCTTTTTCATGGGTTTCAAAAAAAATTCTAAATATAGAATGAAGATCGATTTGAGGAAAATCTCGATCGATATTGGAGCACACAGATTGATCTAAACTGAAGTTCGCTCGATACACAGAGAGCTGATTTATGCAGGAAATTCTCGATCGATGGAACTGAAAGATGATTGGATGCAGGGATGGATGTTTGATCAATCAAACCTCTTTTGAGATCGATCGAACAAGTGAAAAATGCTTAATTTGAACATAACAGGGCATGCATTCTCAATCACAGTCCCTAACAATGTGTATGAACCTAGAATATATCTAGACAACGCAAGAAATGAAAGGTAAAATAGAAATGAGGGAGGAATAGGGTTGTAAACCCTACGAATTCACTAGTCTTTAACGTCTCTAGCAAGGCGTTGGGTTCTTTTAGCCCGGATCAAATATCTTGTTATGCATCCCCTCATTGACGGGGTGAATGGATTTTTGAATCCCACCCAACAAATGGTTCTCTAGAGAACTTGTTAGATTTGATTCAAAAGATGTTTATGGTCCTTGGTCTATGTAACTCTTGGGCTTCCATGCCCTTAGAACACTTGGTTTCAAAATAACTTTCCTTGAATTCTTTTTGGTAGGCAAACCATGGAAGTGTTCATTATCAAGTAAAGACTCAACTTCATCAAATTCATTAGCTATGCATTTTTCAACAACACACACTTTTTCATGCTTGTCTATTAAATTCGGGGTTGGATTAAAGATGTTCGACCTCACCTTCATGTGGCCAAATGAGATTTTTATTATCCCCGTCCTACAATTGATGTTGGCATTTGCGGTTGCCAAGAAGGGACGGCCAAGGATAACTTGAATTTGGCTCTTGGGATTCGGAGCTGGTTCCGTGTCTATGACAACGAAATCAACGGGGAAGAAGAACTTATCAATCTTAATCAAAACATCCTCAACGATACCCTAGAGCTTTTTGATGGATCGGTCGGCAAGTTGTAAAACCACAAACGTTGGTTTCAAGTTTCCTAAGCCCAATTTAACATATACTGAATATGGAAGAAGGTTAACACTTACTCCTAGATCTAGAAGAGCCCGATTAATGACATGGTTACCAATGATGCAAAATGTAATAGGTGAACCGGGGTCCTTAAACTTTGGAAGAGTGTTGTGTTGTAAAATAGAGCTCACTTGCTCGGTTAAGACCACTTTTCTTGGTGCTTGGCTTTTATTTTTCCTCTTTTGGGTGCAAAGATCTTTTAAGAACTTGGCATAAGCTGGAATTTTCTTAATTGCATCCAAAAGCGGAAGATTGATCTTCACTTGCCGAAACATTTTAATGATTTCATTGGTCTTGGTCTTTTGTTTGCCAAGAGAAATGGATCCTTTTAAGGCATTCGGAAATGGAGCTCTAGGCTCAAAAGTTTTTTCAAAATCTTTTTTCAAATCACTTTTAAAGCAAGAATTTTTCAAATCTTTTTGAAATCATTGTTTAATTCATCTTTCAAATTATTTTTGACAACTTTCTCAACAAGATGATCATGTACATGTAATGAAGGAGGAATAAAATGTAAAACGGGGCGGGTGTCAACTTTGGGTTGCACCGGTTCACTCTCTTCATTGGAAATACCTACTTTGTTATCAACAATTCTCCCACTTCTCAAGGTTGTCACCGCATTGACATGCTCAATTGTGTGACCTTCCAATGAGGAATGAGTCTCCATAACACATTGTTGCTTTGGTGGTGTATTCAAAGGCATCTTCCCTTTCTCTCTAGCATTCAAAGTACTAGCTATTTGCCTGACTTTGGTTTCTAGCTTAGCAATGGATTGAGAATGAGAATGAAGCAATTGAGTGTTCGCCTCTAGAGTGCCTACAGCGGTCAACGCTTTCTCTTCAAAAGCGAGACTCATTGAATTTCCTTGAGAACAAGATGATTGGTTAGGGAAATGAGAATTTGAAAATTGATTTTCATGTGATGATTGAAAAGAAGATCTATAACCTTGGGAACCTTGGTTTTGCATTGGAGGTGGAACATACTTGTTTTGAAAACCACCTTGGGGAGGGTTTGCACCTTCCGCTTGGCTTTTCCAAGAGAAGTTTGGATGGTTCCTCCACCCTGGATTATAATGAGTGCCATAGGGATTATTCCCTTGGTTAGCAAAGACAACATTTACTTATTCATGGTTCTCGCTTTGCACATGTCCATAGGGACAATTGGAAGTAGAATGCAAGACACTTGAACAAGTCATACATGATTCATTAGATGCATGATGATGAACATGATTAGAGGAAGAAGATACTTGATTCGTCGAATTTTGATTGATCAAGAATTGATCAAACCTTTGAGATAAGGATTTCATCTCGGCAGTTATGTCATTGGAATTTTCAACTTGATATAAACCAATATTCTTCCTTCCACCTAGATTTCTACCATTTCTAGAGGATAAAGATCTATGTATTGAATTCTCACTCGTGCTTTCATACAATTGCCACACATTATTTTCCTGCTTGTCAAGATAAGAACCACCATAGATGCATCACCCATACCCTTGTGATTATCCTGTAAACTTTCAAAGAAATATTGAACTAGTTGCCACTTAGGTATGTCATGGTGTAGGCACTTCCTAAGTAAGTCATTAAACCTTTCCCATGCCTCATGAAACATTTCCCCATCCCCTTGAGAAAATCCACGAATGGAAGTTCTCATGGTATTGGTCTTTGAAACTGGATATTACTTCTTCAAGAACTTTTGTTGCATTTCTATCCAAGAAGTTATCGAAAAAGGTATAAGATTTTTGAACCAATATTTTGCCTTGTCCTTAAGGGTAAAAGGAAAAAAGTTTGAGTCTTAAAACTTCTTCTGGCATGTCCGTGTATTTCACGATGGAACACACTTCAAGAAACTCATCCAAATGCTTGTAAGGTTCTTCACTTGGAAATCCATGATAGTTAGGAAGCATTTGAATAGTTTGTGGTTTAATCTCATAGTAATGTAATGACCCGGATTTTCACGGTTATTTTTTTTTCCGTAGTCTTTCCTTTCTGAGTTCAGTTCCTTTTCGCTTAGTGTTGTCTCGAGTGCTCTGGAGTGATTTTTGAGACTCTTTTCTATGGATTAACAACTTCCTTTGAGGACCGAGTCGTTTCCACATTTTTCGTTTTTCGACACTATTCACTTTTCGTCCTTTTCCCTATTTTGTCTTTTCCCCGTTTGACACTTTGTTGGCATAACCACACTTCTTGTGTTTGAAGTTGGTTTTTGACTTCATGTATCTCCATCTTGAGTGGTTTCCACGAAATATGTATCTTTACTTTTGCAAGAAAGTACTCTGGTTGCTCCTGATGTCCATAGGGGTATGGATGTAAAGTTCTTTGAAATTATTTTCTTTTCTTGGGGTGTTTTTCGTAAATATCTTTTGAAGATATTTTATTTCATGGGTTTTTAAGGAAATATTTTTGGAAGATATTTTCATTCTGGGCCATTAGTGCAGTTTTCACTTTTTGGAGGGGCCATTGTGCAATTAATGAAAGTTATTGCTAAATGCCTTGTTTTGAGCCTGGATCCTTGTACGAGATTCATTTTCACTTTTCATCGAGTCATGTACTCTTAGAAATTCCTTTTGGTCATTGTTTTCCAGTTTTAGGGTTTTTGGTCCTAGTTAGCGCCAAACTTGTTTGGCGCATAACTTTCTGTCAGGACTCGATTTTTGATGTTGTTTCTTCCGTTATTCATATTTTCTCATTTTGAATCTTTTTCGTTCACAGATTTTTGTCATTTGAGTGTGTCTGCTCAAATTTCACTTTTTCAGACCCGGTGGGGCCCGTTCGGGGCACTTTTTGAGATTTCTATAAAAGGGGGGTGAGATATTTTATTTTTTCATCTTCCCCATTCTCTTGCACGACCTGAAGCTTCCATGGCAGCCCAAGGGAGGCTGCCACCTTCTCTCTCCTCTTTTGAGCTTCATTCCTTCGTCAGAATATAGAAGGGCCTTTGCATTTAGTGTTCGTGTTGACTATGCGCTTCTTTCACCCTTATTAGAACCCATTTCTGACCATTCTTTGAGTTTGGGTTTGAAGTCAAGTTGTGATTTTTATGGGGCTTCCTTGGGGGTTATGTGCACGGTGTAGTCCCCGACAAAACCTAGAAGTTTCGTCGGATTCGGAGCGGTTTCCATTTGGTGGCTTTTGAGATTTTCATCTTAAATTGAGGTAGGGGATGTTCTAGGCTTTTGTGTGTGTTATATTGAGTGTTTAGCATGATTATACAACTTAATTGCATGCTTTGTATCAATTCTAGAAAATTAGTATTAATTATTTTTTTGTATGAAATTTAATTCACAAGGATGTGTATAACTTAGAATGGAATTGTGGCATGCTAGAAAATCATGTTTTAATATGTTTGTTAACATATATTAAATTGGGATTAATTGAATAAGAATTGCACTGTTTATTTAATATTTATCTTTGGTGAAAGATTAAATCCCATGGCCATACTTTTCATGAAATGAACTTATAGTATGCTTTTAAATTAAGTCTTAGCATGTTTGTTAACATACTTTAATTTGAAAGTATTTGGATAAGTATGAAAATCTAGATATTTTAAATTAAATGATTAATTAAAATCTATTTAATGGTTCCCTTGGCCCAATTAAGTTTTTTACTTGATAATCATGATGACTAGGACTTGTGTACTTGTATATATTAAATTGGGACCATTTGAAGTTGCTTTGAAATTTAGAAGTTTAATTATTATGATATAATTAAATTCTACCTTGTTGTCCCATTGGCCTAATTGAGATTTTAGTGAATGTATGTATATACTATGCTATATTGTACAATATGCATTGATTAAGGGCCATTTGATTGAGATTTGAAAGCTAGGGAATTTAATTAGTTTATTTAATTAAATTCCGTTTCTATTGCTTTAATGATTAAATCCCGAAATTGGCATTGATAGTATGTTTGAAGCATGATTTTAGACTTATAATAGATTTATAAATTATGTTTTCAATATTGGATTATATTGTTATAGCGTATAGTGAATCGCACACTGAAGATTCGACATGTGATGTTATTATAGCGCGTAACGAATCGCGCTCTGAAGATTCGACATTGTCATCATATAGTTGTTCTGGATTTAGAGCATGTGTTGTGTGGTTACAACCTACTTGTGCATGAAGGTAGTTTCGTGTACTGTTTAATACGTATATAAGTTGTTAACTTATTTATTTTGAAGTTGCTTGGGACATTGTTAAGCTGTGATGGCTAGGGTTTGGTTCTAGTACGGGGACAAGAGTCCTCTAAGTCAAAAGTTCGCGCGTTGGGTAGGTTGCCTGGGGGTTAGTAGCTCCAAATTAGCCCTATAAAGTTCGCGCGTTTGGTAGGCTGCCTGGGGGTTAGTAGCTCCAAATTTGCCTTATCTCGGCGGAAATCCGAGCTGTGATGTCCAAGTCTTCCACTATTTGATTTCGCATTTAATTCCAAGTTGACAACCAATGTTTAATTGTGACTTGTGGTTTTGGTAATTGGCGATTTGATGTTGTTAAGTACATCCATACTAAATTGATATATTTAGTTTATTTCACACTTTTAGATTGCTAGTCGATAACCTAGAGATTCTATGTCTTGATGTGTGGTATTAGATATTCTAATTATGCTAAATTGTTATATTTAGTTGATGTTGCATTTTAGACTTCAAGTTGATAACCTTGAACCACTATGTTGTTGTTTTGTGTAAGCATGCTCCTATGTTGTTGCTTTGTGTAAGCATGAGCCTATGTTGTTAAATTTGCATGAATGAGGTGATTGATGCTTGAAATGATCTTAGGTAGCTAGGATGCTCCCTGAGTCTCACCTTGACATAGACGTTAGGTGGAATGAATCACAATAATTAAATCATGCAACTTGTAAAACTTTAGGTCGATGAATGCTCATTTCCTACGAGTAGCTTTATGTTACTCACCCCTACGATATTGGGGCATATTTCGGGTACAGGATACAAGATTGGAGATTGCAATTGCTTGGGTGATTTGCTGAGTTGAGCTTCTTTAGAAGCATTCTTGTTCACATGCAAGTGTTAGCATGTTCATGATTTGTTTATGAAATGTAATTTTTCTAACTTGGAGGTTTGATATGTCAAATGTTGTAAATGTATTGTAATGAGGCCATAGGCCATTGTAGCACATATATTTTATCATATTACATACACTTGCATGCTCACTTTGGTAAACAATACATTCCTTGATGAAACAAAAACTCTAAGTAGCATTTTTAGGGAGTTTTACCTTATTCTGTTCCAGGGGCATTTCGGGTATTTCACAATGATTTTTTTTGTTCTTTTCATTTTTCCTTGTGATTCACATAGAAAACTTGATTTTGAGGGGGGTTTCTTTTTTGTGTTTTTCCAGAAAATATCATCTTGGCCCTCAAAAATCAATATTTTTTCGAAAAATCATTGTTGCCAGGTTTTGCAAATTTTTAGTACAAATGTAGTTGGTACTATTCATCGACTTTTTTTCGAAAATCGTCACGACCGATCCGAAACTTCCAGAGGTCTTGTGGGTGCATTTTAAGATTGCATTTTCAATTTAGGCAATTTAAAAACCTCCCAAAGCCCTATTTCCAAAACTTGGGCAGTAGCTCGGATTGGTTTTTTTCCTCTTGACCTGATTTTCTTGGGGGCATTCTGGGCATTTTACAATTCATTTTTTTTTGTTTCCATCCCAATTAAGGGTAGGAAACTTGATTTTAGGGGGGGTTTCTTCTTTGAGTTTTTCCAAAAAAGTCCGTTTAGATGCCCGTTTTTACTCTCAGTTGCAGTAGTGGTGTGTTGTCCTCGTCGGGTTGCCACGACATCATTTTTGTTTTTGACCTTTCTCCCCTGTCCGGACTCCAAATTGAGTAAACTTTTTTTTGAACTTGACTAATTTATTATTGTCTTTCCAGAGGTGTGCTCGATAGCACCTGAATCCATTTTTTGCAAAATGACCATTTTGCCCCTAGGTTCTTTTTGTCCGTTTTTGAAACGACACTTCTGCATTTGTTTCCTTTGGGTTCTGTGACCTCATTGAGGGTCACATTGGTGTCTTAGAGACGCATTGTATCTCTAGAGACCGTTGTTTTGCCTTTCGCTTCCGCATTTCGGATCCATTATCGGGTCATCTTTTGGTCATCACTGACGCATTGGGTTTACAAAACTTGGGCCGTCACAGTGATGTGCTCTAAATGGGGGAAATTGAATGCATGTAGGTGCATTGTATTCATTAGGCACATAATGATCTCTTAAAGAAATGGAAGGATTCATAACCGGTGGTAATTATGATGATGTTTCATACTCTTCTTCTGCCTGTTCTCCGTCTCAATCATCAAGTAGTACTAATGAGATTGAAGGTGGAGCTCATTTAAAGCGTAGAAAGGTTATTTGTCGATCGAGATAGAGTGAGAGTTTGAAAAACAATGTAGGAAGTTCAAAACTGAAGCGGAAGGGAGGAACTACAAGCCATCATGGACCTTGCTTCTTCAAATTTAGGTATATTTTCAAAACCCTTAATGACAATGAGATCAAATTATTATAAATTTCATGTATTCTGTTATTATTTTAAAAATTTTCTTTTAGTAATGATAAATTATGTTATTGATATATATTTTTTATTGAAGTTATTGATTTTATTAATACAAAAATTGATTAGAAAGAAATAGAATAAGAAAATATTGAGACTAAGGTACTGAATATATATTGATTAGAAAGAAATAGAATAACTCAATATATATATATATACAAGAATGCTTTGAGACTAAGGTACTGAATATATATTAGTATATAAGTATATATATAACATCACCATGTTAAATTGACTTAGATTTATATGTGAGTATTACTTTTTCAGCATTATGTGAATGCCTTATTTTGATGGTGAAGGTGTTGAGTGTGGCAATCAATAATAAACTTTGCCAAATTTTTTCTTTTGACGGTGGAGGTAGTGAATGTGGCAATTAACATTAAACTTTGCCCAAAATTTTTCAAAGATATGTTAAATAATCCATACCTATGTGTATGTTTTTTTAATATTTGGAAGGACAAAAAAAAAAAAGAAAAAGATGTGGCTCTTTTCATTATTTCACTAGACACTAGCAATTGTATATCAAGTGAAGTTAAGCAAGAGCATAAAAGCTCAAAAATAAAATAAAAATAGTAAAGCAAAAAAAAAAATTAAAAAAAAATTAAAAATTGAAAATTAAAAATTAAAAAATCATTTGAAGTTGTTTAAAGACCCTTTGTGAGCTTTTCTAAACTCAATTTCTAGTTAAATCGTGAGCCCGTGTGGAGGCAAGTCTTTACTTTCTTAGATAGATCGTGAGCCCGCGTGGAGGCAATTTAATTTTTCTTGCAAATTGTTCAAAGCATCGGAGTATGGGATCATTGTATGTGGAAGATTGTTGATTATTGATTTGTTGCGGTGGTGAAATGCTTGTTTTGTTGATTTTATTGTTGTGTTACTTGATTTTTGTGCAGTCTTAACCAACCCTTCATCATTCTAATGGAAAATGTAGAGGGTCATCTTAGTTATTTAGACCCAAATTTCATGGAACATCCTCCTTTCAACCAATGTCCTCTAAGAGTTCAAGCTCCAATTCCTCCAATGATTCTTCGTGATCATTACAATTTTCATGAATACTATGCACCGACTTACATCATGCTTCCTAATTTTGGAGCCGATCAATATGAAATTAAGCCCAGGACTATTCCAATGTGTCCACTTTTCTATGGCTTAAATGATGAGGAACCTTATAAACATCTTGATGAATTTCTTGAAATATGCTCCACCGTGAAGTACATGAATGTCCCGGAGAAAGTTCTTAGGTTACTTCTCTTCCCTTTCACTCTTAAAAATAAGGCAAAACATTAGTTCAATAATTTGGGGGCATATTCAATAACTTCTTGGATACAAATGCAAAATGAATTTTTGAAAAAATTTTACCCCGTAAGTTTAACCAATTCAATGAGAACCGCCATTAGAGAATTTTCTCATGGGGAGGGGGAACTTTTACATGAGGCTTGGGAAAGATTGAATGATTTGCTAAGGAAATGTCATCTCCATGGTATTCCAAAACGATAAGTGGTTCAATATTTAAATGAAAACCTATACGACATTCACAAGGACATAGTTGATACTTCATGTGGGGGTTCATATTTTGGTAAACATGAGGATAATGTTTGGCATCTTTTTCAAAAAATGAGTGAAAACTCTTTGCATTAATATCACACTTCTCGATTGGGTCATAATTCTAATGAAAAGATGGAAAATTTAAAAGTGTGTCAAATTTAAAATCCAATGGAGATTGTAGCTGAGGTCAAAACTCTTTCTCAAAAACTTGATAAATTTTTATTGAGTCAAAAACCAGTTATCAAATCATATCCTTTTCATCATTCTCATTATTTTTATGAGCCTTGCATGTTATGTTCTAGTGTTTTACATTACACTTCCAGTTGTCCCCATGGATATGTGTTTGATAAACACTTTGAACAAGTCAATGCTACATTTGCTCATCCTCATTCCAATGTCTATGTCCCAAGGTAGGATGAAAATTCAAGTTCTTTTCAAGCTAAAAACTTTCAAAATCGATATGTTCCTCCTTATAAAAGAAATGACGGTTCTCAAAGATTTGTTTCTTCTTCTTCTCACCATCAAAGAATGAACCACTTTTCACAACCTCAAATCTATTAATTTCAAAATGATTTTCATCATCCTCATACACTTCCTAGTGGTTCTACATTTGAAGACAAGGTTTTGGTGGCTTTGGGTAGTTTGGAAATGAACACCAATTTGTTGTATTCTCATTCTCAATCGATATCAAAGCTTGAATCTCAAATCTGGATGATAGCTAATGCATTAAATGCGAGACAGATTGGTAAGCTACCTAGCCAACCTAAAAGGAACCCAAAAGCCCAATATTTTGTGGAAGCAAACTCTACATCGGGGTGTCCTTCCTAAGAATAAGTGTAAGCCATTACTACTTTGAGAAGTGGCAAGTAAATTGACAATAGGATTGAAAAATCGAGTAAAGTTAGTGAACCAGTGCAACCAAAAGTTAACACCGGTCCCATTTCTAATCTTACTCCTACTTCCTTGGAGAAAAATGTTCTAAATAGGAATTTTCAATCTTTTTCATCATCTCCTCAAGTTGCAAAATCTTACAGGCCAAAAGCTCCATTTTCATATGCATTGAGAGAAACTTCGCCTTTTGGGAGGCAAGAAGGAAAAATCTATGACATGATGGAGGTGTTTAAACAAGTAAACATAAATCTATCGTTCTTGGATGCAATTAGGCAAATTCTGCCTTATGCAAAATTTTTGAAAGATCTTTGCACACAAAAGAGAGAGAACAAGGGACAAGGCCCTAAAAAAGTGTTCCTTATGGAGCAAGTGAGTTCCATCATTCAACATAATACTCCACCTAAGTTCAAGGATCCCGGTGCTCCAACCATCTCATATGTGATTGGAAACCATGAAGTTCGTAGAGCTCTTCTTGACTTAGGAGCGAGTGTTAATTTGATTCCTTACTCTATGTATGTCCAACTAGGATTGACTGAATTGAAGCCAACCTCGGTGGTGCTTCAATTAGCCGATAGATCCATCAAAACTCCTAGGGGCATGGTTGAGGACATTTTCATCAAGGTTGACAAGTTCTATTTCCCGGTTGATTTTATGGTTCTTGATACCAAACCGGATGCCAATCTTACCAACTACATTCCAATCATCTTAGGAAGGCCATTTCTGGCCACCACAAATGCAACTATCAATTGTAGATCTGGGGTTATGGACCTTTCTTTTGGTAACATGATGATTAAGCTTAATGTTTTCAATACAAGTCGATATCCCATTGATGAAGACGAGTGTTGTCTCACAGATGTCTTGGATGAGGTTGTTGAGGAGTCTATTCCTTCCATGATTATAAAGAAACTAATTGAGGATAATCTTTCATCCCGCATTTCTGAGGATCTTCTTGCATCTTGTCTCCTTGAAATGTATGGTAATTGTGGGTTTGATAATGAAGGATCAATGAATGAAGTAAATGATTTAATAGAATCCATTGCAAGTTTGGATATTCCACCTTGGAAAGCTCCAAAAGAACCTCTTCCTCCACTCTCTAGTACTTCATCGGTTCCATCTTTAGTCTTTCCACCCACTCTTGAGCTTAAAACTCTTTCTTCCAATCTTAAGTATGCCTTTTTGGGTCCAAAAGAGACTCTTCCGGTCATAATCTCTTCAAGTCTTGAAAAAGACCAAGAGAATGATCTTTTAAATGTGCTTACAGAAAATAAGGAAGCTATTGGATAGAGTGTAGCGGATCTAAAAGGAATTGACCCTTCTATTTGTATGCATCGCATACTTATGGAAGAGGATGCAAAACCTTTTAGGGATGCCCAAAGGAGGTTGAATCCAAACATGAAAGAAGTGGTTGAAAAGGAAGTTGTTAAACTTTTGGATGCCGGTATAATTTATCCAATCTCTGATAGCAAATGGGCGAGTCCAACTCAAGTAGTTCCCAAGAAATCGGGGATTACAATGGTTGAAAATTCAAAAGGTGAGGAAATTTCTAAACGTACAGCCAATTCATGGCGTGTATGCATTGATTACAGCAAATTAAATGCCGCCACTAGAAAAGATCACTTTCCCTTGCCATTTATTGATCAAATTCTAGAGAGATTGGCTAGGCAACAATATTGCTGCTTTCTTGATGGCTATTCGGGTTACAATCAAGTAGCCCTTGACCCTTTAGACCAAGAGAAAACCACATTTACTTGTCCTTTGGCACATTTGCTTATAGACCGATGCCTTTTGGTTTATGCAATGCTCCCATAACATTCCAAAGGTATATGATGTCAATTTTCTTTATGGATGATTTTTCTGTCTTTGAGTCTTCATTTGATGCATGCCTTAAAAATCTATTTTTGGTGCTTAAAAGATGTTGTGAAATAAACCTTGTTCTTAGTTGGGAAAAGAGACATTTCATGGTTTAAGGAGGTATTGTTTTGGGTTATGTTATCTCAAAAAGGGGTATCGAGGTAGATAAAGCAAAAGTTAAGCTCATTTCTGAATTGACTCTACCTTCTATGGTGAGAGAGGTTCGCTCATTTTTAGGTCATGCCAGCTTCTATCGCCATTTTATCAAAGACTTTAGCAAAATTGCTAGACCCTTGTGCAATCTTCTTACCAAGGAGACACCTTTTGTCTTTGATCAAACATGCCTTGGTGTTTTTCATACACTTCATGGTTTATTGTCATCTCCAATTATGCAACTCCCCAATTGGTCATTACCATTTGAAATCATGTGTGATGCCTCTGATTATGTTATAGGAGCAGTTTTAGGGTAAAGAGTAGGAAGACTTCCATACGCCGTATACTATGCAAGCAAGACCCTCTCGGGAGCTCAATTGAATTACTCTACTACCAAGAAAGAATTACTTGCCGTAGTATATGCTCTTGATAAATTCTGGTCTTATCTCTTAGGATCGAAAGTCATTGTCTATTTTGATCATACTGCTTTGAGGCATCTTTTAACTAAGAAGGAAACAAAGACTCGTTTGATAAGATGGATTTTGCTTCTTTAAGAATTTGATTTTGAAATCGAAGACAAGAAAGGCACCGAGAATGTGGTTGCCGACCATCTTTCAAGGTTAATGGTAGAATCTTCCCCAAGCCCACCAATTCATGACTTTTTTCCAGATGAACAACTCTTCCAAATTTCCAATGGAAAAATGCCTTGGTTTGCCGACATTGTGAATTATCTCACAATTGGCTAACTTCCAACTAATTGGTCAAGGCAAAAGAATAACCGATTTTTTGCCAACATCCAGAAATATTATTAGAAAGATCCCATTTTGTTTCGATATTGCTCAGATTAAATTATGAGGAGATGTATTCCGGAGAGTGAGGTTCCTAGTGTCCTTGCGTTTTGTCATACCCTTGCATGTGGCGAGCATTTTAGCATAAATAAGACCGCCTTGAAGGTTCTTCAAAGTGGGCTATTTTGGCCTACCATTCATAGAGATGACTACAATTTTTGCAAGGAGTGTGAAAGATGTCAAAAAATGGGATCAATGTCAAGAAGAGATATGATGCCCTTGACAAATATTCTTATTGTAGAGGTTTTTGATATTTGGGGCATTGATTTTATGAGTCCATTTCCTATGTCTTATATGGATTTCAATATATTCTGCTTGGTATTGATTATACTTCCAAGTGGGTGGAAGCTTGTGCTACCAAAACGAATGACCATTCCGTGGTTATTCAATTCATTAAATCCAACATCTTCGCTCATTTTGGTATACCAAGAGCCATGATTAGTGATGGAGGAAAGCATTTTTGTAATCAATTCCTGAAGCACTTCTTTCTTAAGTACTCCGTTACTCATAAAGTTGCCACCCCATACAATCCTCAAACAAGTAGGCAAGTAGAAGTGTCAAATAGGGAAATAAAGCAAATTCTTGAGAAAACAGTAAACACAACCTGGAAAGATTGGTCGCGCAAGTTGAATGATGCTTTGTGGGCTTACCGAATGGTATATAAGATTCCCATTGGCATGTCTCCTTATAGACTTGTATATGGAAAGCCTTGCCATCTCCTAGTTGAGCTAGAACACAACGTTATGTGGGTAGTTAAAAAGCTCAATCTTGACCTTGACAAAGCCAGAGAGAATCGTTTGCTACAATTGAATGAGTTGAAAGAGTTAAAACATAATGCATATGATAATGCTAAGCTTTACAAAAAAAGAACTAAAGTTTCTTCGTGACTAACATATTGTGAAAAAATCTTTTGAACCTGGTCAAAAAGTATAGCTCTTCAACTCTAGGCTAAAACTCTTTCTTGGGAAGTTGCGAACCAAATGGGAAGGCCTATATGAGATCATTTCTTTTGTGCCTCATGAGGCGGTTGAAATACAAAGCTTGAAAGATGGAATTACATTCAAAGTGAATAGACAAAGGTTGAAGCCCTACATTGAAGGGCAAGTGCTCAAAAGACATATGGAGTCCACCCTCTTGGTGGATCCAGTCTATGTTGATATTTGAGATTGTTTCAATGTCGACCAGACATTAAACCTAGTTCTAATAGAGTTGCTAAACTCTATTTCTTATTTTCTTTTTCCTCTTTCATTTTTGCAGCATCTGAATAATGATATTTTATGGTCTCATTGAAGTTTTCCAGCCATGTTGTGAGTTTTTCAAATATCTGCATTTTAAAAGTTTTTTAACTTGGGATATTTCAATTGATCGAACTTCATTTCGATCAATCGAGTATAGGTTTCAATCAATCGAAATGAATTTCGATAGATCGTTTTTGCGTCGAAAATTTTTACTCCCAGGACTCAGTTTTCCAGAGATCTTCGATCGATCGACTTAAGGTTCAATCGATCAAAATAATTTCGATCGATCGGAATTGTGTTAGAAATTTTTGTTCCCAAGGCATCATTCTACAAGCTTTTCGATCGATCATGGCCCAACTCGATCAATTGAAGTAAATTTCGATCGATCGAGCATTGTTCATGAAAAAAAAAAAAAAAAAAATTTGCATCCATTATTTCCTTGTATTTTCATTCCTTGCATGTTTATTTTTTTTTATTTTTTTGTGTGTGTGTACATACTTGTTATGTCTAAAATATAAATAAAAATAATAATAAAAAATGAGTTTTTATTTTTATTTTTCATTATTTTGTTCTTGTATCCTTTCTTACTTTTTGTATTTCTTGCATTATACATATTCTTTTATTGCATCTACCTTCTTTATTTTTCTTTTTGCATTTTGTTCATGCATTTTATTCTTTGATTTTCTTGCATTTTGTATATGCTTGCTTTCATAAAATGAAAAATACAAAAATTTGTTTCACCATTGTGCCACTTTGTGTGGTCATGCTACTCTCATATTTATCTTGGGCTTAATCTCATATCTCCTTTTCATCTTGTGTTATATTGCCTTAGAGTGTATCATTTCATTTACCTTTTATCCCATTTGATATTTGATGTGAGTTTGCTAGTATGGTTATTTAAGTAGGTTGTTGATTCCAAGTTTGTGGGAGACGTCTTTCGAATTAGATCACTACTGGGCTTCATGTCTTTTCAACCACGGTATATTCTTTCCATCTTTTTCATTGTTCTCATTGCACATTGAGGACAATGTGCGGTTTAAGTTTGTGGGTAAGGTGACTTTGTTGCATTCTATTTAAAGTTTTGATCTTTAAATGCATGATTAAGTTTTGAGAGTCGTAGCGATGATTTTGATCTTTTAAGGACCATGACACTTAGGATTTAAAAATTGCTTGACTTGAGAGTCCAATACTCCATGTATGCCTTGTGGATGCCATTTAGGAGTAAATTTTTAAAAGATTGATATCTTGCTTGCATTTGTGGTCTACATCATCCTGATTTTGTGATTGTTTTGAGATTCACTCTAGGATTCTACACTAGCACAGGCACACACTAGCATTTATTTGTGGGGTACATGCTTTGTTGATTATTGATTTGGTTATATCCCAATTGGGCTAGTAGTGCATTAAAAGCTTTCATCTTGACAAAAGTGGATAATAAACCCTTTTCATTGAGTATCCGGGATTTTAGCCTCATCAAGCACTGAATTTCTCGCACCGAAAGGTGTAGGGGGGGCCCAAAATTTAGGTTAATAATTGAATGCTAAAAAATAATAATAATAATAATAATAAAAAATGTTATTGCAAAAGCAAATAAAAGTGAGGACTTCTCCCAAAAGGTGAGAAGAGGGAAATGATTAGATGGAGATAGTTTTGATTTGTAGCTTCGTTGATTTGAGCTTGTAAGTCCTTAGGGGTTTTTAACACCTAATACCCTAAAGCCATCTGGTTTGGAAGTCATTGACCTAACACTCGTCCTCATGGATTGCTAGAAAGCTTAATAGATCAACATATTGCACCATGCTTCCATCTTTGATCCTCTAGGATAGTAATATATATATATCAATTGAAAAGAATAAGCGTACCTAAATGAATGAAGCTTTAATAAAAGGTCCACTTTTTGTTTTGATGATCGGGACTAGATTTGTGTACTAGTTTGAGGGTAAGGATATGATCATTTCTCTAGTTGGCTTTGATAGCAACATATTTGATGCCGGTTCACTTAAAAGGATTCTAGAGTTGTTTGGATTTGCATGATCATTTTCTTAATGTGTGGAGGACCATATTGCTTACTTGATGTTGAGATTTTGGGAGATTACTTGGAAAGGGTTGAAAAATTGCATACTTGAGGTAGTTTTCACCCAATGCTTGTTTTGTATATTGGTGCCTCTTTAGTGAGAAATAGCTCAATGTTTGTGGGTATCATTTTTGGAAACCCTCACGAGACTTCACTCGTCCACTAGGGGTAACCTAAGGGTTTAAAAGGCTTGTTATATACGCTAAATACAATCGTGTTCCCTACGAAAGTGGCGCTATCATTTTATTGCTTCCTAGTTCATACTTGTATAGTTGTTTATTTGTGACGACCCTGAGTTTTTCAACCCAGTGTGTCCTGTGATAACCCGAACTAGATCCAAGATGCGGAAGCTAGAAATAAGACAATGGTCTCCCAAGGCACAACACACCTCTAAGACCCTAAGATGACCTTCCATGAGGTTACAGAACCTAAAGGAACAAGTGTGGAAGCAAGAGATTGGAATGATAACAATTAAGCCCCCAAGGGCAAAATGGTCATTTCATCCCGTTTTGTATTTTTGGATTCCATGTTGTCCATTCCACGTCCATTTTTGCCTTTTTGCCCGTTGTGGGTTCGGATTTTGCATCGGTTATATTTTTAAGCCATGGACCATTGTAGCGCATTTTAATAGGTAAGTTACATTTGCGTGCATGGTCGTTTCCGGGCAAAACCTCATCGTTTGTGTTTCGAGCCTCCTACGGATTCAGTTCACCTATTTGTTGAAAATTCTAGCTTGAGGGCATTTTGGGTATTTCCTTTGGGAAATAAATTTTGTTCTTAACTTTGTCACATAGAAAATGTGATTTTAGGGGGAGTTTCTTCTTCGTGTTTTTCCGAAAAATGTCGTCTTGATCTCGAAAACCTCGTCGCAAGTTCAATTTTCTGCTAAATCACTGTTGCTGCAGTTGACCCGGGGTTCTGCCCATTTGGGCGGGCGCCCGCAGGTCTTGGGTAGACCCCCACCATGCACAGGGCTACTTCACACCATTTCCCATGGTTCTACCCATTTGGGCGGGCGCCCGCGGATTTTAGTTGGGCGCCCGCGGGTATTGTTCCTGCACTGGACACTCTTCTTCAACGGGCCATATCTTACTCGTTTTAACTTGGAATTGGTCCATTCTTGTGTCTAAATTGACCGCGTCAAAATAAAATTTCCAATGGTACCAATTAGAGATTCAAATTCCATTTGTAGCTGAAGTTATTCAAGTTTTAGTGAAGTAGTGTAAGTATTTGGTTTGAACCAGGATAGGGTTTCCCTTCCTTCGACTTCGGGACTTGATATCTTTACCATTCGGACTCCGAATTATGTGATTCTTGAATCCATCTTTGTTAATTATTCATTTTCTATCCAATGGTCTACACAAGGGTATTCAATTCAGTTTGGAATTACCATTTTACCCTTTTAGCCTCAGGTGCTTGTTTTTCTTCATCTTGCCGTTTCTCATTCGTCCGGACTCCGAATCATGTGATTCTTGAGTCCATCTTGATTAGTTTTTCATTGTTTCTCTAGTGGTGTGCTCAGTGGCACCCGAATCTATATTCTCAGAAATGACCATTTTGCCCCTGGGGGCTTAATTGTTATCTTTTCGATCTCTTGCTTCCACACGTGTTCCTTTAGGTTTTGTGACCTCATGGAAGGTCATCTTAGGGTCTTAGAGGTGTGTTGTGCCTTGGGAGACCATTGTCTTGTTTCTTGCTTCCGCATCTTGGATCTAGTTCGAGTCATCACATGACACACTGGGTTGAAAAACCCAGGGTCGTCATAGGTGGTATCAGAGCGTTCGGGTTCGAAAACCTTAGGACGACGGGTTTTGGGTGCATATCATGCTTTTGTTGGTGTACCTTGATTTATTTATATGCCTATGATAACATGTTTTGGTATTATAACATGTCTAGGGGTTTTTTTTTATAACATGCTCGGTGTGATGACATGTTTTCTGTACTTATATGCTTATGTGTTAAAAACATCTTTGTTTGACATGTTTGCTTATGTGGCACCTTGAGTAGATAGTCCGTTGCTATGTTGCATGCTAGCTACTTCTTTTATGTCTGGTTTTGGCAATGTCTCTTAGGATCTGTCGTATCCCTTGGATGCCTTCTTGTTTCATGAGTTTCTTCCTTGGATAGGAGAAATTCATTCTGTAAGGACCCATGTCGGGAACCTTCTTATCTGTTTTGTTGATGCGAGTAAGGCTCATGTGAGCGTAGAATCGGAATCCTTGTCTGGTGGAGTAAGACGTGTGCCAGGGAGACACCATTTCATTTCCTTTTCCTTTGTGGCTACTAGATCTAAGGCCTTAAGCGTAGCGGTGCCTAGGGCGTTGTTGTCAGAGTTTTGGGATTGGCCAAGATGGTCTGGCCAGACATTATTGGACCATACCCCACTCTCGTAGATGCCTGGTTCTCGCAGTGCTTTTGGTAATGATCATTCTAACATTGATGTCATCTATATCAAAAGTTTTCTCAGAGTTGACCTGGCTTGGGTATGTTACGGACTAGTGCCTTATACCGTCATGCTACCTTGCTGACGAGCAAGTGTGGGCGGGTTCTGGTTACTATTCGTACTACCTTGTCACTCTCTCCTTTCATCGTGATTCAACGTTCCTTTGTCTTGGGATTCTCTCGATGGTTGACGTTGAGTTAACGTGCTGGTTCATATGAGGTGTTGTCTCAGTTCATAGTTTCGCGTTCCTTCAGTTGATCTTTAGACTTCAGGATTTGTTCTTCAGTGCGTTGTGAGCTGTCCTTTGATTTGACCTTTTGTTCGGTCATTATTTTGTTCTCTCTGGTATGTTCCTAATTTTAGGGACGAAATTCCTTTAAGGAGGGTAGGTTGTAATGACTCGGTCATTTGCCTTCCTTTCCTTTTTCCTGAAATTTTACGAATGAATTTTTTTCGTTTAAGTTTCTTTTCTGAGCTCTGTTTCGTGTCGCTTAGTGTCATCTCGAGTGCTCGGAATTGGTTTCTGAGACTCTTTTTCGTGAATTGACAACTTTCTTTGAGGACCGAGTCATTTTCACATTTTTCGTTTTTCGACACTATGCGTTATTTCGTCCTTTTCCTTATTCTGTCTTATCTCTGTTTGTCAGTTTTTGGCACAACCTCACTTCTCATGCTCGAAGTTGGTTTTTGACTTCACGTGCCTTCATCTTGAGTTGTTTCCTCAAAATACATATCTTTACTTTTGCAAGAAAGTACTCTGGTTGCTCCCGATGCCCACAAGGGCATGGATGCACAATTCTTTAGAATCTTTTTCATTTCTTGGGGTGTTTTTCGTAAATATCTTTTGAAGATATTTTATTTCAGGAGTATCTAAGAAAATATCTTTTGGAAGATATTTTCATTCTAGGGCAGTTTCGCAGTTAACCCTTTTTGTAGGGGTCATTGTGCAATTAACGAAGTTATTACAAAATGTCTCGTCTGAAGCCTGGATCCTCGTACGGGATTGATTTTCACATTTCGTCGAGTCGTGGACTCTTAGAATTCTGTTCTGATTGTTTTTCTCCAGTTTCAGAGTTTCTGGACCCGGTTGTCGCCGAACTTGTTCAGGGCATAACTTTCTGTTCGGGACTCAGTTTTCGATGCCGTTTCTTCCATTGTTCATATTTTCTTATTTTGAATCTTTTTTGTTCATAGAGTTTTGTTGTTTGAGTGCTTCTGCTCAAAATCCACTTTTCCAAACCCGGAGGGGCCCTTTCGGGGCAGTTTTTGAGACTTACTATAAAGAGGAGGCCCTAAAGTGAAAAATCAGATTTTCACTCTTCTTCTCCACCTCTTGGATGGCAGCCATGGAAGCTCCTTGGCTGCCGCCGTTTGACCTTCTCCTCCACTTGATTTCCTAAGTGAAATCTCTTCGGCCTTTACGTTTATAGCTTCCCTCGACGTGCTTTACCATTCCCCCTTATTAGAATTCATTTCCTACCATTTCATGAGTTTGGGTTAAGATTCAAGTTTGGATTTTCATGGGGCTTCTTGGAGATTCATATAGATCGTGTTGTCCCTGACAAAACCTAGGAGTTTCATCGGATTCAAAGCCGTTTCAATTCGGTGGGGATTTGGCATTTTCATCCCAAATTGAGGTAGGAGGTGTTATAGGTTTAATTCTTGTTATATAACATGCCATTGATACTTATACAACTTGATTGCATGCTTAAATATGAAATCTAAAGATTTTATTATTTAATTTTCTTGTATTGGATTTGATTTTCCCGGTTGCTTATGACTTATTTTAAACATGTAGCAGGTAATATAATGCACTATAATATGGTCATTGACATACATTAAATTGAAGGAATATGAACAAGTATTAAAGATTTTATTTAATATTTATCTTGAATAAAATATTAAATCATATGGCCTTAACTAGCTTAATATCAATATGTGTTAGCATATTAAATTAGGCCATAGCATGCTCTCCAACATAGTTGAATTTGAAAGTGATTGGAGGTGTTTTGAAAATTAGTAATTATTAATTAATTTGCCCCGAGTGCACTATTCACTCTATTTGAATTCCGACTTGATATTCTTGATTTACATGCCATATAGCTTCACATATATTTGATTTGGAATATTCGGTAAGGTTTTGAAATATTTTATTTAATTAAATTCCATGTTTAAGATTAATCCTCATGGTGATATACAACTTTGAATTGAAGTGTGGCATGCTAGAAAATTAAGTTTAGGTATAGTTGTTCACATATATTAAATTGGGATTAATTGCATG
Organism: Cornus florida; assembly: GCF_030987335.1. Taxonomy (NCBI): domain Eukaryota; kingdom Viridiplantae; phylum Streptophyta; class Magnoliopsida; order Cornales; family Cornaceae; genus Cornus; species Cornus florida. The sequence continues at coordinate 29,093,573 of NW_026775580.1, read as the reverse complement.
AGAATTACAACTTTTAATTTATATTTAACTTTAGTGAAATGTTAAGTCACATGGTCTTAAATTGAATGAAATATACTTGTAATGTGATATTACATTAGTTCGTGGCATATTCTCTAAGATATGTTAAATTGAGAGCATTTGGTTAAGTTTGAAAATCTAGAGAATTAATTAAAATCTATTTCGTGGTCCCATTAGCTTAATTAAGGTTTTATCTTGATATTTGTATTGGCCATGACTTGTTTATTAGTATATATTAATTTGCGACTATCTGAAGTTACTTTAGAACCTTGGGATTTAAATTAGCATGATTTAATTAAAGTTGTACTTTGTTGTTCTAACAACCTAATTGAGTTTTAGAATGGATACAGGTGATGACCTTGCCATGTCCTTTAACATGTCTTAAATTGAGGTTAATTGGAATTGAATTGGAATATAGAGAATTTAATTATATTTATCTATTTAAATTCTATCAATTTGCACCATGATCTAGTTGTGTTTTAGAAGTGGTTTCTATATTCAAATCATGGACTTAGACTTGTTGTATATTCATTTGGTTATGTTTTGAACATTGGATAACATAGTTGCTATGTTTGTACTCATGAGAATATGTTTTCATTGTTGAATATATTGTTGCTGTAACGACCTAGTCATTTGCCTTCCTTTCCTTTTTCCTGAAATTTTACGAATGAATTTTTTTCGTTTAATTTTATTTTCTGAGCTCTGTTTCGTGTCGCTTAGTGTCATCTCGAGTGCTCAGAATTGGTTCCTAAGACTCTTTTTCGTGGATTGACAACTTCCTTTGAGGACCGAGTCATTTTCACATTTTTCGTTTTTTGGACACTATGCGTTATTTCGTCTTTTCCCTATTCTGTCATTTTCCCTATTTCGTCTTATCTCCGTTTGTCAGTTTTTGGCACAACCTCACTTCTCATGCTCGGAGTTGGTTTTTGACTTCACGTGCCTTCATCTTGAGTGGTTTTCTCGAAATACGTATTTTTACTTTTGCAAGAAAGTACTATGGTTGCTCCTGGTGCCCATAGGGGCATGGATGCGCAATTCTTCAGAATCTTTTTCATTTCTTGGGTGTTTTTCGTAAATATCTTTTGAAGATATTTTATTTCAGGGGCATCTAAGAAAATATCTTTTGGAAGATATTTTCATTCTGGGGCAGTTTCGCAGTTAACCCTTTTTGTAGGGGCCATTGTGCAATTAATGAAAGTTATTGCAAAATATCTTGTTTTGAGCCTGGATCCTCGTACGTGATTCATTTTCACATTTCATCGAGTTGTGTACTCTTGGAATTTCCTCCTGGTCGATGTTTTCTAGTTTTAGGATTTTGGCCCCGGTTTTTGCCAAACTTGTTTTGGGTATAACTTTCTGTTCGGGACTCGGTTTTTGACACTGTTTCTTCCGTTATTCATATTTTATCATTTTGAATCTTTTTCGTTCACAAAGTTTTTCCATTTGAGCGCGTCTGCTCAAATTTTACTTTTTCGGACCTGGTGGGGCCCGTTCGGGGCACTTTTTGAGATTTCTATAAAAGGGGGGTGAGATATTTCATTTTTGATCTTCTGCCCTCTTCATGAAAGACCTGGAGCTCCCATGGCAGCCCAAGGGGTGCTGCCATCTTCTTTCTCCTCTTTTGGTTCACTTTTCCTTGATGGAAAGTCTTCGGCCTTAACGTTTGTTGTTCCCCTCGCCGTGCTCTACCTTTTCCCCTTATTAGAATTTAGTTTTGACCATTTCTTGATTTTGATTTTGAGGTCAAGTTATGATTTTGATGGTGCTTTGATGGGGGTTATGTTCACGGTGTTGTCCCCGACAAAACCTCTCGGTATCGTCGAATTCGGAGCACTTTTATTTTGGTGGGCCTTTGGGATTTTCATCTCAAATTGAGGTAGGGGATGTTTTAGGTTTAAATTCTTGTTATGTAACATGCTTGTGATGCTTATACTACTTGTTTGCATGATTAAATATAAAATCTAGAGATTTTATTATTTATTTTTCTTGTACGGGATCTAATTTTTCCGGTTGCTCATGACTTGGCTTAAACATGTAGCATGATTTTATATTGCCCCTTGATATGCTCGTTGTCGTGTATTAAAATTGGAACATTTGAATAAGTATTAAAGATTTTATTTAATATTTATCTTAGGTGAAAGATTAATTCACATGGCCTTAACTAGCTTGAAATTAATATGTGTTAGCATATTAAATTAGGCCTTAGCATGCTCTTCAACATAGTTGAATTTGAAAGTAATTGGAGGTGTTTTGAAAATTAGTAATTATTAATTAATTTAATTAATTAATTTGCCCCGAGTGCACTATTCACTCTATTTAAATTCCGACTTGATATTCTTGATTTATATGCCATATAGTTTCACATATATTTGATTTAGAATATTCGGTTAGGTTTTGAAACCTTTTATTTAATTAAATTCCATGTTTAAGATTTAATCCTCATGGTGATATACAACTTGGGATTGTATTGTGGCATGCTAGAAAATTTAGCTTAGGTATAGTTGTTCACATATATTAAAATGGGATTAATTGCATGAGAATTGTAACTTTTAATTTATATTTAACTTTAGTGAAAGGTTAAGTCACATGGTCTTAAATTGAATGAAATAAACTTGTAATGTGATATTATATTAGTCCTTTGCATATTCTCTAAGATATATTATATTGAGAGCATTTGGTTAAGTTTTAAAATCTAGAGATTTTAATTAAAAGAATTAATTAAAATCTATTTTGTGGTCACATTAGCTTAATTAAGGTTTTAACTTGATATTTGTATTGGCCATGACTTGTTTACTAGTATATATTGATTTGGGACTATTAGAAGTTGTTTTAGAACCTTGGTAATTAAATTAGCATGATTTAATTAAAGTTCTACTTTGTTGTTCCAACAACCTAATTGAGTTTTAGAATGGATATAGGTGATGACCATACCATGTCCTTTAACATGTATTAAATTGAGGTTATTTGGAATTGAATCGGAATCTAGAGAATTTAATTGTGTTTATCTATTTAAATTCTTTCAATTTGCTCCATGATCTAGTTGTGTTTTAGAAGTGGTTTCTATATTCAAATCATGGACTTAGACTTGTTGTATATTCATTTGGTTATGTTTTGAACATTGGATAACATAGTTGCCATGTTTGTATTCGTGATAATATGTTTTCCTTATTGAATATATTGTTGCCTTGTGTAATGATTTGCACACTTCGTGTTTAACATCTTTCATGCATAGCGTGTGACGAATTGCACACTGGTTGTGCTTAGTAGATAGTTGATTATCTTGCATATTCCTGTTAATATATGCGTTGTTGCACAACTTGTTGATTTTGGAAACTTGGGGATGTCGTTGTTTGACTATGGCTAGGATGTGGTTCTAGTACGGGGGATAGTCCCTCTATATGGTCTAGTGCGCACATAGGGAGGTTACCCATTGGTTAGTAACCCTAAAGTAACTATGTTGTCGGTCTGATCCGGCGTGACGTCCGAGTATCCACTTTGTTTGATTTCGTATTTCATTTTCAAGTTGATAACTACATGATGTTGGAACTTGTTGTTTCTTATTTGTCGTTCCATTTTAAGTTACAGGATGTTAACTTTGCGAAATTATGCTTTACGCATTGTATTGGAAGTTCCAATGTTGGTTAAATTGCATTGATATTGAAAATCGTGTTTTAACGTTCTAATAAAGCTTAGGATTGATCCTATTGATTCATTTATAACATAGACGTTAGGTGACATGAACCACTACTGTTATTTTGTGCTTTAGATTCTAAGTTGATGGCTTTGAGAACTTAAACCTTGTTGCGTTGTATAACATGCTCTTTTGTTGTTGAATTGCATGGATAATGTGATTCTTGTTAACTTGTATTCAAATATGCTTTTGTCATGTTGTATGGATTACTCTAGACCTAGTTCAATTGTATTGAAAATGCAATTCATGTTAATCTATGCTCAAGCATTCTTTTTGTTGTGTTCTTTGGATTATCCCAACCATGATTCGTTTCATACACGTATCTATATCATGATTCTTGTTGCTTAGACTCTAAGGTAGCTTAGGATGCTCCCCGAGTCTCACTTGGACATAGACGTTAGGTGGCATGAGCCCCTTTATCATGTTTCACCTTAAGGTGATAAATTTGTAAAATGCTAGGTTGATGCATGCTCATCTCCTACGAGTAGATTTATGTTACTCACCCCTACGATACTGGGCCATATTTCAGGTATGAAGACTTGGTTCGTGAAGCCTAGCATTCCTTGGATGTCATGTAGCTTTCAAGTTTCCATTTCATGCAAATGTTAGCATGAAATGTCATTTTGTAGACTTATATGTCAAAATATGTATATTTGATTCCATGTATGTAATGTGTACTTAAGTACACTCCTTTCAATGTATTTGACATGTATGAGATGAGGCCGGAGGCCAATGACATGTGTATTGTATTCTATACAACTTTTTAACTTTATGAAATATTATGAAAACCTTGAAAAATCGCAAGTCATTGCTTCACCATGGTTGCATCGGGTGTGGGAATTCCATTTTCATTCTTTCATAGGGTCTTATTAATCTTGTATGAAATGTGAATAAGGGCCAAATGGTCATTTGACTCCATTTTACATTTTTGGATTCCATGTTTTCCATTCCCAGTCCATTTTTGCCTTTTTGCTCGTTGGGGGGTCGGATTTTGTATCGGCTATATTTTTAAGCCATGGACCATTGTTGCACGTCTAAATAGGTAAGTTACGTTTGCGTGCATGGTCGTTTCCGGGCAAAACCTTATCGTTTGTGTTTTGGGCCTCTTGTGAATTCATTTCGCATTTTTTTTGCATATTCTGATCTAGGGACATTATGGACCTTTCACATCAGTTTTATTTTCTTCTTTTGATATGGTTGAATAGAAAACATGATTTTAGGGGGGGTTTCTTCTTCGTATTTTTCCAGAAAATGTCGTCTTGGTACCGGAAATCGCTCGTGAAGTTTCAGCTTCCAGTTTTCATTTAGCAGCTTTGTGACCCTCATGTTCAGTTCTGATCTAGGGTCATTTTGGGGATTTCACATTAATTTTGTTTCAATTCTGTTCGCATGGTCGGGTAGAAAACTCGATTTTAGGGGGGGTTTCTTCTTCGTATTTTTCCAAAAAAACTCGTCTTGACCTCCGTTTCAAGCCTCAGTTCTGGGCAGATAAAAAAAAATGTAGCAGTAGCCAAGGGCTGCCACCAGCCATGTCTTTGGGTGCCAACATGCACGCCGGTGGGCTTGCGCATGGGCGCCGTGTGCGCCATGGCCCCTCGTCGGGCCGCCGCGACGTTAATTCTTTTTTTGGGCTTTTCTCCTTCGTCCGGACTCTGATTCAAGTGAATTTTTTTTTGAACTTGACTAATTTTTCGCTGTCTTTCCAATGGTGTGCTCGGTTGCTCCCAGTTCTTCTTGAATAATTACCAGTTTACCCTTTTTGCTTTAAGTGCTTGTTTTTCTTCGTCATGCCTTTTCTCGTTCGTTCGGACTCCGAATCATGCGATTCTTAAGTCCATCTTGATTAGTTTTTCGTTATCCTTCCAGCAGTGTGCTCGGTGGCACCAGAATGTATAGTTTTTAGAAATGACTATTTTGCCCCTGGGGGCTTATTTGTCATATTTTTGATCTTTTGCTTCCGCATCAGTTCTTGTTGAGTTCCACGACCTCATGGAAGGTCACTTTGACTTCTTAGAGTCTTATTTTCTGTTTTCGCTTTCACATTCGGATTCGTTATCGGATCATCCTTACGATTCATCACAGGACACGCTGGCCTAAAAACCAGGGCCGTTACAGTTGCCTTGCGTAATGTTTTGCACATTTCGTATTTAACATCTTTCATGCATAACGTGTCACGAATCGCACACTGAAGATTCGACATTCATCATATCATATTAGTTGTGGATTTAGAGCATGTATTATATAGGTTTCCAAATTTGGTTGTGCTTGGTAGATAGTTGATTATCTTGCATATTCCTGTTGATATATGCGTTATTGCACAAATTGCTGATTTTGAAAACTTGGGGATGTCGTTGTTTGACTATGGCTAGGATGTGGTTCTAGTACGGGGGATAGTCCCTCTATATAGTCTAGTGCGCACATAGGGAGGTTACCCATGGGCTAGTAACCCTAAAGTAACTATGTTGTCGGTCTGACCCAGCTTGACATCCGAGTATCCACTTTGTTTGATTTCGCATTTCATTTTCAAGTTGATAACTAGATAATGTTGTAACTTGTTGTTCCTTATTTGTCATTCCATTTTAAGTTACATGATGTTAACTTTGCAAAATTGTGCTCTATGCGTTGTATTAGAAGTTCCAATGTTGGTTAAATTGCATCGATATTGAAAAATCGTGTTTTGACATTCTAACAAAGCTTAGGATTGATCCTATTGATTCATTTATAACTTAGACGTTAGGTGGCATGACCCACTTCTGTTGTTTTCGTGCTTTTGATTTCAAGCTGATAGCTTTAAGAAATTATATTTTGTTGCCTTGTATAATATGCTTTTATGTGGTTAGACTGCATTGAAGTTGTAATTTGCGTTTTGATTGTTTAGCATGGCCTAGGATGATTCCTTAGACTTATTTAGAACATAGACGTTAGGTGACATGATCACTTTAGTTGTTTCTGTATTCGAGATTGCAAGTTAATACCTTTAAGAACCTATATCTTATTGCTTTGTATAACGTGCTTCCATATTGTTTAAATGGCATAGATGATGTGATTTATGCTAGAAACACTCTAGGATAGCCTAGGATGCTCCCTGAGTCTCATTTCGATATACACGTTAGGTGGCATGAACCCCTTTAACATGTTTCACCTTAAGGTGACAAATTTGTAAAATGCTAGGTTGATGCATGCTCATCTCCTACGAGTAGCTTTATGTTACTCACCCCTACGATACTGGGGCGTATTTCAGGTACGAAGACTTGGTTCGTGAAGCCTAGCATTCCTTGGATGTCGTGTAGCTTTTAAGTTTCCATTTCATGCAAATGTTAGCATGAAATGTCATTTTGTAGACTTATATGTCAAAATATGTATATTTGATTCCATGTATGTAATGTGTACTTAAGTACACTCCTTTCAATGTATTTGATATGTATGAGATAAGGCCGGAGGCCAATGACATGTATATTGTATTCTATGCAACTTTTTAACTTCATGAAATGTTATGAAAACCTTGAAAAATCGCAAGTCATTGCTTCACCATGGTTGTATCGGGCGTGGGAATTCCATTTTCATTCTTTTATAGGGTCTTATTAATCTTGTATGAAGTGTGGCCAAGGGCAAAACGGTCATTTGATCCCGTTTTGTATTTTTGGATTCCATGTTTTCCATTCCACGTCCATTTTTGCCTTTTTGCCCGTTGGGGGTTCGGATTTTTGCATCGGCTATATTTTTAAGCCATGGACCATTGTAGCATGTTTAAATAGCTAAGTTACATTTGCGTGCATGGTTGTTTCCGGGCAAAAGCTCATCGTTTGTGTTTCGAGCCTCCTATGGATCCACTTCACCTATTTGTTGAAAATTCTAGCTTAAGGGCATTTTGGGTATTTTCTTTGGGAAATAAATTTTGTTCTTAACTTTGTCAGATAGAAAATGTGATTTTAGGGGGAGTTTCTTCTTCGTGTTTTTCCGAAAAATGTCGTATTGACCTTGAAAACCTTGTCGCAAGTTCAATTTTCTGCTAAATCACTGTTGCTGCATTTGACCCAGGGTTCTGCCCATTTGGGCAGGCGCCCGCAGGTCTTGGGTAGGCCCCAGCCATGTACAGGGCTGCTCTACACCATTTCCTATGGTTCTGCACATTTGGGCGGGCGCCCGCGGGTTGGGTGGGCGTCCGCGGATACTGTTCCTGCATTGGATACTCTTCTTCAACGGGCCATATCTCACTCGTTTTAACTCGGAATTGGTCCGTTCTTATGTCTAAATTGACCGCGTCGAAATAAGATTTCCAATGGTATCAATTAAAGATTCATATTCCATGTGTAGCTCAAGTTATTCAAGTTTTAGTGAAGTAGTGTCAGTATTTGGTTCGAACAGGGATAAGGTTTCCCTTCCTTCGACTTCGGGACTTGATTTCTTTACCATCCGGACTTCAAATTATGCGATTCTTGAGTCCATCTTTGTTAATTTTTCATTTTCTATCCAATGGTGTACACGGGGGTATTCAATTCAGTTTGGAATTACCATTTTACCCTTTTTGCCTCAGGTGCTCGTTTTTCTTCATCTTGCCATTTCTCATTCGTCCGGACTCCGAATCATGTAATTCTTGAGTCCATCATGATTAGTTTTTCATTGTTTCTCTAGTGGTGTGCTCGGTGGCACCGAAATCTATATTCTCAGAAATGACCATTTTGCCCCTTGGGGCTTAATTGTTATTCTTCCGATCTCTTGCTTCCACACTTGTTCCTTTAGGTTCTGTGACCTCATGGAAGGTCATCTTAGGGTCTTAGAGGTGTGTTATGCCTTGGGAGACCATTGTCTTGTTTCTAGCTTTCGCATCTTGGATCCAGTTCAGGTCATCACAGGACACACTGGGTTGAAAAACCCAGGGTCATCACATTATTTCTTTCCTTTCCTTGTAATTCATTCCTAGGGACTAGCAATATCTAAGTTTGGGGGTATGATGAGTGCTCAAATGTGACGCATTTTAGCACCTAAGCTAGGGTATTTTAGTCCATTTATCTATCTTACTTTCATGTTTTAGATACTTATTTGTGTTATTGCCTATTTCAGGTGAATAAAGTTCAAACAGACTTACGAGAGCCATTTAGCACAGTTTTGTAGCTAAGGAGCAAAGTTAGAAAGAAGCGAAGAAAAATGCACCAGAGGAACTTCGATCATTCGAAGAGAAGTCCTGATTGATCGAAATGGTCTTCAATCGATCGAAACAAGGCGGTGCCAACTCAGCAAAGTGGATAAGGCCAGAAGATATTTTTGATACCACGACAGTTTCGATCGATCGAAGTTAAGTGTTTGATCGATCGAAAATGCAGCTGGCAGTGAGCCGTCTAATTCTCGAGCGTGCGGATTTCTACCTACCGTGCATAGCTGCGAATTTCCTCCAATCAGAGGCTATTATTCTAACTTGGAGGTTACTCAAAAGTGGAATGCAATGAATTAATTGAACATACTATCATTTTATCTTGTAATTTTGAGTGTAGATAATCTATACATTGTTTTCTCTCTAGAACTAGGGTTTTTGGAGAAGAAAGCAAGGATGAAGATGATGATGCCAACCTCTAAGCTAGCCCTTGAGGGTTCCATGACCACTACAATGAGTGACTAAATCCTTCTCTTTGGGCTAGAGATAGCCCCTAGGCTTGCTTCTCAAACCTAGCTTTTGTGTATTTTTAGGGATTTTAATTGTAATAGATGTTTTGACCATGAATAAATATAGATCTTGTGATTTCTACATGATTTGTATGGATTAATGCTTTCAATTGATCATTTAGCTCTAGTCATATGTCTATGTATACTAGAATTAATGTTCATGTTTTTATCTTTAGATTAAATGAATTTAATGCATATCTATATGTATTGATGATGTTAATCTAGTGATGGTCAAGGCATGGTGCTTAATGGAACACTTTTATGATTTATTTAATGGTTCATACTTGTTTCTTGATGGATTGTATCACATCTTTAGTTTAATTAGTTTAATTTTATGTCTCTAGCCTAGTTTTAGTGTAATTGCTTTAATTTCTTAGGTAGGTGATTAATCCATTCTTGTTTCTTGATGTTACATGCTTATGAATGCAAAAAGTGCATATCTCTAGATATTTGTGTGTGCATTAATTGTGGTATTAATGAATGGATATTGGTCTCATTTGATAGGTTGTACTATTCATTAAAATTTGCTAGACAATCTATACTTATTTGCCATCCATGCTTAGTTTCAATTGATGTCACACACACACAAGTTACAATTTAAATTTCCCCATTAATGTACAATTGCTAGTGTTTGATGAAGTGAAACTTAGTGGTGACTCTATACCCCAAAACCTCTCTCCTATATCTTTTCCCTACTTTCTAGATTGCTCTTTTTACTTGCATTAATCTTTAATTGCATTGTAGTTTAGTTAATCAATCACAAATCAATCTTTGATCATTCGACCTACTAATCCGACATTAGTTTCCATCACAAATACACCTTCTTTCCCTTGGGACAATCCTTAGTCACTCTAGCTATATTTTTAGTTGGAAGTGGTAGTAGCATTTTCTAAATTTTAACTTGGCCACACTACACTTCTTTGCATGCAATTTGGGTGCCTCGACCAGCACACACTCATTTTCCTTATCTATTACCAATGAAAGTTGACTTTCAATTCTGAGAACTATACTGACTGGGATTATATTAATTATTTACTTTATTATACTTGGAGTGACCCTTGGGTCGGACAACTTAAGTATTTTGGGTAACTAATTAATATATTCGCAACATAACTTATTTTATCAAAATGGAATCCACGTGGCAAAGTATTTTGGCTAGGTTGATTTTATTATAGAAATCTAGCCAGTTATAGTTAATATTAATTTATAAAATATATGTAATTAGACGGATAAGTTTAAGTGACCAAATGTGGATTAGTTAGTACATTGGATTGATAGTAATATTTATCCAAATAACTAATTATCGTGGAGGGGTCGATTTATGTTATTAAGTAGCTATTGGAGGTAGAGTATAATTAACAATAATTGTTTGTATCATTGAGTGGAATTATTTTTTTAGTGGAATAAGAAATAATTAATATAAGGTATTTAATAGGTTAAAGAGTTAGTAGGCTATTAGAATACTCTATTGAAATCTTGGATAATGATAAGCTTATCTAATCCCACTCTTAGCTCAACCTATAATGTAAGTGGTAGATCCAAAGGGGAATTTGTGTTGGAAAACGAGATGTAATTATATGGGACTCTACCTTTATATTAAAGGGAGGTGGAAGCATTATTCCATGGTTTTAGAATTATTCAATTATTCTAAGAGAACGAAAAATACATTGGATCCTTTATTCAATTGAGTGGATTAATCAATTAGAAGAGAGATAGATTAATAATATTATATCGGATTCTTTATGCGCAATTTAGAAGGAGATCTACTTCCCAAAAAAAAAAATCAGGAGGAGATCTGAAGCCCATAATTCTCACCACTTGAGGATTTCTAAATCAAATTTAGGAGTGAAGATTTGGAAGGTACCACGGGCCATTGGAAATCAGGGATTGTGGACTTCAAATCTAGAAATCAATTAATTATCGGTTGTAGGCAATTTTTCAATTATCTTAAAGGTATGTTGATCAAACCTTCTTCGGTAATTGAGGATAAATCATAATTCGTTAAAGCTGATTGAGACAATTCTGTTCTGCTCAAAATAATTATTTTTATTAAATTAAATTTTGATTCTGCTATTATTTTATGTATTATTTTAGGGTTACCCAACAATTAGCATCAAAGTAACTCAATTTTGTTTTAACAGATCAAGTTCATGGATCAAATATAGATGGTTTGTTGCATTTTTGTATTTATATACATGTTTCTATTTGAATGGTTTGTATGAATGGAAGGATGACAATCTCCCATGGAGACTTATTAGGTTTATTTTATTGCATTCATGACAACATGTAAAGGGCAATTAATTTTAAAATTCCCACGAATGGGCATACTTGGTTTCTCTAGGACAATTTTATTTTTATTATGTAATTGTAATAATCGATGCCTACAGAGGACACGGTAATGCAAGACGTATCCCAAACATTGGAGATCATAGCCCGGCCATTACATATCATATCCATGAAGATTCTGTGAAAACATTTAAACGTGGGATGCAAAAGCTTTTAGTTAATTTAAAATTGTGATTAACTCCTTTAATGACCTAGATGAGATTAATAGGTCAACTTGCCCAATTTATGATTGATTAAATTATCTGATCAATTAACAATCCACAATCATAAATATAAATAATGTAAAGTAACGCAAGTAAGGTTAGAGAGATTACATTGGGATTTTTAACGAGGAAACCCTAGTTAATAAAATAGATAAATTATTTGCATGGGGAAAACCTCGTGGACTGTTCAGTCTAAAGTAAACCGATTTACTATGTTTGAAATAAAGTAAACTGAACTTTGACTATGGCTCACACCCTATCGTTCTACTAAACACCAATAGCTGACAATCCTCTAGCTCTGCGACGTCCTGTCTAACAGGACTAGACCTCAGGCTTATGCTTGATCTCTGTAGAAGAGTAGCAGGTAGATCAAATAGCACTCCTCAAATGCTTTAACCCTTTCAAAATGTGATCAATTTTACTTCCGTTCTTCAATATCTGAAATAGATGTAGAAGTAAATCTGTTCTATTGGAATATCTGAATCTTCAGTTAAGCTCCAATTCTGATGAGATAGAGAACAACACTACTAAATCGTTCATGAATATATGTGTGTGCTCTCAAAAATAAATTTAGAATAATCAGATTTGATTTTCTGATTAAAATCTCTCTAAAGGCTTTCTCAAAATATTTAATTGATGTTTCTCAAATCCATGCCTCAATAATGAATGAAAGAGGTATTATATAGAAGTTGGAAAGACCTAAACACACTTGTAAAACATGTAGAATTTGTGCATAGGATTTAGAAGAAAGTCTGGACCAAAAAGGAATCAAAACGAAATAGGAAAACCAAGTTACCTAAACTAACTCAGGCTCTTAAACCGGCATAAGATCTGGCTACCAGTTCAACAAGGTCAGAAAGAATTCCGACGTACTTTGGCTACCGGTTCAGCCTTTAGCTACTGGTTCAGAATTGGTAGTGTTGAATTCTTTTAAATCAGTAGTTTGGCTACCGGTATAAGAAAGGTGCTACCGGTTCCCAATGAACAGAAGTGAATCTTGTTACTTCAACCTTCTAAAACTTCCTAAATGTTCTCACTCACTCACATACCTTCCTAAACTATTGTTCTCATCATCCCAGAGTGTAGTAAATCATGAATACTTGAACTTCTTTAAATCCGCATCCGATTTTCAATCTTAAAATTTTTAATCAAAAAATTACAACTCGATCGGACTTGTTTTGATAACGAAATTAGCCAATTAAAAAATATATATCTCACAATCTCCCCCTTTCAAAATTTCATGACAAAACCCTAAAAACAACATGTAATCTACCAAAGCAAAAAAAGCAAATTATAATGATTGTTAAAGGAAATAAACCACGGAATTTTTTCTTAAACCTCACGAAGCTTCAACATTTGTAGCAACTTGTAATCTGTGAGATATTAATTTATAATTGGCAATTATAGAAAACAAAACAAGTCCTAGTCGAGTTGTAATTTAAGTTACTATATTGGGATCAACAGCGATTGCGGAATTAGAATGTTATTCAAAGTTACCATGAAAGAGACCATTCAAGAACAACACTTTAGGAAGGAATCTAAAATGGATAGGACACATTCTACACTTGGTATATTTTTCAGACTTACCAAAATCTGTGTTTCAACCTTCACAACCTCAAAGATTCAAGTCTGCAAGACTTGAACCGGTTTAGCATCCTTTAACCGGCTCACGGCCTTCAAGATTGGTCAAAATTTTTCTCTGCCAATCTTGAACCGGTTTAGCACCATTGAACCATTTCAAGAAGTCCTGACTACTTTCCAACTTTCAATTTCCTTATTCTGATTGTTTCCTTTTTGGACTAGACTTCTTTCCAAGTCATATGAATGAAATTTTCTATATTTTCAGAAGGATTAAGACATTCTAAACTCTATATAAACCCTGATAGTCATCTAGGTTTATTCATGGCTTTAAGGAACATCAATTCTATATTTTGAGAAAGCCTTTAGAGAGAGAAAATTTAGAAAATCAAATCTGATTATTCTGAATGGATTTTTGAGAGCAGACACATATATTCATGATTGATTTAGTAGTGTTATTCTTTATCTCATCAGAATTGGAGCTATATTGAAGATTCAGAGATTAAAAAAAAAACAAGATTTAATTATTCTACATCGAGTTCAGATCTTGAAGAATAGAAGTAAAAGCAATCACACTTTGAAAGGGTCAAATCATTCGAGGAGTGTTATTTGATCTACTTACTACTTTAATAAAGATTAAGCATAAGCCTGAGGTCAAGTTGCTGTTGGACGAAATGTCACAAAGCTAGAGGATTGTCAGCTATTGGTGTTTAGTAGAATGATAGGGTGTGGCCAAAGTCAAAGTTCAGTGTAATTTGTTTCAAACATAGTGGATAGATTTACTTTGGACCGCATAGTCCATGAGGTTTTTCCCATGCAAACAGTTGATTTATTTTATCAACTGGGGTTTCCTCGCTAAAAATCCTGGTGCCATCTCTCTAACCTTAACTTGTTTTACTTTTCAGTATTTATATTTATAATTATGGATGGTTAATTAATCAGATAATTTATTCAATTATAAATTATGTAAGTTGACCTAATAATCAGACCTAGGTCATTAAAGGAGTTAATCACAATTAAAATCAACTATTAGCTTCCGCACCCCGCGTTAACAATGTTTTCACTATTTGGTATCAGAGCGGATACTCGATATACTAAGTAGATTATATTTGTTGATTTATTGTTGATTTCTGCATCATGTCTGAAAATTCATCTTTCGATGATGTGTTGCCTTTACCTCCTATTTTAAATTCTGTCACAAGCATGCAAATTGAATGGTTTGAGTTTAAAAAGGATTTTAAAAATTTATTAGAGAAATTGAATCTTGCGAAAATTGATAGAGATATTTATAATTTAGAAGTTTCTGTCTCTGATAAAAACTTGGAAGAACTTAGTCATAAAAATTTGAATCTTCATCATAAGGTTGATTTTCTGGAAAATGAACTTAAGAAGGTAAATTTATTTAATAATTCACTGGAACTTAAAATTGATAATTTGAGTAGTGAGTTTGTTATATCAAAATAGTCTTTTCTGAAAGTTGATATTGACACTTGCAAAATCGATAAGTTGAGAATAGTTGAGAGTATTAGTAGTAACAAAGAATTGGCATCAACTTCAAAGGATTTGTATTTTCAAAAATCTAAAGATGTTTTTTTGAAAGTTAAAACCAAACCTTGTGTTTTCTCTAGTTCTCCCAAACTTATTTCAACATGTCATTTTTCTGGTGAAAAAGGGCATATCAAGCATAAGTGTCAGAAAAGAAAAATTGAACTTGGGAAGAATTTGAAAAATCTAGAGAGTTCAAATTTGAAGAAGAAGTGGATTAAGATTTCTCAGTCTTGTGACACTTTGCCTGAACAATAGGAAGGTTATTGCATAATGAATCGAAAATTGTTTAGGTAAAAGAAAGAAAATTTTAAATGGCTTACCATGCAACAACACTTAAAGTACTTGGTCCATGTGGTTGGTACCTTGATAATTGTTGCTCTAGGCATATGATAGGAGATAGAATATTGTTTACAACTTTTAAGGAATGCTCAGTTGGTACTATTACTTTTGGTAATGGCTTTTGCAGTAAATGATAAAGGTAAGATAAAATTTCCAAGAATTGGGGAGTTAAAAAATGTTCTATATGTTAAAGGTTTTGTTGCTACTTGTGTTAAGTATTAGTTAAATCTGTGATGAGGAGTTTCAAGATAGTTCTACTTAACAAGGGTGTTTTGTAACTAATGAAAAAGATGAATGTGTTTTGAAAGGATCTAGAACTTTTAATAATTGTTATGTTGTGTTTTCAGATCCTTCACTAATGTGTTTTGCTATAGTTACTATGAGGCAGTTTTATGGCATAAAAAACTTGGACATGTGAACTTTAATGATTTTGTAAATTTGTCTAATAATGATCTTGTTTGAGGTTTGCCTAAATTGAAAATGCTTAAGAATGAAATATGTGGTCCATGTCAATTAAGGAAACAAACTAGAGTGTCACATAAGAGACTTATTCATAAAGTCACTTCTCGACCTTTAGAATTCATTTATATGGATTTAATGCATCATATAACACCTGATAGCATTGGAAGAAAAAGATATATGCTATTTATGTGTTGGACCAAGAGGGTGAATTGGTCAAATCCTTGAAATTGTAAACTTGAAAGTAATTAAAACAAGTACACAATAAGCACTGGAACATGATTTACAAGGAAACCCTCTCAATTAAGGAAAACCTTGGTTCTTTGCCTCTGCCAATTCAATCATCCACTAGTTGTAAGCAAGTTGTTACACACTCAGCTGTCTCACTCGCTGCACACACCCTTGTATCAGAAGTAGACACTAGTTTTCACACACTCTACTCACACACTAACTCAAAACAGTGTAAACACACACTCCCCTTGTCCTAGGCAACCCTGCCTAGACCAAACAAGCTCTTAATGCTCACCAAATACATCATAGTAGATAAAAAAAATATAAACAAGTCCTTCCAATAATTGAAATAGGCTACACAGCTCAAAACACCAAGCTACTACCTCAAAACCTCAATCTGTTGCAGTTAGGGTTTGAGGGGTAAAATGGGAATTTCTTCACAAGATCAATTCAACAACACCTTACACAGTCTTATCCACTGTAGTTCTCATGATTATAGCTTTCAATAATGAAGTATAGCACGAGAATATCATAAAGTTCAATTGCAACCCTTATATCAACAAAACACAGCTTTAACCTTAAGGTTTGAATACTAAAAAACAAAACAAACCAATTTTCTGTCACAAGGCCAACTTCAACAATCTTGATTCATCAAAACATACTTACTAGCAGTCGAATAACTCATGGAATAGCTAAGTATAACCAAACAGTACTTGAATCCAAGATTAAACCAGAAAAATAAGCTTAACTAGTGATCCCACGGGCCAAATTCATTTTCTGCATATTTTTAATACAAACACAGTACTGAGGAAGTGTAAAAAGTTGAATTATACTTGTGTCAACCCTCAGAATTGACCATAGCAGCTTGAAGCACAAACTCACTACTCAGACCAACCCTTGCACTAGTAAAAAATGACAGCAGTAACATCTCCTCAGCTAATACACAAACATGGCTTGAATCAGTGTGTTTTCTAGCATGAATCATCATCAAAATACTCAAAAACTTGTTTATTCAATGCCCTCGAGAGAATACTAGTTGTAGCTCAATTTTCACAACTTTCATAAGTCTTGAAACCCTAAAATAACTATAACAGCATACTTATAGTAACAATGAATACACAAGGCCTCCTACACCAAGAGTATACACCTGTCACCTTTAGCCAATAATTGTTAAAGCATAATTTTGATATTTTTCAAGAGAAAAACCAATCACAGTAAGCCACCTTAGCTATTTTGTCACCTTGCACACCAGAATTCACATATACACACTACAAAGCTGTAAATTCCATTTTTCTCCAGACTTAGCCTCTAAGAAATGCAATATTCTTGCATATACTATCTCTCTAGGACCACTGAGATGTGTCACATTCTTGAGCATAGCTGGAAAGTACCAAAATACCCTTGTAACAAATTTTAAAATTCTCAGCTATGCAAAAGTCCTAAGACTGTATAACTTGCAATGTAGGTTCAATCAAAGTAATTCAGTCCAATGTAGCTACCTGAGCAATATATGGAATACAGCTGAGATAAGACAGTACTACCCTTGAGAACACCTGTAGTAACTTTTCATATATTGAACCATAATAAACGCAACAATTTCAGCTGAAACAGGTAAACACATTATGATATACACACTAAGGCCAACGTATAAGATATGTCACTAAGGAGAAAATGACCACACAGTCCTTGTACCTTATTTCAAGCGACAATGTAGAATGAATAAACCCTTTGAAGCCACTGATAAATAGGTTTTTGACATTAATAAGACAAACAATGCTTAGGGGACCTTAGGACCAACATTATGGTTGATGATTTTTCTAGATTTACTTTTGTTGTATATTTGAGAGAAAAATCTGATACTTTTGTGAATTTCAAACCAATCTGCTGACTTATTCAAAATTAGAAGGGATATCAAATCACTAGGATTAGGAGCGACAATGGAGGTGAATTCTAACCTAAGTAATTTATTGAATATGATGATAAGTATGGCATTAAGCATGAATTTTCTACACCTAAAACACCACAATAGAATGGTGTAGTGGAAAGGAAAAATATGACAATAGCAGGTATTGCTCGTACTATGTTTCATGAGAATAAAATTACTAGTCACTTTTGGGCTGAATTGGTACGTATTACTTGTCATATCCTAAAAAGAGTTTATCCTAGGCCTAGAACTAAAAAGACTTCATATGAATTGTGGTATGATAGAAAGCCCACTGTTAAATACTTTTAGATTCTTTGGAAGTAAATGTTATATCCTTAGAGATAGGGAACGCTTGGGAAAATTTGACTTTAGAAGTGATGAAGGTGTATTTTTGGGTTATTCACTAAAAAGTCGGGCTTATAGGGTTTTTAATCTAAGAACTGAAGTGGTCATGAAGACTATAAATATTGTGTTTGATGATACAAAATCTAAGGTAACCCTTTCTCAACTTGTTAAAGAAGAAACTTATTTTGAAATTGCAGGAGAAAAGATAGAAGCTACAATTCATGAGGAAGAAAGAGTTAAGAATTTAGATGGAGAAGGTGAAGAGGTTGAAAAAGATGATGAGGAGGAATTAGAGGTCACCAGTGATGAACCAATAGGAATTCCTGCACCATCTCTAGACATTCCCATATCTAGTAGTTCTAGGATTCGATCGAGTCATCAAGTTGATAATGTAATAGGCCCATGGGATAAGTCAGGAACTAGGAGTACAGTCCATGATCATTTAGGACACTCATGCATTATAGATGACATAAGACACTCATGCCACATGGCTTAGTTTGAACCAAATAATGTTGATGAAACTCTTCAAAGTTTTGATTGGCTTATGGCTATGCAAGAAAAATTGCTTTAATTTGTGAAAAATGATGTTTGGGTATTAGTGCCTCGACCTAGTAAAGTTGATATCATAGGGACCAAATGGATCTTTAAAAATAAACATGATGAACATAGACTTGTGATGAGAAATAAAGCTAAATTTGTTACACAAGGATACGCTCAAGTTGAAAGAATTGATTTTGATGAAACTTTTGCACCTGTTGCTAGACTTGAGTCTATTCGACTTTTTTTTGCTCTTGCATGTCACTTTAAATTCAAATTGTTTTAAATGGATGTTAAAAATGCTTTTCTAAATGATATTTTGCAGGAAGAATTTTTTGTAGCATAACCAAAAAGTATTATTGATTCACACAATCCTCATTTTGTTTTTCATCTTAAAAAGGCTCTTTATGGTTTAAAGCAAGCAACTAGAGCATGGTATGAGAAGTTAACTTCTTATTTAATGTATAAGGGCTTCAAAAGAAAAGGAGCAGATAAAACATTGTTTATTTTCAAGAAAGAAAAAGATTTTTTTGTTGCTCAAATCTATGTCGATGATATTGTTTTTGGTGCTACATGTGATAACCTTGTTCATAATTTTGTTAAGGATGTGAGTAATACTTTTGAAATGAGCGTGGTTAGTGAACTGACTTTCTTTTTAGGTCTCCAAGTGAAACAACTTGATGATGGGATTTTCATATCTCAATCTAAATATGCAAAGGAGCTAGTTAAGAAATTTGGTATAAAAGATTCAAAGCATGAGCAAACTCCTATAAGTAATTCATCTAAATTGGATAGAGACTCTGATCGTAAAAAGGTTGATCCTTTCTTGTATAGGAGTATGATTGGTAGCTTGTTATATTTGACAGCAAGTAGGCCAGATATTTTATTTAGTGTAGATGTTTGTGCTAGGTATCAAATTGATCCTAAAGAACAACACGTTCTTGCTTAAATTTTTATCCAAGCATCAGCCCGTGTGGAGGCCAATATTTTCTTGCATTAGGATTTTAATTGTGAATGGAGGAATTGTTTGATCCAAGTTTGGGGGGAAATTACATCCCTTCACCTTATATGCCTCCATCATATTTTGATCCTTATGAGATTTAGTCCAATGTTCAACACGCATCATTTTACTATGGACTTGATCACTCTTTTAATCTTCTTATGACTGTTGTCCTCCCCCACCATTTTATGAAGAATTACCTCCGTCACCTTATTCACTCGAGTTTCAAGAAAAAGTGTTAGCTGTACTTGATGTGCATATTTCATAAACTCAACTTATTAATTCTCATTCTTATATCTTAGCCAAGCTTGAAGCTCAAGTTGAGCAAATTACAAGTATTCTTTCTCGTCAAGAGGAGGAGGAAGAGGTAAATGAACAAATAACAAGAACTTTAATTTATATAGAAGAGGATGAGGTGGATTAAACAAGTGAGTTAATGCCTAGCACTTTATCTTGTATAGAGGAGGAAGTGGCAAGTGAGTTAATGGCTAATCCAATAAAGCACAACATGATTAATGAGGACTTTCCTTGTTTTGATCATAATTTTATCCCGACCATTGCTACTTTAGAGAGTGAGGAGATGGTGACCACTATAGAGGTAGGAGAGGAGGAGGAGGAACTTGTTGAAGATTCCTTCTATTATCTCCAAAGACCCTCTTGAGACATGCCTTTTTGAAATGTATAAAAATTGTAGTTTTGACATTGAAAGCTCCATAATTGAAGTCAACTCTGTAATAGACTCCTTAGCTAACTTAGAAGGTAGGGAGATGGTGATTTTTGAGGAAGAGAAAAATTATGAAGATAAGATGTTTCTTAATATTCCAAATGAGTCTTTAAAAGACATTGCATTGCCAATTCACAAAGAAAGTGATTCTTTGAATACACTTTAGGAGCATAAAAATAATGTAAGGGCAACCATTATTGATTTTGTTTTCAAGACCGTGGATGAAAGGAATGAAATCGTCTCTTTCATTTCTTTTCAAGTTATTCTTTTGGAGGATGATTTCATTGTCACAAGTGAGGCATTAAATGAGAAAATTGAAATGAGGATCAATAATGATGTTTCATATCCAGTTTTTGACACTTTCGACTACTGACTCGAACCAACGTCTTGCTAGAGACGTTAAACACTAGTATTCGTAGAGTTTCATAACTCTATTCCTTCCCCATTTCTTTTTATTTTTCACTTCTTACAATGTCTAGATATGTTCTATTGAGCTTAATTGAATATTTCATGCATGTTAGGCATAATAATTTAAAAAAAAAAAAAGAAAAAAATTACCTTCCAAAAATGTGCCAAAAGTTTCAAAAAAATTTAAAAATTTTTTCTACCCAGAGTTAGTTCAATCAATCGAAGAATTTCTCGATTGATCGACACTTATTCTGATCGATCGAAAATGGTCTCAATTGATCGAAAATAATTTCGATTCATCGGAATTGCGTCGAAAATTTTTGTTCCCAGGGCATCATTCTACAAGTTTTTCGATCGATTGTGGAAAATCTCGATCAATTGTTGAAAATCTCGATCGATCGAAAAAAAAAAAAAATACATATTATTATTTTTTTCTTTCATTGTGCATATAGTTTTATTCTGACTTCTTTTATCATCTTTGCATTTTATTTCTTACATTTTGTCTATACATGCTTTCGTAAAATAAAAAATACAAAAATTTGTTTCACCATTATGCCTTTATGTGTAATCATACTACTTTCATGTTTTATCAAGGGCTTGATCTCATATCTCTTTTATCTTGTGCCATATTGCCTTAGAATGCTTAATTTGTTTATTCTTATCCCATTTGATATTTGATGTGTTTTTGTTAGTGTGGTTATTCAAGTAGGTTATTGATTCCAAGTTTGGGGGTGCACTATTTTTCAATGGATCATTACCGGGCTTCATCGTCTTTGCCACCACGGTATACTCTTTCTATCTTTTCCATTATTCTTGTTGCACATTGAGAACAATGTGCGATTTAAGTTTGGGGGTAAGGTGACTTTGTTGCATTCTATTTAAAGTTTTGATTTTTAAATGTATGATGGAGATTTGAGATTAATGTTTGTTATGATTTTGATCATTTAAGGCACATGATACTTAGAATTTAAAAATTGCTTGACTTTAGAGTTTAATACTCTTTGTATGCCTTGTGGATGTCATTTAAGGGTAAATTTTTTAAAAGATTGATATCTTGCTTACATTTGTGGTCCACATCATCTTGATTTTGTGATTGTTTTGAGATTCACTCTAGGATTCTGCACTAGCACAGGTCCACATTAGCATTCATTTGTGGTATACATGTTTTGTTGATTATTGAATTGGTTATATCCTAATTAAGTTAGTAGTGCTTTAAAAGCTTTTATTCTTGTCAAAGGTAGATAACAAACCCTTTTCATTAAGTAGCCGAGATTCTAGCCTCATCAAGCATTAAATTTTTCACGTCGAAAGGTGGAGGGCCCAAACTCTAGTTTAAAAAAAAAAAATGAAAATTTGCAAAAGCAAATAAAGTGAGGACTTCTTACCAAAGGTGAGAAGTGAGAAATGATTAGATGGATGTTATTTTGATTTGTAGCCTAGTTGATTTGAGCTTATGAGTCCTTAAGGGTGTTTCTACACTTAGTGCCCTAAAGCCGTCTAGTTTGGGAGTCATTGACCTAACGCTCGCCTCATAAATATTCTAGAAAGCTTAAGAGATCACGACATTGCACCATGCTTCCATCTTTGATCCTAAAATAATAATAATTGTTATTATTATAATCAAGCAAAAAGAATAAGTGCACATAGTTGAATAAAGCCTTAATAAAAGGTTCATTCTTTGTCTTGATGATTGATACTAGATTCGTGTACTAGCTTGAGACTAGTTCAGTTAAAAAGGATTCTAGAGTTGTTTTGATTTGCATAATCATTCTCTTGATATGTGGAGGACCGTATTTGCTTACTTGGTGTTGAAATTTTGGAAAATTGCTTATAGATGGTTGAAAAATTGCATACTTGAGGTAGTTTTCTCCCAATATTTGTTTTGTAAATTGGTACCTCTTTAGTGAGAAAGAGCTTAATGTTTGTGGGTATCATTTATGAAAACCCTCACGAGACTTCACTCATCCACTAGGGGTAACCTAGGGGTTTAAAAGGCTTACTGCATATGCAAAATGCAATCGTGTTCCCTACGAAAGTGGCGCTATCTTTTCATTGCTTTCTAGCTCATAGTTGTATAGTTGTTTATTTCTTTTTTTTCTTCATAGTTCATTGCTAGGGACTAACAATATCTAAATTTGGGGGTGTGATGAGTGCTCAAATGTTGCACATTTTAGCACCTAAGTTAGGATATTTTAGTCCATTCATTTATCTTTATTTTCCCGTTTTAGTACTAATTTATGTTTTCGTCTATTTTTAGGTCAATAAGGTTTAAACGGGCTAAAAATGGTCCATTAAAGCCTTTTGGAGTCAAGCAAAAGTTCCGAGAAGATTCCAGAAAAATCTTTAAAAAGGTCAAAAATGAAGAATTTTGCCACCAGTGGGTTTGGATCGATCGAAGCTTTCTTTGATCGATTAAAGATATTCTTGGATCAATCGAAGATACGCTGGCAGTGAGCTGTTTTATTCCCGCGCACCCGAACTCCACCTACCACATGGCTGCGGGATTAAATATTTTAAAGGCTTATTTTCTGACTTATTCACTACTCTAAGAGGCTTGTATTTAAAAGGAATTGAATCATTTTGTAAAATAACTTTGGTCTTCAATTATTATTTTCTAATAGTTAGTTTCTCTCTTTAGAAAAGCTAAAGATTAAGGTTAGAAGAAAAGAGAAGAATGGAGGCACCAAGAACACATCTCAAGATCTACACATACTTTCTCTCTAGAATTTAACAAAGAAGAAGAGGGAGAAGATGGAGCCATATTTGGGAATTGCCCTTGAGGGTTCCAAGATCACACCCACCTCCTCCATGATTGGCTAGACTTCTTCTTTGGGTTTGGATGAGCCCCAAGTTTATAAATCTAAACCTCAATCTCTTTCATACTTTTTAGGAAATAATATCTTGTAATTAGTGTTTTAGCCTAGTGAATTTAATGAATCTTGGGTTCTCCTTTGATTTTTATGGATTAATTATTTCTATTGATTCTCTATGTGATTACATGTTGTCTTATGTGTGATTATTTGGGAATTGTTCTCTATACTTTCTATATTAATTACATTATGTGTGGTTGATTGAGAATCTAGTGATGGCTAGACATGGTTTTTATTAGATAGGTTTGTCAATTAATTTGATGGATTATGCTTATGCTTGATGGGTTGTTCTACAATTTAATTCATGCTTGTAGGTAGGTCGATAATCTATACTTGATTTGATATTCCAAGACTTATTATTGTAAATTCCATGATTATCTAGATTGATGTGTGCTACAATTGTGACAAGTTTGATGGGTCATGCTTAGAATTGATGGGTTGTGCTATGCTTCGTTTATTTGTCGGTTAGGTAGACAATTCATTATTGAATTTGATGATCCATGCTTAATATTGCAATTGTTAGTCACATTTTGTTCACAAAAAGGTTTTACCCAAATTAGTTGAAAGTGTGTGGTTTGGTGAATGAGCTTGGTGGCGATTCCAATGCACCCCAAGACCTCACTTCTCATCTCTTAAATCCCTAGCTTATTTTAATTACATTTTCATAATTGAAGTAGTTTAATCAACAACCCAAATCTCTTTGAAATCATTTAAATCATTAGAGTCGAAGCTAAAATTCCAACATATATGATCTCTTGGGACGATCCCTTCTCACTCATGCTACATAGTATTGGTGTTAAGCGGTTTATACATTTAAAGTATGATGCACACTTCACACTAATTTCCAAACACAAAGTGTTGTGCATTATTTTGTGCACATGCTTTGGTCGCATCACTCCACCATGCATATGACTAAGGTATAGATATATTTTTATATATGTATATATCTTGGTGAGCAAGGCTTACTTTATAGGGAATGCAAAAATTAATGATGTATGCAATTAGTTGGCCATGCGAAAATTTGAATTTATTTTCTCTCATCCCAAGTTTCAAATGCGGCAAGATAAAGATAAAGCTGGAAGACAAATATGGTTATGCATGCAATGATATCAACAAAAAACTTATATATTTGAATTGTCAAGATTTTAATCCATGACTTTGTTTATTTCATGTGATGAATGGAATATATGGAATATTTCATTGTTTGTTATTATTCATGCATTTGATTCATGGAATATTTAAATGGCTTAATTTATATTAATTAAATTACGGGAATTCATTGAATTTGATTACTAATTAATTAGAGGGCATTTAGAGGGAAATGGAAAATTATTTTTTTTGAAATTTTTTTTTTGCCTCTATTTAAAGATTAATGAATCATTTAAAGTCCAAATATACTTTAAATTTAATTAGATTAAAATCAAGGTATTTTGCATGCATTATGGGATGTAAATGAATGAATAGAAAACCTATATTGATGTTTGATTAAAA
The DNA here is from genome assembly GCF_030987335.1 of Cornus florida. Lineage (NCBI taxonomy): Eukaryota > Viridiplantae > Streptophyta > Magnoliopsida > Cornales > Cornaceae > Cornus > Cornus florida. The sequence continues at coordinate 29,068,200 of NW_026775580.1, read as the reverse complement.
ATTGAGTGGGAGCGGGGATTATTATACATTGCCCCATTGCCTTTGTTATCAAGCCATTGTTGTAATGACCCGGTCATTTTCCTCCTTTTCATTTTTTCAGTAATTTCTTTTTTTCGTCTTTTTCCCTATTTTGTCCTTTTCTCGTTTTTCATTTTTACTTGCATAACCTTACTTTTTGTGTTCGGATTTGATTTCGGCCTTGCATACATCCATAATATTTAATTTCCATGACATCTACATTTTTACTTTTGTAGAAAAGTATGTTAAATGTTTACTTTTCTTGTAAAGGGCATGGGTGTATAACTTCTTGTAATTATTCATGACTTTTAGGGTTTTAGTGTAATTAATTAAAGTATTTATTTTTCGTCTTAGAGACCATTTTGTAATTTAATTTGGAAGATATTTTCAAAAAGGACCTTTTTCCAAATTCCGGAAAATATGACAAGTGTCACATTCTCATGGTGCCACTTGTTGGCATTAGGGTGGGGAGACTTGGAGATATAATTCCTCAACACATGGAGGGTGGAGATTCACCCATTTGTTGGCCTAGGATAGGAGCACTTGTTGGCATGGATGGTTGACAATTGTAGGCTTAATATTAAGCCTTGGATGTTTACTTAGGATGGTGACAAGTGTAGGCACCATACTTAGTCTTACAAGTGTGTGTGTGAGCGGTAGTGTAAGAGAACATAGTGAATGGAGGATTTCTAGACCTTCCACTCACCATTTCCATTTTATCTTTCTTATTTTCCTTTGTTCTTCAAAACCCTAACCTAGCCTCCATTGAAGGAAAAGCTTGACTTAGAGCTTTGACATCATTTTTGGTCTCCTTCCACTCACTTTAGACCTTTAAGCTTGGAATACTTTAACTTCCTCTCACTCACCTCTACAAAACCCTAGTTTGGTTTTCCATTTTTAGCTTGGTTGCAGTGGATTATAGAGATTCAATTCTCTATTGAGGTAGAGGTGGTTGTATGTTTATCCTCTTTGGGTTTTATATATATTGGAGCTTGATATATATTGATTACATGCTTTTCAAATTCTTGTATTTGAATAAAATAGAGATTTATTATGCTTGACTTAGGATTTATGAATTAAAGCATATATATGACAATTAAATGGAATAGGTAAATTATTGTTTAATGACTTGCCTAATACTTGTGATTTTATTGAGGGTTTATTATGGATTTCTTGGAGTTGGTACTTATATTGTTAAGCAATAGAAATTTCATTGAAGATTTAGTGTAAAGACCTTGTATATAGCACTTGTATTTACTTGTAGGTAAATTACTATATTGCATTATTAGTAATTATGGCCTATATTGATAGTAAATTGCTTTAGTGTAATGTGTAGTATTATTAACTTGCCACTTTAGACATGTAACCTTAGGGCATGGTTTGTGTGGTTTCACCCTACTTGTGCTTGGTAGGTAGTTTCATGTATTGAGATTATATAAATGTCATGGACTTGTTGATTTTTGGAAGCTTGTAAGGATATGAAATGTTGATGGCTAGGGTTTGGCTATAGTACAGAGGATAAGAATTCTCCTAAGTCATAGTACGCACTAGGTAGTACCTTGTGGGTCATAATTACCCAAAATAACTTGTATGGTCTCGTGGCCACATATCCTAGTCTTTCCATATTTGATTTCACATTATATTCCAAATTGTAAATCATGGATTTCTTGTAACTTGTGATTTGGTAATTTTAGTTTCACTATGGTTAGTGTACTTGTTTATGTATACTTGGATGCTCTGCTTTTATCACTTCAAATATTTGTATAGCTTGAGATGATTCCTTAGAGTACCTTAAAAACATAGACGTTACGTGGAATGCACCTTTGTAATGATCTATGTTTGGTTTGCATTAAACTTGAAACTATAGGGTATGTGCATGCACCATATCCTACGAGTAACTTGATTACTCACCCTAGTTGTTTAGGTTATTTTGCAGGTAAAGAAACTTTATTTTGGGATGCATCACATCCCTAAGTTACCTTGATACCTTGAAGTATTTTGTTGTATTTTTGAAAACATGCAAGTGTTAGCATGTAGTATCATTTTGGTGTAAAATGCTATTTTTGCCTTGAAATATGTAATGTGTACCTAAGTACACTTTTTGACACTTGTTTTGTATGTACAACATGAGGCCAAGGGCCATTAACTTGATGTTCACAAGCATGTTCTAAAAGTTCAAGTATTGTAAATATAGCCTATTGTGAAAATTGGAAGTTTGGTATGTCTAAATTTGTAAACAGATTGTAATGAGGCTCTAAATCATTGCAACATAGTTCAATATGAGTTTCATGTTTGTTGATATGTTCACATGCTTCATTTCCCTTAAAAAGAATAAGTTCTGACATATGCATGTGGTTAGAACGAATTCTATAGGTCCAATTGCAAATCTCCCATGTTTAGTAAAGCTTTCAGCAGGTTTCGAGGTGTTTTCGGTTGACTGGTGCCTTTCTGGTTTGTAAAAATGCACATTCCAGTAGCTAAAAACAATTTTCAGGGCCATTTCGGTCGACCGATGGCTTATTTCGGTCTACCGATGTAACCAACCCTCAAAAACATGATTTTAGAAAAGTTTCTTTGAGTTTTGGTCAACCAAAACTCTATTTCGTTCGACCGAAATAGCCCTCATACCCCAGTCTTCCAGATTTAGTTTTAGCACTGAAGTTCCAACTTCAAACGATCATAACTTCTTTTATTTCTAATCCAAATGGGGTGATTCTTGAGCCTAAACTTAAGCATTTTTAGTTAGCTTTCCAATGGTACCTATAAAATTCTCATATTCAAATCATAGTGGAATTTATTAATGTTTTAGTGGGATAGTGTCAGTTTTCGCTTAAACCGGGAAAAAGGGCATTTTGTGGAATTCTTGTCCAAAGTTCTTAGAACCTTTTGGAATGTTATGAAATGATTATATTAGGTTGTATTAAACTTGTTTGACTTATTTAGAGTTAATTTCCCCTTTCAAATTGTAAATTGACCATTTTGCCCTTAATTAGCGAAAATTGTTCATTTTTGACTCCTGTTTACTCTTTCGCTCTCTTAAAGTTCCATGACTTGATGGAAGGTCACATTGGTGTCTTAGGGATGATTTATATCCCTAGAGACCTTAGTTTATCATTTGCTTCCGCATTTCGAATCCGTTACCGGGTTAACCTACGAGAAATCACTATTCACCGGGTTGAAAATTATGGGCCACGACAATTGTAATGCATTTTTTTAGAAAGAAGCCCCTTGGCATGATCTAAAGGAACCAAGATTACAAGAATGGTCATCTCATGAAAAAAGAAAATATAAATTATACACCGTAATGCAATCTTTGGAAACGAGTCCCCTAGGACGATCTAAAGAGTCCAAGATTACAATCTGAGATATTTAATGTTTTATTTTTCATTAGAGAGTTGATAACGTTATACGTTTAATCTCTTATATATGTCCTAGCGGTACCAGACCCCTACATCCCAAAGGGAGGTTAGGGGTTCGAACCATAATGGAGGCATGTTTATGTGAGTACCAATTAGGGAAAAAAAATCAATAGTGTTAACTCCCCTAGGAGTGGTCCACGCTAGGTGATTTTAGAAACGCTAAACATAATCTGGAGTCATTTCAAATATAGTCATGGTGTTGTCTAAAAATATATGGAAATAATGGGATGTATCCGCCAATAGCAATAATGAACTTCGCCATACGAATAAGTTATTGGTGTATTGGTTGTCCAATTTATCATGCAACATGGTTAAGAGACCTATATTGATTTAATGGAAGTTCTTGCAAATAAAAACAAGGAAATTGCTCAACAATAGTAATAATGAACTCCTCTCTAAGGATAAGTTATTGACGTATTGGTTGTGCTATTTATTGTGCTACATGGTTGAGGGATCCGCATTAATTAAATGGGAATTGGCTATCAATAACAACAATGAATTACCCAACAATAGCAATAATGAATTTCGTCCTACAAATAAGTTATTGGCGTATTAGTTGTCCGATTCATCATGCTATGTGATTGCCAAATCCATGTTAATTAAATGGATATGCATGATAATATGTTGATTCACCTTGCTTATTGTATGAATGCATTTTATATTCAGATTTATTATGCCTAATTCATATAATCCGCTAGCAATTCATACTAAATGTTAACTGAACCTAATTATATGGACTAAAAAAAGGAACTTGGATATTGTACTCACACTAAAAGGGTACAATACGTGTTCACTACTCCAGACCTAATCCATATTTACCATAAGATCCCCAAGATGATATTGATGCTTTCAAAAGGTAGAATAAAGCTAATAAGATGGCTCTGTGATACATTCTAGAGTTTATCTCGAATGTGCTCCAAAGTCTGCAATTACATTATCTTACTTCCTCAAGTATCATGAAAAACTTCATCGAGATGTTTTGTTGAAATTGGACAGAACGTGTGCATAATTACTATATTAGACTTGAAGACTATCAAGATGGACCGAGGAACTCCAATTATGGATCATATTTTAAAATGATTGTTTAGTTTTTAAATGAACTGGAGGTCGATGGGGCCGACTTGGATGGTGAACTTCATGTTGACATGATTATTACCTTGTTACCAAACTGGTTCGACTCTTCTAGAGCGAACTACGAAATGACTTAGCTTGAGGTCACACTCGCTAAAGCTTATTAAAGAGTTGGTAATAGATAAAGGAATAATCTAGAGTATGGGCTCTTCTATAAATCTAACCAAGTCTAGGTCATTTTTTTCTAACCCAATAGAGGGGTGAGAGAAAAAAGAAGGATGTCAATAGGACTACGCAAGCACAAAACATAGGGATACAAAGGCTAAAGGGAAATAGGCAGTGCATGTTGAAGGCAAAGGAAGCAAGTTTCTTTCCAGCTAACCTAGGCACTGAAGGAAGAACTATTTAAGCAAGCACATGGCAAAGGAATATGTATATTTATTTTTGAGCCATGTTATGTGGTTGAATCTATTAATACCTGGTGTATAAATTCTCGAGCTACTAAACATGTTTGCCTTTCCTTGCAAGGATTCTAGGAATCCAGAAGCCTCAGTGATTTAAAATATACTTATACTTGAGATCTGATGCCAAAGTTACAACTAAGTCAGTGGGAGTAGTGCATCTGCATTTTAAGAGTGGTAGGATATTAGTATTATAAAAAATGTCTTTATGCATATATATTATACATAATCTCATTTTTGTTTCATATTTTGGTTTATAAAAATTGTGTTGTTACTTTTTGTAAACTATTTCTATAAAGTTGAATAGATGTGCGATTGTTTCTATTGTATTAAAAGATGGCTAATATACTATAACCACTAGCCCTAGTTTTGTGCATGATGTTGATTTGAATGTTGCATTTTCTAGATTTAATGTCAAGAGAAAATTTGTTACTCCTAACTTATTATATCTTTGGTACTGTCGATTAATGGATCATATAATCAATGAAAATATGATTTAAAAATTGGTAAAGGGAGGCTTTATTACCTTATGAGGCAAGGGTGCCTATACCAAATTGTGAATTTTGTATTGAAGGATAGATGACTCGAAGAGCTTTCCCAACCAAATGATATAGACTTAAAGAACAATTAGAGTTGGTATACGCTGACGTGTGTAGTCTTGTGAACATCTAAGCAAGATTATTCATGTTTTGGATATATTTTGAGAGTATGGAACTGAGGTGAGGCAAATATTAGGTAAACTTATCAAAACACTTCGATATGATCATAGAGGTGAGTACTTCTTGGGATAGTTCAAAGACCATATGGTCAATTAGGGTATTATGTACTAGGTTTTTTGCACTTGACTGCCCTCAACGGATTGAGGTTGCAAAGAGGAGAAACAAGACTCTACTTAACATGGTCAGATCTATGATGAATTATGTTGCATTACCTCTTTCTGTGCATATAAGGTTGTCTAACGTATGGGCATAAGAAATAAACATGTAAGTTTGAAGTATTTTTCAAGGCATGCTTGTTTATTGGCTACCCTAAAGGCACTAGGGGTGAATCATTTTATGATCTTAGGGATAAAAAGGTGATTGTTAGTAATCACCTTATTTATCTCAAGGAGGATGATATTATGAATCACAAACCTAGTAGTAGAATAGTGTTAGAGGAGATGGTTGGCACAGTAGTTGTATCACAGGTGATCATACTTGTTACAGAGGTTAAGAATTATATGATATAAGAAGTCCCTGTTGATGCTTCAGCATCATCTAGTACATAGATTCCTACATTGGTACATTATTGTAATGGGAGAATTCTCATCTAATCTGACAAAGTCACGTTTTTAGGTAAGACCTTTATGGACGTCCCTGTTAAACATGAGTCGGTCCTAGTAAGCTACACAAAAGCAGGAACTAATGCGTATACAAATTGTTTTGGCAAGTTGCTATGAAATCAGAGTTGAAATATCTGTATTCTTAAAAGGTTTGGGTGATGAGCATTGAATATTGCATATTCAAGCCCCTAAATACGCATATGTTAAGACCTAAAGTGATATATCTATCCTGTTTTATACAGATTTATGTTTATTTCATGTTTTTAGGTGATTTCCCAAAGAAACGGTTAAAATTGAGCTTTTATGATGAAAAGATTAATAATGAAGTTTACCGCATCGTTGTCGGTCATCCGAAGCAAGCCGAGAGCCAAAAAGGTGAATTTTGGAAGAGTTTAAGTTCAGAAGCTCGAGCCTCAGTTCTATGGCTCGAACACAAAATAAGAAATTCCACTAAGGCAAGAAAGCTCAAGCTTTGAACTCAGAGCTCGAGCCTAACTAAATGGTGCTCAAGCCTTTGCCTAAAAAGCTCGAGCACATGATGAGTCAGAATTGAAAAAGTTGATCCAAGCTCCCAGGACCTTGTGCCAAGCCTCAGGGATCAAGCTTTAACATCTAGACCTCGAGCCTACAGCCCCAAAGCTCAAGCCCAACACCTTGGGATCGAGCACCTTGAAGAGATGATCGAGTACCATCAATAAAAAGATGTTTCGGAATAATCTTACTCCTAGAGCTCGAACCTAACTTAGAAAGCTCGAGCACAACCACTCCGGGCTCGAGCATTACTGAAAACTCAGAACCCACTTCAGTATTTTAGGCATAACTTTTGACTCGGAATTTTAAATTGAGCAAACTCAGTGGTTCTAGAAAAAAGACTCGAAGCCCAATATTTTTTTATCTAATAGCCATCTCAAGATTTACACTCTAAATGGGTCAAAATCACATTACAAAGTCAAAACAAGTTGCTGGCAGCTGAAACTCGAGCCTGGGACTGTAGAGCTCGATCCTTAACACCCTGGAACTTAAAAATACATGCGGGAATTATATATTTTCATCTTTCTTTATTTCCTTATGGGCCCAATTGTTACCAAAAGCTGTAAAACCAATCCAAAGGGGATTGGGACTTGTTTTCGACTATAAAAGAAGAGGAGAAGGCCACAGAAATTCTCTCTCTCATATCTCTCTCTCACGGCGGCTTTTAGGGTTTTGAAGAAGATGATCCAAAAGGAGTTTTAGCAGTCCATGGCGATGAAGACCACAATAACACAGATGATATCTTACGTTGTCATAAGTAGCTGATTCCTCTCTTAGGGCATTGATGTAGCCTGAACCCGAATACTATGGTTTGATTGTTCTCTATTTTGGGAATTTAATATATTATGTATTTTAATTGCATGATTTTGGGCAATTGCTTAATTCAATTGAATTTTAATTATTAAATAGTTTTTGAATGGTTAATACATTATCTTAGATTTAATTATTCTTAAATTATATTTAACCCATTCTTATTGGACGATATCTGGCAGAGCTCTGTCAGACATAAGAATGGAGATTATGCAATGGTGTTTAAACATTTTTAATGAATGAATGTTTTCATAGTCTATGCCTAGAGAAGACGAGTTATACTACAAAATTAGTTAGAAGTAGGTAGGTAGATAATTCGTGCCAATCGAAGATAGGTTATTATTAACTGAAATTCATGGAACATCTTTCTTTAATCTAAATTAAATGAATGTTATTGAGTTAAATTCCATATGATACATAATTGTGGAAATCCCAAGGTTGAACAGTTAACCATAATATGAGATTCGTGGTGAAGTCAATCCCTAAGTATTTCTTCTCTTGATCTCAATCCTTTTATTCCATTATTTTCTTTTATATTATTAAATTACATCACAACACAACAAATCAAATCTTCCTTCTAAATTAAAATAGTAATGAATTAAAAACTTGATGAACCACGACAGTCCTTGAGGTTCGACACCCTCAACATAGCCTTATCCTACAAGGATTCATTTTATTGCGAGTGGTAATTTATTATTGATATATAAATACACAAATCAATTTTTGGCGCCGTTGCCGGGGACTGTGTTACAGTTTTGTTGAGTTCGAGATTAATTCTAGTTTAATTTCTAGTTTTAGGACTTTCTGATATCTCACCTTATTTTTTTTTTTTCCTTTTCAAGTGCAGGAATCTAACTATGAGGATGAAGATGCCTAAGGAATAAAAGCTTCGGTTTTAGGACCTTTTGTGAGTTTTTGTTGTTTTTCTTCACTTGAAATTTTTATTTTTTTTTTCTATTTGTTACCATTGAAATTAGATCAAATTGTTAGGAGAATTTTCTAAATCCGACATGGCTAATAATGGTGATAATCAATAACATAGGCAGAAGGTGGAATACCTGGTGTAGGGCACATGTGCCACAAGCCCCTGTTCCTCCACCACAACTATAATTTTGGGATCACTTCATTCCCACTTCATATACAACCCCTTGTTGCTTTCAATTTCCATAATCTGATGCAACCCATTTTGAGATCAAGCCGGCTATGATCCAAATGCTTCCAACTTTCCATGGGTTTGCTACTGAAGATCCCTATAAGCACATATATAAATTTTTGGAATTGTGTTCAACTGCCAAGTTGTCCACTGTCTCTGATGATGCTTTTAGGATGAGACTCTTCCAATTTTCTCTCAAGGACAAAGCTAGAACTTGGTTGCACTCCCTACCTCATAATTCCATAAGCACGTGGGATAAGTTACAACAAGAGTTCTTAAAAAAATACTACATTATGGGTAAAACCACACATATAAGATAAGAGATCATGGCGTTCTCCCAAATCTCGAGTGAACAACTTCATGATACTTAGGAGAGATACAATGATCTTCTAATAAAGTCTCTATACCATGATATTGCTAAATGGCATTTGGTGCAAATCTTCTATGATAGATTAATTGATCCACATAGAAACATGGTAGATGCTTCTAGTAATGGTGGTTTCCTTTATAAGAGTCCAGATGATGCTTGGGAACTGTTTGAGGCCCTAATTGAAAATTCTGTTCAACATGCTTCTTCCTCTAAGTCTAGGTCCACTCCTGATGTCCATCAAGTTAAAAGTTTGTATGAAGTAGAAAAATCTAGAGAGCTTGCCACTCAAATGGAGGTGTTGAATCGAAAGTTTGACCAAGTTTTATCAACTGTCAGTACTCTTAGTTATTCTCAGCACTCCTTTTTGCCAGAGGATGTGTGTTCTATCTACGCTAGTTCATCTCATTATGCTAACAGTTATCCTCGCATGGTGCAATCTTTTGAAGTTCCACAAGCACAAGCCAATGCTATATTCTCCAGTTTGGGTTACAATCCAAATTCCAATACTTATAACCTTAGCTGGAAAGATCATTTCAATATATCATGGCAAAATCAAAGCCAAGGCAATACTGTTCCCCAATCTCTGGGATAGTACCACATCCAATCCTCTACAAAATAATTATTTCAATCAATCTTCCATCTACTCTCCTCCTCAATTTTGGAACCAAGTTAATCCTGATCCTGCTCCTCCTAGGTACTTGTCTGAATTTAGAGAGAAGGTTTTGGTTGCAATTAATGATTTTAATTCCACCACTTAATTGGTACATTCCTATTCCCAATCTATAGCCAAGATAAAGATTTAAGTTGGGCAAAGAGTTAAAGTGTTAACTCAAAGAGAGGATGAAAAGCTGCCTAGTCAGCCAATTGCAAATCAAGTCAGGTAAACTTACATGATTGATGAAACTAATCCTTCAAGTTCTCGTCATGAACAAGTTAATGCCATCACTACTTTGAGGAGTGGAAAGATCATTAATAATCAAGTTAAAGAAAAAGAGGTAGAAAAAGAGAGGCGCAGGATTCCTATCAATCCCATTCTACCAATTCCACATCCCACAGATGTTCCCTCACATCCTACTCCATCAAGTTCTAAAGGAGTTGAAGGTGAAGTCACTTCTTCATCTACTCCCAACCTCGAGACAACTTATGAGCCAAGAGCGCATTTTCCTCAACGTCTCAAGGGACCTTCTTACTTTGGTAAGCAAGGGGAGAAAATCCAAGACATGATGGATGTCTTTAAATAGGTAAAAGTGAATATTCGACTCTTAGATGCTATCAATCAAATCCTTACCTATGCTAAATTTCTGAATGACTTGTGCACTCAAAAGAGAAAATCAAAAAGCCAAGTCTCTAAGAAAATCTATCTCACTGAGCAAGTCAGTGCAATCATTCAGCATAGCACTCCTCCTAAATTCAAAGATCCTAGATTGGAAATAATGTGATAGATCGAGCACTTCTTGATCTTGGAGCGAGTGTTAATCTTCTTCCTTACTCGGTGTATGAGCAATTAGGCTTGGGAGATCTTAAACCCACATCAATGGTGTTGTAACTTGCTGATCGATCTATGAAGCAACCATATGGGTTAATTGAAGATGTTCTCATTAAAGTGGACAAGTTTAATTTTTTGGTTGACTTTCTTGTCCTAGATACAGAACTTGTTCACGATCCCAATAGATATATTCCTGTAATCCTTGGTCATCCATTTTTAGCTACAGCAAATGCCAACATTAACTGTAGGACTAGGGCTATGGATATTTCTTTTGGAAACATGAAGCTCAAGTTAAACATCTTCAATGCCACTCCATATTCCCCAGAAAAAGATGAGTGCTTCTTTATTGATGTCATTGATGAGGATTCAGTCACCATCTTTCTAACAAAAGATCCTCCTCCTTTGATTTCGAATCTTTCCTATCCTTCTTGTGAGTCTTCTCACAAACTTGAGCCTAAGCCACCACCGGATAAACTTGAGTATTCTTTCTTAGGTCATAATGGAACCACATTGGTTCCTCCTGTTTTAAATTTCATAATCACCTATAGGACCGGTTTTGGGATGAGGGAGGTAGTTGAGTTGTTGGTTACAGGCTAAGGAATGGTGTATTGTCGAGCTAGTGACATTAAACTTAGCATGCTGTCGAGCTATCCACGTTAAACTTAGCATTTGTATGTTTGTACAATAGTTTATTTTTATTCTTTTCAGTTTTTCTAGGTTTTTAGTTTATTTTTGTATTTTTCTTTTATTTTTTTTGATTTAGTTAGTTTAGGTTTGTTTTTATAAAATAAATAAATAAATAATATTAGGTTAATTTATTTATGTATTTTTCTTTTATTTTTAGATTAGGTTCGTTTTGTTTTGTTTTCTTTAAAAAAGAAAAAAGAAAAATAAACTTGATTGACTTGTGTATAATGATATATATCTGTTTTACTTCATATACTTGATACTCTGATGTGTGCTGTGAAGAGTGATTATTTTGTCAGGTACAAAGGACTAAGTTTGGGGGTGAGGTGATGATTCCATTCCTCTGAGCTATCAATTCTTGATCCCTGTTGGTTCTGCGTATTTGGTAATATCTTTCTAACTCTACATCTGTTTTCACACATTGAGGACAATGTGCATCTTAAGTTTGGGGGAAGGCAGTGCCTTTAAAAATTTTCTGTTGATAGAATATGCACAAGGGAATGAATTTTAATTGTTTAAGCATGATTTTAAATCTGTTAATTGTTGTGATGTCCATATATAGTCTGATATTGGTTAACGATGGCTTGTATGTCGAATTCATGCTAAATATGAATATTTGAAAATTGATGGTGGCCTGTGATCCACTTTGTCAAGATAATTACAATTTTATGATTTTAATTTCTAGAATACTTCACTTTGCATATGTTCACACTTACATGCATTTTGCGGGGTATAAACTTGAAATCTTATTTTGATTTGTGTTAAATTAAAATGAGTAGGTGAATTTGATAATTTTGAGAACCAAGGTATAAAAAATAAAATAAAATAAAATGGTATATATGCAATGAAAAAAAAAAAATGTTCTTTACTAATGTGAAAAAAACAAAAGAAAAGAGAGAAAAATGGTCAAGCTTAGGTATGTACCTAGATTGCTTGAGCAATTAAGTCCTTAAGGGTGTTTTGACACCTAATACCCTAAGACCAACTGGTTTGAGAGTCATTAACTGAAAGTTCGTTTCATAAGAAGTTTAGGTTGCCTAGATTACTAGAGTAATTAGGTCCGTAGGGGTGTTTTACCACCTAATGCCCTAAAGCCATATGGTTTGGGAGTCATTGGCTGAAAACTCATTATTGGAGTGATTTAGAAAGCTTAATAGACTTGAGCACTGCACAGTACCCTTTTGAAAAAAAAAAAAAAAAGAGTGATTAATGAAATAAATGCATACCTATTGAAAGTAGAAAAATACCTTGGGGATCAGAATTTAAAAAGTATACTTGTAAATTGAGGAATGACATGAGTTAAATGTAAGTATGGATAGTAAGCCACATGTTTAAAATTGTAAGTTCACTACTAAAAAGGATTTTGGGGATCGAGATTGTTAAACATGTGATTAAACTGGCATATGGGGACCAGGGCCACTAATATGATATTGAGAGTTCGAGATTTTTCCTGTTTAATATAGTTCCTTATACTTGTTATAGTTGACTGATTAATGCATTGCTGGGACATTATGACATGAAAATAGGTTTGAATAAGCTTACCGTGCAATTAAGGCACTGATTTGAGAAGTTTGTGGGTATCTTCACTGGAAATCCTCACGAGACTATGACTCGTCAACTAGGGGTAACTTAGGGGTTTAAAGGCTTGTTGTATAAGCTAAATGCAACCGTGATTCCCAAGAAAGCTGTTTTTTAGTTCTGTATTGCTAAGGGACTAACAATATGTAAGTTTGGGGGTGTGATGAGCGCTGAATATTGCATATTGGAGCCCCTAAATATGCATATGTTAAGACCTAAAGTGATATATCTATCCTGTTTTATACTGATTTATGTGTATTTCATGTTTTTAGGTGATTTCTCAAAGAAATGGTTTAAACTGAGCTTTTATGATGAAAAGATTGATAATGAAGTTTGTCGCGTCGTTGTCGGTCATCCGAAACAAACCGAGGGTCAAAATGGTGAATTTTGAAAGAGTTTAAGTTCAAAAACTTGAGCCTCAGTTTTATGGCTTGAGCACAAAACAAGAAATTCCACCAAGGCAAGAAAGCTCAAGTTTTGAACTCACAGCTCAAGCCTAAATTAAGGGTGCTCGAGCCTTTGCCAAAAAGCTCGAGCACATGATGCGTCGGAATTGAAAAAGTTGATCCAAGTGGTGTGACTGTCCCATGTGCACCCAAATTTGTGCAAAAGAGATGTTGAACAAAGATAAGTGTGGCCAAGTTTTACATTTATAATTTTCCACTACTACCTTTCACTAAAAATATAGTTAGGGCGAGTAGGGATCGTCCCAAGGGATTGGTGGTTGTATTAGGTTGTGGAATCTAGATTAGGGTTAGTAGGTCGAGTGATCAAAAGAATGGTTGGTGATTGAATTATACTAAGATGCAATTTAGACTAAAGTAAACAATTAAATGCAATAAAGGGAAAATAAGAGAGAGATATCTTGGGATTTAGAGATCACCACTAACCATAGCTTTTCTACACTCTTAATGAATGATTAATGAGGGGGAAAACATGTATTGCAACAAAAGTGTGTGTGTGGTAGTTTCAACAAGCATGGGTGACTAATTAAGTATATATTATCTAAGCAACATAGTGGATAACACAATATATCAAACTAAGCAATTAATCTTTTCTTTAAGCTCACAATCCAAACACATCACAAGGTTAGAGATATATGCTACTTGTTTTCATAAGTATGGAACATCAAACAATAAGCATGGATTGTCCTGCCATTTAACATCTAAACTATAACTGCACTATAATTAAGCTAATGACATGGAATTAAACTAATTAAACTAAGGGAGAGACACAATCCATTAAGAAATGAGTATGAACCATGAAATAAACCACAAGAGCATTCTATTAAGCACTATGTCTTGACAATCTCTAGATCTATAACATCAATACATATAGACATGCATCAATAACACAAAATCTAGAGACAAACACATGAACATCTATTCTAGCATACATAGACATATGGATAGAATGAAATGATCAATTGGAAGCATTAAACCACACAAATCATTGAATAAACAAGATCTATGTATCTAAAAATGTCAAAACATATATCACAATAAAAAATTGCCTCAAAAATACATAAATCAAGATGTAGAAAGCATGCTTAGGGCTAACTCTAGCCCCAAGAGGATGTCTAGCCACTCATGGATGGTGTCCTCTAACCCTCAAGGGCTAACTCCATGGTGGAAATTACTCATTTTCTTGGTTGATGGAAGAACTCCAAGCTTGTGTCTCTAGCCTCCTCTCTTCTTTTCTTCCTCACTAAGAATATGATATGGAAATTGTGACAAAAGTCTTTCTAGTATGTCTTTATGTATATATCAAGAATGGCTCATATTCCTTATATTATAGTGATTGCCATAAGGATTGTTCGCTTGATTAACAAAAGCTGCATTGACTTGTTCATAATGCTCACTTTGCACATGTCCATAGGGACAATTGGAAGTAGAATGTAAAACACTAGAACAAGTCATACATTATTCATTGGATGCATGATGGGAATGGTTAAGGATGGAAGATACTTGATTTGCCGAGTTTTGGTTGATCAAGAATTGATCAAACCTTTGAGATAAGGATTTCATCTCGGCAACTATTTCATTGGAATGGTCAACTTGATGTAAGCCAACATTCTTCCTTCCACTTGAATTCCTACCATTCTTAGAAGATAAAGTTCAATGCAAAGAATTTTTACTCATGCTCTCATAAAGACGTCACATGTCATCCTCATGCCTATCAATGTAAGAGCCACCCATGGAAGCATCAACCATGCCCTTGTAATTATCGGATAAACTATCAAAGAAATATTGAACTAATTGCCATTTGGGCATGTCATGATGTGGACACTTCCTAGGCAATTCATTAAATCTTTCCCATGCCTCATGGAATGTTTCTCTATCCCCGTGTGAAAACTCTCGAATTGAGGTTCTTATGGCATTGGTCTTAGAAACCGGATAGTACTTCTTCAAGAACTCTTGTTGTATTTTGGCCCAAGAAGTTATTGAAAAAGGCCTAAGATTGTTAAACCAATATTTTGCCTTGTTTTTAAGGGTAAATGGAAAAAGTTTAAGCCTTAAGACCTTTTCCGGCATGTCCGTGTATCTCACGGTGGAACATACTTCAAGAAACTCATCTAAATGCTTATAAGGTTCTTCACTTGGAAGTCCATGGTAGTTAGGAAGCATTTGAATGGTTTGTGGTTTGATTTCATAGTGGTGTGCTCTAAATGGTGGTAATTGAATGCATGTAGGTGCATTATATTCATTAGGCACATAGTGATCTCTTAAAGCAAGGGGAGGGTTAACAATTGGAGGTGCAACATGGGCACCTTGATTACCTTGAACTATGGGAGGTTGTGGAGCAAACATTGGCCTAGGCATTCCCAATGGAACTTGGCCTTGTTGTATGGTGGGTGAATGAATGGCCTCGGCATGCCTAATGGTAATTGCATGTTATCATGATGCACATTGGGGTGGAGGATACCTTGTTGGTCTATGTGACCAAGGTCCTCCACATGGTCCTCATTATGTACTTCCATTGATGAAATGGATTGACTAGAACTTCCTCTTGCCCTAGGGTTTCGAACAACGGATTCAATATGAAAATTAAGAAGGACAAGAATAGGTTTCAATGATCTACGAACATGCATGCACAACAAAACATAAACAAGCAATAAGCAATGAACAATCACTTCACCTTCGCAACAAATCAATTATCAAACTTCCTCCACATACAATGATCCCATACCCCCATGCTATCAACAATATGCAAAGAAAAGTAAATTGCCTCCACGCGGGCTCATGATTTATCAAAGAAATGAAATACAAGCCTCCACGCGGGCCGACGATTTAACTAGAGATTGATTTAAGAAAGAGCTCACAAAGGGTCCTTTAGCACTTCAATTCAAATTTCAATTTTAGCCTTGCAAATTTTTTAGATTTTAGCTTTTTCCTTGCTTTTGCTTAGCTCCTTGCTTAAAATGCTCCTTTGTTCACCTTCTATCTCAATGCACCTAGTCAAACAAGAACTAACACAATAAGTATCAAAAATGAAAATGAAAATAAAGTAAAGACACGATCAAAAGAGTACTAATTCCTAATTGATTCCACAAATACGACGTTGCCTTCAATCAATCCCCGGCAACGGCGCCAAAAACTTGGTGTGGCTTATGTTGCGTGTGCACCCAAATTTGTGCAAAAGAGATGTTGGACTAAGATGAGTGTGGCCAAGTTTTACATTTATAATTTGCCACTACTACCTTTCACTAAAAATATAGTTAGAGTGAGTAGGGATCGTCCCAAGGGATTGGTGGGTCATATTAGGTTGTGGAATCGAGATTAGGGTTAGTAGGTCGAGTGATCAAAAGATTTGTCGGTAATTGAATTATACTAAGATGCAATTTAAACTAAAGTAAACAATTAAATGCAATAGAGGGAAAATAAGAGAGAGAGATCTTGGGGTTTAGAGATCACCACTAAGTATAGCTTTTCTACACCCTTAATGAATGATTAATGAGGGGGAAAACATTTATTGCAACAAAAGTGTGTGTGTGGTTGTTTCAACAAGCATGGATGATTAATTAAGTATATATTGTCTAAGCGACATAGTGGATAGCACAATATATCAAACTAAGCCATTAATCCTTTCTTTAAGCTCACAATCCAAACACATCACAAGGTTAGAGATATATGCTACTTGTTTCATAAGTATGGAACATCAAACAACAAGTATGGATTGTCCTCTCATTTAAAATCTAAACTACAACTACACTACAATAAAGCAAATGACATGGAATTAAACTAAGGGAGAGACACAATCCATTAAGAAATGAGTATGAATCATGAAATAAGCCACAAGAGCATTTTATTAAGCACTAAGTCTTGACAATCTCTAGATCTATAACATCAATACACATAGACATGCATCAATAATACAAAATCTAGAGACAAACACATGAACATCTATTCTAGCATACATAGACATATGGATAGAATGAAATGAACAATTGGAAGCATTAAACCACACAAATCATTGAATAAACAAGATCTGTGTATATAAAAATATTAAAACATATATCACAATACAAATTGCCTCAAAAATACATAAATCAAGATGTAGAAAGCATGCTTAGGGCTAACTCTAGCCCCAGAGGATGTCTAGCCACTCATGGATGGTCTCCTCCAACCCTCAAGGGCTAACTCCATGGTGGAAATTGCTCCTTTTCTTGGTTGATGGAAGAACTCTAAGCTTGTGTCTCTAGCCTCCTCTCTTATTTTCTTCCTCACTAAGAATATGATATGGAAATTGTGATAAAAGTCTTTCTAGTATGTCTCTATGTATATATCAAGAATGGCTCATATTCCTTATATAGGTAGGTTAAAATGTCACCCCCAATGACCTGGGCTCGTCTACCAAAATTCTTCCCAATGATTGGATATGAGACAAGTTTTAATGAGCTAGAAATTGAATTTTCTCGCACTTGGGGAAGTTCGATCGATCGAACATTCTCTGAGATCGATCGAACATGGCTGAGATCTATCGAACTTAAGCTGGATCGATCCTCTATGGCGGCACCTATAAAGACAAATCTAAGATATTTTGGTATTTTTGGGAAAAAGAAAAAAGTGGTAGGTGTGGTGGTACAACTGAATAAGATGGAATCTTTTCAATCGATCGGAACAAAGTTGGATCGATCGAACTTTGTGGGATCTTTGGATAAGGACAAAAGAGCTTGGATCCATCTTGAAATGTCTAGATCGATGAACTTTCGATCGATCGAATATTTCCTGAGATCAATCGAACTTGCTGAATTTCCACCACTTGCTTCCTTTTGCTCCCACTTTGCTCCTTTCTTTGATTCATCCTAAGATTGCTTTAATTATGTTCTTATTTAGCTGAGTTAGCTTATTTTGGAGATAAGCACCTAAAAAGGGCAATAACACGAAATTAGTCTAAAATGGAAAAATAAGATAGATAAAGGTCCTAGAATACCTAAGCTTAAGGGGTTTAAATGCGCATTTTTCAGCGCTCATCACCAAGCTCATAGGACCTCGTGCCAAGCCTCAGGGATTGAGCACTAACACCTAAAGCTCGAGCCCACAGCCCCACAGCTTAAGCCCAACACCCTAGGATCGAGTACCATAAAGAGAGGATTGAGTACCATCAATAAAAATACGTTTCGGAACAATTTTACTCCTAGAGCTCGAACCCGAGCTTCAAAGCTCAAGCCCGACTCAGAAAGCTCGAGCACAACCACTCCGGGCTCGAGCATTGCTAAAAACTCTAAACCCGCTTCAGTATTTTGGGTATAAATTTTGACTCAAAACTCCAAATTGAGCAAACTCAGCAGCTCTGGAAAGAAGACTTGAAGCCCGATATTTTTGTCTCTAATAGCCATCTCAAGATTAACAAGTTGCTAAGAGGTGAAGCTCGAGTCTGGGACTTTAGAGCTCGAGCCTTAACATCCTGGATCTTAAAAATACATGCGGGAATTATATATTTTAATCTTTCTTTATTTCCTTATGGGCCCAATTGTTACCAAAAGCTGTAAAACCAATCCAAAGGGGATTGGGACTTGCTTTCCACTATAAAAGAAGAGGATAATGCCATAGAAAATCTCTCTCTCACGGCAGCTTTTAAGGTTTTTGAAGAAGAAGATCAAAAAGGAGTTTTGGTAGTCCATGGCGATGAAGACCACAACAACACAGATGATGTCTTACGTCGTCATGAGTAGCTAATTCCTCTCTTAGGCCATTGATGTAGCCCGAATCCGAATACTATGGTTTGATTATTCTATATTTTGGGAATTTAATATATTATGTATTTTGATTGCATTATTTTGGGCAATTAACTTAATTCAATTGGTTTTTAATTATTAAATAGTTTTTGAATGATTAATACCTTGTCTTAGATTTAATTATTCTTAAATTATATTCAACCCATTCTTATTGGATGATATCTAGTGGAGCCCTGTCAGATATAAGAATGGAGATCATGTAATGGTGTTCAAACATTTTTCATGAATGAATATTTTCATAGTTTATAACTAGGGAAGACGAGTTATACTGCAAAATTAGTTAGAAGTAGGTAGATAGATAATTCGTGCTAACCGAAGATATGTTATTATTAACTGAAATTCATGAATCATCTTTCTTTAATTTGAATTAAATGAATGTTATTGAGTTTAATTCCATATGATACATAATTGTGGAAATCCCAAGGTTGAACAGTTGACCATAGTATGAGGTTCGTGGTAAAGTCAATCCCTAAGTATTTCTTCTCTTGATCTTAATCCTTTTATTCCATTATTTTCTTTTATGTTATTAAATTACATCACAACATAGCAATTCAAATCTTCCTTCTAAACTAAAATTGTAATTAATTGAAGACTCGATGAACCACCACAGTCCTTGAGGTTCGACACCCTCAACATAGCCCTATCTTACAAGGATTCGTTCTATTGAGAGTGGTAGTTTATTATTGATATATAAATACACACATCACTGGGATCTTGTAGAACTTTCAAATTGGGTAAAATCTATTGGTGGCAAGTGAATCTACAAGAAAGTACTAGACTATTTCGTAGTAAAAGACCGAAATGATCATATGAGGAAGTTGCGAAGGTTCATTTTTGAACTTAGACAAACTTTACACAGTTGGAACATTCGTTTTGATTAGGCAGTCAAACTACTGACTTTGAACAAAATGTGAATGAACCATGTGTAGTGTACAAGGTAATGTCATTGTCTTTCTCATTCTACATGTTAATGATATCCTACTCATTGGTAATGAAGTGGGAGTTTTGTCAGTAATCAAGAGGTGGTAGTTCAATAAATTTGAAACGAAGGATCTTAGAGAAGTTCGCTAATTTCTGGGGACCAAGCTTTTGCGAGATCGGGTTAAAAAGAAAATAGGCTTATCTCAAGTATCCTATAGTAAGTAAGTATCAATCCTATCCCAGACTTGATCACTGGTTTACTGTAAAGTATATCAGAAGTACCTTAAGAGGATCGAGAATCTCATACTCATTTATGGAGATGATGATATAGTCCTAGACAGGTTTGTAAACTATGATTTTTAATCAGATATGAATAGTATGGTTTACGTCTAGGTACGTATGTTCACTTAATAAAAGGAAAATCAATTGGTAAAGCCTAAAACAGAATTTCCACTACTGACTCAACCATAAAGGTGGAGTACATTGCAGCTTCATAGGCATCAATGGAAGCTTTCTTATTTGATCTCACTCATTTAAAGGTTTTAGAGCATACTTGCCGCCCTATCAAGCTATATGTGACAATAGTGCAGAAGTAGCCCAAACCAAGGACCCTAAGTTCTATAGAGGAAAACTATACATTGAGAGGAAGTATCATGCTCTACATAATTTTGTCTGGTAAGGAAATGTATATATTTGTAGCCAAGATTACATTGGAACATAACCATATTGATCCATTCACAAAGGTGTCGTTAATCAGTTGGTTTGATCATCATTTGGATAACATAGGAGTTAAAAGCAATTCGAATTGGCTATAACGGCAAGTGGGAGATTGTTAAGAGTTGTATGCCATGACATAACGAATTCTTACTTGGATAGTAAAGACATATATTCCTTGAGTAAATTTGAAATGATATTTATGTTTTATATAATTGGGGAATGCAAATGTACGTATTATGTTTCGATTATTTATGGAATTAAATATGCCCGCTTGATTGTAAGAGATACTTATATATATGTGGTGCCGATCAATATAAGAATATAAATAGTGATTATAGATAGTTCATAGTCGGTAATTAAGGATGAACTCTTAATTAATTAAGACTTGAACCAGATATGCGACAGGTTGATATATATTGCGAGATCCGTCATATGCAATTACCCCCTATTATCGTCATGACATTTGACTCTCAAGATGAGAGAAGTATAAACTCTTTTAGTAATTAATAATTACTTTGATTTGTTCGGCGAAACCTTCAGGATCTAATGACCGGCACTTTGGGTAATTATATAATTAATAGTTAGAGGGTTATATTCTCAATATTTTCATCTTGTTAGTTGTATTTATTTTGTATTGATTATGGTTGATCACAAAGTAAATCCAAAGGCTTTCATGTGTTTTAGGCAACCGTTATGAAACATAGAGGGTGTGTAAGTGGAATATTGTCAAACTTCAAGGAGTGTAGGTAGAATTTATCCAAAAATAATACATTGACTTCTAAAATGAGACATTTAATTTTATGACCCATAAGAATGAAAAGGTGGACACTAATTTGGAGAGGATTAATAAATTTATGAAAATGAAAAGAGGGGTAATAGGTAGATCACCTTCCAAGGTTAATCAGGGGGTTAAATACGCTGTTTTATGGTCGTGACAGAATGGTGTATCAAGATTTAATATATATCACGTCTCTAGACCAAGTCTAATTAATTAGTGCATATAGGTGTTGGGATTTATATGCCCTGGCATAGCGAATTCCTATTTGGATTTAAGAAACAAATGTTCCTAACATATCTTAAATATTTATGATATATATAATTGGTGAATTCAATGTATTATGGTTCGATTCATTGTGGAATTAATAGTGTCCACTTAATTACAAGAGATATTTATATATACATGTGATGGCGATAAATACATGAATATAAATAGTAATCATAAATTATTCATAGTCGGTGATTATGGATGGACTGATTATTAATTAAGACTTGAACTGGATTTGTGTTAGGTTGAGATATATTGCGATATCATTGTCGTGGCATTTGACTCTTAAGCATGAGAGAAGTATAGACTCTTTTATTAATTAATAATTACTTTGATTTGTTCGGCGGATACTTCGGGATCCATAGATCGGCACCTTGGGTAGTTATGTAATTAATAATTAGAGGGTTATATTCTCAATATTTGCATCAGTGCTACTTGTATTTATTTTGTATTGATTATGGTTTATCACAAATTAAATTCGAAGGCCTTCATATGTTATAGACAAAATGTTTTTTATATATTTATTTAGTAAATTATTATTTTTGTCAAACAAATATTTTATTGTGATTAAGCCGGAAATAATCAAAGGTAACAAAATAATTATATTAATTATGTTGTCCGATTGATAGCTTTATAATACGATAAATAATTATGCATAAAGAGGTCAAAGTGCAACATTGACTTAGTGGTTATTTACTATTTAATTGGAGCGTAATTAATTTCTCTCAGTGGAGTATAAATTAATTTATGAATTAACTGAATTAGGTCCATGGT
Organism: Cornus florida; assembly: GCF_030987335.1. Lineage (NCBI taxonomy): Eukaryota > Viridiplantae > Streptophyta > Magnoliopsida > Cornales > Cornaceae > Cornus > Cornus florida. The sequence goes on along the minus strand of NW_026775580.1, from coordinate 29,045,600 downwards.
TTAATGGACCAGACCAATTATTAATTTATAGTAACCAAGAAAATAGTAAGTCCAAAAGGATTCTCACCCATAGCCCAAGTTGATATTGGAGTCCTATTAGAATTAAGATATGTGAATTAGAGATTGAGAATATGAATTAGAGATTGAGAATGATTTATTGTTTCCTTTCCTTATCTTTATTTTGGCTATATATACATGGATCCATGTATATTTTAGGTGAGACTTTTGAAAGAAGAAGGAATATATTTTTTCTCTCTATTTTTAGGGTTTGCTTTCTCTTCTAAAGGAGGTGGTGGTGTTTTCCGTCGTCGCTACACCACAAGCTTAGAAAGTGTGTGCATTAAGGCGAGGGCCAAGTTTTACATTTATAAAAGCCACTACTATCTTCACTAAAAATACAGTTAGGGTGAGTAAGGATCGTCCCAAGCGATTGGAGTCGAATTTGGTTGTGGAATCACAATTAGGGTTAGTAGGTCGAGTGATTAAACAAATAAATGGTTGGTTGATTAAATTAGAGAACAAATTAAAATAAATAATTGAATGCAATAAAGAGTAAGTAAGAAAGAGATCTTGGGGTTTAGAGGTCACCACCAAACAATATTTTTCTACACCCTTAATAAGTGACTAATGACGAAAATGTGTGTTGCAAAATTGATGTGTGCGTTTGTTTGGTTGATTCAATTAGTAAAGGTAACCAATTAAGTATATATTGTCTAAGCAACATGTGAAAAGTACAATATATCTAACAATTAAGTATATATTGTCTAAATAGCATGTGAAAAACACAATATATGTAACGACCCGGATTTCTCAACCTAGTGTGTTAGTGATGAGCCGGAAGTTGACTCGATAACGGGCCTTAAATGCAGAAGCGAAAGAAGCTAAATGACCTCAAGAGATGTACATCATCCCTAAGGCCCCAAAATGACTCTCCATGAAGACACAGAACTTAAATGAGCCAAGCAAATAAAGCAAGAATGCCTAACCCGAAAAGAGATGAACTAAGGGCAAAATGGTCATTTCTCACTGAAAAGGGTGCCACCGTGCACACCATTGGAAGGACAACGAAAAATGAACAAAATTAAACTCAAGAATCGTCTGATTCTAAGTCCAGGAAGAAAAGATATGAAATTCCAACACCCGATGCGAAAGTTATGAAGCAAAGACTTAACATTTTCCAATATTTTCATAATAAACTTTGAAAACAAAAGTGCATAGAAAATGAGATACATGTCATTGGCCTCCGGCCTCATCTCATACATGTTAAATACATTGAAAAGAGTGCACTTACGTATACTTTACATATACGAATTAACGAATACAAGTTTAAACAAATAGGGCTACAAAGAGGTATTTTATGCTAACACTTGCATAAAATAGAAACTTAGAAACTGTAAGCCATCCAAGGAGCAATGGAATCTTCAAATCCTGAGTCCTATACCTAAAATATACTCCAGTATCATAGGGGTGAGTAACATAAAGTTACTCGTAGGAGATGAGCATACATCGACCTAGCATTTTACAATTTTATCACCTTATGGTGAAACATGTTAAAGGGGCTCATGCCACCTAACGTCTATGTCAAGATGAGACCCAAGGAGCATCCTAAGCTACATAGATCATTTTTATCATAATCATATTGTTCATGCAATTCAAACAACATGGAAACATGTTATACAAGGCAACAAGATATAGATTCTCAAAGTCTTCAACTTGAAATCCAAAATATGAAAACAACAAGTGTAGGTTATGCCACCTAACGTCTATGTTCAAAATGAATCTATAAGGTCATTCCTAAACTACATTTGAACATCAAAACACAAATTATGATATCGATGCAATTTAACCAACAATGGAACTTTCAATACAACGCATGAAGCATGCTTTCGCAAAGCTACATCTTAAGCTCAAAATAGGAAATCAAATAAGGAACAACAAGTTACGATATCATCTAGTTATCAACTTGAAATGAAATACGAAGTCAAATAAAGTGGATACTCGAACGTCACGCCGGATCAAACCGACAACATAGTTGCTTTAGGGTTACTAGCCCGTGGGTAACATCCTGATAAGCGCTGAATATTGCATATTCAAGCGCCCTTATTTGCATTAGTTAAGTCCATTATTTGATTATTTTATATAGATTAGCTTCATTTGCATGCTTTTGTTTATTTTCAGGTTGGTTCCCTAAAGAGAGTTAAAAGAGATGCTTTGACGAGTTCTTAAAGAATTAAAGCACGCCGTTGCCAGGGACCTTTATTTTGGCCAAGATTAATGATCCATGGGACTCATGACGCTCTATACAAAAAGTTATAGGAAGAATTGCTGCGTCTTCGGGCCGAGCCAAATCATTTCAGGTTGCAAGTAGCAAAATGGTGCAAGGCTGTAACAGCGCGGGCGCCGGTTCATTTTCCATTAGACTTTGGCCTCCAATTCTGACCCTTTGTATATGTGAATTTGGTCTTTAGTAAAACATAAAATATGAAGGGCTATGAGTCAGCTTTCCATAGACATAAAGTTTTCCTCATTTGGAGTTTGGAGCAAAGAGTTATGTCATTTTTACCAAAGGTACGCAGAACAGCCTGGCAGCAGTGAAGTTCAACCTTTCTCTTCATTTTAGACCCACCAAACTCTAGAACTGGACTTCTATTAAAAGATGTCATACTTAGAGCTTTGAATTAGCTTTCCAAATCTTCAAACGGTTTGTCATTTGGAGTTCGGAGCAGAAAGTTATGGCCATTTTACCAAAGCATCTCAAAGCTGAGTAAGTTGACTTCGAGCACTCGAAGTGCTTAGTTCGAGCGCTCGAACTATGGGCAGAATACTCTCCGGGAACCATCACTTCAGCCCACTTGCACCTTGTTTCCCTCATTGCTGATTTCTATATTTATGGGTTGGTTGGAGATGTCTTTTGGTGGAGAGTTGAGCCTTGTTTGGTGGGAGAGGATGTCTATAAAGGAGGGGAACCACACAAACAAGAGGATATCTCATCTTTGCAAGATTTGTGGAGAGAGAAAGAGGAGGAAGAAGATAGAGTTCTTGAAGCCAAGGAAAGGGAGCTCGAAAATGGAGGTTGCAACCAAGCTTCTTCCTTCTTCTAAAGCTTCCATGGGTAACTAAACCTTCATCTAGGGAGGTGATGAAGCCCCTCCCTTGTAAGCATGTCCTAGTATAGTTCTATTTTGGGGATTGTAATGTATAATCTTTGGTCTTTTCATGGTCTAGAGCATTTTGCCTCTTGTAATGGATCTTCATGTATTTAAATGATTAATGTTGAGTCAATTATCTATCTTTGATGGTTTATTCTTTTAATCATGTTGCTTGCACTCTTATGGTGACAATGGTAGTGAGATCATGAAATGGTTTAATGGCATGTTGATAAGGACTTTGATAGATCATTGCTTAGGTGAAACCTTTGATGATTTATGCTTATTTCTTACCTTCATGTGCTTCATCATTTTATCTAGGGCTTGATAGTCTTTCATTTAAGTCAATGTGGTTAAGCTACACCTTAGTTAGGTAGTCTAAACGTGTTAACCTTTGATGGATTATGCTTACTTCAGATTTAATGAACTTCTTGAGGATATTATAGCAACCAAGTGTTGCTATGTATCATGATCATATATATATATTATTTTCCCCCAATTTAGCTCTAATCTAGCATGTGTATAGGGATGGAGGCGGATTCACTTCCCTAGTCTTCTTTACTTGTATTTCATCTCCTTTAAATTCTTGCAAACTTTTAATTTATGCACCTTAATTTCATAGCTTAAGTGACAACCAACAAATCCTCTACGAACACCCCTATCATTCTAAAAAGACTCTAGACACTTAGGTTGCCATAGATTAGCGCAGTCCCAGTGGTTCGACTTACCCGACCAATAGCCCTATTTTACAATGATTCGTGCTATTGCGAAGGTTGATTTATAATTGTAATCGACTTAACCGATCACATCCCTATGTGCGCACTAGACTATATAGAGAGACAATCCCCCGTACTAGAACCAAGTCCTAGCCGTAGCCAAACAACGACATCCCCAAGTTTCCAAAGTCAACAAATTGTGCAACAACGTATATATATCAATATGTATATACAAGATATCAACTATTTACCAAGCACAATCCAAATTTTGGAAACTTATACAATACATGCTTAAAATTCACAACTACTATGGCATGTAAGATGTCAAATACAAAGTGTGCAATTCCTTACACATAGCAACAATATATTCAATAAGGAAAAACATATTCTCATGAATATAAAAGTAACAACTATGTTATCCAATGCTCAAAAGTAATCAAGTGAACATACATCAAATCCAAATCCATGATTTAAATATAGAAAGAACTTCCAAAATGCAATTAAATCCATGGAGTAATAAAGTAGAATTTAATTAAACATAAATAGTTAAATTCTCTAAATTCCAAGTTAATCCAAATAACCTCAATTTAATATATATTGAAAGACATGTCATGGTCATCATATATATAACATCAAATGACAAGTTAAGTGATTAAAACACTTAAAACAAAATTAATCAAACTAATTAATTAATTTCTTCTAGATTTTTAAACAATTCCAAATGCCCTCAATTTAATCTATGTTAGAGAATATGCCAAGGCCTATTTAAATACCATATTACAACTTGATTTAATGCTTGATACAACCATGTGAATTAAACTTTCACTAAAGATAAATATTAAATAAAAGTTGTAATTCTTAATCAAATTATCCAAATTTAATATATGTTAACCAACATATCTAAGCATAATTTCCTAGCATGTTACAATTCAAATCAAAGTTATACATCATCATAAATTTTAAATCTTATACAAAGAAATAAAAATTACTAACTTTCTAAATTTGATACAAGGTATACATATATGTTGTATAATCATGACAAATACACAATACAACACACAAATAATCCTAAAACATTCCCTACCTCAATTGGAATGAAAATCCCAATTACCACCGAAATGAAATTGCCCCAAATTTTTGGTCCGCAAAACAGATTTTTCAGCTCACTACCTTCAACTTGTAAAATTCATAAAAAATTCAATTCTAACCCAAATTGAATGAATCCAAAGCCCAATGGAAGCTTAAACATTGTAATTTGATAATATCAATTTAGTTTAACAAAATATTTTCCCAATTGAAACAGTTTTGACCCACAACTTTGAAACAAATTCTGCCCAGAAAACACATTTTCAGCCTGTAGCTTCCAACTTTGAAAATTCATGAAAAATTCATTTGACATCCAAATTGGGTAAACCTAATTTATTTTAGAAGTAAACATATGAGAGTGTAAAACTTAAAATTTAAGCTATGATCCAATGTCAAAAGGTTAGTGAAATAAATTATTTAAAAATATGTTTCCCAGCTGCAATAAAAACATGGACAGCAGATAGTTTCGGATTTTAAAAAAAATTTAAAAATACTCTAAAATCATGAAAAAATTCTGAGTAGTGTAAAACCTATGGGGGTAGTTTGACCAAAAAGGAAAAGCTTCAAATTTCCAACAACTAGCTTGCAACTTCAAAAATTCATAACTAATTCATTTTAAATCCAAATTACATGAAACCAAAACTAAATGAAAGCTAATTAAGTATATTTTCATATTCTATATTTAATTTGACAAGATTAATTTCAAGTTAAAACAGTTTAAGAGCAAAATACAAGTCCTTCTCTTCTATGCATGTAAAACAAATAATGACATCAAAATACTTCAAAATAATATATCAATACCTCACTAGAGAATTGAATCTCTAGATACCAAAGCAAAACTAAGAGTTAGGCTAGATCCTTCAAGGGTTTTGAAGAAGAGGATGAGGGGAACAAAAAGTATTCCAAGCTTTATGGTCTAAAGTAAGTGGAAGGGCCTCAAAGATCAAGATCAATGCCTAAGGCTTTAAGCTCCATCCATGGAGACTAGGGTTTTCTTGTAAGGAAGAGAATAAAATAATGTGGTTAAGTGTGAGTGGAGGTAATAGAAATCCTCCACTCACTATGTGCTCTTACACCATGGTCAACACACACATCTGGGGTCAATTGCACAAAAACCATCCTTTAAAACCATAATCGCAAAGTGGCCCAAAGATATTTACAAGACTAAATTGTGAACCTACGCTTGTCACCAATCCGTGGCTCCTTCCTAGGCTTAATCCCACACCTACACTTGTCAACCATCCAAGCCAACAAGTGCACCAATCCTAGGCCAACAAGTGGGTGAATCCTCACCCTCCAAATGTCATCATCCAATGCATTAAAGTGTTTCCACACAAATGTCAACAAGTGGACCAATGAGAGTGTGACACTTGTCACACTTTTCAAAAATTACAAAAAGGTCCATTTTGAAAATATCTTCCATATTTAATTGCAAAATGGTCCCCAAGATGAAAAATAATTATTTTATTTAATTACACTAAAACCCCACAAGTTAAGAATAATTCCACTAAAGTATGCATTAATGCCCCTTTATGAAAGAAGTAAGCAATCAACATACTTTTCTAGAAAAGTAAAAATACCACTATCATGGAAATCAAATATCATGAATGCATTCAAAACCAAAATCAAATCCGAGCACAAAAAGTGAGGTTGTGCAAGGAAAAAAGATAAACAAGAAAAAGACAAAATGTGAATAGTGTTCAGAAAAATAAAATATGGAAATGACATAATCCCCAAAGAAAGTTGTTAATCCAAGAAAAAGAGTCTCGGAAATCATTCCAGAGCACTCGAGATTAATCAAGTGATGAAAAACCGAACCTAAAAAGGAAAAGACAATGGAAAAAAAATATTCGTTAAAATCGGAGAAAAATAAAAGGAAGAAAAATGAACGGGTCATTACAATATATCTAGCAAGTCATTAATCCTTTTATTAAGGTCAGAAGCCAAATACACCACAAGGTTAGAGGCATATGCTACTTGCATTCAAAAGTATGGAACATCAAACAACAAGCATAGATTGTCCTCTCATCTAACAACTACGCTAACACTACACTGCAATTAAGCTAAAGACATGAAATTAAACTAATTAAGCTAAGGGAGAGGCACAATTCATCAAGAAATGAGCATAAACCATCAAAAAAATTATTAGAGCATTCCATTAAGCACAATGTTTTGATAATCTCTAGATCTATGACATTAATACACATAGACATGCATCAATAACACAAGAAATGGAAACAAACACATGAACATCTATTCTAGCATACATAGACATATGGATAGAATGAAATGATCAATTGGAAGCATTACACCACATAAATCATTGAATAAACAAGATCTATATATATAAAAGTTCAAAAACATGTATTACAACACTAATCCCTCAATAATACACAAAATCAAGATATAGAAAGCATGCTTAGGGCTAACTCTAACCCCAAGAGGATGTCTAGCCACTCATGGTAGTGCTTCTCCAACCCTCAAGGGCTAACTCCATGGTAGAGATTTGCTCCTTGGTTGATGAAGAGTCTCTAACGGTGTCTCTAGCCTCCTCCTCCTCTAAGCTTTCTCTCCAAGAATTCTACAAGGTATGATATGATATGATGTGATATGATGTAAAAAGTAATCCTTATCCTTATATACGTAGGTCAAATGACACCCAAAATAAGCTAGGGTCATACAACAAATATTCCCCAATGATTGGATAAAGGACAACTTTTTGTGAGCTGGAAATTTAACTTTTTCGCACTGGAAGAAGTTCGATCGATCGAACCTTGGACTTGGATCGATCGAATATGGCTGGGATCTATCGAACTGAAGTTAGATCGATCCTCAATGGCGGCGTTTTTTGGATAAAAACAAATCTGACATATTTCGAAGATATTTTTGGGAAAATGACAAAAGTGGTTGGTAGGGTGGTACAACTAGATAAGGTCAATCATTTGGATAAGGACAAGGTAGTTTGATGGATCAAAGAATGATGTTGGATCGATCGAACTTTTGAGATCTCTGAAAATGTCATCATGGCTCTGATCCATTTTGAAGTGCTGAGATCGATCATGTTGGATCGATTGAACTTTGATCTAAGATCGATCGAAGATGTTGATTTCCACCTTTTGCTTCCACTTGGCTTCTTTCTTTGATTCATCCCACAATTGCTTCATTTCTGCTCTTATTGGGCTAAGTTAGCTTATTTTCGGGATAAATGCCTGAAAATGGAAATAATACAAAATCAATCTAAAACGGTAAAGTAAGATAGATAAAGGTACTAGAATGCCTAAGCTTAAGGGGTTTAAATACGCACTTTTCAGCGCTCATCACAACCCCAAACTTAAATATTGCTAGTCCCTAGCAATGAACTAGAAAGTAAAGGAATGAAATGAATAACTAAACAACTATGAACTAGAAAACAATAAATGGATAACCCCACTTTCGTAGGGAACACGGTTGTACTTAGCATATGCAACAAGCCTTTTAAACCCCTAGGTTACCCCTGGTGGACGAGTGAAGTCTAGTGAGGATTTCTAGAAATGATACCCACGAACATTAAGCTCATTCTTTCTAAAGAGACACCAATATTGCAAACAAGCATTGGGAGAAAACTACCTCAAGTATGCAATTTTTCAAACATTTCTAAGCAATCTCCCAAAATCTTAACATCAAACAAGCAAGTATGGTCCTCCACACATCAAGAAAATGATTATGCAAATCAAAACAATTCTAGAATCCTTTTGAGTGGACTGGCATCACATATGTTACTATCTAAGCCAACTAAAGAATTAATCACATCCTTACCCTCAAACTAGCACATAAATCTAGTATCGATCATCAAGACAAAAAGTAAACCTTTTTTATTAAAGCTTTATTGTTCTAGGTGCGCTTATTCTTTGCACTCGATTTTTTTTTTTATTATTATTTTTTTATTAGGATCAAAGAAGGAAGCATGGTGCAATGTGTTGATCTTTTAAGCTTTCTAGCGATTTATGAGGTCGAGCGTTACGTCAATGACTCCTAAACCAGACGGCTTTAGGGCATTAGGCGTTCAAACACCCCTACGGACTTACAAACTCAAATTAAGTAGGCTACAAATCAAGACAACCTCCATCTAATCATTTCCCACTTCTCACCTTTTGGGAGAAGTCCTCACTATTTTATTACTTTTGCAACTTCTTTTTTTTTTTTTTTTTTTTTGGTATTCAATAATTAACATATAGTTTGGGCCCTTCACCTTTCGGCGCGAGAAGTTTAATGCTTGATGAGGCTAGAATCCCGGCTACTTAGTGAAAAGGGGTTGTTATCCACCTTTATCAAGAATGAAAGCTTTCAATGCACTACTAGTCCAATTGGGATATAACCAATTCAATAATCAATAAAGCATGTACCCCACAAATGAATGTTAGTGTGCACCTCTGCTAGTGTAGAATTCTAAAGTGAATCTCAAAACAGTCACAAAATCAAGATGATGTGGACCATAAGTGCAAGTAAGATATCAATCTTTCGAAAAATTTACACCTAAATGGCATCCATAAGGCATATAAGGAGTATTGGACTCTCAAGTCAAGCAATTTTTAAATTTTAAGCAATATAGTCCTCAAAAGATCAAAATCATAGCTAGATATGGACCAATCATAGAAAATCTCTCAAATACACAAGTCAATCTCAAAATTTTGAAGTTTAAAGCTAACACTGTAAAGTATACCGTTACCCCCAAACTTAAACGACACAATGTCCTCAATGTGCAAAGAGAACAAAAGGAAAGAGTATACCGGTGCAATTAATACAAAGAATGGCTGGGACTGAAGTATCCAAAGTGGGTGGTATGCCTCCCTCTTAAACTTGGGATTAACTATGGTCCTGAAATTTGGCACTCGGATAAATTCATCAGATAACAAAAAAGGATAATCAGTGCACAGTGGACATGCAAGTGTAAATGAAATAAAGCAGCGAGAGAGGTATAAGGGTGGTCCTGAAAATCGGGTAGCACACTTTCACTGAAGTCACTGTGATGTACCTGATGGAGTAAAACATACAGAGATAAGAATATAATAGATGACATCCATAGTAAAAACATATAGAAAGAAAATAAAGTATACAGTACATCAAAAGAGCAAAGCCGACATATCCGGCTGCAAATAATATACAGTGACATAAATGAAGTATAGATCACAGAGGTGCAGTATAAAAAGATAGAAGAAACTGGGAATCTCAGGTGGACGAGGCAGGACGGGCAGGGCGAGCTCCGCGGATATTCCTAGATAAATCTCGAAGTGCAGTCATGACATCCGTGCGGAATGTAGCAAAATCAGCTCGGTGGGCTACAACATCAGCTCGAATGGCAACAGTATCAGCTCTGATAGCAACCACTACATCCTCAAGAGCCTGAAGACGCTCTCCAAAGCCGGGGGTCTGACTAGGAGCCTTAGGTATGGATGAATCAGAAGAAAGATCCTGAGTCTGCTCCTCCTCGTGTACTGGCGACCCAGCTGGAGAGTGCTGCTCTGTGTCATCTGCAAGTCGCTCTAAATCGATGTCTATCTGCTCGGCAATTGGACCTACTGGTACATCATCTACTGCGGGGTCTACTGCTGCTGCCTCTGCCTCCTCAGCCTCGAGCTCTTCTGCTACCACTACTGCGTGGTCCTGCAGTCTGGTGATAATAGCATTGTAGCTCTTGTCCCAGTCCTTCTTCAAGAAGTGACAGGAACCTCTCTTAGGGTGCTCATGAGGATGGAAAGGATAGTGCTGATCGATCAGTATTTGGGTGATGAGGTGGCCGAATGGAAGAGACTTAGCCCTTCTGTGCTTTTCCTTGCTGATATACTCATTGAAGAGCTTCCTCATCATACTCCAGATGAGCGCGGGGATGGATACCCAATGGCCTGTATAAAATGCGTAGAGGGCTGTCAGATAGTCTCCTTGCCGCTGAATCTTGTGCCCGGCCATATATATGTTCTGAAAGAGAACGGAGTCAAAGAACCATAGGTCATCTGGAAGAAACGGCAAGGTGACCTGTCAAGAAAACTACCATGTCGGCATAAGAAGGCCTGTATACCCTCGGATATAGCTCGTATAGCTCCGGAGGGCATCGGTGTGGATAATGGCATGATCGGGCTAGCGTGTCCACAGTAATAGTAATCTGTTGGCCATCTATAGTAGTGACCACCTCTGCCGTGGTACGCGGGGACGGTCGGAGGTTCTGGAAGAACATCCGTACTAGCCGCGGGTAGACTGGCTCAGTAACTGGGGCAAGAATAGCTGCAAAGCCCCTCTGGATAATATCATCGTAAGCTGATCGGGTCAGTACCGATCTGAAGAAGAAATCTGTGTCGAACACTGACTCATGGTCCATTGTCATATGCGCATATCTAGGTGCGGGCCTGTCATGCTCTCGAGCTGGCTGAGCTGGCTGGTGTGGTAGAGATGGTAATGGTGAATGCTCAACCTCAGCCTCAGCCTATAATGGAGATGGAGATGGTGTAAACGCAAGCTGAGCATCAAAAGGAGATGGAATATGATCAGCCTCAGCCTCATGAGAAGGTGACTAAGGTAAAGGCTCTAATGGCTCCTTCTATGCATGAGAGGGCTCTGCTGACTCCTCTATCCTAGGTCTAATATGTCTCTGAGGCCCGTGTTGCCTCTTGGCAATAGTCTTGCGCTTAGTCATGGCCTAAAAAATAATTAAAAAAAAAAAACTTGCAAGGGGAGTCAGTGCCAGAATAAAGAATTGAAAGCACAAAATAGAAAGATGCATGTCAAATAAGATATACAAAACATATATGACATGAATCTATACAAGTGACAGGAGGTGAACATACTAAGCAATATGAGTATGAAATGCATCTAATGTGGAATATCACAGGCATTGGGCATGAATGAGATAGCATGGACACAAGATAAGATGCATGGAATGTGTGTATGAAATATGTGAAGTTCGATCGATCACAAAAAAATGTGAGATCGATCTCAAAACTTCGATCGATTTGAGAAACTGAAAAAGATGAGTTCGATCGATCTCTCAAGATCGATCAGAGATAGAAGTTCAATTGATCGAACTGTGCGAAGATGAAAACTGAAAGGTCACAGATCTGTGACTTTGGAAGCACGGGGGCCACACGAACAGTGTCATGGGCCCATCAACACAGCAATTCCTCAATCCTAGCCACTTTATAAACCCTATACTCCCACAAATCGAATCAAAACTCAAAATATATACACATATATACAAACACATATATACACAATGTTTCAAGCTCCATCAATGGAGGATATCATCATCAAAATATCATGGATCTAGCATGTAAAGTGAAAATACATAAAATAGAAGCTTAAATCACAAAGTGGATCACGGATCTCACCTAAAATATGAGAGAAGTGGAGATGAGATGCGAAGGGGTGAAATCCGAGAAGAGAGAAGAGAGAGAGAGAGTCGAAGCTCACTGGAACTCGCCGGAGATTCGCCGGAGAAGATGATGAAGATGGGTGCACAGTGGTGACGGGAATGAGGGACAAGGGTTTGGAGGGTTGGATCGATCTAATGAATTGATTTTGAGACCCTCAGGTTCTATTTTTAAAAACTTTTTCCGTTCAGTTCGATCGATCGAACTGAGATTTCAGATCGATCGAACTGTGATGATCTCTCTCCAAAGTATTTTTGAAATTTTGAAATTTTTGAAAAATTAAAAACTAAAATTAAAAATTAAAAATAAAAATTGATAAATAGAAAATATTTATGGATTTTTGAAAAATAAGAATAAAATCTTTTTGGATTTTTAAAATAAATAAAGTAAAAATTTTTTTTTTTTGGAAAATTAAGAAAATAAAAGAAAATCTTTTTTGGTATTTTTGGAAAATAAAATTAAATAAAACAAAAATATTTTTGGATTTTTAAAATTAAAAAGTCAAACAAAAGTCAAAATAGAGAATTGAAGAACATAGATCAATCTGAACAAAATGTTCGATCGATCAGATAGAGAGCAAAAATATGCAGGTTTTTGGTTCAAAAATTTGGTTAAGTGTCGGAACTTGCAGATCGATCCAATGATGAAGTTGGATCGATCGAAAAACCTCAGATCGATCTTGAAATGTTTTCGATCGATGAGACAGAGAGCTGAAATATGCAAGTTGATGCAGGCTCAAATTTTTCTAAGTGTTAGAGCACGAGATCGACCAAACTTTGAAGTTGGATCTATCCAAGGTCTTCTGATTGATCTGAGAATAAGTTCGAACGATGGGACAGAGAGGTGATTTGGATGCAGGTGGATACAGGTCGAATTTTTTTCTATGTGTTGGATGTAGATGGAAGTTCGATAGATCGAACTCTCATTTGAGATCGATCGAACTTATGCAAAATGCTCAATCACAACATAAAAGTTCATGCAATCCTAATCACAGTTCCTAGCAATGCATATGAACCAAAAACAAGTATCTAGACTTCGCAAGAAATAAAATTTAAGATAAAAATGAGGGAGGAATAGGGTTTGACACCGTACGAAATGTTTTCCTAGTCTTTAATATCTTTAGCAAGATGTTGGGCTCTTTTAGCCCGGATAAAAGATCTTGTAATGCATCCCCTCCTTGTTGGGGTGATAGATGCTTTGAACTCCACCCAACAAATAGTTCTTTGAAGAACTTGTTGGATTAAGCTCAAAAGAAACTTTTGATCCCTTGTCAATGCAATCACAATCTTTGGGCTTCCATGCCCTTTCAAGGAAAGAATTTGAAACAAGACTTTGAGAATTCAAGGTTAAAGATGATCCCTTTGAAGTTTTGGTCTTACACAAAAGCTCACTTCCTTGACATCGAAGATCATGACATTTATCTACAACATTAACCTCTCTTTCATATTTGTCAAATGAATTGGGTATGGGATTAAAGATATTCAAATTCATTTTCATGTGGCCAAATGAGATCTTCATTATCCCCGTCCTACAATTGATGTTGGCATTAGCAGTTGCTAAGAAAGGACGGCCAAGGATAACGGGAATTTGGCTTTTAAGATTGGGGACCGGTTCCATATCAATGACAATGAAATCACCGGGGAAGAAGAATTTGTCAATGTTTATCAATACATCCTCGATTATACCCCTAGGTTTCTTAATGGATTGGTCGGCAAGTTGTAAAACTAACGACGTCAGTTTCAACTCACCTAGGCCCAATTTGACATAAACCGAGTATGGAAGAAGGTTAACACTTGCTCCTAAGTCAAGAAGCACCCGATTAATGATATGATCACCAATAATGCATGAAGTAGTAGGTGAACCGAGGTCCTTAAACTTTGGTAAAGTGTTATGTTGTAAAATTGAGCTCACTTGCTTGGTCAAAACCACTTTTCTTGGTGCTTGGCTCTTGTTCTTCCATTTTTGGGTACACAAGTCTTTCAAGAATTTGGCATAAGCCGGAATTTGCTTGATTGCATCCAGAAGTGGAAGATTAACTTTCATTTGCCTAAATATTTCCATGATTTCATTGGTTTTTGCCTTTTGCTTGTCTTTTGAAATGGATTCTTTTAAGGCATCCGGAAATAGAGCTTTTGGCTCAAAAACTTTTTCAGCATTTTCTTTTGAAAACTCTTCAACACAAGAATTTTTCAAATCACTTTGTTTCAAATCATTTTTCAACAAAACCTTTTAAAATTCATTTTTCGGCAAATCTTTCTTCAAATCATTTTCAAAATCATTCTTCAAATCACATTTTGAAGCTTTCTCATTCACAAGATCATGTATATGCAATGAAGGAAGAATGGAATGTGAAACGGGATGGGTGACAACTTAAGGTTGCACCGGTTCACTCTCTTCATTGAACTTTTCGACTTGATTGTCCACAATCCTACCACTCCGCAAGGTAGTCACCACATTAACATGTTTAATGGTGTGGCCTTCTGATGAGGAATGGGTTTCCATAACACATTGTTGCTTAGGTGGGGCATTCATAGGCATCTTTCCCTTCTCTCTTGCACTAAGAGTGCTTGTTATTTGCCCTACTTGGGTTTCTAGCTTTGCAATGGATTGAGAGTGGGAATGAAGCAATTGTGTGTTTGCCTCAAGAGTGCCCAAAGCATTCAAAACTTTTTCTTCAAAAGCGGGACTTCTAGCATTTCTTTGGGAATTAGATTGGTTGGGAAAATGAGAGTTAGCAAATTGATTCCCTTGTGATTGATAAGGTCTATAACCTTGGGATCCTTGGTTTTGAAGTTGAGGTGGAATGTACTTCCCTTGAAAACCGCCTTGGGAAGGGTTTGAGCCCCTCCTTGTTTTTTCCAAGAGAAATTCGGATGATTTCTCCAACTTAGAGTATATAAGTACCATAAGGATTGTTCCCTTGATTCACAAAATCTATATTGACTTGTTCATTAGGTTCATTTTGCACTTGTCCATGAGGACAATGAGAAGTAGAATGAAGAACACTAGAACAAGTCAAACATGTTTCATTTAATGCACAATGAGAATGGTTAGGGAAGGAAGATACTTGATTCGCCGAGTTTTGGTTAATAAAAAATTGATCAAATCTTTGAGATAAAGACTTCATTTCGGCGACTATTTCATTTGAATGGTCAACTTGATGTAAGCCAACACTCTTCCTACCTTGTGAATTTCTACCATTCTTGGATGATAATGTTCTATGCAAAGAATTTTCACTCATGCTCTCATAAAGACGCCACACGTCATCCTCATGCCTATCAATGTATGAGCCACCCATGGAAGCATCAACCATGCCTTTGTAATTGTCCGATAAGCTCTCAAAGAAATATTGAACTAATTGCCATTTGGGCATGTCATAATGTGGACACTTCCTAAGCAATTCATTCAAGCGTTCCCATGCCTCATGAAACGTTTCTCCATCCCCATGTGAAAATTCCCGAATTGAAGTTCTCATGGCATTGGTCTTAAAAACCGAATAGTACTTCTTTAAGAACTCTTGTTGCATTTCTACCGAAAAAGTGATTGAAAAAGGCCTAAGATTGTTAAACCAATACTTTGGCTTATCTTTTAAGGTGAATGGAAAAAGTTTGAGTCTTAAGACCTTTTCCGGCATGTCCGTATATTTTACGGTGGAACATACTTCTAGAAACTCATCCAAATGCTTGTAAGGTTCTTCACTTGGAAGTCCATGATAGTTAGTAAGCATTTGAATGGTTTGTGGCTTGATCTCATAGTGATGTGCTCTAAATGGTGGCAATTGAATGCATGTGGGTGCATTGTATTCATTAAGCACATAGTGATCTCTTAAAGCAAGTGGAGGATTAGCAATTTGAGGTGTAACATGGGCACCTTGATTTTGATTTCCTTAAATGATGGGAGGTTGTGGAGCATACATTGGCTTTGGCATTCTAAATAGAACTTGGCCTTGTTGTTGTTGTGGTTGGTGAATGAATGGCCTAGGCATATCAAATGGTACTTGAATGTTCCCATGATGCACATTTGGATGAACGATACCTTATTGGTCTATGTGACCAAGGTCCTCTACATGCTCTTCATTATGGCCTTTAATTGATGTAATGGATTGGGTAGAACTAGAACTTCCTCTTCCTCTAGGATTTCTAACTACGGATTTACGATGCAAATCAAGAGGGACAAGAGTTGGTCTTAGTGATCTACGACCATGCATGCATAATGTAAAAACACACAAACATAATGAATGAACAAAAACTTCGACTTCACAACAATTCAATGAATCTTCCTCCACAAACACTTAACCCATACTCCCTTGCTTTAACAACAATGATGCAAAGAATAATTAAGAATGTCTCCACGCGGGCTCATGATTTATCTAAGAAATTAAAAATAAGCCTTACGCGGGCCGATGATTTAACTAAGGGATTGAGTAAAAAAAAGCTCACAAAGTTCCTTTAACACTTCAACTCCAAATTTATAGGTTAGCTTACCAATTTTTTTAAATTTTTAGCATTTTTCCTTGATTGCTTAGCTCCTTTGCTTGGTGGCTCCTTTACTTGCCTCCTAGCTCAATGCTCCTTGTGAAAGATGAACAAACACAATAACTAACAAAAAGAAAAATAAAAACAAAGTAAAGACACGATCAAAAGAGTACTAATTCCTAATGAATTCCACAAATATGACGTTGCCTAATCCCTGGCAACGACGCCAAAAACATGGTGGTGTTTTCCGTCGTCGCTACACCAAAAGCTTAGAAAGTGTGTGCATTAAGGCGAGGGCCAAGTTTTACATTTATAAAAGCCACTACTACCTTCACTAAAAATATAGTTAGGGTGGGTAGGGATCGTCCCAAGGGATTGGAGTCGAATTTAGTTGTGGAATCACAATTAGGGTTAGTAGGTTGAGTGATCAAACAAATAGTTGGTTGATTGATTAAACTAGAGAGCAAATTGAACTAAATAATTGAATACAATAAAGAGTAAGTAAGAGAGAGATCTTGGGGTTTAGAGGTCACTACCAAACAATACTTTTTTACACCCTTAACAAGTGACTATTGATGGAAATGTGTGTTGTAATATTGATGTGTGTGTTTGGTTGGTTGATTCAATTAGCAAGGGTGACTAATTAAGTATATATTGTTTAAGCAACATGTGAAAAACACAATATATCTAACAATTAAGTATATATTGTCTAAATAGCATGTGAAAAGCACAATATATCTAGCAAGTCATTAATCCTTTCATTAAGCTCACAAGCCAAATACACCACAAGGTTAGAGACATATGTTACTTGCATTCAAAAGTATGGAACATCAAACAACAAGCATGGATTGTCCTCCCATCTAACAACTATGCTACCACTACACTACAATTAAGCTAAAGACATGAAAATAAACTAATTAAGCTAAGGGAGAGGTACAATCCATCAAGAAATGAGCATGAACCATCAAGAAAATTACAAGAGCATTCCATTAAGTATAATGTTTTGACAATCTCTAGATCAATGGCATTAATACACATAGACATGCATCAATAACACAAGAAATAGAGACAAACACATGAATATCTATTCTACCATACATAGACATATGGATAGAATGAAATGATCAATTGGAAGCATTAAACCACATAAATCATTGAATAAACAAGATCTATATATATAAAAGTGCCAAAACATGTATTACAACACTAATCCCTCAATAATACACAAAATCAAGATGTAGAAAGCATGCTTAGGGCTAACTCTAGCCCCAAGAGGATGTCTAGCCACTTATGGTAGTGCTTCTCTAACCCTCAAGGGCTAACTCCATGGTAGAGATTTGCTCCTTGGTTGATGAAGAGTCTCCAATGGTGTCTCTAGCCTCCTCCTCCTCTAAGCTTTCTCTCCAAGAGTTCTACAATGTATGATATGATATGATATGATATGATATAATGTAAAAAGTAATCCTTATCCTTATATAGGTAGGTCAAATGACACCCAAAATAAGCTGGGGTCGTACAACAAATATTCCCCAATGATTGGATAAAGGACAACTTTTTGTGAGCTGAAAATTTAACTTTTTCGCACTGGAGGAAGTTCGATCGATCGAACCTTGGACTTGGATCGATCGAACATGGCTAAGATCTATCGAACTGAAGTTGGATCGATCCTCAATAGCGGTGCTTTTTGGATAAAAACAAATCTGAGATATTTCGAAGATATTTTTGGGAAAAGGACAAAAGTGGTTGGTAGGGTGGTACAACTAGATAAGATCAGTCATTTGGATAAAGACAAGGTAGTTCGATCGATCGAAGAATGATGTTGGATCGATCGAACTTTTGAGAACTCTGAAAATGTCATCATAGCTCTGATCCATCTTGAAGTGCTGAGATCGATCATGTTAGATCGATCAAACTTTGATCTAAGATCGATCGAAGATGTTGATTTCCACCTTTTTCTTCCTTTTGCTTCCACTTGGCTCCTTTCTTTGATTCATCTCAGAATTGCTTCATTTCTGCTCTTATTTGGCTGAGTTAGCTTATTTTTGGGATAAGTGCCTAAAAATGGAAATAATACGAAATCAATCTAAAATGGTAAAGTAAGATAGATAAAGTACTAGAATGTCTAAACTTAAGAGGTTTAAATACGCACTTTTCAGCGCTCATCAAGAGGCTACCATAAGCCTTGGCTCTAAGGCCATTCATCGAGGTATATTGGTGATTCCTGAAGGGAAGATTACTATCAAGAAAAAGGAGAAAAGATCTTGCTAAGGCAATCTACAATAATTGTGAACATTCACTTTAGAGAAAAGATTTAAAAGTTTTCTCAAACCTTTGATTTAAGTATTCAATCTATTACTTGAATGATATATCATATTTTATTTTTGTATAAAACTTATCTCTATGTGATAAATCAAGATCTATATATGAGAATCCCCCAAATTTTTTTAAAAACTTGCACGTTTCCCAACAGTGGTATCAGAGCATGGTTTGATTCATTACTAGAGATCTTTTTTTTTTATTTATGAAAATCATCATTCATGGATCCAAATTATATATGCATATATATATATATATATATATATATATATATGTTGATGTATGATTTAATATGTTGACATATATTAATAAATGATGATGATGTATGTATAATTGTGAATGGATGATGATGTATTTTTCGGCCATGGACAAAGCTTATAGGTTGAATGTAATTTTATATTTGTATGAATGTAATTAAGGCTTTGATTTAGCCATTTGAAAGTTCAATGATGTAATTTTATTTTTTTCATTGTATTCCAAATTGTAAAATTTATTTAAAGCCATGTAATCTTCATCAAAGGATGTTATGAAGCTTCCAGAGGCCCAATAAGGTTTATATTGGCTTTAGAAATTTTCTGGAATTTTTTGGGCCAAATAATATTTTCTGGGAATTTTTGTTAATTTTCTGCAATTTTCGGTAGCCGGAGTGACGCCGGTGGCAAGGGCCGTGCCGGAAGGGAGGATGGCCAATCCAGTGTTTCGCGGTGCACCATCATATAATGCAGCTGGATCCTCAACCATAAGATTGTAATCAAACAAGTAGGGGATCAGGTGCGATAGAGAGTATGGTGCGCTTAAGGCGCACCCAATCACCAGGCGCATGAGGAACACGAGCCAGCAAGGCCAGCGCCACATGGCGCATGGCAGTGCATCCCACGTACTGCTGCCTTTTCCAGGCGCATGAGGGTACGTGGGGCGTGTGGTTGGCATGTGGTAGGCGCGTGTTCGTGCGTAGAAGGCATGTGATGGGGTTTTTGTCTCCACAGGCACACAGAACCTTACGGTGGACTCCTAGGCTTGCTTTTATAATTATTTTGTACTGTTTTCACTCCTGAAAGAGTGAATTATTGCCCCAAAGTGGATTTTAAAGTTATTCTCCATTATTTATAGATAGTGGGAGTTTAAAAGCTAAATCCATTGGCCATTTCATTTTATTTGTTTTTCTCTGTTATTTATTTTTGTATGAAATACATGGAATAATTAATTGCTAATTATTATTGTTCATGCATTAGATCCATGATTTTTATCTAAATGACTTGATTTATATTAATTAAATTATGAAAAATAATTGGATTTGATTACTAATTAATTAGAAGGCACTTATTGGGAAACAAAAAATATTTTTGTAAATTATTTTTAAAGTGTGCGTCAAATTAAATATTAGTGAATCATTTAAAACTCCAGATATTTTCTAAATTTAATTGGATTAAAATCAAGGTGTTTTCTATGCATTATATCATAAATTGAAAATCCTAGTTATAAATAATTAAAAATTGAGTGGGAGCGGGGATTTTTATACATTACCCTATGGCTTTCGTTATTATAATCATTGTAATTAGATCTTCAAAAATAAAGCCCTACGCATGATTTGAAGAGTCTAAAAATTACAAGAATAGTTGTCTCATGAAAATAAAAAAATATTAAATGTTCATTGTAATTAGATCTTTAAAAATAAGGCCCTACACATGATTTAAAGAGTCTAGATTATAATGACAACATATTTAATGTTTTATTTTTCGTTGGAGCATTAATAACGTTATACACTCAATCTAAAATCAATAGTGTTAGTTCCCCAACGGAGTGGTCTACACGAGGTGATTTTAGAAAGGTTAAACATAATCGAGAGTCATTTCATATATATAGACAAAACATTGTCTTAAGAGATATGGAAATGATGGAATTTGCCCGCCAATAGTAATAATGAACTTCGCCAACCGAATAAGTTATTGACATATTGGTTATCCTATTTTTCATGCAAAGTGGTTAAAGGACCCACATATTATTATTTTAATGAAAGTGCTTGTCTAATAGCAAATGAATCTCAACAATGGTAATAATGAACTCCTCCATCAGGATAAGTTATTAACGTATTGATTATGTGATTTATTATACTACAAAGTTGAAGGACTCACATTAATTAAAAGGGATTGTTCACCAATAGTGATAATGAATTCCTATACTATTGAGATTTATTATACTATGTGGTTGACAAAATTATTTTAATTTTAAATATGCATTATAGTATTAATAACTCACCTTGCATATTGTATGAATGCATTTATATTCAGATATTATGTCAAATCTATTTAATATGCTTGCTAACATATTCAATGTACTGAACCTCATTTATACGGACTGAAAAAGGAACTTAGATATTTTATTAACAACGTAAGGGTACAAAATGTATTTACTACTCCTATACCTAATTCTTTTACTTTAAGATACCCAAGAGAACATTAATTCTTTTAATAAGTGAAATAAGGCAAATGATATGGCTCAGTGCAACATTTTAGAGTTAATCTTGAATACGCTCCGAAGCTAACATTTGCATTATTTTATTTTCTTCAAGCATCATGTTAGATCTCAAAGAGATGATTTAGTGAGATTGGATAGAGCGTATACCTAAGTACTATGTCAGACTTGAATACCATCAAGATAGCCTAACAACTCCAATAAGAGATTGTATTTTTAAAATAATTGTTTATTATTGAAAATTAACTGGAGGTCAATAGGGCTGACTTGGGTGGTAAGTTTCAAGTTGACATGATTATTGCCTTGTTACCAAACTCATTCGACTCTTTTAGAGTGAACTAAATAAGGAACCAGTTTAAGTTCACACTCACTGTTATTCTTATATAGTTGGTAACATATGAAGGGATAATCAAACAGTATAGGCATTCCTATCAATCTAACCTAGTCTATACCATCTTCTTCTAGGCCCAAGTGGAAGGGCAAAGGAAAAGAAAAAGAATGATAATAGGACTAAGCTAGCACAAAACATGGGTATCCAAAAGGTTAAAGGAGATAAGACAATGTAAGTTGAGGGCGAAGGAAACTATTTCTTTTACGGCTAACTAAGACACTTAAAGACGAACTGTCTAAGCAATGACGTGGCATAAGAAAATGTATATTTAATCATTGGGCCATGTTTTGTGGTTGTATCTATTAAATCCTGATGGATAGATTCTAAAGTCACTAAACATGTTTGCAATTCGTTGTAAACATTTCAAGAATCCAGAAGCCTCGATGATATAGATATATATTTGTCTTTTGACTTGATGTCAAGGTTGTAGCTAAGTCAGTGGGAGTATTACATCTGAAATTAGAGAGTATGTGGATATTAGTATTAGAGAACTATCTTTATGCACAGATGTTAGACGCAATTTCATTCTTGTTTCACTTTAGGTTTATAAAAATTGTGTTGTTATTTTTGGTAAAACTGCTTTTATAAAATTGAATAGTTATGCGATTGCTTCTGGTACATTAAAAGATGGTTAATATACTATAACTACAAGTTCTTAATATTTGTAGGATGTAGAAACTAATGTTGCATCTTTTAGATTCAATGTTAAGAGAATATTTGTTACTCCTGACTCATTGTATTTTTAGTGTCTATTATTGGGTTATAATCAATCAAAATAGAATTTAAAGATTGGTCAAAGAAGGTTTATTACCTAGTGAGGCAGGGGAGCCTAAACCAACTTGTGAATCCTGTTTTGAAGGATAGATAATCCTAAGAGCTTTAATCAGCCAAATGAAATAGACATAAAGAACAATTGGAGTCGGTACACACTGACATGTGTGGTCTTATGAACATCCAAGCAAGACTACTCATGTTTTGGATACATTTACCTGATATGACACAAGTCTTAAACTTTTGGTGTATTTTGAGAGTGTCAAGACTGAGGTGGAGCACAGATTAGGTAAACTTATCAAAACACTTCAATCTGATCATGGATATGAGTTTTTCTTGGATAATGCAAAGACTATATGGTCAATGAGGGTGTTGTGTACCAATTTTCTGTAATTGACGCTCAAAGAATTGAGGTGTCAAATAGGAGTAACAGAATTCTGCTTAACATGGTTAGATCTATGATCAGTTATGCTACATTATCTCTTTCATTTTAGAGTTTAGCCTTAATGATATCAGTGCACATTATAAACTGTATTCCATCTTAGTTTATCTTAAAGATACCTTTTGAGTTGTGTTTTTTACTAAATCTTAGTTTGAATCACATGCATATATGGGGTAGTCTTATACAAGTGTGTTTGATATGGATAAGTAAGTTGGAAGCAGATCATAGGTATGCTTGATTTGATGGCTACTCTAAAAGGCACTAGGATGGATTATTTTATGATCTCAATGATAAAAGTTGATTGTTTACACTCAATGTTTATCTATAGGAGGATCATATTATGAATCATATACCTAATAGCGTAATGTTAGAGAATATGGTATGAGTACCAAATGTACCACATATGAACACACTTATTATAGAGATTAAGAATTATATATGAATTCCCTATTAGTGCGTCGGCATCCTCTAGTACACAGATTCTTGCATCAGTACATTGATATAGTGGGAGGGTTATCATCCAATCCGACAAAATCATGTTTTTAGGTGAGATTGTTGTGGACGTCATCCATGTTAAACATGAGTTGGACCCAGTAAGCTACACGAAAGTGTGACCGATATGGAAACAGATCATTTTGGCAAGTTGCTATGAAATCAGGGTTGGAATCTATATATTCTAATAAAATCTGGGATCTTGTACAACTTTCTAGTAGGGTGATATCTATAGAAAGCAAGTTAATCTACAAAAGGATACCAGAGGATTTCTTAGTGAATGAACCATTTGTGTATAGGGTAATGTCATTGTTTTTCTAATTCTATATATTAATGACATCCTACTCATTTATAATGATGTAGAAGCTTCGTCATCATTAATAAGGTAGTTGTTCAATTATTTTGAAATGTGATAACTAGTCTGTTGTGAAAAATATCATAAAGTACCTTAGAAGAACCAATGATCTCATACTCATTTATGGATATGATGATGTGGTCCCAGTCGGGTATGCTAGTTTTGATTTTTAAGCAGATGTAGATACTACAAGGTTCATGACTTAATATATGTTCACTCAATAGAAGGGAAATCAGTTGGTAGAGTGTTAAGCAGATTTTTACTGTTTACTCAAACTTAAAGGTGGAGTATATTACAGTCTTAAAGGCAACAATGGAAGCCTTTTGGTTTGATCTCACTGATTTAGAGGTTGTGGAGCATGCTAGGCTGTCTATCAAGCTATATTGCGACAATAGTGCAGAAGTAGCCCAACCAATGACCCAAGGCTCCGTAGAGGAATAAGGTACACTAAGAGGAAATATCATGTCTTACATGATATTATCTGGCAAGAAAATGTACTCTTGGCTAGAACATTGCATTGGAACATAACTTTGTTAATCCATTAACAAAGGTGTCATCGATCAATAGTTTTTTATCATCACCTGGATAACATGGGAGTTAGATTCAATTCGAATTGGCTATGAGGGCAAATGGGACCTGTTGGGATTTATATGCTCTGGCATAGTGAATTCCTATTTGGATTTAAGAAACAAATGTTCCTGACATAACTAAAATATTTATGATTTATATAATTGGTGAATTCAATATATTATGTTTTGATTCGTTATGAAATTGATAGTGTCCCCTTAATTACAAGAGATATTTATATATATATGTGATGTCGATAAATGCATAAATATAAATAGTAATCATAAATTGTTCATAGTCGGTAATTATGGATGAACTCACTATTAATTAAGACTTGAACTAGATCTGCGTTAGGTTGAGATATATTGTAAGAGCTGTCATATGCAATTGCTCCTTATCACTGTCATGGCATTTGACTCTTAAACATGAGAGAAGTATAGACTCATTTATTAATTAATAACTACTTTGATTTGTTCGACGGATACTTCGGGATCCATAGATCGGCACCTTGGGTAGTTATGTAATTAACAGTTAGAGGGTTATTGTAACGACCTGAACCCGTGGGTCCGAACTATAATTAGGTCCTCGCCTTGACCCGAGGTCAACTAGGTCATACCATTTATTTTCTGTGTCCATATCTGTCATACGAGTCAATCTAGGGTCCTTAATTGCCCTAAGACACAACTTTACAATGAGGTTCAAATACAAAGGTCAAGGAGGTATGGTCAGCCAGCTGATGGCCCTTAGTTAGCCGGCTGATACGGTAGGATCGGTCGGCTGACCTAGATGGTCAGTCAGCTGAAACGGTTTTGAAACTTGCATGTTCTTGGGACTTTGCTACAGAGGTGCGTTGGTTGGTTGGTGGCAAGGTTCGGTTGGCCGAACCTAGGGTTTTGGTCAGCTGATGGTGAGGTTCAGCTGGCCGAGACATGGTTTCTTAAACCTAAACTCATTGGAATATTTGTTAGTTGCAACTTGCAATCTCCTCAACCTAGGCTCAAAGTGAGCTAAACCCATACTAACCTGATATGCAATCCAAGCCCGAATTCACGACAAAATATACAACATTATGCACATACAACCATTAAAGATTTCTTAAAACATATCATCATTCTCCCATTCAACATAAACATTTACATTGCTCCAATCTTACATCAACTTACTGTCATATGCCATGATTACAGTACAAGTTCATAGTTTACAAAATGATACATTTTGCTAGGGGTGGAGACTTTACAAAAGAATGAGTCCAAAATACACAAAAATGACAAAAATATGGATTTCTAATCCTCCTTAGGCTTGTGAAGGGTCTACATCAACTACTTCCTTCCCGAGTCCTGAAAATGTTAAATATAAAGGGGTAAACAAAATTGCTAAATAGGTGGTGCCTAAGACACTCCTCTTGTGGCCCCGTGAATCCAAATAATGAATATGGATAGAGGATAAGGGTCATATTTTACTGAAAAGGAGTGCAACATTAATTTCAAATTCAAAATAAAAAATGTCATGCCATGAAATACGAGACTATG
Source organism: Cornus florida (assembly GCF_030987335.1). Taxonomy (NCBI): domain Eukaryota; kingdom Viridiplantae; phylum Streptophyta; class Magnoliopsida; order Cornales; family Cornaceae; genus Cornus; species Cornus florida. The sequence goes on along the minus strand of NW_026775580.1, from coordinate 29,019,445 downwards.
TATGTTGCTCCCTATTTTCAAATTTACTTCCATTCTCCACTTTTCAAACTGTTACCGTAACCCATCCCTCGGTACCCCTTTGGCGACATGAGAGTAGGATTGGCTACTGTTCCTGACCCTTGGTAACCCCGTGGCGTCATTTGGGGCCAGAGAGCTCAACCACGCTAGGGCGATCTCCCTAGTTCCCTCTAGGCTATATTTACGCCACGGACCCCCGGTACCCCCTTGGCGTCTAGGTTTCCACAAATCATTTTCTCAAAATATTTTCCCAAAAACCCCTTTTTCATTCATTTCAAATCATTTCCCTTCATTCAAGCCCAATGACATGCATGTGTGGCTCATGCTTTCAATACTATGGAGATAAGAGATTTTTACATAACACAAATAAGCATTCTTTACAAGAAATTCAAGGAAAATTACACATGTTTACATACATTATTTCTAGCAAATTAACAACACAATAGGCATAAAAAATCAACACTTAGGCATGCTTTTCATACAAATCAACTAATACTTATAATCATGAACTTTATACACCACAATAAAATCATTCTAGGGGTAATTAACATCGATTATACATGTTAGCAAGAATTAATAAGAAATTGACTCACAAAGGAACAAGAAAATATGAATTAGAGACCCCTACCTCAAGAATTGCAAAACCCCCCAATTTGTGCCATAGATCATGAATTCCCTAAAGTGCACCAAATAAGGAATTGCTCCGATCAATTCGTAGATCGCACTATGATCTTTAATTTGCCACAAATGACACTCAAAAATACAAAATGGTGACAGTGGGATCAAAGTTTGAAGTTTTTCGAGCAAAAGGAAAAAGAAAAAAAGAAGAAGAGAGTGAGAGAGAGAGACTATCAGGAAAGGGGAAGAAATGAGGCCCAAGTGATGGTCTCATGACCACTTAAAGTGGTGGTGGGACCCACTTCCGAAAAATAATTCCTTTTCCCTTTATTTTTATTTTCTTTTTACCCCACACACATATATATTTATACATATTTAATTCATAATCACTTAAAACACATTAAATAAAGTAGATATGATGCAAATAGACTTAATTAAAAACCCCGTATGTAACAATTTCGATAGTGGGGCCACATGGGACCGTTCGGCCCGAAAAACGAAAAAATACTAAAATGATCACCCTTGCATTTCAAAGAGTCTTGGACTCAATGAAATGCTCAAATAACTCTTGGACACAACCGACACACTCCACAGTATCCAGTACGCAAAATGACAAAAGACAAAAATGCCCTTGCAACGACAAATTTCTGAAAAAATGAAAAAATGGCTAAAAATGGAAACATCACAATCTCCCCAACTTAAAAGGATTTTATCCCTAAAATCAAGCCATACCTAGGGAAGAAAACAACGCTAGATACTAAGAGCGAACCTTCTGTTCAAGCTCCCAAGTAGCCTCCTCGACTCCGTGGTGCCTCCAAAGAACTTTCACTAACGGTATCGTCTTGTCCCTTAACACCTTCTGCCGTGTGTCAAGGATTTGAACTGGTCCCTCTTCATAGAAAACATCCTCATCAATGATTACATCAACCCAATCCAAAACATGAGATGGATCTGACTCGTACTTCCGCAACATCGACACATGAAAAACATTGTTGACCCTATCCATTTGTGGTGGCAATGCAAGTCTGTAGGCAACCTCTCCTACGCGGTCCAAAATCTCAAACGGTCCAATGAATCGTGAAGATAACTTGCCACTTTTCCCGAATCTCATCAATCCCTTCCGTGGAGAAACCCGTAGAAAAACGTGGTCTCCTACCTCAAAAGATAGCAGTCATCTCCGCCTATTCGCATAACTATTCTGTCGGTTTTGAGCTGTAAGCAATCTCTGCCTGATCAGCTTAATCTTCTCAGTAGTCTCGAGTACTATATCGGGTCCTAAGGCGGCTGTCTCGCTTACCTCAATCCAATAAACTGGAAACCTACAAGGTTTGTCACACAATGCCTTAAATGGAGCCATCTCAATGCTCGCCTAATAACTGTTATTGTAGGTAAACTCAATAAGCGGTAGATGATCTCCCAACTACCACCCAAGTCAAGCACACATGCCCGAAGTATATCCTCCAAAATCTGGATGGTACGCTTCGACTGGCCGTTGGTCTGTGGATGAAATGTCGTACTAAGGTGCAACATTAAGCCAAACGCTACTTAAAGTCCTTCCCAGAACTTTGAAGTGAACTTGGCATCCCTGTCCGAAACAATGGTTACTGGAACTCCATACAACCTCACAATCTCCTTCACATATAGCATACCAAACGCCTCTGCGTCATCTGTTGCTTTAATAAGCAAGAAGTGAGCCGTCTAAGTCAATCTGTCAATGATGACCCATACGGCTTCATTGCCCCTCCGGGACTTAGGAAGACCTGTTACAAAATCGATAGCAATTTGCTCTCATTTCCACTGCGTTATAGGCAATGGTTGCAATAAATCAGCTGGTCTCTGATGCTCGGCTTTCACCTATTGATAGGTAAGGCACTTAGCCACAAACTGTGCAACATCTTTCTTCATTCCGTTCCACCAATACTGACGTCTCAAATTGTGATACATTTTAGTACCACCTGGATGAATTGCAAAGCGAGAAGTGTGAAACTCCCGTAAGACGTCCTCATGACATCCTATGGAAACAACAAACAAGTCCTTGTGAGGTCTAATCCTTCACTGTCTCACCACTTGAGATCAAAGCATGAATGGCATCTAAATCCAGATCCTGTCTCTATGACTCAATCGCTCGTTCGATAAGAGTAGGCTGAGCCACAAGACTAAATAAGAATGCCGACTCACTGTAAACATCATCGTCAAAACACTGCAATCCCATTTCTGCCATATCCTCAAGCATTTTCCACTTCCGAATGACTAAAGTAGCCAAAGTCCCACGAGATTTTTAGTTTAAGGCATCTACTACCACATTTGCCATACCCGGATGATACTGCAAGTCAAAGTTGTAGTCCTCTAAGAATTCAACCCATCGCCTCTGTCTATTGTTCAAGTCATTTTGGGAGAAAAGATACTTAAGGCTCTTATGATCCGAGAACACCTCGAATCTCTCACCATACAAATAGTGTCTCCAACACTTCAAAGCAAACACAACTGCTGCTAATTCCAGATCATGAGTAGGGTAGTTGTACTCACGAGTCTTTAACTGTCCAGACCCATAAGCCACTACTCTACTATCTTGCATCAGTACACATCCCAAACCATCACGTGAAGCGTCACAATAAATCACATAACCCAAGCCGCACTCGGGTATCACCAACACTGAAGTTGTAGTCAACCTTCTCTTCAACTCTTGAAAGGATGACTCACAGGCTTCATTGCACACAAACTTGATCCCTTTCCAGGTCAAGTGGGTCATAGGTGCTGCCAAACAGGATATGGGTCTCGACAGTTAAAGACTCGTGAGTACAACTACCCTACTATCTTGCATCAGTACACATCCCAAACCATCACGTGAAGCGTCACAATAAATCACATAACCCAAGCCGCACTCGGGTATCACCAACACTGAAGTTGTAGTCAACCTTCTCTTCAACTCTTGAAAGGATGACTCACAGGCTTCATTCCACACAAACTTGATCCCTTTCCAGGTCAAGTGGGTCATAGGCGCTGCCAAACGGGATAAATCTTTCACAAATCTCTGATAGTAACCCGTTAGGCCAAGAAAACTCTAGATCTCAAAAACATTCTTGGGTTGCTTCTAAGTCAAAACTGCTTCTATCTTCGATGGATCCACTGATACTCCACCTTTCGAGACATCATGTCCAAAAAATTTCACCTCTTGTAGCCAAAACTCACAGTTCTCATATTTGGCATACAATCGGTGCTCGCGTAAAATCTACAACACCGTACTCAAATGGATCTTGTGCTTTACCCGAGTCCGTGAGTACACAAGAATGTCATCTATGAAAACTACCATAAACTAGTCCAAGTAATCGTGACAGACCCGGTTCATCAAGTCTATGAATGTCGCTGGCGCATTAGTCAAGCCAAAAGGCACAACAAGGAACTCATAGTGTCTATACCATGTACGGAACGCTATCTTCGGAATATCCTCATCCCTAACCCGCAACTGATAATATCCTAATCTCAAGTCAATCTTTAAGAAGTAACTGGCTCCCCTCAATTGGTCAAACAAATCATCTATCCTTGGCAAATGATACTTGTTCTTGATGGTGGCAAGATTCAACTTCCGGTAATCAATGCATAACCTCAAAGAACCATCTTTCTTCTTAGCAAACAAGACCGGTGTGCCTTGCGGTGACACACTCGGTCGGATGAAACCTTTCATCCTTAAATCATCAAGCTACCTCTTCAATTCTTCCAACTTAATTGGTGCCATACGATATGGTGCTAAAGAAATCAGTGCGGTACCGAGCATCAAATCAATAGTAAACTCCACTTCTTGGTGTGAAGGCAACTCTGTCAAGTCCTCTGGAAAAACATATAAGAAATCATGAACAACTGCCAGATAATCCTCTTCCACAACATTATCTTCTTTGGCTAAAAGACTAGCCAAGAAGTAATCACCATGACTCTGTCCATGAATTCCATACTATAATGAAGGCTGGGAATCACTTCGATGTCCCACGAAAAAGAAACAGTCTCCCTCAGGAGTGCAAACCATGACTCTACCTCTGAAACAGTCGATCGTAGTGCGAAATAAAGCTAACCAATCCATCCCGAGAATGACATCAAAGCTAGTCATCTCCAAGAGGATAAGGTCAAACACAAAAGTCCGTCCAGCTATCACGATGGAACAATCTCTCACAACTCGGCTTAAGGACACTGAAACCCCAACTGGCGTATTAACATATAACGTCCGATCCATGAAACTGACCTCTAACCCCAATGCAAGTCCAAATGATGATGCAATGAAGGAATGAAATGTACCAAAGTCAAAGAGAATACGAGACTAAAAACCAAACACCGGAAAGATACCTCGGAGAACTAATGGTCCAGAAGATGTATTAGTCTGAGTAAGTGCAAAGACACATCCTTGCAGTGTCTATACCTGAGAATTGCCAACTTGAACATCTGACTACTGCACTGACATAATAGGAGTATCTCTCCTAGCCAGTCGTGAACCTTAAAAAGACATGGCAGGCTGTGGTGGTAGCAGTGGTCTGAAAATTGACTGAGTTGTAGCCAACTGCAACGGCCTCTACTGTGACCCTCTGCCACTACTGGTACCTGCTCCCTGACTCAGACAGTCTCGAGTCAGATGGTCCTACTGGCCATACCCATAACAAGCTCTCGATGGTGCAGAAACTGTGGTCGAGTTCATAGGACATCTGGACTTGCAATGTCTAGGCTGCTAACATTGATAACAACAACTCCACTCTTATCAGACCCAGCTGGCATAGGAGTGGTAGAAGCGGATCGTGCAAACTGATGCCCCTGAAATTGAGATGAACCACCCCTGTTCCTCTTCCACGACTATCCCTCCAAAAATGGTTTTGCATTCCTCTTTTGCCTCCACTGTTCCTTTCTTGTATTTCTATCTTTCGCCTCCGCCTCTAACATCAATGCTCTTTCCACTACCTCCAAATAAACTTTGATGTATTATGCCTTTATCAACGGCCTCATTTTGTAATCAAGCCCGGAGACAAACTCTAAGTCTTATCAACTTCATTGCTCACCATCTCTGGAGCAAAGCGAGAAAGAGACGTGAACTTGTTCTTGTATTCCATCACTGACATATTGCTTTGAATAAGGCCGTTAAACTGGTCCCTTAGCTCTCATCTCTTGGTGACCGGAAAATACTTCTCGTAGAACAGCTCTTTAAACATGTCCCAACTAATCTCCTCCACCTTGTGCTGGTTGGTGACTAATGCTAGTCCCATATCAAAACTAAAATAAAGTACTTAATGAAATGACAACAGTTGGAACGTTACCCACAAACATCAAACATGGTGCAAGAAGATGCACAAAGCTCAATTGCAACTTAGAACATAGAGAACATTAGAGATGGAATCATTATGAAGACTACCTTGTGTATATGAAGCATTGATATAACAAAATGGCTAATCATTTTTCAACTCTCATGTATTAACATCATAGTCTATATAAATATTTCAATTGCCATGTCCATAATAAAAATCATCTCTAGCTTCATTTAAAGTGAACTGGATTCCCAATATGCAGTTTTTACCTTCTTTTTCCAATTTCAATAACACAAGTCTTAAAATCATTAAATTTCTCTTTTAAATGAGATCTCTAAGGCATGATTTTATTCAAAACACGTTGTCTTCTTTTTCTTTTTCTCCTTTCTTTAAAAAAAAAAAAAAAAAATGGTTGTGCAATGTCGAAGTCCCTTTAGCTTTCTAACTAACCCATGTAGCAAATGTTAGGCCAACAACTCCCAAACTGGATGGCTTTAGGGTGCTAAGTGTAAGGACACTCCAAAGGTTTAATAACTCGAATTAGCAAGGTTGCGAACTCAAACAAACCATATTTATTTATTTTTACTTTTGTGAATAACCGTACAATGCCTAAGTCCCTTAAACTTTCTAACTAACCCATGTAGCAAGTGTTAGGCCAACAACTCCCAAACTGGATGGCTTTAGGGTGCTAAGTGTAAGGACACTCCAAAGGTTTAATAACTCGAGTTAGCAAGGCTACGAACTTAAATAAGTCATTTTCATTATTCAACATTATTTTTTTTTATACCAAAGATATCCATTCATTAGGGTCATCAATTCAAATCAACTGTGTCATGGTCAAGGTAAATCGGGTTGCATACCTCACAATTAAGTTTCCGGTGTGCATTTGTGAAGTGTGAAGCATAGAAGAGAATGAAATCCAACAAAAATCTAATTGAAGCATTTAATACAAACTAGTTTGAATCCACATGATCATTTCAGATTTTCCTTATTTCAAAACTATCATTTGCCTCTATACACAAAGTATTCAACACATACTTCAATCTCCAACAAGTTCCAAGATTACAAGATCATTACTTCCCAAAAAAAATTATTTTATCAATTTACATGAACAAGTTAGCACATGCAAACAAAAATATAATACCAAAATGTACCCCCAAACTTGAATGTCACGTTGTCCTCAATATGGGAAGACAAAGAGTGGAATAAAAAACAAAGTGGGTAAAAAGAGCAATAATACCAAGTAGAGGAGGAAAATCAGTGGCGTTGTGACAAACATGCCACCATATGAATTCCAAAAGCAACGCCCCCAAACTTGAATCTAAAAACCTGTCAAAAACACATATATGTACAATAAGAATTATACGGAACACAGAAAGAGATAAAAATAAATAACTGCAACTTTATTTAACAAAAACCGAGTATCCATGCAAAATAGTAAAAAGAAACGCAGTTATAAGTTCAAAACAGGAACTGAAAGGAATGCCAAACACGGCCCAAAATAAATCCAAAGAGTACTACTAAAAACCAAAATAGGAACTGAAAATAGAAAATCACTCCATCATCGGAGTAGAGGATGAGCCATCGGTTTTGCTTGGTGCCCAGTCAATCAAAGATTGCAGCATAGCCTGCCATACCTGTTGTCTTTCCTAAGTCTCCTTACGAAAATCTATAAGGGTGCCCTCCATGGTCTCGACTCGTAGCTGCAGTGTGTCAATACGGGTGCTGCGGGAGTCATAATCGGCATGGGACATGGCAGGTGGTGGCGGCACAACAGGTGCAGGAGCAGCCTGTGCAGGAGCAATAGGGACATTTGCACCCCCCCCCCCCCAATCCAGGCACACCACCAATGCGTGCTTGCCGAGATGTCTTAAGCTGGACTGTGCTTGACTTCCATGCACCGAGGTCATAAAGAAATACCTCAGTACTCTGCTCCTCATTACGGGGTGCCTTGAACTTTTTATTCTTGAGCAGTTTAGTAACCAAATACGGGAAAGGAAGTGCCCAAGTTAGGGAATTATCCAACTGCGCAACAAATAGATCATTGTAGACTTTGAGAAGTTGGTTCCAGACGAGTTGCAAAATACAAAACCAATACCCCTTCTCAGCTGCATAAAGGGTGTTCAGAAAAACTCCCTTACGTTTAGAGTGCTTGGGGACTGGAAAAACATTTTTGGCGAGGACTGAGTCCAAGAACCAAAGTCAGCACGGAAGATATGACTTGTTCGAGCTTGTTTTACGATTGTCGGTATAATTATTTTGGCACATGTCACAGACAATGTCGGATAGAGTCACTTAATCTGGGAAAACACCATAGAGAAGCCGGTCCTCCTCATCTAAAGCAGATGTCAAAGGATATTATAAGGCCACAACAAGATCATTAATGGTGAACACATAAGGCACGCCATCAATGGTTGTCTTAATCACATCCGGCTCCGTACATGAATAGAATATGTTAGAGTAGAACTACTAGACTACATGTGGATAGGAAGCTGTAGTGTATGGCTTATATAATGCTTTAAGGCCGCAGTTCTTCAACTCTTTGACCGACCAAGCTGTTTCTGGATTTTCCTTAAACTCATCCTTAATGACAAATTTAGCTTCGGTTTTAATGGGCCAATCAGCCCAATCTGGAGTAGGAGCTTCCCCGAATGGTTCTTCGGAGGAGCGAGCATGCTTAGAGGCAGTTTTGGGAGCCATTTGGCAGAGGGATTTGGTTCAGGCAATTTATCAAACACCTGGTGTGCAAGACAAAAAGGCAGAGAGCAAAGGGATGATTAGAGTGGTAAAAACTCAAGAATTTTGTCCTGCAAATGAAACACACTAGCCCCAAAATAATCACAAACCTCAACTACAATAATGCCCAACCTCCATTAAAATATAGAATTTGAAAGAATGGAGGGGAAAACAACTTACCCAAATGGAGATGCCAAATAATGTCCTTCTTGGTGCAAGATGAAGGGGAAGAGCAAGAGAAGATGAAGCCTAGAGAGATTGAGTGAGATGGGTGAGGGAAAGATGGGAGTGAGAGAGGATGGAAGGAGAGGAAGAAGGGTTAAGAGGTGTGCAATGAAGGGTCTAGAATGGTTGGAATGGGAGAGGGAAGTTATAAGGTTTAAAATGGGCCTTGGCATTGGGTGGGTTTTAATGAAATCCCGAAGCTTGGCGGGCGCCCGCATTGGATGGCGGGGGCCCACGAGATGCCAAGGCATAGCTTGGGGCAAGCCTGGCATGCAGCTGAGGGTGCCCATTAGCACTTGACAGGCCCCTGCAGGAATTGGCAGGCGCTCGCCAAATCTTACAGGGACTTGATTTTTATTTTGGCTGAACGGAGGCAGTGATGGGATCTAAAAATTTTCCAATTAGAAACTTAAGCTCCTATGGACCCTAGACACCTTATATTAACCTCGGAACAGGAATCGGAGCTCATTTGCAACTGCACTAATTTTGGGGTCCGAATTTCCCGTGATTTTTGGATTTTTCGAGAAAATTGCCAAAACGACCTTGAAAAATTCTGAAAATGGTACCAAGACCTTAAAATGACTAAGTAAGCCTAAAGTGACTTTTGAAACGCAATTTGAGATAGTTCCGAAAAAGTTCAAATTGTGGCTACACTTAGCTAATTTTCGGAAAATTTGGCTAAGGCAATTTTGGAAGATGAAAGCTTTGGAATTGAAAAAATTCCTCTCAAGAGTGCAAAATTTAATGTCGATAGCTAGACGAACCACGATCAGGTTAGTGCAAAAAAATCGAGATCCATCGAGGAGATGGCCCCTTCACCTTCCTTATGCAACTTTCCTCCTTCATATGGTCTCAAACTTGGATTAATGAATGGTGAGGGATATTGATCCTTCTAAAGAGAAATAAGTTTGGCCTTATGGGATTCGAGTATCTCTTGCAATCTCAATTTTTTCATTTTCAGATTCAAGCAAAAGGGTTGTTTGTGCGAGATTATGGAGTCTCTTTTAATGTCAGTGTCCTAAATAACAACAGGAAGATCATGGCCTTTCATAATTGCAATCTCCAAGTTACATACCTCGTTAAACTCAAATGGTTCATTCACAGGTTGAGTATCTTTAACAATGATTATAGATTAAGCCAGAATAATAGGAAGAATTTTTAGCAAATTATTAACATTCTCTTTGCCCTTGTCCGGTGGTTCACCCTCAAAATATTGAGGTAACTCTGGTAAAGAAATGGAAGGAGATGGAAAATCCCAAGACAGAGATGCATTCGGTGCTTTCCATGAAGGAGAGGGAAAGAGTGATGGAATATCAAGCAAGGAGTTGACTTCCTGAATGGATTTCTCCACATTAAAATCCTCAAAATCAAAGTGGACCAAGCAAGCTTGTAGGGGTTCTTCCGTTTAAGGAGGTGGGATTGGATTTTGAATGAGTTCATCAATGATAGTGATTACATAACACTCACTGTTATCCAGAGGAAGTTGCACAGCATTGAAGATATTAAGCTTAACATTCATATTCCCAAAAGAGATATCCATCAATCCGGTTCTATAGTTAATGGAAGCATTAGCTGTAGCTAGGAAGAGACATCCGAGAATTATGGGAATGTGTTTTCTTGGGTCATGGATTGGTTCCATATCAAGAACCATGAAGTCTACCGGGAAGTAGAACCTATCCACCTTTATGATAACATCTTCAATGATTCCCACTGGTTACTTAATAGATCTATCAGCGAGTTGCAACACTATCGGAGTTGTTTAAGCTCTCCCAACCCAAGTTGTAAGTAAACTGAATAAGGAATCAAGTTCACACTCGCTCCTAAGTCAAGGAGGGCCCTTTCTATCTTATTGTTACAAATGACATACGAGATTGTCGGGGCACCCAGATCCTTATACTTTGGAGGAGTGTTGTGCTGAATTATCGCACTCACTTGTTCAGTTAGTCTTATCTTCTTCGATAAATGATTTTTGGAAATGTATTTTTGAGTAAACAAATCCTTGAGAAATTTGGCATAGGGAGGAATTTGCTTGATAGCATCCAAGAGAGCTAGGTTGATCTTTACTTGCCGAAAAACCTCCCACATGTCCTGAATTTTATAGCCTTTGTTCCCAAAATGTGTCGACTCTTGAAGATGTTGAGGAAACGGAGCCTTAGGCTCATAAGAGGTCTCCACATTTGGGGTAACAAGCTTGGAATTTTCAATGTTGGACTTTAGATTTTCAGGAGTGAAATTTGGATTAGATGAGCTGGGATTTAGTTTTTTGGGAGGAAGAACTTTTCATCTTTTCCTCCATCAACCTTATTGTCCACAATTCGACAACTCCAAAGGGTGGTATTACTTGGACATGTTCATAATTAGGCCCACTCATAAGAGGGACTTCGTTAATCACATGAATCTCTCTAGGATTCTCAAATAGTTGAGCGGGAAGTCTTCCCTTATCCTTTTGAAAAAGTTAGTTCATCGAATTAGCTATTTGTCCCATTTGATTCTCAAGTTTAGCTATTGACTGAGTATGTGAGTGAACCATTTAGAGAGTGGGCTGCAATGATGTCAACAGTTGCTTGTTAGATTCTAACATTTGCTTGTTAAAGGATTCCATCATTTGCTTATTTGCAGCCAGAATCTCATCAGTTGGAAACATAGGAAGTGGAGTAGAAATATTTGGATTATAGGGTGGACGGTAACTTGAAGAGGCCTGAAATTGCCTATTTAGGAATTGAGAAGAGGGCTGATTTTGATGCCCTTGATTTTGAAATGTTGAATTTTGTGGGGCTGGTTACCTCCACGAAAAATTCGAATGATCGCTCCATCCCGAATTGTAAGTATTGGAGTAAAGATTATTTCTGGGCCTGGAAAACATGGCATTTGCTTGCTCTTGATTGTTACTAGAAAATTGCTCTGGTGTGGAGCAATCTTCCGATAGATAGAAAGGGCTAATGCATGATGCACACACCACACTTGCTGAATTTTGAGACAAAGAAGGAGAGAGATATGGTGCCATTAATTGGTAGAATTTGTGAGCTATGGCATCCACTTGAGAAGACTCTTTCCTCATTGTCTTTGGTTGACATAGATTGGTGTTCCATGCATAGGTTGATGTTGGAGCCCTACGAGAATTATGTTGCAATGAGTTTTCACTCAAATTTTCGAGTAAGGTCCAAGCCTCATCCGCATTTTTAGACATGAACATTCCTCCACATGATGAGTCAACTATAAGTCTATGTGGTGGTTAAACCATCATAGAAAGTTTGGACCAATTGTCATTTTGGAATTAGGTGGTGTGGGCATTTCCGAAGGAGGTCTTGAATTCTTTCCCAAGTCTCATGGAGTTGTTCCCCATCAATTTGTGAAAAACTAAGAATGGAATGCCTTATTTGATTGGTCTTACTCACCAAATAGTATTTTTTTAGGAATTCTTGTTGCAATTGAGCCCATGTAGTGATGGAATTTGCAACAAGGGAGTTTAACCAATATTTTGCCCTATTTTTTAAGGCAAATGTGAAGAGACGCAAATAGAGTGCATTTTCAGGGAAGCCCCTCATCTTGATGGTAGAACAGATTTCAAGGAACTCATCAAGATGCTTATAGGGGCCTTCATTTTCAAAGCCATGAAAGTATGGAAGCATTTGAATTGTGCTATTTAATCTCATATTGGGTTGCATCGATGTTTGGCATCACTATGCAAGAAGGAGAAGCATAAGTTGTAGGGATGAAATGGTCCATAAGAGTCATAGGTACCACATTTAGAATTTTAGCCCTTTCATTATTGATTTCCTCATTCCTCACATTTTCTTCATTTCATGCCATTGTATTAAATTCAAGTTCGATTCCTCTTATATTTTCAGATTCCCTAAAGTTTCCTCTAAGAGTCCTCTCAAGTGAATTTATGTCAATTGGTTCTTCAAGAGTTGGCAAAGATAATGACCTACAGCCCAACATCAACAACACAATTCACACAACAAGCACAACACCCCTTCACCATAACATTCACATACACTGTTCCTTTTCTCCTCAATTATCAACAAGACAGAAAATAAATGGCCATGACAAGGACCAATGCTTTGTAAAACATAAATACAGAAACAGCCTCAACAAGTGTAATACCCTTGGTGGGGTATCACAACAAGGGCTTCATAAATCAAAGATCACTAATTTATACGCATGCAAGATATTCACAATTTTAAAACTAGAACTTTGAAAAACTTACCCAGAGTCCTTTAGACTTACAATTTTCAGTTTTCCCTTGGTAAGCCTTGAGTTCCTAGAATCTCACATGAGTACTTAAACACAAAAAAATCACCAAAACCAAACTGAAAAATATCCACAAATCACAATATTCACAATCAAACCAAAGGTAATCTTTAAACCTCGGTTACAAAACCGTTAGCAATCCCCGGCAACGACGCCAAAAATTGGTCGGTTGAGATATGTTTACCAATAATAATCAACACTTACAATAGCACAAATCATTGTAAAAATAGGGTTATCATAAGGGTAATTCGAACCACAAGGACTACAAGTTTATGGTAACTAAGGTTTTAAAATCACTTTGTTTAAGGGAAGAGGTGTAAAAAGTTTGGTTTATTTATCACTTAGAACTAGGAAATGAAATTTGCATAAAACGGTAAATTGAAGGAATTTAAGATTAGAGGAACTTATGTAGAGAGAGCTAGGGAAGTGAATCCACCACCGACCATATAAACATGGTTGCTTGCGATTAACTTAGGGAACAACTTATGTATATGACTATGATATGTAGCAATACATGATTGCTACATTATCTTCAAGAAATTCATAAAATTAAGAAGTAAGCATAATCTATCAAAGTTTTACATGCTTGAACTACCTAAACTAGGGTGTATCTTATGACATGCTCATTAAGCTAGGGACTATCAAACTCCTCAATCAATATGATAATAGCACATAAAGTCAAAAACCAAGAATAATCCATCAAAGGGAGACCCTAAGCCATGGATTATCAAACTTTCCATACATCATGCCAATAAAAACCATTTCATAATCTCATCTTCATTCTCACTATGAAGATGTAAGCAATATAATCATGAGAAAATACAATTTAAGACAAGATAATGCATTCAACACAATCATTTATTGAAATGAAGAACCATTACAACTTGTGTAAGTCTCTAGAATATGAAAATATTACATACATACTTCATTCCCCAAATTAAAACAAAACTAGAGCATGCTTACAAAGAAGGGCTTCATCACCGCCCTACAAAGGGAGTTAGTTACCCATAGAAGCAGGGAAGAAGAGGTTAAGAAGATCAACCCTTCCATTTTCACCCCTCTTAGCAAAATACAACACAAAGCTCTCAAGAACACATATTTCTCTCTCTAGAAATCCTATCAATCTTGCATAATGATTTACAATGATTTAAACCCTTCAAATAAGTAAAAGATCCTACCAAACGCCATTAATTTCGTGGCTAGAAATCCCTAAAAGAGTGCAGAACCATCCCTTCAATCAAGGGGATAACATTGGGTAAAACAATGAAGCCCATGACCTGCTATCTGCAGCTTGGTGGGCACTCGCGGGGTGCCATGGCTGGCTTCTACGCGCTGGCAAAGGAGCATCTTAGGGCTGTGGCGGCAACCAGCAGGTGCCCGTAAGAATTGGCGGGGCCCCGTGGATTCTGGAGGCTACTAGAATGAATTTATTTCATTCCTTGGAATTTAATGCCTCGATCATAAATTGGCGGGCACCTACAGGATTTGTGCATAAGGCTGGCGGGCGCCCGCAATGGTGTAACCTGGGCTCAAAACACTTCTCTTAATTTGACCTTTGGCTTGGCCCAATGACTCCATCTTCCTTCTTGGGCTCCTCAAAAAGTGTCCATAAGTTCAATGGATCATATCAGCTTAGTAAAACTGTAGAGCCCCTGCCTGGCATGCCTTGATCTTCAAGAACCCATAAAACATCATTTTTATTTCTTTTTGGGAAACAAACCTAAAAATACACAAAAACACGAAACTGAAGATAATCTATACAATAAAACCAACTAATAGACTTAACTAATGCAAATAAGGGCGCTTGAATATGCAATATTCGGTGCTTATCAACTGATTTCCACTAATGCTTAGCATCTTTAGAAAACTTGTAAGTGGCTAAAGTGATTTTCACATAATCATCTGTCGCATCCATAGAAGTCAAGTGGGTTTCTACTTGATCCATGTAGTCGTCCGCTACCATTTGGTCTACACCACCTTCAAACATCACTGGCATCAACTTAGAAAACCCTGAAATAAACTTGAGAAGTTTCTATGCTGGCATCTCCTCTACCTAAACTACCGGTTGTGGTACTAGTTACGATACTGGTTGTGGAAGAGTAACAATCGTAGCTCTCAAGGCACTCTATAACGAACGGTTTAGTGCTAGTTCCGCCGAACCTTCACCCTCTTCAACAGGTGCTTCAACATCATCCCTCCTAGTGGAAACACCTCTAGGGTTAATCAAGTCCCTAAGAAGTGTATCTCCTTCAACCTACTCCACTGGATTAGAGCTAGAACTTTCACCAACATCTCCTCTTGTCGGTCTAGAACCAATTCGTTTGGGTTTATTTTGTGGTGGCATCGTGCTATTAAATAAGGAAACTAGTCAATGATATGACGTTAAAGTCCACCATGGACGACTCAACATGAGATGATGCCGTACTAACACTTAGCATGCAAAACTATGCAAGAAACACTTTAGGATAAATATGTAAATATATAAACAAATAAGCAGTTAAGCATACTTCTTCAAATAATAAAACACGTAGCAAATAATCACATAGTCAATGCAAATAACTTCCCATACAACCCTATATAGGCCTCTACCCATCATCCTAAAGGTTTTTTGACCCGTTGCTCTAACACCATTGCTCGACCCGAACCCGTGGGTCCGAACCCTTAATCGAGTCCTTGCCTTGACCCGAGGTCAACTAGGTCATACCATCTATTTTCTGTGTCCATATATGTCATATGAGTTAATCCAAGGTCTTTAATTGCCCTAAGACACAACCTTACAATGAGGTTCAAATACATAGGTTAAGGAGGAATGGTCAGCCGGCTGATGGCCCTTGGTCGGCTGGCTGATACGATGGGATCGGTCGGCTGACCTACATGGTCAGCCTACTGAAACGGTTCTTAAACTTGCATACTCTTGGGACTTTGCTACAGAGGTGCGTCAGTCAGCTGGTGACAAGGTTCGGTTGGCCGAACCTAGGGTTTCAGTCGCCTGATGGTGAGGTTCAGCTGGCCGAGACATGGTTTCTTAAACCTAAACTCATTGGAATATTTGTTAGTTGCAACTTGCAATCTCCTCAACCTAGGCTCAAAGTGAGCTAAACCCATACTAACCTGATATGCAATCCAAGCCCGAATTCACGACAAAATATACAACATCATGCACATACAACCATTAAAGATTTCTTGAAACATATCATCATTCTCCCATTCAACATAAACATTTACATTGCTCCAATCTTACATCAACTTACTGTCATATGCCATGATTACAGTACAAGTTCATAGTTTACAAAATGATACATTTTGCTAGGGGTGGAGACTTTACAAAAGAATGAGTCCAAAATACACAAAAGTGACAAAAATATGGATTTATAATCCTCCTCAAGCTTTTAAAGGGTCTGCGTCAACTACTTCCTTCCCGAGTCCTGAAAATGTTAAATATAAAGAAGTAAACAAAATTGCTCAGTAGGTGGTGCCTAAGACACACCTCTTGTAACCCCGTGAATCCAAATAATGAATAAGGATAGAGGATAGAGGTCATGCTTTACTGAAAATGAGTGGAACATTAATTCCAAATTCAAAATAAACAATGCCACGCCATGAAAAGTGAGACTATGTATGTCGCTCCCCATTTTCAAATTTACTTCCATTCTCCACTTTTCAAACCGTTAACGTAACCCGTCTCTCGGTACCCCCTTAGCGACACGAGAGAAAGATTGACTATTGTCCCTGACCCTACCCTTGGTAACCTCATGGCGTCATTTGGAGCCAGATAACTCAACCACGCTAGGGCGATCTCCCTAATTCCCTCTAGGCTACATTAATACCATGGATCCTCGGTACCCCCTTGGCATCCAGGTTTTTACAAATTATTTTCTCAAAATATTTTTTCCAAAAATCCCCTTTTTCATTCATTTCAAATCATTTCCCTTCATTCATGCCCAATGACATACATGTATGGCTCATGCTTTCAATACTATGGAGATAAGAGATTTTCATATAACACAAATAAGCATTCTTTACAAGAAATTCAAGGAAAATCACATATGTTTACATACATCAATTCTAGCAAATTGACAACACAATAGGCATAGAAAATCAACACCTAGGCATGCTTTTCATACAAATCAACTAATACATATAATCATGAACTTTATATACCATAATAAAAATCATTCTAGGGGTAATTAAGATCAATTATACATGTTAGCAACAATTAACAAAAAATTGACTCACAAAGGAATAAGAAAATATGAATTAGAGACCCCTACCTCAAGAATTGCAAAAACCCCCAATTTGTGCCCTAGATCTCGAATTTCCTAAAGTGCACCAAATAAGGAATTGTTTCGATCAATTCGTAGATCTCGCTGTGATCTTTAATTTGCCGCAAACGGCACTTAAAAATACCAAATGGTGAGAATGGGATCAAAGTTTGAAGTTTTTTTAGCAAAAGGAAAAAGAAAAAGAGAAAGAGAGTGAGAGAGAGAGACTGCTGCGAAAGGGGAAGAAATGAGGCCCAAGTGATGGTTTTATGACCACTTAAAGTGGTGGTGGGTCTCACTTCCAAAAAATGATTTCTTTTCCCTTTATTTTTATTTTCTTTTTACACCACACACATATATATTTATACACATTTAATTCACAATCATATAAAACACATTAAATAAAATAGATATGATGCAAATGGACCCAATTGAAATCCTCGTATGCAACAATTCCGATAGTGGGTCTACACGGGACTGTCCGGCCCGAAAAATGAAAAAATACTAAAATGATTACCCTTATATTTCAAAGAGTACTGAACTCAATGAAATGCTCCAAACAACTCTCAGACACAACCGGCACACTCCGCAATGTCCGGTACGCAAAACGACAAAAGACGAAAATGCCCTTACAACAACAAATTTCCAGAAAAATGGTGAAAAATGGAAACATCACAATTATATTCTCAATATTTGCATCAGTACTACTTGTATTTATTTTGTATTGATTATGATTGATCACAAATTAAATTCGAATGCTTTCGTATGTTTTAGACAAAATGTTTTATATATATTTATTTAGTAAATTATTATTTTTGTCAAACAAATATTTTATTGTGATCAAGCCGGAAATAATTAAAGGTAACAAAATAATTATATTAATTATATTGTTGGATTGATGGCTTAATAATCCGATAAATAATTTTGCATAGAGGGGTCAAAGTGCAACATTGACTTAGAAGTTATTTACTATTTAATTGGAGTACAATTAATTTCTTTTAGTGGAGTAGAAATTAATTTATGAATTAACTGAATTGGGTCCATGGTTTAATGGACCAAACCAATTATTTATTTATAGTAGTCAAAAATATAGTAAGCCCAAAAGGATTCTCACCCATAACTCAAGTTGATATTGGAGTCCTATTAGAATTAAGATATGTGAATTAAGATTGAGAAGGATTTATTATTTCATTTCCTTATCTTTATTTTGCCTATATATACATAGGTCCATGTATATTTTAAGTGAGACTTTTGAAAGAAAAATGAATATATTTTCTCTATCTATTTTTAAGGTTTGCTTTATCTTCTAAAGGAGGCTATCACAAGCCTTACCTCCAAGGTCATTCATCGAGATATATTGGTGATTCCTGAAGGAAAGATTACTATCAAGAAGAAAGAGAAATGATCTTACTAAGAGATCTATAATAAATGAGAATATTCATTTTAGAAGAAAGATTTTAAATTTTCTCAAGCCTTTGATGTAAGTATTCAATTTATTAATTGAATGACACATCATATTTTATTTTTGCATAAAAATTGTCTATATGTGATGAATCAAGATCTATGTATGAAAATCTCTTTAAAAATTTTTAAAACTTGCACGTTTCGATAGGCATCAACGTGAGTGAAATTTTGTAGCAGAATTAATTACCATGCAATGTATAAAAGATAGAACTAAGAAAACTTTGTCAAACCTCTGGCTACACTCTATGCCACCGTGGCAGACTTATTATTGTTGACGGTGAATTAGATAGTTCAGGCAAATTCATTGGTGAAAAAGTTCAAAAATCATAGTGCAAATTATACAGAAAACCTAATCCAAATTTTTGCTAAGGAAGTGGTACACAAAATACAGAAAACCTAATCCAAATTTTTGCTAAGGAAGTGGTACATAAAATACACCATACATATATTTATATATGTGTCTTGGCCTTTATAATCTTGTGATCCATCATCTACTCTCTTCACCCTTGTTGGTTTGGAACTCAATATGACTAGCCTTCCTACCAAGCTGCTTATGATTCTTGCTTTTTTTGTTGCTGTTGCTGTTGCTGCTCTTGCTGTTGCAATTGTTTCGTAGAACTTTTATTATTGTGCATCCAAACCTTGAAAACCTGTCTCTTTACCCCAACTTGAGCACAAAACCTCTGGACCTCGGCATCATCTTCCTTCGGTATCCTCCACCCAACTCTTTCCGCAAGCTCCATCATCTTCTCTTTCTGCTCCTGCGTAAACTTGGTCCGAAACCGCTTCTTGGACAATGGTGGCATTGGTGGAGCCGTCGACTGGAATGTACAGTAGTTGAAATTGTTGAGATCCTCACTTGAAGACTCAGTCCCAGCACTACCACCGCCGCCGCCGCCGCCACCGCCACCGCCACCAAAAGCCATTTTCACAGGTTGAGCCATTGAAGCCATCCAATGATTTGTATGCACACTACCCATTGAGATCATCTTCTGATGATGCTGCAGCTTCAGTGCTTGTGATGGAGATGGCAATGGTGGATGTAGTTGAAGTGGATGTACTATGCGATCAGCATTGCCTTCCTTTACTGTTTTTTTCCGGTGAAAGTTGCGGTGGCAGTTACAAGCCGCGCACCTGAGAGCTTCGATGGTGCCTTCCTCACCGCTCGCCATGAACTCTCCGCATCCGTCCACCACGTTACCACCAATGCCCGCCGCGTGGTTCTTGAGACATTCACCGTATCTAGCAGGTGAAGCCAGTGGTGCTTTCAAGCTCAATCCACTTGATTTGGGGTCAATTTTGCGGAAAACCTGATCTGGGTCTGGAGGATGATGATCTAGGGTTTCCGATGATGACTGTTGTTGGAGGACAGGATTATAAGCTATAGAGCTTGCTGGGTTTCTCATTTCCTTTTCCTCACCTCTCAATTCCATTTTCTTGTCAGGCAATAAAACAGTTCAATCATTCATATAAAGCAGGCTCTTATATATAATATAAGAAGAAAAACAAATTTAAACAAGCAAATACTGAAATTATATTTAGAGATTATCAAAGTAGTTTAACTAGATCATTTGTACTCTTTTTCTTCATTTGGGTCCTAATATTCAACTTTTGGGTGCTAAACCCACCAACCCATTTAATTTCAACAGCTTGAAATGTATGTGTAGAGAGAGAAAAAATCCTAGGTCATTGCATAAGAAATTCCTAAATTTTTTGAAATGAAACAAAAGCAGAGTCTACAAGTCTACCTCAGGAGCACCACCACCACCACCACCACCTTAATTAGTGAAACTCATTAACTTCCTCAAGAGTCAAAATATATGCCAAGTAATTGACATGTATGTCTGAGAGAGAAAAGAGAGAAACCCTAGGATATTGCAATGGAAAGTTAAATGGAAATATATAAATAAAAGAACAAATGGACCCTAATCCTACCTCAGAAGCACCACCACCACCGCCTTACCGGCTCTAATTAAGTACCTTCCTTAAGAGAAAATATAAGGTAAGTAGAGACAAAGAAATATATATATATATATATGTAAGAGCTAAGAGAGCAAAAGAAATTAAAATCCCAAGTTATTGCAATGAGACAGTCAAATTAAGTTGAGAAATGAAGGCATAATTGGGCCCTAGCTACTCTACCTCAGAAAAAGCAGCAGCATCACCACCACCGCATTAGCACCAAATCTGTGTGTGTGTGAGAGAGAGAGAGATGGGGGTGAACACCGTGAACTGATTGGTTTGAGGTCTGTTCTGAGTGGATCCAACAAACCAAAATATGTATGTATGTATCCAACAAGAGACAGGTTGGTTGCTTGTGATGAAGCTAAGGAAATAGTAAGTGGGAAACAAGTGATGAGATTAAGGACTGAGCACAGGAAACAACCGACAAAGTCATGTTCCGTCCTCTCCCACGCCCTGCCACACCTGCTGGTCCCATCACCTCCCTGCCCCTCCTTAATTATTGCTTGCTCTCTCTCTTCTCTCTCCTCTCTCTCTCTCTCTCTCTTACCATTTCTTATCTCTGCAGCCTCAACTACTAGCATTACTTTGACACTCCAATTTCACGCAAAGAGATTAATTGATTCTCTTTCTCACAGCTATGCTCTGATGCCCACTTCCCTTTTATTTACTTTAATCCTCCAACAAATCTCAAACTTAATTTCTTCTTATATATCAAGATTATTTTTCTATTTATTTATACAGACAGCCTAACATCTCAAATAACCAAACTTACATTAGTTCGGCGGGTACAAACTCACTTTTTTAAAGGAGAGATCCAGATATGAATTCGTTTAACCTTAAAATAAAAACAAAAAAACAAAAATTAAAATCTCAAATAGAGGATTTATTATCAATGATTCAATATTAGGGTATTAGATCTTTTTTTTTTCTTTTTTTCTTATGTATTGTAGAGCGACAATGCAACTATTTAACAGTGCAACACTGCAACACGATATATTTATTATATATTATATTGGTGTTGCATTTTAAATGTAAATATATTAAAGGGAAAATTACATATAAATGGAGTCAAAGTTCCATATTTACTTAGAGACTGAGTCAAAGTTCCATATTTCTCTAAAATGGATTGCTGAGGTGGCACATAGTTTTTTACTGTTTAGAAAATTGTGGTGCCTAAAATGCCCTTCCCTAACAAAAAAGTAGTACCTTCAGTGCAAAAAAATAGTACCTTCAGTTCAAAAAAGTAGTACCTTTGGAGAAAAAGTAGTACCTTCGCGGGTGTTTAAAAAACATGGTACCTGGACGCCAAAAAGTAATACCTTCAGTTCAAAAAAGTAGTACCTTCGAAGAAAAAGTAGTACCTTCGCGGAAGGGTATTTTAGGCATCACAATTTCTAAACAGTAAAAAACCATGTGCCACCTCAGCAATCCATTTTAGAGAAATATGAAACTTTAACTCAGCCTCTAAGTAAATATGAAACTTTGACTCCATTTATATGTAATTTTCCCTATATTAAATTGATGTTGCACTGTTGACTTAATAATACACTAAATGGGATGGACCAAGAGAAGATTGGACCTAGTACCATCACTTAGAATGAGTAAAACAAAAAAATAGATCGAAAAGGAAATGGGTTGGTCCATCTTAATCTTTCATTCTTTCTTCCTAAGAATCCATTAGAGAGTTCAAATCGAGAATCATCACATATTTAGCAAGGAATGTGATTGAAAATTAAGGACTGCAAGGGTTGGTCCACAGTTGTGCTTAAGACCTAAGAGAAAATGTCAAAGTTTCTTCTTAAGGCTGCATTAGAGAGACCCAAATAGAGAATCATCATTTATGACTAAAAAAAATAAGGGTAAATAAAGCGATTGAAAAGGGATGGGTTGGTCCACAGTGGTGCATTTGTCTTCTTATGCTTTCTCTCAATCAAGGCTATTGTGCGCCTTCTGCGCCTCTGGCAACTCCATGCTTTCCTCAAGCAATGTCTTTACCTTTCTGTGATGTAATCGATGCTCATGACTCTCATTTGCCTGCCCTCCCTTTCTCTCACTTCATCTCTCTCTCTCTCCCCTTTCTCTCACTTCATCTCTCTCTTCATGTATGTGCTTTGGTACTTGGTTAATAACTGCACTATGGTGCAGGACAGCTCCTGACCAATAGGAAGCAACCATCTCAATGAGGTGGAATCAAAATTAAGTCGTCTAAGAATTGTAATAGGTATCGCGTGAATTCTGTAAATTGATTTACCAAGGTGAGTGTCATGCGCGCGCGCTCTCTCTCTCTCTCTCCTGAAAATTTTAAAGGGTAAATTACACTTACCTCTTTTAAAGTTTAAAAAAATCTTATATGTTGTGAGGTGTTTGAAGTTTATTACTTTAATTACTTTTAAGATTATAAAATATATTTTTTTAATACAAAATATATTATAAAATTTAAAAAATCAATTATTATACCTCATTTCTCTTATTACTTTCTCTCTCCTTTTCACCACTGTTGCTCTTTCCTAAATAAAATCTTATAAATTAATATAAAAAAATGAGTGTAAGGGCAACTTGGCCACTTCATGAATTTTTTTTTTACAAGTTTTGTTGGGGAGGGGAGGTTGTTGAGTATATTCTCAAACCTCAAGGGAGATTAAAATAATAAATTTTAAACGCTTCACTTATGTGAGATTTGCCTAAATCTTAAAGGAGGTCAGTGTAATTTACCCAATTTTAAATAAACATGGAAACAATAATGTAAATCATTATGCAACGTATTTATTTTATCAATTTAATAATATTCATGCAATATGTTGCATATATGCAACCACTGCAACACTATTAAATGATAAATATAACATGTTTATATGATTGTATAATCGAATTAAAAGTGTTGTGTTCTAAATTTAATGTTATTATATAGTGTTACATTCTCAATTTAATTATGTATAAAAAATATGTACTAGAGAGCATCGGGATCTAAGCTTTATGTACTTTAATTATGTAAATTTTATTTTAAAAAATTTTTATTTTTATTTTAAAAAAAGACGAGTTAATTGCCAAAAAAAAAAAAAAAAAAAAAAAAAAAAAAAAAACACTAAACATTTTATCTTTGGCATGTTACCAATCTCTACTAATTTTTAATTTTTTTTATGAAACACTAAAAAAATCAAGTTCTTGCATTTTTGATGAAAAAACTCAAAATAGCTTATTTAATTGCTAAACAAATTCCAAACTATTATTTTTTGGCACGTCATCTCCTCAGATACGGACCTATACAAGGTTCAATTGGGGAAATTTTCCCCACTGAAATGTTTTGTTTTGTTGTTACATACCTACAAATTTTCTTTTCTGTATCACATATCTATAAAATTTTAAATTAATTGCACTCACTGAAATTAAAAAAAAAAAAAAAAAGTCCAATATTGCCCTCATATCATTTTTTTAATCTTTTTGTACGTTGTTAAAGTCCACCCCCACTCACATAATTTTCTAGGTCCATCCATACGTGTCCCTAGACTACATTCTTAGCGTTTCATCCCCTTATACTATCAACCATTTTGCACTGACACCCCTTCTATTTGTAAGCCATTAGGATATAATCGTTAGACAAAAAGACTAGGATCATCTGCTGTAAGTGGGTCATGCTGTACTCATATGTTGTACAATAAATTACGCCATTTGAGGCAAGTTTTTTGAAAAGGTAATTTAAACTTGAGACAGAATTTCCCAATGGTGTTAATAGTAAACTATCAAAAAAATTAGATTCGGTTCTCTCTAATGGTACTCACCTTCTTAAATATATATAAAATAAATTTATATATATATATATATGTGTGTGTGTGTGTGTATATATATTAAGAGATTAAATAATTTCTTTATACATTATGGAAATCAATTAATAACAATCACATCAGTATGATCATGGTAAAAGGCATTTATATAAATTAATATATATATATATATATATATATATATATATATATATATATAAAGGATTGAATTCAAACTTATAACACACAAAGTGTTACCGATAAGGAAAAATAGAAAATTTATCAGATATGCATCAACCACATAATTGGATTGAAAAACATAAACATTGCTTTTGGAAGCATGGTATTCATAGCTTCGATTTGAAATTAGAATAAATCTTTCAATCTATCGGTTCAGTGATCCCAAATATAATAAAAGTGATTTAAAATAATCAAACCCAATTAAAGTGATTTATAAACTTTTAATATTATTCTCAACACCTTTAATCTTTATCTCAACACATTTTAATCTTTTTTTTGGCACCTTTTAATCCTTTTCTCTACACCTTTTAATCCTGTTTTCAATACATTTAATCTTGTTCTCAACACATTTAATCTTATTCTCAACACCTTTTAATCTTATTATTAACATCCTTAATCTTTAGTTCCACGCCTTTTAACCTTAACCTCAATGCATTTTAATCATATTCTTAATCTTAAATATGAGTAATCTGAAAAATTAATAATAAATAAATAAATCAACGCCCTGCTCAAGTAGTGAGCAGTTGTTCTATGCCAACAACAATATTGAAATGAGTTTTTATGATAGGTTTATTCAAGCAGGGCAAGGCGGCTCAAATTGATTGATTTTTTCATTTATTAATTTTTTGAAATTACTCAGATTTGAGGTTGAGAAAAATATTATAAGGCATTGAGGTAATGATTAAAAATGTGTTAAGGTAAAGATTAAAGGGTATTGAAAACAAGATTAAATGTGTAAAGACCCGGTCATTTTCCTTCTTTTACTTTTTCTGAAATTTTACGGATAAATTTTTTCCGTTGAATTTTCTTTTCTGACTTTGGTTACTCATCACTTAGTGTCGTCTCGAGTGCTCGAAAATAGTTTCTGAGACTCTTTCCTTTGGATTGACGACTTCCTTTAAGGATCGAGTCATTTCCACATTTTTAATTTTTTTGACACTATTCACTTTTCGTCTTTCCCGAGAATGATTTTCTTCGCGTAACCTCACTTTTTGTGCTCGGATTTGGTTCCGATTTTGCATGCATCCATGATATTTAAATTACATGCTTTGTGTATTTTTACTTTTTATAGAAAAGTATGCTAGTAGCTTACTTTTCCGTAAAGGGTATGGATGCATAGTTTCTTCGGAAACATCATTTATTTTTTGGGGTTTTTTCATAATTATAGAAAGTACTTATTTTATTCTTAGGGACTTTTTTGCAATTTATTTTGGAAGATATTTTCAAAAAGGACTTTTTTGTAATTACCGGAAAGTGTGACAAGTGTCGCGCTCTCGTTGGTCCACTTGACATGTGGAGGGTGGAGATTCACCCACTTGTCGGCCTAGCATTGGTACACTTGTTGGCTTGGATTGTTGACAAGTGCAGGCTTTAGATTAAGCCTAGAATGAACCATTGGATTAATGACAAGTGTAGGCTTCTAATTAAACTCTGGCTTTTGTGTGTGTGAGGGGATGGTGCAAGATTAGGTGTGTTTGACTTCTATTGACCAAGTGCGTGGAGGAATACACTAAAGTGTTTTAATTATTTCATTTTACACATTAAACTTCTTCTTCCTCACTTAGAACCCTAGCCATCATTGAAGGAAACCATTAACCTAGGCTTAAAACTTTGGTTTTGATCTCCTTCCACTCACCTTAGACCTAAAAGTTTGGAACACAAAACACTTACCTTACCTTCCTCTATATAACCCTTAAAGGAAATTGTAAAATTCCTTTGTTTGCTTTGGATTCAAGAGGAACAATCCTCTTATGAGGTAGAGAGTGATTTAGGTTCTTAATCTAAGTGTTTTAATTATTTTTATAGCTTACAATAAATTGTTTACATGTCTTATACTTAATTTTTAAATTAATAGGTTGTAGTACCTTGCATTAAATTAAGCTAGAACATGATATTCTTGAAGGCCATGACTTGATCTACAACTTGTATTAGTATAAAGTCTTTTGGAGTTGTTTTGGAATCTAGAGATTTAATTATTTAGAATTAATTAATTTTTATTTAATTGTTCCACTTACTTAATTAAGTTTTTGAGTTGATGTATGTGATTATAATGATAGTACCATTGGTATATAATTATTTGAAGTCATTTGAAATTGATTTAAATTCTAGAGAAATTAATTAGTTAGTTTAATTAATTTCTATTCAAGTGTTGCATTCATTTAAATTGACATCTGACTTTATATATGTAATGAGTATTGTGACGATCCTGAATTTTTCAACCCAGTGTGTCCTGTGATGACCCAAAGCGGATCCAAAATGCGGAAGCAAAATGAAACCAAGTCCTTAGAGATGTACATCATCCCTAAAACACAAGAATGGCCCTTCAAGGAATTTCGAGACTCAGTGGAAGCAAAATGAAGACAAGGGTATCAAAACCCTACCAAAAGAAGGACCAATGGTAAAATGGTCATTTTACCCAAAGAGGAAGGAATTTGAATCCCAACAAGTCAAATGAGATCAAAAAACATCCAAAAACATCATTTGGTAACTTCACATGAAGTCTTAAGGCCAAAGGAAATGAAATGCCAAAAGAACCCTATCCCGGTTCAAACCAAATCCGACACCCTCTCACTAAAACGAGGATATCATGAGCTAGGAAAAGAATCTAAAACTGAAATTTATACCATTGGAAAGCTTATTTCGACGCGGTCAGTTTAGACTCAAGAACGGACCAATTCAGAGTTAAAACGAAGAAGTTACATCAGACTGAAATTGGATGACCAAAACTGAAAACTCTGGAGAACTTGAACCGGTTCAACATTGGCAGTACGCCCACGCTGAACCAAAATGACACCTTGAATCGGTTCAACTTGAATAGAACACCCAAAATGCAGCAAAAACAGTGTTTTAGAAGAAAAATGAGTTTGCGACGCGGTTTTCGAAGTCAAGATGACATTTTTCAAAAAAATGTCGTGAAGAAACTCCCCCTAAAATCACATTTTCTATGTGACGAAGTTGAGAACGGAATTTATTTCCCAAAGGAATTTCCCAAATGCCTTTAAGCCGAATTTTCCAACAAAAAGGTGAAATAAATCCATAGGAGGCTCAAAACACAAACGAAAGAGTTTTTCATGAAAACGATCATTCACGCAAATGTAAATGGTGATTTTGAGCGCGCGGGAATGGTCCGCGGCTCTCAAAAATGGTCGAGTCAAAATTCGACCCCCCAACGGCCAAAAGGCGAAAATGAACTTGAAATAGAAATTTTGAAATCCAAAATTAACAAATGATTGGAAATTACCATGTGCCCCTTGGCTACACTTCATACATGATTAATAAATGCTAATGGATGAATCTCATACACAATGCACACTCTGGTGCAAAATAACATACTAAAATGCAAAATTTTCATATATTCTGATTAAAGGGAAAATTTAACATCCATGGCATATATGTGATTTCAAAAGAAGTTTGGCCCTTAGCCTCATGTCATATACATAAAATGAGAAACAAAAAGTGTGCTTAGGCACACACTACAAGTTTAGAATCAAATATACACATTTGACAAATAAAGTTACAAATGGCATTCCAAGCCAACCTTCACAAAGATGGAAACCTCCAAGTCCACAAACCATCCAAGCATAATGAGAGTCTCAACTTTAATTCATGTACCTGAAAAATTTCCCCACAACGTGGGTGAGTAACATAAAGCTACTCGTAAGAGATGAGCATGCATCGACCTAACTTTTTACAATTTTATCACCTTAAGGTAAAACATGTTAAAGGGGTTCATACCACCTAACGTCTATGTCAAGATGAGACTCAGGGAGCATCCTAAGCTACCCTAGATCATTTGTAGCATAAATCACGTCCTTCATGCAATTCCAAACAACATAGGAACATGCTATAAAAAGCAACAAGATAAAGATTCTCAAAGTCATCAACTTAAAATCTAAAATACGAAAACGACAAAAGTGAGTCATGCCACCTAACGTCTATATTCCAAATGAATCTATATGATCATTCCTAAGTTGCATTTCAACAATATAGCATAGATGCACTTAACAACATCAAAATTCACAATGATTCACTAAAATCATAAAACATAGATGTACTTAACAACATCAAAATGATTCATTAAAATCATAAACATAGATGTACTTAACAACATCAAAATCGCCAATAACCAAAACCACAAGTCACAATATAAACATGATTGTCAACTTGGAATTGAATGCGAAAAAAAATAGTAGAAGACTTGGACATCACGTCTCGAATTTCCACCGAGAACAAAATGGTTATTCCGGGTATTAACCCGCTGGGAAAACCACCCTAGTGCGCACTATCTCAATTGGGGAGAACTCATACCTCCTGCACTAAAGCCGAACTTTAGCAATATCACAGTAACAATGTCCCAAGACTCCAAAATAATCAAATAAGTTCACAACTTATACGTAATTTATATAATACACGAAGACTACCTTCCATGCATAAGTAGGTTAAAACCACACAATCCGTGCCTTAAGTTTCAGTGCTAAAATGACATACATAATGTCAACACAAAGTGTACAATTCCTTACACAAGTCAATCATATATACAATATTGGAAACAAGTTCTCATGAATATAAATTTAACAACAATACTCTTCAATGCTTAAAACATAATCAAGTGAATACTCAACTAATCCAAATCCATAATCTCAACATAGAAGCAACTTCTAAAACATGATTAAATCCATGGATAAACAAGATAGAATTTAATTAAATCAAAATAATTAAACTCTCTAGATTTCACATCATTTCCAAATGGCCTCAATTTAATATATGTTGAAGGACAAATCATGGTCATTACATATATGCATTCAAAAGCTTAATTAGGCCAATGAAACCACAAAATAGATTTTAATTAATTCATTTAATTAAAGTCTCTAGAATTTCAAACTTAACCAAATGCTCTCAATTTCAAATATGTTAAAGAACATGCCAAGACTTAATTTAAAAGCGTAACACAAGTTCATTTCATATAAAGTATGGCCATGGGAATTAATCTTTCACAAAGAAAAATATTAAATAAAAGATGCAACTTTTATTCAAATAATCCCAATTAAATATATGTTAACAAACATATTAAAAACTAAGCTTTCTAGCATGCCACAATTCAAATCCAAGTTATACATCATCATGAAAATTTAATCTTATACAAAGAATTAAATATTATCAAATTTCTAGATTTGATACAAGGCATACATATAGGTTGTATAATCATGAGAAACACATAATACAACACACAAATAATCCTAAAACATTCCTTACCTCCATTTAGGATGAAACCTCAAATCCCCACCAAAATGAATGTGTTCCAAATCCGACGAAACTTCTAGGTTTTGTCAGGAACAACACCGTGAACATAAGCTCCAAGGAAGCCCCATCAAGTTCACATCTTGACTTCAAACCCAAACTCAAGAAATGGCCAAAACTGAGTTATAATAAGGGGGAATGGAAGAGCACGTCGAGGGGAACAATAAACATAAAGGTACTACACCTATTCAACCAAGGGAAGTGGCCGGAAAATGAAGAAGAAGACCGGCAGCCATGGCTGCCATAGATGGCCGGCCAAAAGAGAGAGGAGAGAGTGAAAAATCTGATATTTTTTCTTAAGTGCTCCTATTTATAGAAAAACCCTAAAAGTGCCCCGAATGGGCCCCGCCGGGTCCAGAAAAGTCAAATTCGGGTAGACGCCCTCAAACGGCAAAACTCCGTGAACGAAAAAGATTCAAAATAAGCAAATAAGAACAACAGAAGAAATGGCGTCAAAAATTGAGTCCCGAGCAGAAAGTTATTCCCCAAACAAGTTTGGCGCTAACCGGGGCCAGAAACTGGAGAAAACAACTAGAAGGAAACCCCAAGAGTACGCAACTCAACGAAAAGTGAAAATGGATCCCGTACGAGGATCTAGGCTCAAAACAAGACATTTAGCAATAACTTTTATTAATTACACAATGGCCACTCCAAAAAGTGAAAACTGCACTAATGGCCCAGAATGAAAATATCTTCCAAAAATATTTTCTTAAAAACCCCTAAAATAAAATATCTTCAAAAGATATTTACGAAAAACACCCCAGGAAAATAAAAAGTTCCCAAAGAACTTTACATCCATGCCCCTATAGACACCGGGAGCAACTAGAGTACTTTCTTGCAAAAGTAAAGATACGTATTTCATGGAAACCACTGAGAATGAAGATACGTGAAGTCAAAACCCAACTACGAGCGCAAGAAGTGTGGTTATGCCAACAAAGTGGCAAACGGGGAAAAAAACAAAATAGGGAAAAAGATGAAATAGTGAATAGTGTCGAAAAACAAAAATGTGGAAACGACTCGGTCCTCAAAGGAAGTTGTCAATCCACAGAAAAGAGTCCCAGAAATCACTCCAGAGCACTCGAGATGACACTAAGCGATGAGGGATTGAACCCAGAAAGGAAAAGATCAACGGAAAAAAAAATATCCGTGAAAATCTGAGGAAAGGAAAGGAAGGAAAATGACCGAGTCATTACAACCTTCCCACCTAAAAGGGATTTCGTCCCCAAAACCCAGCCCCAACAAAGCAAAAGGCAAAACCAGGGTAACTACAGAGTACGTCTCTGAGTATCCCACAAAACATGTTACGAAAGCAATCCCAAAACTGAAAGACAACGTATAACCCATTGTCTTTCGCACCCACGTGCTCACGACAGGACAACCTCTCTAAAGTAAAGTGACCACACGACCATGCAACAAGTCAGAACTCATACACATAACCTAAGGTCAGACAAGGGATAGAAGACAACAACCATAAGCATTCATCCTGATGAACCATAATACCGATCCAAAAATAACCACAAAAAAAACTCCAAAATAACCACGTATCAAATCAGGGTACTGAACAAAGACGACGTGGCAGTACGAATAACGACCAGAACCCGCCCATGACGTACTCAAATGTGTGGTAGTAATGACAGTGCCTAGTGCCCGCCCACACTTACTCGTCAGTAAGGTAGCATCGACAACAACTAGCACTCACCCACAACACACAACTTTGTACGGTAGCATGTCAATATAAGGCACTAATCTAGAACCTGCCCCCACTAGGTCTACCCATGAAACCTCTAGAAACAAATGACATCAATGTCGTAAAACAATCATGGCCAAAATCACTGTGGGAACCAGACATCTGTAAGAGTTAGAATATGGTCCAAAGACGTTCCAGACCATCCTGGCCAATCCCAAACTCTGGCAACAATGTCATAGGCACCATTATGCTTAAGGCCTCAAATCCTCAATACAGCAAAACCAACATCTCTAACGTCTCAAAATACTATTACCAATAACATCAATCAAGAATCCAAAGCCTGAAAAGCAAATCAAAACCACCAGAAATCAAAACAAACTTCACTACAAGACATTTCATTGAAAGTCCCACATATCTCCCTGAAACAGATCAACTATAAGACCAATCACCATGATCAAACATCAGATCGACATCCCTATCAGTGATAACTAGTTCCTTAAAAAAAAAATAAGTCCACCATACAGCACACACATCAAAATTTCGACCATCAAAATCACCAAATAAGTCTCTCAAAACCGTACTTGGCAATATCAAGTTAAATCAAATTTCCTCAATTTCCATCGATCTATAAACAACCACTGGAACTACAATTCCTCAAGACTATACCTAGTCATAACTAGGATGAGAAAACTCTACAAACAAGCCAAATCCAACGGCGATCCTCCAAACACTCTCCTAAGAGTCAACCATATCAAGTTCTCTAAAAATGAAACAAGTCTCCAGAAGACATCTCGAAACATCCTCAAACTCACACTATGAGTCAACCAAATCCTCAATCAAATGGATACAAGTCCCCAAAAATGATCTCACACCAATCAACTCACTCTGAGCACCACAACCAGTCAACAACCATTGCAAAAACTCCCTAAGGGAAGACACGAAAGAAAGGGAACCACCAGTCCCAAGAAGGACAACACCATGACTCTGCCTCTGAAACGAAAGACAATAAGGTCAAAGATTTCACCCCCTACATGGAAGTAAGTCGACCAAAATTAGATAAATCATCACCAAGGAATCAAAACAACAATGGTGATCCTCACGGACCAACCAACCCCAAAACTGTGCACAATACAATGAAGAGAAGAGGCTCACTCCTTGTGAAATCCCTTACTCGAACCAAGAAAGAAAATGAACCCTATTCTCCCACAAATCTCAACATGACACATAGAAAAATGGAGCAAAAAGGGAAAATGAAACATGGAATTCATGCAAATAACAAAAAAATGCAACTACTATGAAGACAAATCTACTCACATAGATGAAATCAAGGGTACATGCAGCACGTCTCCACGTAAGCACAAAAGCATGTCATTAAAACACAGTAACACATGGCATCTCTAAGCATATAGAGAAGGCATACGAATGCCACACAACAAGAAGACAAATGTGGATACACTTCCACCTACTCATGCATCATAATATCATACATCATACTACTAACATGGTAGTAAACGAAACTGTAGAAAATAAAAATGATGCAACAATGAACCCTATGGACATCATGTCCTAGAGTGTCTAGGTAAAAGGAAGATCAGTTCTAGCCATAATCTGACTCCAAAAACCAATGCGACAACAACCTATCTCAAAACAATCATGAGCCCTTACCATAATGGTAAGACTCTAACAATCCATCTCCGAATCTAAGGGTGACACTACAAGTGACACTAGCAATGTAATGCTCTCACTAACCCGAAACATCAATCAATCGACTTGATCCCAAAAATGTCATCATGTAAGGAGAACTCAAATGAAATGGCTACTCTAGCCATACAATAGAACAATCAAATCAATCTCCAAAATCGTCCCCAAAACGACCATCAATCACTGTCTCAACACCAAATGCACAAAACAAAACTCACATCATCGCCAACCCAAAAGGATAACGCCTATCGAAACAAAAACCAACGTTGATTCAATCCGAACAGCGCTGTCAGTGCCATGCACCCGCCCACAAACGTACCCACCCATGAAAATTGCAATCTCAGAGGAACCACCCTGAACAACCAAGGATCCTAAGAGGTCCATAACCTCATCATGGCCCAAAACCAACAAATCCACAAACGATCCAAAAGCTCTAATTAAGGCTACGCTTAATGACTCAACTCATAAGAGCCGAAACAAAAGGTGACCTTCCACCTATCCAAAGCCAACGCTAGGCCAACAACGACTTAAACTACTGTAAAACCATGTGGACAATCACCAACAACCTCAAAGAAGAGTGCCTAAACAAAACTAGACACACCAACCATCACACTAAGTGCAAACTCACCAAACAACTTAACCTCAAGTTAAACATCCTATAACTAATCCCAAGTCCTGTCAAATATGCAAAACAATCATGCATATACAAATCTAATCTAGCATTCATCATATGTCATACTCTTTACAATAGAATCAAAACAGGCTAAACAGATAACATACCACATATTGTACATAGGCACATAAAAATGTTATCATGAAACATATGAACACATAGATTATGGCAATATTAGCATGATATGCACCTAAAACCCGTCGTCCAAGGTATCCAAACCTAGGAGCTTTGATACCACCTGTGACGACCCTGGATTTTTCAATCCAGTGTGTCCTGTGATGACCCGAAGCAGATCCAAAATGCGGAAGCAAAATGAAACCAAGTCCTTAGAGATGTACATCATCCCTAAGACATAAGAATGGCCCTTCAAGGAATTTTGAGACTCAGCGGAAGCAAAATGAAGACAAGGGTATCAAAACCCTACCAAAAGATGGACCAAGGGTAAAATGGTCATTTTACCTAAAGAGAAAGGAATTTGAATCCCAACAAGTCAAATGAGATCCAAAAACAGCTAAAAACATCATTTGGTAACTTCACATGAAGTCTTAAGGCCAAAGGAAATGAAATCCCAGAAGAACCTTATCCCGGTTCGAACCAAATCCGACACCTTCTCACTAAAATGAGGATCTCATGAGCTAGGAAAAGAATATGAAACTTAAATTTATACCATTGGAAAGCTTATTTCGACATGGTCAGTTTAGACTCAAGAACGGACCAATTTGGAGTTAAAACGAAGAAGTTACATCAAATTGAAATTGGATGACCAAAACTGAAAACTCTGGAGAACTTGAATCGGTTCAACCTCTTTGAACATGTTCAACATTGGCAGTACACCCACGCTGAACCAAAATGACACCTTGAACTGGTTCAACTATTCTTGAACCAGTTCAACATGAACAGAACACCCAAAATGCAGCAGAAACAGTGTTTTAGCAGAAAAACGAGTTTGTGACACGGTTTTCGAAGTCAAGATGACATTTTTCGTTTACGACACAGTTTTTGAAGTCAAGATGACATTTTTCGGAAAAATATCGTGAAGAAACTCCCCCTAAAATCACATTTTCTATGTGACAGAGTAAAGAACGGAATTTATTTCCCAAAGGAATTTCCCAAAATGCCCTTAAACCGAATTTTTCAACAAAAGGTGAAATGAATCCATAGGAGGCTCAAAACACAAACGAAAGAGTTTTTCATGAAAACGATCATTCACGCAAATGTAAATGGTGATTTTGAGCATGCGGGAATGGTCCGTGGCTCTCGAAAATAGTCGAATAAAAATCCAACCCCCCAACGGCCAAAAAGGCGAAAATGAACTTGAAATGAAAATTTTGAAATCCAAAATTAACAAATGATTGGAAATTACCATTTGGCCCTTGGCCATACTTCATACATGATTAATGAATGCTAATAGATGAATCTCATACACAATGCACACTCCGGTGCAAAATAACATACTAAAATGCAAAATTTTTATATATTCTCATTAAAGGGAAAATTTAGCATCCATGACATATATATGATTTCAAAAGAAGTTTGGCCCTTAGTCTCATGTTATATACATAAAATGAGAATTAAAAAGTGTACTTAGGCACACACTACAAGTTTAGAATCAAATATACATATTTGACAAATAAGGTTACAAATGGCATTCCAAGCCAACCTTCACAAAGATGGAAACCTCCAAGTCCACAAACCATCTAAGCATAACGAGAATCTCAACTTTAATTCATGTACCTGAAAAATTTCCCCACAACGTGGGTGAGTAACATAAAGCTACTCGTAGGAAATGAGCATGCATTGACCTAACTTTTTACAATTTTATCACCTTAAGGTGAAACATGTTAAAAGGGCTCATGCCACCTAACGTCTATGTCAAGATGAGACTTAGGGAGCATCCTAAGCTACCCTAGATCATTTCTAGCATAAATCACATCTTTCATGCAATTCCAAACAACATAGGAACATGCTATACAAAGCAACAAGATATAGATTCTCAAAGTCATCAACTTGAAATCTAAAATACGAAAACGATAAAAGTGGGTCATGCCACCTAACGTCTATATTCCAAATGAATCTATATGATCATTCCTAAGTTGCATTTGAACAATATAGCATAGATGTACTTAATAACATCAAAATTCACAATGATTCACTAAAATCATAAAACATAGATGTACTTAACAACATCAAAATGATTCATTAAAATCATAAATATAGATGTACTTAACAACATCAAAATCAACAATAACCAAAACCACAAGTCACAATATAAACATGATTGTCAAGTTGGAATTGAATGCGAAAACAAGTAGTGGAAGACTCGGACATCACGTCTCAAATTTTCGCCGAGAACAAAATAGTTATTCCAGGCATTAACCCGCTGGGAAGACCACCCTAGTGCACACTATCTCAATTAGGGAGAACTTATACCTCCCGCACTAAAGCCGAACTTTAGCCATATCACAGTAACAATATCCCAAGACTCCAAAATAATCAAATAAGTTCACAACTTATACGTAATTTATATAATGCACGAAAACCACCTTCCATGCACAAGTAGGTTGAAACCACACAATCCGTGCCTTAAGTTTCAGTGCTAAAATGACATACATAATGTCAACACAAAGTGTACAATTCCTTACACAAGTCAATCATATATTCAATATTGGAAACAAGT
The DNA here is from genome assembly GCF_030987335.1 of Cornus florida. Classification (NCBI taxonomy): domain Eukaryota; kingdom Viridiplantae; phylum Streptophyta; class Magnoliopsida; order Cornales; family Cornaceae; genus Cornus; species Cornus florida. The sequence continues at coordinate 28,982,593 of NW_026775580.1, read as the reverse complement.
TCTAATGAATATAAATTTAACAACAATGCTCTTCAATGCTTAAAACATAATCAAGTGAATACTCAACTAGTCCAAATCCATGATCTCAACATAGAAGCAACTTCTAAAACATGATTAGATCCATGGATAAACAAGATAGAATTTAATTAAATCAAAATAATTAAACTCTCTAGATTTCACATCATTTCCAAATGGCCTCAATTTAATATATGTTGAAGGACAAATCATGGTCATTACATATATGCATTCAAAAGCTTAACTTGGCCAATGAAACCACAAAATAGAATTTAATTAATTCATTTAATTAAAGTCTCTAGAATTTTAAACTCAACCAAATGCTCTCAATTTAAAGTATGTTAAAGAACATGCCAAGACTTAATTTAAAAGCATAACACAAGTTCATTTCATGTAAAGTATGGCCATGGGAATTAATCTTTCACAAAGAAAAATATTAAATAAAAGATGCGACTTTTATTCAATTAATCTCAATTAAATATACGTTAACAAACATATTAAAAACTAAGCTTTCTAGAATGCCACAATTCAAATCTAAGTTATACATCATCATGAAAATTTAATCTTATACAAAGAATTAAATATTACCAACTTTCTAGATTTGATACAAGCCATACATATAGGTTGTATAATCATGGGAAACATATAATACAACACATAAATAATCCTAAAACATTCCCTACCTCCATTTGAGATGAAATCTCAAATCCCCACCAAAATGAATGTGCTCCAAATCCGACGAAACTTTTAGGTTTTGACGGGGACAACACCGTGAACATAACCCCCAAGGAAGCCCTATCAAGTTCACATCTTGACTTCAAACCCAAACTCAAGAAATGGCCAAAACTGAATTCTAATAAGGGGGAATGGAAGAGCACATCAAGGGGAACAATAAACATAAAGGTACTACATCTTTTCAACCAAGGGAAGTGGCCGAAAAATGAAGAAGAAGACCGGCAGCCATGGCTGCCATGGATGGCCGGCCAAGAGAGAGGGGAGAGAGAGAAAAATCTGATATTTTCTCTTAAGTGCTCCTATTTATAGAAAAACCCTAAAAGTGCCCCAAAAGGGGTCCCGCCGGGTCCGGAAAAGTCAAATATGCGCAGACGCACTTAAACGGCAAAAATCCATGAACAAAAAAGATTCAAAATGAGAAAATAAGAATAACGGAAGAAACGACATTGAAAATCGAGTCCCGAGCAGAAAGTTATGCCCTAAACAAGTTTGGCGCTAACCGGGGCCAGAAACTGGAGAAAATAACCAGAAGGAAATCCCAAGAGTACACGACTCAACAAAAAGTGAAAATGGATCCCGTACGAGGATCCAGGCTCAAAACAAGACATTTAGCAATAACTTTCATTAATTGCACAGTGACCCCTCCAAAAAGTGAAAACTGCACTAATGGCCCAGAATGAAAATATCTTCCAAAAATATTTTCTTAAAAACCCTTGAAATAAAATATCTTCAAAAGATATTTACGAAAAACACCCCAAGGAAATAAAAAGTTCCCAAAGAACTTTGCATCCACGCCCCTATGGACACCGGGAGCAACTAGAGTACTTTTTTGCAAAAGTAAAGATACGTATTTCATGAAAACCACTGAGAATGAAGATACGTGAAGTCAAAACCCAACTCCGAATGCAAGAAGTGTGGTTATGTCAACAAAATGGCAAACGGGGAAAAGACAAAACAGAGAAAAGGACGAAATAGTGAATAGTGTCAAAAAACAAAAATGTGGAAACGACTCGGTCCTCAAATGAAGTTATCAATCCACAAAAAAGAGTCTCGAAAATCACTATAGAGCACTTGAGACGACACTAAGTGACGAGGGATTGAACCTAGAAAGGAAAAGATCAACGGAAAAAAAAAAAATATCTATGAAAATCTGTGAAAAGGAAATGAAGGAAAATGACCAGGTCATTACAAGTATGGTATGCTCTTTAACATATATTAAATTGAGAATATTTAAATGAGTTTAGGAAACTTTATTTAATTATTTTCTTGTATGAAATTTAATTCACCTAGTTGTATCTAGTGTAGAATTAACTTATAACTTGATTTTAAACAATGTCTTGACATGTTCTTTCATATATATTAAATAGAGAATATTTGAATGAGTTTTGAGAAATTTATTTAATTATTTTCTTGGCATTGATCTTAAATTACCTTGTTGTAACTAAGGTAGAATTGGATTGTAACTTGAAATTAAATTAGGCTTCGCTATGACCTTTGACATATAATATATTTAGAATTTTTGGAGTTGCTTTGTAATCTTGAAAATTTAATTATTTAATTTAATTAAGTTCCATTTGTATGCTGTCATTGAGGTAATTAAGTATTGATATTATATTCTTACTTAATTTATAATTTGCAACTTGGTGTATGATTACAAGATGGTAATCCATGAGTAGAAGTTATGATTTAACTTGTTGTATACACATTATACTTATATAACATTTAATATGCCATTGTAGCTTGAAGGCCTAGAGCATATCTTGTGTGTATTCCATGACTTGGTTGTGCATGGTAATTGACAATGTGCATTATGTATATGTGATATACTTATTGCACAACTTGATGATTTTTTGGAAAGCTTGTATGGACATTGTAATATGTTAAGGCTAGAGTATGTCTCTAGTATGGGGGATGAGAGTTCCCCCTATAACAAATAGTACGCACTAGGTAATTCCTTGCGGGTTAGTAACCCGAGATCACTTGTTTGGTCATTGTCACCATATGTTCTTTGTCTTTCCGCCATTGGTTGATTTCGCATTCAATTCCTATTTGTAATTATGGATTACTTTTAACTTGTGCTTAGACGCATGGTACTTCATTTCTTGCTTATTATACTTGTATTTGTATACTTGTACGCCTTGTATATCAAAATTCTTTGTATACTTGGATTTTTATACTTGTATGCCATGTATATCAATATTGCTTGGTATACTTAGAAATGTATACTTGAATATATATATTGTATTCTATTTCAATATTGCTTAGCGCACTTGGTATGTACACTTGTATATTGATGATTTACTTTCTAGATAACCTAGTACACTTGTGTCTTGTATACTTGTCTTAAGAGCATTTCAATATTGATTGTATACTTGTGTACGTATACTTGTATATTGAATATCTTGTTGCGTGTACCACATACTTCTATGTTGTTTAAATTGCATGAATGATGTGGTTTATGCTATGAATACTCTAGGTAGCTTCGGATGCTCCCTGAGTCTCACCTTTGACATAGACGCTAGGTGGCATAACCATTTGAGTTAAATTATAGTAACTTAATAGGTTTGTAAAACGTTAGGTATTTGCATGCTCATCTCCTATGAGTAGCTTTATGTTACTCACCCAAGTAGTTGGGACATTTTTTAGGTACCGGGATCAAGATTCGGGATTCACATCATGCTTGGATGATTTGTAGACTTAAAGTTCTCATTTCTTGTAAATGTTGGCTTGTAATGCCATTTATAGCTTTATATGTCAAAATGTGTAAATTTGATTCTATTTATGTAATGTGTACATAAGTACACTCTTTACAATGTATTTGACATGTATGAGATAAGGCTTTAGGCCAATGACATCTAATTTGTATCCTATGTAATTTTTAACTTCATGAAATATTATGAAAATATTGAAAATTGCTAAGTCATTATCTCACCATGGTTGCATCGGGTGTGGGAATTCCATTTTTATTCTTCCATAGGGTCTTATTAATCATGTTTGAAGTGTGACCAAGGGGCAAATGGTAATTTGACTCCATTTTATATTTTTGGATTTCAAATTTTCCATTTCAAGTCCATTTTCTCATTTTTGGCCGTCGGGGGGTTGAATTTTGAGTCAGGGCTTCTCAGGAGCCGCGGACCATTCCCGTGCTCTTAGAATCATTTATTACACTTGCGTGCACATTCATTTCAACCTATGAATGCATTTAAGGCCAAATGCATACTTGGTGCAAAGTTGCATTTTTTGAGTTTTTGACCCTTTACTGATCTAGGGGCATTTTGGGCATTTCACAGTGTATTTTTTTCACTTTCTTCTACGCTGACGGATAGAAAACTCAATTTTGGGAGGGGTTTCTCTTTCGTGTTTTTCCAGAAAAATTCGTTTGATAGCCCCTTTTTGCTCTCAGTGGTGGACTGATCCTGAAAAAAATTCGTGTAGCAGCTTTTTGGGTCCTCTTGACCTTCACTGATCTAAGGGCATTTTAGGGATTATACATCATGTTTTTTTTTTTTACTTCCTTCCACTTTTCTGAGTTGAAAACGTGATTTTAAGAGGGGTTTCTTCTTCGTGTTTTTCCAGAAAAATTCGTTTAAGGGTCCGTTTTTAGGTTCAGTTCTGGGAAAAAAATCAGAAGAAGCTTTCTGTCAAAACACTATTCCTGCCCAAATTTCTTACCTGGAAAAGTTGGTTTTTATGAAACTTTGAGGCTTCATATCTCCTTCGTGGATTCCAAATCAAGTGATTTTTAAGTCTAAGTTTATTAACTTTTGCTTGTCTATGCAACGGTATGCATGGTTGCATCCAATTCTATCTGAAAGGACTAATTTACCCCTTGTCAAGTACCCTTGCCACACTGATTTGAAACCCAAAAGTTAATTTTTTTGAAACTTTGAAGTTTCATATCTTCTTTATTCGGACTCCGAATCAAGTGATTCTTGAGTCTACATTTATTAATTTTACTTGGTCTATTTAATAGTATGCTTATTTGCATCTAATTTCATCTAAAAAGACCATTTTAACCATTGTAAAGTACCCTTGCCGCACTGATTTTTAACCCGGAAAGTTTAATTTTTTTGAAACTTTGGAGTTTCATATCTTCTTCATCCGGACCCCGAATCAAGTGATTCTTGGGTCTAACTTGATTGATTTTTTTTTCTGTCTTTCTAGTAGTATGCTCGGTAACACCCAATTTTATATTTTCAAAAAATAACCATTTTGCCCTTGGGGCTAAATTTGTCCGGTTTTCTTTTAATTTGTTTCCGCTACTTTCTTTTGAGTCCCGTGACTTCATGGGAAGTCACGGATGTGTCTTAGGAATGATGTACATTCCCAAGGACATTGCTTCCATGTGAAAAGACTATTTTGCCCTTAGGGGCCTGTTCGGTCTTTTTCTGATCATTCGTTTCCGCATTGTTCTCGTTGAGATCTGTGGCCTCATAGAAGGTCACTCTGGCTTCTTAGAGATGCATTGCATCTCCATAGGCTTGTTTTATGTTTCCGCTTCCGCATTTGAATCCGTTATCGGTTCAATCTTCGGTTCATCACAAAATGCACTTGCTTGAAAAACTAGGCCGTCACAAGATGTGTCAAGAACAAGATTAAAGGTGTTGAAAATAAGATTAAAAGTGTTGAGAACGAAATTATAGGTGTTAAAAAAAAGATTATGTAACGACCCAAATCCAGGGTCCGAAACCCTAATTGAGTCGTGACTGACCCGAAACCTCCCAAGATTAAAATGGTATATTCGACCATTATCACGTACTAAAGCCCATGAGAAGCGATAACGATGCTTGTAACCCATTTTAGATCACTTACTAAGATAGAATCAGTTTTAACCTTAAATCTGTTCACTTAAGGTTATAGGGGTAATTTGGTCATTTTGGACCGTGCAGTGCACCGAAAACCTTATAACAGCCTTCTAAGTCATATACGAATGTTTGGGGTCACTTGAATTTGAAAGGAAACAATTTGGTTTAAGGTTGCCAGTTATAGAGCTAAAAAGGGTAAATTAACATTTTTGGACCAATCAACTTGCAATCGGGCGCGGACAGTGGGTATCGTACATTCCAAAGGTCATATAGGACCTACACGAGGAGTTTCGGAAGGATTTAATAATAAAAAATAAAAAAATTGGGCTCGATCTAACCACGATCACTCGTCTACCCCTAACGAACGATCGTCGGGCATGCCTACGCTTGCGCGTGCTCACTACGACAGCCAAGCATATCGAACGAGCGGTCGCCCTAACCTAGAAAATGGGGTTTTCTACCCTTTTGTCCCCGAAACTTGCTTTGATGCACCTCCTTGGTCGATTTGACCTTTTGTACCCTGTCCTAACACACGACAATATAAAAATGCATCTGTTCCACAATCATAAACATCAATATAAACATTCAACATATCTCATTTACATTCATGCTTTGTCTTAAAATAAAAAGGTTCCCATTCATAACATACATTCTCAAAAATATGCTTGTACATGTCCAAAAGAATATGGTTGTAATTACAAAGCCACAAGGTATAAAACTTATATATGTATGTGCCAAGGCCTTTATAATATGGTTATAAATGACTAGTATGATTTCATTATAACTCTTAACACATAGTAAGGTCTATAATTACTATTTTACCCTTGGAAAACTTCAATAAACCTTTTCTCTCTCATTTTTTTCCCAAATTAAGTCATTCTTGTGCTTAAATTTAACGTTTTGAAGTCAATTTTCTAATGGTACCAATCACATTCAAAATTCTAAATATACAAGGACTTACGCCTATTTTAGTGAAGATTGGTTATGATTTCCTTATGATAAAAATGCACATTTGTGGGGAACCAATCCTTTTGGACCTATAACCTTATAGGATACTTATTTATGTTTGGTATGCCAATAATGGACTTCATTTAGCACATCATTCATGGTCACATTAGCCGTGTAGGATAATGTAGATATTAACTGACGAGATGGCCGTTCCAACACGCCAAATTGATGTAGTGAATGAAAGGTTCAAGAAAAGCCTTTTAGGTCAAGTTTAAATTTATAAAAACCACTACCAATACTACTACTAACGTAGCAAGAGTGAGTAGGGATCATCCCAAGGGATTGGAGTCGTACTTGGTTGTGGAATCGCAATTAGGGTTAGTAGGTCGAGTGATCAAACAAATGGTTAGTTGGTTGATTAAACTAGAGAGCAAATTAAACTAAATAATTGAATGCAGATAAGAGTAAGTAAGAGAGAGAGAAATCTTGGGGTTTAGAGGTCACCACCAAGCAATGCTTTTCTACACCCTTAACAAATGACTAATGAGGGTAATGTGTGTTGCAATATTGATGTGTGTGTGTGTGTTTGGTTGATTCAATTAGCAAGGGTGAACAATTAAGCATACATTGTCTAATCAACATGTGAAAAGCATAATATATCAAGCAATTAAGTATATATTGTCTAAATAGCATGTGAAAAGCACAACGTATCTAGTAAGTCATTAATCCTTTCATTAAACTCACAAACCAAATACACCACAAGGTTAGAGACATATGCAACTTGCATTCAGAAGTATAGAACATCAAACAACAAACATGGATTGTCCTCCCATCTAACAACTATGTTACCACTACACTACAATTAAGCTAATGTCATGAAATTAAACTAATTAAGCTAAGGGAGAGGCACAATCCATCAAGAAATGAGCATAGACCATCTAGAAAATCACAAGAGCATTCTTTTAAGCACAATGTTTTGACAATCTCTAGATCTATAGCATTAATACACATAGACATGCATCAATAACACAAGAAATAGAGACAAACACATGAACATCTATTCTAGCATACATAGACATATGGATAGAATGAAATGATCAATTGAAAGCATTAAACCACATAAATCATTGAATAAACAAGATCTATATATATAAAAGTGCCAAAACATGTATTACAACACTAATCCCTCAATAATACACAAGATTAAAATATAGAAAGCATGCTTGGGGCTAACTCTAGCCTCAAGAGGATGTCTAGCCACTCATGGTGATGTTGCTCCAACCCTCAAGGGCTAACTCCATGGAAGAAATCTGCTCCTTGTTGATGAAGAACTCCCCCCTTTGTGTCTCTAGCCTCCTCCTCCTCTAAACTTGCTCTCCAAGAGATGATATGATATTATGTTGGCTCCCCCCTTGTAAAAAGCAATCCTTATCCTTATATAGGTAGGTCAAATGACACCCAAAATGAGCTGGGGTTGTGCACACAATATTCCCCAATGATTGGATAAAGGACAACTTTCAATGAGCTGGAAATTTAACTTTTTCGCACTAGAGGAAGTTCGATCGATCGAACGTTGGACTTGGATTGATCGAACTTGGTTGAGATCCATCGAACTTAGGCTAGATCGATCTTCATTGGTGGCGCTTTTTGGATAAAGACAAATCTGAGATATTTTGAAGATATTTTTGGGAAAAGAACAAAAGTGGTTGGTAAGGTGGTATAACTAGATAAGATCAATCGTTTAGATAAGGACAAAGCAGTTCGATCGATCGAAGAATGATGTTGGATCGATCAAACTTTTGAGATCTCTGAAAATGTCATTGGGGCTCTGATCCATCTTGAAGAGCTGAGATCGATCATATTGGATCAATCGAACTTTGATCTGAGATCGATCGAAGATGTTGATTTCCACATTTTTCTTCCTTTTGCTTCCACTTGGCTCCTTTTTTTGTTTCATCCCGTAATTGCTTTAATTAAGCTCTTATTTGGCTGAGTTAGCTTATTTTCGGGATAAGTGCCTGAAAATGGAAATAATACAAAATCAATCTAAAACGGTAAAGTAAGATAGATAAAGGTACTAGAATGCCTAAGCTTAAAGGGTTTAAATATGCACTTTTCAGCTCTCATCATTAACTTTTGCATTTCAAACTCGGTATCGGGTCAGGTTTGGGCTTTCTAGTTAATGCACGGAATCATGGGATTTGGGGCATTTCAAAAAATTTCTATAAAATGGAATTTCTACTTCAAAAAGTTAGGTTCTCTAACTACATCATTCTCTCTCCTCTTGTAGTTCATTTTTACCTCTTCCTCTTGAGCGTGGTGAGGAAGAGTACTAATTAGTCTAATTTTGACAAATTTTGACCAATTCTAACAAATTTGGTCATTTTTGACCTAACTTGACCAATTTTGACCAAGTTTGGCCAACTTTAACTTCTCCACCTACACTATTGACGTTTTGGTAAACATTAACTGTGTGGCGTCAATGTGGCACTAGAATTGTCATTTTAGGCTAAGTTTGACTTTTTAAAGTCAACTTTAATCATAAGACATGCATCTTAATTGCACTGCGCTTATTTGGCATTACCGGGGTGGGGGCCATCCAACTGTAAAAAATTCAACTATCAAATTTTCAAGATCTATATCACTATTTCAATGGATTTTAATATTCTAAGCACTGTGGCACAGTTAGATCTATAATCTAACGGTTAAAATTTGCTAAAATAACCATTTTACCATTATGATGGTAAAATTGGGCCTCGGGCATGGATTAAACTTGGGGATGTATCTATTTCATGACTCTTGGACAATTTGAAAAGAATGGTGAAGGCAAATTTTTGACCTAACAGTCGGATTTCTAGTTATACAAAATTATGAGTTTTCCACTAGGCCTTGTTTGACCCCAAGTGAGGAAAGCTTCATATGTATAATGAATTTTGAAGTTCTTAGACCTTTCGAGTTACATGGCAAAGTCCTTTCCAATCCAAAGGTCGGATTGTGAAACAATGCAAAATTATGATTTTGCCATTGTGCGTGATTGTGAAGCCCTAGGGTAGATTTGGGAGTTTTTTAACCTCCTAAGTGTAATGGTGGAGTCAGATTTTAGATCCGACGGTCGGATTGGGAGAAATGGCAAAATCAAGGTTTTTTTGCCACATTCTTATTATTTGATGATCGGATGCCAAAAGTTGCTTTATTGGCGTATCTCTAGGTGAATACCCAAGTTTTGGGACATTCCAAACATCATAGTGAATTCAAATCACTGATCCAATAGTTGGTATTCAGGGGTATCGATCTCCTATTGATTTAACCCAAAAAGGGGAGAGGGTAAAAACGGGGTGTCTACACTGGTTTAAAAGGATGTTCTAAACGTGATTATTTGTCAGGTTACCCTCTACATTGGAAAAAAGTATTGACCTATTGGAACCCACAATTAACTCTTACCATTTCACATTACTTACATCATGCATTATTTCCAACATTTATGTATTATCTAGTCTTTATAATACTTATATATTTTTATAAAAATCATATCTAGATAATTGAATGACTATAGCAAGAGATGACTGCACAACTAATTATTTTTCCTCTAAAATTATTGTATTTCTTCATCTAATTAGATTTGTTAAAAATGTATTGATGAGCGCTGAATATTGCATATTTGAGCCCCTAAATATACGTATGTTAAGACCTAAAGTGATACTTCTATCCAGTGTTAGATTGATTTATGTTTATTGTATGTTTATAGGTACTTTCTCAAAGAAATGGTTAAAACTGAGACTTTATGATGAAAAGACTGATATCGAAGCTTACAGAGTCGTTGCTGGTCATTCAAAGCAAGCTGAGAGCTTAAATGGTGAAGTTTAGAGGAATTCAAGTGCCAAGGCTCGAGCCTAAGTTCTAAGGCCTGAGCTCTACAAGGAAAAGAAGAAAAATCAACCAAGGCATTAAAGTTTGAGCCTTGCACCCCTAGAGCTCGAGTCCTATATAGTGGTGCTTGAGCCTTAACTAAGGGTGCTTGAGCCTTTACCTATAAACTAGAGCATACGGCGTCAGAATTTGAAGAGTTAATTTCAAGAAAGCCAAGCTCCCAGGGCCTCATGCCAGACCTCAAAGGATCAAGCACTATCATTCAGAGCTTGAGCCCTGAGCCCCAAGAGCTCGAGCTTTGTACCTAAAGCTCGAGCCCAAAGATTGAGCAATGTTAAAAGAAGAAAACCCAAAAATATTCTAAGTGTTGATGGAAAAAATGCTTCAGAAAATAGTTAAAGAAATTTGACTAAGTACAAAAGTAAAGATCAAGCACTATTCTTTGAAGCTCGAGCCATATCTCAAGAAAGCTCAAGCTTTGCTCCCAAACTCGAGCCTGGGCCAAATAGCTCGAGCTCTACTTCTAAACTTGAGCCTTCTATGACAGACTGGATTTATAAGTTACGGGAATTATTCTTTTCCAAGTCTGAATTCATTCCAGATAGGTTAGAAGACCTAAAAGCCTGCCAGACCCCTTAATTCTTCTATAAAAGAAGGCACAAGGCCTTAGTAGAACAGGTCCCTTTTCCTCGTATTGTTTAGAGTTCTGATATTGTGGTGGCGGCTTTTAGGGTTTCCATAACCTTAGAAGGTGAAGATCCTAAGAAGAGAAGTGTCGTCCGTGACAATGAAGACGACAACACAAATGATATTCTGCATCATCATGAGTAGCTAATTCCTCTCTTAAGGCACTGATGTAACCCGATCTAAGTACTATGGTTTGATTGTTTCAACTTTGGGTATTTTTAATATATTATATTTTTTATTACATGATTATGAGCAATTGAGACAAGTCAATTGGATTTTAACATTTTAAATAGTTTTTGAAAAGTTATTACCTTGTCTTAGATATAACTGCTCTTAAACTATTCTCAACCCATTCTTATTGGATGATATCTGGTAGAGCCCTGCCGGACACAAGAATGGAGATCATGTAATAGTGTTCTAATGTTTTTTATAAATGAATGATTTCATAGTCTATGCTTAGATAGGTGGATAGTCCATGCTAACTGCAGATAGGTTATAGTTAATTGAAATTTATAAAACATCTTTCTTTAAAACCAAATTGAATGAATATTATCGAGTTTAATTCATTTGAAATATAAATTGTTAAAACTCCAGAGTTGAACAGTTAACCATAGTACGAAGTTCGTGGTGAAGTCAAAGCCCTAAGACTTTTCTCTCTCTTATCTCTTTAGTTTAAATTCAATTTAATTTTATTTTATATTCGTGACAACTAATTAATCAATTCAATCAGTTACCTGTAAACCAAAAAGTAAATTGGATTAGTTAGAAACAAAACAAAGAACACTCATCTCCCTGTGAGATCAACACCTCTATATAGTCCTATCCTACAAAGATTTGTATTATTACGAGTGGTAATTAAACTAACACAACATGTATCATTTTACAAAGACCCGAACTTAAGGGTCCAAATCGCTAACTGGGTCCTTACCTGAACCCGAGGTCATCTAAGGGCACTATGGTCAATTCCAAGGTCGATACTTAATATACGTGCCATCCCAAGGCTTATACAAAAAAAATGGGATCACAAATACAAAAGATGTCAAAACAATCCATTAACTCATTTAAACTTGTGGAAGAGCATCATCTGCCACTTCTTTCCCGTGACCTAAAAAAGTAATAATATGATGGGGTAAGCCAGCAGCTCAGTAAGAGGTGTCTAAGACACATCTCTGATAAGCACTGAAAAGTGCGCATTTAAACCCTTTAATCTTGAGTATACTAGGACCTTATTCTATCTTATTTTCCCGCTTTAGTCTAATTTTATGTTTTTCTCCTTTTTAGGTACTTAGCCCTAAAATAAGCCAAATTAGCTGAATTAGAGGATTAGAGGAAGCAATCCAAAGTCTAATGGAAAGAAGGAGCAAAATGGTGAAAATTGTCTCTATACAATCGATCGAACTATGCTATGATCGATCATGTTGTGATCATTCCAACCCTACCTTAATGGATCGAGCTTTTGTCCTTATCCTCAGGAAAATTTCCCCTTCGATCAATCCAACATTTTCTTTGGTCGATCAAACCCTTTTAATCTTATCCTAATAACCACTTTTGTCCTTTTTCCCATAAATATCATCGCCTTTGTCCTTATCAAATAAATGGGCTGCCATGCTTCGATCAATCGAAGCAACAGTCTGATCAATCGAACTACCTCAAAAACAGTGCAAAACAGATTTCAAGCCCAATTGAAAGTGTGCTCATGGTGCAATCATTTGGAGGTCCTAGTGCACGAGTTCTGACCATTGGGGGTGTCATTTGAGTTACCTATATGTGCAATTTGGTTAATTTTAGAGAGAAAATTAGTTAGTTGGATACTTTTGGCTAGAGATTAGAGAGAGACTAGACACAATTTGGGAGGATTCTCTCTTCATTTTTCCTAGGGTTTCAATCAAGAACACCAAGAGGAAGAAGATGAATCCAACCATAAAAAGAGCCTTTGAGGGTTGGATGACAACAACCATAAGTGGCTAGATCATTCTCTTGGGGCTAGAGATAGCCCTAGGCTTACCTCATAAACTTTAGTATTTTGTAATTAGTGGAGATTTATGTTGTAAATATTATATTAACCTCTTGTTTATATAAATCTTGTTTCTATATGATTTGTGTGGTTTAATGCTTCCAATTAATCTTTCAATTCTATTCATATGTCTATGTGTGATGGAATGATGGTTATATGCTTACACTTGATTCTTTACATTTGATGCATGTCTATGTGTATTAAAATTATGGGTTTAGTGTTCGTCAATGCATGGTGCTAAATTGACTACTCTTGTGATTTATTTGATGGATTATGCTTATTTCTTGATGGATTGTGCTACCTCCTTAGCTTAATTAGTTTAATTTCCTTGTCATTAGTATTATTGTAGTATAGTTACTTTAATTTTCTAGATAGGTAGATAATCCATGCTTGTCGTTTGATGATCCATGCTTATGATGCAAATATTGCATTTCTCTAGATTTTTGTGTGCTCCAATTGTTGATTTATTGAATGGATTGATGGCTCTAGCTTGATAATTTGTAATGACCTGGTCATTTTCCGTCCTTTCCTTTTCCTCCATTTTTACGAATTAATTTTTTTTTGTTGAAATTTCCTTTCGCGTAACCTCACTCTTCTTGGTCGGAGTTGATTTTTGACTTCACGTGCTTTCATTCTTGTTGGTTTCCTTAAAATGCGTAGCTTTACTTTTGGTAAAAAGCTCGCCAGTTGTTTTTTTTTTTTTTTCCCGTAGGGGCGTAAATGAAAAGATTCTTCAGAAACATTTCTATTTCTTGGGGTATTTTTCATAAATATCTTTTGAAGATATTTTGATTTGGGGTTTTTTAGGAAAATATCTTTTGGAAGATATTTTCATTTGGGTCACTTTCGCAGTTATCCTTTTGTGTAGGGGCCTTTGTGCAATTAATGAAATTTAATTACAAAGTGTCTCCTTGGGGCTGGGATCCTAGTACGGGATTCATTTTCACATCTCATCGAGTCATGTACTTTTAGAATTGTCTTGCAGTCGATCTCCCCAGCTTTCGAGTTTTTGACCCTAGTTGCGACCAAATTTGCTCAGGCCATATCTCTCTGCTCAGAACTCAGTTTTTGACGTCATTTATTTCGTTGTTCATTTTTTCTCATTTCTGTTCTTTTTTGTTCACAGTGTTTTGCCGTTTGAGTGCGTTTGCGCAAATTTCACTTTTCCTAGCCGGACGGGACCCGTTCAGGGCACTTTTTGAGTTTTTCTATAAATAGGGGATGAGTAAGACATTTCACTCATCTTCTCCCTCACTTACCCGGCAGCCATGGCAGCCCAAAAGGCTGACACCTTTCTTTTACTCTTTTAACCCTTCTCCTTTTGGATTTTTTTGGCGATATCTTAGGCTTTAATGTCGGCCTTGACGAGGCCTTCGATTCCAACCGATTGAAATCTCGTTTTGGCTATTTTTTGAGTTTGGGTTTGACTTAAAGTATAGATTTAGGTGTTGCCTCTTGAGAATTTATTGCTTCCCTTGTTGTCCCCGACAGATCCCTAAAGTGGCATCGCATTCAGAAAGGTTTCATTTTAGTGGGATTTGAGATTTCATCTCAAATTGAGGTAAGGGTTATTGTGTGTTTATTTCCTTACTGTTTAGGTGTTTTTGGAGCTTAATATATATTGTTTACATGCTTACTAAACCATAGTCTTGTATATAGATTGTAAATCCTTGAAATGACTTAGGGTTTAATGATTTAAAAGTATGTTTGACGTATATATATATATATATATATATATATATATATATATATATATATATATATATATATATATATATAGCTTACCAAATTGTAGTCTATATAGATATTATGTAGCCAAATTCATGATTTAGAGGCATGCTTAGCTTTTATATATATATAATGTGTAGAGATATCATGTATTTAGTGGCTTAAGGAATTATAGTATATATGCATTGTATAGCTTATTTGATAATTCAAAGCCTTGGAAGCATGCATATCTTGCCGTAGGTAAGTTGTTTCATTTACCAAATTATTTGATTTTAGAGACTTTTCATGTTAGGATGATAACCTCTTGAAATGTAGTATATTTGGCTACCTTGTGAGCATGGTACTTGACTTGCGTAGAATTAGTAATTGTGTCATCTTAAAATAGTAATTGGACTTAGCATGATATAGGATATCATTGTCTTGCAAAACTTGTTTAAATATATCTTACGTGGTATATAGCTTGTTTAGAATATTACAATTGATTACCTTGAAAGTTAGTTACTAAATTGTAGCTTATTTAGTACTTGTGGCTTAGGATGGTAATTTGGCTCAATTGTTGTAAAATATTCTTGTTTTGTGTATAAATTGCATATTGAGGCTTTGACATATCATATGCCATTTAGACTTGAACTCTAGGACATGGTTTGTGTGGATTTAACCTTACTTGTGCATGGAAGATGGTTTTTATGCATCATTTGATTTTGTATAAGTTTGGTCAAACTTGTTGATTTTGCATAAGTTTTGGACTTTTTGATTTTAGAAGGCTTGTAAGGATAATATATATGTGATGGCTAGAGTTTGGCTCTAGTACAGAGACAAGAGTTTCATAAGTCATGTAAAGTGCACAATAGGTAGTACCTTGTAGGTCGTAATTGCCCAGAATAACTTATACATGCGCGCACTAGGAAGTACCTCGTGGGTCATAATTATCCAGAATAACTTGCTTGGTCTGTGACCAAGTATCCTAGTCTTATTTTATTTCGCATTAAATTCCAAGTAGTTAATCATGGATTACTTGTAACTTGTGAATTGGTGCTTACCTTGCATATTTAAATCTCATTTAGTATAGTTGAACTTATGTACTTGTTTCTATATTTAAATCTCATTTAGCATACTTGAACTTGTATATTTGCTTCATTCATTTAAACCTCATTTTGTATACTTGAACTTGTATACTTGCTCCGTGTGTATAAATTTCATTTAGTATACTTGTGTTGTGTATACTTGTTTTATGCATAATTCATTTAGCTTAGTATACTTGTGCTTGTATACTTGATTTACGAGTTTTCCATATTAATTGTATACTTGTGCATGTATGCTTAGACATTCCATAAATTGTTTTAATATGATTTAGTATACTTAAAAGTGTATGCTTGTTTGTTGTGCATGGTGTTTCAACATTATTTTGTATACGTGAGCATATATACTTGTATGGTATAGTTCATTTCAATTGCAGGAGTAGCTTGAGATGATCTCTTAGTTCACCTTGGAACATAGACGTTTGGAGGAATGATCCCCTATGATGATCTATGTTGAACTTGGATGGCATTTGAAACTTTAGAGTATACGCATGCACTTCTTCCTACGAGTAACTTGTTTACTCACCTTAAGTTGTTGGGTTATTTTTTAGGTACAAATACCATGGTATAGGATACACAACATCCCAAGGTCACTTGTTTATTTTGATGTGATTTGATGTATTTTAACGAGCATGCAAGTGTTAGCATACATCGTTTTATCATTTTAAGTTATATTTCATAGTTAGGTTAAAAATGTCATTTTTATCTTAAAACTTGTAATGTGTGCCTAAGCACACTTTTTTTACATTCATTTTATGTATATGATATGTGGTTAAGGGCCAAACTTCTTTTAGAATCACATGTATGCCATAAATGTTGAATTTTTCCTTTAATGGAGATAATATGAAAAACAAGGGTTTTAACATGTTGCTTTTGCACCGGAGTGTGCATTTTGTATGTAATTTTCTCTTTGGCATTCATTTATCATGCATGAGGTGTGGCCGCCAAACACCATTTCGTTTTAATTTTTGCATTTTGGTTTCATATATTGCATTTTTGGGCAAAAAATAGGAAAATAAGAGGCTTTAAGGGTCCATTTTCAAATCGGGTGGTACAAAGTGTGCACGAGCACATCCACTAGGACTTATTTAATATGCATGAAGTGTGGCCAAGGGCCAAACGGTCTTTTGATTGAATTTAGCTCCGGTTGTTACATTTTTTGCCTTTAAAGGGTATTTTTCATGCATTGGGGTTTGGATAGGTCATATTTTGCATCGGCGATATTTTTAAGCCATGAATCATTGTAGCACATCCTAATAGATATATTACATCAGTGTGTATGATTGTTTCTAGGCAAAACCTCTTCCTTGGTGAAATGAGCCTCCTATGGACTAATTTTGTATTTTCTTTGCAAAAATCTGGTTTAAGGGCATTTTGGAATTTTCCTTTGGGAAATAAATTCTAGCCTTAACTCCTTCACATAGAAAGTGTGATTTTAGGGGGGGTTTCTTCACAAACTTTTTCCGGAAAATGTTGTCTTGGTCTCAGAAACCCTGCGTCGGTTCCATTTTTCTGGTTTTCTATTGATTTTTCATTACCTGGGTTGGTGGAACCAGTTCAGAGAAGGTTGAACTGATTTAAGCATTTTTGGTCCAATGTGGGCACTCTGCCCATGTTGAACGAGTTCAGGAAATCCTGAACCTGTTCAGGTTCCCCAGAACCTTTTTTTTTTAGGTTCAGTTTGGGTCTGCCAACTTGAAACTCTCATAACTTTTTCGTTTTAACTCCGAATTAGTCCGTTCTTGAGTCTAAATGGACCATGTCAAAGTAAGCTTTCCAATGGTACTAATTTTAGTTTTGTATTTTACTCTTAACTTGAGATATCCTCATTTTAGTGAGAGGGTGTCAGAATTTGGCTCGAATCGAGATAGGATTTATTTGGGATTTCTCTTCTTTTGACCTTGGGACTTCATGTGAGGTTACCAAAGGATTTTTTGGATATTTGTTTTTTTTTTTTATCTCTTTTGACTTATTGGAAGTCAAATTCTTTCCTCTTAGGGTAAAATGACCATTTTACCCTTGGTCCTTCTTTTGTAGGGTTTTGATACCCTTGTCTCCGTTTTGCTTCCGTTGAGTCTCGAAACTCCTCGAAAGACCATTCTTGTGTCTTAGAGATGACGTACATCTCTAAAGACTTGTCTCTGTTTTACTTCCGCATTTTGATCCATTTCTGGTCATCACGGGACATACTGGGTTTGTAAAATCTAGGGTCATCATATAATTTGTACTACACCTTAGCCTAGGTAGACAAGTTACACTTGTTATTGCCATCCACACTTGTTGATTCAATTGTGTGATGAGCGCTGAAAAGTACACATTTAAACCCCTTAAGCTTGAGTATTCTAGGACCTTTATCTATCTTATTTACCCGTTTTAGTACTTATTTGTGTTTTTGTCTATTTCAGGTCAATAATGTTAAAATGGGCTAAAAATGAGTTCTTAAGGCCTTTTTGGAGTCAAACTAAGTCTTAGCGATGATCCGGAGCAAAAAGAGGCTGATTTGGAGCAAAAAGAAGCTGATACTGAAAAGTTGAAAAGTTGGATGGATCGTAGAAAAAGTTGGATCGATCGAACTTTTAGTTGGATCGATTAGAAAAGTTGGATCGATCGAAAAATAAGTTGGATCGATCGAAAATAAGTTGGATCGATCGAACTGGACATGCTGGCAGCAAGCTGTCACTTTTTCCGTGCGCGCCTAAAAGTTCACCTACCAAAAAGTTGCGGGATTAGATATTTTTGGGCATATATTCTAGACTTAGTGACTAAGAAAAGGACCTTCTATATAAAGGGAAGCAACCCATTTGTAAAAGGGGATTCTTTAGGCTTTTTATCATTTTATTTTCTACATTGTAATTTTTATTTCTCTCTCTAGAAAAGTTAGAGATTAGGGTTAGAAGAAAAGAGAGAAGTGAAGGCACATCTCAAGAACACATCTCTAAATCCACTATCTCTCCATCTCTAGAGCTTCAAAGAAGAGGAGGAAGAAGAAGATGGAGCCATGTTTGGAGCTTGATTCCATGACTGCATCCACCTCCTCCATGATTGACTAGATCTACACTTAGGGCTTTGATGAGCCCTAAGTCTTGTGTAATCTAAACCCTTGTATTTCTATTTTTGGGGATTTTTATATATATATTGTTGTGATTAGTGTTCTAGCCTTGTGAATTTCATGAATCTTGGTATATTTCTATAATTTCCATGGTCTAATTCTTCCTATTAAGTCTCTAGTTTATTTACATGTCTATGTGTGATTAAATTAGGAATTATGTCTCACATGATTCGTATGGGTTAATTCTTCCATTGATTCTCTATTTTAATTACATGTTGTCTTATGTGTGATTATTTGGGGAATTGATCTCTACACTAGTTTTTCTATATTAATTGCATGTCTATGTGTGGTTAATTGAGAATCTAGTGATGGCTAGACATTAGTGCTAAATGGAATTCTCTTGGTATGTCTCTTGATGGTTCATACTTATTCCTTGATGGATTGTACCTCTCCTTTAGTTTATTTTCATGCTAGTAGTGTAGTTGTAGTGTAGTGTTAGATGGGGAGACAATTCATGCTTGTTCTTTGATGTTCCATGTTTTTGAATGCAAGAAGCATATGCTCTAATATTGTAGTATAATGGAATTTTGAGCTTAATGAAGGATTAATGACTAGTTATGATATGTTGTATCTTTCACATGTGTTTAGACAATTTATTCCTCTCCCAATAGATATATTGTGGCCTCTCACATGATGTTTAGACAATACATGTTTAACTAAGTCATCCTTGTGAATTATTTGGACTATGAGCTTAATGAAAGGTTTAATGACTTGATTTGATATTTTGTTCTCTTCACATGTTGTCTAGACAATATATTCTTCTTCCAATAGATATATTGTAGCCTTTCACATGTTGTTTAGACATTATACACTTGTTGGGTCACCTTTGCTAGTCGAACCAATTTTGTTCACAACAATGTATTCCCCATTAATGGAAAGCAAGTGGTTAATTACATGAGCTTAGTGGTGATTCCAACACCCTAAGTCCTCTCTTCTCATCTCTTAAATCCCTATCTCTACTTAGTTTTATTTTTATTGCATTTTAACTAATTCTTTTCTAGAAGTAATCAACCAACCCAACTCTCTTTTGCAATCATTTGGTACGCTAGAGTCGAAATTGAAATTCCAACACGTATAATCCCTTGGGACGATCCCTACTCACTCTTGCTACGTTAGTAGTGGTGTTGGTAGTGGTTTTTATAAATTTAAATTTGACATAAAAGGCTTTTCTTGAACCACACATTCACTACATTCATTTTGGCGTTTATGAGCGACCTCGTTAGATTTTGGCGCCGTTGCCGGGGATTAACGGTTTTGTTGGAATTAAACTAGACAATAGTGTTCATTAGATTGGCTCTATTTTTATTTTATTTTCCATTGTATATTCTTTTCTCTTGATTCTCATTATTATTTGTTCAATTAGGTACTTGACTACAAGGAAGGCGAACTTTGGAACTTAAAGCAATCATTGGAGCTTAAAAGCTAAATTTGGAGTTGAAGTGCTAAAGGACCGTTGTGAGGAATTCTTGGAACTCTTGTATTTTAATTATTTCACTTCTTTGTATGCGTGTGATAGCCCTTGTTGAGGCTTATTTCATTGCTAAATTTTAAGTCCAAGCATAGGCCTTTGTTGGGGCATTATTTGTTGCATTTGGATTTTAAATGTGAATGGAGGAATTGTTTGATCCAAGTTTGGGGGGGAATTACATCCCTTCACCTTATGCTCCTCCATCATGTTTTAATCCTTATGAGATTGAGTCCAATTCATTTCATGCATCATCTTATTATGGACTTGATCACTCATTTAATCCTTCTTATGACTATTGCCCTCCACCACCATTTTATGATGAATCAATTCCACCACCTTCTAAATACTCACCCGGATTTGAAGAAAAAGCGTTAGCTTTACTTGATGTGCATATTTCACACACTTCACTTATTAATTGTCATTCTCAAACTTTAGCCAACTTAGAAGCTCAAGTTGAGCAAATTGCAAGTACTCTTTCTCATCAAGAGGAGGAGGAAGAGGCAAATGAAAAAATGGCAAGAACTTCAATGTATATAGATGAGGATGATGAGAGTGAGGAGAATGAAATAAGTGAGCTAATGCCTAGCACTCTATCTTGTATAGAGGAGGAAGTGGCAAGTGAGTTAGTGGCTAATCCAATAGAACATACCATGATTAATGAGGACTTTCTTGGTTTTGATTATGATTTTATCTCGAAGATGGCTACTCTAGAGAGTGAGGAGATGTTGACCACTCTTGAGGTAGGAGAGAAGGAGGAGGAACTTGTTGAAGAGGGCCTTCCTTCTATTATCTCTAATGACCCTCTTGAGGAGTGTCGTTTGGAAATGTATAAAAATTGTGGTTTTGACTTTAAAAACTCTAAAAATGAAATAAACTCTCTAATGGACTCCTTAGCTTACTTAGAAGGTGAGGAAATGGTAATTTATGAGGAGGAGAAGAGGGATGAAGAGAGGGTGTTTCTTATTAATCCAAATGAGTCTTTGAAAGACAATGCCTCACCAATTATCAATATGGATTATCATTTGAATGTGTTTCAAGAACACAACAAAGAGGCAAGCCTAATCATGATTGATTTTGTTTTCAAGACCGTGGATGAAAGGAACAATATCATCTCTTTTATTTCTTTTCAAGTCATTCTTTTGGAGGATGATTTTATTGTCATAAGTGGGACATTAAATGAGAAAAGTGAAAAGAGGGTCAATAAGGATGTTTCATATCCAGTTTTTGATTCATTTGAATAGTGAGTTGACCTAACGTCTTGCTAGAGACGTTAAACACTAGTATTCGTAGTGTTTCACAACTCTATTCCTCCCTCATTTCTTTTTATTTTTCATTCTTGTGTACATTCTTCCATCTATTTTTTAAATTTTCATTCTTGTTACCATCATTGGGGCTTAGTATAGGATTTTCTTCACTTTCAGTTCAAAATTAGGCATTTGGTGCCAGTTCGATCGATCACAAGAGCACCTTCGATCGATTGAATTGTTCTTCGATCGATCCAACTATGGATTCGATCGATCGAACTCCACTTGAGTCCCAACACTTAGAAAAAATTTTGGACCTGCATCCAAATTCCAAAATTCATGCTCTCGGGATCTCCAAATTTTCAAAAGTTCGATCGATCGTAAACCATTTCGATCGATCGAACTACCTTTCGATCGATCCAACATGTGGTTCGATCGATCATGAGTCCCAACACTTAGAAAAATTTTGGACCTGCATCCAAATTCTGAAAATGCATGCTCTCGGGATCTCCAAAATTTTACATGTTCGATCGATCGAATTTCATCTCGGATCGATCACAGCTATATTCGATCGATCGAACTTCATCTTCGATCGATCACAGCTTTGCCCCTTTGACCCTTTGACTTTTTGACTTTTTCCTATTTCTATTTTTATTTTATTTTATTTTATTTTTTATTTTCTTTTATTTTATTTAGTTACTTCTATCTTGGTATTAAAAATAAATATATATATATATATATATATATATATAAAATAAAAAAAATATATAATATTTCTTTTCTTTTATTTTATTTCCTTTTATCTTATTTCCAAAAATTCAAAAATATTTTGTTAAACTTGAATTTTTAATTTCGAAAAAAAAAAAAAAAAAAATTTTGCATTCTTTGTTTCCTTACATTTTTACTTCTTGCATTTTTATTTTTATTATTATTATTATTATTTTTTTATTCACTTGTCTTTTTATTTTTGTTTGTGTACATATTTGTTTTGTCTAAAAAAATAATAATAATAATAATATAAAAAAAACGGTTTTTCAAAGAAGCATTCCGTCTTGATAGAGACGTTAAACTTAGTACCCATTTTGCATATTTCTTACATTTTTTATTTTTCTTTGCATGTTTTCACATATATATTAATAAAAATAAATAAAAAAATAAAAAATGAAAAACAAAAAGTAAGAAAATTTTGTATATATTTCATTGTACATATTCTTTCCATTTTTTGCATTGTATATGTTCCTTTTCATTTTTTGCATTGTACATATTCCTTTTTCATTTCTTGGATTGTACATATTCTTTCATTACATTTTGCCTTATTATTTTTTTTTTTTGTATTTTGTTCATGTATTTTATTCTTTTTTTTCTTGCATTTTGTATATACTTGCTTTTATTAAATGAAAAATATTAAAAGATTCATCATTGTGCCCTTATGTGTAGTCATGCATACTTTATGCTTTAGTTAGGGATTAATCTTATATCTCTCTTGCATCATGTGTTACATTGTCTTAGAATGCATGATTTGAGTATTCCTAACCCATTTGATATTTGATGTGAGTTTGCTAGCGTGGTTATTCAAGTAGGTTGTTAATTCCAAGTTTGGGGGAGACGTCTTTCGAATTGGATCATGACCGGGTTTCATGTCTACACCACCACAGTATACTCTTTCCATCTTTTCCATTGTTCTCATTACACATTGAGGACAATGTGCGGTTTAAGTTTGGAGGTAAGGTGTCTTGTTGCATTCTACTTAAGATTTGAGCTTTAAATGCATGATTGAGATTTGAGATTGATGTTAGCTATGATTTTGATCTTTTGAGGACTATATTGCTTAAAATTTAAAAATTGCTTGACTTGAGAGTCCAATACTCCTTGTATGCCTTGAGGATGCCATTTAGGAGTAAATTTTTCAAAAGATTGATATCTTGTTTGCATTTGTGGTCCACATCATCCTAAATTTGTGATTGTTTTGAGATTCATTCTAGGATTCTACACTAGCACCGGTGCACACTAGCATTCATTTGTGGGGTACATGCTTTGTGGATTATTGAATTGGTTATATCCCAATTGGGCTAGTAGTGCATTGAAAGCTTTCATTCTTGATAAAGGTGGATAACAACCCCTTTTCATTGAGTAGCCGGGATTCTTGCCTTATTAAGCAGTGAACTTCTCGTGCCGAAAGGTGGAGGGCCCAAACTCTAAGTTAATAATTGATTATTTCAAAAAAAAAAAAGGTTGCAAAAAGTAATAAAAGTGAGGACTTCTCCCAAAAGGTGAGAAGTAGGAAATGATTAGATTGTTGTTGTCTTGATTTGTAGCCTAGTTGATTTG
Source organism: Cornus florida (assembly GCF_030987335.1). Lineage (NCBI taxonomy): Eukaryota > Viridiplantae > Streptophyta > Magnoliopsida > Cornales > Cornaceae > Cornus > Cornus florida. Next base: position 28,958,566 of record NW_026775580.1, on the reverse strand, counting down.
AGTTTGTAAGTCCGTAGGGGTGTCTTAACACCTAATGCCCTAAAGCCATCTGGTTTGGGAGTCATTGACCTAACGCTCGCTACATGAATCTTCTAGAAAGCTTAAGAGATCAACACATTGCACAATATTTCCATCTTTGATCCTCAATAAAAATAAAAATAAAAAAATAAAAAAATAAAAAAAATAGAGTGAAAAGAATAAGCGCACCTAGAAGAATAAAGCTTTAATAAAAGGTCCACTCTCTTATCTTGATGATCGGTACTAGATTTGTGTGCTAGTTTGAGGGTAAGGATGTGATTACTTCTCTAGTTGGCTAAGATAGCAACACACTTGATGCCGGACCTCTCACATGGATTCTAGACTTGTTTCGATTTTCATGATCATTTTCTTGATGTGTGGAGGACCATGCTTGCTTGTTTGATGTTGAGATTTTGGGAGATTGCTTGGAAATGGTTGAAAAATTGCATACTTGAGGTAGTTTTCTCCCAATGTTTGTTTGTAATATTGGTGCCTCTTTAGAAAGAATGAGCTTAATGTTTGTGGGTACCATTTCTGGAAACCCTCACAAGACTTCACTCGTCCACTAGGGGTAACCTAGGGGTTTAAAAGGCTTGTTACATATGCTAAATGCAATCGTGTTCCCTACGAAAGTGGCGCTATCATTTTATTTCTTTCTAGTTCATAGTTGTTTAGTTGTTCATTTCTTTTCTTTACTTTGTAGTTCATTGCTAGGGACTAGCAATATTTAAGTTTGGGGGTGTGATGAGCGCTGAAAAGTACACATTTAAACCCCTTAAGCTTGAGTATTCTAGGACCTTTATCTATCTTATTTACCCGTTTTAGTACTTATTTGTGTTTTTGTCTATTTCAGGTCAATAATGTTAAAATGGGCTAAAAATGAGTTCTTAAGGCCTTTTTGGAGTCAAACTAAGTCTTAGCGATGATCCGGAGCAAAAAGAGGCTGATTTGGAGCCAAAAAAAGCTTATACTGAAAAGCTGAAAAGTTGGATGGATCGCAGAAAAAGTTGGATCGATTGAACTTTTAGTTGGATCGATCAGAAAAGTTGGATGGATCAGAAAAGTTTGATCGATCGAAAAATAAGTTGGATCGATCGAAAAAGTTGGATCGATAGAAAATAAGTTGGATCGATCGAACTGGACATGCTGGCAGCAAGCTGTCACTTTTTCCGTGCGCGCCCAAAAGTTCACCTACTAAAAAGTTGCGGGATTAGATATTTTTGGGCATATATTCTAGACTTAGTGACTAAGAAAAGGACCTTCTATATAAAGGGAAGCAACCCATTTGTAAAAGGGGATTCTTTAGGCTTTTTATCATTTTATTTTCTACATTGTAATTTTTATTTCTCTCTCTAGAAAAGTTAGAGATTAGGGTTAGAAGAAAAGAGAGAAGTGGAGGCACATCTCAAGAACACATCTCTAAATCCACTATCTCTCCATCTCTAGAGCTTCAAAGAAGAAGAAGAAGAAGAAGAAGAGGAAGAAGAAGATGGAGCCATGTTTGGAGCTTGATTCCATGACTACATCCACCTCCTCCATGATTGACTAGATCTACACTTAGGGCTTGGATGAGCCCTAAGTCTTGTGTAATCTAAACCCTTGTATTTCTATTTTTGGGGATTTTTATATATATATTGTCGTGATTAGTGTTCTAGCCTTGTGAATTTCATGAATCTTGGTATATTTCTATGATTTTCGTGGTCTAATTCTTCCTATTAAGTCTCTAGTTTATTTACTTGTCTATGTGTGATTAAATTAGGAATTATGTCTCACATGATTCGTATGGGTTAATTCTTCCATTGATTCTCTATTTTAATTACATGTTATCTTATGTGTGATTATTTGGGGAATTGATCTCTACACTAGTTTTTCTATATTAATTGCATGTCTATGTGTGGTTGATTGAGAATCTAGTGATGGCTAGACATTAGTGCTTAATGGAATGCTCTTGTTATGTCTCTTGATGGTTCATACTTATTCCTTGATGGATTGTACCTCTCCTTTAGTTTATTTTCATACTAGTAGTGTTGTTGTAGTGTAGTGTTAGATGGGGAGACAATTCATGCTTGTTCTTTGATGTTCCATGTTTTTTAATACAAGAAGCATATGCTCTAATATTGTAGTATAATGGAATTTTGAGCTTAATGAAGGATTAATGACTAGTTATGATATGGTGTATCTTTCACATGTGTTTAGACAATTTATTCCTCTCCCAATAGATATATTGTGGCCTCTCACATGATGTTTAGACAATACATGTTTAACTAAGTCATCCTTGTGAATTATTTGGACTATGAGCATAATGAAAGGTTTAATGACCTGATTTGATGTTTTGTTCTCTTCACATGTTGTCTAGATAATATATTCCTCTTCCAATAGATATATTGTAGCCTTTCACATGTTATTTAGACATTATACACTTGTTGAGTCACCTTTGCTAGTCGAACCAATTTTGTTCACAACAATGTATTCCCCATTAATGGAAAGCAAGTGGTTAATTACATGAGCTTAGTGGTGATTCCAACACCCTAAGTCCTCTCTTCTCATCTTTTAAATCCCTATCTCTACTTTGTTTTATTTTTATTGCATTTTAATTAATTCTTTTCTAGAAGTAATCAACCAACCCAACTCTCTTTTGCAATCATTTGGTACGCTAGAGTCGAAGTTGAAATTCCAACACGTATAATCCCTTGGGACGATCCCTACTCACTCTTGCTACGTTAGTAGTGGTGTTGGTAGTGGTTTTTATAAATTTAAATTTGACATAAAAGGCTTTTCTCTTGATTGGCTCTATTTTTATTTTATTTTCCATTGTATATTCTTTTCTCTTGATTCTCATTATTATTTATTCAATTAGGTACTTGACTACAAGGAAGGCGAACTTTGGAACTTAAAGCAATCATTGGAGCTTAAAAGCTAAATTTAGAGTTGAAGTGCTAAAGGACCGTTGTGAGCAATTCTTGGAACTCTTGTATTTTAATTGTTTCACTTCTTTGTATGCGTGTGATAGCCCTTGTTGAGGATCATTTTATTGCTAAATTTTTGTCCAAGCATAGGCCCTTGTTGAGGCCAATTTTTTCTTGCATTTGGGTTTTAATTGTGAATGGAGGAATTGTTTGATCCAAGTTTGGGGGGAAATTATATTCCTTCACCTTATGTTCCTCCATTATGTTTTAATCCTAATGAGATTGAACCAATTCATTTCGTACATCATCTTATTATGGACTTGATCACTCATTTAATCCTTCTTGTGACTATTACCCTCCCCCACCATTTTATGATGAATCAATTCCACCACCTTCTAAGTACGCACCCGGATTTGAAGAAAAAGTGTTAGCTTTACTTGATGTGCATATTTCACACACTTCACTTATTAATTCTCATTCTCAAACTTTAGCCAACTTAGAAGCTCAAGTTGAGCAAATTGCAAATACTCTTTCTCATCAAGAGGAGGAGGAAGAGGCAAATGAAAAAATGGCAAGAACTTCAATGTATATAGATGAGGATGATGAGAGTGAGGAGAATGAAACAAGTGAGCTAATGCCTAGCACTCTATCTTATATAGAGGAGGAAGTGGCAAGTGAGTTAGTGGCTAATCCAATAGAACATAACATGATTAATGAGGACTTTCTTTGTTTTTATTATGATTTTATCTCGAAGATGGCTACTCTAGAGAGTGAGGAGATGTTGACCACACTTGAGGTAGGAGAGAAGGAGGAGGAACTTGTTGAAGAGGGCCTTCCTTCTATTATCTCTAATGACCCTCTTGAGGAGTGTCTTTTGGAAATGTATAAAAATTGTGGTTTTGACTTTAAAAGCTCTAAAAATGAAATAAACTCTCTAATGGACTCCTTAGCTTACTTAGAAGGTGAGGAAATGGTAATTTATGAGGAGGAGAAGAGGGATGAAGAGAGGGTGTTTCTTATTAATCCAAATGAGTCTTTGAAAGACAATGCCTCACCAATTATCAATATGGATTATCATTTGAATGTGTTTCAAGAACACAACAAAGAGGCAAGCCTAATCATGATTGATTTTGTTTTCAAGACCGTGGATGAAAGGAACAATATCATCTCTTTTATTTCTTTTCAAGTCATTCTTTTGGAGGATGATTTTATTATCATAAGTGGGACATTAAATGAGAAAAGTGAAAAGAGGGTCAATAAGGATGTTCCATATCCAGTTTTTGATTCATTTGATTAGTGAGATGACCTAACGTCTTGCTAGAGACGTTAAACACTAGTATTCGTAGAGTTTCACTACTCTGTTCCTCCCTCATTTCTTTTTATTTTTCATTCTTGTGTACATTCTTCCATCTATTTTTCAATTTTTCATTCTTGTTACCACCACTGGGGCTTAGCATAGGATTTTCTGCACTTTCAGTTCAAAATTAGGCATTTGGTGCCAGTTCGATCGATCACAAAAGCACCTTCGATCGATCAAATTGTTCTTCGATCGATCCAACTATGGATTCGATCGATCGAACTCCACTTGAGTCCCAACACTTAGAAAAAATTTTGGACTTGCATCCAAATTCCAAAATGCATGCTCTCGGGATCTCCAAATTTTCAAAAGTTCGATCGATCGTAAACCATTTCGATCGATCGAACTACCTTTCGATCGATCTAACATGTGGTTCGATCGATCATGAGTCCCAACACTTAGAAAAATTTTGAACCTGCATCCAAATTCTGAAAATGCATGCCCTCGGGATCTCCAAAATTTTACATGTTCGATCGATCGAATTTCATCTCGGATCGATCACTGCTATGTTCGATCGATCGAACTTCATCTTCGATCGATCACAGCTTTGCCCCTTTGACCCTTTGACTTTTTAACTTTTTCCTATTTCTATTTTTATTTTATTTTATTTTATTTTTTATTTTCTTTTATTTTATTTAGTTACTTCTATCTTGGTATTAAAAATAAAAATATATGTATATATAAAAAAAAATAAAAAAATATAATATTTCTTTTCTTTTATTTTATTTCCTTTTATCTTATTTCAAGAAGTCCAAAAATATTTTGTTTAACTTTAATTTTTAATTTCGATAAAAAAAAAAATTGCATTCTTTATTTCCTTACATTTTTACTTCTTGCATTTTTATTTTTATTATTATTATTATTTTTTTTATTTTTGATTATTATTTTTTTTTTATTCACTTGTCTTTTTATTTTTGTTTGTGTACATATTTGTTTTGTCTAAAAAAATAATAATAATAATAAAAAAAAAAAACGGTTTTTCAAAGAAGCATTCCGTCTTGATAGAGACGTTAAACTTAGCACCCATTTTGCATATTTCTTACATTTTTCATTTTTCTTTGAATGTTTTCACATATATATTAAAAAAAATAATAATAAATAAAAATGAAAAACAAAAAGTAAGAAAATTTTGTATATACTTGCATTGTACATATTTTTTCCATTTTTTGCATTGTACATGTTCGTTTTCATTTTTTGCATTGTAAATATTCCTTTTTCATTTCTTGCATTGTACATATTCTTTCATTGCATTTTGCCTTATTTATTTTTTCTTTTTTGTATTTTGTTCATGCATTTTATTCTTTGTTTTTCTTACTTTTTGTATATACTTGCTTTCATTAAATGAAAAATATAAAAAGATTCATCATTGTGCCCTTATGTGTAGTCATGCATACTTTATGCTTTAGTTAGGGCTTGATCTTATATCTCTCTTGCATCATGTGTTACATTGCCTTAGAATGCTTGATTTAATTATTCTTATCCCATTTGATATTTGATGTGAGTTTGCTAGCGTGGTTATTCAAGTAGGTTGTTGATTCCAAGTTTGGGGGAGACGTCTTTCGAATTGGATTATGACCGGACTTCATGTCTACACCACCACGGTATACTCTTTCCACTTTTTTTTTTCCATTATTCTCATTGCACATTGAGGACAATGTGCGGTTTAAGTTTGGGGGTAAGGTGTCTTGTTGCATTCTACTTAAGATTTGAGCTTTAAATGCATGATTGAGATTTGAGATTGATGTTAGCTATGATTTTGATCTTTTGAGGTCTATATTGCTTAAAATTTAAAAATTGCTTGATCTGAGAGTCCAATACTCCTTGTATGCCTTGTGAATGCCATTTAGGAGTAAATTTTTCAAAAGATTGATTTCTTGCTTACATTTGTGGTCCATATCATTCTGAATTTGTGATTGTTTTGAGATTCATTCTAGGATTCTATACTAGCACCGGCGCACGCTAGCATTCAATTGTGGGGTACATGCTTTGTTGATTATTGAATTGGTTATATCCCAATTGGGCTAGTAGTGCATTGAAAGCTTTCATTCTTGATAAAGGTGGATAACAACCCTTTTTCATTGAGTAGCCGAGATTCTTGCCTTATTAAGCAGTGAACTTCTCGCGCCGAAAGGTGGAGGGCCCAAACTCTAGGTTAATAATTGATTTAAAAAATAAATAAAAAAAAAAAAAAGTTGCAAAAGCAATAAAAGTGAGGACTTATCCCAAAAGGCGAGAAGTGGGAAATGATTAGATGGTTGTTGTCTTGATTTGTAGCCTAGTTGATTTGAGTTTGTAAGTCCGTTAAGGTGTCTTAACACCTAATGCCCTAAAGCCATCTGGTTTGGGAGTCGTTGACCTAACGCTCGCTACATGAATCTTCTAGAAAGCTTAAGAGATCAACACATTGCACAATATTTCCATCTTTGATCCTCAATAAATAAAAAAATAAAAAAATAAATAAAAATAGAGTGAAAAGAATAAGCGCACCTAGAAGAATAAAGCTTTAATAAAAGGTCCATTCTCTTATCTTGATGATCGGTACTAGATTTGTGTTCTAGTTTGAGGGTAAGGATGTGATTAATTCCTTAGTTGGCTAAGATAGCAACACACTTGATGCCAGACCACTCAAAAAAGGATTCTAGACTTGTTTCGATTTTCATGATCATTTTCTTGATGTGTGGAGGACCATACTTGCTTGTTTGATGTTGAGATTTTGGGAGATTGCTTGGAAATGGTTGAAAAATTGCATACTTGAGGTAGTTTTCTCCCAATGCTTGTTTGCAATATTGGTGCCTCTTTTGAAAGAATGAGCTTAATGTTCGTGGGTATCATTTCTGGAAACCCTCACGAGACTTCACTCGTCCACTAGGGGTAACTTAGGGGTTTAAAAGGCTTGTTGCGTATGCTAAATGCAATCGTGTTCCCTACGAAAGTGGCACTATCATTTTATTGCTTTCTAGTTCATAGTTGTTTAGTTGTTCATTTCATTCCTTACTTCGTAGTTCATTGCTAGGGACTAGCAATATTTAAGTTTGGGAGTGTGATGAGTGCTGAAAAGTACACATTTAAACCCCTAAGCTTGAGTATTCTAGGACCTTTATCTATCTTATTTACCCGTTTTAGTACTTATTTGGTTTTTGTCTATTTCAGGTCAATAATGTTAAAATGGGCTAAAAATGAGTTCTTAAGGCCTTTTTGGAGTCAAACTAAGTCTTAGCGATGATCCGGAGCAAAAAGAGGCTGATTTGGAGCAAAAAGAAGCTGATACTGAAAAGCTGAAAAGTTGGATGGATCGCAGAAAAAGTTGGATCGATCAGAAAAGTTGGATCGATCGAAAAATAAGTTGGATCGATCGAAAATAAGTTGGATCGATCGAACTGGACATGCTGGCAGCAAGCTCTCACTTTTTCCGTGCGCGCCCAAAAGTTCACCTACCAAAAAGTTGCGGGATTAGATATTTTTGGGCATATATTCTAGACTTAGTGACTAAGAAAATGACCTTCTATATAAAGGGAAGCAACCCATTTGTAAAAGGGGATTTTTGGCTTTTTATCATTTTTATTTTCTACATTGTAATTTTTATTTCTCTTTCTAGAAAAGTTAGAGATTAGGGTTAGAAGAAAAGAGAGAAGTGGAGGCACATCTCAAGAACACATCTCTAAATCCACTATCTCTCCATCTCTAGAGCTTCAAAGAAGAAGAAGAAGAAGAGGAAGAAGAAGATGAAGCCATGTTTGGAGCTTGATTCCATGACTACATCCACCTCCTCCATGATTGACTAGATCTACACTTAGGGCTTGGATGAGCCCTAAGTCTTGTGTAATCTAAACCCTTGTATTTCTATTTTTGGGGATTTTTATATATATATTGTTGTGATTAGTGTTCTAGCCTTGTGAATTTCATGAATCTTGGTATATTTCTATGATTTTCGTGGTCTAATTCTTCCTATTAAGTCTCTAGTTTATTTACATGTCTATGTGTGATTAAATTAGGAATTATGTCTCACATGATTCGTATGGGTTAATTCTTCCATTGATTCTCTATTTTAATTACATGTTGTCTTATGTGTGATTATTTGGGGAATTGATCTCTACACTAGTTTTTCTATATTAATTACATGTCTATGTGTGGTTGATTGAGAATCTAGTGATGGCTAGACATTAGTGCTTAATGGAATGCTCTTGTTATGTCTCTTGATGGTTCATACTTATTCCTTGATGGATTGTACCTCTCCTTTAGTTTATTTTCATGCTAGTAGTGTAGTTGTAGTGTAGTGTTAGATGGGGAGACAATTCATGCTTGTTCTTTGATGTTCCATGTTTTTGAATGCAAGAAGCATATGCTCTAATATTGTGGTATAATGGAATTTTGAGCTTAATAGAGGATTAATGACTAGTTATGATATGTTGTATCTTTCACATGTGTTTAGACAATTTATTCCTCTCCCAATAGATATATTGTGGCCTCTCACATGATGTTTAGACAATACATGTTTAACTAAGTCATCCTTGTGAATTATTTGGACTATGAGCTTAATGAAAGGTTTAATGACTTGATTTGATATTTTGTTCTCTTCACATGTTGTCTAGACAATATATTCCTCTTCCAATAGATATATTGTAGCCTTTCACATGTTGTTTAGACATTATACACTTGTTGAGTCACCTTTGCTAGTCGAACCAATTTTGTTCACAACAATGTATTCCCTATTAATGGAAAGCAAGTGGTTAATTACATGAGCTTAGTGGTGATTCCAACACCCTAAGTCCTCTCTTCTCATCTCTTAAATCCCTATCTCTACTTAGTTTTATTTTTATTGCATTTTAATTAATTCTTTTCTAGAAGTAATCAACCAACCCAACTCTCTTTTGCAATCATTTGGTACGCTAGAGTCGAAGTTGAAATTCCAACACGTATAATCCCTTGGGACGATCCCTACTCACTCTTGCTACATTAGTAGTGGTGTTGGTTGTTGGTTTCCTTGATGGAGTCGCCACAACCAACAAAGCTTGAAAGTTGTGTGAGAATTTAGGAGGTGGCCAAGTTTTACATTTATAGACAGCCACTACTACATTTCTCTATATAAAATATAGATTGGGCGAGTAGGGATCGTCCCAAGGGATTAGATGGTGTATTGAATTGTGAAACTATGATAATTAGGGTTAGTAGGTCGAATGATCACACAATTGTTGATTCATTGGTTGATTATACTAAATGAGCTAAATTATAATAAAGCAATGCAATAAGATAAAAAGTAAGTAAGAAGGAAAGGTCTTGGGGTGTAGAGATCACCACCAAACAATACAATTCCAAACCATAATCAAATGACTAATGAGGGAAATGAATGTGTTGCAACAATGTTGTGTGTGTAAAAGACATTCAATTGGTAAGGGTGACTCAACAAGTGCAAATTGTCTCAATCAACATGTGTGAGGCCACAATACATCTATTGGTAGAGGAATATATTGTCTAAACATCATGTGAAGATAACAAAATAACAATTCAAGTCATTGAACCTTTCATTAAGCTCATAGTCCAAGCAATCCATAAGGATAACTTAGTTAAACATGCATTATCTAAGCATCATGTGAGAGGTACAAAATATCTATTGGGAGAGGAATAAATTGTCTAAACATATGTGAAAGATACAACATATCATAACTAGTCATTAATCCTTCATTAAGCTCAAAATTCCATTACACCACAATATTAGAGCATATGCTTCTTGCATTCAAAAGCATGGAACATCAAAGAACAAGCATGAATTGTTTCCCCAACTAACACTACACTACTTAAAAGAGAAGCACAATTCATCAAGGAATAAGTATGAACCATCTAGAGACATAACAAGAGCATTACATTAAGAATTCATATTTTGGCAATCTCAAGATTAAAGGCATTAATACACATAGACATGCATCAATAACATTAAATCTAGAGGTGAGCATCTACTCTAGCATACAGAGACATATAGATAGAGAAAATGATCAATTAGAAGCATTAATCCATAGAACTCAATGAATAATCAAGATCTTCATAAGTTCAAGAATCAAAATATGCATTACAACACAAATCCCTCAAAATTACACAAGATTAGGTAAAGAAAGCATGTTTGGGGCTAACTCTAGCCCCAAGAGGATGTCTAGCCACTCATGATGATAAAGCTCCAACCCTCAAGGGCTAAATCCATGGTGAAAATGTACTCCTTGATGATGAAGGTCTCCTCCAAAGGTTGCTCTAGCTTCCTCCCTTCTTCCTCTCCAAGAATAGCCTCCAAGATGATTTTTCAATGTACGACAAGAGCCTCTAGAGAGCTTCTCCAAAAAGTGTATCATATTCCTTATATAGGTAGGTCAAATACACCCTATAATGAGCTGTGGTCGTGCAAGGCATATTCTCCAATGATTGGATGAAGGACGGAATAAATGAGCTGGACTTTAACTTTTTCTCGTTAGAGGAAGTTCGATCGATCGAACCTTAACTTGGATCGATCGAAGATGGGTTCAATCAATCGAACTGCATCTTGGATCGATCGAAGTGGTCTGACTCCTCCGGATAAGGACAAGGCTGAGATATTTCGAAGATATTTATAGGGAAAAGGACAAAAGTGGTTGGTAGACGTACAGCTGTGGATAAGATCAATCATTTGAATATGACAAAATAGGGTTCGATCGATCAAAGGTGATGTTCGATCGATCGAACTTGGAATTTCAGCAAAGGCCAAGGTTGGATCTATCGAGAAGTACTGTGATCGATCATAGATGTTCGATCGATCGAACTCTAAGTTGGATCGATCGAACTTTTCAGCTGCATAACTTAATTCCTTTTTACTCCTTTCTTTCTCCACTTTGCTCCCTCCTTTGGTTTATCTCAGGATTGCTTCAATTAAGCTCTTATTTGGCTGAGTTAGCTTAATTTTGGGATTAGTGCCTGAAAATATAAATAACACGTAATAAGTCTAAAACGGCAAAGTAAGATAGATAAAGGTACTAGAATGCTTAAGCTTAACAGGTTTAAATGCGCACTTTTCAGTGCTCATCAGCACACACATACATTTGCTTTGCAACATTTAATCCCCCTAATTTGACAAATATTAGATATTTAGTGAGGTGAAGCTTAGTGGTGAACTCTATGTCCTAAGACCCCTCTCTCATTCTCTACACCTCATTTACTTTAGCTTATTTTATATTGCATTGCTTTTAATTAAATTATAGTATAATTCAACCAACAAACCACTCACTTTGATCATTCAACCTTCTAATCCAACTTTGATTCCGTAATATCTTGCAAATCCCTTGGGAAGATCCCTTTTCACTCATACTACATAATATAGTGTTAAGTGGTTTTTATAAATTTTAAATGTAGTGGCCACTTCATACGCTCACACTTCTTACACTAAATTGAGAACTCGGTTGAAACCACACTAACCTCTTATAACCCCATGAATCCATACAAAGAATAGAGTACAAGTAAACGGGATCATGCCTCGGGAGAACAACCAAAGAAATAATACAACAACAAGCATGTATACAAGTCATCCGACCACTAAGTATACCACATATGCCGATGAAGTGCAATGTCATGCAATGTCACTTCTCGTTTCCAAAACAATACCATTTCACCTTTCCAAACCGTTAGTGCAATCCAACCCATGACGACTCCATGGCGTCATGAGAGAAGCATTGGCTAACTATACCCGACCACATGGCAACTCCAAGGCATCGTTAAAGGGCCTAGGTAGCTTAACCATGCTAAAGTCTCTCCCTAGTCCCCTCTAGATCGCACTAACGTCACGGACCACTAGGCGACTCCTAGGCGTTTGGTTTTTAAAACATTTTCCCAAAACAATTTCATTTGCTTTTGAAAACACTTTTCCCTTTTTTTTTCCCAATGAATACATGAATGCTTCATGCTTTCAAATGCCAATTCAATAATGGAACCTCATACAATCCATAAGTTCTCAACTACACATTTATACATTATACTTTTAAATGAACAATTTAGACACAATGAATATATCATAGCATAAATTGAACACATTCCATCATATATACTCAAGGAACTTAAATTTGGCCAATTACTTACATAAATCACATTGTCATATAAAATCCCTAATTACCACATATTAAATAATCAAATTAAACATGTTTAAAAGCAATTTAAGGGAAGAAAATTCACTAGAACCAAAGAATTTGTGGATTAGAGCACCCCTACCTCAATTAGAAGAAAAAGCCCCAAATTGAACCCAAAATTTGAAATCCCAAATGGTAGCCCAATTAAACTTTGTTCTAATCAAAACGTAAGCCTTGACACGCTCGTCGACTTTACCTTAAGTAGCAAAGTCTAATTCTCAATGATAAGCTCTAGATCACAGCTTAAAGATGGAAGAAAAAAGAAAAGAAAAATGGGTAAAGAGAAAAGAGAGAATCTAACATGAGGAGGGAGAGAAAATGCATTCTGTAATGACCTTATGGTCGTTAAAATGGTTATATCACATGTGGGTCCTACGGCTTAATAATTATCTTTAACATTGTTATATATATTCATATACAATTCAAATTACCACCACACAAACCAACATAAAACCATGTAAATATGTACAAAATAATAATGCGTATAATGCAATGAACCCGAAATAAAACCTTCGCACACAACATTCCCGGTAGCGGGTTTCACTTGGGACTTCTCGGCCCGAAATACAAAAAAATGCCGAAATGGCAACCCATGTATTTCTAAGAGTCCTAAACTCAAGAAAATTCTCCAACCAACTCCAAAACACACCCAAGACACCTCACTGTGTCTGGCACACAAAACGAGATAAAATGAAAATAACCCTGAAAAATCAGAAAAATCCCAAAAAATGGAAAATCGTAAGAACATTACATTCTACCCTCCTTAAAAAGATTTTGTCCTCAAAATTCACCATCCTTAAAGAGTGAGTCCTACAACCACTCACCTTCCCAAAGGACACCTTACCCAACCGTAGGACTATAAGCTTACCAAGCTTATTGCTTGTGACACCGAACGTCAATAGGCAATCACATACCACAACTACTAAAACACAATGGTCACCACCCTATGAGGGCACTCATCACAAAACCGGCTGGTACGCCCCACGCTATACCCGACTGAAAACGGCATCGGTCCACTCTACACTGCTACACAAGGCTTTGGAGCCCAAAAGAAGAACGGTCCCTGAATGTGACAACATCCGATCTCAACTTATCATTTAAAGGACACACAAAATCTCAAACAAGGAACCCCATCCATCTCACAATCAAGCTCAAACTCAAATCTACATATCCTTGTCAGACCAAACACTCGTTATCTACCGCATAGCTACACCATCGCATAACCGCACCAGCGACTACTAACCGCACTATTGACAAACATTAAACTTAACAACCTCAAGATAACTAAACAACGAATCTTCCAAATAGTACATAATCATGAGTCACTAGAATAATAAAATGAACTATCCTATACCCATGACACAAATCCTCAAAACAAGATCCTCGATAATCAAGTGGTCGCACCACAAACCTTTATCGGACACTTGGTCCTACCTAACACACCTCGTCACCCGAGACAAATCACTCAATTTCAAACTATCATACCGACACACGCACAATACCTTGCTCTCACTGTCCCTGACAAATCAAAACAATCATTGACCTTTGACCTGACATCATGCTGCAGAGGGACTGATTCAGGAGAAATGGTTGGCCAGGCCATTCTCATCATCGATCCGGTCTCAACACAGACGTCATTCTTATCCTTAGGTCCAAACCTCAAACATAATCTCATACAATCCACAAAACAGCCGTGACATCCACTCACCAATAATCCATCGCTCTACATAACCTCAACAACTATACAGACATATACCTGTTCTAAAAATCCCAATCATTCTTTAATCACATAACCCATAACAAGCTAAAAAAATAACACGACACCAAGCATCACAATCATCGACCAACATAAAAGATCTTTAATCTCCTCATAACACCCATACTAGGTAAATCACTCCATAGCATCACTTGATTTCATTCCTAGCTCGTCGAAACACACAATGCAACTATCTCATGCTTGAGATATCAAAACCAAAGTCAATCTTTCCCATTATTCTGAACGGAATCCCACATTCACCTTCTCTAATCACGTAATTCTGAGGTGACATCGACACTTGTCCTCAAGACACTGCTCGAATCAAATTCCTATAAAACATCCAAGTACATGACTCATATCACATCACCTAATCATCCTTAAACTTACAGTTCACAACACATCCCTTAGCCATCACCGCTAGTACCAAACACTAGAAACACATAATCCCTATTCATTAACTCGTGCCTCACACACCATTAGTCAAGACCACTCTCAGAACAAGCACAACAAAAACCAAAGACTCCACCTCCCTTTATGGGAGTGAGTCGACCTATTCAACCAAACCTTTACCGGTGAACTTTTACAGCATAACAAACAACAAACGGGTCAGCCCATCCACGAACACACACAACTCCAAGATGGAGGATAAAACATACCACAAATGACGTCCTTGTCAAAACCAGAACAAATGGAAGGGTAATGAACCCCGCATTCACTAGAGACTGACAACTCGTACTTAAATGCACTTGACACCCTGTCACACGCAGTTCACTAATCGTCTAACCATAGACATCCAATCTTTCCTGAAATGAAATAAACTCCTTACACAAAAGGAAGAAAACCAACCAGATACCCGTACAGAACTATGAACTCAATTCTACGCGACCTCGCCACTAACGGACCATCATACACTATCAACACCGAAACCTCACACATGTTATACCACGATACCTATGCAAGCCAAAACCAATCAAATCCATACCACCCATTGGTCGAGTACTAGGATATAGCCCATAATACGACCATCAGATAAGAACATCAATGCTCACAGCATACTAACACTAGGAACGATCACTGTACGTTTGACATCACGTCCTATTCTACCTAGAACCAACCATTCCCAATCGATAACCTCTATGTCATGAAATGACACCACAACCTTCCTAGACGATATTGCCTCAAACACTGTGCACATAAGACTCGTGACCTTAGTCACAACAACCCACTAACTTGTCAGAAGAAAAATATGCCTATATAGCAACATCACCCTCACTGGCTCTAAATACTAAACCATCCACAATCACTTTGACCGACATTCAACCCCATCATCTACTTGATAACATACGATAAACAGCTTACACTCTCTAATCCATTCTCAGATCATGCCTTAAACCCTTCTGCTCATTAGCACTAAACATCATGCCATAACGATTCTACTACCATTATATTTGAATGACAACTCGGACTCACGTCCCATCAACTTAATAGGCTACCACTAAGCAATCTACCTTCAAACATCACTAGGATGACACCATCACAAAAAGAGAGTATGTCCCGCTCTCAATACTCCCCACAACAACCACTACATATTACAAGAAAAAAAGCTCTATACTACAATGCCATGTCGAAAAATCTTAAAAGAAAAATGAGCACAAACCCAAGAATGCTTGACACCTAACTATCTCCTCAAGGCCATCAATAACACAATAGTCACTAGTGCTTAACTAGTTACTCAAACCACTCTTCCTAAGGCAATCTACGTGTCTAAACAAGAAAACCTCATATCCTAGGTTTAACATCTGTAATAACCCGAATTTTTTCGGATAAATTTTTTTCCTGTTGTCTTTTCCCTTCTGAGTTTGGTTTCTTGTCGATTAGTGTCGTCTCGAGTACTCTGGAGTGATTTCTGAGACTCTTTTCTGTGGATTGACAACTTCCTTTGAGGACCGAGTCGTTTCCACATTTTTTATTTTTCGACACTATTCACTTTTCGTCATTTTCCCTATTTTGTCTTTTTCCCTATTTCGTCTTTTCCTCATTTGTCACTCTGTTTGCTTAACCACACTTCTTGTGTTCGAAGTTGGTTTCTGACTTCATGTATCTTCATTCCCAATGATTTTTATGAGATACGTATCTTTACTTTCGTGAGAAAGTACTCTGGTTGCTCTTGGTGTCTATAGGGGCATAAATGCAAAGTTCTTTGGAAACTTTTTCTCTTCTTGGGGTGTTTTTCATTAATATCTTTTGAAGATATTTTATTTCAAGGGTATCTAAGAAAATATCTTCCAAAAGATATTTTCATTCTGGGGCAGTTTAACAATTTTCACTTTTTGGAGGGGTCATTGTGCAATTTATGAAAGTTATTGCTCAATGCCTTTTTTTGAGCCTGGATCCTCGTATGGGATTCATTTTCACATTTCGTCAAGTCATGGACTCCTAGAATTTCCTCCTGGACCACGTTTTCCAGTTTCAGGGTTTCTGGCCCCAATTTGCGCCAAACTTGTTTTGGGCATAACTCTCTGCTCGGGACTCAGTTTTTGACGCTGTTTCTTCCGTTGTTCATAATTTCTCATTTGGAATCTTTTTTGTTCACGGAGTTTTGCCATTTGAGTGCGTCTACGTGAATTCCACTTTTCCGGACCCGACGGGGCCCGTTCGGGGCACTTTTTGAGTTTTTCTATAAATAGGAGGTCTTAGAAAGAAAAATCAGATTTTTCTCTCTCTCTCTCCTCTCTCATGGCCGGTCCAAGCTCCATCCATGGCTGCCATCTTCTCTCTCCTCTTTTGGACTTCTTCCCTTCATTAAAAAGTGGTGATGACTGTTCCCCTCGGCGAGGCTTCGATTCCAACCGATTGGAATCTCGTTTTGGCCATTTGTTGAGTTTGTGTTTGAAGTCAAGTTGTGTTTTTGATGGGGCTTCCTTGGTATTCATGTTCGTGGTGTTGTCCCCGACAAAACTTAGGAGTTTCGTTGGATTCAGAGACGATTTATTTTGGTGGGGATTTGAGATTTCATCTCAAATGGAGGTAGGGAATGTTTTAGGATTATTTGTGTGTTGTATTATGTGTTTGCCATGATTATACAACATATATGTATGCCTTGTATCAAATCTAGAAAGTTAGTAATTTTTATTTCTTTGTATAAGATTTAAAATTTATGATGATGTATAACTTTGATTTGAATTATAACATGTCAGGAAATTATGCCTAGATATGTTGGTTAACATATATTAAATTTGGATCATTTGATTAAGAATTACAACTTTTATTTAATATTTATCTTTAGTGAAAGTTTAATTCACATGGTTGTATCAAGCATTAAATCAAGTTGTAATGTGGTATTTAAATAGGCATTGGCATGTTCTCTAATATAGATTAAATTGAGGGCATTTGGAATTGTTTAAAAATCTAGAGGAAATTAATTAATTAGCTTGATTAATTTTGTTTTAAGTGTTTTAATCACTTAACTTGTCATTTGATGTTATATATATGATGACCATGACATGTCTTTCAATATATATTAAATTGAGGTTATTTGGATTAACTTGAAATTTGGAGAATTTAACTATTTATGTTTAATTAAATTCTACTTTATTACTCCATGGATTTAATTGCATTTTGGAAGTTGTTTCTATATTTATATCATAGATTTGGATTTGATGTATGTTCACTTGATTACTTTTGAGCATTGGATAACATAGTTGTTACTTTTATATTCATGAGAATATGTTTTTCCTTATTGAATATATTGTTGTTATGTGTGAGGAATTGCACACTTTGTATTTGATATCTTACATGCCATAGTAGTTGTGAATTTTAAGCATATATTGTATAAGTTTTCAAAATTTGGTTTGTGCTTGGTAAATAGTTGATATCTTGTATATACATGTTGATATATATATGTTGTTGCACAATTTGTTGATTTTGGAAACTTGGGGATGTCGTTGTTTGGCTACGGCTAGGACTTGGTTCTAGTACGGGGGATTGTCCCTCTATATAGTCTAGTGTGCACATAGGGAGGTTATCCATGGGCTAGTAACCCTAAAGTAACTATGTTGTCGGTCTGATCCGACGTGACGTCCGAGTATCCACTTTGTTTGATTTCGTATTTCATTTCAAGTTGATAACTAGATGATATCGTAACTTGTTGTTCCTTATTTGATTTCCTATTTTGAGCTTAAGATGTAGCTTTGTGAAAGCATGCTTCATGCGTTGTATTGGAAGTTCCATTGTTGGTTAAATTGCTTCGATATCATAATTTGTGTTTTGATGTTCAAATGTAGTTTAGGAATGACCTTATAGATTCATTTTGAACATAGACGTTAGGTGGCTTGACCCACACTTGTTGTTTTCGTATTTTGGATTTCAAGTTGAAGACTTTGAGAATCTATATCTTGTTGCCTTGTATAACATGTTTACATGTTGTTTGAATTGTAAGAACAATGTGATTATGATAGAAATGATCTAGGTAGCTTAGGATGCTCCCTGGGTCTTATCTTAACATAGATGTTAGGTGGCATGAGCCCCTTTAACGTGTTTCACCATAAGGTGATAAACTTGTAAAACGTAGGTCGATGCATGCTCATTTCCTACGAGTAGCTTTATGTTACTCACCCCTACGATACTGGGACATATTTCAGGTACAAGAATCAAAGTTGAGGTCTTCATTATGCTTGGATGGTTTGTGGACTTGGAGGCTTCCATTTTTTGTGAAGGTTAACTTGAAATGCCAATTGTAGTCTTATATGTCAACATGTGTACATTTGATTCCTTATGTTCAATTTGTATATGAGTACACTCTTTACGATGTATTTAACATGTATAAGATGAGGCCGGAGGCTAATGACATGTAATTTGTATCCTATGTAATTTTTGACTTCATGGAATATTATGAAAATATTGAAAAATGTTGAGTTATTGCTTCACCATGTTTGCATTGGGTGTGGGAATTCTATTTTGATTCTTCCCTAGGGTCTTGTTAATCTTGTATGAAGTATGGCCAAGGGCCAAACGGTATTTTGGAACCATTTCATAATTTTGAATTCCGAGTTTTCGTTCCAAGTTTCATTTTTTGCATTTTTACCCGTTGGGGGGTCGGATTTTACATCGGCTATTTTTTTAAGCCATGGACCATTGTAACGCGTCTAAATAGGTAAGTTACGTTCGCATGCATAGTCGTTTCCGGGCAAAACCTCATCGTTTGTGTTTTGAGCCTTCAACGGACTCATTTTACACTTTTGTTGCATAATCTGACCTAATGGTATTTTGGAAATTTTCTTTGGGAAATAAATTATGTTCTTTACATGGTTGAATAGAAAACATGATTTTAGTGGGGGTTTCTTCTTTATATTTTTCCAGAAAATGTCGTCTTGGCATCGGAAATTGATCCCGAAATTCAGCTTCTGTTTTTCAATTTAGCTGCTTTTTGGACCCTCTGGACCAGTTTTCTTGGGAGGGCATTTTGGGTATTTCACAGTGCGTATTTTTCTATTTTTCACATTTGTCATGTAGAAAACTCGATTTTGAGGGGGGTTTCTTCTTTGTGTTTGTCCAGAAAATGTCATCTAAGGCCTCAAATTTCCATTTTTTTCCCAAAAAACCCTTGCTACCAGGTTTTTGGGCTGCCCATTCTACCTCCTTCACATGTAAACGTTTAGATAGGGCCTCGTAACCGGTTACATGTGCATGGGCAGTGTTTTGGTCGAATTTTTTGGTCTCCTAACCGGTTAGGAAGGCTTGGTAACCGGTTAGATGTTCTTGGGTTGGCACTTTTTGACCGTTTTGCCCCTTCTTCTTCCGTTAGCCATATCTTCTTCATCCGGACTCCAAATCAAGTGATTTTTTAGTCTAAGTTCATTAATTTTTTGTTGTCTTTCCAATGGTGTGCTCGGTGGCACCCACTTTTAGGCTAGAAATGACATTTTTGCCCCTAGGTTCATTCTTGTTCGTTTTTGAAACGTTGCTTCCACATTTGATTCCTTTGGGTTCCGTGACCTCGTTGAAGGTCACATTGGCGTCTTAGAGTCATGTTGTATCTCTAGAGACCATTGTTTGTCTTTTGCTTCCGTATTTCGGATCCGTTATTGGGTCATCTTTCAGTTCATCACTGACGCACCGGGTTGAAAAACTTGGGCCATCACAACATCATTACCTCCTCTCTTTACCATTCCTCATAACACCCTTGGCCCCAACAAAAGTCAAATGTGGCTACCAACTATTCGACATTCTATCTTTTTGAATCCTCAAACAACAAGTACCACCTGCTGATACTCCAGATACAACTTGAAATACAACTCCAGTCCACAGCTTTCAAATTCCAAAACACAATCCATTTGGCAACACAGTACCCATCATCTATCACTTCATCCGCAACCAACCAAGCACTTCAATAACCCCATACAACTTGTTTTATCATGCAATCCTGCACTACACAGCTAAAACTGACTACTATGCCCCACCTCGAGACTCTCTCGACAACCGTGACAACCTATAACCCCACTCATCCAACAAGCCATGCAATCAACTCACTGAAAGTTAATTACCTGCAACACGCTCCTATAGCTTCCCGAAATGGGAATCACTCCTCGACAAACCAGTCCCTAAGATACACTCTTACATGACCACGAAATGATCCACACCCAACAGTCGGTCACCTGGTACTGGCATGACTCCGGTCTATGCCTACAGCATCCTAGACTTACAAAGTCGAACAAGTCCCCACAACAATAAGAACTAACATTATTCCTTCGATTGTACCAAAATACCCGAAATATACGTCTATAACTCATAAACTACACTCGTGACTCAAGGCACCCCTGTCACACCCACCACAAACCTGTTCAAAAAGAACCTCTGCACCAAACCGTGAATCAAGTCACAAACACTAACCTCCTAAGGTCATACCTTTCTCCCACGAAACCCTCACTCCATACATTTGACCTTTCCGGTCACAAAACCCATGCACTAACACATGAAACTCATACATCCCACCCTGGATTACATTGCGCCATATGCAATCATTTGAAAGTCGTGCCTCAAACACTAAACTATAAAAACAATGGAAGGACCAAGATAACCGCGCACCAAATAGCTCAATCCAAGAGCTAGAAATATGCGCCATTCGTTCTATAAGAACCGGCACCCAACAACTCTGAAGCAACCAAGCTCTTTGACTACTCTGCTAAAAACTCAAACTACCATCTATGCTGCAATAAGTACTTTACCGTACTAATAACTATTCCATACTCAACCGCATATACACGTATAAACATAAAAATAATAATCTTACCCCATACCATGATAAAATCATGTCTCTTTATTTAAAATTTAATGATACACCTACTTTCTAGTCATCATCCTTTCATATATAAAACATAGTAGCATAAACCATACCTGACTACCTGTCACATTATCATAAAAAATATAGTTGCACAACCCATGCCTACCACTTGCCACTTTATCACAATTAACATGATTTCCATTACTTTCATATTTTGTTTATACGATTAGATTATATAATTATTTCGCATACATGGCCATGGAACACATGTTTTAACATTTAAATACATAAGCATGTGAACACTAAGCAAGCAAGTATGTCTTTCAAAACTGTAAACATATAAGCAAGTAACAAGTAGGAATGCTTCTTAAAATAGCAAATACATAAACACAAACACATAATTAACGCAGGTCAACCTTCTACCCTTCTAAGCAAGCCACTACCCGTCATCCGAAAGGTATTCGAACGTAAGGCTCTGATACTAAATTTGTAACGACCTGAACCCAATGGTCCTAATCGCTAATCAGGTCCTTAGCTGAACCCGAGGTCATCGAAGGGCACTATAGTCAATTCAAAGGTTGATACATAATATGCGTGTCATCCTAAGGCTTATACAAAAAAATATGAAATCACAAATACAAAAGATGTCAAAACAGTCCACTACACCATTTAAACTTGTGGAAGAGCATCGTCTGTCACATCCTTCCCGTGACCTAAAAAATGTAATAAGATGATGGGGTGAGCCAGTCGCTCAATAGGAGGTGTCTAAGACACACCTCTTATAACCCCATGAATCCACACAAAGAATAGAGTACAAGTAAACAGGATCATGCCTCGAGAGAACAAGCAAAACAACAATACAATAACAAGAATGTATATAAGTCATCCAACCACCAAGTATACAACTTATACCGATGAAGTGCAATGTCATGCAATGTCGCTCCTCGTTTTCGAAATGAAACCGTTTCACCTTTCCAAACCGTTAGTGCAATCCGACCCATGGCAACTCCATTGTGCCACGAGAAGAGGATTGACTAACTATCCTCAACCACATGGCAACTCCAATACATCGTTAAAGGGCCTAAATAACTCAACCACGCTAAGATCTCTCCCTAGTCCCCTTTAGACCACACTAACGCCACGGGCCACTAGGCATCCGGATTTTCGCAAACATTTTTAAAACATTTTCCCAAAATAATTCCATTTGCTTTCAAAAACACTTCTCCTTTTTTCTTCCCAATGAATGCATAAATGCTTCATGCTTTCAAATGCCAATTATTGAAACCCATACAAGCCATAATTTCTCAACTACACATTTATACATCATACTTTTAAATAAATAATTTACACACAATGAACATATCATAGTATAAATTGAACACATTCCATCATACAAACTCAAGGAACATAAATTTGGCCAATTACTCACATATATCACATTGTAATATAATATCCCTAATTACCACATGTTAAATAATCAAATTAAACATGTTTAAAAGCAATTTAAGGAAAGAAAATTCACTAAAAGCAAAGAATTTGTGGATTAGAGCACCTCTACCTCAATTAGAAGAAAAAGGCCCAAATTGAACCCAAAATTTGAAATCCCAAATGGTGGCCAAATTGAACTTTTCTTCGATCAAAACGTAGGCCTCGACAGGCTCGTCAACTTTGCCTTAAGTGGCAAAGTTTAATTCTCAATGATAAACTCTAGATCAAAGCTTAAAAATGGAAGAAAAAAGAAAATAAAAAATGGGTAAAGAGAAAAGAGAGAATTTGACGTGAGGGGGGGAAAATAAAATGCATTCTGTAATGATCTTGTGGTCATTAAAATGGTTATATCACATGTGGGTCCCACAGCTTAATAATTATCTTTAACATTATTATATATATCCATATACAATTCAAATTAGCTCCACAAAAACTAACATAAAACCATATAAATATGTACAAAATAATAATGCCTATAATGCAATGGACAATAAATAAAACCCTCGTACACAATAATCCCGGTAACAGGTCCCACCTCGGACCTTCTGGCCCAAAAAATGGAAAAATACCGAAATGCCAACACATACATTTCCAAGAGTCCTAAATTCAAGAAAATACTCCAACCAACTCCCAAACACTCCTGGCACACCCCACGATGTCCAGCACTCAAAACGAGACAAACAAAAATAACCCTAAAAAATCCCAGAAAATGGAAAATGGTAAAAATTAAGAACATTACACGTTTCTAAAAACGCATGCATCATTACAATTCGAGAAGATCAAAAACTCAATTTTTATGATTTTTAAAAATTCTACATTACCATCGGTCAATGGTGTTGAACATCAAATTATTTAATTCTGAATCCATTTAGGAGACATTAAAATGCCTAAGTGCATTTACATTTGTTTCAAAAAAAAAAATAATCTTTCAAAATTGATTGCAACTTTTTTTTTTCTTCATAAATGGTGATTTATTATAGATAACCAATGACGTATAGGGGCACAAGGGGCATTCCCTCATATTGTAATAGAAATAGAAGCAACACCAAGAAATACATCAAATAATGAGAAAGCCCACTTCAAGTACAAATCAAACTGATGTCATAGATGATAAACCAAGAGGAGGCGTGAATTGGTTCTTTTACAAAACTTCTTTCAACACTTAGTCAATTTTTAAGTCTCACAAGTGTATTGAAAAGCTGTTTGAACAAGTGTATACAAGCTAAAACCACACAATAGTGACACAAGACGTTTACAAGGAAAACCCCCTCTCAATAGGGATAAAAAAACTTGGTTCTTAGTCTCTGCCAGTGCAAATCCACTAGTTGTAATGCAAGAAGAAATATACTTAGTTGTCTCGCTCTCTCCACACACCTTAACTCACATACATGTGCTTACAAACATTCCCCCTATCCTAAGCAACCCTACTTGGACCCTATAAGCTCTTACAGCACACCAAATACATTATAAAAGATGTATAACAACAATACTTTAGCTATTACAAAAGATAAGAATGATTGTACAACTCAAAGTATCAAACAACAGCAACACAACTTCATTCTGCAGGTTCTGTGGTCTAAGGGGTAAAACTGGAAATTTGTACCAACATAGTAGATCTTGGTTTCCACATCCTTATATTAACATTATACACATACTTAGATGATGATATCAATGGTAAAATCAAGATAAAACATAATCACAGCTCAATAAGTTCTAATTATGCAGAAAACCCTAAAAGCTAGGGTTTCAAAGGTCTAAACCACATATGGCCATTTCTCTGTGCAAAACTCAACTTGAACAGCCTTGATTCAACTATATAAACTTGCTCCGATGATAAGAATGCAACTCACAACAAGATATCAAGTATATAAGCTTATATCAGAAGTATAAACTAGTAAAAACAAACATAGATGGAGGTTTGAGACATCAAAAACTACTGAAGCTAACAAATGTATACAAGTAAGGTTTCTGTAGATGTAAAATGGTAAAACACACTTGCCTCTACCTCTTGAAGTCTTAAGAATGGCCTTAAGATTGGTTTGATCCCTAGCCCAATGCACCAGCAAACCAACAATACAAGGCCTTAAACATCATCTTCAAATGCACACTTACATTATATGGATCTTGATAAGCGCTGAAAAGTGCGTATCTAAACCCCTTAAGCTTAGGCATTCTAGTACCTTTATCTATCTTACTTTACCGTTTTAGATTGATTTCGTATTCTTTCCATTTTCAGGCACTTATCCCGAAAATAAGCTAAGTCAGCCAAATAAGAGCTTAATTAAAGCAATTCTGGGATTAAACAAAGAAAGGAGCAAAGTAAAGAAAGAAGGAAGCAAATGAAGCCAAATGTGACAAGCAGCAAAGTTCGATCGATCCAACTTTAAGGTTCGATCGATCGAACAATGATCAATCTCAGCGCTTCAAGATAGATCCAAACCTTGGCCCAAAAACATAAAGTCCAAAAGTTCGATCGATCCAACACCACCCTTCGATCGATCGAACACTTTTGTCCTTATTCAAATGATTGATCCTATCCACAGCTGTACCACCCACTAACCACTTTTGTCCTTTTCCCAAAAATATCTCCCAAAATATCTCGGATTTGTCTTTTCCCAAAAAGCTCAGCCAGTTGGATTGATCCAGCCTAAGTTCGATAGATCTCAACCAGTTCGATCGATCCAAGTCCAAGGTTCGATCGATTGAACTTCCTCCAGTGCGAAAAAGTTAAATTTCCAGCTTGTGCAATCCGTCCTCTATCCAATCATTAGAGAATATTCTTTGCATGACCCCAGCTCATTTTGTGTGCCACTTGGCCTACCTATAAAAGGAATATGATGCACTTTTTAGTATATAGACTATTCTAGGGTTTAATCTCTTGGATAGCAAGCTTAGAGGAGGAGGAGGCTAAAGACACCATTGGAGTTCTTCATCAACAAGGAGCAAATTTCAACCATGGAGTTAGCCCTTGAGGGTTAGAGCAACATCACCATGAGTGGCTAGACAACCTCTTGGGGCTAGAGTTAGCCCCAAGCATGCTTTCTATATCTTAATCTTGTATATTATTAAGGGATTAGTGTTGTAATTGATGTTTTGACACTTTAATTTATATAGATCTTATTTATTCAATGATTTATGTGGTTTAATGTTTCCAATTGATCATTTCATTCTATCCATATGTCTATGTATGCTAGAATACATGTTCATGTGCTTGTCTCTAGATTTTATGTTATTGATGCATGTCTATGTGTATTGATGCTATAAATTTAGAGATTGTCAAATCATAGTGCTTAAAGGAATGCTCTTGTGATTTTCTTGATGGTTTATACTTATTCCTTGATGGATTGTGCCTCTCCCCTAGTTTATTTTCATGCTAGTAGTGTAGATGCAGTGTAGTTGTAGTGTAGTGTTAAATGGGAGGACAATCTATGCTTCTTGTTTGATGATCCAAGCTTTTGAATGCAAGTAGCATATGTCTCTATCCTTGTGTTGTATTTGGATTGTGAGCTTAATGAAAGGATTAATGACTTACTTAGATCTATTGTGCATTTCACATGTTGTTTAGATAATATATGTTTCATTGCTTAGATATATTGTGCCTTTTATATGATGTTTAGACAATACATGCTTAACTAGTCATCCTTGCTTGTTGAATCAACCAAACACACACACACCAATATTGCAACACACGATTTGCCCTCATTAATCACTTGTCAATGATATAGAAATGCATTGCTTGGTGGTGATCTCTAAACCCCAAGATCTCTCTCTCTTACTTATTCTTAATTGCATTCTTTTATTATCACTTAGTTTAATTTAGTTGCTCTCTAATCAACTAACCAACCAATTGTTTGATCACTCGACCTACTATTGCTCGATCCTCATAATCCCTTGGGATGATCCATACTCGCCCTAGTTATATTTATAGTGAAAGGTAGTAATGGCTTCTATAAATGTAAAACTCTTGGCCCTCGCCTTAATGCACACTCTTAAGCTAATGGTAGAACGATGAGCCATCAGATCTCTAAGTTTAATATGCTCACAAATTGTTCTCAAAACTCAGATAATGTTTATTGTTCTTGGTGTCTCTAGTCTATGTTACAATGTAGCTCATAAGGGTGCTCATATAAGGCATAAAAGGCTCATTAAGGGTATATTGATCTGTAGTCCCACCCTAATGAGGATATACACATGGCATAATAAACCAATCATTGACTATAGAATATTCTGACATTATTTGAGTGAAAGGACCACAATGCCCTTGCCACCTTTTACAAATTTATCCTCTAGTGCACCAACAATGTGACTACTAATATATATATATATATATATATATATATATATTAGCTATATAATTCAAACTTGGTCACTAAGAAATGCATAACAAACCTCATATTCTAACACTAGGACCACAGGACACCTGCTATGCAAGTGTTCATCATTTACAATGACCAGAATACCCCTAGAGTAAACACTTGTCAACATTTACAGAAAACTGTTGTTGAAGCTGTGTATACCTTATTAATCAAAAATCATGTGTTGTAATATGCAATACAGCATTGTAGACATATATAAAATGATAAATCACTCATGTGACAAGACTAAAATGCCCCTGAATAAGCTGTGTACCAGAATACTTATGTTGCACTAGTAAATTGTTAATCCAGGTCTATAAACTTGTGTTGTGACATAATGTACCTTCCCTACTCACCGTAATAGTGCTTTCACACATGGTAAATGACCATACTGCCCCTGAACATCACTGAAGTACCCTGAGCACACCAGAATTCATTGAGTAATACTGTATTGTCCTTGTTAACATAATTTTGACATTCACAAGGGCAAACCCTAGTTAAAAGGTGGGACCAACAATCTCCCCATTTTTCCTTTTAATGTCAAAAACCAAACATTGCTTGAAGATCAAAAGAGCAGACAAAATAGATACAAAAGAAGCAATGTGCCATCAAAAATAGTAACAACCACATACCAAAGGATATACATATCCTTAGTTTAGGTCCATTTCTCTCCTTTTTTGACATTGAAAGTCAAAAGGTGAAAGGACCAATAATATAAAGCATTAGAAAGGGTTAAAAACAACCTTGAAAAGATCTCTGAGGTTTTAAAACCTTTGGCAGCAATGGTTTTGTCATGATATCTGCAAGCTAATGTTCTATAGGAAGATATTGTAACTCCCCCACATTTTCCACGCATAAGTTGATCAGACTTATACACGAAAAACGAGGGATATCAAAAACAATTGGCAACATACAAGCATGGAATACAAAATGATAATAATAAAAGAATTTAGACAGGAAAGGAATACTAAATAATACAACATCCACCCATCCTTTATTTAATACAGTACTCCATTACAACTTGGAAGTCCTATGTCAAGGATCCCTAAATATAAACTTGAGAATACAATGTCAAAAGTAAATAAAACTGAAACTGAAGTAATACATAAAACTTCTACCCTGAACTGGATCGTAAGAGTAGATGAGTTCGGATGGTGGTCCCACACTGCTAACCTCAACTTTGGAACGGGTACTGACCGTATCCTGAAATAACAACAATGGTGGGTCAACCCCACGAGCAAGTCCTCTCTACTGTGACCCAAATCAGAGAATCAAATAAATTAATCATTATGGATGAGTACTATATCTGTATACATCCTAAGGGAACTACCCAATGTATAATATGACCTCAACCAGAATAGACGGTGATCACTTAAACTCACACTAGGTGGTTAAGTGTCTCCTTTCCCTACCTGGGAAATCAGCTATTATACATGGTACAAGGTACTGACAACACAGACTATAAAGACTACACAGTAGTAACACATCTGCAGGTATTAATGAATATACTGAGCATATCACGTAGGCAACACATGCCAATAATATTAAACCACATACCCCGACAGCCACACATCTGTCTATGGCAACGAATGCATAAGGTATAAATGAGTCTCAACTTATTAGTCAGCTCACATGGTTCTATATGGCAAGACATCCATATAATATAAATGCGACATAATTTATTTAGTAGTCTATTTATCTCCGGAAATGCATACAACATAATAATAATGATTTGTATATCATTAACAACATAAATAATCCTGTAATGTATAACGGACAATTTATTTGAATTAAAACCATGTAATCATTTAATTTTAACATTAATGATTAATACCGTTTAATAAAATAATAACACAATTAATAATTAACTATGTCATTAAATTAATTACATTCGTTTGATGGCGATCTGTATTAAAAACGATACAATTAATATTTAGAAATATTAATCGGACATAATAATAACTAACGGGTAATAATTTAATGTCCCGTTAAACCTGTAAGTACCAACCATAGGCCCAAAAATGCAAGTTAAAGGTTCTGGAAATTACAAATCAGTTCCTAGGGGTATTCTGGACATTTCCAGCTGCTGCAGAGACCCCACACGCACCCTCACGCGCCTCCCAGAGCTTCCCACACGTGCCGCCACTTTTCTCACACGCGCACGCGCTTACACGCGCCTTCACGCGCGTCTAGAACCTCCCACGCGCGCTACACTGGATGAATCTACCTAATCCAACGGTTCTTGATCTGGGTGTACTGCAGTAACATAGACTGCGATGCACCGAATCAATCAGACTCTACAAATGGCCCGGATGCGCGCGCACACTAACCTACAATGCGCCGTATCACACCGAATCACTCCGGTCATCTTCTTCACTGCCGGTGGCCGGAAACCTCGCCGGAATTTACAGAAAATTCCCGAAAAGTCTTAGAAAATTCTAAAAAAAATCCCTAAAGCCTTAAATAATTATTTTTAGCTATATTTTAATTACATAGGCTAATAAATAATTATCTAACACCTTTAATAATTAAAATCTCATTACCAAAAATTAATTAATTTAAATTCCTAGCATGGTTTCGAGTCTCTAAAAAAAAACCGAAATAAATTAAATGAATAATTTATGGATTCAAAGGGGAAAAGTAGATAATAACTTGCCTTATGGATTTGAAATAAATCCGCCAGTTGCGCGTAGTCGGGTAAAATCACCTACACCGGTACAGGCTCCCTTCTTTCTCTCTCTTCCTTTCACTCTTCAACAATTGCTTACTGATATTCTTTCTTTTCTACTTAGGTGAGTTGCCTTAAGGGTAAGTTGGCTAACTAATATATATATACTAACTTATATAATATATATAATACAAATATCTAAATTTACATTTAATTCTCACCCATTCCTTACATTCCTACCTATAAGGCTTAATGGTCATGCCTCCTAAGTCCACCCAAAACCCAAATGTCTACTATAGGAATTAAATCACAATCCAAATGTCATTGTTTTCATCATGACATTTAATTAATAATAATATAATTACATTATTATCTTATTATCATTATTATTATTTTATTAATCTTATTATTATTATTATTATATTATACTTTAATACAACATAATCCATACAATATAACTACTAACATTAGAATATGTAGAGCACATACTAAACATATTATATTAGGCACATTATAATATTATTTTATTATTTAATAATCTTACTTTCTATTATTATAAAACACAAATAACTAAAATATATAAAAAAAAAATTAGCATTATTATACGTAGTGCACATAATCAACATTTCACGCACAAATAATTAATTTAATAATCTAACATTAAAAGATGAATAAACCTACACATTATAACATTAATTTAAATAATCACTTCCAAAAATACGGGGTATTACATTCTCCCCCCCTAATAAAGGAATTTTGTCCCCGAAATTCACTACATACCTGTAGTAAAAAGCTCTGGATACTTGGCACGGATAATATCTTCCCGTTCCCAAGTAGACTCTGTCTCACTATGATGACTCCACTGTACACGTACTAATGGAATAGTCTTCGTGCGCAGTATCAGATTCCTACGATCGAGAATACAGTAAGGTTGTTCCAAATAGGTTGCATCGGGTTGCAACTCAATTTCACCCACATCAATGTGTTGATATCGATCTTCGTCCCGTAGAAATTTTCGCAGCATAGATACATGAAAAACATTATGTACCCTATGAAAATTATCTGGTAAAGCCAGACGATACGCTACTACCCCAATCCGATCTGTAATCATAAAAGGACCCACAAAACGAGGCGATAACTTACCCTTTGACCCAAACCGCATTACTCCCTTCATGGGAGAAACCTTAAGCAAAACCTGATCACCAACCTTAAACTCCAAAACACGAGTTCGACGGTCAGCATAACTTTTCTGTCTGCTTTGAGCGGTACGCATTCGATCCCTAATGATAGCGATCTTTTCTGACGTGTCCTTAATAAATTCAGGACCCAGAAAGTTGTTCTCACCAACTCCAAGCCAACAAACAGGAGACCTACACGGTCTACCGTATAAAGCCTCAAATGGTGCCATGCCAATAGTTTTCTGATAACTATTGTTATAAGCAAACTCTGACAGCAGCAAATATTCCTCCCAATTGCCCTTAAAATCAAGAACACATGCCCGCAACATGTCTTCTAAAATCTGATTAACTCGCTCAATCTGTCCATCTGTTTGAGGATGATAAGCAGTGCTAAGATAAAGTTCTGTACCCAAAGCCTGCTGAAAGCTCCTCCAAAATCCTGATACAAACTTCGGATCTCTATCTGATACGATGGACAATGGTACGCCATGAAGTTTCACCATTTCTGCAACATACAATTTAGCATACTGTTCTGACATAAAGTTTGAACGAACAGGCAAAAAATGAGTGGACTTGGTCAATCTATCAACAGTGACCCAAATAGAGTTGTGATTATGATGTGAAGTAGGTAATCCCTCTATAAAGTCCATAGAAATACTCTCCTATTTCCACTATGGTATAGGAAGTGGCTGTAACGATCCTGGCGGTCTCTGATGATCAATCTTAATCATCTAACAGGTGCTACATTTAGAGACAAAGATAGCTATATCTCTTTTCATGTCGGCCCACCAAAACTGGCATTTCATGTCCTGA
Organism: Cornus florida; assembly: GCF_030987335.1. Taxonomy (NCBI): domain Eukaryota; kingdom Viridiplantae; phylum Streptophyta; class Magnoliopsida; order Cornales; family Cornaceae; genus Cornus; species Cornus florida. The sequence continues at coordinate 28,926,616 of NW_026775580.1, read as the reverse complement.
TACATCCCCCTGGATGTACAGAGAACTGAGAAGTGTGTGTCTCTCTCATCACAACATTTCTCAAATTGTCAGCTGAAGGCACAATTAAACGTCCCTTGTACCTCAATCCTCCATCAGTCCCTATAGAATAAAAAGGAACATCTCCGGAGGCTAACTCCGAAACCCGATCAATACACTATTGATCTGAGAGTTGCGTTTGAATGACCTGATGAATGATAGAAGGAGTTACTACCACACATGCCATAAAAGCGTCTGCTAACTCATCAACAGTCTTCAAAGCATCTCACTCTGTTGCAAACAAAGTTGAAAGCTGACATAGGGTCGGCGGCTGAGTGCGTCTGCTACAACATTCGCTTTTCCTGGATGATACTGAATAGAGAAGTGATAGTCTTTCAGGAACTCCAACCATCTGCGCTGTCTCATATTCAGTTCCCTCTGTGTGAACAAATACTGTAGACTCTTATGATCGCTAAACAATCAAAAAGTCTCCCCCAAAAGATAATGCCTCCAAATACGCAAGGCAAAAACCACTGCTGCGAGCTCTAGATCGTGAGTCGGGTAATTAAGCTTATGAGGCTTAAGCTTCCTAGACCCATAAGAAACTGGTCGCTCTTCTTGCATCAACACACAACCCAAACCCTTCAGAGAAGCGTCGGTAAATACTAAATACTCGATTCCACTCTGAGGTGTGGCTAAGACAGGTGCAGAAGTTAACTTACTCTTCAATTCAGCAAAAGCGGTCTGACAAGAATCATCCCATACAAATGGTACATTCTTCTTAGTCAGATGAGTAAGTGAACCCGCAATTTTGGAAAATCCCTGGATGAACCTGCGATAATACCCCGCCAATCCCAGAAAACTGCGAATCTCTGTCGGTGAGGTAGGCTGTCCCCACTTCATAACTGCTGCAACCTTGGCTGGATCTACTGCTAATCCTTCTTCTGACACTACATGGCCCAGAAATTTGACCTCTTTCTGCCAAAATTCACACTTCTCAAACTTCGCAAACAACTGATGTTCTCGAAGTGTCTGCAACACTGTGTATAAATGTCTGGCATGGTCCTTCTCCGACTTAAAGTAAACCAGAATATCATCAATGAAAACAATGACAAACTGATCTAAGTACTCTCTGAATACTCTATTCATCAAGTCCATAAAGACAACTGGGGCATTAGTTAAGCCGAAAGGCATAACACGAAACTCATAAGATCCGTACCTTGTGAAAAATGCTGTCTTTGGAACATCTTGTTCTCTGACTCGTAGCTGATGATAACCAGACCTCAAATCGATCTTTGAGAAGTAAGTAGCTCCCTTCAACTGATCAAACAAGTCATCAATTCTGGGCAACGGGTACTTGTTGCGAATAGTGACCTTGTTCAGTTCTCTGTAATCAATACAAAGACGAAGAGATCCATCATTCTTCTTGATAAACAGTACTGGTGCGCCCCATGGTGAAGTACTCCTGCGAATAAATCCCTGGCTGAGTAGCTACTGAATTTGATCTTTCAACTCTCGCATCTCCACTGGTGCCATTCTGTACGGCGCCTTAGCAATAGGCGTAGTGCCTGGAGCTAAATCAATGACGAAGTCTATCTCTCGACTTGGTGGCAAGCCTGGAATTTCCTGGAATACATCCTGGAATTCCTGTACTACTGGAATACTGTCAAGAGATACCGCAGTCGCTTCCTGTGAGTGCTCCTTAAGAACGAATAAATAAGTGCTAGGCCCTCCATCAGGTTGTGGTACAACAAGAAGATACATCTCCTGTCTTGGTATAGCAAATACAATAGACTTTTCGTAACAGTTAACCTGAGCATGGTACTGAGATAAGCAGTCCATCCCAAGTATAACATCATACGAATACATATCTAACACTAACAAATTTGCAAGAAATCGAAGCCGGCCCATATCTATAAGGATATCACCGCTACACTCTCGTAAAATTGCGCCAACTCCCAATGGTGTATAAATATTAAGAGGTTGGTCACATAACTGAGTCGTCATACCAAATAAGATAACAAAAGATCTAGACACAAAAGAATGTGATGCACCAGTGTCAAACAGTATACGAGCAGTTCTACTATGTATAGAAAACATACCCTCAATAGCCTAAGGAGCCTGCGCATTATGTGGCATGAAGTTATAAACTCTGCCATGATGCAACTGCTGTGGAGGTTGTCTCAGAGGAAATAGTGGTGCTGGAAGTGCCGAAAAATTCTGAACTTGCCCACGTGGCATCGGTGGGGCCGGTAGAGGTAATGGCTGATAGGTCTCGGCTACCCATACTGTCCCTGCTTAGCTTTGGGACACATCTTGGCCGGATGCCCAATTTCTCTACAGTGATAACAACGTCCCGTAAAAGGACCTGCCTGCCTTCTCTGTTGATTTCCCGACCACTGTTCCTGTCCGGTTTGAGGTACCCCACCTTGTCTACCCTAATTAGGGACTCCATCCCTCTGCACATCTGGGTTTCCTTTGTTTTTCTTCCAAGGTTGATGTCCTTGAAATCTGCCCCGATCATTGGACTTGGTACCACTGCTGCTTCCTTTCTCCACTGTCTGGTAGTCTCGGTTAGCCCGCTTATCTCCCTTGGACTTTCGGTAATCACTCCTCATCTGGCAGTGCTGTAAAGCGGCATTAACCACCTGGATATAAGTAGTATATGCAGGACTACCTATGATCACCACTTTAATCGGCCATATCAACCCCTTCACAAAGCGGTCTCTCTTCTTTTCTTCCGTATTAACCTCCTCTGGTGCAAATAATGACAAATTAATGAACTTCTGTTCATACTTAGCCACAGTCATATCCTCCTATTGCAGATCCAGAAATTCAGTCTTCATCGCTGATCTTATTGACATAGGAAAATACTTGTCATCAAAGCGAGTCTGAAATTCAGCATAAGTCAATCTGGTTCTCTCTTCGACAGTAGTAATAGACTCCCACCACTACAATGTATTGCCTATCAGCATAAACGTAGCTAGCATCTGTTTCTGCACTTCGGTACAGATTACCATCCGAAGATGACGCTCGCTCTCCTATTTCCACTGATATGCTAACAGGACATCTGTGGACCCTGCAAATGTTGGTGGATTTCCCCGAATGAACGAGTGACGAATTTTGTCCCATGACATTGGCTGTGCCACTGGTTCAGGAACAGGTACTATCGGAGGAGGTTGCTGGTTTCGTAGAGCAGATGCTACTCCTGCTGCTACAGCTCGTGCAATAATATCAGCAACTTGAGGGGAAAATTCCTGATTCTCATTTTGAGTTGGGGAAATACTGCGATGACGATTCGCATTCCTTGTCCCACGCCGAGACATCCTTCTTTTGGATTCAGAAAAATCTAACGTCAGTACATTATAATGGACCGACTAAAAGAATACAAAGAACCCTAATACTTAGGTGCTAATTATCAGAATACACAACGCGGAAGTATAGTAATCACAGATCCCTAAGACACTCAAACCTGGAATGCTCTGATACCAACTGTAACACCCCCACATTTTCCACGCATAAGTTGATCAGACTTATACACGAAAAACGAGGGATATCAAAAACAATTGGCAACATACAAGCATGGAATACAAAATGATAATAATAAAAGAATTTAGACAGGAAAGGAACACTAAATAATACAACATCCACCCATCCTTTATTTAATACAGTACTCCATTACAACTTGGAAGTCCTATGTCAAGGATCCCTAAATATAAACTTGAGAGTACAACGTCAAAAGTAAATAAAACTGAAACTGAAGTAATACATAAAACTTCTACCCTGAACTAGATCGTAAGAGTAGATGAGTTCGGATGGTGGTCCCACACTACTAACCTCAACTTTGGAACGGGTACTGACCGTATCCTGAAATAACGACAATGGTGGGTCAACCCCACGAGCAAGTCCTTTCTACTGTGACCCAAATCAGAGAATCAAATAAATTAATCATTATGGATGAGTACTATATCTGTATACATCCTAAGGGAACTACCCAATGTATAATATGACCTCAACCAGAATAGACGGTGATCACTTAGACTCACACTAGGTGGTTAAGTGTCTCATTTCCCTACCTGGGAAATCAGCTATTATATATGGTACAAGGTACTGACAACACAGACTGTAAAGACTACACAGTAGTAACACATCTGCAGGTATTAATGAATATACTGAGCATATCACGTAGGCAACACATGCCAATAATATTAAACCATATACCCCGATAGCCACACATCTGTCTATGGCAACGAATGCGTAAGGTATAAATGAGTCTCAACTTATTAGTCAGCTCACATGGTTCTATATGGCAACACATCCATATAATATAAATGCGACATAATTTATTTAGCAGTCTATTTATCTCCGGAAATGCACACAGCATAATAATAATGATTTGTATATCATTAACAACATAAATAATCCTGTAATGTATAACGGACAATTTATTTGAATTAAAACCATGTAATCATTTAATTTTAACATTAATGATTAATACCGTTTAATAAAATAATAACACAATTAATAATTAACTATGTCATTAAATTAATTACATTCGTTTGATGGCGATCTGTATTGAAAACGATACAATTAATATTTAGAAATATTAATCGGACATAATAATAACTAACGGGTAATAATTTAATGTCCCGTTAAACCTGTAAGTACCAACCATAGGCCCAAAAATGCAAGTTAAAGGTTCTGAAAATTACAAATCAGTTCCTAGGGGTATTCTGGACATTTCCAGCTGCTGCAGAGACCCCACACGCGCCCTCAAGCGCCTCCCAGAGCTTCCCACACGCGCCGCCACTTTTCTCACACGCGTACGTGCTTACACGCGCCTTCACGCGCGTCTAGAACCTCCCACGTGCGCGCACGTGCTGCCACGCGCGCACTAATGCGTCCTGATAACGCGGCACTTGCTGATTCGTTGGTTGCATGGTCTTGCTATGGGCGCGCTACACTGGATGAATCTACCTAATCCAACGGTTCTTGATCCCGGTGTACTGCAGTAACATGGACTGCGATGCACCGGATCAATCAGACTCTACCAATGGCCCGGATGCTCGCGCGCACTAACCTACAATGCGCCGCATCACACCGGATCACTCCGGTCATCTTCTTCACTGCCGGTGGCCGGAAACCTCGCCGGAGTCTCGCCGGAATTTACAGAAAATTCCCGAAAAGTCTTAGAAAATTCTAAAAAAAATCCCTAAAGCCTTAAATAATTATTTTTAGCTATATTTTAATTACATAGGCTAATAAATAATTATCTAACACCTTTAATAATTAAAATCTCATTACCAAAAATTAATTAATTTAAATTCCTAGCATGGTTTCGAGTCTCTAAAAAAAAAACCGAAATAAATTAAATGAATAATTTATGGATTCAAAGGGGAAAAGTAGATAATAACTTGCCTTATGGATTTAAAATAAATCCGCCAGTTGCGCGTAGTCGGGTAAAATCGCCTACACCAGTACAGGCTCCCTTCTTTCTCTCTCTTCCTTTCACTCTTCAACAATTGCTCACTGATATTCTTTCTTTTCTACTTATGTGAGTTGCCTTAAGGGTAAGTTGGCTAACTAATATATATATACTAACTTATATAATATATATAATACAAATATCTAAATTTACATTTAATTCTCACCCATTCCTCACATTCCTACCTATAAGGCTTAATGGTCATGCCTCCTAAGTCCACCCAAAACCCAAATGTCTACTATAGGAATTAAATCGAAATCCAAATGTCATTGTTTTCATCATGACATTTAATTAATAATAATATAATTACATTATTATCTTACTATCATTATTATTATTTTATTAATCTTATTATTATTATTATTATATTATAATTTAATACAACATAATCCATACAATATAACTACTAACATTAGAATATGTAGAGCACATACTAAACATATTATATTAGGCACATTATAATATTATTTTATTATTTAATAATCTTACTTTCTATTATTATAAAACACAAATAACTAAAATATATAAAAAAAAATTAGCATTATTATACGTAGTGCACATAATCAACATTTCACGCACAAATAATTAATTTAATAATCTAACATTAAAAGATGAATAAACCTACACATTATAACATTAATTTAAATAATCACTTCCAAAAATACGGGGTATTACAGATATGTGATATCAATTAGTCCATTTTGAACCATGTCTTTGAGAAAGTGGTATTTGATATCAATATGCTTGATTCTACAATGAAGTGTAGGGTTTTTGCTAATGGTTGTAAAACTTTGATTGTCATAGTAGAGCTTTGGAGGACTTGAAAAATGGAGACCAATGTTTGAAAGTGTAGTCTCCATCCACAACAATTGTGAACTTGCTTGAGAAGCAGCTATTCACTCAGCTTCTGAGGTCTAAAGGGACATTATATCTTGCTTCTTACTAAGCCAAGAGACCATATTAGTGCCTACAAGATAACAGCAACCTGATGTACTCTTCCTATCATGTAGAGAACCTCCCCAATCAGCATTTGAATAGGCTATAATAGGCATGGAAGGTGAAGTTAAGTAGTGAAGACCATATAATAGAGTTCCTTTGACATATCTCGGGATTATTTTAGCAGCTTAAAGGTGTGAAGCCCTTAGATTATTTTGAAATCTTTCCACTAAGCCCACTAAATACATAATATCAGGTCCAGAAGTTATGAGATACAACAAACTCCCAATAATAGACCTGGAAAGAGTTAAAGGAACAGATTATGTGGTACCGTCAAGTGTAAACTTGGTATTTGGGCACAAATATGTGCATACAAACTTGTTGTCATCCATATTAAACTTCTTAAGTAGCTCAATAGCATACTTCTGTTGAGATATGAAGATACTAGTGGAAGATTTGTAAATTTAAAGACCTAAAAAGTATCTTAAAGGACCAAGCATAGACATTTCAAATCTGGTCTTCATAAGGTTGGCAAATTCAGAAGTTAGGAATGAATTTGAGCAATATAACATAATATTATCAACATATATTTGAAGAATTAGGAAGTTATGTTGGGAAGACCTTATATGTTGTCCACTTTGCCTCTTTGAAAACCTTGTTCAATGAGGAAGTTATGAAGCTCATGATAAGTGCTTAAATGTTGCACATTTCAGCACCTAAGCTAGGGTATTTCAGTCTTTGCATCTATCTTAAGTTTATGTTTTAGTCCTAATTTATGTTTATGTGTATTTCAGGGCAATAAAGTTAAAATGAGCTAAGAACGGTCCAATTAAGCCTTTTTGGAGTTAAGCAAATATTTTCAGAAAATGGCACAAAACGGTCAATCTCGGGCCTTTGATGATGTTCCCAAAGATGGAGAAGCAAACCAAATAGTCCGGGGCAAAAATGGAGTTGAATAAGGCTTAAAGGAATTTTCTAATTGTGAGGGATCGATCCCCCAGGGTGGGAGATCAATCCCCCAGGACTTGGCAACATTGCATATTTTTATTTTAATGTTTGGGCTTATTTTGTAACCTAGTGGGCTTTATTAGGTTTATTACTTAAGCCCAGTGAGGCCCATTGTTTTTAGGGTTAGTATTTATTAGTTTAGTGATTTATTATTTGAAGAATTAAGTTTTGATTTTTTTTTAATCTGTATCGTGATATTGTTCTCTCTGAAAGAAAACGAAAGAAAGAAAAAAAGCGAGGGTTTCAAGAATATTTTTTACAGAGGCTTTGTCTACAGTTGAAGGAAGAAGAAGAAGGGCCAAAAGATGGAGATAGGACTTGTTGACACCATGATCATCTCCTCCATGAGCTAGTTCTTCACTTAGGGCTTGGATGAGCCCTAAGTTCATGTAACCCTAACCTTTGTATTTCTTTTCTTGGGGAATTATTATGTTGTAATTAAATTGTATGGCCTTGCGATTTCTTAATATATACATGCTTGATTTGATAAATTAGGGTTTGTATTGATAAATTCTTCCATTGAAATCTCCAATTGATTGTATGTCTATGTATGATTAATTAGGGATTTTATTCTTCATTAGATGATTAGAATTTAATTCTTCCATTGATTCTATATGAAAATTGCATGTCTAGGTGTGATTGATTTAGAATTATACTCTACACTAGATACTTCTTTTAGTTGTATTTAGTGATGGCCATAGCATGAGACTTAGTTGATACAATTGTCAATTAATTTGATGGATAAAGGCTTAATCATGATAGATTGTTTTACAAATTAGCTTATTTGTCATTAGTTAATTGTAGTAAAGTAGGCAATCTGTGCTTGATTATTTTAATCCATGCTTCTAATTACAATTAGTATTATCTTCTTGATTGATGTGTGCTCTTATTGGATACATTTGTGAATGTGTATGGTGGGTTATGACGTAGTCTTGAATGGATTTTACACTTTAGTTTATTTGTCATTAGGTAGACAATTCATCCTTGATGTTGATAATCTATGCTTACAATTGTGATTTGTGATGATAATGTGACCACATCTATAATTACACTAATAAATTCCCCATTAATTGAAAGCATATGGTTAATTGCATGGGCTTAGTGGTGAATCCTAACCCTAAGACTCTCTTCCTATCTCTTTAATTCTTAGTTTAATGTCATTTCTATTTTCATGCTTTTAATTGAATTTTAGTTTAATCACTCCACCAAAATATTTTTCTCTCACACTCTTTCTCTCTCTCTCTCTCTTCTCTCTTTTACAATCTAATTAGCATTAAAATCAAGTTTAGTCCCAACACGTGTTCAATCCCTTGGGTTCGATCCCTTTTCACTTCATACTACATAGTATAAGTGTCTAGCGGTTTACAAATGTAAACTATGATGCCCGCTTGATACCATTTCCAAAACCAAAGTGTTGTGCATTATTTTGTGCACACGCTCGGGTCGCATCATAATTTTGGCGCCGTTGCCGGGGATTGACGGTTTAGTTGGAATTAAATTAGGCATTAGGGCTAATTTAATTGTTTTCTTAAAATTACTATTTTCTTACTAATCCCCCTTGTTCAATTAGGTACTTGAAAAGAAAAGGAGCAAGCATTGGATTTTAGCACCTTTGTAACATTGTTGCTAGGGACTTTTGTAAGCTTCCTTGAATTTCTTTTATTATAATTGTTCAATTCTCTGTATGCTTGCGAGATAGCCCTTGTCGAGGCTATCACATTGTTTAAATTCTTGTCCAAGCATAAGCCCAAAAGGAGGCTACTACTTTCTTGATAGAAAGCATCGGCCCGTGTGGAGGCAATTTAATTTTGTGCATTGATAGAACATGGGAGTATGGGAACATCGTATGTGGAGGTGTTGAATTGTTGTTGATTTTTGTTGTGGTTTGTTGTGAAGTTGTTGTGGTCTAATCTTGAATCATCCATTCAGTGTTAGGAGGTAGTTCTAGGAGAATTCTTCCCATTCTTGATTATCCCACACTTAATGGAAAACCAATTTTAATATCTAGGGAATATGGATAATCTAGGTGAGTATTACCCTCTTAATGGGCATCCACCTTTGAGAATTCTCCACCCTAATGTGTTGCCACAACCCAATCAAGTGCAACAACCTCCAATAATGCCAATCCATCTTCAAGATCATGTAGTGAATCCCCCCAATCATCAATTATCTCTTCGGGATCACTACACTCCCAATGTATACAATGCACCAACATGCATCCGGTTGCCAAACTTTCGGGCAACCCATTATGAAATTAAGCCCGCAACCATCCAAATGTGCCCCATTTTCTATGGGGTAAACAGTGAAGAACCATATAAACATTTGGATGAGTTTTTAGAAGTTTGTTCAACCGTGAAAATCACGGACCTTCCGGAAGAAGTCTTAAAAATGAAGTTTTTCCCTTTCACTCTTCGGGAAAAGGCTAAATATTGGTTCAATAACTTGAGGGCAAATTCAATCACATCTTGGGCTCAACTACAATATGAATTCCTAAAAAAATTTTACCCCGCAAGTAGAACCGATGCTATGAGAGCTTCTATCCGTGAATTCTCCCAACATGAGGGAGAACCTTTACATGAAGCATGGGAGCGTTTGAACGATTTGCTACGGAAGTGTCCACATCACGACATTCCAAAGTGGCAGTTAGTTCGCTGCTTCTATGAAAGCTTATCCGATACCCAAAAAGATATGGTTGATGCTTCATGTGGAGGAGCCTATTTGGACAAAAATGAAGATGATGTGTGGCATCTTTTTGATCGCATGAGCGAAAATTCAATGCATCGTTCTTCATCGTCCCGATTGGGCCAAAACTTGAATGAAGGAGGGAAGAAAACCTCCAATCTTTCTCAAATAAATATTTCCATGGAAATTGCCGCTGAGGTCAAAATTCTTACTCAAAGGTTTGATAAATTCTTTTCGAGCCAAAACCCGGCAATTCAAACATCCAACTCTTTCCATTCTCAAAGTGTGATGTGCATGACTTGCTGTAGTTATACTCACAATACTTCCAATTGTCCTCTTGGACAAGTTTTTCCGAGTGAGTATCAAGAACAAGTCAATGCTGTTTTCATTCATTCGGGAAGTAATCCAAATTCTAACTCCTACAATTCTGGATGGAGTGATCCTAACTTTTCTTGGAGAAATCAAGGAGGAGGTATCATTCCTCCTATTCATAAAAATTCCCAAGAAAAGTATGTGCCTCCCCACCTCCGAAATGCAAATTCTCAAGCATACCACTCTCCATCTTATCCTCTTCCAAATGTGAATCAATTCTCTAATTCTCATTCTTCAAATCATCAATCTTATTCTCATCCACCTCAAGAGCCTCCTAGGAATCCCACTTTTGAGGATAAGGTTTTAGAAGCTTTGGGTGATCTTCAAAAGGAAAATCAAGTGTTTCATTCACATTCTCAATCAATTGCAAAACTTGAAGCCCAAATTGGGCAAATGGCTAAATCAATAAAAGAGAAAGGGCCTATTCAACCTGAGATTAACCGAAAGGCATACTCCATTTCCACCTTGAGGAGTGGGAGAAAAATTGATAATAAAGTTGAGAGACCTAGTGAAGTTAGTGTTCCGGTGCAACCAAGTGTTAGCACATTTACCATTCCCAATTCCATTCCTACTTCACTAGGGACAAATGGTCACATTAATGAGCAAATTCCATCATCATCATCTTCCTCCCATGTAGAGAAGTCTTATGAGCCCAAAGCTCCATTTCCACAAGCTTTAAACGCTACTCCATTTTCGAGGCAAGAAGGAAAAATCCATGACATGATGGAAGTTTTTAAACAAGTTAAAATCAACCTTCCTCTTCTTAATGCTATTCAACAAATTCCACCATATGCCAAGTTCTTGAAGGACTTATGTACTCAAAAGAGGAAGAACAAGGGACCAAGCCCAAAGAAAGTACTTCTCACGGAGCAAGTAAGCTCTATCATTAAGCTTAGCACCCCACCTAAGTTCAAAGACCCTGGCGCTCCAACCATCTCTTGTACCATAGGGAACCATGAGGTAAAAAGGGCACTTCTTGACTTAGGGGCTAGTGTTAACGTTATTCCTTACTCCATATATCTTCAATTAGGTTTGGGAAATCTTAAGCCAACTTCGGTAGTTATTCAACTCGCCGATAGGTCTACAAAACAACCAAGGGGAATTGTTGAGGACATCCTCATCAAAGTAGACAAATTCTATTTCCCGGTTGATTTTGTTGTGCTTGACACTGAGCCGATTCCCAATCCTACCACTTACATTCCCATCATTTTAGGAAGACCATTTCTTGCCACCGCTAATGCGACAATCAATTGTAGGTCCGGCATTATGGACATCTCTTTTGGCAATATGATGGTTAAGCTTAATGTGTTTAACACGAGCCAACATCCTATCAATGAAGGCGAGTGTTTCATGGTGAATATCTTGGATGAAATTGTTGAAGAAGTCATTCCTTCCATTCCTTCTGAAGATCCTCTTGAGGCATGCCTCTCTCACTTCAACATGGACGCATTTGACATTGAAAGCTCCATATATGAAGTGAATTCTCTAATGGATTCCGTAGCCATCTTAGACTTCCCGCCATGGAAAAACTCAAAAGAACCTCTCCCTTCAATCGCAAGTACTCTTTCTTATCAAGAAGAGGAAGAAGTGGTAAGTACGCCAATGGCCAATCCAATTTATGAGGACATTCCTTATAATATTGAGCATGAAGTCATTGAGGCGACCTTAGTGAAGGAGGAGAAAGTGATCAATGTGGAAGTTGACAAAAATGATGAAGAGATTGAGTTTCTTAATAATCTAACCGAGCCTTTGAAAGACATTACCTTGCCAAGTGCAAGGCCGCTCATTATGGACTTTATTTTCAAAACCGTGGATGAGAGGAAACAAATTGCATCTTACATCATTTCTTTTCAAGTCATTCTTTTGGGAGATGAATTTGTTGTTATGAGAAAGGATCCACTTGGGAAAATAGACAAACGGATTAACGAGGATGTCTCATATCCGGTTTTTGATTCTTTCGACTAGTGAGTCACCCCAACGTTTTTCTAGTGACATTAAACACTAGTTTTTCGTAGAGTTTCCCGACTTTACTTCTCCCTCATTTCTTTTTATTTTATTTCTTACATCTTCGTCTAAATAAAATTTTATTTTATTTTCTTCTTTTACTTTATTTTATTTTTTGTACAATTCTGCTTTCAGAAATTCAAAAAAAATAAAAATAAAAATAAAAATAAAATTGTAAATGAGTAATGTAGGTTGGTGTTTGATTTTATTTCTATTTTATTATTATTTTTATTATTTTTGTATATATTTCATGTTAGTTTTGATTTATTCAAAAATATAAAAAAAAAAAAAAAAAAAAAAAAAATTTAAAAAAGTATTAATTAGTATAGGTTGATAAGTGATTTTATTTCAATTTTATTTATTATTATTTTTATTTTATTTTTTATCTATTTTTCATTTTAGTGTATATATTCTTTTTAGCTTTATTTTGTTTTATTTTTTTGTTTATTTTATTTATTTATTTATTTTTATTTTTTAAAAAAAAAATTGAAAAATTAAAAAAAAAAAAAAAAAAGAAAGATCGATCCCAAAATGGGTAGGAGATCGATCCCATTTTCTTGGCAGAGCAACAAAAAAATAGGCCAAGTGGATTGATCCCCCGTCCAAAGGGATCGATCCCATTTTACTTATGTTTCTCCCTTCTCATTAAACAGTGAAGGAGACATTTTTTGCCTAAAATTATCGATCCCCCATCAAAGCAGATCGATCGCCCCTTAACTTTGTTGTGACCTACCTTCAATCTCCAAAATACATTCCTCTCTGTTCTCCCAGTTTCGAGTCGCCACTCTAAATTTCCTCCTGGCGTTCACGGTGTACAGGAACCCACAATCTTCCGCTGATCTCTTCTCCTCTTCCACGGTGTCGCGGCTGTTAAAAACGGCGCCATGGTTCTGAGTTCTTCTCCGCCGACGGTTTGAGTTCGCCGTTGGCTTCGCCTTTTATTTTCCGACGCGGCTGTTCGTTACTTTCCGGCGAGCATCTGGGTCATCTTTCTGAAAAATTAAAAAATAAAAAAATAAAAAATAAAAAAAACAGCAGCGGCGTTGCATCTGCTTTCTTTCCGGCGTCGCATCTGTTCATCTTCCAGCGCCATTTCCTGATTCTTGTTTAATTCGTCGGCGTCGCGGCTGTCCGTTTTCTTCCGGCCGTGCTTGAATCAGTACGATTCCGGATTGGTCCTCACCGGCGAGCTTGTGACTCGTCGTTTTCCCCAGCGATTCCGGCGGCTGGTTCATCAAACGGCGTCGCGGCTGGGTTCGTCGTCGATTACAGCTTCGCATCTGTTCGCAGTTCTCCAGCGATCTCGGCGTTGCATCTGTTCACATCTGTCTCGTTCTCCGGCGATCAAGGCTGTTTCGGCCTATATTTTTCCGGCGCCATGGGTCTGAGCTATTTTTCCGGCGTCGCAACTGGGTTCATTTTTCCGGCGTCGCGGGTTCGTTTCTCTCTGGCGATCTCTGCTTGGATTCGCCGGCGAACAAGGCTGCTTCTTCTCCGGCCACGATTTCCGGCGGTTGGTTCTTCCAACAGCGGTCGCGGCTGTTCATCTTCTCCGGCGAGCTTTTGGCTTCGCCGTTACAATTGATACATAAATAAAATAAAAAAAAAATTTTAAAAAATTAAAAAAAAAAGAAAAAGAAAAAGAAAAGAAAAAAATTAAAATAATAAAAAAAACTAAAAAAATAAAAAACTAAAAACATAACATAAAAATTTTAATAATTAAAAAGTATATATATATATATATATATATATATATATTTTGAATTGATTTATTAAAAAAAAAAATAGATAAAAAAAAAAAAATGTAGCATTGATGTTTAAAAAAAAAAAAAGGGCTAAGTAGAATTTGTAGTAGTGTTTTTAGTTATTTATTTCTTTATTTATTTTTGATAAAAATAAAAAAATATATTAAAATAAAATAAAATTTCAGTAACATTCCGTCTTGCTAGAGACGTTAAACTTAGCCCATTTTTATTTTATTTTATTTTGTTGGTTGTATATACATGTTCTTTTCCTTTGTAAAAAAAAAAAAAAAAAAAAACAAAAACAAAAAAAAATTTAATTGATTTATTTTAGTATATATTTATTTCTTTTTAGTTTAGTATATATTTTTTTTCTTTTTAGTTTAGAATATTTTTCTTTGTGTAAAAAAAGAAAAAAAAAAAAACACTGGGAGATCAATCCTATTCTTGAAATTAAAAAAAAAAAACATATCACAAAAATTTCAAAAATATGTATCCCCATTATGCCCTTCTGCTTAGTTATGCATGTTTTCATCTTTTACAAAGGGCTTGATATCATATCTCTTTACATCTTATTCTATATTGTTTTGGAATGTATGCTTTACTTATCCCATTTGATATTTGATGTGAGTTACTAGTGTGGCTTTTCTAGTAGGTTTTTGCATCCAAGTTTGGGGGAGACCTCTTTCGTCATGGATCATTGCCGGGCGTCATTAACTTTTGCCATCACGGTATACTCTTTCCATTTCTTTCATTGTTCTCATTGCACATTGAGGACAATGTGCAGTTTAAGTTTGGGGGTAAAGTAGCCTTGTTACATTCTACTTTAAGTTGAGCTTTAAATGCATGATTGAGATTTGAGATATATTTGGCAATGATTTTGAACTTTTGAAGTATAGTTCCTTTGAAAAGCAAGTTGTTAGGGTCTAATACTTCTTGTATGCTCTAGGATGCCATTTAGGGGTTAATTTTTAATTTTTGATATCATGTTTGCTCTTATGGTACACATCATCTTGTTGGTTGAAAATGCATTGAGAGTTGATTCTAGAATTCTACACTTGCACTTGCGCACACTAGCATTCAATTTATGGGGTACATGCTTAGTTGATTATTGTCTTGGTTTATCCCAATTGAGCTAGTATGCTTTGAAAGCTTTCATTCTTGATAAAATGACCTTGAAAAAAAATAAATAAATAAATAAATAAAAGCACTCACCAAAAGTGAGGAATAAAAAAAAAAAAAAAAAACTGCATTCTTTCAACATGTCAACTGATTAAAAAGGAAGACAAGGGAAGAATGTAAGATGTATGATTAGTTTGAGTTCGTAGCCTAGCCATTCCGAGTCATTACGCCCTTAGGAGTGTCTTTACACTTAACGCCCTAAGACCATCTGGTTTGGGAGTCGTTGGCTCAACGCTTGTTACATGGGGTGATTAGAGAGCTTAATGAACTTGGACATTGCACATGGTCATACATAAAAATAAAAAATCAATAAAAAAATGAAATCAATAAAAAAAAAAAGAAAAAAAAGAATGTTTGATTAAATAACAAGGTTCATTCAATGTCTTGATGTCTGGTACTATATCTGCATGCTAGTTTGAGGGTAAGGCTATGCCATTACTTTGATTTGCTAGGATAGCAACACATTTTGATGCCGGTTCACTTAAAAGGATGATAGAATTGATTCAATTTGCATGATTAATTGATTGATGTGTGGAGGACCGTTTGTGCTTACATGATGTTGAAACGTTGATAATAGCTTAGAAATGGCAGAAATTTGCATACTTGAGGTAGTCTACTTTCAACACTTGTTTAATATGTGTCGTTACTTCTCAAGTAAGAAAGAGCTGTTGATGTTTGTGGGTACCATTTCTGTAAACCCTCACGAGACTTCACTCGTCCACTAGGGGTAACCTAGGGGTTTAAAAGGCTTGTTGCATATGCTAAATGCAACTGTGATCTCTACGAAAATGGTGTTATCTTTATTTGCTTAATTAGTTCATAGTTGTATATATGTTTGTTTCATTTCCATGTTGTAGTTCATTGCTAGGGACTAGCAATATCTAAGTTTGGGGTGTGATAAGTGCTTAAATGTTGCACATTTCAGCACCTAAGCTAGGGTATTTCAGTCTTTGCATCTATCTTAAGTTTATGTTTTAGTCCTAATTTATGTTTATGTGTATTTCAGGGCAATAAAGTTAAAATGAGCTAAGAACGGTCCAATTAAGCCTTTTTGGAGTTAAGCAAATATTTTCAGAAAATGGCACAAAACGGTCAATCTCGGGCCTTTGATGATGTTCCCAAAGATGGAGAAGCAAACCAAATAGTCCGGGGCAAAAATGGAGTTGAATAAGGCTTAAAGGAATTTTCTAACTGTGAGGGATCGATCCCCCAGGGTGGGAGATCAATCCCCCAGGACTTGGCAACATTGCATATTTTTATTTTAATGTTTGGGCTTATTTTGTAACCTAGTGGGCTTTATTAGGTTTATTACTTAAGCCCAGTAAGGCCCATTGTTTTTAGGGTTAGTATTTATTAGTTTAGTGATTTATTATTTGAAGAATTAAGTTTTGATTTTTTTTTAATCTGTATCGTGATATTGTTCTCTCTGAAAGAAAACGAAAGAAAGAAAAAAAGCGAGGGTTTCAAGAATATTTTTTACAGAGGCTTTGTCTACAGTTGAAGGAAGAAGAAGAAGGGCCAAAAGATGGAGATAGGACTTGTTGACACCTTGATCATCTCCTCCATGAGCTAGTTCTTCACTTAGGGCTTGGATGAGCCCTAAGTTCATGTAACCCTAACCTTTGTATTTCTTTTCTTGGGGAATTATTATGTTGTAATTAAATTGTATGGCCTTGCGATTTCTTAATATATACATGCTTGATTTGATAAATTAAGGTTTGTATTGATAAATTCTTCCATTGAAATCTCCAATTGATTGTATGTCTATGTATGATTAATTAGGGATTTTATTCTTCATTAGATGATTAGAATTTAATTCTTCCATTGATTCTATATGAAAATTGCATGTCTAGGTGTGATTGATTTAGAATTATACTCTACACTAGATACTTCTTTTAGTTGTATTTAGTGATGGCCATAGCATGAGACTTAGTTGATACAATTGTCAATTAATTTGATGGATAAAGGCTTAATCATGATAGATTGTTTTACAAATTAGCTTATTTGTCATTAGTTAATTGTAGTAAAGTAGGCAATCTGTGCTTGATTATTTTAATCCATGCTTCTAATTACAATTAGTATTATCTTCTTGATTGATGTGTGCTCTTATTGGATACATTTGTGAATGTGTATGGTGGGTTATGACGTAGTCTTGAATGGATTTTACACTTTAGTTTATTTGTCATTAGGTAGACAATTCATCCTTGATGTTGATAATCTATGCTTACAATTGTGATTTGTGATGATAATGTGACCACATCTATAATTACACTAATAAATTCCCCATTAATTGAAAGCATATGGTTAATTGCATGGGCTTAGTGGTGAATCCTAACCCTAAGACTCTCTTCCTATCTCTTTAATTCTTAGTTTAATGTCATTTCTATTTTCATGCTTTTAATTGAATTTTAGTTTAATCACTCCACCAAAATATTTTTCTCTCACACTCTTTCTCTCTCTCTCTCTCTTCTCTCTTTTACAATCTAATTAGCATTAAAATCAAGTTTAGTCCCAACACGTGTTCAATCCCTTGGGTTCGATCCCTTTTCACTTCATACTACATAGTATAAGTGTCTAGCGGTTTACAAATGTAAACTATGATGCCCGCTTGATACCATTTCCAAAACCAAAGTGTTGTGCATTATTTTGTGCACACGCTCGGGTCGCATCAGCTCATACCAGGCTCTATAAGCTTTTTTGAGACCATGTAAGGCTTTACTCAAGTTATAAACATAGGAGGGATTGACGAAATCTTCAAAGTTTTCAAGTTATTCTATGTACACTTCTTCAGTGAGATCACCATTTAGAAAGGCAGACTTGACATCCATTTGACACCATAACATATTTGTGATAGGCAAAAGACAGAAGTATTCTAATGGACTCTATTTTAGCCACTGGAGAAAAAAGTTCATCATAGTCATTGCCCACTTACTGAGCATACCCCTTGCACTACTTGCTGAGCATACCCCTTGCACACAAGTCTTGTTTTGTTTCTGATCGCACAGCCCTTCTCATTCATATTGTTTCTAAAAATCCACTTGGAACCAATGACATTCTTGTTTTCTGGTCTAGGTACAATAGTTCAAGTATCATTCTTTTGAATTTGATTAATCTCTTCTTGTATGGCCACAATCCAATCACTCATTTTTTACTTCAGAATATGTTTTAGGCTCAATGGAGGATAGCATGGCAAAGTGACTGTATTCTTCATCTTCTTCTAAGGAAAGATCACTGGGGTTCTTCTTAGCTCTGGTTTAAACACCCTTCTTAAGGTTTCCAATGATGTATTTAGGTTGAACATGCTTTTGTAAAATGAGATAAGTAATTTCTTTGTGAGTCACAAGATCAGAGTGTGAAGAATTTATTTCATTTAACCCTAGTGATGAATAAGCATCTTCAGGGGCAATGGATTGAGGACTTTTATTAAACTTCATATATATGGACTCAACCATCTTAGAGGTTCTGAGATTATAACACCTGTAATCCTTTCTCTTTGTAGAATACCCCAGAAAGATACCTTTATTAGACTTTAAATCAAACTTCCCCAAGCTGTCAATATGATTAAGTATATAACATTTACTTTCAAACACCTTGAAGTAATGGACAACTGTAAGCCTTCCAAACCACAACTCAAATAGATTTTCGGTTGAATTAAGTCTGAGATACACTATGTTAATGATATATACAACTACATTCACAACTTTATCCTAAAAACCCTTTGCTAAGCCCTTCTCAAGAAGCATTGTTCTCCCCATTTCTTATATAGTTACGTTCTTCCTTTGCACAACACCATTTGTTGAGGTGTAACCATAACTGAGAACTCATTTTTTATACGTCTTACATCACATAAACTTTTAAACTCTTTCATTGTGAATTCAGTACCAAAATCTTATTTAAGCTTTTAGACAGTATAGCCCTTCTTATTTTTAATAAGATTAACAAACTTGATGAAGTGTGTGATAGTTTTAGACTTTTGTTTCAGAAAATAAACCCAAGTTATTCTATTGAAATCATTAATTAGGAGCATGAAATACTTACTTCCACTAATACTTGTGGTTATGGTAGGGCCATAGAGGTCTATGTGAATCAAATCAAGTGTCTCTGAGGTGTTCACCTCCTTTAAGGGAAATGAAACCCTAGTTTGCTTTCCTTGTTAACGGGCTTTGCAGGTGTGATCCTCTTTGAACTTCAAATCAAGTAGGCTCTTGACAACTTTAGACTTCAAAATCTTAGAAATATTCCTAAAGTGAACATATCCAAGCCTCTAGTGCCACAAAATACTTTCATCAACAGCTGAGAAATTGCATAGAATATCTTTAGTGATTGTGTACACATTTCCTGAAGACCTAGTGGTTGAGAAGAGTAGCTTTTCTGTACTTTGATCAATGACCTTACAATTGAATTTGTCAAAACAGACTATGCCGCTAGAATCACAAAATTAGCTTACACTTAGAATATTGTGTTTGAGACCTTCAACATGCAACACATCTATAATCTCAGGGAGTTCCTTAGACTTTGAAATGGTGCCTATCCCAATGATCTTAGGCTTCTGGTTATCATTAAACACAACATTGCCTCCATTAAGTTTCTTCAGCGACAAAATTTTGAATTATCACTTGCCATGTGTCTAGAGCAACCACTGTTAACATACCATTTATCATTTGAATTGCAAGCCTTAAAGGTTGTATACCAACATGCCTACAGTTTAGCTTTTTAGAATCCACGTCATTTTTTACTTGATGATAGTGCTTTTGTCTTTCACCTTCAAGGACTTAAGCAAATCAGATTTCTTCGTATAGGCAACATTGTATCTAGTTTTCTTCAAGGCTGAAGTGATGAAATCTCCTTTATCAACCCTCAATGTAGTGTAAGTCTTGTCTAAGAGCTCATATCTAAACTTGGTAAGCTTCACTATAGGAAATATAACATATACTTCACCAGTCACATACTTGACAAAGACTATCTGAATTCGATTTGTCTTTCCTGCAAGGTTTGAATTGTAACCAATGATTATTCTTCCAACTTGTTTGGTGTAGTTCTTCAAAATTTCATACATTTTAAGTGACCTTTCTTCAATAGCAAGATCAATTTCTTCTTTTCATTTTCTAGTGCTCCATACTTCATCTTTATTTCTTAGTTTTGAAATACAATGCATAGGCAAGGATATAGAACATAGGATTAAGAGCTTGACCTTCACATGCTTAATGAGTAAACCCTTGGACACTTGAAGTTCTGTGTTAAGTTTCTTGATTTGAACTTTCTAAGAATCATACTTAATAGTAAGTCTTTCACATTCATCCAGAACCTCTTCAATATCAATATCATCAATCTCTTCTTCTTCATTTTGAACTCACAAACGTCTTGTCGAGCCATAAACAAACACTCATCTTCAGGTACCTGGATCTTCTTTGTCTTCTTTAAGAGTTATATCCTAATCAGTGATCAAGCCTTCTTTCCAAACCTATTTCTATTGTTAAAGGCTTCTCATTTTCTCTAGTTTTGGCCCTTATTTGAAGAACAGTTAGCAATGAAGTGTCCAGACTTTCTACAACCATAACAACTTTGGTTATATGTTTGACCTTTCTTTACGAACCTGAATTTTCTGAACTTCTTGGCAAGATAGGTTACTTCATCATCTTCTAAGTCATCATCATCATATTTGTGTTCACTTTCTTCTATAACTTCTTTGGCCTTAAGAGCTGCTTCTCTTCTTTATTGAGTAAGAACCCTAATTCTCATTTCATTAGCTGTGAGTGAGACTTGTAGGTCATTAATCTTCATATGTTACATATCCTTGTCTTCAAGAATGGTGACATTAGCATTAAACCTAGGAGCTAAGGACCTGAGAATCTTCTTACACATATTAGAGTCTTGCACATCTTCACCAAGAGCTTTTATGTTGCTGACAATTCCCCTAATCCTGAACAAGTACTCTGATACAACTTCCCTTTGCAGCTTTCATATTGAACTTTCAAAAGTTGAATCTTGTTCTCCTTAATCACATTATTTTCTTCATGAGCAGCTTTAAGAAAGTCCCACAGAAGGATCATTAGGGTTAAGAACCACCATATCAATAATGATGGCATACCATACATCATAAGATTATGATATTAGAAAAGCTTCCATTCTTGTCAGTCATGAATCATAGTTTGATCTATCAAACCCTAGGGCTTTGTTGGTAACTTGACCTTCATCCCTTTCTTCAAGATCTTTTCTGCAGAGTGGTTAAAACCCTTGACTAGCAGACAAAAGCTCTGATACCAATTAATGAACCAAGAGGGGGTGAATTAGTTCTTTACAAAACTTCTTTCAACACTTAGTCAATTTTAAGGTGTCACAAGTGTATTGAAAAGCTGTTTGATCAAGTGTATACAAGCCACAACCACACAACAGTGACACAAGATGTTTGTAAGGAAAACCCCTCTCAATAGGGATCAAAAACCTTGGTTTCTGGTCTCTGCCAGTGCAAATCCACTAGTTGTAATGTAAGAAGAAACACACTCAGTTGTCTCACTCTCTGTACACACCCTAGCTCATATACATGTGCTCACAAGCACTGCCACTATCCTACGCAACCCTACTTGGACCCTATGAGGTCTCATAACTCACCAAATACATTATAAAAGATGTATAACAACAATACTTAGCTATTACAAAAGATAAGAGTGATTGTACAGCTCAAAGTATCAAACATCAGCAACAGAGCTTCATTCTACATGTTTTGTGGTCTAAAGGTAAAACTGGAAATTTGTATCAACACATAATAGATCTTGGTTTCCACAACCTTATATGAATATTATACACATGCTCAGATGATGATCTCAATGGTAAAAGTTAGGTATAACACAATCACAACTCAATAAGGTATAATTCTGTAAAAAAAAACCCTAAAAGCTAGGGTTTCAAAGTTCAATCCCACAAATGACCATTTCTCTGTGCAAAACTCAACTTGAATAACCTTGATTTAACTATATAAACTTGCTCAGATGATAAGAATGTAACCTACAACAAGATATCAAGTATATAAGCTCATATTAGAAGTATAAACCAATAAAAACAAACACATATAGAGGTTTGAGACATCAAAAACTATTGCAGCTAACAAATGTATACAAGCATGGTTTTTGCAGATGTAAAATGGTAAAACACACTTGCCTGGCCTTAAGCTTGTTTTAATCCTCTGAACCAGCTCTCTGCACCAGCAAACCAGCAATACACAGCCTTCAACATCATCTTCAAATTCACAGTCACACTATATGGATCTCTGAGTTTAATAAGCTCACAAATTGTTCTCAAAACTCGGATAATGTTCACTGTTTCAAATGTCTCGAGTGTATTGGTGTGCTTGTGTCGCTTCAAACCCAAATTGCAATGAAAATGTGTGTAGTGTGGCCAAGTTTAAAATTATGAAATACCACTACCACTTCTAACTAAAAATATAGCTAGGGTGAGTAGGGATCGTCCTAAGGGATCGGAGGTGTATTCGTGATGGAAATTAATGTCGGATTAGTAGGTCGAGTGATCAAAGATTGCTTGGTGATTGGTTAATTAAACTACAATACAATTAAAGATTAATGCAAGTAAAAAGAGAGCAATCTAAAAAATAGGAAAAAGATATAGGAGAGAGGTCTTGGGGCATAGAATCACCACTAAGCTTTACTTTATCAAACACTAGCAACTGTACATTAATAAGGAAATTTAAATTGTAACTTTGTGTGTGTGTGTGTGACATTAGTTGAAACTAAGCATGGATGGCAAATAAGTATAGATTGTCTAGCCAATTTTAATGAATAGCACAACCTATCAAATGAGACCAAGATCCGTTCAATAAAACCACAATTAATGCACACACTAATATCTAGAGATATACACTTTTTGCATTCATAAGTATGGAACATCAAGAAACAAGAATGGATTGTTCACCTACCTAAGAATTAAAGCATCTGCACTACAACTAGGCTAGAGACATGAAATTAAACCAATTAAACTAGAGATGTGATACAATCCATCAAGAAATAAGTATGAACCATCAAATAAATCACAAAAGTGCTCCATTAAGCACCATGCCTTGACCATCACTAGATTAACATCATCAATAGACATAGACATGCATCAAATTCATTAAATCTAGAGATAAAAATATGAACATTAATTCTAGCATACATAGGCATATGACTAGAGCTAAATGATCAATTGAAAGCATTAATTCATTTAAATCAAGTAGAAATCACAAGATATATACTTATTCATGGTCAAAACATCTATTGCAACTAAAATCCCCAAAAATACACAAAAGTTAGGTTTGAGAAGCAAGCCTAGGGGCTATCTCTAGCCCCAAGAAAAGGATTTAGCTATTCATTGTAGTGGACATGGAACCCTCAAGGGCCAGCTTGGAGGGTTGGCAACATCATCTTCATCCTTGCTTTTTTCTCCAAAACCCTAATTCTAGAGAGAAAAACTATCTAAATATAATTGGTAATAATAATAATACTCTATCTACTACAATGATGTTCAATAAATCAGTTACACACTCATTTGAGTAAGGACCAAGTCAGAAGAATAGCCTCTAATTGGAGGAAATTCGCAGCTATGCACGGTAGCTAGAAATCGGCGCGCTCGGGAATTAGACAGCTTACTGCCAGCAAGCATTTCGATCGATCGAAGATTTTCGATCGATCAAACACTTAGCTTTGATCGATTGATGCTGACGTGGCATCAAAAATATCTTCAGGCCTTATCCACTTTGCTAAGCTGGCACCGCCTTTATTTCGATCAATTGTAGACCACTTCGATTGATCAGGTCTTCCCTTCGATCGATCAAAGTTCCTCTGATGAAATTTTCTTGGCTTCTTTCCAACTTTGCTCCTTAACGCCAAAAATGGTCTAAATGGCTCTTGTTAGCCTATTTGAACATTATTCACCTGAAATAGGTAATAACACAAATAAGTATCTAAGACATAAAAGTAAGATAGATGAATGAACTAAAATACCCTAGCTTAGGTGCTAAAATGCGTCACATTTGAGCACTCATCATGTATGTCACAATGTAATTCACAAAGGTGCTCATACAAGGCATATGACGCTCATTGCTATAATAGTATATATAGGGTACCTTGATCTATAATCATACCCTAAAGAGGAAATACACATGGCACAATCAACCAATCATTGGCTAGATAATATTCTGACAGTCCCTAAGTGAACGAACCATAATGCCCCTGCCACCTTTTGTAAATTTATCCTCTAGTGCACCAGCAATGTGACAGCTAATATATATACATATATCAGGTATATAATTCAAACTTTGTCACTAAGAAATACATAGCAGGCCTAATATTCTCACACTTGGACCACAGGACACGTGTCACACAAGTGTTCATCATTTGCAATAACCAAAATACCCCTGAAGTGGACACTTGTCAACATTTACAGAAAACTATTGTTGAAGTTGTCTATACCCAATTAATCAAAAATCATGTGTTATAATATGCAATGCAACATTGTAGACATATATAAAATGATATATCACTCCTGTGAAAAGACTAAAATGCCCCTGAATAAGTTATGTACCAGAATACTTATGTTGCACCAATAAATTGTTAAACCAAGTCTGTAAACCTATGTTGTAACATAATGTACCTTCCCTACTTACCATCAATAGTGATTTCACATATGGTAAATGATAATACAGCCTCTAAAGATCACTGAAGTGCCTTGAGCACACCAGAAGTCATTGAATAATACTATATTGGCCTTATTAACATAATTTTGACATTCACAAGGGCAAACCTTAATTAGATGGTGGGACCAAGAATAGATTTCTAAAGAAGTATGTCATAAATGGAGCCCTTCTAAATATCTAGCATTTCCAAATGGACCTATGTAGCCACTGTGTGAGGAGGTTGTTGAGAAGGTCCATGAAGTCTAACATTTCTTTCTCTGCACAGACCCTAAATAGCAGCAACAAATAAATTCTTTAGGGATGTAGAATTATGATAATGATGATTGAAACAAGCAAACAACTCCTATATGTTAGAAATAACAACAACAAAGTTATTCATGTTCTAGCCTAGCACTTCACCAAACCATAACCAAACAGCCCAAGTATATAGACAGGAAACAAACACATGATCCCTAAAATCAACAGCTCTCTAACATAAAGAACATCTAGGAGCCAATAATAGATTTCTTCTCTGCAAATTAACCATAGAAGGTAACTTATCTAACATATGAATATAGCAATAGCAGACCATCTAGGTCTACCTTTGCCACAACATAAGTTATACCAATCCACCTTCACAAGTAGACCAACAACATTCCCTAGCTCTTTTGAAAGAAAACCTACCATCATCCCAATTAATTTGTTATCATTAGCCTGAGGAGAAACAGTGGCAAGATAATCTCTAAAAGGTTAGAAGTTGTGATCTTATAACACCTGTAAATTCCAATCTCCATTAAGCATTGTGTAGTCTAAGGTTGAATTTATAGGATATGGTAATCCTCTAGCCATCCTATGACCAAATTTCTAGGCAATGGTCTGACCAGCACACCATGGATCCAAAAAGAGAATAAATGAATGGCCATTCCCAATTAGGAAACTTATATTCTGTATCAAAATGTCTTTGACACCACTTCCAAATGATGGAGGAAGACACCCTTCAAACCATATTCCAATATGTAGAATTTGGAAAGTATTTCTCCGTGAACCAAGAAACCCATATCTTATCTTTACTATCTAGATAGTCCAAAGCAAAAACACTTACGTGATCCTATTGCTAGTCGTTTTACAATTGTGAAATTGGGAGAGTGGTTGATTCAAGAAGCCTTTAGTCAAATTTAAATTTATAAACCACTACAACTACTACTACTAATGTAGCATAGAGAGTAGGTATTGTTCTAACAGACCGCAAGTGTATTTTGGAATTAAATTTTGATTAGTAGGTCGAATGATCAAAGAGATGTTTGGTTTGTTTAATTAAACTACAATTGAATTAAAAACATGCAATCAAAATAAGCTAAAATTGATTAAGGTAAGAGAATAAGAGAGAGGTCTTAGGGCATAGGAATCACCACTAAGCTCTTCCTCTAAACAACTAGTCTTTGACAAATTTGGGGAAATTCAATGTTGTAAACCAAGTGTGTGCTAGCAATTGAAACAATAAGCATGGAGGACTAAACAAGTGTGAATTGTCTACTTATGTTAGTGTGTAGCACAACCCATCAAGTAAAGACATTAACCATTCAATAAACCCACAATTGTAGCACACAACAATCTAGAGAAATGAACATCATGGGACAACAAGCATAAGTCATCAAATACAAGCATGGATTGTCTACCTATCTAGGGAATTAAATGCAATTACACTAATGATAAGAAAATTAAACTAATTAACTAAGATTGTAAAACAATCCATCAAGTATAAGTATAACCCATCAAATCAATCACAAGTGTAACCATTAAGCACTACGCATGACTATCATTAGATTCACAATTCCAACACACATAGACATGCATCAAATTTGTAGAATCTAATGTAGATACATAACCATCCATTTCATCAAACATAGACATGTAAATAAAAATGGAAGATTAACTGGAAGAATTAAATCATGAAAATTACAAAATTTATTTAATCACAAGGTCAATACATTATTAACAACAAAAATCCCCAAATAGGTCAAAGAACTTGAGTTTAGAGTGCAAGCCTAGGGCTTCTCCTAGGCCGAAGAAGATTATCTAGCCACTTATGGATGCCGTCTTGCAACCCTCAAGGTCTATCTTCATGATTGAGTTCATCTCCTTCTTCTTGGTCTTCTTGGTAGAAACACTAGAGAGAGAGAGAGTCGTTCCCAAAGTGTATAATCTTCTCTAATCTCTTGCCAAGAATGTCCAACTAACCAACCTCCTTTCCAAAAATAGTTAATTCCCTTATATAGGTAGCTCAAATGACACCCCCAAATGGTCAAACCTTGTGCACTAGGACCTCCAAATGATTGAACCATGAGAACACCTTCAATTGGGCTTGAATTCTATTCTGCATGATTTTTTAGGTAGTTCGATCGATCACACTGTTGTTTCGATCGATCGAAGTATAGCAGCGCATTTATTTGGATAAGGCCAAAGGCTGAGATATTTATGAGGAAAAGGACAAAAATGGTTAAGGGGATAAGATCAAAAGGTTCGATCAATCGAAGAAAGGTTGGATCGATCGAAAAGGAAATTTTCCTGAGGATAAGGACAAGGGTTCGATCCATCATGGTAGGTTTGGAACGTACGATCACAGTGTGATTGATCATAGCAAGGTTCGATCGATCGAATAGAGACAACTTCTATCTTTTTGCTTCCACTTTGCTCCATCTTTTCACTAGACTTTGGATTACCTTCTCCCATGCTCTAATTCAGCTGATTTAGCTCATTTTAGGATTAAGAACCTGAAAAAGGGAAAAATGTAAAGTAAGACTAAAACGGGAAAATAAGATAAAATAAGGTCCTAATATACTAAAGATTAAGGGTTTAAATGCACACTTTTCAGTGCTTATCACACCCCCAAACCGAAACATTGCTAGTCCCTAACAATGAACTACTAAGCAAATAAAGGAAAGAGCAACTAAACAACTATGAACTAGAAAGCCATAAAAGGATAACGCCACTTTCGTAGGATACACGGTTGCATTTAGCATATGCAATAGGTTATCCCTAGTGGACAAGTGAAGTCTCGTGAGGGTTTCTAGAAATGATACCCACAAACATCAAGCTCTTTCTCACCTAAGAGGCACCAACATTCCAAACAAGTATTGAAGGAAAACTACCTCAAGTATGTAATTTTTCAATCACTTCTAAGCAATTTTCCAAAATTTCAATAACAAGCAAGAAAATATAATCCTCCACACATCAATTAAAATGATCATGCAAATCAAAACAACTCTACCATTCTTTTTGAGTGAACCGGTATCAAATATGTTGCTATCTTAATAAATCAATGAGATGGACACAACTGGTCTCAAGCTAGCACACAAATTTAGTACCAATCACCAAGACAAAGAATGAACCTCTTTATTTCAATTTATTTCCTGCATGCTCTCATTTTATTTCTTTTTCACTCTTTTTTTTTTTTCTTCATAGGATCAAAGATAAGAGTATGGTGCAATGTAGTGATCTCTTAAGCTTTCTAGAAGATCTATTTAACGAGCGTTAGGTCAATGACACCCAAACTGGACGGCTTTAGGGTATTAGGCATAAAGACACCCCTAAGGACTTACAAGCTCAAATCAACTAGGTTACAAATCAAAACAACTCACATCTAATCATTTCCCTACTTCCACCTTTAGTGAGAAGTGCTCACTTATTTGTATTTTGCAAAATTATTTTATTATTATTATTTTTTATTATTATTGTTTTTTTTAACTATTGTGTGGGCCTTCACTTTTTGGCGCGAGAGTTTAATGCTTAATGAGGCTAAAATCCTGGCTACTAGGTAAAAGGTTTGTTATTAGCATGCAAGGTCATCTTATCAAGAATGAGAGCTTTCAAAGCAATACTAGCTCAATAGGGATATAACCAAATCAAAATGAATACTAGTGTGTGCATGTGCAAGTGTAGAACTTAAGAGATGAATCTCAAAACAATCTCACAAACATGATGATGTGGACCACAAAAGCAAGCAAGATGTCAATCTTTTGAAAAATGTTGCCCCAAAATGACATCCAAAAGACATACAAGGAGTATTGAACTCACAAGTCAAACAATTTTTAAATTATAAGGAACACATGCCGAAAAGATCAAAATCATTGCTAAAATTGATCTTCAATCTCAATCATAAATTTAAAGCTCAACTTAAATAGAATGCAACAAAGCCATCTTACCCCCAAACTTAAACTGCACATTGTCCTCAATGTGTAATGAGAACAATGGAAAAGATGGAAAGAATATACCATGGTGGCAAAACGATAAAGCCCGGTAATGATCCATTGAGAAAGAGTGCACCCCCAAACTTGGAATCAACAACCTAATTTAATAACCACACTAGCAAACTCACATCAAATATTAAATGGGATAAGAATAGGCAAATCATGCACTCTAAGGCAGTATAGCATAAGATGCAAGAGAGAAATGAGATCAAGCCCTAGCTAAAGCATGAAAGTATACATGACTACACATAAGGGCACAATGGTGAAAAGTTTTTTTTTATATTTTTCTTCTTATGAAAATATGTACAATGAAACAAAATGTAAAAAAAATAAAGAAATAAAAATGAAAATGAACATGTACTACACAAGAGATAAAAGATACAATGTGTCATGTGGGTGCTAAGTTAACATCTCTAGCAAGACGGAATGCTACATTGAAAAATTATTTTTGGTGTTTTTTTATTTTTTATTTTTTTTTTAGACATAACAAGTATGTACACAAACAAAAATAAAAATGCAAGTAAATAAAAATGCAAGAAGTAAAAATGTAAGGAAATAAAGAATGTAAAGAAATATATATATTTTTTTTCGAAAAAAATTGGAACAATCAAAAGTTGGATCGATCATTATGTGATCGATCTAAGCATTTGCACGACGGGACAGAAGCTTGACTTTTGCAGGAAAGTTCACACAATGGGGCAGAGAGCTGAAATTTTGAGAACTTCAAAATTTTTCTAAGTGTGGAATTGAGATCGATCACAAAAACACTTCGATCGATCGAAGTGCACTTGGAACAATCGAACAGAAATGTTCGCACGATGGGACACAAGTCTGAAATTTGCAGGAAAGTTCGCACGATGGGACAGAGAGCCGAAATTTTGAGAATTTCAAATTTTTATTAAGTGTGGAATTGAGATAGATCACAAGGAAACTTGGATTGATCGAAATGCACTTGGAACGATCAAATAGAATTGTTCGCACGATGGGACAGAAGTCTGAAATTTGCAGGAAAGTTCGCACGATGGGACAGAAGCCTGAAATTTTCGGATTTTTAAAATTTTTCTAAGTGTAGTGTTCACGGATCGATCTCAAAGCACTTCGATCGATCAAATGCACTCTTAATTAGATTGAACCGGTACAAAATGCCTCATTTTGAGATGAAAAAGCACAAATTTCCTATGCAAGGCCTAAAAACAAGAATGGATCACTTTGAACCCTATCTAGACGACACAAGAATGAAAAACAAAAATAATTGAGGGAGAAATAGGGTTTGAAAACCCTACGAATGCTAGTATTTAACGTCTCTAGCAAGACGTTAGGCTTTTTAGCCCGGATTAAAGATCTTGTTTGACATTTCCCTCCTAATGGGATGCAATGCACTTTGAGCCCCACCCAACAAACCATTCCCTAAGGAAATTATTAGATTTGGTTCAAGGAAGAGCGATAGACCTTTGTCAAAACTCATAAATGGACACTTGGGCTTCCATGCCCTTTCAAGCTTGACTTTTGAAACAATTTCTTGTGAAGATTCATTGGTAGGTAAAACACTTTATTTTGGTTCATCAATAAGAGGTGGAATTTCAATTTTTTCAACAATTTTTTCCACAACACTAACCTCTTCATGCTTATCAAATGAATTAAGGGTTGGATTGAAGATATTCAACTTCACTTTCATATAGCCAAAAGAAATCTTCATTACCCCCGTCCTACAATTTATGTTCGCATTTATGGTAGCCAAGAAAGGACGGCAAAGGATAACGGGAATTTGACTTTTTGAATTGGCAACCGATTTCATGTTTAAGACTGTAAAATCAGCCGGGAAGAAGAATTTATCAATTTTTATCAACACATCCTCAATAATGCCCTGGGGCTTTTTAATTGAGTGGTCAGCTAGTTGTAAAACTATTGACGTAGGCTTTAAATCGCCCAAACCCAATTGAACATATACCGAATATGGAAGAAGGTTCACACTCACCCCTAGATTGAAGAGAGCCTTATTGATGAGATGGTCACCAATGGTGCAAGAAGTGGTAGGCGAACCGGGATCTTTGAACTTGGGGAGAGTGTTGTGTTACAAAATTGAGCTCACTTACTCGGTAAGCAAAACCTTCTTTGGTACTTGGCTTTGTTCTTTCTCTTAAGAGTGCACAAGTCCTTCAAAAACTTTACGTAAGCCGGAATTTGTCTAATGGCATCTAAGAGAGGAAGATTGATTTTAACTTGCCTAAACACTTCAATCATTTCATTAACTTTCCCTTATCATTTTTCCAAAGATGAGGAAGCTTTCAAAGCATCCAGAAATGGAGCTTTTGGCTCATAGCGCTTTTCAAGATTGCTAGATGATGATGGTTCTTCAATGTGAACACTTTGCCTAGGTGAAGGAGGAATAATATTGGAAATGGGATAGATAGAAACACTTGGTAGCACCAATTCACTCTCTTCACTAGGAATTTCAACTTAATTGTCTATTATTCTCCCACTCCTTAAGGTAGTAACCGCATTGACTTGCTCATGTTGGGGACATCCCAATGAGGAAATTGTCTCCACCATAAATTGTGGCTTAAGCGCGGGATTAAGAGGCAATTTTCCCTTCTCTTTGGCATTCAATGTGCTAGCTATTTGCCCTACTTGGGTTCTAGCCTTGCAATGGATTGTGAGCGGGACTGAAGCAATTGAGTATTGGCCTCTAAACTTCCCAAAGCCGATAAAACTTTTTCCTCAAAGGCAGAACTTCTAGATAAACCTTGAGAATAGGATTGAGGATTGGAACTTTGATGATGAGAACACTGATTCACATTTTGAGATGGATAAGATGGACGATAACCTTGAGCATTTTGACTTTCCAAAGATGAGGGAACATACTTCGCTTGAAACCACTTTAAAGAGGGTTTGCACCATCTCCTTGGTTCTTCCAAGAGAAGTTCGGGTGATTTCACCAACCTAGATTATATTGATTTGAAAACAGATTGTTCCCTTGATTTACAAAAGTGGCATTAACTTATTCATGTTGCTCACCTTGCACATGTCCATGGGGGACAATTAGTAGTACAGTGGAGCACACTTGAACATATCATGCAAGTCTCATTAGAATGATGATGATGATGGGGAAAGGAAGATGCTTGATGAGCCGAATTTTGATTGGCCAAGAATTAGTCAAATCTTTGAGTTAAAGACTTCACTTCGGTGACAATGTCATTTTAACTCTCAACTTGACATAAGGTGGAGTTTTTCTTCCCTTCTACATTAGAATTCCTACCATTGCGTGACAATGATCTATGCATCGAATTTTCACTCATACTCTCAAAGAGTTGCCAATGTCATCTTCATGCTTATCCAAGTATTGACCTCCCATTGAAGCATCTACCATTTCCTTATGGGTTTTTGATAAGCTTTCATAGAAATATTGCACTACTTACCATTTAGGAATGTCGTGATGTGGACATTTCCTAAGTAAACCATTCAACCTTTCCCAAGCTTCATAAAGAAGCTCCCCATCCCCATGTGAAAATTCACGAATTAAAGTTCTCATGGCATTTGTTCTAGTAGGGGGGTAATATTTCTTCAAGAATTCTTGTTGCATTTCCGCCCAAATGGTTATGATAAGAGGCCTTAGGTTGGAAAACCAATACTTGGCTTTGTCTTTAAGTGTGAATGGGAAGAGTGTCAACCTTAGAACCTCTTCCGGCATGTCCGTGTACTTCACAGTGGAACATACTTCAAGAAACTCATCCAAGTGTTTATAGGGTTCCTCATTACTTAACCCATAGAAATTTGGACACATTTGGATGGTTTGAGGTTTAATCTGATAATGGTGATCTCTAAAGTTTAGAAGTCAGATGCATGTAAGCACATTATATTCATTTGGCACATAATGATCTTTTCTTCTTCTTCTTTGCTTTTTTTTTTTTATAACTAAAAATAACATTAAAAAAGGCGTTCTAAAGGGGAACGCATCCTAATTACAAAAGAGGAACAGGGACTAAGGCCCCAAAGAATCCAAGAAAGTAATAAAATCATCAGAAGAAGAACAAAAGCTCCCCTTCACATAATTGAAAAGAGAACGAAGAATGTAAAGTTTGACCGTTGCCGTGGGTGACTCTTTCCCTTTGAACATTCTGCTATTTTTCTCCTTCCAAATACACCACTATACACAATGTGGTACAATTCTCCAGAAATCGCGAACGTCTTTTCTCACTCGACAACCTCTCCAAATGTGAATTAATTCCTTAATAGATTGTGGCATAACCCAACGCATGCCAAACAACCTAACAATAAAATTCCAGCAGTCGTTCGCCATAGGGCAATATAAAAGGAGGTGATCAACGGACTCCTCATCATCCTTGCAAAGACAACATTAATTAATGATACAATTGCCCCTTTTCCTTAAGTTATCAATTATCAGAATCTTTTCCCACATAGCAGTCCAAACAAAGAAAGCCACCCTAGTTGGAGCCAAAGACCACCAAATAGTTTTCCATGGGAAGTCTCGATTAACAAAATTAGACCAACATAAGAATAAGGATCTAACTTCGAAGCGACCGTGGGAAGAAGGAGCCCAAATTAAAACATCATTACCTCTACCAATGCCCTCCTGCAGATATAGAAGATCCAAAAAACACATACCTTATCCATTTCCCAATCCTGAAAAGAGCACCGAAAATACACATCCCACGTAATCCCGCTGCTATCAAGCCGATAACAGTCAACTACGTAGGCGTGTTTATCAACAGCAATACTGAATAATCTAAGAAATGTATGAGAAAGTGGCTGATCCCCACACCAAAGATCTTCCCAAAACCGAATGCAACGACCATCGCAAAGTTTAAATCTGATATGAGCCAAAAAAACATCCCATCCTGACCGGTGGTTCCTCGTTTACAAGGGTCGCGATACCAAGTCAAGCTTGAAGAGTTGTGAATTTAGGAGGTGGCCAAGTTTTACATTTATAGAAAGCCACTACTACCTTTCTCTATATAAAATATAGATAGGGCGAGTAGGGATCGTCCCAAAGGATTCGATGGTGTATCGAATTGTGAAACTATGGTAATTAGGGTTAGTAGGTCGAGTAATCACACAATTGATTGGTTGGTTGATTAAGCTAAATTGAATTCAACTAAATAAAATAATATGAAGTAAACAAGAGAGAGAGAGATCTTGGGGTGTAGAGATCACCACCAAGCAATACTTTTCTATACTACTAACAAATGATCAATTGAGGGTAATGGATGTGTTGCAATATGATAAGGGTGTGTGTGCATTAGGTTGACTCAATTGGCAAGGATGACAAATCAAGCAAGTATTGTCTAAACATCATGTGAAGAGCACAATATATCTAAACAATAAAGCATATATTGTCTAGACAACATGGGGATAGCACAATAGATCAAAACAAGTCATTAATCCTTCATTAAGCTCACAATCCACATGCAACACAATATTAGAGGAATATGCCATTTGGACTCACAAGCATGGAACATCAAACATCAAGAGTAGATTATTCTCCCATCTAACATTACACTAGCACTACACTAAATCTACACTACTAGCATGAAAATAAAGCTATCTAGACTAGAGGAGAGGCACAAACCATCAAGAATAGGCATAAACCATCAAATGAACCAAAATAGCATTCATTAAGCATATCATCTTGATATTCTCTAGATCTATAGCATCAATACACATAGACATGCATCAAAAACACTAAATCTAGAGATAAGCACATGAATATCCTGCTCTAGCATACATAGACATATGAAAAGAATAGAATAGTCAATTGAAAGCATTAAACCATACAAACCATGAAATAATCAAGATTTATATATACATGAATATCAAGATGTATCATACAACACTAATCCCTCAATAATACACAAGATTAGAGTATAAAAAGCATGCTTGGGGCTAACTCTAGCCCCAAGAGGATGTCTAGCCACTCATAGTAGTGATGATCCAACCCTCAAGGGCTAACTCCATGGCTGCTCCTTGTTGGTGAAGATCTCCTCCAATGGTGCTCTAGCTTCCCTCCTTCCTCCTCTCCAAGAAGAGCCTCCAAGATGATTTTCAATGTGTGACAAGAGACTCCCTCAAAAAGTGTATCATATTCCTTATATAAGTAGGTCAAATACACCCCATGATGAGCTGTGGTCGTGCAAGGCATATTCTCCAATGATTGGATGAAGGACGGAATAAATGAGCTGGACTTTAACTTTTTCTCGCTGGAGGAAGTTCGATCGATCGAACCTTAACTTGGATCGATCGAAAATGGGTTCGATCGATCGAACTGCATCTTGGATCGATCGAAGTGGTCTGACTCCTCCGGATAAGGACAAGGCTGGGATACTTTCAAGATATTTATGGGGAAAAAGACAAAAGTGGTTGGTAGGCGTACAGCTGTGGATAAGATCAATCATTTGAATAGGACAAAATAGGGTTCGATCGATCGAAGGTGATGTTCGATCGATCGAACTTGGAATTTTAGCAAAGGCCAAGGTTGGATCTATCGAGAAGTACTGTGATCGATCATAGATGTTCGATCGATCAAACTCTAAGTTGGATCGATCGAACTTTTCAGCTGCACAACTTTGATTCCTTTTTGCTCCTTTCTTTCTCCACTTTGCTCCCTCCTTTGGTTTATCTCAGGATTGCTTCAATTAAGCTCTTATTTGGCTGAGTTAGCTCAATTTTGGGATTAGTGCCTGAAAATATAAATAACACATAATAAGTCTAAAACGGCAAAGTAAGATAGATAAAGGTACTAGAATGCTTAAGCTTAACGGGTTTAAATGCGCACTTTTCAGTGCTCATCACACCCCCAAACTTAAATATTGCTAGTCCCTAGCAATGAACTAAGAAGTAAAGGAAT
The DNA here is from genome assembly GCF_030987335.1 of Cornus florida. Lineage (NCBI taxonomy): Eukaryota > Viridiplantae > Streptophyta > Magnoliopsida > Cornales > Cornaceae > Cornus > Cornus florida. The sequence goes on along the minus strand of NW_026775580.1, from coordinate 28,890,438 downwards.
GAAATAAACAACTATATAAGTATAAACTGGAAAGCAAGTAAAATGATAACACCATTTTCGTAGGGAACACGATTGCATTTAGCATATGCAACAAGCCTTTTAAACCCCTAGGTTACCCCTAGTGGATGAATAAAGTCTCGTGAGGGTTTCCAGAAATGGTACCCACAAACATTAAGCTCATTCTTTCAAAAGAGGCACCAATATTGCAAACAAGCATTGGGAGAAAACTACCTCAAGTATGCAATTTTTCAACCGTTTCTAAGCAATCTCCCAAAATTTCAATATCAAGCAAGCAAGTATGGTCCTCCACATATCAAGAAAATGATCATGAAAATCGAAACAAGTCTAGAATCCATGTGAGAGGTCCGGCATCAAGTGTGTTGCTATCTTAGCCAACTAGAGAAGTAATCACATCCTTACCCTCAAACTAGCATACAAATCTAGTCCCAATCATCAAGACAAAAAGTGGACCTTTTATTAAAGCTTTACTGTTCTAAGGGTGCTTATTCTTTTCACTCTATTTTTTTTTTTATTGAGGATCAAAGATGAAAATATTGTGCAATGTGTTGATCTCTTAAGCTTTCTAGAAGATTCATGTAGCGAGCTTTAGGTCAATGACTCCCAAACTAGATGGCTTTAGGGCATTAGGTGTTAAGACACCCCTACGGACTTACAAACTCAAATCAACTAGGCTACAAATCAAGACAACGACCATCTAATCATTTCCCACTTCTCGCCTTTTGGGAGAAGTCCTCACTTTTATTGCTTTTTGTAACTTCTTCTTCTTTTCTTTTCTTCTTTTTTTTTTTTTTTAACCTAGAGTTTGGGCCCTCCACCTTTCGGCGCTAGAAGTTCACTACTTAATGAGGCAACAATCCCGGCTACTCAATGAAAAGGGGTTGTTATCCACCTTTATCAAGAATGAAAGCTTTCAATGCACTACTAGCCCAATTGGGATATAACCAATTCAATAATCAACAAAGTGTGTACCCCACAATTGAATGCTAGCGTGCGCCGGTGCTAGTGTAGAATCCTAGAATGAATCTCAAAACAATTACAGAATCAAGATGATGTGGACCACAAATGCAAGCAAGATATCAATCTTTTGAAAAATTTACTCCTAAATGGCATCCTCAAGGCATACAAGGAGTATTGGACTCTCAAGTCAAGCAATTTTTAAATTTTAAGCAATATAGTCCTCAAAAGATCAAAATCATAGCTAGAAATGGACCAAGGATAGAAATATCCCTCAAATACACAAGACATGCTCAAAATTTGAATTTTAAAGCAATACTGAAACATACACCAATACCCCAAACTTAAACTGCACATTGTCCTCAATGTGTGAAGAGAACAAAGGAAAGAGTATACCAGTGCTTTAGATATGAATGATCGGGACAGAAGTATCCAAAGTGGGTGGCATGGCCCCCCCAAACTTGGGATAAACTGTGGTCCTGAAAAGTTTGCACTCGGATAAACTCATTAGATAACAAAGTAGGATAATCAGTGCACAGTGGACGTGCAAGTGTAAATGGGATAAATAGAGAATAGAGAGAGAGGTGTAAGAGTGGTCCTGAAAAATTGGGCAGCACTCTCTCACTGAAGTCACTGTGGTGTACCTGATGGAGTCAAACATACAAATATGAGATAGTAAGAGACATCCATAATCAAAAAGCAATATATAGAGAATATAAAGTGCAGGTACATCAATAAAATAATAAAGCCGACAGACCAGCCGCAAAGTATAATATAGTAACAGTGACAGTATAATACAGATCCAGAATAAAAGAAATGAAAGCATAGAACAACTGGAAGTGGAGTCTCAGGAGACCTGATCGTAAAGATCTGCAGTGGCTGGAGGTGCAGGTGCGGGTGCAGGTGCAGGGAGTCGGCTGGAGAGATCGGCAAAGCAAGCCATGACATCAGCCCTGAAAGAGGTGAACTCAGCTCGGTGGGCAATGATGTCGGCTCGCATGGTTGCTACGTCCTCCTCTAGTGTCTGCAAGCGTGCTCCGAATCCGGGAGTGGGAACTGGAGACTCAGGCAGAGATGCCTCTGAAGAAGACTCCCAAACTCGCTCCTGAGCAGCAGCTCGATCACTGGTATCATCGGCATCAGCATCATCTGCAGCATCGGCATACTCCTCCGCAGGTCGCTCCAGGTCAATGTCCATGCGATCGGCAGCCGGACCGACTGGTGCGTCGTCCGCTGCGATATCTGCTGCTGCTGGAGGTGCCGGCTGTGCCTGGGCTGCCTCCTCCTCCTCTAGTTCAGCTGCTGCCTCTACAGCTGGCTCTTAAAGACTCCGAATAAGAGCATTGTAGCTCTTCTTCCAGTCGCTCCTCCCATAGAAGCTGGACCATGCAAGGGGCTCCTCATCTGGGGGCACTCTGTAGCGCTAGTCAAGAAGGATCTGCGTGATGAGGTGTCCGAAGGGCAGGACCTTGGACCGCTTAGGGTCCTCCCTGGAAATGAAAGAATCATACGGCAACTTCATCACGCTCCAGATGAGGGCTGGGATAGATACCCAGCAGCTCGTGTAGAAAGCGTAAAGAGCTGTCAAGTAGTCATGACGCCTCTGGATCTTATGGCCCGCCATGTAAATGTTCTGGAAGAGAACTGTGTCGATGAACCAGAGGTCGTCAGGCAAGAAGGTCCTGGTGGCGAATGTCTGACCACCGGCATGATGGCCTGTCAAGGAGATAGCCATGTTAGAAAATGAAGGCCTATGCAGCCTCGGGTATGTCTCTGCAAGCTCAGGTGGACATCGGTGTGGGAACCGGCAAACACGGGCCAGAGTGTCAACTGTGATGACAATCTCGTGGCCGTCCACTATAGTGATCATTTCCGCGGTAGATCATGGCGAGGGCCGGAGATGCTGAAAGAATAGAGGCACCAGTCGCGGGTATACAAGGCTGATGACTGGGGCAAGGATGGCTGAGAAGTCCCGCTGCATGATATCCTGGTAGCCAGACCGGGTCAGGATAGACTCGGAGAAGTACTCAGTATCGAAGTACGACTCCTGAGCCACGGTCATGGCTGCATATCTCGGTAGCAACTGGTCACGGCGCTGAGCCGATAGAGGTGGCTGCAGTGATGGCATGGCGACTGCATCTGCCTGATGGCGCGCAGGAGAAGGTGATGGTGTGAAGGCTGGAGGAGCCTGGGATGTAGATGGCACATGGTCAGCTCCCTCCTCAGCCTCGTGGGATGGGGACTGAGGGGGAGTAGCCTGTGCGGGCTCCTCCTGAGCATGAGATGGCTCTGCAACCATCTCTATCCTGGGCCGTATATGTCTGTGGGGTCGCTATGGCCCCGACGATCGCCTGGCTACTGTCTTGAATCGCGGAGGCATGATCTGTAAAAAGACAAGAAAATTTCAATATATAAGTCAGTGCCAGATATATAAGAATTTAAATGCATAATAGAAACATGTATGTCAAATAAGATAGACAAAATATGGATGACATGAATCTATGATAATGATGAAATGTGAGTCATGCTAAGCAATGTAGGTATGAAATGCATCCAATGTGGAATATCACAGGCATTGTGCATATAAAGATAGCATGAAGATGACACAAGATGAATGGAGTGTGTATGTGTGATCTTTGAAAGTTCGATCGATCACCGAAAATTTTCGATCGATCGAAGTGAAAAATGTTCAAAAGTTGGATATCGAAGTGAATTGGATCAATCCAACACTTGGATCGATCGAAGCATGAAAGTACAAAAGATTTGATTGATCGAAGGTAGTGAAATGAAGTTCACTACTTCGCACTTCGATCGATCGAAGCACAAGTTCGATCGATCGAACTGTGCGAATGCCGAATTTGAAAAGTCGCAGATCTGTGAGATCTAGAGTACGGGGCCCACACAAACGTGTTTGTGGGCCCATCTACACACCATTCATGCAATCAACAACACCCAAACACTCCCCAACTTCAAATCAAATCAAAAATCCCCAATTTTGGTTTGGTCGAATGCATGTGTGTATATGTATATCATAATCATGAAATTGATGCTTCAAAATGGATGATTAATACACATACAACATAAATCAATATAGAAAATCATGAATCATGCATCTATTAAACTTTTAAATCAAGAAATGGCTCGTGGTTTACCTCAAAACCGAGAGGGATGAGATGAGAGAGAGGGGGCGAAGCCGCAGTGAAAATAAGGTTCTACCTTGCCGGAATTGGCTCGCCGGAGATGAGGAAGATGATTGGGATGGAGGTTGGCCGGATTGAGCTTGAGATTGAGAGAAAGGGAGACTTATGGTTAAGGTTTGTTTCGAGGTTGGATCGATTCAAGTGTATCAATCCAACTCGGTTTTATTTTAAAAACACGATATGCAGAGTTCGATCGATCGAACATTAAGTTCGATCGATCGAACCTAGGTCTCCACTCTAAAATTTTTTTTTTTTTTTTTTTTTTTTTTTTTTGAATTTGAATTTTGAATTTTGAAAAATCAAAGGAAATTAAATTAATGAGATGCAAATTTCGATCGATCGAAGAAAGATTTCGATCAATCGGAGAGGATAAAGAATGTACAAGTTTAAGGGCTCAAGAGTTGACACGTGTTGGAACCTTGGATCGATCGAACTTGGAATTCGATCGATCGAACATGAAAAATTTTTAAAAGTCCCAAGAGCATGCATTTTGGAATTTGGATGCAGATCCAAAATTTTTCTAAGTGTTGGGACTCATGATCGATCGAACCACATGTTGAATCGATCGAAAGATAGTTCGATCGATCAAAATGGTTTACGATCGATCGAACTTTCAAAAATTTGGAGATCCCGAGAGCATGCATTTTGGAATTTGGATGCAGGTCCAAAATTTTACTAAGTGTTGGGTGCAAAATGAGAGCTGGATCGATCGAGTCCATAGTTGGATCGATCGAACCAATGTTCGATCGATCGAACCAAAACTTGGATCGATCGAAATTATGCCTAAATGCTCAAAATGACTTGAATGCTCATGCAATCCCTTACTCAGTTCCTTCCAATGTATATGAACCACAAAAACAGTATCTAGACTTCGCAAGAATCAAAATGCAAGATAGAAATGAGGGAGGAATAGGGTTTTGACATCCTACGAATTTCGGTGCTAGTCTTTAACGTCTCTAGCAAGACCTAGGGTTCTTTTAACCCGGATCAAAGATCTTGCAATGCATCCCCTCCTTCCTGGGATGAGAGATGTTTCGAGTCACTCCCAACAAATGGTTCTTGGAAGAACTTGTTGGGGTAAACTCAAAAGACGTCTTGAGTTCCTTGTTAAAACTTTCCTTGGGCTTCCACGCCCTTTCACAACAAGAGTTAGAAATCACTTTTCTTGCATGCAATGCTGAAGATGAAGATGAAGGCTTTGAAACATTGTTTATACACAAAAGCTCATTCCTTTCACAAGCAAGATCATGATATTCCTCTACCACATTAACCTCTTCCTCATATTTGTCAAATGGATTGGGTGTGGGGTTAAAGATGTTCAACTTCACTCTCATGTACCCAAAAGAAATCTTCATTATCCCTGTCCTACAATTTATGTTGGCATTTGAGGTTGCCAAGAAAGGACGGCCAAGGATAACCAGAATTTGGTTCTTTGGATTGGGCACCGGTTCCGTGTCAATGACGACAAAGTCAACCGGGAAGAAAAACTTATCAATCTTAATCAACACATCCTCAATTATCCCCCTAGGCTTCTTAATGGATCGGTCGGCAAGTTGTAAAACCACCGATGTCGGTTTCAATTCACTTAGGCCCAATTTGACATAAACCGAATAGGGAAGAAGGTTAACACTAGCCCCTAAGTCAAGAATTGCCCGGTTGATAACATGTTCACCAATGATACAAGATGTTGTAGGGGCACCGGGGTCCTTAAACTTTGGCAAAGTGTTGTGTTGTAGAATGGAACTCACTTGTTCGGTTAAGACCACTTTCTTTGATGTTTGGCTCTTGTTCTTCTGCTTTTGGGTGCATAAGTCCTTCAAGAATTTGGCATAAGCCGGAATTTGCTTAATTGCATCCAAAAGTGGAAGATTGACTTTGACTTGCCTAAACATATCCATTATCTCATTGTTCTTGGTCTTTTGCCTTTCTTTTGAAATGGACCCTTTCAAGGCATTCGGAAATGGAGCTTTTTCAAAAACTCTTTCAGCATTTTCTTTCAAAGAATTTTCAGCATTGGACTTGTTCAATTCATTGGATTTCAAATCACTTTTCAAAGAAGAATCATGAATAACATTTTTCAAAGAACTTTTCTCAAACACATTTTTCAACACTGTTTTCAATAAATTTCTTTGGAAATCATCTTTCAACTCACAATTTGAGGGCTTCTCATTCTCAAGATCATGCACATGCAATGAAGGAGGAATAGTGTGTGGAACGGGACGGGTGACAACTTAAGGTTGAACCGGTTCACTCTCTTCATTAGGCATTCTAACTTGATTGTCTACTACCCTACCACTTCTCAAGGTTGTTACCGCATTGACATGCTCAACATTATGCCCTTCCAATGAGGATTTGGTTTCTACAACACATTGTTGTTTGATTGGGGCATTCTTGTGCATCTTTCCCTTCTCTCTAGCATTAAGTGTTTCAGCTATTTGCCCTACTTGGGTTTCTAGCTTGGCAATTGATTGAGAATGAGAATGCAACAATTGAGTATTTGCTTCTAGAGTGCCCAAAGCATTTAAAACCTTTTCCTCAAAAGCAGAACCTCTAGAATTTCCTTGAGAATATGATTGGTTAGGAAAATGAGAACTAGCAAATTGATTTTCTTGTGAGTTATATGGTCTTGAACCTTGGGATCCTTGGTTTTGAAGTGGAGGTGGAATGTATTTCCCTTGAAGACCGCCTTGGGAAGAGTTTGAGCCCTCCCCTTGGTTTTTCCAAGAAAAATTAGGATGATTCCTCCAACCGGGATTATAATGGTTACCATAAGGATTGTTCCCTTGGTTCACAAATGTTGCATTAACTTGCTCAATGGGTTCATTTTGAATTTGTCCATGAGGACAATTAGAAGTAGAATAAAGAACACTAGAACAAGTCATACATGATTCATTTTGAGCTCTAGGAGAATGGTTAGGAAAGGAAGACACTTGATTCGCCAAGTTTTGATTGATCAATTGATCAAACTTTTGAGATAAAGACTTCATCTCGGCGGTTATATCATTTGAGTGGTCAACTTGATGCAAGCCAACACTCTTCTTACCTTGAGAATTTCTACCATTCCTAGATGACAATGTTCTATGCAAAGAGTTTTCACTCATGCTCTCATAAAGACGCCACACGTCTTTCTCTTGCCGGTCTATATAAGAACCTCCCATTGAAGCATCAACCATGCCTTTATAATTGTCCGATAAGCTTTCAAAGAAGAATTGGACCAATTGCCATTTAGGCATGTCATGGTGAGGACACTTCCTAAGCAATTCATTGAAGCGTTCCCATGCCTCGTGGAAAGTTTCTCCCTCCCCATGTGTGAATTCTCTAATGGTGGTTCTCATAGCATTGGTCTTAGAAACCGGATAGTACTTTTTCAAAAATTCTTGTTGCATTTCTGCCCAAGAAGTTATAGAAAAAGGCCTAAGGTTGTTAAACCAATACTTCGCCTTATCTTTAAGGGTGAATGGAAAAAGTTTCAGCCTTAAAACTTCTTCCGGCATGTCCGTGTATCGAACGGTAGAACAAACTTCAAGAAACTCATCCAAATGCTTGTAAGGTTCTTCACTAGGAAGTCCATGAAAGTTAGGTAGCATTTGGATAGTTTGTGCTTTAATCTCACAATGGTGTGCTCTAAATGGTGGCAATTGAATGCATGTGGGTGCATTATACTCATTAGGCACATAGTGATCTCTCAATGCGAGTGGTGGATTAGCAACTTGAGGTGCAACATGGACACCTTGGTTATATTGAGCTTGATTAATGATGGGGGGTTATGGTGCATACATTGGCCTTGGAATTCCCATTGGAATTTGGCCTTGTTATTGAGGAGGTTGATGAATGTATGGCCTAGGCATGCCTAATGGAACTTGCATATTATCATTTTGCACATTAGGATGAAGGATGCCTTGTTGGTCTATGTGACCAAAGTCTTCAACATGATCATCATTAAGAGCGTCCATTGGTAGATTGGTTCTATGTGAACTTCATCTTCCCCTTGGATTCCTAATAGTGGATTCTAAATGCAAATCAAGAGGGACAAGAGTATGTCTCAATGAACGACGACCATGCATGCACAATGCAACACGAATAAGCAACTTTCTAAACAATGCAATTAAACTTCACAACCACAATTTTCAAATGCAATGTATGTCAAATAAATGCCTCCACGTAGGCCCCTGATTTATCTAATGATGCCATGCAATGCCTCCATGTGGGCCCCCGATTTAACTAAGGAGATTGAGTAAGAAGGTCTCACAATAGTCCTTTAGCACTTCAACTCCAAAATTAAAAGCTTAGCTTAGCAATTTTACTTAACAATTTTTTCATTTTAAGCATTTTTCCTTTGCTTTGCTTTGCTCCTTAGCTTGGAATTACTTTGCTAGCTCCTTGCTCAATGCACCTAGTCAATGGAGAACAAATTCAATAAGCAATCAAAAATAGAAACTAAAAAGAAAGTAAAGACACGATCAAAAGAGTACTAATCCTAATTGAATTTCACAATTCGACGTTGCCAATTTAAAATCCCCGGCAATGGCGCCAAAAACTGACCGGTGGTTCCTCGTTTACAAGGGTTGCGATACCAAGTCAAGCTTGAAGAGTTGTGAATTTAGGAGGTGGCCAAGTTTTACATTTATAGAAAGTCACTACTACCTTTCTCTATATAAAGTATAGATAAGGCGAGTAGGGATCGTCCCAAGGGATTTGATGGTGTATCGAATTGTGAAACTATAATAATTAGGGTTAGTAGGTCGAGTGATCACACAATTGATTGGTTGGTTGATTAAGCTAAATTGAATTCAACTAAATAAAATAATATGAAGTAAATAAGAGAGAGAGAGATCTTGGGGTGTAGAGACCACCACCAAGCAATACTTTTCTATACTACTAACAAGTGATCAATTGAGGGTAATGGATGTGTTGCAATATGATAAGGGTGTGTGTGCATTAGGTTGATTCAATTGGCAAAGATGACAAATCAAGCAAGTATTGTCTAAATATCATGTGAAGAGCACAATATATCTAAACAATAGAGCATATATTGTCTAGACAACATGGGGATAGCACAATAGATCAAAACAAGTCATTAATCCTTCATTAAGCTCACAATCCACATGCAACACAATATTAGAGGAATATGCCATTTGGACTCAAAAGCATGGAACATCAAACATCAAGACTAGATTGTCCTCCCATCTAACATTACACTACCACTACACTAAATCTACACTACTAGCATGAAAATAAAGCTATCTAGACTAGAGGAGAGGCACAAACCATCAAGAATAGGCATAAACCATCAAATGAACCAAAATAGCATTCATTAAGCATATCATCTTGATAATCTCTAGATCTATAGTATCAATACACATAGACATGCATCAAAAACACTAAATCTAGAGATAAGCACATGAATATCCTGCTCTAACATACATAGACATATGGATAGAATAGAATAGTCAATTGGAAGCATTAAACTATACAAACCATGAAATAATCAAGATTTATATATACATGAATATCAAAATGTATCATACAACACTAATCCCTCAATAATACACAAGATTAGAGTATAAAAAGCATGCTTGGGGCTAACTCTAGCCCCAAGAGGATGTCTAGCCACTCATAGTAGTGATGATCTAACCCTTAAGGGCTAACTCCATGGCTGCTCCTTGTTGGTGAAGATCTCCTCCAATGGTGCTCTAGCTTCCCTCCTTCCTCCTCTCCAAGAAGAGCCTCCAAGATGATTTTCAATGTGTGACAAGAGACTCCCTCAAAAAGTGTATCATATTCCTTATATAGGTAGGTCAAATACACCCCATGATGAGCTGTGGTCGTGCAAGGTATATTCTCCAATGATTGGATGAAGGACGGAATAAATGAGCTGGACTCTAACTTTTTCTCGCTGGAGGAAGTTCGATCAATCGAACCTTAACTTGGATCGATCGAAAATGGGTTCGATCGATCGAACTGCATCTTGGATCGATCGAAGTGGTCTGACTCCTCCGGATAAGGACAAGGCTGGGATATTTTCAAGATATTTATGTGGAAAAAGACAAAAGTGGTTGGTAGGCGTACAGCTGTGGATAAGATCAATCATTTGAATAGGACAAAATAGGGTTCGATCAATCGAAGGTGATGTTCGATCGATCGAACTTGGAATTTCAGCAAAGGCCAAGGTTGGATCTATCGAGAAATACTGTGATCGATCATAGATGTTCGATCGATCGAACTCTAAGTTGGATCGATCGAACTCTAAGTTGGATCGATCGAACTCTAAGTTGGATCGATCGAACTTTTCAGCTGCACAACTTTGATTCCTTTTTACTCCTTTCTTTCTCCACTTTGCTCCCTCCTTTGGTTTATCTCAGGATTGCTTCAATTAAGCTCTTATTTGGCTGAGTTAGCTCAATTTTGAGATTAGTGCCTGAAAATATAAATAACACGTAATAAATCTAAAACGGCAAAGTAAGATAGATAAAGGTACTAGAATGCTTAAGCTTAACGGGTTTAAATGCGCACTTTTCAGTGCTCATCACATCCCTTCTGAATAGCCTTCCACATCCTTACTCCTCCCACCAGGGTAACCGGACGTGTAGACCAACCTCCAGCTTCTTCTCCAAACCGACAAGAGACTAACCTGCGCCATAGACGATGTCTTTCCCTCCCATATCTCTATAACCATTCACCCAAGAGAGCTTGATTGAAAGGAACTAAACATCTTATTCCAAGTCCACCTTATTTCATAGGGTTACAAACTTCCTCCCATATGACAAGGTGGCACATAATGATCTTTCAAAACCATTGAAGGATTTTGGGCTTATTGCTCTACTTGAGCTCCATGATTAACTTGAACAGTGGGAGGTAGTGGGACAAAGAGTGGCCTTGGCATTCCAAGTGGAACTTGGCCAATTGGTTGAGGAGGAATAAGTGGTCTAGGCATCCCTAAAGGAACGTGCATGTTATCATGTTGTTGCACATTAGGGTGGTAGATTCCTTGGTTGTTTACATGACCGAGATCCTCAACATGATCATTCATTGATGTAATGGGGTGATCAAAACTAGAGAGAATAGCACTAGAGGTACCTCTACCCTTTAGATTACAACTCAATATTAGGATTCAACGGAACAAGAGATGGATGAAGTGACCTCCTACTAAGCATACACAATTAAGCAACAACAAAAACCATAACTCCTCCATAACAACAAAGAATCAATCAACAACAAACCTCTACATACATGGTTCCCAAACTCCTATGCTTTGAATAATACAATAAATAAATTGGCCTCTACACGGGCCAATGATTTAAAAATATAAACAAGGCCTCCACGTGGGCCGATGATCAATTAAATATGAGGAGTTTAAGATACGCTCACGTACATAGGTCCTTAAGCAACTTCAAAAAAATTTATTCTTTTTGCTTTGCTTCTTCTCTTTCTTTTTTTATATACTTGCTTGCTTTTTATGCTTGCTTCAAGGCCCAATGCTTATTTTTTTTTTTGCTTCAAGTACCTAATTGACAATAGTAATTGTGACGACCCTGGTTTTTAAACCAGTGCGTCCTGTGATGAACCGAAGATTGACCCAATAACGGATCCAACTGCGAAAGCGGAAACAGAAAACATGACCCTAGAGATGCAATGCATCTCTAAGAAGCCAGAGTGACCTTCCATGAGGCCATGGATCTCAACAAGAATAATCCAGAAATGAATGATAAAAAATAAAAATAAAAATAAAAAAATAAAAAAAAAGGCCCCCGAGGGCATAATAGTCTTTTCACATGGAAGCAACGTCCTTAGGAATGTACATCATTCCTAAGACACATACGTGACTTCCCATGAAGTCATGGGACTCAAAAGAAAGTAGCAAAAACAAATTAAAAGAAAACTGGACAAATTTAGCCCCAAGGGCAAAATATTCATTCTAAAAATATACAATCGGGTGCTACCGAGCACACCACTGAAAAGACAGTGAAAATTTAATCAATTTAGACCCAATAATCACTTGATTCAGAGTCCGAATGAAAAAGATATGAAACTCCAAAGTTTCATAAAATCAAACTTTTGGGTTTGAAATCAATGCGGCAAGGGTACTTTACAAGAGGTAAAATGATCTTTTCAGATAAAACTAGATGCAACTGAGCATACAATTAGATAGATAAGGAAAAATTAATAAATCTAGACTCAAGAATCACTTGATTCGAAGTTCGGATGAAGAAGATATGAAACGTCAAAGTTTTAAAAAAAACCAACTTTTGGGTTTAAAATCAGTGCGGTAAGGGTACTTTACAAGGGGTAAAATAGTATTTTAAGATAGAATTGGATGCAACCCTGCATACCATTGGATAGATAAGCAAAAATTAATAAACTTAGACTCAAAAATCACTTGATTTGGAGTCGGGACGAAGAAGATATGAAACGTCAAAGTTTCAAAAAAAAACTAACATTCCGGGTTAAAAAAAAAAAAAAATCTGGGCAGGAATAGTGTTTTGATAGCAAGCACCCTTTGATTTTTTTCCCAGAACTGAGGCTAAAAACGGACTCTTAAACGAATTTTTCTAGAAAAACACAAGGAAGAAACCCCCCCTTAAAATCATGTTTTCTACCCGGCTACGTGAAAGGAAACAAAAACAACACGCTGTAAAATTCCTAAAATGCCCCTAGATCAGCATAGGGCAAGAGAGTCCAAAAAACTGCTACATAGATTTTTTTTCAGAATCTGTCCACAACTGAGAGCAAAAACAGGCTATCAAATGAATTTTTCTGGAAAAACATGAAAAAGACACCCCTACCGAAATCGAGTTTTCTACCCGGCAAAGTCAGAGAAAATGAAAAAAAAAAAACACACTGTGAAATGCCCAAATGCCCCTAGATCAGTAAAGGGTCAAAATCTCAGAAAATGCAACTTTGCACCAAGTATGCATTTGGCCCTAAATGCATTTCTAGGTTGAAAAGAATGTGCACGCAAGTATAATAGATGATTCTAAGCACGCGGGAATGGTCAGCGACTCCCGAGAAGCCCCGACTCAAAATCCGACCCCCCGACGGCCAAATATGAGAAAAATGGACTTGAAATGAAAATTTTGAAATCCAAAAATAAAAAATGGAGTCAAATTACCGTTTGGCTTTTAGCCACACTTCAAACATGATTAGCAAGACCCTATGGAAGAATAAAATTGGAATTCCCACACCCGATGCAAACGTGGTGAAGCAATGACTTGGCATTTTTCAATATTTTCATAATATTTCATGAAGTTAAAAGTTATATAGGATACATGATACATATCTTGGCCTCCGACCTCATCTTATACATGTCAAATATATCATAAAAGGTGTACTTATGTACACGTTACATATATGGAATCAAAGATACAAGTTTTGGCATATAAGGCAAAAAAAAATGACATTTCAAGCTAACATTTGCATAAATGGAAAACTTTAAAGCTACAAGTCGTCCAAGGAAGGATGTGCATCTCAAACCAAGGTATCCATACCTAAAAAAAATCCCCAGTAACTTTAGGGTGAGTAATATAAAGCTACCGTGGGAGATGAGCATGCATAGACGTAGCATTTTACAAATTTATCACTTTAAGGTAAAACATGTTAAAGGGGTTCATGCCACCTAACGTTTATGTCAAAGTGAGACTCAGGGAGCATCCTAAGCTACCTTCGAGTATTTCTAGCATAAACCATATCATCCATGCAATTTAGGCAACATAGAAGCATGCGATACACACAACAAGATATTCAATATACAAGTATACGTACACAAGTATACAATCAATATTGAAATGCACTTAAGAAAAGTATACAAGACACAAGTATACTAGGTAATCTAGAAAGTAAATCATCAATATGCAAGTGTACATACTAAGTGCGCTAAGCAATATTGAAGTAGAATACAACATATATATTCAAGTATACATTTCTAAGTATACTAAGCAATATTGACATACATGGCATACAAGTATACAAAGCATTTTTGATATATACAAGGCATACAAGTATACAAACACAAGTATACTAAGCGAGAAATGAAGTACCATGCGTCCAAGCACAAGTTAAAAGTAATCCACAATTACAACTAGGAACTAAATGTGAAATCAACCAATGGCGGAAAAACAAAGGACATATGGTCTCAATGACCAAACAAGTGATCTCGGGTTACTAGCCCGCAAGGAACTACCTAGTGCGCACTATATGTTGTAGAGGGAACTCTCATCCCCCATACTAGAGACATACTCTATGTGACAACCCTAGATTTTTCAACCCAGTGTGTCCTGTGATGAACCAAAAGAATGACCCGATAACGGATCCGAAATGCAGAAACGAAGGAAACTAAGTGACCACTAGAGATGTACGTCATCCCTAAGGCATCAAAATGACTCCCCATGGCATGATAAAATTGCATTATATGCTATTGTGTGATGATGTGAATATACACGCAAGTGTAAAATGGTATTTTAAACATGCTACAATGGCCCATGGCCTTATTACAACTCATTTACAACATTTGACATGTCAAACCTCCGAGTTAGAAAAATTATATTTCAATGGCAAACTCAAACATGCAAACACTTGCATGTGTACAAGAATGCTTCTAAAGAAGCTCAACTCAGCAAATCACCCAAGCAATTGCAATCTCCAATCTTGTATCCTGTACTTGAAATATGCCCCAGTATCGTAGGGGTGAGTAACATAAAGCTACTCGTAGGAAATTAGCATGCATTGACCTACATTTTACAAGTGTACATGATTTAATCATTGTGGTTCATTCCACCTAACGTCTATATCAAAGGTGAGACTCAGGGAGCACCTTAGCTACCTAAGATCATTTCTAGCATAAAACACATCATTTATGCAATTTCAACAACACAAGAGCATGCTACACATAACAATAAGATATAACATGCTTACACAAAGCAACTAGTTAGAAACATGCTTACACAAAGCAACCAGATAGAAACATGCTTACACAAAGCAACTAGATATAGATTCTCAAAGTTATCAACTTGAAATCTAAATGCTAAATCAACTAAATATAGCAATTTAGTATGGATGTACTTAACAACATCAAATCGCCAATAGCCAAAACCACAGTCACAATATGAACATGATTGATAACTTGGAATTGAATGCGAAAACAAATAGTGGGAGACTTGGACATCACGTCTCAGACTAAAGCAAGAACAAATTGGTTATTCCGGGCATTAACCCGCTAGGAAGACCACCCTAGTGCGCACTATCTCAATTGGGGATAACTCATACCTCCCGCACTAAAGCCGAACTTTAGCCATATCACAGTAACAATGTCCCAAGACTCCAAAATAATCAAATAAGTTCACAACTTATACGTAATTTATATAATGCACTAAGTCACCTTCCATGCACAAGTAGATTGTATCCACACAACACATGCTCTAAATCCACAACTACTATAGGATGACAAAGTCGAATCTTCAAAGTGCGATTCGTTACAAGGTATAACAATATAATCCAATATTGAAAACATAAACTCATAAATTCATTATAAGTCAAAAGTTATGTTTTAAACATACTATCAATGTCAAATACATGAGTTAATCAATAATACCATAGAAACGGAATTTAATCTATAAACTAATTAAATTCCCTAGGTTTCAAATCTCAATCAAATGGCCTCCAATTAATACATGATAAACACTATAGCATGGTCATTACATACACCACATCAAAACTCGATTAGGCCATAAGAACAATAAAGTGAAATTTAATTAAATCATAATAATTAAATCCCTAACTTCTAAAATAATATCAAATGGTTCCAAATTAACATATGCTAGAACATAAGTCATAGTTATCACAAATATCAAGTTAAACACTTAATTAGGCCAGTGGAACCCTTAATTAGATTTTCATTAAGCATTTTAATTAAAATCTCTAGATTTTCATACTTGTCCAAATGCTCTCAAATTAAAGTATGTTAAACAACATGTCAAGACATAATTTAAAAGTATATCACAAGTCAATTTCATGCAAGGTACGGCCATGGGATTTAATCTTTCACAAAAGATAATTATTAAATAAAATATGCAATTTTTATTCAATCAATACCAATTTAATATATGTTAGCAAACATATTAAAATATAATTTTCTAGCATGCCACAATTCAAATCAAAATTATATATCATCATGAATTTTAAATCTTATACAAAGAAATAAAAATTACCAACTTTCTAAATTTGATACAAGGTATACATATAAGTTGTATAATCATGAGAAACACTCAATACAATACATATAAATCCTAAAACATTTCCTACCTCAATTGGAATGAAAATCCCAATTACCACTGAAATTGAATCGCCCTAAATTGTTGGTCCGCAAGACAGATATTTCAGCTTGTTACCTTCAACTTGGTAAATTCATAAAAAATTCAATTCTAATCCACATTGAATGAATCCAAAACCCAATGAAAGCTTAAACACTTTAATTTTATAATATCAATTTAGTTTAACAAAATATTTTCCCAATTGAAACAGTTTTGACCCACAACTTTGAAACAAATTCTGCCCAGAAAACATATTTTCAGCCTGTAGCTTCCAACTTTGAAAATTCATGAAAAATTCATTTGACATCCAAATTAGGCAAACCTAATTTATTTTAGAAGTAAACATATGAGAGTGTAAAATTGAAAATTTAAACCATGATTCAATGTCAAAAGGTTAGTGAAATAAATCATCTAAAAATATATTTTTCAGCTGCAATAAAAACATGGATAGCAGATAGTCTCGGATTTTTAAAAAAAAATTAGAAATGCTCTAAAATCATGAAAAAATTCTATGTAGTGTAAAATCCAAGGGGAAAGTACCAGTAAAATTTCAAGGTAATTGAAGCACCAAAGTTCCATATAAAAATTCGTTTCCAGACCAAATAAGAAAAGATTTAAATTTCCAGCAACTAGCTTACAACTTCAAAAATTTATAACTAATTCATTTTAAATCCAAATTACATGAAACCAAAACTAAATGAAAGCTAATTGATTATATTTTCATGTTATATATTTAATTTGATAAGATTTATTTTAAGTTAAAACAGTTTAAGGGCAGAATACAAATCCTTCTCTTCTATGCATGTAAAACACTCAATAATGACATAAAAATTACTTCAAAATAATAGATCAATACCTCACTAGAGAATTGAATCCCTAGATACCAAAGTAAAACTAGGAGTTAGGCTAGATCCTTCAAGGGTTTTGAAGAGGAGGATGAGAGGAACAAAAAGTATTCCAAGCTTTATGGTCTAAAGTAAATGGAAGGGTCTCAAAGATCAAGGTCAATGCCTAACGCTTCAAGCTCCATCCATGGAAGCTAGGGTTTTCTTGTAAGGAAGAGAATGAAATAATGTGGTTAAGTGTGAGTGAAGGAAATAGAAATCCTCCACTCACTGTGTGTTTTTACATCATGGTCAACACACACATCTATGATCAATTGCACAAAAACCCTCCTTTAAAACCATAATCCCAAAGTGGCCCAAAGATATTTGCAAGACTAAATTGTGAACCTACACTTGTCACCAATCCATGGCTCCTTCCTAGGCTTAATCCCACACCTACACTTGTCAACCATCCAAGCCAACAAGCGCACCAATCCTAGGCCAACAAGTGAGTGAATCCTCACCTTCCAAATGTCATCATCCAATGCATTAAAGTGTTTCCACACAAATATCAACAAATGGACTAATGAGAGTATGACACTTGTCACACTTTTCAAAAATTGCAAAAAGGTCCTTTTTGAAAATATCTTCCGAATTTAATTGTAAAATGGTCCCCAAGATGAAAAATAATTACTTTATTTAATTACAATAAAACCACACAAGTTAAGAATAATTACACTAAAATATGCATTAATGCCCCTTTATGAAAGAAGTAAACAATCAACATGCTTTTCTAGAAAAGTAAAAATACCACTATCATGGAAATCAAATATCATGAAAACATGCATAACTGGAATCAAATCCGAGCACAAAAAGTGAGGTTGTGTAAGGAAAAAGGATAAACAAGAAAAAGACAAAATGTGAATAGTGTTCGGAAAAATAAAATATGGAAATGACACAATCCCCAAAGGAAGTTGTCAATTCAAGGAAAAGAGCCTCGGAAATCATTCCAGAACATTCGAGAAGACATCAAGTGATGAAAAACCGAACCCAAAAAGGAAAAGACAACGGAAAAAAAAAATATTCGTTAACATCTGAGAAAAAGAAAAGGAAGAAAAATGACCGGGTCATTATACTTTAACCTTAACATATTACAATGTCCATACAAGCTTTTCAAAAAATATCAAGTTGTGCAACAAGTATATCACATATACACAATGCACATTGTCAATTACCATGCACAACCAAGTCATGGAATACACACAAGACATGCTCTAGGCCTTCAAGCTATAATGGCATATTAAATGTCATACAAGTATAATGTGTATACAACAAGTTAAATCATAACTTCGACTCATGGAATACCATTTTGTAATTATACACCAAGTTGCAAATTATAAATTAAGCAAGAATATAACATCAATACTTAATTACTTCAATGAAAGCATACAAATGGAATTTAATTAAATTAAATAATTAAATTCTCAAGATTTCAAAGCAACTCTAAAAATTCTAAATATAATATATGTTAAAGGTCATAGTAAGGCCTAATTTAATTTCAAGTTACAAGCCAATCATACCTTAATTACAGCAAGGTAAATTAAGATCAATGCCAAGAAAATAATTAAATAAATTTCTCAAAACTCATTCAAATATCCTCTATTTAATATGTATGAAAGAACATGTCAAGACATTGTTGAAAATCAAGTTACAAGTTAATTCTACACTAGATACAACTAGGTGAATTAAATTTCATAAAAAAAAATAATTAAATAAAGTTTCCTAAACTCATTCAAATATTCTCAATTTAATATATGTTAAAGAACATACTATATTCATTACATATATCAAGTCAAATGTCAATTTAAATGAATGAAACACTTGAATAGAAATTAATTAAACTAACTAATTAATTTCTCTAGAATTTAAATTAATTTCAAATGACTCCAAATAATTATATGTCAATGGTACTATCATGGTAATCACATATATCAACTCAAAAACTTAATTAAGTAAGTGTAGCAATTAAATATAAATTAATTAATTCTAAATAATTAAATCTCTAGATTCTAAAACAACTCTAAATGACTTTATACTAATACAAGTTATAAATCAAGTCATGGCCTTCAAGAATATCATGTCCTATCTTAATTTCATGTAAGGTACTACAACCTATTAATTTAAAAATTAAGCATAAGACATGTAAATAATTTATTGTAAGCTATAAAAATAATTAAAACACTTAGATTAAAAACCTAAATCACCCCCTACCTCACAAGAGGATTGTTTCTCTTGAATCCAAAGCAAACAAAGGAATTTTACAATTTCCTTCAATGGTTATATAAAGGAAGGTGAGGCAAATGTTTTATGTTCCAAGCTTTTAAGTCTAAGGTGAGTGGAAGGAGATCAAAACCAAGGTTTTAAGCCTAGGTTAATGGTTTCCTTCAATGGTGGTTAGGGTTCTAAGTGAGGAAGAAGGAGTTTAATGTGTAAAATGAAATAATTAAAAACACATTAGTGTATTCCTCCACTCACTTGGTCAATGGAAGTCAAACACACCTAGTCTTGCACCATCCCCTCACACACACAAAAGCTAGACTTTAATTAAAAGCCTACATTTGTCATTAATTTAATGGTTTATTCTAAACTTAATCTAAAGCCTACACTTATCAACAATCCAAGCCAACAAGTGCACCAATACTAGGCCAACAAATGAGTGAATCTCCACCCTCCACATTTCATCATCCAAAGCTTCCAAATGTGAACCAATGAGATGCTTACAAGTGGACCAATGAGAATGCGACACTTGTTAAACTTTTAGGTAATTACAAAAAGGCCCTTTTTGAAAATATCTTTCAAAAAAAATTACAAAAGGATCCCTAAGAAATAAAATAATTACTTTCTATAATTACGAAAAATACCCCAAAAACAAATAATGTTTCCAAAGAAACTATGCATCCATGCCCTTTTTCGTAAAAGTAAACAACTAGCATACTTTTCTAGAAAAGTAAAAATACACAAAGCATGTAATTTAAATATCATGGATGGATGCAAAATTGGAACCAAATCTGAGCACAAAAAGTGAGGTTACGTGAACAAAATCATTATCGAGAAAAAGACGAAAAGTGAATAGTATCAAAAGAATGAAAATGTGGAAATGACTCGGTCCTTAAAGGTAGTTGTCTATCCAAAGGAAAGAGTCTCGGAAACCATTTCCGAGCACTCGAGATGATACTAAGTGATGAGTAACTAAACTCAGAAAAGAAAATTCAATGGAAAAAATTTATCCGTAAAATTTCAAAAAAAGGAAAGGAAGGAAAATGATCGGGTCATTACAATAATAAGTAAGAAAAAAAAAAAAAAAACAATGATCAAAAGAGTACTAATTCCAATTCAATTCCAAATACGACGTTGGCAATCCCCAGCAACAGCGCCAAAACTTGACGTGATCCTATTGCTAGTTGCTTCACAATTGTCAAATTGGGAGAGTGGTTGATTCAATAAGACTTTAGTCAAATTTAAATTTATAAACCACTACAACTACTACTACTAATGTAGCATAGAGAGTAGGGATCGTCCCAACAGACCGCAAGTGTATTTTGGAATCAAATTCGGATTAGTAGGTCGAATTATCAAAGAGAGGTTTGTTTTGTTTAATTAAACTACAATTGAATTAAAAACATGCAATGAAAATAAGCTAAAATAGGTTAAGGAAAGAGAATAAGAGAGAGGTCTTAAGGCATAGGAATCACCACTAAGCTCTTCCTCTAAACAACTAGTCTTTGACAAATTTGGGAAAATTTAATGTTGTAAACTAAGTGTGTGCTAGCAATTGAAATAATAAGTATGGAGGACTAAATAAGTGTGAATTGTCTACTTATGCTAGTGTGTAGCACAACCCATCAAGTAAAAACATTAACCATTCAATAAACCCATAATTGTAACATACAACAATCTAGATAAATGCACATCATGGGATAACAAGCATGAGTTATCAAATACAAGCATGGATTATCTACCTATCTAGGAAATCAAATGCAATTACACTACAATTACACTAATGACAAGAAAATTAAACTAATTGACTAAGGTTATAGAACAATTCATCAAGCATAAGTATAACCCATCAAATCAATTACAAGTATAACCATTAAGCACTATGCATGACCATCACTAGATTTACAATCCCAACACACATAGACATGCATTAAATTTATAGAATCTAATGTAGATACATAACCATCCATTTCATCACACAGACTTGTAAATAAAATTAGAACATTAATTGGAAGAATTAAATCATGAAAATCACAAAATTTATTTAATCACAAGGTCAATACATTATTTACAACAAAAATTCCCAAATAGGTCAAAAAACTAGAGCTTAGAGTGCAAGCCTAGGGCTTCTCCTAGCCCCGAGAAGATGATCTAGCCACTCATGGATGTGGTCTTGCAACCCTCAAGGGTTATCTTCATAGTTGAATTTATCTCCATCTTCTTCGTTTTCTTGGTAAAAACCCTAGAGAGAGAGAGAGAGTCTTTCCCAAAGTGTTTAATATTCTCTAATCTCTTGCCAAAAATGTCTAACCAACCAACCTCCTTTCCAAAAATGGCTAATTCCCTTATATAAGTAGCTCAAATGACACCCCAAATGGTCAAACCTTGTGCACTAAAACCTCCAAATGATTGCACCACGAGCATACCTTCAATTGGGCTTGAATTCTGTTCTGCACGATTTTTGAGGCAGTTCGATCGATCACACTGTTGCTTCGATGGATCGAAGTATAGCGGCACATTTATTTGGATAAGGACAAAGGTTGAAATATTTATACGGAAAATGACCAAAGTGGTTATGAGGATAAGATCAAAAGGATCAATCGATCGAAGAGAGGTTGGATCGATCGAATAGGAAATTTTCCTAAGGATAAGGACAAGGGCTCGATCCATCATGGCAGGTTTGGAACGATCACAGTGTGATCGATCACAGTATGGTTCGATCGATCGAACAGAGACAATTTCTATCTTTTTGCTTCCACTTTGCTCCATCTTTCCACTAGACTTTGGATTGCCTTATCCAATGCTCTAATTCAGCTGATTTAACTCATTTTGGGATTAAGAACCTGAAAAAGGAAAAAATGTAAAATAAAACTAAAGCGGAAAAATAAGATAGAATAAGGTCTTAAAATACTCAAGATCAAAGGTTTAAATGCGCAATTTTCAGTGCTTATCAAATACATTTCGAAGAGGCTTGTATATCCCCCAGTTTCCTAAGCCCTAGACCACCTCCAGTTTTAGTTCTAGTAATCAAGTCCCTACTTAAAAGGTGAATCTTTTTAGCACGTTCCCTGTTGCCCATAAGCAGTTGGTTTATAGCAGCGGTAGGAACATTAAAAATACTTCACTTTTTTTTTGAGCTTTTAAAGGATAAAGAGACGGAAATATTATTTTAGAATGAGGCAACCACAATATTTTGCGGATGTTTTAAGGGTGTCTCCTAGCATAATTATCTCACGAATCTCAGCGTTGTAAACTTGCATGGAGCCACTATCAAAAAGAGTATTTTCAAAAATACATTTGAGGAATACTCCAAAAATCATATTTTGTGAACTTTATATTTTAAGTTGACCTATAACACTAAAACCCAATGTTAAGTAGCGACTCCATAAATTTCTATTAAGGCCCTGCATCAAATAATTTTGTCGCATTAAATTAACCTTTCAATAAGCATTGTTCCATTTTAACCATCATTTTTTCCAAAACAACCCATTGAAACGTTGCGGGTCGAAAATCGGGGGGGCAGAACACAAATGAGTCATCCTTGTGGGTGAAATGGATTGCTTTCTACCACATTAAAGATAGAAGTATAAGGTATGCTAAGCATTCTAGTAATGCTTCATGGGGATGGAGAAGTGTTGAAACAGAGGGAATAATTAGAATGTAATTCAGCCACATTAAAGGGAATAGATAAAATACATCCATAAGGTATGACAATTGGCTCCCTAGTAGGCATATTGCTTTAAGAGTTATTGTCCATAGTTCCATGCCCTTGTAGGGATGATCAGGTTGTCTGGGTGCCTAATGAGTGTTAGGAGAATATTATCCAAACGAATTATATGTTCAATGGAAAGACATGGTTTGTTTAGATGTGGTGTTCCGAGGCATTGCCTTACTCCCTAGATAGCTGTTGAGCAAGAATTATACATTCGAGATGGCTAAATTTGGAATGATTTTCAATATTAATTTGGGTAAATTACACTGACCTCCCTTGAAGTATAATCAATATACATAGACCGTCAAGCATATGTGATGGAAAGAGTGAAATTATGAGTTTGTCCTTGTTATATTTATTTGTATTTTATTACCCCTCCTATGTATCATGTGCGAGCAGTCTCCGATCATCACCCTGTCACGACTGCTTTGTAAATCCATTTGTTGAGTATTATGAAATCGGAGATGAGGTCCCGAGATTCCTTACTAGAATCGTTGCCGCCAAAAGCCACAGTTGTTTCCCAAGTAGTTGACGTCGTGTTTTCGGTTACATTTATTCCATCTCACACTAGAGTTTTGATTTGTTCTCTCTAGAAGTTGTAGTGTGATTCGGAGATGGGGGACCGAAATCGACGGCGAGAGGGGAGGTTCATCCGCCTGGTGCAAATCTCTTCTTCCCACTATGTTATAGGCATTTTAGGAACTAATAAAGAAAGCTTACATCAGCAATTACCAGGATACCACTAACGATTGTTAATGGATGGCTGGTATATGTTATAAAGATACAAATGTTAAGGTAGGTACGTGTAATTTGGAGAGGTCCGTGTATGTTGACAATAAATTAAGAGAGGTTAGTGTAATTTATCCTGTTAGTTTTGATTTTTGTTGATTGAAATTTTTGGTCACTTATTTTAGTTATTCTCAATTTTATTTTTTGACCAAAGTTGTGGGCGGCTTTATTTAGTTATTCTATTTTCTCATAATTGAAAACAAGAAAATTGTATAAAAATTTGTTTGATCTTTGGAGAACTATTTTATGAAAGCTTGGCTAAAAAAATTGTATGTTTTTATAGAACTATCTTTTATAATTCTCTAAAAATAATTTTTTGTTCTGTTTTTATATAATTATTTTTATAATTCTTTGAAAACGGTTTTATGTTTTTTTCAACTCTTAAGAATCAAAAGTGACAAATCAAGCAAACTTGTAATATTTATTGGTGTCCAGTCTTCACTCTGACTTTATTCATCTTAATTAAATCCCAACAAGTGAAGTGCTAAAAAACACTCTTTAGTTTGAAAAGTGTGTAAATGACGCCCATCATTTTCAAATCCCACAATGTGGTATGAAAAGTGCACAAAGAAAGGCTTATTGTTAGTTAAATAAAGTGAGATAGGCAAATATATGAAAATGCCCCTTAAGATTCTCTTTACAAAAATAATAAAAGATAAGTATGAAGTTGAAATTACTTGAAACGGCTTACACAAAATTAGAGAATAGAATCAAATGAAATATATAATAATGTAAAAAATCAATATATATATATATATAGTCAAGGTGCCAAATTAAATTCCAGTGAATAATTATTGAATAGTAATACAAATAAATATAAAAATACTATATATTTTCGGAACAGAATAAATTATTTTCTTTTATACCGATGACAAACCCTAAATGCTTGACAAAAGATTTCTTTCTTAAAAGCATATAACAGGCTTAGACATTTAGGTGTATATACATTCGTCAAAGACATTTATATTTATTTTTATTTTTTAATAAATTAATATTTAATTATTTGATCACATGAATATTGAAAAACAAATTACTAACATAATATGTAAATCACTTTTATGTTTTAAAAAATATTATTATTTCTATATATATATTATTGTATATATACACACATGGACATGCAGAGAGACACAGATACACACTAGAATATAGGTAGAATTTTTGAAAAAATTCATAAATTTAATTTATTTATTATTAGTAGCATTAAAAAAATACAATTTAAAATGCGGGAGAGAGCCGTTAGAGTAAGATTGAGAATGAGAAAGAAAAAATATACATATAAATAAGAGTATTTATAGAGAGAAATAATGAAATTAGGGTACTATATATAAAAAAAAAAAAAGGGAGAAATGAATTACATCAGTTTGAAAAGCACAAAAGGTTAGTGTTGGTTTTGAAGTGTCTTTTTTGGTTACATGACCGCAAATGTTACCTTTTGGGATCAGAAACCCTTGTTTGCTCATTTTTGAAATTTGAACATGAATGGTATTGTATGCACACTATTCAAACTATAGGGTTTTAATTTTCACTTCAGGCCCTAAAGTCCCAGCATAATCTTTGACATTTGGGCTATAATTAATGGCAGTTTAAGCTAGCACCCGTTTTAAGCATATCATCTCATCTTCTCATGTCAAAGAGACACGTTTGATTCTTGCAAAGGACAGGTACTAATTTTCAGGTGTGTTTCGTATTTAACCTCCGATATATTGTCTAAAATATTACTTACTTTCTGATTGAAGATGAAAGCAGAACCATGTCATCTGCTCCATATCAGTCCCCTAGTAAAATAAAACACCACAGCAGTTGAAGCCGCTCTGCTTCAAGTCTTCAATATCCTTCAACAATAATACTATTACATGCCAAACATTGCAGTACCAATTGAAACAAATAGAGCCTTGCCTCAGGTTCTTCAACTAATCTGCGGACTAAAGATAAATATATGGCTATATTTCAGATGATCAAATTTAGGTTAGGGGAACAAAAAGTCCTATCAGGACTACTAAACATGCAGCGCTGAAAATTTACTCTAACACGTGAGCTAGACAACAGTACAAATCGAAGGTACTGAACATTGGGTTTTAAATGTTCTATTAAAGACGGTGAATGTTTAGAACTTAAATTTCTTAACTTAAGTGCAAGAACTGGAACATAGTCTTTATTCCTGTAGAAGCAAATGCTCCTCCCACAAAAGCCTCAAACAATTCCTACAGTTTTGCTCCAGAACTATAAAAGTGAC
Organism: Cornus florida; assembly: GCF_030987335.1. Taxonomy (NCBI): domain Eukaryota; kingdom Viridiplantae; phylum Streptophyta; class Magnoliopsida; order Cornales; family Cornaceae; genus Cornus; species Cornus florida. Next base: position 28,864,123 of record NW_026775580.1, on the reverse strand, counting down.
TTCTTTGCTGCTTTAGAACTTTCCCCTTAAATAGATTGGACAAAATGCAGACAACAGTTATCACTTCGGATCCCAATCATTGTCCCCAAGCACACGCTCTGAATCCACGGCATGGAAAAAGAATAATATGAGCATAAGCATCGTAAAAACATGAATATAACCACAATACAAGGTAAAGCACATTTTAAATCAACAATTTATGAGAAAATGCTTCAGAATGAAGGCCTACCACAAAAGAGAAAGTAATATACTTCACCAATTTAGCAATTTAAATTGTCAGGTATCCAAAGCGAGGTCCTCAATAAAACAACATTTAGCAAGAAAATGAGAGGACTTCCAACATTTAGCAAAAAACAGGAGCTGACAATACTTTTTAGAATCATTAATTTGTCATTTATACGAGTGTCTACAATTTGTTCAATTCATATTTTGACCAGATACTACAGGATTTTAATAGCAAATGCAGAAATTAGAATTAGACTTCAATGCTACTTAAAGTTCTGCAAACATGCCGCATAGCCTTCTTAAAAGGTTGTCTTATGACACTAAAGTTGAAAGATTTAGAAACCATCAGATCTGTTATCCTTTCTAATTTTATTTTTTTTCTAAGAAAAAGAAAATTGACAATACATTGTCCATGTACCACTTCTGTGGTTCCATGCTATTTAACTACATACCAACAAAAGGAGTTCGTATTCACAGGAAAATAGAAAAATGTCATCACCCATCCAAACACAAAATAACAAATAAATTACAAAATCAAGAAAGTAAATCAGTAGCAAAGGTTGTCCAATAAGACACCACGATTGCGAGAGTAGGTTAGCACATAGGACCTCAACGTTTGGCTTGATTTACTCCAAAGTTCAACCAAATAGTCATCATACTCTGAGATCTCAGGGGAAAAACATAGCTTAAATCACTTAAAATTTGCTCGCTTATGTTAACCACCATCTACTTAAAAAGCTTAAGATGTTAGACAAAACTTTAATATTTAAATCGTCTAACACACTCCACGTGTAGCCTTCTTTTAATCCAACTTGTGTTTCAATTTTAACTATTTGGGTGACGGTGAGAATTGAACTCAGCTGCTCTGATATGTTAACCACCATTTACTCTAAAAGCTTAAACTGTTAAAAAAAACAAGAAGATAAGGAAACTTTTAAAGGGTTTCGCTGGTACTAGGGTTTGAAACCGCGAGGAAGACCACTTCGAGCAATGGAGGAGGGTCAAACCTCCTCCCATACACAGCAGGGAATGGCTCCAGTCCTTTCTAGGTCTTCTCAATGCACTGCATGGCGGAATTTGTTTGATAATTCTAAACACGTTCCCTGCAAAACTCAAGTTTTATGAAGGAATGCAGGCAGCAAGAATCGATTGTGATCACAGATGAAGATGTCCAGGACGACGTTGAGTATTGGCGTAACTCTCTGATTGGTTATGTCAACGGAAAGTGCCGTATTTCCCACAATTCCAAGGCTTTATTCAGAGAAAATGAGGGAAGGATCTGAAGATCATATCCTTGAATGAGGGCTTTTTCTTGATCAGATTCAATGCCGTGTGTGATATGGAGGAAATACTAGAACATGTTAACACCTTTGAAGGCCGACCTATTATTTTGAAGAAGTGTAAAAAAGCCAACTTGGAAAGAGATCTCCTAGACTCGGTTCCAATCTGGATTAAGATCCATGGTTTGCCTATTCATTGTTGTAATAAAGTGGTGGCATGTAAGATATGCTCATCTTTCCCAAAACCCCTTTTTCTAGATGAAGCCATGGCTAAAGAAAGTGGACAATTTATCAGGGTTATGGAAGAAGTTGATGTGCATCGAGTCTTGCCTGAGAGTCTTTCGATCAATGTTTCATGGTGAGGATTGTAAGTTATCCGTTGAATATGCCTGGAAACCTCAGATACATAAATGCCCCATAAAACACAGGAACATTTGTAAAAAGAAAGTTGCAGAGAAATGGGTGGTGAAAAGGAAGGGAAATATGATTGCCGTTGAGGATTGTTCAGGAACATGATACTGATACACTCAATCGTGGGAATCAAACTCGAGAAATTCCTTCTTCGCCTAATCCATTTAATGTGTGAGCTATTATTGGGGACGGTGGGACGAAACCAGTCCTTCCTCAAAACGTGACAACTTCTTTGGTGATAGAGGAAGGGGCTGCCAGTCATGATAATAGGGCTGACGGTACTGAGTTGGAAGCTATGTTACCCGGACCCGGGTACGGGTGTCGGACACGGATATGTCTCTAGAAGTCGGATCTATCCATCTTCCTAATTATCAAATACAGGGACACGGCTAAAAAGTGTCCAAAGGTTGGACACAAGCACTTGGACACTTCTAAGAAAATACAAAAGTGTACCCTTTTTTATGCATTAGACCTCAGTTTTTTAATGAATTAATAAATAAATTTATCGACGTAAAGATAGGAAAGGAAAAAGTGATAGAACTTATATAATAATATTATTTATTGTTAATTATATATATATATATATATATATATATATATATATATTGTTGCATTTGTTTACCTTATTTGCGAAGTCAAGGCATAAAGGGAGAAAATAACAAACGGCTAAAGATTCTTTCACTATATATATAACGACGATATACATTACTTAAAAAAATAGGTACGGACTGTAGAGTACAGTAGTAAACTAGTATAATGGTTTACAATACAACATGTACCTATTTTTTAAAGTAAATCATTAATCTAATTAAAAGACCACATTTTACATATCTTCACTTCCAAATAGACAGGTGGCATCAACGTGACCATCTATGTTACCTAGACTCACCAATGCAAGTTGAAGTGTCCATGTCGACACGATAGAAACACAGACACAGTCACTCGATCTAAGTTGGATCCTTAATAGCACCTACCGGACATTGCCGATCGACGACAAAAACACAAAAATAAAATAAAATAATAAATTTAAAATTTAAAATTTAAAAATTTTAAAAAAAAAAAAATTTTAAATAAAGAAAGAAAGAATGCGTAGGTTAATATGCTTGTGGAGGATTAGGAAATTTTTTTCATGTTTTATTTGTGAAATAGGCTGAAGCTCACTGGTTCAACAATGGCTATCTGGTTCGAAAATAGCGTCATTTGAAAGGTTGAAGACAACTTGTGTTTGCAGAATTCTGTTTTTTGCTTACTGAGCGTGTTTTCACATGCCTTTTATTACCCTTTAATGGTCACGATGAAGCCACCAATCTATTTGGAAGTGAACATATGGAGATTATGGTCTTTTAATCAGAATAATGCCTTACAGCTGTAAAACAATATATATATATATATCTACAGTTGTAAACTGTAGAATGGTTTACAACTGCAATGTACAGTCTGTACCTATTTTTTTTAAGTAATATATATCGTCCTTCTATATATATAGTGAAAGAATCTTGAGCTATTTTATTTTTTCTCCCTTTATGCTTTAACTTTTCAAATAAGGTAACCAAATACAACAATAAATAATATTATTACATAAGTTCTATGGCTTTCTTCTTTCCTATCTTCACGTTGATATATTTATTAATTATTTTATAAAAAAACTGAGGTCTAATTCATAAAAAAGGATACACTATTGCATTTTCTTAGAAGTGTCCAAGTGCTCGTGTCCAACTTTGGATACTTTTTAGCCGTGTCCTCGTATCCAATAACTGGGAAGATAGATGGATCCGAATTCTAGAGAAACAACCGTGTCCGACACCAGTATCGGGTGGTCCAGGTAACATAGATTCCAACTCAGTACCGTCAGCCCTATTATCATTATTGGTGCTAATGCTGCAGTTCTTGTCGGCTTTGTTGCTGGCAAGGATGATAGGGTCAAGCAATCCAAGGAAAAGAAGGGTTCTGACATCAATGCTGAGTCTCGGGGGAAGCAGATCCAATCGGTTTTCGTGATCAGCAAAGTGGGTATCATAATGGGGATGACATGTCAGATTGTTGTTTCCACCTTCTCACAGGACTCTGTTACAGAAGGTGTCTGCACTGAGAGGATAATTATCAAGTCACTGTCACTAAGTCACCTTACACATCTCAGAACCTGTCATTTCTTGCTATTGATGTGTATGCAAAGCTTGTTGTCCTGATTATGAAGTGCTGTGTGGTGGAGCATGGGCCAACTAAACTCCAACTTTTGCCTAGGATTGTTGTCCAGATAGATGCACGAGTTGAGGTTATCAATCAATATCTAGGATGTTTGATTTAAGTATCTTGTGGTAAACCGTCTAAACATATGCAACTTGTTTTTGCTTATAATGAAGTATGCTTAAACTAGTTTGACCAATCAATGTACAATTAGTTATTCTTCAAAAAAATTCAATAATCCATTTCCATGCGAGTCCATTGATCAAGTTCCTTTAATTCCATATATGTATTCGCTTGAATTTCTTATTCCTTTGTTCAGCTTGTCCATCATTTTCATGCTGATATGCGACAAGAAATTATTTTGAGTAAAAAGAATTATGAATTTACTACATATGCTCATCGTAGGAATCACGAATTTATTAAAAGAGATTATGTTATAGTTCGTTCACTACAACAATATTTTCCTAAGAAATCCTTCAAAACCATTCATTAATTAAGAAATAATGCATATTTTTTTGATTCGTCATTAGATATGAGTACTAATTCAACTTTGTTTTTTTATAAGTAAAGTATATTAGAAAGCGTTCAAAAGGGGAACGCATCCCAAGAGCTATACAGAGGCCGAAGCCAGAGACAAGGTCCTAAGGACCCACCGAACCCAAAAAATCAATAAACTCATCAATGGATATACAATTTCTCCCCAAAACTCAACTAAAAAGAGAGCTAATAATATGAAACTTCAAAGCCCCTAAGGAAGATTCCTCCCCTTCAAAAGATCTTATATTCTGCTCCTTCCATAAGCACCACCAAACACAAAGGGGAACCACCCTCCAACACTCACGGGCGCGGGCTCCCACACTACAGCCTCGCCAAGCATCAATCAAACCCCTCGAGGACCGAGCCATAACCCAATGGACGCCGAAAAGGCCAAAGATAAGGCTCCAACAGTCGTGAGCTACAAGGCAATGCAAAAGAAGGTCATCCATAGACTCACCACTCCTCTTGCACAAAAAACACCAATTGACTGTAATTTATCTTCTCTTTCTCAAATTATCCAGGGTCAAAATCTTGCCCCAAATAGCAGTGCAGACAAAGAAGGCCACCCTGAGGGGAGCCTTGGAACCCCATACCGTCTTCCAAGATAAATTAGAACCATGAAAATCAGAGAGACAACGAAATAGGGAACGAACCTCTAATTCAACTGTTGATGTGGTGTGTCTGTTACATAACCGAGGAACCTTTGAGCCTCCTATTTTGTTAGCATTTGTTCAGGAGGAGTTACATTTTCCTCAGCAACAACATTAGTTCTTCTGCCTTTTTAGCCATTTGAATTGAAGATAATTTTGACTATCAGAGTAATGCTTCTTATCTTGGAGAAATTCAATATTACCTTGTTCGATGGAAAGGTTATCTAGCTTCAGATATTATCAGAGTCTAGATGATGAGCTTTCTTGTGTTAACTCATACTTTTAGGATATGTACATATGCATTTGGTTCTTCTCAAACTGGGGAGAATGGAGAACCAGATATAGTCCAAAAGCTTGAAATGCACGTGATGCACCTTCACTATTAGGGACATGGAAAAGATAGATAGAATTGGGGATTTTTGTCTATTTATTATTATTATTTTAGTTTTTTTTTTTTTTAATAAATAAAATTTGTATAAAAGAAGCATTCGAAGGAGGCCTAATAGGGCCAAACTCTCAAAGAATCCAAAAAATCAACTATCCCCTCCATGGATTTACAATTTCTCCTAGAACCCAACGAAAAAGTGTGTTAACAATGGAGAACTTCAACACTCCAATATGATTCTCCTTTCCCTCGAAGGATCTCCTATTTTTTCACGCCATAAACACAACCAGATGCAGAAAGGCGCAGCCCTCCAGAATTCACGAATTTGAGCCCCCACTATACTTTTTTTTTTTAACGCTTTCCAATTTGGGCCCCCACTATACAACCAGGGCCGGCTCGACCCTTAGGCAACTTAGGCGGTTGCCTAAGGCCCCAGCCAATAGGAAGGCCCAAAAATTTTAAAATCGGTTGCCTAAGGCCCCAGCCAATAGGAAGGCCCAAAAATTTTAAAATTTCCTTATATTAAGTTCTACTATAATTATTTCCTAATATTATTAAACTCTAATAAATATAAAAATTTTATATTAGGCCTCAAATATTTATATCCTAAAATAACTTTTTTGTTTATTCACCACTCGTTTCGATTTTATATTAGGCCTCTAATATTTATATCCTAAAATAACTTATTTTTTATCTTTTTTATCTCTCCTTATTCATTCCGATTTTATATTAGGCCTCAAATATTTATATTCTAATTTAACAACTTCTTTTTCTCCTTTCTCTCTCCTCCCTCATTATGTTGAACTCTAATTGATACATAAATTTAATATTACCCTCCAAAGATTTATTTCCTTATGTGACTTTTTTTCCCTCTTTTTTCTACTCTCATTCACGTTTTACAATAAAACCAATATAGAAATTTAATTTTAGGCCCTAAAAATTTGTATCATTAAATTTTTTTTTTTCCCTCTCTCTCTCTCTCATTCATATTTTTTACAGCAGCACTAAAAACATTTTGGGTAAGATACACCAACAGTAAAATATTAAATATCTATTTAATGTTGTTTGGAAAAATGACGAAATTTTTTCATTATTTATTTTATTTTATTTTATTTTTTATTATGTTTTATGTTTTTCTTTTGAATAAGTCTTCTCCTCTAACTCTCATTACAAGTTTACAGTTATTATGAACGCATTTTTATTTTATTGAAAATTTGTAGAAGTATTGGATTTGGGTTTTCCAAATCAGGTTAAATGGTTCTTTTTCTTAAATTATTTTTTAATTTTATTAACTTTTGTTATTATAAATTTGGGTGTATATATATTTGTATATTTTGTTTTTGAGTTATGACTAATTTTATTTATATTATTAAAAAGGCTACCTTTTTTTTTCCGCCTAACGCAAATTAGATTGTTAAAAAGGCCACTTTTTATTTTTTTGCCTAAGGCCCCAAATTAGATTGAGCCGCCCCTGTATACAACTCCTCCAAGCCTCAATCAAGTTTGTAGAGGAATAGGGCATAACCCAACAACAAAACCCAGCAATCCCAAGCAATTGAGCAATGCAAAATAAATAAAGAAACAAAGTATAAAGAACAAAAGGCAAGGATATATGTGGTTCAGCCGCTAAGACATCCACAGCACACGAAGCCCTAAGGGCTACATCACTTTTATTATAAACTCTCTTTTTCATACTCTATACAATGGTGGAGGCTCCTCTATATAGAAGAAGAAATGATGAGAATGGAAAGAGATAGAAAATAGGAAACAATATCAATTTCATAAGTGTAATACTAGCGGATTTTTCTCTACTGATTCCCCTAGTAACAGTAAATCTTCAGTAATAGGAAAGACCATCAATACTTTCCTCCACTGATTCCTCCAGTAAATCTTCAACACATCCAAAGTCGTCTAATCCACAAATCTCCAACCCCAAAGACTCGAGACCATCCTATTAGAAACCAAGGCAAGTTTCGTTTCTTGCAAACACACCCCATGAACATCCCACTTACGAATCGCCAATGTCACCATCTTCCTCTTATCCAGATCATTTAGATCACAGACATTCCATGAAATAATGCAGCACTTCACGAGCAAACAATTGAGATCTCCTTCCCTCTCCTCCTCCCTCTACCCCTCTCCCTCGTCCCCCCACTCCTCCCCTAGTAATTGACATACGAAATGTGATTCCGGACCTCCCTTTCCCCCTTTTTGGATGGTATCCTTACCTTACCTCCCACCTTCACCTTCTAATTCCTCTTAACATGCCCACAGCCTTACAACACTGTCCTTTATAACACTCTCCCTTATATGTCACTCCAATGAGATTGACCACACACCCAAATTAAACCCTCACCCACACCTCCCTACAATCCCCATCCACTCCCCCTTCCCCTCCTAAAACATCAAAAGGAACATCCCCCTCCCCCTCAGGACCTTCCACTGCCAAAGGCAAAAACAGGCCATCATATGAGAACTTGCTCCCCTCCCATGGAACAATCCCAGTTTCCACAACCCGACAACCCATCCCAATCCTCTAAAATGGAAGCTGACGAAATACTGCCAGCCAAAGGGGTGCCATAGTCCCCATCAGAATCATCACCCTTAACTTCCAACCCATATACCGGCAGACATTTAAGCCCTTTCAAAGCCTTGTGAAGAGGGAGCTTCTTGACTATAACTGCAGCAGACCTGTCACTCAAATGAAACTGCAAATCCTGCCCTGCACAAACAGTGACCCCATGTCCCACCTCAGTGGTGACCAATTCCTCTAAACCACAGGTCAAATTCTGGGAATCCCCGGACAAAACAGAAGCATCATCAGTATTCTCTGTTGAACAGACCTCCAGTTCCACCTCTAGGCAATAACCTCCTTGCATCTGACAACAAACATCCCTTCTCGAACCCCACAACCCTCATCAACACCCTGCAATGAGTAGTAGTAGTAGTAGAAAGAGCGCTTCGAGATCTTGGTTCAGAGAACTTAACAGGATCATGAACTCTCAAATTAGCACTAACCCAATTTTGCTTCTCCAACTTTGACCATCTTCTAGATGAACTGCTGAGAGCTCTCTGTTTTCTCTGTGGAGGAACCAAAGAAGGAGAACTGGAGTTGCATACAAATTGATTATCATCCGACCACCCATTTGGACTATTTTGAAATGGCCCAAAATGATTACCTAAGATAGGCCTTTGATTATTAACTTTATGACATGCAGAGTTGGGCTTCCTTCCCTTACCATCTTCATAAAATGCTCCTTTGTTTGGCCCAAAGAAGACTGGGTCCGCAGTGATATCTTGCCCATTATACTGCATCCTGGAGAAGGGCGATCGCCACTGCTCAACCCAAAGTCCGTCTTTTGAGAGCCAAGTCTTACCCAGTTGAGTGTAATTTTTCGGGACCAAACTTTGTCTGCATAGCGTGAATGAGAACGCAGCCTTGGATCTGTTTCATCACACCCAGCACAGCACCACTAATGCGTTTTAAAGTTCTTTTGGCCTGAAAATGACTGAATTTACTAACCTCTTAAACATTCTGGAGTTTTGCAGACTGAGATCCATTACATGTGACTGTTGAAAGGTCATTTGAGAGGGGCGGAAACAACTCTAGACCGAGCAGCAGTGACTGGACTTTTAAAAAACATTCCAGATGCATGCCCAGGAGGATTTTGATCATTCACTGTTGGCCGACTCAAAACAGACCCATTCATTCTGTATTTGAAATTTAAAGTCCTCTCAGGTGACGTTCCACGTGAAGATCCAGCTGTTTCCCATCGTGAACGTGAAGGGTCTCAATGCTGGATGCATGTAGACCCAGCTCTCTTATGATCGACACGCTCCTCTCGCGCATGAACCATCCTCGGTCCCTGTCCTCTGGATTTCTTTGCCCTGTGCTCATTCGATCTGAAATCACACCAGCGACCATTGCGAGACCGCCCCTTCTCCGAGATCAGAACGCGTTCACAGTCATAACTTCCAATCAAGGATTCAGTCTTCTGCACAATGGGCGGAGCTCTCTCTTCCAACAAAGCAATTGTAAAGGCCACCAAATTGTCTTCAACAATGACAAACGCCAAAATCACACCTCCATCATCGACGATGATGACAACTTTATCAGTGTTGCTCATCTCGTAAGCCTCGACGTCTCGGAAACCTCCACATAAGTCTCCAATTTCTTCAAACAGCTTCTGACATGCAGATGTAATCCGTAAAGATGAATTCTCCTTATCTTCCTCTTTTTCAACAGACTCGAACAACCCACTCTGAGACACCAAGCGTCAATGAACAGATTTGCCTCTCCCCATCTCTTCTTGCCGTCCTTTGACACCCTCTGCGCTTCCATTTCCAATGGAAACCTGAACAACAACAGACAGTCAGGCAAGGTGGCAACCCTCACCCCACTCGAAAACTTCCATATCTTCAATATGCCCATTCCTCAATCCTTTGCAAACTTCCCACGTCTCTGTCAAATCTTCCAACCAGGCAAGATTTCAGCGCCACCTCGCACACCATAGTGTTAGGGTTATCCACCATCAACACACGACCCCCTGCTTGTGGGTTTGCTTTCCACCACTCTGTTCACAGCAAGACGAGTCAGTCTCACAAGTCAAGGAAAGAACAGTTCTCTCCTCAAAAGCTCTCATAACTTCCCAATGGAGGACGGACATAGAAAAACCCGAAAGAAAAGAAAGAAAATGGAGATCAGAGTACTCCGGAGTAGATGACTCTGGCATCCGAGAAGATAGAAGAGATAGAAAATTTAGAGAGAGAAATAGTCATGCTTAGTATTAGTTCCTTGGCATAAATAAATTCATTTAGTAAAGTTTTAATTTTAGGATATTTTAGTAATTTAGTATTTTAGAGTTTTATTTTTGGTAGTAGTATTTTATTAGGGTTTTCCTAGATGCTTATAAATATGTGGGTTGGTAACATTGTGAAGGACCTTTTGATGATTATTGATAATTGAATACATTGATTATAGATTAATTCTCCCTCATTCTTCTTCCCCATTCTTGTTCTCTCCTCTCTTGTTCTCTCATTTTCTCTCTTATTCTCCTTGAATTTTGATATCACAGCGCCCGCCATCACGCGGTTATCAATTTTGGTTGGTTGTTCCATGTTACGAGGGCTCAAATGGATGAGCAAAATCCTTGGCAGATCCAATAAGCAGTACATTTTTTTTATCACAAATTTTAGCTTTTTATTTTATTTTTGATAAGATCGTAATAAAAAGCATTCAGCTGGGGAAAACAGCCTACGAAACAAAAGAAGAACCAAATAGGGGCCCTAATCTCGCAATATATCCAAAAATTCAACTATCTCCCCCAAGGAATTAGAATTCCTCCCAGCAACCAAACATGAAAGAGAGCTAAGAATTGAAAATTTCAGCACCCCAATACGACTACGAGTCTCCTCACCGTCAAAGGATATCCTCCTATTGCATTCTCTTCATAAGCCCCACCAAAGACACAAGGGTGCCACCGTCCAAAAGTCACGGACTTGGAAGCCCACTATACAACCTCCCCAAGCCTCAATCAAAACTAGGGCTGTAACTCGACAGGTTGGAGGTATAGCTTGAGCCCAACCCGACATATGAAATGCTTAACCCGAGCCCAACCCTAACCCTACCTTCAACCATAACTACTTAACCCGAGTCCAACCCATCCTTATACTTTTAAACTCGAGTTTGTAACTCGGGCTTAGTTTTCGGGTTAGAAAGTAGGGTTAATTCGGGTTACCCATATGGCCAATCTAATTAAGTTACTCTAAAACAAAAAACAATTCTATCTCTTCTCTCTTCTCAGATTCAAACCTATCGAAGTCTGAGACATAAACAAGTGGAACCCAAACAAAGAAATAATCAAACCCCAACTGTCACAAGCAACCGGACAATGCAGTAAAAGATGATCATCTTTTCATCCCTATTGCAAATACAACACCAGTTGAAAACAATCTATCTCTGTCGTCCTATTTTTTGTAGATTTGCTGTATCGTCATATTCATATCGTGTCGTACCCATGTCCTTTGTCCATGTTCTTGTAGGAAAGCTGGGTGTGGTGAGAAATGAGGTGATGGGAATTTTTCATGAGTTTCATTCTAACGGAGGTTCAAAAAGTCACTGAGCGCATCTTTTATTGTCCTTATTCCGAAGAAGGGTGGAGCTTCTAATGTCAAGGATTTTAGACCTATAAGTTTGTTGGGGTGCATTTATAAGCTTATTGCTAAAGTTCTTGCGTTGAGATTGAGTGATGTTCTGGATGGAGTCATTTCAGAGTCCCAGAATGCTTTTGTTGGTGGCAAGCAGATTCTTAACTCAGCTCTTATTGCCAGCGAATGTGTGGACTCCAAGTCAATGAGTGGTGTTCCTGAAGTCCTATATAAGTTGGATATTGAGAAAGCTTATGATCATGTTAGCTGGATCTTCCTGCTGTATTTACTAGGGAGGTTGGGATTTGGTGAGAAGTGGAGGAGATGGATTGAGGCTTGCATATCTTCTATTAGATTTTATGTGTTGGTAAATAGGTCTCCATCCAGTTTCTTTGGTAGCTCTTGAGGATTGAGACAGGAGATCTCCTTTCTCCTTTCATATTTCTTATTGTTATGGAGGCCCTTAGTAGGTTGATGAGAAGGGCAGTGGATCTGGGATTTATTAAGGGATTCAGGGTGGGTTCAAACTCCTCCCAGCATATGGAGATTTCTCATTTGTTGTTTGCTTATGATACACTAGTCTTCAGTGATGCGGAGGTGTCCCTGAGATATTTGAGGTGTGTTCTGGATTGCTTTCAGGCAGTCTCAGGCCTAAAAGTTAATGTGGGCAAGAGTGTGCTTGTCCTGTTGGGGGAGGTTCAGGATATTGCTTCTCGTGCTGCAGTTCTTAGATGTGAGACGGGCTCCTTCCCTATTTCTTATCTGGGTTTGCCTTTGGGCGCCTCGTCGAGGAGGTTGAAAGGTTGGGATTCAGTGATTGAACGGTTTGAGAGAAGACTGGTTGGGTGGAAGAAGCAGTATTTTTCGAAGGGCAGAAAGGTTACTCTCATGAAGAGTACATTGTCGAGCCTTTCAACTTATTTCCTTTCTCTCTTCCAGATTCCCTCATCTGTAGCTAGAAGGATTGAGACTCTTCAACTAAATTTCATCTTGTCCGTTGGGACCAAGTTTGCAGGCCTCTTCCGTCGGGTGGTCTTGGCATTAGGAGGTTGGTCCCTTTCCTTGGGAAGTGGCTATGGAGATTTGGTAGTGAACAACATCGTCGAGGGTGATCGTGTGCCACTTTAAGGAGGAGACAGGAGGGTGGTCCTCTGGTCTGGTTAGATTTGCTGCTGGTGTTGGAGTGTGGAATTCTATTCGGAAAGGCTGGGACGAGTTTTCTAAGCACATTAGATTCAGAGCTCAAGAGGGTAGGGATGTTCGGTTTTGGGAGGATTTATAGTGCGGGAATTGCCCGCTATCTTGTTTGTTTCCCAGACTTTTCAGGATTGCTGTCGATAGACATGCCATGGTGACCGACTGTTATCGGCTTGATAGGGTAGATTTCATAGGACGTGCGTTTTCGGCGATCGTTTCAGGACTGGGAGGTGGAGGATGTTTCTTGCTTATTGGATTTCTCATATAGGCAAAAGGTTCTTTATTCTTCTCTCTCCGAGACTCATGGTTCTATCTTCCCGTGGAAGACAGTGTGGCGATCCAAGGCTCCTCTTAGAGTGGCATTTTTTGTGTAGACTGCAGTTTGGGGGAAGATATTGACCATGGATAATCTTAAAAAGAGAAGACATATTACTATTAATTGGTAATGTTTGTGTAAAAATAATGAAGGCTTACGATTGTTGGAGCCTTATTTTTGGTTTGTTCAGCATCCAATTGGTCATGCCTCGATCTGTGACGGAATTGATTGAGGTGTGGAGACGATGCAGCATTGAGGCCACACCCGTGTCTGTTGGAGGGGGGCCCCTCTTTGCGTTTGGTGGTGCATTTGGAAGGAGCGGAATTGTAGATGTTTTGAAGGGAAAGAATCTTCCATTGCACCCTTAAAATATGTTATTATTTGTTCTCTTTTTGGTTGGGTGATGGGTAGAAATTGTATATCTATACAGGAAATCATTAATTTTTTGGGTTCTTTGGGTCCTTAGGACCTCTTTCTTGGCTTCGTCCCTTGTATAGCCTTTGGGATGCGTTCCCCTTTTGAACGCTTTCTAATATATCTTCACTGATCAAAAATAAATAATTCTTGCATTATTACATGCATAAAATCTTTGACACAGATCGACTAAAAATCATTTTATTATGATTTGTATTGATCCTTCACATTCGAGAAAGCTCGACCTCAAGTTTTATAAACTAGGAACATAACTCTTGCACTATTACATGGATAAAATCTTGATAACAGATCTGGAAGCTACAGGAACAGTACCAACATCTTTTGCATCTTATTATTCAAATTTTTCTAAATTCGAAAATCAATAATCGATACGGCTTGCAAATCATGGATAAGCTTATAGTGACAAGGAATCAAATTCGGTCATTTCTTCATTTTCTTTGACTTCTTCGGCTATAGCATCTTGATCACCACTTTCCTTTGTGTCTTATTCAAGTAGCACAGAAGTCTCAACTTTTCATCTTCAACCGCTTGTCAATTCTTAGCTTCAATAGAATTGGAGACCAAAACAGATGGTAGACTAGAATTAGAGGATTCTAACTCTTGATTTGAATCATTTTAGGAGAACTTTTACCTAAAAGAGCAATTGCATTGGCTTTCAAAGTAGGCTCAAATAAATGCTTCAAACTCAATGTTTATACCACCAAAGAGGAGGTTGAGGGTTTAAGCCCCAATAGGGGCGTGTGTATGCAAGTGTACTTACAGATATAATTTTTTGTCAACCAATCTGAGTTACCGCCCAGGATCTATAATTGCCTCAAAAGGTCCAATATTTACATTATTGGACCTTTTGAATAATGGTCAAGAAAATCTTAAAGAAAATTGAACATTTTCACATAGTTTTGTAAAAAAAATAGTGGGGATTCTAGCAAAGCAGTTCGCAAGTGAATTATTGAAAAATAAGTTTTCAAAAATCAAAGGTCAAAATGGATCTGAATCTTTAGCACAATCCATATTTTCGGAATAGATCCAGATATTTTATTCACAATGGAATCAATTTATATATGACCAAAAATTAAGGATTTATTAATAGGTAATGTTGCACTGATTCCCAACCAAACTAAAGGGGTATTGCGATGCCAATCAAAAAGATGATTGTCGCTACTAGACAACAAAATGGATTTTGGAATTTGTTAGCATTCTCAAAGAAAAAGGTATTCTTAGTACTCCTGCAAGTACTGAAACCATTAAAAGAGTGCCCAATAACTAATTGGGTACTGTACATTCCTGTTATATTTCCAAAGGGATTGCTGGTGATGAACTGTTCATCCTATCCAATGTCTTCAATGTTCATCCTAGGTTTGGGAAGTTGTTAACCTAGAGTAAGCTTCTCTCATAGTGGATTTAATTTGTCTGGACTAGGTTATGTGGTTTTTCCCATTTGGGTTTTCCACATACAAATTGAGAATTCATGTGTAGTTGCATGGTTTATTTATTTATACTCTATATTTAACAGATTCATATCGATGTGTTTTACTTTTAAATATTATTTACAGTTTAAAAATCAGTAATTGCTAGTTAAAATTGGACAAGATCTCAATCACACCCTCTAAATTTGTTCCAAGCCTCATGCTACTCTTGTATCAGAGCCTTGGATAATGATCAAACATACTTTCACTAAATTTAATAGTTTGGAAATATGCTGCACAAGTTTTTTTTATAAACATGACATCACTAAAAGGTGCAAGTGTTAAAAGGTAGCATAACAACAGTAACAATGGCCGGCATTAGTTAGTATGTGTGGGTGGGTGGGTGGGTGGGTTAGTTTGAGGCATAACATAAACAAATTTTTAGTTGAGAAATTAAATTTAGGTCCAGACAAGATTTTGTCATCCGGAAAGATCATCTCCCCAATATGTCAGTCCTTCATGACAGAGGTAGCCAATAAATTATTCCTTCCAAATTTACCATAGTCTAAATGTGAACTTCACAAAGGTAGTCTTGCATAATTTACCATAGTCTAAACAAGAACTTCACTAAGGTAGACCTGCATGAAATTGAACAAAGTAAAATGTAAGGCACCTTTACTTTCGTTGCTTAGAGATAGAGAAGATAAGATTGACATTTAGGGACTGAATAAGGGTTACATTGGTTGTGATATAAGGTGATTTAAGGCTACTTTGATAGGAAATTAAAATAAAAGGCTTGATAGATTTTCTGGACAGCAACATAAAGTCAGGGCTTATATTAAAAATGCTACGACAATTAGGATGAGGTTCACGCTATCAAAAGGTTATGGGATTGACTTCCAAGTATAAAAATAGTGCTATTGAGAAGCTACTTATGGATATTATTTATTCACAACAGCACTGAAATTTAACATAAAGAAAAAGGACAAGATTAAGAAAAACAGCACAGAGAATATAAATTCGGTAGGTCAACGTCTTCTAGGAGTATTGCCTAGAAGAACTCAATGAAATCTCACCATTAAAATAAGCAAAAATCTGCAGAGTTCTCTAGAAGACTTGCTTATATGAAAGTCCAGTCAACCAAAATCTAACCGCTTCCAATCACAGTGAGCAAAAAGTGGGTTCAACCAGACTCTATTGAAAGTAGTTAGATGGGCTTTTGGCCATTAAAACTTATGGCAGGTAACATTGCTTCAATAGGCGATTTCAAGATTGAAAGAAAATCTGTATATTGCCTTCCTTTGAATGGTTTACAATGCTTTAGTTAAATAGGACATACAAGGGGCTAAAAAAAGGAAACTACAAGCTGACTACAAGCTGTGACAGCAAACTACAGGCTGTAATTACAGGCTGTATACTAACAGAAGCTACAGGCTGTGCACTAATAGAAGCTATAGGTTATACACTAAAATATCCCCTAAAATCTGGTCATTGACTATCTATATTTACACGCCCATCATATCCCCTAAAATATGGTCTTATTAAAACCAAATATCTCTTTTTCAACACTCCCCCTCAAGCTGGCTTGTAGATGTCTTCCATAGCTAGCTTGCTTCTTAAAACTTCAAACTGTTTCTTGTGTAGTCCTTTGGTAAGGATGTCTGCAGCTTGTTCAGTAGTAGAGACATAAGGAATGCAAATCATACCACAGTCAAGCTTTTCCTTGATAAAGTGTTTGTCAACTTCCACATGTTTGGTTCTGTCGTGGAGGACTGGATTATGAGCAATTGAAATGACAGCTTTGTTGTCACAGTAGACTCTCATTGGAGGAGAAACAATAACCTTCAAATCTTCAAGGAGTCTTTTTAACCATATAGCTTCGCAAATCCCATGGGCGAGTGCTCTGAACTCGGCTTCTGCACTACTCCTCGCTACTACATTTTGTTTCTTGCTTCGCCACGTGACTAAGTTTCCTCCAACGATGGTGCAATATCCTGAGGTAGATCGTCTATCAACTATACTGCCTGCCCAATCAGCATCTGTGTACACCTCCACTTGTAAATGACCTTGTTTCTTGAACATAAGTCCTTTACCTGGTGAGCCCTTTAAGTACCTCAGAATCCTGTACACTGCTTCAAAGTGTTCCTGTCCAGGAGAGTGCATAAACTGACTCACCATACTGACTGCAAATGCTATATCTGGGCGTGTGTGAGATAAGTAAATTAGTCTTCCCACCAATCTCTGATATCTTTCACGATCAACCATATTCTCGGGTTCGGCAGCTTCTAACTTCAGGTTGACTTCAATTGGAGTGTCAGCAGCTTTACACCCGAGTAGTCCTGTCTCATTAAGCAAATCAAGTACATATTTTCGTTGATTCACGAAAATTCCTTCTCTTGACTTGGCAAATTCCATTCCAAGGAAGTATTTTAATGCTCCCAGATCTTTGACTTCAAAATCTTTAACAAGTTTCTTCTTCAGTCTGGTCAACTCTTCAATGTCATCACCTGTCAAAATTATATCATCCACATACACAATTAAAATGGCAATTTTCCCTTCCTTTGTAGAACATGGTATGGTCTGCCTGACTCTGATGATACCCATGACTCTTCACAGCCTTTCCTAAACGTTCAAACCACGCTCTTGGAGACTGTTTCAAACCGTACAGGGATTTTTTGAGTTTACAGACTTTGCTCTGACTGTGTTTTCCTTCGAACCCAGGTGGCAAGCTCATAAACACTTCTTCTTCCAAGTCTCCATTTAAAAAGGCATTTTTTATGTCCAATTGATGTAATGGCCAATTAGAATTGACTGCCAACGACAATAAGACTCGGATAGAATTT
This sequence comes from Cornus florida, assembly GCF_030987335.1. Classification (NCBI taxonomy): domain Eukaryota; kingdom Viridiplantae; phylum Streptophyta; class Magnoliopsida; order Cornales; family Cornaceae; genus Cornus; species Cornus florida. The sequence continues at coordinate 28,846,107 of NW_026775580.1, read as the reverse complement.
ATTTTTGCTACAGGAGCAAACGTCTCTTGGTAATCAATGCCGTACGTTTGCGTAAAACCTTTCACCACAAGTCTTGCCTTGTACCTTTCCACACTACCATCAGCTTTACACTTAATAGTGAAAACCCATTTACACCCAACAGTTTTCTTTCCTTTGGGTAAGTCAACTATCTCCCACGTTCCACTCCTTTTAAGAGCATTCATCTCCTCTAACACTGCTGATTTCCAATTCGGATCATCTAGTGCTTCCTGAATGTTTCTTGGAACAAACAAGTGAGAAATATTTGAAGTAAAGGCCCTATGTTTATGGGAAAGTTTATCATAAGACAAGTATTTGGCAATGGGATGCTGGGTACAGGTTCGGATTCCTTTTCTAACAGCTATAGGGATATCAAGGTCTACAGGAACTTGGCTAGGTGTCTCTGTACGATTAGAAATAGTAGGGACAACTGTAGACAAGTTAAGATTTAGAGTACCTTGAGTGTTCAGGGAGTCATTGCTCGGGACCTCTGATTGGCCTTGCTCAGGTACAATAGTAGGCTCTCTACTCTTTTGATGAGTCTTTTTTCTGTTATAAACCAGAAGCTCAGGATTCGGTTTTTTTGGAACCGTTGGTAGGATTTCTCCCCCTGTTGGAGATACAGTAAGGCTCGGCAGATTAGGACTAGGAGGCCCCGGGTTTCCTGATTCTAGAACATCATTTTCTTGTTTAAAAAGATCAGTGTTTGGAGTAGAGTGTGAGACAATAGTTTTAGGTAAGGGAATATTAGTAGAAATCTCCCAAAAATTTTCTTCACTCTCTTTCTCCCCCTGAAGAAAAGTTTTCTGAAAATAAGGATGATTTTCTAGAAAAAAAACATCCATACTGATAAACATTTTTTTTGTTATCGGATTGAAGCATTTGTACCCCTTTTTATTCGGGGCATACCCAACAAATACACATTTTTCAGCCCGAGGATCCAATTTAGATCGAAGTCTACTAGGTAAATGGACAAAGACAGTGCACCCAAATACTTTCAAAGGCAGGTTTAAATAAATCCGAGTTTCAGGAAAAGATTTTTTAAGGCTTTCAAGGGGTGTAAAATAGTTAAGAACACGAGTAGGCATCCTGTTAATCAAATATGTTGTTGTTAAAACGGCTTCACCCCACAAATACTTAGGAACATTCGTTGAAAACATGATGGCACGAGAAACTTCAAGTAAATGTTTATTCTTTTTTTCAGTAATTCCGTTTTGTTGGGGTGTGTCAACACAAGTGGATTGGTGAAAAATTCCTTTTTCTGTTAAAAAACTTCCTAAAACTTCATTAAAGTATTCGGTGCCGTTATCAGTATGAAGAATGCCAATTTTTGTTTGAAATTGATTTTCAATCATCATATAAAAATCCTTGAATAATTTTTCAACTTCAGATTTTTCATTCATTAAATACACCCAACACAAACGTGTATGATCATCAATAAAAGTCACAAACCATTTTTTTCCAGGAAGAGTTGTGATCCTAGAAGGGCCCCAAACATCGCTATGGATTAAATAAAATGGTTTTGATGTTTGGTAAGGTTTAGGAGAATACGTAGTACGATGACTCTTTGATAAAAAACAATTCTCACAATAAAAAGATGAACAATCCAATCCTTTAAACAAAGAAGGAAATAATTTTTTAAGATAAGGGAAACTAGGATGCCCTAGTCTAAAATGTCATAGCATTATTTGTTCTCTAACAGGGATAGAACGAAAACTACTCAAACCTTGAGCCTTTTTATTACTTGAAATATCATCTTCAAAATAGTAGAGACCATCTATCATCTTAGCACTGCCAATCGTCTTCCCCAAGCTCTAGTCCTGAAATTCACAATAGGATTCAAAAAAGATAACACGACAATTAGAGTCTTTGGACAATTTATTAACTGATAAAAGGTTACAAGCAAGCTTAGGGACATGAAGGACAGACTTAAGATCAATAATTTTTGAAAGTTTCACTAAACCTTTGCCTGCAATGGGAGAATAAGAACCATCAGCTATTCTGATTTTTTTTTCAGAGCCAGAACAGGGTGAATAAGTTTGAAATAAATGAGAACAACTTGTCATATGGTCAGAAGCTCCTGAATCAATGATCCATGGGGTAACACTGGAATTTGAACGACAAGATAAGGCCTTCGGGTTGTTACCTGTTTGAGCAAGAGAAACATTAGGAGTACCAGATGAAGAATTGAATTTCAGCAATTTTAGAAGATGATCCATCTGTTCTTTGCTGAAGGGAAGTGCCTCGGCTTCATGAGCTGATGGGGCTCGGTTGAATCTGCCTTCCTGGTTGAATCTGTCTTCCTGCTTACTCTTCCAATTCGCTGGTTTACCATGAATTTTCCAGCAGGTTTCACAGGTATGGTGAGGCTTGTTGCAGTGGTCACACCAAAGACGGGGCTTTTCATTATGTTTCCTGCCAATATTCGCTTCAGATACGACCAAGGCAGAGGTCTCAACAGCACCATTTGATAACTTTTTTCCAAGCATGACCAGCCTGCGACTTTCCTCTCTTCGAACCTCGGAGAAGACTTCACCGATTAAAGGCAAGGGTTGTCGTCCAATTATTCTGCCTCTCACTTCATCAAACTCAACATTGAGTCCAATGAGAAACTTGAAGATGCGGTTGTCTTCCACCTTCTTTTTGTAATGGTTGCAATCTTCAGGCGATTTCCACTCATAATCGCTGAACAAATCAAGGTCCTGCCACAAACGTTTCAGAGAGTTGAAATATTTTGTAACACTGTTATCTCCTTGACGGATCTCTCCGAGTTTCAGCGTTAGTTCATAGACTTGAGACTGATTTCCTAGGTCTGAATACATTTGGTTGACATTGTCCCAAAGTTCTTTTGCTGTGTGGTAACATATATAATTAGAACTGATGTCCTCCTCCATAGAATTCACCAACCAGGTCATCACCATCGAATTCTCTGCATCCCAGGTCGAGTAGGATGGATCTTCAGGTTTTGGTTCCTTCTTTTCTCCTGTTAGGTAGCTGATTTTGCCTCTGCCTCGGATATACATCCGCACGGACTGGGACCAGCGAAGGAAGTTTTCACCATTTAGCCGAATTGTGGTAATCTGGACCGAGTGTGTCTGAGAGTTTTGGACTTGGGACTCAAAGGTCTTGGTCTTGGACTCAGGTATGTCATCAGACATGGTGATTTGAGTTGTTTGGAAGAGAGAAAAAAAAGGAACAGGTAGGGGTTTTTTTTTCAGAAGAATCGGTAAGATGCTCTGATACCAAATAGGCGATTTCAAGATTGAAAGAAAATCTGTATATTGCCTTCCTTTGAATGGTTTACAATGCTTTAGTTAAATAGGACATACAAGGGGCTAAAAAAAGGAAACTACAAGCTGACTGCAAGCTGTGACAGCAAACTACAGGCTGTAATTACAGGCTGTATACTAACAGAAGCTACAGGCTGTGCACTAATAGAAGCTATAGATTATACACTAAAATATCCCCTAAAATCTGGTCATTGACTATCTATATTTACACGCCTATCATATCCCCTAAAATATGGTCTTATTAAAACCAAATATCTCTTTTTCAACAGCTTCACTACTGGGGCTCACATGACCTTTTTCCCCTTTTCCTCCTAGGATATATGTGCAGGGAATGGTAGCCATCATTGTGATTCTTCTCAGAAAAATAAAACTACACAAACAAAAATAACTATGTATAATCTCTTTTGACGACATAAATTAGCAAAGACACCAAAGGACCAAATGGCCCAACGGTATCACCCCTTCCTCCCTAAATGGAAGGTCGGGGGTTCGAACCTCGGTGGAGGTAGGTAGGGTGTGTACGTAATTGCTTTAACTTCCAAAAAAAAAATTATATATTTAAATTAGCAAAGACATGCGTATTTAACTTGTCCTCTTGTCTGCATTTTAGTGACACGGCATTCGGAACACCACATCAGCGTAAACAAATTACTGATCATGTGCATTTAATCAAACCAAACCATGAAAAAGTAGGTAGTGATGTCCATGATACATTAGCAAATAATGTTAAAATAATTCATTTTTTTAAAAAATTTAGAAAGCGTTCAAATGGGGAACGCATCCCATAAAAACTACACAAGGACCAAATATGGCCCCTAACCTCTCAAACTATCCAAAAATCAATTATCTCCCCCGGAGATTTACAATTTCTCCCAAGGACCCAACAAAAAAAGAATTGATAATAGAGAATTTCAGCGCCCTGATAAGAGTCTCCTCACATCTCTTATTCCACTCCCTCCTTAAGCACCACAAAACACACTAGGGCGCCACCATCCAAAAGACACGGGTTTGGGAACCCGCTGTATAACCTCTTCAAGCCTCTATCACGTGTCTTGATGACCAAGGCATTACCCAATGGACTCCAAACAACCCCAAAAGCGTAGCCCCAAGTATCCTGAGCCACTGGACAATGCAACAGAAGGTGATCTAACGACCCTCCATCCCTCTTGCACATGCAATACCAATTGACAATAGCCTATATTATGACCCAGTCATTTTCCTTATTTTTCATTCTCTCAAATTTTACGGATATTTTTTTTCCGTTGATTTATTTTTCCGAGTTTTCGTTTTTCGTCATTTTTCACTGTCTTTTCATTTTGCATAACCTATCGGGTCATGCTCGAATTTGATTCTGGCCTTGCATGCATCCATTTTACTTGATTTCTATGTATTGCACATTCTTACTTTTGTAAAAAAAGCATGCTAGATGTTTACTTTTGCCCATAGGGATATAAATGCTAAGATTCTTGAAAATTGTTTTCTTTACTTGGGGTGTTTGTCGTAATTATCTTTTGATGAGATTTTGTATTTAAAGTTCTTTTAAATATATCTTTTGAATGCCACTTCATTTTAGGCTTTTTGGGAAATTCACTTTTTGAGTTACCTAGTGGAGGGGCATTTGTGTAATTTTGAAAAAAATTCAGAATAATTTCTCATTTTCGGTTCAACCTTTCATGAGGGGTTTATTTTCACCTTTTCTTGACTCTGGCACTTCCAAAATATTTTTCGGATTTTTATTTCATTTATTATGAATTTTCGAACCCCGTTAGTCGTCAAACTTGTCCGAGGCATATCTCCTCGCTCGGGACTCGGTTTTTGACCCCGTTTCTTCCAATGATCTTAGAATTCCATTTCGAAACTTTTTCGTTCACAGACCATCTTCATTTGAGCGCGTCTTCATAGATTTCACTTTTTGGACCCGGACGGGGCCAGTTCAGATTATTCGAGACACCTTTTTGACCTATTTAGGGTAGGTGGATGAGAGAGACAGTCATTTCATCTTTTTCACTCTCCAAAAGCAGCAGCTACAGCCGCCACTAGAGGAGCTTGGAGCTGCCTTCTCTCTCTCCTCTTTTCATTTACTTCCTCTTTGATCCGGCTCTTCGCAATTTAGACTTTTTTTATCTCCTCGACGACGCGGTGATTTCTATCCGATCGGTTTTCGATTTGCAGCACTTTGATTTTTGGGGTGTGAGTCCAAGCTTGGATTTAGGTCTTGTCACTAGAGGATTTCTTGCTCTCCTTATTGTCCCCGTCATAACCAAAATTTTATCGCATTTTGTGGAGTTTGATTTTGGTGTGATTTGAGATTTTCATCTCAAAGTGAGGTAGGGGGTGTTTCATGTTTATAATCTAAGTGTTTTACATATTTTTGAGGTTTATATAACTTATATGTATGTTTAAAGTTTAGATCTAGAAATGGTTTTTATTTTAATTAAATGATCATTTAATTTTATAGTTGAAGTATGCTTAAATTTAATTAAGAATATGATATTTGGAGAGTCCATGACTTGTTTGTTTATCATATATTATTTTTAAAATTTTTGGATAACTTTTGAAATAGAGAGATTTTTAATTAATTAAGTTAATTAAAAATTAACTAAGTGTTTTAATAACTTAATTAGACTTTTGATTTGATATTTGAGTTATTCATGTTATGTTACTTATTATGTGTTAATTTCATGTCAGTTGGTGATATTTTGCTATTTAGATAAATTAATTAATTTTTATTTAATTAGTTTCCATTTAATGAAATTATGATTTATTTGCACTTTTGATGTTTTTAAGGCCTATTAAGTTATATGCCATAGTAGTTGAGAACCTATGGCATGTCTTGTATGTTTTCACAATTTGATTGTGTATGATATTTGATTAAGTGCATTTAGTATATATGTATATACTTGTTGTACACTCTTTGTTGATTTTGGAAGCTTGAGGATGTCGTAAAATTGACTATGGCTAGGGCTCAGCTCTAGTACGGGGGATTTGAGAGCCCTCTATTTTTAGTGCACACTTAGGAGCAAGCACCCACAGGCTAGTAACCCAAATGATGCTTGGTGTCGGTTTTATTCCGGCGTGACGTCCAAGTTTCCGTTTGTTTGATTTCGCATTTTAAATTCCAAGTTGTTTACTTTGTAAATTTATATTTTGTTATTTGGCATTTGATATTTCAATATTGTTTAATTGCTTATATATTGTGATTTATAATGTGGATGTTCTAATGTAGCTTAGAACGATCCCTTACTATCACCTTGGACATAGACGTTAGGTGGCATGAACCACATGGATTGATTTATATCAACTTATAAAGACTTGCAAAACTTTAGGTTATAGCATTTTCATTTTCTACGAGTAACTTGTTTACTCACCCTCGTTGTTTGGGACATTTTTCAGGTAAAGAACCGTGTTTTAGGGATACACAACATTCTTAAACTTGCTTGTGGCTTGATGAGTTTGGCGTATTTCCTATCATGCACTTACTAGCATGAATTTTGTTTTATTTTGGGTTAAATATGTCAAAACTTGTAGCTTCTATTTAGGATATGTAATAAGTACCTAAATGTATCCTTTGAAACCTATTTGCCATGTATGTGATGAGGCCAAGGGCCAAGAACCTCATGCTTCATTTTTATGCTATTTGACATTATGTTTAAAAATGAGAAAAATTGGAAAATGCAAAGCTTTAGCATGTAAATTTCAGTTTGGATGGTGGGAATTGTGTTTTATCACTTTTCCTAGTACTCTTTTATTATATGTGACATGTGGTCAAGGGTCAAACGGTTCTTTGAATGCATCTATGATGATTAACTTCAAAATTTGCTTTAAAAGGCCATTTTTCATGATTTTTGGGGTTTAGACATGTCATATTTTGCATATGGTGTATTTTGAGGTCATGGACCATTGGGACGCATTTTATTATGTATATTACGTTTGCGAGAATGTTTACTTTGCACAAAATATCATGATTGCATATTATGGTTGATGGTAGGCTTCAAACTTTTCATTTTTATGCATTTTTTAGGTTTAATGGGTCAGATTTTGCATTGGGCATATTTCGGGGTCACGAACCAATCCCGCATGTTTTAAAACCCTTATTACGTTTGCGTGCACAATCGTTTTAGCACAGAATTTCATATTTGGTCATTTGAACACTTGAAGAAAACTTGCATTTTAGCATTTTTCGTCAAAACTAATCTCAGGAGTATTTTGAGCATTTCAGGTCAAAAATAAATTTTTCTTTCGACATGTCAGCTTGGAAAAATTATTTTAAGGGAGGTTTCTTCTTCATGGTTTTTCAAAAAAGGTCGTTTTGGGGTCCAAATCACACTCGGTTCTCGGCATTTTCAGTGTCAGTGCCCAGGTGTCAGCAGCCTTGGCCGCGCGCGCCTGGTGCCCCCTCGGCCGCGACGACGCCCATTTTTGTTTTTGGTTTTTCTCCTCCATCCGGACTCCGAATCAAGTGATTTTTGAGTCTATCTTCGTTAATTTTTCGCCGTCTATCCAATGGTATACTCGGTAACACCCATAACTTTCTGAAAATTACCGTTTTACCCCTAGGGCCAAAATTATCCCTATTTTTAAATTATCGCTTCTCCATTTTGTTTTCTTTTGAACTCCGTGACTTCATAGAAAGTTACTCTAGCGTTCTTGGGATGCCGTTTATCCCTAGGAACCTTGTTTTTTTTTTTTTTCCGCTTCCGCATTCGGATCCGTTATCGGGTCAACTTTTGGATCACATTAACTATTCGGGTTTGTGAAAAATTGGGACGTCACAGCCTATATCCTCCTCCTCAGGTTATCCAACATTATAATCCTCCCTAAAACTGCAGTCCAAGCAACACCACTTTCCATAGGAAAGCAGACCCTGAGCGTCCGAAAGGCTCCTATAGAAAGAGCGAACATCGAACCTCCCTAGACTTGGGAATCAGGCCCTCCACCATCCACCTCCTAGCAAAATACAGCAACTCCAAGAACCCAATGGCATCCTCCATTCCCAATCATGAAAATATCTCAAAAAGCACACATCCCAAGGCATGTCCATCAAAAGCAATCTGGTAGAGTTTAGGTAAGGTTCACGCCGGCAACGAATGGTCGCCACACCAAATATTGTACATAAGGGAATACTCTCACTAAATAATGCTTTCTTCTTATGCAATGTTTTCCTAATTATAACAAAAGTGGTAATTTACCCATTTAGCTAAAACATTAATTACCATGGGAAGTACTGAAATTTGTTTGTGAACTATTAGTTTCACAAATCAAATATAAGTTCGATCTTTTGCAATGCATTGTTTACTGCCTTATAACCTAAGTTAGACCCCTAATACAAGTTGCAAATCAAGCAACAGATTTTTCAATTCTTTAAAATCTCAAATATAACACGGAATTAGAATGAACAAAACACCAAAAAGTGAACAATCTACATAATTAAATATAAAGACATGAATAATGAGGAGCTAATACAATAGGAGAAGGTGATAGAATCACTTAAAAACCACATGCTTCAGATGACAAAGTAAGTGGGAATTGAAGTGTAATGAGTAGTACCCGAGATTAAGTATGCCATTTATAGGATCCAGAAACTGCTGCTGCTGTTGATGTTGTTGTTGTTGCTGCTCCTGCTGTTGCTGCAGTAAACTAGCACTAGTCACTGCCACAGCTGCTGCACTCGAAGGTGCCCCCTTGTTTTCCACAAACCTCCACATATACCACGAGCCAACAGACCGATACGGCCTCCACTTCTCACACAATTGCTCCATCTGAGAAGGCCGAGGCAACTCGTCAAGGCTGTAGAGAAGCTGAACGCCTTTGCGAACACCGAGGTCATTCACCGGAAGAACATCCGGTCTGTGGAGAGAAAAAATCATAAACATATGAACCGACCAAGAACCAATACCATTGACCATAGTGAGCATTGTAAAAAGTGACTTATCATCCATTTCCACAATAGCTGAATCGGATAGAATTCCATTCTGGTACTTCCTTGAAAGGTCATGGAGGTAACTAGCTTTTCGCCCCGAAACACCGATTTGCCGGAGTTGGTGAGGGGTTAGGGCAAGAACGGTATCGGGCATAACGCCTGCCTCGCCACCACAGAGAGAGACGAAGCGAGTGTAGATTGAGGTACCGGCCTTGTACGCGAGTTGCTGATAGAGAATGCTTTTGGTTAGGGCAAGAAACGGGGCGTGGAAGGAATCGAATGTGGGAGGGTGATGGTGATCGATCAAAGGAGCGAGTAATGGATCGGCGATTCGGAGGTGTCGGAGTGCGATTTCTATTTCGCCTTCGCAGGACAGCGATTTCGCGACGATTGTTCGGTTGGGTTTGGGTTGTGGAGGGACAATCTTGTTCTTGGAGGCTCTAGTGGTGGTGTTTGTGGTTTTGGGGGTTTGCGAGGCGTCTTTTTTTGGGGATTTGCCATCATCGGTGGTGTCGGGAGAGACCTTTCGGATCTTCCGTGGGCGGAAGGGGATTTTGGCAGAGGGAGGGGGCTTTTGGGGCGGAGCATTGGCTATGTCGGCGATGGTAGTGGTGGAGGCTAAGTCCGCGGTTGTGGTGGTGGTGGTTGTCGTCTCGGGCTGGGTCTGAGTCTCAAACTCGGTCTTTGTTTTTGTTTCTGTTTCTGTTTGTGCTTCTGTTTGGGTTTGGGTTTGGGTTTGGGTTTGGGTTTGCTCACTCATGGGTGGTGATGAGTGAGATTTGTGGCTAATGTCGGAGGTGGGGGTGGGGGTGGCCGTGGCGGAGGCGGAAGAGTGGTGGGTCATAATGAAGGACTAAATCGAAGCCATGGTCGATCGATATATTCGAATTTACAATGTGTGACTCTCTGTATATTTTGGCATTGTTGCTGCTGTTGTTTGTGGTTTTTAGTGAGAGTGGATATTGACTGTTTAAAGAGAAGACTTGTGCGCCTGACTTGGAACACCAAACAGACCAATGTATATGTAAGCTAATGGGGTGTTTCCTAAATCTTAATTGGAATTTTCTTACACTCAGTTCCGAGTTCCAACAAGTGGTGCCTGGTCTTTTACACTGACCAGTGACAACCATTCAAGCTCCTATAGATTTGGTACGCACGTGAATTATATCCATCTGTGTTGTCCAACTATGATAGACTTGGATACTGCTAAGTAAAAAAAAAAAATTAAAGGTAAAATACATAGACAACTCTTATGCTACGTTTGGTATGCATGAATGAAATGAAATGAAATGGAATGGAATGGAAATTTGGAATGGAATGAGTATTACCATTCTAATGTTTGGTGATATGGTGAATCGTTATAGAATGGAATGATTATTACCATTTTATTATTTGATTGACTATCATTAAATCTGGAAGGGAATGCCTTTTCTCAAAAATGCCTTTTTCATTGGAGGAAAGAAAAATAAAAAAATTATAACTAAACCAACTCACCATGATTAAATATTTAATCTAAGAAATTGATGTAAAGGCTAAAAAATAATATATATATATATATATATATATATATATATATGTAATGATATATCAATCTTAATAATATAAAAAAAATCGTGCACCATAAGATCAACTCAAATAAAGTTAAGGAAATAAATAAATCATCAACCCAACAAAAAACCTGGTAATATTTCCAAGTACTTGTGTAATTTCTTTGTGTAATTTCTTTTGTTCTCCAATCATCCAACGATGAACTTGACTAAGGGTCCAAAAGTCAAACTAGTCCACTTTTGGTTCCAGATGATTACACAAGTGTTTCAACACAAAGATACAAAAAAATAAAAACAAAAATAAAAAAGTGATATATTCAGAAGAGATTTAATACCTACCTATCAAAAATAAATAAAAAAAGAAATTAATACTTGTAATTTGGTTGAAAGTCCTGTAACTTTTTTGTCAATGGCAGCTCTGGGTATATTTAGAAGAGAGGGAAGATGAAAGACAGTTACCATGTCTAATAAAGAAGGCCATAAACATGAAAAATGGAATGTGAAAGATTTTTGATGAATGTGAAATATTTTTGCCTTATTGGAATGTGATGAATGGCTAATTGGGAATATTACAAAAATATTTTATCTTACTATGGAATGGAATGGCCATTCCATAGGTTTACTAATAGAATGGATTTTCATTCCCTGGAATGAATTTTCATTCCTTCGGAATGGTCATTCCATTCCATTCCTTCACACCAAACAACTGAATGGTTGGAATGAGCATTCCATTCCATTCCATTCATGCACACCAAACGTAACATTAAGGTTTGAGATAAGGATAAAGAAATGAAAGTTTGTCTATTTTGAGACAAAGACACCCCTTGAGATTTGATAAAGCTATCAAAAACACCCCAATGATAATGAATTGACATTTTTAACCCTCTGACTTTTATATTGATTAAATTGACTGTTGAATTGACCTTTCTACCCTCAAATTCATACCCATTTCTTTCCTTTTCTCCTCCCTATTCTTTTCCTCCTCTTACTTGAAGGTATTTTGGACAACAAATACCTTCAAGTACGTACGTGGGTAATGATAAGCGCTGAAAAGTGCACATTTAAACCCGTTAAGCTTAGGTATTCTAGGACATTTATCTATCTTATTTTCTCGCTTTAGATTGATTTCATGTTATTTCCGTTTTCAGGCACTTATCCCCAAAATAAGCTAATTCAGCCAAATAAGAGTATAATTGAAGCAATCTTGAGATGAATGAAAGAAATGAGCAAAGTGGAAGCAAAATGAAGCAAGTGATGGAAGTTCAGCAAAGTTCGATCGATCAGAGAATTCCTTCGATCGATCTGACATAGATCGATCTCTGCACTCCAAGATGGATCTAAGCTCTTTTGTCCTTATCCAAAGATCCAACAATATTCGATCGATCCAACATTTATCAGATCGATCGAAAAGATTCCATCTTATCATGTTGTACCACCCCACCTACCACTTTTGTCTCTTTCCCAAAATATCTCAAAAATATCTCAGATTTGTCTTTATCCAAAAAGGCGTCGCCATGGGAGGATCGATCCAGCCAAAGTTTGATAAATCTCAGCCAAGTTCGATCGATCTCAGCACAGGTTCGATCGATCGAACCCTCTCAAGTGCGAATTAAATTAATTTCCAGCTCATTGAAAGTTGTCTCATGGTGCAATCATTAGAGGAGCCCTTGTGTACGAGCCTAGACCATTGGGTGTGACATTTGAGTTACCTATATAAGGATTATGAGCCACTTTTGCAAGAGGAGATGCTTTAATGTTTTAGATACAACATTTTGATATTCTTAGAGAGGAAGAAAAAGAGAAAAGGAGGCCAGAGACACATTCTTGGGAAGTTTTCCATCTACCTCAAGAAGAAGAGCATTTCTACTATGGAGATAGCCCTTGAGAGTTGGAGGACACCATTCATAAGTGGCTAGACATCCTCTTGGGGCTAGAGTTAGCCCTAAGCATGCTTTCTTTACCTTGATTTATGTATTTTTGAGGGGATTTGTATTGTAATACATGTTTTGACATTTTTATATACATAGATCTTGTTTATTCAATGATTTGTGTGGTTTAATTCTTCCAATTGATCATTTCATTCTATCCATATGTCTATGTATGCTAGAATAGATGTTTATGTGTTTATCTCTAGCTATTGTGTTGTTGATGCATGTCTAAGTGTGTTAATGCTATAGATCTAGAGATTGTCAAGACATAGTGCTTAATAGAATGCTCCTGTGATTTATTTGATGGTTCATACTCATTTCTTGATGGATTGTGCCTCTCCCTTAGTTTAATTAGTTTAATTTTCATGTCATTAGCTTAGATATAGTGTAGTTACTTTAGTTGTTAAATGGGAGGACAATACATGCTTGTTGTTTGATGTTTCATATTTATGAATGCAAGTAGTATATTCCTCTAATCACGTGATGTGTTTAGATTGTGAGCTTAAAAGAAGGATTAATGGCTTAGTTTGATATATTGTACTATTCATTGTGTTGTTTAGACAATATATTCTTAATTGGTCATCCATGCTTGTTGAAACAACCACACACACTCACTATTGTTGCAACATATGTTTTCCCCCTCATTAATTATGAATTGAGTGTATAGAAAGGTGATGCTTAGTGGTGACCTCTAAGTCCCAAGACCTCTCTCTCTTGTTTTCTCTATCGTTTAATTACTTGTTTTATATTAAGCTTGTTTAGTCTTAATTGTAATTTAATCAATCAAACCAACCACATTTTTATCACTCGACCTACTAACCCTAATCTTGTTTCCATAGTAACACGACCCACCAATCCCTTGGGACGATCCCTACTTACCCTAGCTATATTTTAGTTAGAGGTACTAGTGGCTTTTATAAATTTAAAACTTGGTCACATTGCACACTCACACTCTTAGTTCATATCTTTGCAAACTTTTGGTGGACCACGGGTTTCAAAAAAAAAAAAAAAAGGAACCACCAGGAAACCAATATGCATTGAACCCATTTGCATAGTAAGGACTACCATTCAACATAAGTTGTACTCCTCTGCTTCCAATGAACCCATCCTCTGCTTCTACTTGGAGAAATATCCCCAAGAAAAGAACCAAGAAAACCAAACTCCAAAGCTTCATCTCTCTCTCCTCCTTTCTCTCTCTAAAGGCAGATTTCTCTCTCTAAATAAACTCAATATGAGAATACATCTCTCCTAATATAGGAAGCAAGCTCTCTATTTTGCAATAAAGGAGTTCATAAAGTTTGTGATTGTAAATTACCATTGCAATAAAGGAGTTCTATTTTCCAAATGTATTAAATAATGAAATCCCCACCTTCTTTTTTTATAGGTTAAGAAACAGTTGCATGCTTTATTCATTAATTAATGTATTCATGTTATTTGCATTCTAATATTTTATTAGATTTTTTTTTTTTCACCCTTTTTTAAAAAGAGTACTGATCAATTATGACCTATTTGGTTAAGGGTTTTTTTTTAATTGAGTTTTTAAAATATTATCAATAAAACAAATTCTGTATTATTTTTTATTCTTTTAAAATAGAAATTATTTTCAGAAAATTAAACCAAATAAATGGTATACATTTAAAATAAAACTGTACCGCTTTTATGCTAATTTATGCTTATTTCAAATATTAAAAATTAAAACAATACCTTATTTTATCTTATTTTATTTTTTAAAGGTAAAACAAGACCTTATTGTAGATTGGAAAGACAGGAATATTTATTTGACAAGTGCCTTCAAGTAGTCACCTACGTACGTACTTGAAGGTATTTGTTGTCCAAAAATAACTTCAAGTAAGAGGAGGAAGAGCACAGAGAGGAGAGAAGGAAAGAAATGGATATGGGTTTGAGGGTAGAAAGGTCATTTCAACAGTCAATTTGGTCAATATAAAAGTCAGATGGTTAAAAATGTTAATTCATTATCATTGGGGTGTCTTTGGTAGCTCTATCAAATTTCAGGGGGTGTCTTTGTCCCAAAATAGGCAAACTTTCCTCTCCTTGTCCTTACCCCAAACCTAAAGAGGAATCTTTGTACTTTACCCAAAAAAGAAAAAGGCAAAAGTGCAAAAAGAATACCTAATTCTCAAATTACCCAACTATAAAAAGTGAGCGAGTTAATATCACAACTTTCAAAGTGGGTAAGTGGGCCTGATGACCAATTGGCTGAAGAGTTAGGTCCAACTTTGCTTCCTCAAAAACAACATGGCCAGGGTAAAACAATCGATGATAGGCTTATTAAAAAGCGGGACTACTTGCTGTTTGGTAGATAGTGACAGATTATTTTCTCCCTATTGTGCAGTGGGCTTTTGTTCACAATATTTCTGCTCAGCCCATGAGGCAAATAATAAGTTACGTTCGCACAAAATGAAAATATCTCTCGAGCTAGACCTAAATGACGTGTCTCGCCAGTGGCCTTGGTGTTGTGCTACCCATAATTTGTTTTGTCTTGCGATGCCTTGGAAGGCTTGGATTGTTGTTGTTGCTGTGCAGTCGTTGTGTTCCCATCAGTTGATGATTTTGCTTGTTGACTGTTGTTTGTTGGCTATCTCTCGTGTTAGTAAGGGATGCCCTATGTAATCTTGTTATTGACTAGTGTTGTTTTGATTGCCTACAAAAAATAAAAAATAAAAACAAAATAAAAAAAACTTACCTTCGTTACAAATACAGGAGGCTACTTTTCGGCGATGTCAATGTACAATTACTAAACTATCCCGTATAATTAATATTTTTAATAAAAAATTTATATATATATATATTAAAAAAAAAAAAAAAACCTTGAAAAGGTGAAGTACCGTAAATACCCTCATTAGTTAAATGCACACTTGAAATACTAATTACGTTTGCGCGCACAATTATTTTAGGCGACAACTTCAGTTTTGATTAAATGCACACTTGAAACAAATTGCATGTTTTGGGTTTTAAGTCCCTATCTGATCTAAGGGCATTCTGGGAATTGGACATCAAAAATTAAAATTTTCTTTCAACATGGTTAGCTAGAAAACTTGATTTTAAGAGGGGTTTCTTCTTTGTATTTTTCCAAAAAAAATCGTTTAAGGGTCCAAAACAGCTCTCAGTTCTGGAAAAATCAACAAAATCAGCTGTTGTCAGCCAAGCCTTGGCCGCGCGTGCATGGGGGGCTTGCTCCTAGGCCGCGTCGACTCCGAACTTCATTTTAACCTTATTTCTTCATTCGGACTCCAAATGAAGTGATTTTGGAGTCTAACTTTATTATATTTTTGTTATCTATCCAATGGTGTGCTCGGTAGTACATATATCTTTCTATAAATTATCATTTTGCCCCTAGGGCTAAACTTGTTCATTTTTAAAATGCCGCTTCTGCTTTGTTTTCCTTTTGTTTCCATGGCTTCATAGGAAGTCGTGATTATGTCTTAGGGATGACGTACATCTCCCAAGATTTTGTTTTCATGTGAATAGACCATTTTGCCCTTAGGGGCATACTTGATCTACTTTTGATCTTTTTCTTCTGCGTTCATTCTCGTTGAGTTCCGTGGCCTTATGGAATGTCACTTTGGCGTCTAAAGACTTAGTTTCTATTTTTGCTTCCGCATTCGGGATCAATTATCGGGTCAAACTTCAGTTCATCACAGGACGCACTGGTTTGAAAAACCAGGGCCGTCACAAACTTGGTCATATATATAATGCCTTTACATCAAATTTGCAAAATAAGGTCATTTTCAAATGATCATTCATCTATTCTAGATTTGATACAAAAATGGAATCAGAAAGGGTCACTAGTCTGTGTCTAAGCTTGTGAAGGCATGTCATCCACCACTTTCTTGTCGGTTCTTGAAAATATTAATAAAGGGGTGAGCACGATGGCTCATGCCTAAATCATACACGTTGGACTCCCTTGAGCCAAACACCCACTGAAAGCACACTGATAGAATAAGGGTCATTCTTGGAGGGGAAAACATAATCATATACAAGTACAATACCAAGGCAACCAACTTACGAAAACAATAAAGTAATCAATACTAATGATCATGAATCGTGCAATGGTATGCAATCCCAACTCCAACCCAATCTTACGTAATTCACACCAAAACCCTTAACCATCTTTATTGAAGCGAAGTTGAGTAACTATCCTTGCCCTATCACCGACAACCATTTAGGGTCTAGTTAGTTCAACCATACACATCGTACCCGACACGTACTCCCTCTAGATTGAATTAGCCACCAGATCGCGACTTCCATCCTTTCTTTTCTTAAAAAGTTTTTTCTCAAAACTTTGGGAAATAAATTCCCAACCTTGACCATTCAACCCCATTCCCACTCCCATGCCAATGTCATGAGTGAGTCATGCAGTGCCACCAATTCCATAGATATATACATGTATGAAATCATCTATTAAAAGTCATGCATTCTTGCTACAATGAATAAGCACATACATTGAGGCATATAATCATACAATTCATAGGCATGGTAAAGACTAATCATATATAAACACAAGGCATGGTTAGATATATTAAATTGGTAAATTAAGCATACTTTTCATCCGTACAAGGACGTAAAGATCATATACGCATCTTCAAGTTAACAAATTAACACATAGTGAAATAATCGAGCAACTAAGCATTCAAGTACACAATTTTCAACGAAGAACATAATTTTCTCAACTAAAGGTGTAATTAGGGAAATTATTTCATAATCTCACAAAATAAACATGCTCACATATGAAGTTAGAGTTAAATAATCTCACAAAGAGACATTAATTCTAAGCAAACCAATCATTATCCTTTTGATCTCACGTTCATTGATGTTAAATTTGATTCAATCTTATAGTCCTCATGTTCGACCCTTACTCACTTTGCTGTACCTAGTGGTAGTAGTGTATATAAATATAAGGTTGTTTGTTTCAACTCTCTACCACATTATTTACCAATCTAAATCTAATTTAAATTGAAAAGAGAAAGAGTAACGCATCACCTATACAAGTGGCAATGTAACTTTGATTGATGGTGTAGATCTTGATTACTTAAGCTATTTCAATCTTAGTAATACACTGAAGGAGTTTGGGTATGATAAAATCTATATCCTATATTATAGGATTCCAATGGTGGCTACTGATAAAGTGCTAAAGACAATATTCATAGATGAAGATATATTAGACATGAGCAAATGATATAAGAGTTCCAGTCTTATTAATGTATTCATAGTTTACCCCAATACCACAATCATTGAAGATGTTGATTTTGCAAAGTGGGAAGATGAAATACTAGAATGGCATTTGAGGCGCTAAATGGTAATGTTGAACTGCCAGTGGAAAATGACGAAGTGGAACATACTGGAATTGCTAAGATGGACCATGATGCTAATGAATATGGGTCTGCTAAAGCTTATGAAGATTGATGAGTACTGAAAAGTGCGTATTTAAACCCCTTAAGCTTAGGCATTCTAGTACCTTTATCTATCTTACTTTACCGTTTTATATTGATTTCGTATTATTTCCATTTTCAGGCACTTATCCCGAAAATAAGCTAACTCAGCCAAATAAGAGCTTAATTGAAGCAATTCTGGGATTAATCAAAGAAAAGAGCAAAGTGGAGAAAGAAGAAAGCAAATGAAGCCAAAAGTGGCAAGCAGCAAAGTTCGATCGATCCAAGTTCAAGGTTCGATCGATCGAACAATGATCGATCTCAGCACTTCAAGATAGATCCAAGCCTTGACCCAAAAGCATAAAGTTCCAAAAGTTCGATCTATCCAATACCATCCTTCGATCGATCGAACACTTTTGTCCTTATTCAAATGATTGATCCTATCCACAGCTGTACCACCCACTAACCACTTTTGTCCTTTTTCAATAAATATCTCAGATTTGTCTTTTTCCAAAAAGCTCAGCCAGTTGGATCGATCCAGCCTAAGTTCGATCGATCTCACTTACTTTCTATCAATCGAACTTCCTCCAGTACAAAAAAGTTAAAATTCCATCTCATTGAAAGTTGTCCTTTATCCAATCATTAGGGAATATTGTGTGCACGACCCCTGCTCATTTTGGGGTGTCATTTTGACCTACCTATATAAGGATAAGGATTGCTTTTTTAAGGTAGCCAACATTTTATTCATATCATCTCTTGGAGAGGAAGCTTAGAGAAAGAGGAGGCTAGAGACACCATTGAAGACTCTTCATCAACAAGGAGCAGATTTCAACTATGGAGTTAGCCCTTGAGGGTTAGAGCATCATCACCATGAGTGGCTAGACATCCTCTTGGGGCTAGAGTTAGCCCCAAGCATGCTTTCTATATCTTAATCTTGTGTATTATTGAGGGATTAGTGTTGTAATTAATGTTTTGACACTTTTATACATATAGATCTTGTTTATTCAATGATTTATGTGGTTTAATGCTTCCAATCAATCATTTCATTCTATCCATATGTCTATGTATGCTAGAATAGATGGTCATGTGTTTACCTCTATTTCTTGTGTAATTGATGCATGTCTATATGTATTAATGTTATGGATTTAGGGATTGTCAAAACATTGTGCTTAAAAGAATGCTCTTGTGATTTTCTAGATGGTCCATGCTCACTTCTTGATGGATTATGCCTCTCCCTTAGCTTAGTTAGTTTAATTTCATGCCACTAGTTTAATTGTAGTGTAGTGATAGCATAATTGTTAGATGAGAGGACAATCCATACTAGTTGTTTGATGTTCCATACTTTTGAATGCAAGTAGCATATGTCTCTAACCTTGTGGTGTGTTTGGCTTGTGAACTTATTTAAAAGATTAATGACTTGTTAGATATGTTGTGCTTCTCACATGCTATTTAAATAATATATACTTAATTGCTAGATATATTGTGTTTTTCACATGTTGATTAGACAATGTATACTTAAATTGGTCACCCCTGCTAATTGAATCAACCAAGCACATACACACAAAAATTGCAACACACTTTACCCTCATTAGTCACTAGTTGGAAGTGTAGAAAACATTGCTTGGTGGTGACCTCTAAACCCCAAGATCTCTCTCTCTCTCTTGCTTACTCTTGTTACATTCAATCACTTAGTTTAATTTAGTTGCTCTCTAGTTTACTTAACCAACCAACCATTTGTTGATCACTCGACCTACTGACCCTAGTTGCATTTTCACATTCAAGTACGACTCCAATCCCTTGGGATGACCCCTTCTCACTCATACTACATAGTATAGGTGTTAGGCGGTTTATAAATTTAACTATGATGCCCACTTGACACTAATTTCCAAACTCAAGGTGTTGTGCATTATTTTGTGCACACCTAGGGGAGAGCATCACCAAAGATGCTAATGAGGTGGATAAATATGCGGAGGGGAAAAATGATATCTCTAATGAGGGGGATGTGTTTAGTGAAGCATGGGTCTGTTGAGGCTTATCAAGATTATCCCGAGGTGGAGTTTAATTTGCATGCAAACGAATATAATTATTCTGACATTGACTCAACATATGCACCAAGTGATGACCTACAAAGCTTAAACAACTCTGATGATGAGGATTATGAGGAGGAGTAGCATGCTCCAAGAAGGGTTAATGTTATCATTAGAGCGTTCGAAGTGGGTATGAAATTTGAATCTGCAGCAGAGTTTAGAAAGGAATTAAGGGATCATACTATTACTCAGAAATATGACTTCAGATTTACTAAGAATAAGGGCAAAAAAGTTACTGTTATATATACTTGTAGATGTTGGTGGAGGATTCATACATCTATTTGTTCTGATGATAATAATTTTGAAATTAAGACATTTAACTCAACTCATCACTGCATATCATCAACTTACTTGGCAAAGAAATATTTGGAGACTTTAAGGGATGACCCTAAATGGAAGACTAGAGCAATAAAGAAGGCAGTCTCAAACATTGATGGTGACCATGGGATGCAATTCATGTAACGACCCTGTAGACACTAAAATTTTAGTAGGCTTTGATTTTGACAAATGGACCCATTAAATATGGGCCTAATGTTTAATTAAGTTATTTAATTGGCCCAAGTTTGGTCCACTTAAATTATTTAATTAGCCCAGCCCAGATGGTTAAATATAAAGGTAATTATTCCTAATAAAATATATTTGGAATAATTATTTTTAAGGATAATTATCATAATATAACCGGCCTACCCAGTTATAATATTTTCCTTATCAAAGAAGACACGTGTCATCATCCTATGGATCCAAAAAGCCTATAAATAGAGGCCTGGAAAAAGGAGGAAGGGACAAAAATTCAAATTTTAGAAGTCTAGAAATTCAGAGACTCAGAAATCCAGAGACTCAAAAGTCAGAGACACAAATTCTGAATTTAGAAATCTAGAATTTTAGAGAGAAATACAGAAGCTTTCATCCCCAACATCCAAACCCAAAGGCGAAGAACACCAAGCACATCAAATCGTGCCGGTCTTCATCAAATTCCACGATGATCAATAACAAGCACATCAAATCGTGCTATTCCTCATCCAAATTCCACGGCGATTCAAGAACAAGCTCGTGTAGCCCTTGGATCCAACCAACAACAAAAAGGAGATCGAATCAGAGAACCATTCTTTTTGTAAAGAATATTACAAAGGGTTGTACTCCATCATCATAAATTAATAAATTATTATTTTGTCCATAATTTGTTTCTATTTGCAGGATTACAAAATTTATGTGTACAAATTTATGGCACGCCCAGTGGGACATCCTTTTCCTCTCATCTCTTTCTCCTACCATCAAGTTTATTCTCTATCAGATTCTATGGCCCCCCTAAGACTCAGACAGACAAGAAAGCCCAAAAGAACATCGTTACTGCAAAGGTCGACACCAAAGCCACCATGAAAAGTGGCATGAAGGCCAAACCTAGTGATGGAAGTACCTTGGTGGGTCCTATGACATGTAGCAAGTTCCAGGCAATCGCGTCCTCTAAGCATCAGCAAGACTCGGTGAAAACCGATCCTACAAAGCCGGCGAATGTGAAAACTCAACATGTCAAGAACCATGACGTTGTTCCAGAGGAGATTCCACCACCAGATTTACCTCATTCCGTCTATGATGCTCACTCTAGTGTCGGTTCACCCCCAGAATCACTATGTCAAACTTCAGAGCAATTAATCACTTCAAGGAACGTTGACTCTCAAGGCCTATTATACTCAGATGTGGTCGCTGCTATGATGACTGGAGCTGCCACGATGAAGGAACAACTAGTAACTATATCTCGTGCCATTGAGAACTTCACAAAGACTGTTGAAGAGAAGGACTTGCAAATCGCTACAATGATGAACAAATTGGAAGTTCAGACCTTTGGTGAATCACCAATGCCATCTGGGAATCGTGCAAATTCCATGCCACCACCATCTGGGAATCCTACATCTTCTGCAGTAGTGCCGACAGAGAATCCTAATTCTACCGCGCAAGGTATTCACATGAAGGACCCTAAACAGATACCATTGATAGAACAGGTGGCTAGTCAAAACCAGACACCGGTGACAGAACAGGCAACTAGTCAAACCAATCAAGCTTCTTCAATCTCTTCATTATCTGTCGAACAATTACAAGATATGATAACGAATACAATCCAAGCCCAATACGAAGGCGTCTCACAGAGTACTTTCATATACTCAAAGCCCTATACAAAGAGAATCGATAGTATGAGGATGCATGTAGGATACTAACCTCCGAAGATTCAGCAATTTGACGAAAAAGGTAACCCTAAGCAACACATTGCCCATTTTATCAAGACTTGCAACAATGCCAAAATTGATAGGGATTTACTAGTTAAACAGTTTGTCCGCTCCCTTAAAGGAAACGCGTTCGAGTGGTACACCGACCTAATGTCAGAATCAATTGATAGGTGGGACCAAATGGAACGAGAATTCTTGAACAGGTTCTATAGCACTCGTCGTACTGTTAATATGATAGAATTGACTAATAGGAAACAATGGAAGGATGAGCCTGTAATTAACTACATTAATTGGTGGTGAGCACTCAGCCTTAACTGCAAGGATCGATTGTCAGAAATCTCTGCTGTAGAGATGTGTATGCAGGGAATGCATTGGGGCCTTCTCTACATTCTTCAAGGCATAAAACCTCGCACATTTGAAGAATTGGTTACGCGTGCCCATGACATGGAAATCAGTATGAAATCCCATGACGGCAAAGGTCCCGTGGCCATAGACCACGCAAGGATAAGAAAGACTTAGAGAAGAGCGACAAGTCGTCAAAGAATACTGCTAAAGAATCCATGACTATCTCAACTACTGGTGCGACCGAGCGTGTGCACAAAATAATGCACAACACTTTAGGTTTAGAAATAATGTCAAGTGGGCACCATATTTTAAAATTTATAAAACCACTAAACACTTATACCATGGAGTATGAAGTGAGCAGGGATCGTCCCAAGAGATCTAAACAATTATAGGTTTTCCAGAATTGAATTATACTTTAGTGCTTCTGTGATTGCCAAAAGGGTTTTGTTTGTGATTAAAACTAATTTTAAACTAAATGATTGCAATAAAGAAATAGACTTTAAGAGATTGGAAAGAGACTTAGGGTGTAGGATTCACCACTAAGCACATTCCCTAACTCACTCACTTTCAACTAATTGGGGAAATAATACTATGTAATCTATATGTGGCTAACAAGAGCAATGAAAAGTGTAAACCATCAATTTCAAGCATGAATCAACTACCTAATGACAATTAAACTAAGTGTAGTGCAATTCACCCATTCAAAGCATGATTTATCAATCCAAGTTACAAATTTAACACACATTAATCTAGAAGATAATGCAATTGTGACAAAAAGTATGGAATTCAAACATAAGTATGGATGGTCTACTTACCTAATAATTGAATTGCAATTAAATTAATTAAACTTAAATTAAACTAATTAAACATGAATTTAAAACTAATTAAACAACAAATTAACCTAAACATGTAGTACCATCCATCAAATGTAAGCATTTTTCATCAATTTGAAACACAATTACAACTAAGCAATACCATGCATAGCCATCACAAGAATCAATTAACAAAGAATTCGTGTGTAAAATTTGTTTATCAATCAACCGCACATAAGACAATATGAGATTAATACAGATAATCAATTGGAAGAATTTAATTCATAATATTCAAGACTATACACTAATTACATAAATTAATCCCCAAAAAGTATGAAAAGAGAGAGAGAGAGAATAGGTTACATGCTTAGGGTTTATCCAACCCTAAGTAGAAGAATCAGCCACTCATGGTTGATGGAGTCGAAGACAGGACAATCCCCATCATCTGCTTCATCTTCTCTGAACTTTTCTTCCAAACCCTAGCCTGTTCTTCCTTTTTCCCTTTCTTCGCGTGTTTTTCCAGAGAGAAAATACGATACTACGATACAGAAAAAATAAAAATAAAACTCTTTTCTTTTTTTTTTTCTCTAATAATCTTTACCTAAATAAAAACTAAAACTAACCCTAATCTAATGGCTCACTGGGCCTTAAGTAACAATCTCATTAAAGCCCAACAGTTCCCAAAATGAGCCCAAAAATTAAATAAAAACTGTAATGTTGCTAAGTCCTGGGGGATCGATCCCCCACCCTGGGGATCGATCCCCCCAGAGTTAACAAATTCCTTTAAGCCTTATTCAGCTCCATTTTTGCCCCGGGCTATTTGGTTTGCTTCTCCATCTTTGGGAACATCATCAAAGGCCCGAAATTGACCGCTTTGTGCCATTGTCTGAAAATCTTTGCTTAACTCCAAAAAGGCTTAATTGGACCGTTCTTAGCTCATTTTAACTTTATTGCCCTGAAATACACATAAACATAAATTAGGACTAAAATATAAAATTAAGATAGATGCAAAGACTGAAATACCTTAGCTTAGGTGCTGAAATGTGCAACATTTAAGCACTTATCAACTACCCCAGTCAAGATATCTGTTAAAAATAACAAGAAGGATGATAAAAAGTCTCGCCAGTTTCAAGAAGGGGAAAGACAGCGTCCTACACTAAAGGAATTAGAGAAGAAGGAATACCTATTTCCTGATTCCGATGTTCCTGGCATATTGGAATACTTACTCGAAAGTAAAATTATAGAACTCCCTGAAAACAAACGCCCTTAAGAAATGAGACGTGTCAACGACCTAAAATACTGTAAATATCATCGTATTATCAGACATCCAATTAAGAAGTGTTTTATCTTCAAGAAGGTGGTGATGAATCTGGCAAAACAAGGAAAAATCTTATTGGACACAGACGAAGTTATAACTTCAAATCATACTACTGCTACTTTGACAACCTCTGTCGTATGGAGTGATCGTTCTCAACCTTCAACTTCTAAGGTATACTGCACAACCATCCAGTTTGGCTCATTGGAACCAATCCCCATCTATCTTGCCCAGGTGAGTGTACCAGACGTTTCAACATTTGGAAGGGTCTTGCCTCAGGATGATGAAGAAGGATGGACTCTGGTGACAAGAAAGAAACCACGGAAGCAAAGAGCTGACATTTTTTAGACTAGTTATTCTAACAGGGGGCAAAGGAAGAAGAAACTTCAATATCGCCATAAGTAGTCAGGCTATAACAGAAAATGGGTCAAGAAGACACAATCATCCAAACACGCCTCTATGAGCAAAGGGCTCTAAAAGTCTATTACTTTGCAAGAATTCTTTCCAGAAGGATATCTAGATGACGAAGTTGTGACAGTTTACATGGTTTCAACTGAGAAAACGAGCCCTGATGATGAGAATAACGAGGATCAAGATGAAGCCCAGACTATAGAGAACCATGCAAAGGATGCAGCCATTATTGAAAAGTCCGATGATGATAAAGTAGTAGGAGGTACGCTTGATTCATGTTATGCACTAATTGTTTTCACTGACGAAGATCTTCAGTTGGGTTCGAAGCCGCATAATTGTCCTCTTTTCGTTTCCGATTACATAAAAGAACAAAAAGTTACTTGAATGCTTGTTGATGGTGGATTAGTGGTGAATCTCATGCCAAAATTTACGATGAAAAATCTCAGCATCACAGTGGACGAGTTATCTCATAGCCGTCTTATTATTCAAGGTTTTAACCAAGGAAGACAGAGAGCTATTAGCATGATTCGGGTAAAACTAACTATTGGTGAGCTCCAAGCTGAAACCTTATTTCACGTTATTGATGCAAAGATGTCCTACAATTTATTGTTGGGAAGGCCTTGGATATATAGTAATGGTGTCATTCCATCGACTCTTCATCAGTGCTTTAAATTCTTCAAGAATGGTGTACAAACGGTTGTGGCGGACCGTAAACCATTTACAGAAGCAGAATCTCATTTTGCCGATGCCAAGTTCTATATTGATCCTGATACACCTTCAAAAGTGCCCATCCCAAGCCATCCGTCTACCCAAGAGATTCAATCTACAAAAACAAAAGAAGTCTTAAGTGATCCATTAGATGTTTCAGTGACAGACATTGTAAAGGTAGCTAAAACACGAGGGGTCTCAATAAAAGCACATCGGACGAAACCTATTCTAAAGTATGTTCCAAAATCTCAACGACAAGAAGAGCAGTCACCTGTCATTGAGATAATTGAAATCAAGGAATTTAAATTGAAGATGTCACAAACCAAAGAAAAAAAAGATATGCAAAAGCTGCAAGTAGAATTAACTCTTCCTTTCACCAAGATTCAAAAGTCTTCGCCTTCCAAGCCTCCGTTAAAAGGGTTCATGTGGCCTTCTCAATCTCTGGTCGATCATGGATCACTTCCAAAACAAAGGATTGATGAAGGATTCGATCCTAAAGCATACCAACTCTTAGCTAAGTCGGGATATGATTTTACAAATCCTGCAAGCCTTAAAAAACTAAATTTTGAGGTCACTGGTGAGAAAGTGTATGGCCTTAATGAGACATAGAAGAAGTTGAAAGATCAAGGGCATAAAATCATTTCACCCAAGTCTGGTCTCGGTTTCGTAGCTTCCGAGCCACTTCGAATTCAAATCACAAAAAAGGATAAGAAGTCAAACACCTTATACGTTAGGTTTGAAGAAGTTAAGGATGAACAAGATCAACAGACTATGAATTAAAAATTGGTCTTCGACTGTATTGGAGCTCCATGTGATCGAATATCTGTATTCAATAGGTAGTCGAACCAAGAATCAAATGTTTCAAGTTCTCATGTCAGTAGTTTGCCTCGTGCCTCTGTTTTAACAGAATGAGCTTTCGTGACCAAGGAACAAAATCTCCACAACCTCAATCTCGAAAGTCAATATTTTCTTAAATTGGTACTATCAACGATATGCCGCTAAGAAGCAGCAAGAGTGGAAAGTCAAAGAAAGCTAACATCGACGTGGTGAATAATAGTGAAGTTCAGAGCCTAGTGCCCTCGCGAATGAAATTAACGTAAGACAGAGATAGATGTCACCAATGATGTTACACTAAAAGCTCGAAAGCAAACAATTGTATTCACTAATCAATCAGAATAAGTAGATAGAGTAAAAGACACTGGCGAATCATCTTGGGTTACTTCGTACAACATCACTGTTGAAGAAGAACCTGACTCTGAACAACCAGATGACATCGAGAAAGCTCCACAAACACTAGAAGACGGGGGGCAGGCTACTGTTGATCAACTCAAGAAAATCAACTTAGGGACTAATGATCAACCTAAACCAGTTTTCGTTAGTGCATTCCTAGGCCCCTCAGAAGAAAATGATTACTTTCAATTGTTGTCTGAGTATAAGGATGTCTTTGCTTGGATATACAAAGAGGTGCCCGGTTTTGATCCTAAAATTGCAGTGCACAATCTCGTTGTCAAACATGGGACACGTCCGATTAAGCAGTCTCAACATTTCTTCCGTCCAGAGCTAGTTCCTAGGATAAATAAAGAACTCAACAAATTGATTAAAGTAGGATTCATTCGTGAGGTCAAATATCCAACATGGATTTCAAGCATTGTTCCAGTAAAGAAGAAAAATGGACAGATTCGAATTTGTGTGGACTTTCGTGATTTGAATGAGGCATGCCCAAAAGATGATTTTCCTCTTCCCATCCCCGAGCTCACTGTAGATGCAACCACGAGCATGAAGTTCTCTCATTCATAGATTGTTACTCTGGGTACAATTAGATAAGAATGACTCCGAAAGATGAGGGAAGTGAGTCCGAAAAAGAAAACAATATACTTCATAACTTGGATGACGAAGTAGCTCCAGCTTTCATTATAAGCATCATCTCAAAAGACTTGTATCAAGAAATGCACCATATTACAACAATGACTTCAACCAAAAGTGCAAAATCACAAGGGGCATTAAGTCAAAGAAACCAAGAAGAAAATCCTCAAAGTGACGATGAGATAGTCCGTGCCCTTCAACGTAGGTTTGGATTGTCGTCTGATTCTTGCAAAGTAGAAGAATAATTCACGTAGGGTGCTCCCAGATATGAGCCTAAACTGTCGATGACACTCTTTGACATGAGTTTAAACTGTCTACCCAGAAAAAAAATCAAGAATTCCTTGATACGAGTTTAAACTGCCTCCCAAATATATAAAAAAATGACATTCCTTAACACGAGCTTAAACTATCTATCTGAAAAAAAAATTGACACTCCTTGATATAAGTATAAACTGTCTATCTGAAGGAAATAAAAAATAAAAAAACAACACTCCTTGGCACGAGTATAAATTGTCCGCCTGAAGAAAAAAAAAATCAAGAACTCTTTGACATGAGTATAAACTGTTTAAAAAAAAAAAAAAAAAACTCTTTGGCACGAGTATAAACTTTTTCGAAAAAATTCATGTCTTTTGAACTACGTGATGACTTGATCCCTCGTTTGAGGGTACGTAGGCAGCTTAGAATTTCATTCTAAGTTTAGTATGATGGAAAAATAACTCACTCCTGGCTGCAAGAGTATAAACTATGAATGGAAAAATAAACAAATCAAATTCATTACTTTGTCATAATAAAATGATATTTTATTACAAGGTGTATGAAAAAAAAAAAAAAAAAAAAAAAAAAGAACAAAACAACAACAACAACTTCTTATTAAGGTAACAAAGGGAGATCCTTAATTTCATTTTAAGCATTTTGTAATAGTTTCTCCAGGAACTTCAAGGTTTTTATATCATCATCAGTGACAACAGAGGTTTCTTCGATTGAATTTTATTCCTCCTTGAATTTTGCAATGTTAGCTTTTCTTTGGAGAATTCGGTTATTAGTTTATTCAATGGTGGCTTTATGTCTTTCCATACAAGCATGAAAAAGTTCGACTTCTCTTTCACAATTATGTAGAGCTTCTTGAGCTGATTGAACTTGTTTCACGTCTGTACAATCTAAAGCAAGAGCTTCTTTAAGGTGAGAACCAACTTCGGCTAGATGTCGAGAGCATAATTGTTCAAATAAGGCATGATCATGCTTGAATCGAACTTTGTTATATTCTTCACCATTCTGAATGTATGCATCAATTCTATGGCGGAACTCCGAAAAATCCACACATTATTTAGAAATTTCAAGAAATATCTCGTCAAACTTTGGTTTAAGAGATGAAATCTTCGAAAGCGGGGTACACTTCACTTTACTCTTAATGATATTTCCAAATGATTTGGCCGCCGTGTGCTTAATCTCAGAGATGGCATTCCTCGGGTCAAAGGTAGTTGCAAAAGGTGTGATTCGGTGAGATGTCTGGGCATCCCCAAGGTGATGTCTCTTAGTTGATAAGGCAGTAACAGTTGCAGGAATCTCTTCAACATTCATAATCATTTGTTGGCTTTGGACGTCCTTCTCAACCAAAGAGGCATGGGGTTATGACTACCTTTTAAGGGACTCCACCTCTTGTAAGAGAGAGTTGTTCTCATCTTGAGTAATTGCACAGTTTCTTTTAGCTGCTAAACCAAATGCATATGGTCCATAGGTAGATTCCCCACTGCATACATGATTAGTAACCATAACAACATCTTCTCCAAGAAAGCCTTCATTGCCTTTTGTCTGGGAAAAAAAAAAAAAAAACCCTTTACTTGGATGGGTTCTGAACTGCTATTAACTCCCTCAAACAAGCGGTCTATATCATAAGGAATAACAACCCGATCACATGAGAAGTTATTTACACCTACATGTTTCCAGTTACGATCTTCATTGTCAATTTCTTTATCTGAATGGACTAACAATTGAGAACGGTGTCGAGATTCTGCCGGTGATAGAAATTGCTCTATTAGCGTGCTTGCAATGATGTTATTGGTGTTGTGATTTGTAATAGCTTCTTGTCTGCAAAGAGGATTTGACTTTGGTCCATTAATGATGACTTTTCTGACTTTGTTTGGTGGTTCCTTTGGAGAAATTGTACGCTTGGTCGATAGTGAGGTCGGTCTTTTATTTTTGAATGGATCAATATATACGTTGGACCACCATTTGGCATATGCTTTGGTAACTGAGGACTTCTGGTGGCTAAAGGTTGAGGGAAGCAACGCATCACAACCAGAAGAATATTGGATGGATGAGTTCCAATGCTTTAAAAACTCTTCTAAAGTGTAACTACGAAAGTCATTCTTTAATTTTCCGGGAATATCTTGGTGGTACCCAAATTGTCGGCTAAATCTATGTGGACTATACGGCTCAATGATGAGACGGTCATTTTGGCGCAATGTCAAATAACATGATTGAAGACTGATTAGGGTGTCAGAGTCGGCCTTTATCATATTGCCATTATCCACAATGAGTCACTGTTTTGCAGATCATTTAGCCATACGAGTTAAATTTATTCCTTTACATAATCTGAACAAATTTTGTGTTTCAAAATCGTCAAAGTACCTTGCTCCTCCTTCACCTGCATATAATGTCATTCTAGGTCAATAGTTGATATTAGGAACGGTGAAATTAGTTATGAAATATTCACTCAACCATCCGAATACATAGTGTATAGGAAATATTGCAGAGCAGTTTCCAGGATTTGTTGAGGAAACAATCTCGTTCAAGCCTCTGTAAATACTGGCTAAAACCAGGATGGAAAGACAAATGTTGCCGCCATCTGCTAACATGCTTGCAACCTTGAAAGTTCTAGGATGAATCATGTTGCCAAGGTGTGCAGGTAAGACAAATTTGCAAAGCCAACATGCTAAAAAAGCAGCTAGACAAGTGGTGTCTCTCGATACTTCATCTACACCAAGGTTGATAAATACTTCCTTCTCTTTGGTGGACATCAGCCGGACAGGAGGGATCACACCAGATGGGTTTTGAGTCCTCATAGGACGTTGAACTTTATTTTTTGTTGATCTCTTTGAAGGTTTGACATGTCTTGATGCACCTTTAAACCAGAAATTAATCTAGTCAAATATCTTCACATTCTGATCTCTTCTATACTTCTTGGAAAGTCTGTGGAAGGCCAAAAATAGGTGTTGACAACTCAAGGAGAAAGAATTTTTGTTGTTGCCAACTCTCGAGAGTTCGTCTGCGCAAGCAATAACTTCATCATAAATTGTTCTTTGATGAGGGAGACTGCCTAACATATATAAATCTCGAAGGGAAATTGATAGCTCGCTAATAGAACAATGAAGAGTATTAGTGGCTGGGCACCAACATTCAAGGAATGCTTTGAATACATCTTCATGGTGATCATAGGAAAATAGGAAGGCAAATAGAGCACCATATAGTTGTTGTTTTTATAGAAAGTCGTGGAAACGCGCCAAGACATCTTCTAACCACTCCCAATATAGTTCGGTGTATGGCAATTCAGCAGAAAGTTTATAGGGAATACCCCATGATATTTCCTTCGCCTGAACATTGAGACCCAAGAGTGAAAACTGGTTTTCCTCGACAACTCTCTCATGAAATGAAGAATTTAGTATCAAGGCTTTAGAGACAATAGATTCTTCATTAATATGATCAAGATCAAAGTTGGTGAGTTCGCATGTGGCCGTGCAGGTCCAATGAGATGAACAATGTTTATTGTCAAGATCAGGAACTTGAATGGAATTGCGACCAAAAAGTGAGTCATATACACTTAATGTCGTTCCTTGGACTCGTTGACTATTTTCGCTCTCTAAGATAGTCATCTTTTGTTTTGCGAAACACTTGAACACCACCATGATGGAATAACAAAGCTCGATCGGTGTTGTTTAGAAGGAGGTTTTCAATTTCTGCTATGGCTGGCAAAATCAAATTGTTACCCAATCAAGCCCTTAAAATAAATAAATAAATAAATAAATAAAAAAGAAAGAAAAAGAAAAAGTAGTCTGAGGTAATCCAACACAATCTTCAAAGGTTGCAATCTAACAAGTAGTCTGAGGCCTTGGAATTGATGTCTAACCCTATAGCATGGATAGGTATATATAGGCAACAAAATACCTCCTATTTGTACTGGGATTTATATAATTTAGTTCAAATAGGAAAGTAAAATTTCATTCCAAAGTTGGATAGGAAAGTAAAAAAAGAAACTTTACAATCCTATTTTACAATCCAAAGTTAGATAGGAAGGCCAAAAAAAAAAGGGGGGGGGGGAAAGTTGGACACTTCAAGTCCAACTTGAAAAAGGAGACAAGTTCTGTCAAACTTGTGACTCAAAGTGTGGGTAATTTGTAGACACTAAAATTTTAGTGGACTTTGATTTTGACAAATGGATCCATTAAATATGGGCCTAATGTTTAATTAAGTTATTTAATTGGCCCAAGTTTGGTCCACTTAAATTATTTAGTTAGCCCAGCCCAGATGGTTAAATATAAAGGTAATTATTCCTAATAAAATATATTTGGAATAATTATTTTTAAGGATAATTATCATAATATAACCGACCCGGCCCAGTTATGATATTTTCCTTATCAGAGGGACACGTGTCATCATCCTATGGATCCAAGAAGCCTATAAATAGAGGCCTGGAAGAAGGAGGAAGGGACAAAAATCCAGAATTCAGAAGTCCAGAAATCCAGAGACTCAGAAGTCAGAGACACAAATTCTGAATTCAGAAATCTAGAATTCTAGAGAGAAATACAGAAGCTCTCATCCCCAACATCCAAACCCAAAGGCAAAGAACACCAAGCACATCAAATCGTGCCGGTCTTTATCAAATTCTATGGTGATCAACAACAAGCACATCAAATCGTGCTGTTCCTCATCCAAATTTCACGGCGATTCAAGAACAAGCTCGTGCAGCCCTTGGATCCAACCAACAACAAAAAGGAGATCGAATCAGAGGACCATTCTTTTTGTAAAGAATATTACAAAGGGTTGTACTCCATCATCATAAATTAATAAAATTATTATTTTGCCCAAATTTTGTTTCTATTTGTAGGATTACAAAATTTGTGTGTACAGACCCAAGCCCGGGGGTCTAGATCGTTAATCGGGTCCTAACCCGACCCGGTGACACACATGGGCAAAATGGTCATTTCATGTGAAAATATGGAATGAGACCAATATCATTGGAAAGATGGTTCAAAATTCATCAATCTAGACTCAAGAATGGCTCAATTTAGATTAGAAATGACCAAGTTATGAATAATTGAAGTCTGGTCAATCTGAGTGATTTCAACATCATCAGAATTTTTGTAAGTCTGGAAATCCGATTAATCAGATTTGAAGTCCGATTAATCGGACCGAGAGCAAGTATACAGGAACTCTAAAAATAAATCTAAGTACGGGAGTCCGATTGATCGGATTTGGAGTCCGATTAATCAGACTAAGAGTAGGTTTTGTAAGAAACTCGAAAAATAATCAAAGTAGGGGAGTCCGATTGATCGGATTGGAGTCTAATTGATCAGACTGAGGGCAGGTTTTTAGGCCCTGAATGCACCCAAACTCATTTGTGAGCCTAATATATGGTAAACCTGTCCCAACTCACGACAAATATGTTATAGCTGTCCCATAATCTTAACATCAAAATAGGCATTTAAAAATAGTTCATATTCCATTCATGCTTAAACTTAAATAAAATGAATCTCGATCCAAGTCTTACATCCTTTCAAAATATACATGTACATGTTCAAAAGAACATAGATAAATTTACAATGCTACAGTTTACAAGGCTCATACATGTTATACGAAACTGCTTACAAAAATGAGAGTTTTGATTATAAAAGATAATAAAAATAATTCCCTAGTCCCGTCTAAACTTATGGAGGAATGTCATCCGCCACTTTCTTGTCGTGACCTGAAAATGATAATGAAGGGATGAGCACAACAGCTCAGTAGGAGGTGCCTAAAACGCACTTCTTAATGACCCCGTAAATCCAAATAAAGCATAAAAAACAAAGAATGTGATCATACTATTTTGGGGGAAAATATGCCAATAACCAGATCGACCAAACCATACCATATAATGCAGTGCTAATGGGATGCAAATGAGATGCTAATCTCACTCTCCATTTACAAAACCTTTTCTATTCATCTTTGCCAAACTGTTAATGCAACCTGTCCCATGGTAACTCCATAGCGCCACGAGAGAAGGATTGGCTAACTATCCTTGACCACATGGCAACTCAAGGCATCATTTGGGGTCTAGGTAGCTCATCCACGTTAGGGCAATCTCCCTAGTTCCCTCTAGATCCCATTAACGCCATGGGCCCTAGGTAACTGCTAGGCGATTGGGTTTTCGCAAACCTCTTTTCCCCAAATCAATTTTTTTTTTCTCTTCAAAAACAATTTTCCCATTTCTTGCCCAATGCCATGCATGAATGCTTCATGCATTTCAATGCCATGACACTATTAACATTTTATACATTATAACCACATCATGCTAGCATGATTTGGGAGTAAATTTATACACACACCTCACATTCTCATTATATCAATCATGGCCTCACAAGCAAATAAAGCATATAAGAAAATCGACTAAACATATATCTTCACAACAAGTGTCCTAAACATGCAATTCAACACATAGTATCACAACAATCATACTTCTTACAGATACCCATACATCTAACCCTAATGGCCATGAACAATTACCACAATTAAACATGCTAGAATGTAAATACAAGGGAATTAACGCACTAGAATCAGAGATTGAATGGTTTAGAAACCTCTACCTCAATTATTGAAAAAAAGCCCCAAAATCCCCAAATCTCAAAAATCCCAAGGTGTTCCAAATGAAGATTTGATCCGATCAATTTGAAGCTCTCGTCGTACTCGTCAACTTTGTCTTCTATGACAAAGTCGAAATTCAGAGGGAAGATAGAGAAATGGAAGCTTAAAGCTTCAAAAAGACAAAAGAAAAAGAAATACAGAGAGGGAGAGAGAACCGCAGCTGAGAGGGAGGAAAATAAATGGGAAAGAAAAAGTGTTTAGCCCCTTTGTCAAAGTCTTGGTCAGTGGGGCCCACATGTCTCAAAAAAATCTTCTTTGCCTCCCACATATACATATACAGAGGCTACAATGATGTAATTAACACATAGCTACACAAACACAAATATACTCCTAATAAAACAAATGAAGTGCCATGGTGTCAGAAAAATGGCCCATGAACGAAAAATCTGAGTGCGGGTCCCACCCGGGACCTCCTGGCTCGAAAGTCCAAAAAATGTCAAAATGACCAACAATATATTTCTAAGAGTCCTAAACTCAAAGAAATGCTCCAATCAACTTTCGGGACTCACCCGGCACACCACACGGTGTTCGACACGCAAAACGAGGCAAAAAATAAAATAATCCCAAAAAATTCGAAAAATCCCTGAAAATTGGAAAATATTACAATTCAGTAGAGTTAGGGACTACTACCACCTAATTCAAAAGACTAATCTTGGCAGCATTATTGTTACCATTGTGAATAGGGCAACACTTGATGACCTTGCAAGGTTTGAGTAATTATTCATTTGCTTTGAAGTAATGAAAAGAGGTTTCTTGGAAGGGCGTAGCCCATTTATTAAAGTGGATAGTTGTTTTTTGAAGTGGCCCTACAAAGGTTAATTGGTAAGTGCAATTGGGAGAGATGGAAACAATTAATTGTTTCTAATTGCCATTGATGTAGTTAGAGCTGAAACAAAAGAGTTTTGGAAGTGGCTTATGTAACAACTTGAAAATGCATTGGGACCATTACAAATATTTACATTTATCTCAAACAAACAAAATGTATAGATTGTGCATATAAATTGACTATGTAACTTTTTAAAGAAATTTTTTTATTTTATTTTTCTAACACATGTTTGTTTGTTTCATAGGGTAAAGTACATATTTTTGAAGATATGTTGCATGCGAGTGACCATAGATACCGTGTGAAGCACATGTATGAAAATTTCAAGAAGAAATTTAAGAGGTCAAATTAAGGAATGAGATGTGGAATGCATCAAGGGCACTTACTCAAAATGTGTTTGACTATTGCATGAAGATTATCAAGGACATTAATAAGGATGTATATGATTGGCTTGCAAAAGTTCCCGTTAGGTTATGATCAAGGTCCAAATTCAACGATAACTCGAAGAGTGATTTGAGTGTTAACAACATATGTGAAATATGGAATGACAACATTCGTGAGGCTAGGCATAAGCCTTTAATCACTATATATGTTGGAGTGGATCCGAGGTTATTTGATGTATCGTTTTCAATCAAAAAGGAATTGGATTCAAAACAAGAATGGGTTGTTAATGTGTATGTTTTTCACTGATAAAACCACTTGTAATACAACAAATCCTTGTAGGATAAGTCTATGATGAGCGCTGAAAAGTGCGCATTTAAACCCCTTAAACGAGGGTATTTTAGTCTATTCATCTATCTTTATTTACCCGTTTTAGTACTTATTTGTGTTTTTGTCTACTTCAGGTCAATAATGTTAAAAAGGGCTAAAAATGGTTTCTTAAGGCCTTTTTGGAGTCAAACTAAGTCTTGGTGAGAATTTGGAGCAAAAGGAGGTTGATCTGGAGCAAAAAGAGGCTGATGCTAAAAAACTGCCAAGTGAGATCGATCAGAGATCGATCGAACCAACTTTGATCGATCGAAGAAAAGTGAGATCGATCGAACCCAGATCAATTAAAGAAAAGTTGGATCGATTGAAAATGTGCTGGCAGTGAGCTGTCTTATTCCCACGCGCCCGAACTCCACTTACCAAAAAGTTGCGGGATTAGATATTTTTGGAGCTATATTTCTGACTTTGTGACTAAGAAAAAGACCTTGTATTTAAAGGGAATTGAACCATTTTGTAAAAGAGCTTTTTATCATTTTACTTTTACATTGTAATTTTATTTTCTCTCTCTGGAAAAGTTAGAGATTAGGGTTAGAAGAAAAGAGAAAATTAGAGGCTCCAAGAACACATCTCAATATCTACATACACACTCTCTTTCTAGAATTCAATAAAGAAGAAGAGGAAAAAGATGGAGCCATATTTAGGGATTGCCCTTGAGGGTTCCAAAATCACATATACCTCCTCCATGATTGGCTAGACTTCTCCTTAGGGCTTGGATGAGCCCCAAGTTTGTAATCTAAACCTCTATCTTTTTCATACTTTTTGGGGAATAATATCTTGTGATTAATGTTCTAGCTTTGTGAATTTAATGAATCTTGGTATATTTCTATGATTTCTATGGTTTAATTCTTCCTGTTAATTCTCTAGTTTATTTACATGTCTATGTGTGATTAAATTGGGAATTATGTCTCACATGATTCATATGGTTTAATTCTTCTTATTGATTCTCTTTGTGATTACATGTTGTCTTACGTGTGATTATTTGGGAATTGATCTCAACACTAGTTTTTCTACACTAATTGCATGTCTATGTATGGTTGATTGAGAATCTAGTGATGGCTAGACATTGGTTTTATTAGATGGGTTCGTCAAGTAATTTGATGAATTATTCTTATACTTGATGGGTTGTTCTACAATTTAATTCATATTTGTAGGTAGGTAGACAATCTATACTTGATTCGATATTCCATGGCTTATTATTGCAAATTCTATGATTCTCTAGATTGATGTGTGCTACAATTGTGACTAGTTTGATGTGTCATGCTTAGAATTGATAGGTTGTTCTACACTTAGTTTATTTGTTGGTCAGGTAGACAATACATTATTGAATTTGATGGTCCATGCTTAATATTGCAATTAGTAGTCGCATTTTGTTCACAAGAATGTTTTCCCCAAATATTTGAAGTGTGTGGTTTGGTGAACAAGCTTGATGGCAATTCTAATAGACCCTAAGACCTCATTTCTCATCTCTTAAATCCTTATCTCAATTTAGTTTTATTTTACTTGCATTTTAATTAATTGTTTTCTAGAGTAATCAATCAATCTCTCCTTACAATCAATTGATACATTAGAGTCAAAGTTAAATTCCAACACGTATAATCCCTTGGGACGATCCCTACTCACTCTTGCTACGTTAATAGTAGTGGTTTTTATAAATTTAAACTTGATCAAAAAAGCTTTTCTTGAACCGCACATTCACTACATTATTTTGGCATATACAAGCAGCCTTGTCAGTTTATGTTGAGGGAATCGAACCTCAAGGACCGTGTTGGTATTGTTAAGAATAAAATTGATTCCGATTTGAATTCAAGAGAAAGAATTTGATGAGTCTTCTATTTCTACTTTGCAAATAATATAAAAACTGAAATTAAACTAGGTTAATGAGAATAGGTATCAAGATAATGGGGACTTAGTGTGATACTCCCGGATTTCCGGATGTGGGTTGGCTAGGTCCACACACGAGTACCCGAGGATATTAAAAACAAATCGGCAATAATCGAACATAGATTACAAATATGAAAATAAGAATAACTAAAATGCTGATCAGAAACTAAAATGATAAATAAATCCTCATAATAAATTTCCTTTAAACATAACTTAAAAGCAACATTCGTTTGCCTAAGCAAATACCAAGGGCTTAACCCTCATCCTCCTTATACGCGGAATGCAAACCGTCTAAGGTGGCTTTATAAAGCAACTTAGAACATCACAACATAATACTAATGCTCTCCTGTATGTGATATAAAATCATGAATCTCAATCTGATAAAAACTCCATCAGATCCCTAAACTCCAGAATAATACTTTTTATTACCTTTTTTAGAGATGATTTAAATGTTTAATTATATGTAGATTGATTAACACGAATTCCACTAATAGCATTCACTATACTACTCGTAAATAAGATCACTCTCGCACGATCATTCATCTTTAAGATTTAGTACTCTCTTTCTTGGATACGTTGAAATCTCCTCCATTAGGATCCTCTTCGGACTCTTACTCTTTGCGTGTCTCCTTTTTGAGATCAACTGAAGTCATGTTGGCCCCGATATGCGGTGACCTATCACGTACACCTAAATCCTTCCTTGGCTTTTACTTTTAAAGTAACGCCAACCCAGAACTAAACCTTCGATCTTAAGTTCTGCCTTCTGACAAAGAAATCGATAACGTACTCCTTTACTCCTTTGGGTCTTTATCGCTTTCGCCCTGGACCCCATTGTCTTCTTAGTGTCAACCATTCCATAACTACGGAATATAATTGACATTAGCTCCTCCTAACGAACCGTAAATAGAGTACAACAAATCCTAATATGGGCTCTAAGTTTTAAGAGACGCAACGCGGAAGTCATATAACGAAAGACACTCCTAAGGACACTTGAACCTGGAGTGCTCTGATACCAATTGTGATACCCCGGATATCCTCGGGTATTCGGGCATAGGCTTGGCCAACCCAAAAGCGAAGAACAACTAGCACATCAAGCATATCAAATCGTGTCGTTCTTCATCCAAATTCGACAGTGATCAACAACAAGCACATCAAATCGTGCCGTTCTTCATCCAAATTCCACGATGATTCAAGATCAAGCTTGTGCAGCCCTTGGATCCAACCAACCAAAAAGGAGATCGAATCAGAGGACCTTATTCTTTGTAAAGAATATTACAGAGGATTGTACTTCAATTTTTTCAAATTTAATAAAATATTATATTTGCTTTATATTTTGTTCTTATTTGTAGACAACAAAATTTGTGTGTACAAATTTCTGGCACGCCTAGTGGGACCTCCTTTGCCTATAACATTGGTGGTATATATAGGGAACAAAATATCTCCTGTTTGTACTGGGATTTCAAATTAGAAAGAAAAATCTTACAATCCAAAGTTGGATAGAAAAGCAAAAAGGAAACTTTAGAAATTCAAAGACCAAGTTGGATACTTCAAGTCCCACTTGAAAAAGGAAACAAGTCCTGTCAAACCTAGGACTCGAAGTGGGGACAATTTGTAGACACTAAAATTTTAGTGGGCTTTGGTTTTGATAAATTGACCCATCAAATATGGGTTTAATATTTAAATAAGTAATTTAAGTGATCCAATCTTAGTCCACTTAAATTAATTAGCCCAGCCCAAATAATTAAATGCAAAGATAATTATTCCTAATAAAATATATTTAGAATAATTATTTTTAAGGATAATTATCATAATATAACCGGCCTGGCCCAGTTATGATTTTATCCTTATCAGGAGATGACACGTGTTATCATCCTATGGATCCAAGAAGCCTAAAAATAGAGGCCTGGAGGAAGAAGAAGGGGGTACAAATTCTGAAATCCAGAAGGTCCAAAAGTTCAGAGACTCAGAAATCCAGAGGGTCTAGAAATTCAGACACAGAAATCCAGAATTCAGAAATCTAGAATTCTAGAGAGAAATTCAGAATCCAAACCCAAAAGCGAAGAACAACAAGCACATCAAATTATGCCATTCTTCATCCAAATTTCACGGTAATTCAAGATGAAGCTCATGCGGCCCTTGGATCCAACCAACCAAAAAGGAGATCGAATCAGATGACCTTATTCTTTGTAAAGGATATTAGAGAGGATTGTACTCCAATTTTTTCAAATTTAATAAAATATTATATTTACTTCATATTTGTTCTTATTTACAGACAACAAAATTTGTGTGTACAACCTGCAACAAAAAAACTAAACATATGTATATTATAACAAGAAGAACATTGCTAAATATATATGGCTACATATGATGCACAATATTAATAATGGAAAAGAAAAGGTCAAACAGATTCAAAATGGGAGAGAACATTACCGTATATATATGATGCACAATATTAATAGTGAAAAAAAGGCCAAATAAATCAACACACACACACACACACACACATATGATGCACAACTAACAATCCAACAATTATATTTATATTATATTATTTAAATGCACTAACTTGGAGAGAGCACAGAGAGAGGCAATGGAGAAAATTTGAAGAAATGAGTTTGTTTGCACAAATGGAAGGCAAAATCATTTTATAGAGAGGGATGATATAATGGTCACTTTTGAGGGTAGTTTAAGAATTATTCAAATTATTTCAGTCACGTGCATGCCATTCGGAAAGTGAACTCCGACACTTTTGAGGGGGGCATTGTCACTTTGGAAACTACTATAATTGATCCATTCGATTTTGTACCAAAAGAGGTATTCCGCTCACGTTGTGAAATTTCAGTGGGTATTTTGCACCTTTTTCTAAATAAATAAATAATCTAGGAAAAAAGTGTGCATGAAAATCAAACTAATGAAAGATAAGTGATTTCTAGAGCTTCCAATTATTATGAAACTTCTCCAATTTATTGTCGATGTTTGGGAAAATATTTTCAACCTTTCTACCCTTTTCTTAGTTATATTGTCTTTTAATTCTAAAAGGAATGGCTCTGAAAACGCTTTAATTTGGAAGTATCTAGTGCCTTCTAAATTCCATAATCGGTAGTAAATGGGAGAAATAAATATAACCTCTCTTTCTCTCTCCAATCAACGAGTTTAAAAAATGGAAAATGTTGACCCAAAATGTGAAGCACATGCTGTTAGTTAAAATATATCTTATATAGCAACTAGCCTTCGGACAAAAAAATAAATATTTCTTATATATTATAACGGGCGCAAATTACCTGTTGTGCAATTCCCATGCCGTTTCCTACAGTAAGCTGTAAGTGGCCTTGGTTTGGCCACGTTTTACTCCACTTAATAGACACTAACATTGTGTTTAGCAATTACACCACTTTATAAGTAACATTTCACCACCATTTTTAAGTAACGTCATAGAAGTCTAAAAATAATATCACATAGTCTAAAAAATAACATTACCACCATTTATAAGTATCTTTCACCCTTAAAACGTGGTGAAGTTACTTTTTAGACTATGTGATATTACTTTTAGACTTCTGTGATGTTACTTATAAATGGTAGTGATGTTACTTTTTAGACTATTTTTACATTTCACCACCATTTATAAGTAACAGCACAGAGTCTAAAAAGTAACATCACCATTTGTAAAATGAAATATCACCACTTTTAATTTCAAATAATAACATAAATGATATGTTGAATTGAGTTATGTTTATATGTGACATTACTTTCTAGACTATGTAATGTTACTTATAAATGGTAGTGAAACGTTACTTATAAATAGTGGTGTAATTGGGTAAACACGGCCTTAGTGTCCGTTAGCTAAAAAATGATGTGGCCAAATATGAACCACTTAAAAGTTACAGCAGGAAACTGCATGAGAGCCTCACTGCAGGTGATTCGCGCCCATATTATAACATGGTGACAAGGAGGACAACTGAATTGGAAAACCGAAACAAGATAAAAAAATCTATCTTTAAAAATTAAAGTAATTGTTTGGTGTTATTCATAAACAATTTATGTCCTTTAGAGAATTGGAAAACGAACAATATAAAAATCTATCTAGACAATAAACATTTTTTTTTTGAATAAAAGTTGAAAAAGAATTTATATTTTTAACAAAAATAAAATCAATATTTTTTTCGCCATGACGTATAACTATATATTTAAATCAATCATTCTATTTTCAAGAATGTTGTGAACATCTAGCTATGTAATTAGACGTTTTTTCTTTTTTTTTTTTTTTTTTTTTTTTTTTTTTTTTTTTTAAGTTTATGGGCTTGTTTGGTAACCACTTATGTTTTGTATTTTTTTTGCATCTGACAGTTGTAGCGAAGCAAAATATGAAAGCGTATTGTTAATGTTTATTGCAATTTGAATAATACCGAAGCGGTTTTGAAAAAGAGACTAAAAACGAAAGCACCAAATTAGTGTTTCCAGTTACTCACGATAGGAATGAATAATACAAAAAAAAAAAAAAAAATCCCTTAAATTACTTTTTTCAGTAGCCATTTTATTTTTCAAACTACTATTGTAACATTGTTTTACAAAATTTGCTTTAAAAAATATTGCAACAAAAATAACATTACCAAAAAGGTTTTCAAATAGTATTGAACACATTTCAAAGAATAAAACGTTACTTTTATTAACCTAAGGTGTTGGCTTAGGTGTTGGCTCAAGTGGGTAGGTGACTTGGCCCTAATACTTCATGAAGTATAGATTTATGGTTCTACTCCTCTTAGATGTAAATAATTTCTTAGAGGGGATATGTGAGTACCAACTAAAAAAATGTCAATATTATTTCAAATTAAAATAAAAGCAAGTAACAAAATCGATTGTGATACAAACCATATGTAATTATACTTTCATCTCCCTCTTTTATCTTTCTGCTCTATTCAGTATGAAAGGGAAAAAAAAAAAATGGATGAAAATGAGAGAATAAGGGATGAATAAGACATCCATAAAGAAGAAATTGTCTTTCCTTTTTTTGTTCGGTTGGATGAAAAGAAGAGAATAAACTCACAATTTATTATATTCATTATGAGAGAATGAAAGATAAAGTTTTAAATTATTTTTACCATTATGTCTAGTAATATCTATAATATTGTAATTTATAGAGAATAGTACTATAATTTAAAACTTGTGTAATTTTGCATAGTATTTACTTTAAATTTCTATAATAGTTTATTTTTCTTCCCCCTCGTTTCTGCCCAATTTTTAAAGGAAAAAACTTTGTAAAGAAGAATGATAAATATTCTGTATATTATCCTTTATTTCCTTACTTTGTACCTTCAGTCCTATCTAGGACAACATAATTTTTAGGGTAAAGTGCAAAAAACCCTCTTCAACTATTAGCCATGTGCAATTAACCCCCTTGAACTACAATTTGCCCCCTTGAAATATTGAATTTGGTGCAATTAACCCCCAATGTGACATCTCCGGCCAATTAGTGAAAACAGAAATAGTTAAAGACAATTTTACCCCTTATAAAAATTGCACCGTTTCAGTTAAATTATTAGCAACAAAAATCATGGTCGGAGGCACGGATTTGGTGACGAAAGTTCAGTCGCCGGAGAGAGATGGTGGCAGATTGAGAATGTGGTGATCGGTGAGGATGGAGTAAAGAAGGAATTACAGTTCATGAAGTAAATACATATTCTTTCACACCTCATTTACAAATGAAATATACACACACACACACACACACACACACACACATCCAGCCACAAATCAATCAAGGAAGATAGGGAATGAGAAATTTAGGGAAGATATACATTGAAGGGCATTATGGTGGCTGATCGAGGAAGTTTAGCCTTTGCTTGTCTTTTCCTCTTTATTGCAGTAAAACACGAAGAAGATTAAATTTCTCAGGCAAAAATGCTCTTAAATAGCCTGTAATGTTAAAAGTGTTGGAAACAAATATTGAGCCTCATAAAACTAGAACAGAAACAAGTAAATATGGTTATAACTTCAAACATTGAAAATCTGGAAGGAATCAATGACAGCAAGGGCGAATTCATGAATTATTAATAGGGGGCTAATATTAAATAAAGGGGAATTGGGGATCGAAAGATTAAAGAGTTGGAAAATTTTAGAGGAAATAGGGTTAGACTTTAGAGGGAGAATTTAGTGTGTGAGCTATCTAATTTGTGCAAGATTAAGAATTTAGGAGTTTTGGCTTAGTGATTGTTTAGGGCTTGTTTGGTTTAGGCCTATTTGGTTGGGCCTTTGTTTTAAAATTGTGTTTTAGATATTGGGCTTGTTTGGATGGGTTAAAATTGGGAGGCTAATACTACTACTAATT
Source organism: Cornus florida (assembly GCF_030987335.1). Classification (NCBI taxonomy): domain Eukaryota; kingdom Viridiplantae; phylum Streptophyta; class Magnoliopsida; order Cornales; family Cornaceae; genus Cornus; species Cornus florida. The sequence goes on along the minus strand of NW_026775580.1, from coordinate 28,801,566 downwards.
TATTTTTTTTATTTTTTATTTTTTATTTATTTTTTAACATTGGGCTAAATATACCTATACTAATTTTTATTTATTTATTTATTTAATTTTTTTTTTAAGGGGGGGCTCAAGCCGACCCAAGCCCCCCCTTGGATCCGTCACTGAATGATAGTGTGCAATTTGTCTTTCATCTTCTCCCATCTCCTCTCATTGGCCCCCATTGACACTGTGTAAAACTTCCCTGCGGCGAAAGAAGGCAATCTCAGTGAGAAAACATATATATATATATATATATATATATATATATATATATATATATATATATCGCCTCTATCAGCCAACCCACCACCGGATAGATGACTATTATAGCCGTTGTTCTTCAATTTTTTCACACCCAGTTCAAAGTCGTCCTCAACGTCATCTGTTGCTCTCCGCCGCCGGTAACAACAGACCCACCTCTTACCGGTTCCTTCCTTTGCCGCCTTGCTAACTCGCCGACCAACTCTCTGGTCCTCACACGGAACCAATCTCTGGTCCTTCACTTTACCGGACATCAAGAAATCCCATGGTCGCAGTTCTTAAACTTATCGAGAAATCTCCATGGTCTTTGGTCCTCCACTCTTCTCTGACCTTTTCTTTTTCTTCTTCTTCTATTAGGACGTCGCCTCCTTTAACAGCTTCATTCTCCTCAATTTTCTTCTTCTCAGCCTCAGGAGCCATTTTAGAGAGAGAGAAAAAAGTGATATGACTTATGAGAGTTAACCAGGAGAAAGAGTGTGGGGTTAAAGAGACAAAAGGGGAATTATGGTCTTTTAGCTTCATAAAGGGTTGTATGATCATTTAACAAAATTTGGGTTGTCACGTGACCCATCATGTGCGTCTTTACTGTCAAATTCAACCGGCTTATCACCGGACGGGGTTAATTGCACCAAATTAGTTAGTTCAAGGGGGTTATATGTCAAATTAGTAGATCAGTGAAGTTTTCTGCTACATGGTTAATAGTTGAATGGAGTTTTTTACATTTTACCCTAATTATTTGTTGGCACCAAAACTTGGCAGCCACCTCAGCGGTGACGTGGACCAGCGATGGGCCGACACTTGTTTAGTATGATTTCAAGAAAAGTCGGCCAATTGAGAAACAAGAGGAGAAAATCTAGGAATTTAGCCACCTTATCCAATAGGGTTGTTGCTGAAATTTGGTAATTAATATTTGAGTTAATTCAAATATATTATTTCAGTTTGGATAAAAGAGATTTAGTTGGAATGAGATTCCTATGAAATAGGAATTTCGTTGCAAAGGAATAAGGAATTCAAAGGAGAGGCCGTCACGTGAGGGATAATTTGGGCAAAAGTTATAAATGGTCTTCCAGCCATTTAAGGGAAGTTTTCAGCCTAACTTAAGGAAAGGAGTTGCTAAAAGTTAGCAACTTTCCAGCAACTTTTCAGCATATTTCTCCACAACTTGCATTTGACTGGATTAAGGAGAGATTTCAGCAAGGACTTTCCTATTGAAGCAAGAAGAGAAGAGACGCAAAAGACTACTGGAACGTGGTTTAGTTTGAGTAATAAAGTGAAGAAAATCAAGGAGCAAAGAGATTTTCTAGCAATTAATTCGGAAAATAAGTTGAGATAGAACTTCTATAAATAGAAGTATTGTATTCCATTTCCAATTCGTCCAGCACCACCACAAAACATGCATTTCAACTAAAAATGTTTTCAATTGACTCTACGTCATTTTCCTATCAATTTCTTTATTTCAATTTAATGGCAATTGATTAGATCCTCGTCAACTATTTCAATTCAGCCATTTACTTTCTTTCAATTTCAATTATGCCAATTTTAATTACGCAATTTTAGTTAGGCTTTCAATTCAATGGCAATTGATTAAATTCTTGCCATTGAATCGTAGTGACAATTGATTAAATTCTTGTCATTACTTGACTGATGGCAATTGATTAAATTCTTGCTATCACGTTTCAGTGGCGATCGATTAAATTCTTGCCATTGTGTTTGGCTGATGGCGATTGATTAAGTTCTCGCCATCACGTTCGGCCGGCGATCGATTAAGTTCTTGCCGCCTGTCTTCCCTCGGCCATTCCATCCATTTAAACATTCATCAGTTACATTTCTTTAGACACTCTAAAAAGTCCTTGCTACAAACAAGGCATAAAAGAACTTTGCTGGGAGTTCTTACTAGTCTCTCTCCCACACAATCACCTGAGAGTCAGCCATTGGAAAAAGGGATAGGCTGGTGTTCAATTACATATTTTGGGTATTTTGTACAAATACTCTGGCACGCCCGCGAAGAGTCCATCGACCGGCGTAGGGAACAAAAACCGCGCGAACACGTTTTGGCACGCTCGGTGGGACCACTACTAGAGTGTTATAAAGAGGCAAATATGTCGCGGCCCACAAAAAATTCTAAGGCCGTAGCTACTGATGAAGATTTGGAGGAAGACGATCAGCCAGTACAGGCTGAGAACTCTGCAGCAGGTCCTACTGATGAGTTAGCCGTACTTCAAGCACAGGTTAGCTCCTTGGTAGATTCAATGGGAAGGATGGGAGCACGCTACAACGACTTGCATGAAAATATGTCCCAACTCTCAGCCTTTATTTTGAACAAGCCGACTCAAGCTAGCAGCTCCAACAATCAGGAATCGACTTCTCAACCGAATCTATCACAAGCTGCTTGGCCAGAGAGGGCCATTGAAACATCACAGCCATGGCCGCCAGTAGTGACACTCTAACCAGGTGCAACATCAAGTCAGCCGGTTCATACGCTACTCACCTGGGCAGAAAGCTATCCTCAGCCTACATTGGCAGGTTCTAATCAGCCACCAGTAGCAGGTTCGCAGCCACAGGTAATTCTGCCAAACCCTCCTCGGATGCCTTTGAACTCGGGGGGCAATCAGATCAGATGGAGGCCACTGAACCCACTGTATACTCATGTGCCGCCACAGGTAGGGCTCGGGGGGCAGAATATGGCTAATCAGCCACATGATTGGCCGAATTGCTATCAACCAGCGGCTAATCAGCCACCAGTTTTTAATCAGGTACCACCAATATTAAATCAGCCACCTCAAGTCATGTTAGATAGAAGACAATTAGCTGATTTACTCACAGAAGAATATGGCCTGGAACTTAGAGGTACCAATTTATAGAACTCCTTATCCAGAAGTGGTAGACCAAGTTGAGTTCCCTAGAGGATATAAAGTCCCTGACTTTGTAACCTTTAGTGGAGAGGGGAATCAATCGACCGTGGAACACATTGGCCGATTCACGGTTCAATGTGGAGAGGCCAGTGTTAGCCCGTGGTTGAAATTGAGACTTTTTCCTAACTCTTTGACAGGGGTAGCTTTTTCATGGTATATTCGTCTACCTCCTAACTCTGTTTTTAATTGGCCACAGATGGAGGAATTATTCCACAATCAGTTCTACCGTACGGAGACAGAACCCACTCTGGCCGATTTATCCAGGCTAAGTCAATTGCCTAGTGAATCGGTCGAGACATTCATTGCAAGATTCAGGAGAGCAAGATTAAGATGTCGTGTACCTCTTCCAGAACAGGAGTACATTCGTTTGGCTTTGAACGGCCTTGATTTTGAACTTCGGAAGAGGTTTGAAGGAGTTCCATTTCGTGACATGTATGACCTGGCCGAGAAAGCTACCAGGTATGAGTTGGTTCTCAAATAGGAGAAAGAACGAAAAAATTCCTCTAAAGGTACGTACTATAGGGACCCCAACTATGAAGTTTATTCAACTGATGTGGTTAAAGAGGAAGATTTTGAAGCTAATTTAGCCGAAGTCATTCTAAAGAAGCCTTATGTATGTGACGCTTTAACAAAACCAAATGTATCCACCAGTGGTACTCAGCCATCGACTTCATCGGCCAGGAAGGGTACGACTGATACTGGTAAGGTTTATACGTTTGATCTGGCCAAAACAGAACAAATTTTTGATCATTTGTTGGCCGACAAACAAATCGTTTTGCCAAAAGGACACAATATACCATGGACCAATGATTTAAAAGGAAGAGAGTTCTGCAAATTTCATAATTCATGGAATCATACTACTAACAATTGTTATGTATTTAGAAATGTATTGCAGAAATCTATCGATGAAGGTGTATAGAAATTCCCTGAAAAGAAGCCAGATGTAATGGGGGTCGATGGCGATCCATTTCCTAGTATTGTCAGTACCAATGTAATCAGCCTGGCAACTGAAAAAGCCGCTGATAATGGTAGACAGGAAAGATTACCAAAAGTTCTTGGTAGTTCATCGGCCAGTAATGATGAGCAGAAAGTTAAGGACTTGGAAATTTAGTTAAGAGAAGCTCAAATTGCCCTCATCAACCATGGTTGTTGTCCAAATTGCAAAGGCCGAAGGAATGACTCAGACAAGAGGGGCTATTTCCAATCAACCAGAAAGCGCAGTGTCCATGAAAGGTTAGGCCATCAGCCTAGACAGAATCACGAAGACATCAATCGATCAATATTTAGAGAAAATGGGCCGAGGGCAGTGAGAATCATTTGGTCATCGGTGGCCGATAGAATCCTGCCAGAATAACATTTTTATCCTAGTTTCAAAAGGAAACCAACAATTCAGTCAGAAATATAGGTTCAAAAAGGAGAAGAATCTAGTCGTGTAAGAACGGTTAGACCTCCTTTGGTTGACCATGGCAGATGGACTCGAGTAAGTCACCTAAAGTTTCCTAAGCAACCTCCTACACGTACTCAAAAAAGGAGGATGCAAAGGAAAAATGCAGAACTCAAAAGAAAAGAAGACAAGATCGACCATGATCAACTAGAAAGAAAAAATGAACCAGTGGTGGCTGAAGACATGGAGGTCGCTACATCCTTTAAGAATAAGGCATGCTTTTATGAAGAAAAAGATGATCAGCCCGACCAGGATCCAAAGCATGCGGCCAAGTACAGAATTCATTTTGGTTCTCTCCCAGATAAGGTAAATTGTAACATGGTATTTGTTTTGCCTTCTGTGTTTGAAGCAAGGGTAGAACCAACGATGAACAGGGATGTTGAGTCAGCCAAGCAGGAGGAAAAGGCTGAATCTTCAGAAATTAAGAACGATTCGACAAGTTCATCGGCCGGGATAGGATTGATCTCTTAGGATCAGCCATCTAAGGCTGATAAAATCATTTTCGAAAAACCACCTTTGTCCATGACACAACAGTTGAGGCCGCTGTATGTTAAAGTATGGGTTGAGGTCAGCCAATCAATAGGGTTTTGGTTGACAATGGTTCGGTGGTGAATGTCATTCCAGCAACTACTTTGAAGAAATTGGGTAAAACCATGGACGATGTAGTTCCAACCGACGTGGCTATCAGTGGTTTTAATGGAGGATCTAGTAACACCAAAGGTATTCTACCTTTGGAAATTACTATTGGCGGTAAGACATCCTTTACGGCTTTCTTTATCATTGATTCAACCGCGGCCTATAATCTCCTTTTAGGCCGAGATTGGATTCATCCTAACATGTGCATCCCATCAACCTTGCATCAAATGTTGATTTTTTGGGATGGAAATAAGGTAAAAATTGTTGAGGCCGATAACAAACCCTTTATAGCTAGGGTGTATTCGGCTGAAGCTGCACTTTATGATGAAACTGTTGTACCTATCAAATTTGTTGGCATTAACAGGATGGGACGACCAGCAGCGGCAACAATGAAGAAGAATTTAATTAATGCTAATATTAAAGAATTATTGTCAGAAGCAACTCGGCCGAAAATTGATATTTTCAGGTCGACCATCAAGGACATTGAAGATGTTACTGATGGATCACAAAACCAATGAAGAAAAGAAGCGGCAAGCTTTCAGGGCCGCTTGCATAAGACTGAAAGCATATCTGGCTGAGAAGAGATTGGCCAGAGAAGAACAGCTATATGAAGAGGTATCGGCCAGCACGGCCGATATAATTGAAGAAGGTTTCGAAAAGCTGGATGCAATCCAACTTAAAGATTTGAAGTCAGCCCCTTCCAGGATGGAAGATAATAAAGCAGAGGTGCAAGATCCTTTATTGGAAATAAATGTTGGTACTAAAAAAGATAATCGGCCATTATTTGTTAGTGCTTTGCTTGAGCCTAAATTCCAGGCCGATTTGATTAAATTATTAAATGAATATAAGGATTGCTTTGCTTGGAGTTATGAAGAGATGCCTGGCCTGTCTAGAAAATTGGTAGAACATAGATTACCGATCAAGAAAGATTTTCAGCCATATAATCAACCACCAAGAAAGATGTCTTCGGAAGTAATGCTCAAAATTAAAGAGGAAATTGAGAGACTTCTTAAGGCAGGATTTATTCGAACAGTTAGGTATGTTGAATGGCTGTCTAATGTTGTTCCGGTAATGAAGAAGAACGGCAAACTTAGAGTTTGTGTGGATTTTCGCAATTTAAATAATGCCACTCCAAAAGATGAATATCCAATGCCTGTGGACGATCAACTTATTGATTCGGCCGCTAAGCATGAAATATTGTCTTTTATGGACGGCCATTCAGGTTATAATCAAATCTATTTAGCCGAGGAAGATATTCATAAAACGGCTTTTAGATGTCCTGGATCAATTGGTACTTTTGAGTGGATTGTGATGCCATTTGGCCTAAAAAATGCTGGGGCCACTTATCAAATGGCAATGAACTCTATCTTTCATGATATGATTGGCCGATTCATGGAAATTTATATAGATGATGTAGTTGTGAAATCATCGGCCAAGAGACAGCATTTAGAACACTTGAAAAGGGCCTTTGAAAGGATGAGGATTCACAAATTGAAAATGAACCCATTGAAGTGTGCATTTGGAGTTTCAGCCGGGAATTTCTTAGGGTTCTTGGTACACAAACGAGGCATTGAAGTTGATCAGAACAAGGTCAAAGCTATTATAAATGCTAGGGCCCCAGCCAACAAAAAACAAGTGCAAAGGTTCCTCGGCCAGGTAGGTTTTCTTAGAAGATTTATTTCTAACCATGCTGGCCGAGTGCATGTCTTTTCGACTTTAGTGAAATTAAAGTCACATGAGAAATTTCATTGGGACGAATCCCATCAGAAAGCCTTTGACAAAATAAAAGAGTATTTGGCAAACCCCCCGGTTGTAATGCCTCCAAGAAAGAAGTGGCCGTTAAAGCTTTATTTATCGGCCGCAGAAGAATCAATTGGTAGTATGCTCGCACAAGACAATGAACATGGAAAGGAGCAGGCTGTCTACTACCTGAGTAGAGTACTAACTGATGTAGAATGCAGATATTCCTCAATTGAGAAGCTTTGTTTATCTTTGTACTATTCGGCCATGAAGTTGAGAGTATACATGCAGCCTGTTGATGTTTACATTCTGTATCAGACTAACGTGATCAAGTATATGCTATCAAGGCCATTAATCACTGGCCGAATAGGTAAGTGGGCTTTGGCTTTGATGGAATTCAATTTTATCTACGTCCCACAAAAATCAGTAAAAGGAAGGGTTCTGGCTGATTTTTTGGCCGATCATCCTTCAACTGATATTGATCCATGGGTTTATGATGAATTGGAGTCATCAGCTATATTCTTAACTCCTTGGATCTTGATGTTTGATGGATCAAGCACGGCTGATGGAGCAGGAACAGGTATTGTTATTATTTCGCAAGCTGGCAGAAAGGCTTCATTCTCTTTCTTTTTAGATTTTAAATGTTCAAATAATCAGGCCGAATATGAAGCGCTTATAATCGGCCTGAAGATTTTAATTGAAATGGCTGTTAGAGATGTAAAGATTTTGGGAGATTCAAACTTAGTCCTTAGCCAAATTTCTGAAGATTTTAAGTGCCTAAGTTGGCAATTAAGGCCGTTTCATTCTTTGGCCACTTCATTAATCAATCAATTTGATAATGTTCAACTTAAGTTCTGGCCGAAAGGGCAGAATAAGGAGGCCAACAGCATGGCCCAAGCAGCCTCTGGAATAAGAGTACCAGCCAGAATAGAAGATCAGTTGATAAAGATAACACGAAGATCTTTGCCATCAGCCGAATTGAGAAATACTATGTTGTTTGATACTTGGACAATTGATGTAGAAGATTTGGCCGACGATGACTGGAGGATACCATTTATAATGTTTCTTCGAAATCCAAACATCAGGGCTGATAGAAGTATTAAAAGAAAAGCGATCAACTTTGTGCTTTTAGATGGGGATCTATACAGAAAAGGGTTAGAAGATGGGCTCCTACTACAATGCATAAGCAAGGAGGAATCACTTCAGGTTATGGCTGAGGTACATGAGGGCAGCTGTGGGGCTCACCAAGCTGGGATTAAAATGAGATGGCTGATTCACAGGTATGGATATTATTGGCCGAGGATGAGGAAAGATTGCATAGATTACTCAAAAGGTTGTCAAGCTTGTCAAAGACATGGGCCGATTCAAAATGTACCAGCAAAAGAATTACAGCCAATAATCAAACTTTGGCCATTCAGAGGTTAGGGCCTTGACCTTATTAGTAAAATTAATCCACCATCAAGCGAAGGCCATCACTGGGTGATTGTTGCCACAGATTATTTTACTAAATGGGTTGAGGCCAAGGCTTGCAAAGCGGTTGATCAGCAAACAGTGATTAATTTCATGGAACAAAACATCATCCACAGATTTGGGATTCCAGAAACACTTGTTTCAGACAATACAACAGTATTTAAGGCAACTGATGTACTACAATTCGGCCACAACATGAATATTCGTATGTCAGCCTCTACGCCATACTATGCTCAAGCAAATGGCCAGGTCGAATCTTCAAACAAAATTTTAATAGAGATCATTGAAAAAATGATCAAAGATAAGCCAGAAGGCTGGCTGAATTATAATCAGCCAGAAGGTTGGCCGAATTATAATCAGCCGCTGGTGGTAAATCAAGATCGACCGGTCATTGATTATCTTAATCAGCCAACGACGGTCGATAAGGTTTAGTTGGCTGATCCTATTAAACAAGAATATGGTAATGGCCTTAAGCGAATAGGTCGACCAATGTACAAAAAGCCAAAATCAGCCACATCCGACACTCAAACATCTACCATATCTGCCAAAAAGGGAACAGATGATGAAGTCATGGAGGTCGACAATGATATTTTCATACCAGGTAGTAATGTGATCGGCCAGGCTCCCAAAAGGAAGGTTGATGAAGGGAATCAGCCTAAGGTTACCGAGAGTACACCATCAGCCATTCCGAATGTCAAGGCTCTCATACAACACGATTGTTGCCCTGAATGGAAAGGTAAAAGAATTTCAGAATTAAATCGGCTAGATTACCAGAATACTTGGCCGAAAGTGGTATCTAATCCTCAGCCAGAATCATCATTGGCTAAGAGAATTCTTTTAGCCTGTCGTTCTCAACCGAATTTCAAGAAAAGAAAGCGGGGATGGAAACTAAAAAGGGTTAAGTGGAGAAGAAATTCGCGGAAGAAAGTTTAAAAATTCAAGAAGATTAGCCATCAGAAAAGCTCTATACTGGCAGAATGTTGTTCTTTTAATGGAGTAGCCAGTTAGATCGGCCCAAATAATATTACACAACAACTTGATCCCGGCCGATCACGATCATACCTTACTAGTAGAGTTGGGAAACTTCAATGGTGAGGTCTATCATGGATTTATAAATGGCCAATAGTTTGAGGGGTATCAGCCAGTTTTGTGGGAATAATGGAAGAACTAGGATCGGCCAGTCCTGGTTGAAGCAATATAAAGACCAACTTAGAGGTGGTTGGGAAGAAATAAAGTCTAGAAGCTCACTGGCTGCCAGTTTCTTTCATGTTATAAAAATTCCAAAAAATCTTATCGGTCTGAGTGGCCGATAAAGCATTTGAAATTTGGGGGGCATTTGTTGGCACCAAAACTTGGCAGCCACCTCAGCGGTGACGTGGACCAGCGATGGGCCGACACTTGTTTAGTATGATTTCAAGAAAAGTCGGCCAATTGAGAAACAAGAGGAGAAAATTTAGGAATTTAGCCACCTTATCCAATAAGGTTGTTGCTGAAATTTGGTAATTAATATTTGAGTTAATTCAAATATATTATTTCAGTTTGGATAAAAGAGATTTAGTTGGAATGAGATTCCTATGAAATAGGAATTTCGTGGCAAAGGAATAAGGAATTCAAAGGAAAGGCCGTCACGTGAGGGATAATTTGGGCAAAAGTTATAAATGGTCTTCCAGCCATTTAAGGGAAGTTTTCAGTCTAACTTAAGGAAAGGAGTTGCTAAAAGTTAGCAACTTTCCAGCAACTTTTCAGTATATTTCTCGACAACTTGCATTTGACTGGATCAAGGAGAGATTTCAGCAAGGACTTTCCTATTGAAGCAAGAAGAGAAGAGACGCAAAAGACTACTGGAACGTGGTTTAGTTTGAGTAATAAAGTGAAGAAAATCAAAGAGCAAAGAGATTTTCTAGCAATTAATTAGGAAAATAAGTTGAGATAGAACTTCTATAAATAGAAGTATTGTATTCCATTTCCAATTCGTCCAGCACCACCACAAAACATGCATTTCAACTAAAAATGTTTTCAATTGACTCTACGTCATTTTCCTATCAATTTCTTTATTTCAATTTAATGGCAATTGATTAGATCCTCGTCAACTATTTTGATTCAGCCATTTACTTTCTTTCAATTTCAATTATGTCAATTTTAATTACGCAATTTTAGTTAGGCTTTCAATTCAATGGCAATTGATTAAATTCTTGCCATTGAATCGTAGTGACAATTGATTAAATTCTTGTCATTACTTGACTGATGGCAATTGATTAAATTCTTGCTATAACGTTTCAGTGGCGATCGATTAAATTCTTGCCATTGTGTTTGGCTGATGGCGATTGATTAAGTTCTCGCCATCACGTTCGGCCGGCGATCGATTAAGTTCTTGCCGCCTGTCTTCCCTCGGCCATTCCATCCATTCAAACATTCATCAGTTACATTTCTTTAGACACTCTAAAAAGTCCTTGCTACAAACAAGGCATAAAAGAACTTTGCTGGGAGTTCTTACTAGTCTCTCTCCCACACAATCACCTGAGAGTCAGCCATCGGAAAAAGGGATAGGCTGGTATTCAATTACATATTTTGGGTATTTTGTACAAATACTCTGGCACACCCGCGAAGAGTCCATCGACCGACGTAAGGAACAAAAACCGCGCGAACACTATTATATCAATCTCTCTCAGTCTTATTCTTCTTTGTCTATCTCTTTCCTTTCTATCTATATCTATGCCTCTTCCCAGTTCTATTATCACATTTATTATAACTCATTCACATTGTTAAAATCCTTTTAAAGGTAAACTGAACACACAAAAGAATTTTATGTTTTTTTCTTCCCGAATCGTCTTATAGTCAATTTTTTCAAAGAGGTTATAATTACACCGATTCGAACTACATTATTGATTCTAGTACGCTGCATGCATCAATTTTTGAATTAACGTTTATATAATGTTTTTAAAGCGAGAGAATCCTCTGGCAAGAAAGGATACATTAAGATAACAAACTGTCATCATTACAAAGCAAGTGTACTGTGTACCTTCCTATCTATAGGACCACATATATTTATTAATATAATAATGACAAACAAAAAGAAAAACCAGCAAGAACCACATGTTCAATTAAAATAATAATGACAAACGGATAGAAGAGTAACCCAACTTGAACAAAACTGGCATATTTAATGTTCATTTAATAGGCTTATTGCAATTAAGGAAATTAAAAATAAATTAGAGTTATATAATAGTTTTATTTAATAAAATGGAAATTAGAAATAAATTAAGTTTATGTAACAGTAATATTTAATAATTGTAAAATGGGGATTGGTTTAATTTTTACCATGATTGAAAAAGTATTAAAAATTAAAAATGCCACATATTATAAGAAAATAAAAATGAAAATTTGCAAAAGTTATATTAAGAAAACGATAAATGGACAGCTATGTAGGTCAAGTTGTTGACCCACCAATTTGATACTGAAATTTGTATTGTTTTTATTTGCTTCTAGAATCATAGCAGTATAATCCTACTGGACAAGGGCTTATCAGATACAGTCCAATAAATCAACCAATCAACTCGTTTTACCATCTCATTATTTGCTTCGAGAATCATAGCAATTATTATTTTGTTGGCTATAAGTGAAAAACTAAAAACAAATGTTTAACTGTTTAGACATACCAACTTGAATCAATTACTTTAAAAAAAAAAAAAAAAAAAACAACTTTGAATAATGAGGAATTTAAAAAGTACCAATAACTGGGTTTTGCCCTGAGCTAACTACTGATGCATGGATTTGCCAAACACAACCTAATAGTCTTAGAATCACCAAATTATTAACCAGTCAGTCTTGGGAGAAATTATTGTATATTTTCTATATGGGTGACCACTAGATATCCTAATTAGATTCCATCCCTATGAAATTTGGTCCGATTGGATTCAACATTTTTATAAATTGAATTGGTCCGATTGGATTCAGCATTTTTATGAATTGCATCGAGTTTTTTTCAAATAGTTTAATATTATTATTTTTAATCGAACAAGACATGAATTGAATTGGTCCGATTAGATTCAGCATTTTTATGAATTGTATCGAATTTTTTTCAAATAGTTTAATATTATTATTTTTAATCGAACAAGACTTATCTACCCATAGGTGAATAGGCCAAATCTACTTCCTACTATTGTGGTTATATTCTGTAATTACAAAATTAAGAAAGTGATAAATAAAGAAATCAGAAAGTTGATTGAATTTATTTTAAAAAAAATATATATATATTATCATTATTTATCACTTTCTTGATTTTGTAATATGGACTATTTATGCACTTGTAATTGGACAATATCAGCAATAAGTATTCAAGTATTGTCCTATCTAATAGATTAATTTGCAATTGTTAGTAAAAACTTAATAAAACTTAGTAGGTCTTTTAGGAGGAAATAAAAAAGAAAGAAAATGAGAGAATAATGTTAATTGTTTATCATGTTTGGTTGATTAATGAAGGAAATGATAGTAATCTTGGGAAAAGAAAGAAAATGGTAGTAATCTTGGGAAAAGAAAGGAATTGAAACTATTGTGATAAATTTACGATCATACCATTTTTTATAATTTTTTTCTTTTATAAAAATAATGGTAAAATTGATATTAATAAAGTTTTATTAAAAATATTAGTCTTTCCTTTCCTTTCATTTCCTCTATTTTTTTTTGGAGGATAACAAAAAATACCATTCATTCCTCATTATATCCAACCAAATCCTTCATTTTCCTTTCATTTCCATCAAACATTTCCTACCAATAATTTTTATTTATTTATTTCCTTTCATTACCATTTTTTCTCCTTACACTTTCATTCTACCAAACTGACCCTTGGATGGGTTTTCTAAAACCTCAATCCATTAAACGGGGCTTGAACTACAAATTCCTAACCAAACCATGAAAATAAACTATTTCGTAATCAATTAATGGCCGTTAATGATTTCGTACACCACGAATATCTTATTTATCAATTTGTAACCCAATCATAAAAATAAACTATTTTCATATGCAGAGATCGAATTGAACAAATCGATTCAAATGAACACCTTAATCGATTCAAATGAACACCTTAATTTTCTATTATTAGAAAATAATAGTGTAAATGTTATATGTTGGAATGATGTTATATGTTGGAATGTTGTTAGAGACAATATAATTTATGTGTAAAAAGAAAAGAATAAATCAGTGCCAACTCACCTTACCGGGAAAAAACAACCAGTGACCATCTATTCTCTGCAAAACTTTCTCACTCTAATAAGTCTCTCTCTCTAAAACTAATAAATCTTCCCATTTTCTCTCTCACCGGCAATTGACCAATCGCATCGCCGGAAAATCAACACATCACCGAGTATATACATATATATGTATATATCTCCTCTCTCATTGATTTGTTGATTCGCATAAATCTTAGAGAGAGAGAAAGAGATCGACGAGAATGAGTTTCGTTGAAGAGAATGACGATGGAAAGGATCTTAGAAAACCGTTTCTTCATACGGGAAGTTGGTATCGCATGAGCGGCATGGGTTCGAGGCAGTCCAGTATGATGGGTTCGACTCAGACGATTCGTGACCGCTCAGTCTCTGTTCTGGCATGTGTTCTAATCGTTGCTTTGGGTCCTATACAGTTCGGTTTCACGGTTAGACCCTCCATTGTTTTTCATCTTTTCTTCTTTAAATAAATTATTGTTTGGTTGCCAAGAAATAGAGAGAAAATTAGAAAACCATAATTTCACTTGTCAAATCCAATTTTGTTATAAGATTTGTACAATTACTGGGTTTAGAGTAGCTCTTTGATTCTCATGAACCTAAATTATGGGTAAAAATGAGATGTACTTGAAATTTTATCTGTCTTCCAAAATTATTGGATGCCTAAAAGAGTTTTTTTTTATTTTTTGATCCCTCTCTCTCTTGATATTACTTTCTTATATATCTGTTTAATGAATGATTGTGTTCTTATTGCAGAGTGGTTTTTCTTCACCTACGCAATCTGCTATCACAGCTGACCTAAATCTTTCAGTATCCGAGGTGTGGATAGTATATTTGATGCCTTGTTTTCATATGGGTTTGTTTCTATATGGTTTCTCACTCAAATAATGGTTCAGTTCTCTTTATTCGGTTCTTTATCGAATGTGGGTGCAATGGTTGGGGCAATAGCTAGCGGTCAGATTGCCGAGTATATTGGGAGAAAAGGGGTATGAGTGTTTGTTTCATTGCTTGATTTTCCTTATGAGGATTTTTTTTTTTTTTTGATTTGCATAAGTGCATTTTGCTTCATTCTGTGATATTGCAGTCTTTGATGATTGCTGCTATCCCTAATATAATTGGTTGGCTTGCTATATCATTTGCTAAAGTGAGTTCTTCTAATTATCTATCTTCAAATACTATTTCATGTATCTTTGAAGTGACATTGGAACCTCTACTTATGTCATAGTTGTTGTTTTGATTAGGATTCTTCCTTTCTGTACATGGGAAGATTGTTGGAGGGATTTGGTGTGGGGATAATCTCTTACACGGTAACTATAAAGCATATAGGTGGTTATTACATAAAGGAATCATGTACCAGAAATATCTCAGTTGAACCTTCTTGTTTTCGTAACTGTAGGTGCCAGTATATATAGCTGAAATAGCGCCTCAAAACATGAGAGGGGGGCTAGGTTCTGTGAACCAGGTTGGTTGTTTTTGCTTCTTATCCTGAATTGGAGATATTATTATGCTTCATTAATTTTTCAAATGATCAAATCAATTAAATTTTACTATTTCTGTTTTGTAGCTTTCTGTTACGATTGGAATATTGCTGGCTTATTTGCTGGGGCTTTTTGTTAATTGGAGAGTACTTGCAGTTTTGGGTAATCCTTTGAAAGACTCACTTTAGTTTCTTATTATCAGTGGATATAATCATAATCAATTTCCTGATAAGGCAATCTTAATAACAAAAACCTACTTGAATAATAGTTCTGCTTGTTTTGATGTGATTTACCGATTTGTTGCTATATGATGGCTCAATGAAAGTTACTCAGAACATGGGGATCTTGCTTTTCCTGCATTTATGTTGGTTCATGAATACAAAATTTTAAATTGTGGTTGTTTGCATAGTTATTAAAGGCTCAAGGCATACTAAGGCGCCCAAGATCTCTTGGAGCCTAAGAGCAAGGCACAACGCAAGGCGAGAGCCTAACTATAGTGAGGTGCATGTGTAATAGAAACGAATATGAAATATAAGTCACATAAGATCGTATGTGATCATGATATGCATATATTAACTAAATCAAATACCATTATAATTGTGCAACAATAAAAAGTAATAAATTCTAAATATGTATTGTATTATGATAAAAATCAAGAATCAAGTATGGGACACATTTAATGTAATTTTTCACATAAGCTCATAAATTCCGTCAAATATGCATAAAATTAAACCATGTGACCCATTGAATATGACCATGATTTAATATAGAGTATGTAATTCATGTTCATTTAAAAATACAAATAAAACGACATCTACGGATGATCATTTAGGAGCCTAGGCACGCCTTTAACAAATATGATTTTTCATACTTGGAAGTACAAAATTAATCTTTTCACAGGCATTAAGTTTTCCAAGAAGGCCCAAAAGTGAAGTTAGTTTTTTTTTTTTTTTTTTCCTAGTTGGTACTCACACACAATTGTCTCTTCTGAGACTTGAACCCCTGACCTCCCTTTGGGAAGTAAGAGGCTGATACCGCTAGGTCACTGGCCCGTTGGTAAGTGAAGTTAGTTTTGGTTGTCAATTAATAAGAGGAGTTTCTCAACCTTGTTCTTCTTAAACTTGTTCCAGTTAAAATCTGGTAAGAACTGATGTTTGATATGGGCTGTAACTCAGTAAGGCATCAAGGTTAAGTTAGTTGGATTTCAATTGTACATCCGTGATTATTTCATAATCTTGGTCTGTTTCCTTTTATTTATTTATTTTTGGGAGGGGGTTGGTGGGGGTGGGGGGATAATAATGGACTATTCATGGTACATGCAAAATAAAATAAAAGCTAAGGAAGTGATACATCAAGAGTAAGGACTGCAGCCTCCGGTATCAGCTAAAACCATAAAATCTACATTCAATTTGGGAGCCTATAAATCAGTCACATTAAAAAAATTGAGCTTACCAAAAAATTAAATATAATAAGCACCAAAAAACTTTTTGATGGCTGAATTAGGCATTTGATAAGCTGTATTATTTATCACCTTAATGCCACTCTTGTCCCATTTTGTGTAATTCGACGTAATCTGCCAAAGCATATGAAATAAGCATTTATTCTGAAAAGGAAATACATCTATCTTTTTGCAGGAATATTACCATGTCTAATTTTGATACCTGGCCTATTTTTTATTCCAGAATCCCCTCGGTGGCTGGTGAGCTTCATGAAATGATATATTTTTTTACCATTGTCCATGGTTGGATATGTGGCTATGGTCACTACTGAAGCAAATTTTTTTTATTGAATCCAGGCAAAAATGGGAATGACAGAAGATTTTGAAGCTTCTTTGCAAGTTCTTCGAGGATTTGATACTGATATTTCCGTTGAAGTAAATGAGATCAAGGTAAAATTCATTTAGTTCAATTACGTTACAGAACCACCAACTGCTTCCATCTAACTGCATTTAAAACAAAGTAATCTGTTACATTAATACATGTAATGTCCTGCTAAAAGTCCATGGATTAATTTATCTTTATATTATCTCTTTCTAGGATAAACATCTCATAGTTTTGTTCCTAACTGCACTTTTTAGTTGTTCTTATTAAAAAGCTTTTGCTGCGCAGGGCTCTGTATCATCAAGAAGCAGTAGAACTACAATCCGATTTGCTGAGCTCAAACAAAGAAGATTATGGTTTCCTCTGATGGTATTATCTATCATCTGGGAGTTTTAGTTTTCTTATGTTAATGTTATGCTTTCAATCTTGAACATGGAAAATCATCAGAACTAATTGTTTTCTGCTACCGATATCTGGCAGATAGGAATTGGATTACTTGTCCTGCAGCAGATAAGTGGAATTAA
The DNA here is from genome assembly GCF_030987335.1 of Cornus florida. NCBI lineage: Eukaryota > Viridiplantae > Streptophyta > Magnoliopsida > Cornales > Cornaceae > Cornus > Cornus florida. The sequence goes on along the minus strand of NW_026775580.1, from coordinate 28,784,047 downwards.
TGGTGTGCTTTTCTATTCCAGTACCATTTTTGAATCTGCTGGTAAGTAGTAACCAGTTCTTTTATTGTATTCATTTTCGTTTAATGGTTGAGGTGCACCAGAATCATGGAAGTATCATTGTTGCAGTCCGCTTACCAGCTCTTTTTGACCACTTGGGGTATCATGTTAGTATAATATTCCTTCCAAGTGTTGGACCGGCAACTGGAACTGTGTTCCTAAAATTTAATGATTGCTTAATCAGAAGTTTGTCTTAAAAACTTTGAGGAACTATTAGTTGATCCATGGTACCGTGTTTCATTTTTCTTGTATGTTGTTCTTTTATTATGCTGATATAATTTTTCATATAAACTGTTGAACAAATTAACTTCTTATTCTGAATTAATCGACAACCTGCTGGCCATATATATTTTATTCTCTTGTAGGTTATGTGCATTGGTGTACTAAAACTAGAGTTACTATTTATTTTGGTTATGTGCTTTAGTTAATTGTGTATCATCTCTTATATATCTGTTATCGAAAGGAAAAAGTTAGTTTATTTCAATTCAAGTTAGATGGCTCTTAGTTGTTGTCTTAAATTTGAACAGGGATTTCAGCAAGTAATATTGCTACACTGTTACTTGGTATTATCCAGGTATGGCTTAAAGGATTATTTGCAAAATGGTCTCTTTTATTCCTATTTAAATTCTAATATTGAATGGCCATTTATTTCTCAAGTCATCAACAACAATTCGTGCACTATTTAGGTCTTTGCCACCGGAATTGCTACATGGTTGGTCGACAAAGCAGGCCGTAGGGTTCTACTCATAGTGAGTATGGGCAGAATATTCTGTATATAGTCTGTAAATCATTATCTCAAATTACATGGTAAATGGGAATTTGAATCTTTTATTGTAGGTCTCCTCCTCTGTCATGACTGTTAGCCTCCTAGTTGTTGCAGTTGCATTCCTTTGGAAGGTAGTATTGCAATACTATTTTGTTAATCAACATTTTTAGTCAAAATCATTAAGCACATGCAAAGATTTTTTGTTTTCTTCCACGTGTGTAACACTAAAAACTTTTGGTCACATTCTTTATTAATCTCAGGATTTTGTATCGCATGATTCTACCTTGTATAGCATATTGGGCATCATATCAGTGGTTGGAGTAGTGGTATGTCTTTACTCATTAAAAAGCATGCATATGATGGTTCTTGCTGGCCTTTTCTCAAAAGGATTATATGATTGCCTGACTTTTTCTTTCAGGGCATGGTAATTGGGTTTTCTCTTGGAATGGGCCCTGTTCCATGGGTTATAATGTCTGAGGTACCTATATTTAATTTACCATCTAATGTCACATTTTCGCAGTGAAATTTTTTCATTATTTTAACAAAACAGCATCATGTTATGTAAAATATTTTTCAATTTTCTTCTGCCACTCATCTGTTTTCTTTTCTGCTGGGAATCGGCCTACTGTTGTCAAGTGATTGTTTATCTTGCACAACTTAAATTTAGCATCTAGTTATATTAAAGGAGGTAGGCAGATACCTCTTCCTTAAAAGGAAATATTTCACTCTCCAAATATTCAGTTCATTTTATTTTTTTTTATTGTCACAAACCTCAAGTCCTGACTCCTGAAATAAAGTATTTGAGCTATGACAATTCATTGTGCTGAGAACTCGTAAATATAAGTTTCAAGTTCTTTTTTGCATATGCTGGCTGCATTCATGTTTCATTAGTAACTAATCTCTGGTAGTTTATCCAAGAAAATAAAAATATCTGGTAGTTTGATTTTGAAGCTCAGCTCAAATTATAAATTCGACTATGACATATCTATTATGTTATGCGTTTGGTACTATTTAATATTATTATCTAAGCTGAACTATGCAGTTGACTAGTAAAAAACTTTTGTGCATATTGTCCACTTTTGTTGTGAAACACATTCATTTCAGAATTCTTATCTCTAGCTTGCTGCAAATAACTCTGTGCCTCATGTACTTGGCATCGCAGATTCTTCCTATAAAAATTAAAGGCCTCGCTGGAAGTGTAGCAACACTATGCAATTGGTTCTTTTCCTGGGTGATTACGTTGACTGCAAACTTGCTTTTAACATGGAGTAGTGCAGGTTTGCCTCTCTCTCTCTCTCTCTCTTTCTCTCTCTCTCTCTCTCTCACACACACACACACACACACACACACCCCGACACCTATATATCATGAATGCTTGTATGAAACCTGAGCACAAATGCATAGGTGCTCGATGACACTGAAGGGTACAAATGTGCAATGTTTGCAGTCGGAATGCAGCTCTTGCTGTTACGAATCCTGTTGTTGTTATGGTTATTGTAACTAAACTTACCATCCTCATTGGGTTACGGAGATATTACCTCATTATTGTTAATTTTATTTGGTTTCTAATTAATTGATTTGTTATATTTAACAGGAACCTTTCTTATTTACATGATTATGTGCGCTTTCACTGTGGTATTTACGGCCATTTGGGTACCCGAGACAAAAGGAAAGACTTTGGAAGAAATTCAGCGGTCCTTCAGAACATAATTTTTTGGTCTCTGTTTCTTTACATTCTTCTTGTTGCAGAAGCAGCCATTTTCGGCACTTCCAATTCTGTAATATCCAACAGATAAAGCGAAAATGCAAATATGTAAATTTTTTCTCCCCCCGGTATAAAACAGGTATGATTTTGTGCCAGCACCTTGGTTTATTCTGGTTTGTATTATCACAAGGCTACACAAATTCTTCATATTATTATTTTTTGTATATTGGATGTCCAATTTGTTCTGTAATGAAGTTTAGATGTAATCACTCACTAAAATGGTGAAAACAATATATGCTTAAACCCATTTATGCAGATCATGACCAAAAGAAAAAAGAGAAAATTCTAGTGCAAGCTTAAAGAGACAGTGGGTATATCTGAAGGGCTAGTCTAGTGTCTGAGGCCTTACCTCTACATGCGGAGGATGTACCTCTATATGTGGAAATGTTTTTAATTTCGAATTTGTGATTGCCAAGTCATAATGGAGCAACTTTACCTTAGGATAAACGGGTTCTTTTCACATATATAATTTTATCTAGTGTTTTTGAGTCGTCATGTCATGGGACAACAGCTATTGAAGATAGGTTTAGAATGAGAGAACTAGGGTTATCTACAACTAGAACAACATAATTGATAATGTGATTCCGGTGGTTGGTTTGGAATGAGACCAGTGGGTAGCTCTCGCATCACAATGTACAGTTTTTGTTTGTTTGTTCTTTATTTATTTATTTATTTTTATTTTTTATTTTTTATTTTTTATATTCAAAGTTTAGTGCACCTAAATAATCTATCTGCAACATGCATGTTTTGTTTTTTCCAAAGAGCTCTATAACCAACCAACCATCAACATGTACAAATTACAAGGATCTGTCTGCAAGTCAGTCTCCTTTCTGCAACAAACTTGTGTTGAAGTTCAGTTGTTTGAAGATGAGTATAACAAGCAAAATAGATATGTCCATTGGATTCTGACATGCAATAGAGGATCCTTTCAAGGCCGTTTGTCATCTATGGTATATTTAACATAAATAGCATGTATATTCATATTTCTATATACAGGGAACTTTATTATAAATGTCTATAATACTGTGTGTGTGTGTGTGTATATATATATATATAGGGAGGGCACTACATTTTTTTTAATATTGCACTACACTCTAAAAGAAAGAATACTTCTATCTCTAATTTTATAAATAAATAATTAGTTTTTCTCAAATACCACAACTACCGTTCCAATTATAGAAATATAATTTTCTCTTACATTTTCTCCCCTATTAGTGTTTTGGGTCATTCTCTCTTAATTACTTTATATTAATGCTCCATTCGGTAAGAAAGAAAAAATTGAATGGAAGAGAGAAAATAAAGGATGATTGAGACATCCTAGGAAAGAGATTAAGCGTTTTCTTCTTTTTATTCGGTTGGATGGAAGAGAATGAAAAAAACTAACAATTTAATTTGATCAGTAGAATAAAAGGAAAGATAAATTTTTAAGTTATTTTATCATTAGACTCATCATTTACTAAATCTTTATGAAGAGTGATGCAGTAATTTAAAACTTCTATAATAGACTCACTTGTTTCTTTCTTATTTTCTACCTATATTTGGGCGGATGAAATTTTGTGAAGGAGGAAGGATGACTCATCCTTTCTATTATCATTTCTTTCCTTATATCATCTCTACCGAACTAAGGAAATTTGTTCATTCCTTCCTATTTTCCTTTCACCCCTCTTCTTTCCTTCCGACGGAACATAGTATAAGGGTTGTGATACTCAGACAGACAATTTAAACTGATGTTTTAGGCAGAATTGATGTGACAGTCTAATTGTCAAGTTTTGGAATTTTTTTCTTTCTCATCTCTCTCTAAATCTTAGAGAACACCACCTAAACAATGGTGCCCTCGTATCAACAAACCCATAGCACCTAATGCATCAACATTTTCTCGTCAAGCCCCGGCTGTGGCCCGCCTTCTCCGGTCTCGAAGCTGTTCTACCGACGAGAAACGGCAAGCTGAACAGAGAGATTGAATTGACCGGTGATGAAGTGTGATACCTCCGAATTTCCGAATGCGGGTTGGCCAGGCCCACGCCCGAATACCCGAGGATATCAAAACAAATTGATAATAAACGAACACAGAGTACAAAAGAATAAAGAAGAATAAATAAAATGCTGACAAGAAACTAAAATGATAATCTAATAATAAACCTCATAATATATTTCCATTAATTAATAAACTCTTTTGATACAACTGATCCTCCAAAATACAACTCGGGAATCCATACTGTGTGGACCCATAGAAAATCCAAACTAAACAAATGACAGTAATCTAAAACAGGAAACTGAATCATAAAGGAACTCTTATGTAGCATCGGAAGAATGAAGTAGGCTGATCCCCGCTCAGCACGAACAACCTCTACTCGTGACGAACACCTGAAAAATAATGGTAGGTCAGGTCCACAAACAAGTTCTACTCTACTACAGTCCAAGCAGAGATCCGATACACGTATACATCCTAGTCAATCTAACAGTAACTAGTAGTCCGTATATATATATATACACACTAAAGGAACCTCACTAGACTATAGGGTTGTCTCAACCTGAATAGTAGGCAACATGCAAAACGCACATATAGTGGGCATGAGTACCTAGACCTACCAGGGTACACAACTACACTATATCTAGCTACACATCCCTGGCGATATACGCGCCCTAACCATTGATCCTGAGACTCAAGCTCATATCATGGCACCATACTTATATATATATAATCTAGTAACCATCCTATCCAGTATAAATTAATCCTCCATAAGTCATTCAACTTGTTCAGCTGACCTGACTTGAATATAAGCAGGACTTAACATTTTAGTTAATCCATTCCCTTATATAATAAATTAATCCTCCATAAGTCATTCAACTTGTTCAGCTGACCTGACTTAAATATAAGTAGGACTTAACATTTTAGTTAATCCATTCCCTTATATAAAATAGGTAGGACTTAACTGATAAGTTAATCCATCCCTAGAATGCCACCGTCCCATACCGGTGCATTAAACCACACAATCTAACAATTGATGTAACAATTAAGAAAATACATCAAACATTCCATAAATAACTATGATAAATATGATATCAAGTTATCACATAATAAGAATGACTTATTATTTCTTTAAACTTCTTATATCATATGTCCTACACAAACTGAATCTTATACATGATGATATTTTATTATACCGTTAAATAAGGATTCTCTATATCCAATTCATCCTACACATTTAATCTCAATTGCTAAAATATTTTAAAAGATTAAATCCATTTGTTTGTTTAAAACATTCAAATAGCAAGCATCATTATGATTGAGTCTATTTAAATTATTAAAACCCAAACCTAGTCCCTATTTAATGTTTAGGAATCCTAGGCATGTTTCTACGTTCCATCATTCCAAAGATATGAAAAATACGTAATTTAAACATGTAAAAATTCACATAAGAAATCAAATCAAAATCATGCATTTTATCAATTCATAACACAAGAACAGATATGAACCAATTTCATAGAACCTATGTTCTAACCCAATTAAACATGCAAATTATTTAATTTTATGTGTTTAATAAATCCTGAAATTTCCTAGGCATGTATAGAAACACGAATCAAAGGGAAAGACATAAAAGAAGAACTTGCCTTAAATTTTCGGATCGAAAATTAAACTTCTTCTTCCTTGATCTTCTCTCTACAGGGTTTTTCTCCTCATTCCTTCCTTTTCCTCCTTCCCTCTCTAACACTATCTCTCCAATATATATCACGTGAATATTTCTAACCCCCTTTTACAACCTATAGCTATATATTTATAGGCTAAATAAAATAACTCTAACCCTTTTCCTAATCCAAGTCAACTAAAAAAAAATGAAAATAAAAATATTAAAAAGGTAAACAAAATATGTTACGTATATAATTTATGTATATGTTTATTAAATAAATAAATTATACACATTCCATTATTTATTAATGGATTATCCAATAATATGTAAGTTACCATAATATTATAAAGTAACTTAAAACATAACACGTATCAAATCTATGTATATTTTTATTATTTAAATAAACATATACATCAGATTAAATATTACTACCCAAATTACCATAAAAGTAATTAATAAATTACTTTCTCTTTTATATATATATTCAAAAGGTAAGTAAAATATGTTACGTATATAATTTATGTATATGTTTATTAAATAAATAAATTATACACATTCCATTATTTATTAATGGATTATCCAATAATACTTAAGTTATCATAATATTATAAAGTAACTTAAAACATAACACGTATCAAATATATGTATATTTTTATTATTTAAATATAAAATATATACATCAGATTAAATATTACTACCCAAGTTACCATAAAAATAATTAATAAATTACTTTCCTTTTTATATATGTATATAATATATATCTATATATACACATACATTATCCATGGATAATAATTCATACACATCCAACCTCCTATCCAAGTAGTCCATGGGACCCAATTGGTTGGCCCATTACTACTAACCATAACCATAAAAGAAAAATAAAATAAAATAATAAAAGAAAAGAAAACATTTAATTTACAATTAATCAAAACACCATTTAAGTACATAATCTAATTAAACAATTAACACATAGACAAATACAAATAATACATAGACACATAATCAAATAATCAAGTAATACCTAATTCAATTAAACACATAAGCAATTAGTCAAATAATTAATTAAATAATTAAAAAATACAAGTAAAACAAATAAATAAATACTGAGACTATCCTTTTAAAATTAGGGGTATTACATTCTTCCCCCCTAATAAAAGGAATTCCGTCCTCGGAATTCGCCCTTACTTTCTTCCATTATGCTTGGAAACTATGAGCGAAAAACATCCTCATATTCCAAATAGACGCAACCTCACTATAAGGGCTCCACTTAACTCCAATATACCAAGTGGTATACAAAGTTCCTATATTTTAAGAAACACAATAATCATACAATGCGTAGGTTGTATCAATTAATAACGTAATTCTCCTATGTCGACAAGGGAATGGTCTACATACCTCCAAGTGCCATAGAATATATGCACAAACTCCTATGCACCCAGCGCTAATAATTTGGTAACGCTAATTCAGAGGTGACTGCCTCAATTACGAAACACAATATTCTAAAAGTCAATGTAATAAGTAAAATTAACCTTTCTCCAAAAATCGCCTTTCTTCCTATATAGAAAACAGAACGAGCAAACTACTCCCTGATAGAAAAACTCTAGTATACGAGTTCAACTATTTACAACATCCTACTGTTGCCTCCCAATCGCACGCAGTTCAATATAAAGGGAAGTATTTATTTCCGACATATTTTTAAATGAAGTCGAGGTCTGATTATACAACCCTTACTTCCATTTCCAACCAACAAATGAGAGATATGCATTGTGAAAGATATAAAACCTCCAAAGTTGTCACACTAACCTCCTTGTGCCAACAATATCACAGACAAAATTCCGACAAGTGAAGTAAACACTTCCAATAGTCCATGAAAATCTAGGATATACGCTTCAAACATATCATTTATGGTCTAATTTAATCTCTCGATTAATTCCTCTATCTATATATATGAAGTAGAGCTGCTGCTCAAAAATCTTCATAAAGCTCCTTCAAAATAACACTTTGCATCCACTAATATGGACATCCACATGCTATAACACCACTATCACTGAATTATATAACTACTATGAAGTTCTTAAATAAGCATCACTCAAATTTATGTCCTCAAGCAATCTTTCTCAATCCACCACTCGAATTCCATATGGAAAATTGAAATTCCAAATCAATGTCGATCCTTCCCACCAATTATCACTCTTGTTTAGTTCAACTTCCATATTTGTTATAGGAAGTGGCTAAAGATTCCTATGATATCTAATGATCAACTTTCCACCTTTGCAGCAGGTTTTACACTTAGGGCAATTATATACACGTCCCTATCCGTACCTATTCACCAAAACTGACATTTGATGTCGTGATGTACCTTCTAACCGTCTGGGTGTACCAAGAAAAATTATAAATTTCCATCTCAGTCGCCCGACAATCATATCACTATTTATAGAAACTACTAACTCCTCCTCTAGTACCTTAAACTCCATCTGAGTAAGGTAACACCTTCTCTAGGGTCAGCTCCGATATTCAAAATTGACCTCCCGAACTACCTTGGTAATAACAAGTGTTATTATTCACACTTTGCATCCATCTAAGCCGTCTCGTGATCCGTTATATTCGTATGAACTGATATCTTACCAGCTCGATCAAAATAGACAAAATGAAACTGATTTAATTTTATCAGTCAACCAATATCCCATCTAGAATCCTGACCCTTGCATCAAATCAGCAATCCCTCAACTAAATCTGTGAAAATGCTCTGTTATTTCTACTTCAGTATAGAAAATAGCTGCAAGAATCCAGTGATCTCTGATGGTCCATCTCTACTATATAATAAATATTAGACTTAGAGAAAAAAACACTATATTCCTCTTCCAACATGTCCTCCAAACATCTGCTTCATACTGTGAAGCATCATGTTTCTACTAGGATGAATAAAGAACTAAGAGTTGTGAAACTTAATCCTTGCATCCTCCATCAAATTTGTCTACAGAAAGTACCGTTAGTTTGGTACCACCAGCTTTCGTCTGTACCCATTGTTTAAATTGGAGCATCTTCAAAAGCGAATTCTGTAACTAAATCTATCCACCACTGATCCGTGATAAACTTGCCGATATTAAAAATCAATCGGTAATTCAATTTATCAATAGTTAACTATGACTTTAACTCAACAAAAGTCAACAAACTACGACCTTTCCATACATACCATGCACCTCATCTTTATATAAGTATTTGGTTTTACCATCTTGTCTTTGACACACCCTGCTTCTTTAAGACAAGTTAATGACAATCCGACTTCTTTATCTAACTTCAAAAGAATATGAAATCTTCCAATCCTCTACATAAGTCATCAATTTCCTTGCAACAGCTAATTGTTGCAAATTGTGACTAAAAAAATAATTCCATATTATTTATGGAAATGAAGAGACTTAGTTTCCTCCTCCATGTGCAACACCAGCAAATTCTTCCCAATGACACACCCTCTTGAATAAATTCTTGATTAAGAATTTACTGATGAATATTTATTCAGTCTCCTATCCTCACTCGGTGTCATTCCAATAAGTACTTAATCCAATACTAAATCCTCCTTCTGACTTGGTAACAACTTCTGAAATTTTCAAGAAGATGTTCAGCAAATCCAGCACCTCTGATATATCATCATGGCGTTTTAGTGATCTTTATTTACCACTACCTCACGCATACCGAAACATTAACAATTACCAATATCATGGCGTTGTATTATGATACGAATCCATACCTAACGTAAAGTATATCAAATTAATCGTTCTAAATTGTTTGACTCATAGTGATGGTTTAATTATCCCATCCTAAAACACACCATAATGACACATGTCCAGGTCCAATAGATTGGTTAGATTTATGTGTATCTACCAAATCCTATGACCGTATGCTCACAAATTTAGCGTAAATAGCGTTATGACTCCATGTTATTAAAACAATAATTGGTTGATCACACACTTATGTCCCCAACTAAACCACATACCAAATCCCGAGTAATTAACAAAAAAATAAAATAAAACACGTATGATAAACACAATAGAACAAAATATACTCCTACTTAGGACATCGTTCTTTCTAGAAAAGAAAGTCTCCTTTGAAATCAACCTTACTAGATTGTTTCAAAATTTCCTTTTATAGTTTCGTAAATAATCATTCAACCTCAAAACATATCCTTTAAAACATCGCTTAAAAGCACAAATGTTTTCCTAAGCAAATACCAAAGGCTTAACCCTCATCCTCCTTATATTGGGAATGTAAACTGTCTTACTTGACTTTATAAATCGAATTAGAACGTCACAACATAATACCAATGCCTTTTTGTATGTGATTTAAAAATTATGTATTTCGTTCTGATAAGAACACATCCAATCCCCAAACTCCTGAACAATACTTCTTATATACCTCTTTTAGAAATGATAATAAAGATTTAATTATTTGTAGATTGATCAACCCCAATTCTACTAATAACATTCGCTATACTACTAGCAATTCAGATCACCTCGTGTAATCATCCCTCTTCAAGATTTAGTACCCTCTCTATTGGATACACATAAATCTCCTCCATTAGGATCCTCTTCGGCTCCTACTCCTTGCTTGTCTCCTTTTTGAGATCAACTGAAGTCGTGTTGATCCCGATATATGGTGACCTATTACGTACACCTAAATCCTTTCTTGGCTTATACTTTTAAACTAACGCCAAACGAACCTAAACCGTCAATCTTTAACTCTGCCTTCTGGCAACGAAATCGATAACATACTCCTCTACTCCTTTGGGTCTTTATTGTTTCACCCTGAACCCATCCTTTTTCTAGTGCCAACCATTCTATGACTATAGAATATAATTGACATCAGCTCCTCCTAACAAACCGTAAATAAAGTACAACGAATCCTAATATGGGATCTAAGTTTTAAGAGACGCAACGCGGAAGTCATATAACAATAGATGACTATTTGGTGAGCAAGTAAACATGGGTCTGCGGTTGATACTCATTTAGTGAGCTCACCTTGATCGAAAAGAGAGACACCGACAAGAAACTCCATTAAAGACTACTGAGCATGAAGAAGAAACTGAATTATAGTGAGGTTGTCGAAGAGAAGCAAGGACGACCGACTTCGATGATGAAGGTCTAAACAGCAAGAAGCACGGATAGTGGGCCTGACTATTATTATTTTTCAGGTGTTCGACTGTTCCAGTCTTAGAGCTTGATCGTGCCGAGCAGAGACAGTCATCATCACTCTACCAACCTGATGTAGGGTTCTATCTATGTTATCTTCTTTTCAGTTTTATTTCTAATTGGGATATTATTAAGGGTCCACTAGATGGATTCCCGAGTTGTAATGATATCGGATGTTTTGGATATTATTCATTTGGAGGATTATTTATTATTAAACTTAAGGATTTATTATTTAGTTTCTCTTTCCACTTTTTTATTTATTCTTAGTTATTTATATTTTGTATTCAATTCTTAATTGTTTGATATCCCTCGAGTTTGGGTTTAGGCCTGATCAACCCATGTTTCGGAGTCGAGGGATATCACACTCTCCGTCCCATAATACATGTCCTACATGGGGAATTCAACTTTTTATGGTAGTGGAGTTTTAATAATTTTTTATTGTATTGATAAGAGTAAAGTTTCAAATATGCCCTTACTAAAAGACAAAATAGTACTTCGTAATTGGTACAATTTTTTAGTTAAAAGGATAGTTTGGAAATGTTATACAAAATAGTATTCAATTTTGGAATAGTACATGATTTTTGGGACATCCCAAAATAGTTGTCAAATGGAAAGATGGCAACTATTTTGGGACGGAGGGAGTATAGAATTTCCCACTGTGGTTGATTGAGATACGATACTTTATTTATAGGATTTTAAGCTCCTTGTAAATAACATATCTATACTATTATTAAAAATACAAAGAGTGTACATTAAAGTGTTTCAGTACATTATAATAAACAATTTATTATTAAAAGTACAAAGACAATTTATAATAAATAATGTAAAACACTATAATAAATAATGTAAATAAATATTAAATTCATCTTTTTATTTACCTAATAAATAATCACCTTTATTTACCTAATAAATAAATTTACCTAATAGTGTTTGTTTTCTTTTCCTTAATATACTTTAAATAAATCACCCATAAATGCTTCCTAATCATCAAATCATTCATATAACTTGCAATTGACAACAATTTCAACTAAACAAACTATACAATTTCAACTAAACAAACTATACAATGGTAATAATTCTTAGTTAATACCAATAACCAATGCATTGAAATGCACCATTAAATATATCAAAAGACTAAAAATATTTTTACAATTAAAAATTCATCGTTGTTTAATATACCAAAATAGAAAAGGAAATTCATTTATCAAAAACAGTGCAGCGAGAAGGCCAAAAACCCAAATACACGCAATAATTATCTAAGGGAAAATTCCCGGATAGGCCTACTTTTGGAGCTGAAAGACAATTAAGTCGTAATTTTTTTTTTTTTTAGGACAAATAAGTCCTACTTTTGTAATTTATTTTCAAATTGATAAATTTTTCCAACATTACGCTTGCTTTTTCCTTTTTTTTTTTTTTTTTCAAATCAATCAAAACTAAGGGTAATGTTGGAAAAAAAACTAAGGGTAAATTTATTTTCAAATCAATCGGTTCAAATTGATCATAGGGACGGACATTAACCAGAAACCAAAGAGCAGATCTCTAAAGAATAACAAGCAAAACTAAGGGTAATGTTGGAAAAAAAGATTGTTTTGAACTTATTTGGAAATAAATTGTAAAAGTAGGACTTATTTGTCCTCACCAAAATTTTTAGGACTTGATTGTCTTTCAACTTCATTCTCTGGCAGTGGCTATTTTTAGCCTAAGTCGGTGCAAAAGCAAGAATTTAATTTGAGGGGTTTTCTATGTCTTGGGTACCTAGGGTTTGTAACATGGTACTTCATGCTTTGGCTAGTGTAGCTCTCTGACTCTATTATCAATTCAGATCTTCCTTTGTAGTCTTTTCCATAATCAGGAAAAAATAATAAAAATTTTTATAAAAAAATTTAATATATATTCTGATAATTCAAGAGGCCAGAAGTCCCTAATCAGGATATGAAGGTATAAGAAGGAGCTCATTCAACACTTGATGGTTCTGTAACACTTGAAGATAGGCTAGTTTCAAACGTGAAGTTATTATGGCAGAAAGCAACAAACTTCTAGAATAAAAAGGCATAACTCATATTGCTCTTAGAAACTGAAGTAAACTTTAACGTGAATAGTCTATACCTTCTTCAACTACTACCTATATTTTCATAATCGAAATCTACAAATAGCTACATATATTTCTATTTAGTAAAGTCGGCTTTAGATAGTAGAAGATTAACTGATCTTATGGGTGAAAAGAGAGATTAATAATTTTAACATGCATGACAAAGTTGTCCAATCACAGATATTGGAACATGAAAAAGTTGTCATATATAAATGTCACCTCGCCTGTAATTAATCTGGGGCAAAGTTGTCATGGTGATACTGGATCCTATGAGGAAAAAAAAATTTAAAAATGTAATGTCAACAAATACAATAAAAAAAAATCAGATGGTATGTTAATGACTACTATGTTAATGACTACTTTTCGACGACAAAAAAAAAAAAAAAAAAAAAAAAAAAAAGTAGTAAATGACCATTTGACTTCTAGAATTTTCACATATTTCCTAGGCCATACAACCGCGCTTGTGCGAGCATCACGAAGATAAAACTTTCCAACTAGGCTTGCTTGGTACAAAGGAGAATCACTGACAATGATATCATCAACCCAGACTTTCTAATAATTTGGACCAATTGGAACATGATCATCTCATAACACACTATAATTCATTGATGCAATCTCAGCCTTGGGCAATAATTACACCTGATTTATTCATAACCTTGTAAACCTTTCGAAAAAGGACTTGGTGTATCATTGGATTGAGAAGGAACGCTAGCATTTTGGGACTACAATTCAATTAAAACATAGATTAAATATAACTATTACTTTAAATTCAAATGCGATAGTGGCAGAAAATAATACTGTTAGGCACTGAATGATATACATTTTAGCCCCTCTATTCGTATGTTTTATTCTCTTAATAATAGTTTATTCGTGATTTTGCATTATTTTATTATTTTTATTTATTTCAGGGCTTTAATTGTAAAATCAATCAACACCAGTAATTCTGAGCTTTACAAGATGACTTTTTGTGAAACCGAGCAATGTTGAAGATCCAAGTCTAATTATACTTAGAAAATAGTCCAAAGAAGCTACAAGTTGATGAGAATGGAAAGAAGAAGAAAAGGAAAAATCTTTTTCCAAAAAGGAAACTTTCGCCATGGTAACTTAAACCCGTTTTGGTAATCTGGCTGTATCTCTCTCCTCGAGCGTCAAAACAGCTAAATTCCCACGTAGGTTGATAGGAAATTCGAAGAGCTACAATTTTGTGTTTCACGAGCTTTCCCTAAAACAACTATTTATCTTGTCAAAATTGTCCTAGAAGTCTGCATGAATTTTGGGAGTCCTTATTCAACAAAATTTCTATGTATGTCTCCTATATGAAAAAGGAAACTTTTGGGCTGATATTTTATTATTTAAAGGGGGTCCTCTACAATATTGAAGCATCATATAGAGGAGCTTGAGGCTGAGATCAGAGAGGAGCAGTCAAAAGAAAGAAGAGATCGATCCATGGCGGTGAAGATGTCTTCCTCAACTATAAAGAATTCCACCATAGTCATGCTTAGCTAAACACTTTGCTAGGGTTGTGATGTAGCCCTAGCTTAGCACACTGGTTTGATTGTATTTAATTATTGGAGAATAATTTTTATCATGTATGATTGTGTAATCTATAGGGTTTTTAATTGAATTTTCAGTAAGAATCGGTTTTAAAGTTTTAATTCAATTACAAATATTTTTTTATCTTGTCTTAGGTATTTTAATCTTGTAATTGAACACAACTCATTTACTTCTTGTAGTTGTGAATGAGATGATTACACAATGGGTTTTCTCTGAATATAATGTTAGAGATTTGATGGATTATGCCTAGAAAAGATAAACCATACTACACCCTAGAGTAAAGTAGATAGGTAGATGGTTTATACCAATCGAAGATAGTCTATACTTAGCTTTAAATTATATTATTCTCTAGCTGAATTAATATGTGCTTGTAGCCATGATTAATTCCCTATGCATGCTATATGATATATCTCCAATAAATTGATGCAATTGACTGGCGGTGCGACGTTAGTGGTGAAATCATACCCCTAGTTCTCTCTCTCTATTTTCTACATCATATTTGATCATCGTTCTTTAGTTTATTTTATTTTTCTACTTAGTTAATTTAGAATTAATCATCACAATTCGATTATCCTACTTTCAAGTTAATTTTGGAATTTAAGAAATTTGTTGACAAACTTAATTTATACAAGTCCCTTGGGTACGACACCCTTACAAGTAAACCCTATCTACAAAGATTCGTGCACTTGCGAGTGGTACATATAAATCTCACAACAAGTTTTTGGCGCCGTTGCCAGGGACTTGTTTTAGTTCTTGACAGATAATATTAAATTCTACAATTAATTTTAATTAGGATCTTAGTTTAGGATTTTATTTTATTTATTTTATTTTGATACTATTTTCTTTTAATCATTGCAGGTGACATTATATGCTTGGTAGACGTTCTTTGTCACTCCTTCAGCTTCCGTTAGACCCAGAAATTGAAAGAACTCTCAGAAACTTGAAGAAAGAAAATATGGCGGATGATTTACCAATTGCAGAAGTAGTTCGCTGTTTAAAGGATCACTACGAAACAGGTGCATACAACTCTTCATCTGCAGTTCGATATCCTCAAAAGAGGATCCATACCGGCACTTAGATGACTTTGCATAGGTGTGCAGAACAATAAAAATCCAGAGTTTTGATGATGATGTGCTCAAGTTACACCTTTTCTCCTTTTCATTAAAGGATAAGGCGAAGGACTGGTTTACTTCATTGCCAGCCGACACCATCACTATATGGGCTGAATTGCAACAAAAGTTTTTAAATAAGTACTTCCCCATGGTGAGAACCACTCAATATCGAGATGCTATTACTCATTTTGCTTAAAGGCCTGACGTGCCTTTTCAAGAGGCTTGGGAAAGATTCAGAGATCTCCTTCGGAAGTGTCCTCATCATGACATGCCAAAATGGCAGCTCGTCAACTTCTTTCATAAGGGGCTCAACGAGGCACAAAGATATATGGTGGATGCCTCTTGTGGTGGAAATTTTATGTTGAAGAGTGTAGAGGAAACATTGCAGCTTTTTGAAAATATATCTGATAATTCTACACAACATGTCTTACCTCCAGTAGCAAGACCTCCTACCATATTGAGGAGAGCAGAAGGTGTGAATGAAGTAGGGATAAATCAAGGGCTAGTGAGCCAAATTGAGGCATTAACCAAGAAGGTTGATCAATTGATGACTTCACAGTCAAATTTTATTCCTTCTTCGACTAATGTTCAAGGCTTTGAAGTGTGTTCTTTCTGTTCCAGTCCAACTCACCATGTGTCCATTTGTCCAAGTGCATCTCAATATTTAGAAATTCCACAAGAGCAAGTTAATGCTACATATGGAAGGCCCGGAGGGAATAATATGTATTCAAACACTTACAATCCGACTTGGAGAAACCATCCAAACTTCTCATGGAGAAATCCAGCCACAGGGACATCAGCTCCTCCACCTCAAGTACCTCAAGTGCAAGGTAATTTTCAATCTCCAGTTCAGACTTCAACTCCTTAAGGATTCACTCCTATGAATGCCTTCAGTCAACCTCAACAATTCTTATCAATGCTCGAGGCAATAATGGCAAAGCAGTTAGAGCCAACTAATCAACTTATGCAGTTTCATTCTCAATCCCTTGCCAAGTTAGAGACTCAAGTTGGCCAACTAGCTCAAGCCTTGAATAGAAGAGAGGATGGCAAGCTTCCTAGTCAACTTGTAGCTAATCCAAGAGGTGTGCGTATAATTGATGACATTACTGGCCAAGAAGTTCACCATGAACAAGTGCAAGTAATCACTACTCTCAGAAGTGGTAAGAGAGTTGAAAACAAGGTGGAAGAAGAGGAAGCAAAGAAGGATGAAAAGTGGAAGAAAAAACTTGAAGAGAAAAAGGAGCGGAATGAAAAAACACAAAAAGTACCTCCAACTACTGAGTTATCTCCAGAACACAGGCATGTTGTTGTGCCATTCCCTCAGAGACTACAAGAAACATCAAAGGCAGCGAAGCAAGCAAGCAAAATTAAGGACATATGGAGATATTCAAACAGGTGAAAATTAATCTCCCATTGCTTGATGCAATTTAACAAATTCCAGCTTACGCCAAATTCTTAAAAGTTATGTGTACTCGGAAGAGGCGTTCAAATAGTCATGTTCCTAAGAAGGTGCTATTAACTGAGCAAGTCAGTTCTATAATCCAACACTGTACTGCTCCAAAATTCAAAGATCCAGGTGCTCCAACAATTTCATGCACAATAGGGAATCATCAAGTAGAGCGAGCTCTTCTAGATTTGGGTGCAAGTGTAAATCTTCTTCCTTATTCGGTTTACTTGCAACTCGGATTAGGAGAATTGAAGCCTACCTCCACTATTCTCCAATTGGCAGATAGGTTAACCAAACAACCTCGTGGTGTCATCGAAGATGTGATCATCAAAGTAGATAAATTCTACTTCCCAGTGGACTTTATTGTGCTAGATACCGAGCCAGTTCTGGAGCCAAGGAAGCACATTCCAGTGATCCTTGGTCGTCTTTTTCTTGCGACAGCAAATGCAAGCATAAATTGTAGGAATGGCGTCATGGACTTATCTTTTGGCAATATGAAGGTGCGCTTAAATATTTTCAACGCCAATAATTGCCCTTAAGATGATAAGGATTGTTTTCTTGTCGATTTCATCGATGAATGTGTTGAAGAGATGGCCCCATTTGCCTTGAAAAAAGATCCACTAGAAGCATGCCTGTCTTACTTTGATGCCGAGTCATTTGATGTTGAGAAAAATATTGAAGAGGTAAATGTCATTCTTGATGGAGCCAATATGCATAACATTCCACTATGGAAAATTCCTATTGAGCCACTTCTACCATTGTCAAGTGAACCACCTAGGCCATCTTTGAAGTCTCCACCAGAGCTAGAGCTGAAGTCGTTACCTTCTCATTTGAAGTATGCATATCTTGGGCCAGAAAACACTCTTCCATTACATAATTCATTTCCGGATAAGCAGCAATTTCAACTTCAGAAGGAGACTCCACCATGGTATGCTGATAATATGAATTGGAAAACGTCAAAAAAGAAGACAGTTCAGCCGGATCGGAAGGATTGGTACATTGAGGATTTCGTGCCTACGGAAAGAGTTGAGTCCGTCACTTTGACGGATCCCAACTACTCCACCTAAACATCCAAGTACCATGCCGCCTACCGACGTTAAATGTAGGAACTGTAGATAGGATTTTCATTTATTTATTTATTTATTTTTGTGTGTTTTGTTTTAGTAGATTAGGAAGATTTAATGTGTTTTGTAGGGTATTTAGTTACTTGTGCAGGATACAAGTTGAAGCGTCGTGCTTGTTTAGAAGAAAATAAAAAATTCCATGGCATACAAAGAAAACAAGTTTTTGATTGGAGCAAAACGGAGCATTTTTTGGGTCCAAACATCGACCAAACTGCCTATGGCAATTTGCATCGCGTAGATCTCGAAAAAATACCCAAAATGAAAAAAAAATTCATCCAAAACGGACCTCTAATGCCAAAGTTATGGCTGTTTGAAGTTTGCATTCGGGAAAAAAAATAAAAAAAAATAAAATCGGATTACAAGCAGGTTCGGGCGAACGATCGCCCGACCCATGGGCGACCATCGCCCGAGTGGAATTTCCGGGGGGAAACAAGCAGGTCCGGGCCAACGATCGCCCGGCCCATGGGCGATCGTCGCCTGGCAATTTAATTTTGACGCGAAGAAGCAGCGCCGGGCGATCACTTGCCCGACTTCACAGTGAACGTCGCTCCTAGCATGATGCCATAACAGCACCGGGCGATCATTCGCCCGGCTTTCCAGCGACCGTCGCCGGTCATTTTTTTTCCCAGCGACCACCAATCGAGTAGCAGCGCCCTGGCTGAATGGCGACCATCGGCCGGCGGAAGGGAATTTCCGGCGATCCCCATAGCTTCCTGGCAGCAGAAACAGGTAGCGGCGGTGGTTGGGTTCTTCTCTGGCCGGAATGGTTTGGTTGTTGATTACAGCGTCAATTACAGTGGCTGAATTGGGATTGTGAATTTGGTGTTTTACAAAGGATCCGCATAATTATCTATGGGTGTTAATAAATTGATTGATTCATTACAGAGAGATGATGGCTTGTGAGTGTTTTATGAACTTTTGGGTTATGAGCACAGTGATCCGAAATTGTGACTGGAGTGTTTGGATTGGGATTGTTAATTACAAAAGTTTGGGATTGATACTTGTGGTGATTGTGGGAGTTTGGTTGCTATTTAGTGGTTGATTAGTGTTTGGATTGGGATTGTTAATTACAAAAGTTTGGGATTGATACTTGTGGTGATTGTGGGAGTTTGGTTGCTATTTAGTGGTTGATTGGGTTGTTGCATTTGACTGAATTATAATTTGTGGGTGGTGATTGCAACTGAGTGAGTTCGTGATTATGTTAACTGGTATTATTTGGGTGATTGTTTATTCATTGATTGTTGGGTTATGAAATTCATCGGGTAAAGTCTGCACTATAATTGTTGCTTATCGCATGGTGCAATTTTTTTCCACTGCCTACCACAACATCAAATTACCTGAACCCATTATCCTTATATCTTTCCAAATTACCATATTCCATCTCTACATAAATCACCACCAAATTCCTTCCATCTTACCATAATCCATTATAATTCCCTACAATCACAACCATAATCACCATCTTTCCTACCCCATTAGAATATTTCCTACCCAGGCTGCCGCTGATGACATTGATGAACACCTGATTACTTGGTTAGTGAGGTGACCCAACTCTGAGCTGAAGTTCAAGAAATTCTAGAGGACCAAAGGATGATTCGTCAGGATCGAAGATCGATGATGGACAAGATGTGCGCTCTTATGATTCATAACGGGCTTAATTTCGATGCTCTGCCATCTCCATTCTCGCTACCCTGCTAGGTGCTTTCGTTCTTTGTTTGTATTTTCTTTTTAGTTCTTATTTTTCTTACTTTTGATTTTTGCCAAGTGAGGACACTGTTCAATTCCAGTTTGGGGGCATAGCGTCTACTTTAGTTGTATTAAAATACTCTAGTACTTAAATTCAATTAAAAAAAAAAAAAATTTCTTTGGCATATTGACTTTAATTCAAGTATTTGAGAATTGTTGGGGGATTAAGACACTTAAGTATTTTTTAAAATTCTTTTGAATCCCTAATTTTCGTACTTTATTTTATGTGGGTTCCATTATCTATTATGATAGGAATTTTAGTAATTGTCGGTCCCTGATGGATTTCACACACACACTAGAATTTTATTTATGGGTATTTGTATTGTTAGTTGAATTCTGATGACTATGGATGGATATAAATTGGTGAACTTTGACGGTTATTACTATGGTAGAGATATTACAAAAAAAAGAAAAGAAGAAGAAGAAGAAGAAGAAGACAAAAGCAGAAGAAAAAAAATATATATTTTGTAACCCTTTCATGGAGTAATCGGAACTCATGTCTTATATACATAGAGTGCTCACATGAAGAAATGGGGGTAAGGATAAAGAAAAAAAAAAGAAAGAAGAAAAGACAAAAATAATAATATTTTGCCATATAAAATAATTTGAGAAGGGATCTGAGGAATTGAAGTTATAGAAGTTGAGTTCAATTGAAAAGACATTACTACATAGGTGATTTGCTAGTTTACAAATTTCACAACATTGGGGATTGATTTTGCTGTTTTCTTGTTATATAAGTGTGTGGGAAACATTGTGATAAAGTATGAAAATAGGGACAAAAGAGTATAGTCAGATGATAATTTTTGAAGTACTTCTGTGTAGTCTTCCCCTTGATTATTATGATGATATGAGAATAAATTGATTGTCAGAGGATTGAATTGTGTTGTATATTTGTGGGTATCATCTCTAGAAACCCTCACGAGATTTCACTCGTCCACTAGGGGTAACCTAGGGGTTTAAAAGGCTGATTGCATATGCTAAATGCAATCGTGATTCCCACGAAAGCGGCATTTATGTTTTCTTTAATTTTATTGCTATGAGACTAGCAATATGTAAGTTTGGGGGTGTGTTAGGTGCTGAATGTTATACATTTTAGCCCCTCTATTTGTATGTTTTATTCTCTTAATAATAGTTTATTCGTGATTTTACATTATTTTATTATTTTTATTTATTTCAGGGCTTTAATTGTAAAATCAATCAACACCATTAATTCTGAGCTTTACAAGATGACTTTTCGTGAGACCGAGCAATGTTGAAGATCCAAGTCTAATTATACTTAGAAAATAGTCCAAAGAAGCTACAAGTTGATGAGAATGGAAAGATGAAGAAAATGAAAAATCTTTCTCCAAAAGGGAAACTTTCGCCATAGTAACTTAAACCCGTTTTGGTAATCTAGCTATGTCTCTCTCCTCGAGCGTCAAAACAGCTAAATTCCCATGTAGGTTGATAGGAAATTCGAAGAGTTACAATTTTGTGTTTCATGAGCTTTCCCTAAAACAACTGTTTACCTTGTCAAAATTGTCCTAGAAGTCTGCATGAATTTTGGGAGTCCTTATTCAACAAAATTTCTACGTATGTCTCCTATATGAAAAAGGAAACTTTAGGGCGAATCTTTTATTATTTAAAGGGGGTCCTCTACAACATTGAAGCATCATATAGAGGAGCTTGAGGCTGAGATCAGAGAGGAGCAGTCAGAAGAAAGAAGAGATCGATCTATGGCGGTGAAGATGTCTTCCTCAACTATGAAGAATTCCACCCGAGTCATGCTTAGCTAAACGCTTTGCTAGGGTTGTGATGTAGCCCTAGCTTAGCACACTGGTTTGATTGTATTTAATTATTGGAGAATAATTTTTATCATGCATGATTGTGTAATCTATAGGGTTTTTAATTGAATTTTCAGTAAGAATCGGTTTTAAAGTTTTAATTCAATTACAAATATTTTTTTTATCTTGTCTTAGGTATTTTAATCTTGTAATTGAACACAACTCATTCACTTCTTGTAGTTGTGAATGAGATGATTACACAATGGTTTTTCTCTGAATATAATGTTAGAGATTTGATGGATTATGCCTAGAAAAGATAGACCATGCTACACCCTAGAGTAAAGTAGATAGGTAGATGGTTTATACCAATCGAAGATAGTCCATACTTAGCTTTAAATTATATTATTCTCTAGCTGAATTAATATGTGCTTGTAGCCATGATTAATTCCCTGTGCTTGTTAGATGATATATCTCCAATAAATTGATGCAATTGACTGGTGGTGCGACGTTATTGGTGAAATCATACCCCTAGTTCTCTTTCTCTATTTTCTACATCATATTTGATCATCGTTCTTTAGTTTATTTTATTTTTCTACTTAGTTAATTTAGAATTAATCATCACAATTTGATTATCCTACTTTCAAGTTAATTTTGGAATTTAAGAAATTTGTTGACAAACTTAATTTACACAAGTCCCTTGGGTACGACATCCTTACAAGTAAACCCTATCTACAAAGATTCGTGCACTTGCGAGTGGTACATATAAATCTCACAACAAATATGTATATAACTTGTTGTAACACTTACCAAGAAGGCTTATGCGATATTGGCATAAATTAAATAATACATATATAACTTGTTATAACACTTACCAAGAAGGCTTTCATCTCATTCATCATTTTACCTTTCATCTCAGTCATCAGCTCAACTTTCATTTCATTCCTCATTTCAAATTTGATTTTGTAATGTTTCCGATTTTTACAATTTTTCCATTTTCTAATTTTTCGAGGGTATTTTCGTCTTTTCACGTTTTGCGTGCCTGAGACCGTGGAGTGTACCGGATGTGTCCAAGAGTTACCTGGGGCATTCCATTGAGTTCAGGAATCTTAGAAATGCAATAATTGCCATTTCGGCATTTTTCTATTTTTCGCCCAAGGAGGTCCCGGGTGTACCGGGATATTCTTACGGAGTCGTTGTGCACTGGAGTTGCGTCATGGGTCCACTAGATTTCATATATAATTATTTTATGCATAATTGCATTGTTAGAAGTTAAACTTTTGTGGTGGTGGTTTAATTGGTATATATATGTGTGTGTGTGTGTGTGTGTATATATATATATATATATATATATATATATATTTGTATCAGGTGAGATTTTTCTCTTGTCTGACCCACCATATCAACCCTTTTAATGGTCTTAAAGCCATTTTTGGTTCATGAAACTTCCATTTTCTCTCTCTCTCTCTCTCTCACTCACGAAATTTCTCTTTCTCTCTCTACAATATAAGCTTTTTCTCTCTAAAAGTTGTATCTTCAAGGCTTGATCTCTCTTCCATCTTTGAGAATTTCATAGTGCCACTTGAGGCAAAGTTAGAAAGCTTGTCAAGCACTTCATTTTGATTGGAGCAAATCACCATTTGGCCAACTTTGGAATCTCGAATTCTAGGGCTAGGAATTGGGCGATTTTTAGGGCTTTTCTCTCATCTGAGGTATGGATGTCCTAATCCACAAAAACTCTTTGATTTTTGTGAATTTTCTATATAATTGAGTGTATAACATGCTTAATTATGATTAACTCTTGAAAAAAACATTATATTGTTGTCAAAGGTTTGCATATCTATGTGAAATTCTATGTGTAGATGATATATGTGTAAGTGGTTTGTGGATTTGTTATGAGAAGCATGCTTATGTGGATTTGTTTTCATATATTTTGTGCTTAACATGCTAGATTTTTATTTTCTTGGAAGCATGATATGTTATTTATGTTATTGTAAAGTATGTTAAGTGATTAAACTTAAATTAAAAGCATGATAATGAATATTGTCATGACATGAAATGGCATGATACATTCATGCATAAGCATTGGGAAGAAATGGGAAAATGATTTAAAAAGGAAAGAAAATGATTTTGGGAAAAAGGTTTTTAACGAAAGGTTTGTGCAAAACCCGTTCGCCTAGGAGTTGCATATGGGTCTGTGGCATTAATGTAACATAGAGGAAACTAGGGAGATTGCCCTAGCATGGTTGAGTTAACTGGACCCCAAATGAGGCCCTGGAGTTGCCTTGTAGTCAGGGATAGTTAGCCAATCATTCTCTCGTGCCGCTATGGAGCTGCCATGGGACGAGTTGCATTAACAGTTTGGAAATGATGACGGAAAAGGTTTTGGAAATGGGGAGCAACAATGCATGACATTGCATTCCATAGCATGGCATGGTTCGTTTATGATTTGGATTGTTGTTGTTGATGTTGTGGTTATATTTTTCCCGAAAATAGCATGATCCTGGTTTTTTTTTTTTTTTTTTCCTATTCATTGTTTGGATTCATGGGGTCACAAAAGGTGTATCTTAGGCACCTCCTACTGAGTTTTATGCTCACCTCTTTATTATTAACATTTTTTAGGTCATGGCAAAGAAGTGGCAGACGACAATCCACCACCAGTTTAGTCGGGTTGACGGATTTGGACTCTTTTGTGCTTAATGTGTATATTAACCCTTTTGTTGTAAATAATATTAGGGATTATTTTGTATCTTCTACATAGTTGAAAATGGTCTTGAGACCATTCTTTTGTACTTTGTGATCTCATTATGATTTCAATATCTATGTAAGGCCTTAAGGCCATTTTTTTTGATGTATGACGGATTTGCTTAATTTTAATTATGTATTGGACTCATGTATGGCCTTATTCAATTTTAGTACCACTTAGTAGTGTTAGTTTCATCATTATATGGAAGATTTGGGATAGGTTTGGGCTTTGAGTAAGGTCACCAAGGGACCAAAGTAGTGCCAAAGTGCACAAGATCATAATTTTAGGCTGTTTGGGGCAACTTTGAGGTTCTGGGCATCTTGAACCGGTTCAGCCCCATTAAACCTGTTTAAGGGGGGATATTTGGTTCGAGAATAGGCACACTGCCCATCTTGAACCAGTTCAGCCCCACTGAATCGGTTCAAGTCCCCTAATGCACTATTTTGTCTTATTCAGTTGACATCTTGGAACGCTTGATTTCGGATGGTCATAACTTCTTTGTTCTGAACCCAAATAAGGTCATTCTTGAGCCCATTTTCAATGATTTTGAGTTAGCTTTCCAATGAGACAAACCTAAATCTGAAATTCCATTCATGTTGAGAGTTATGGTCATTTTAGTGGGATAGTGTTAGAATTTCTCCTGAACCAAGTAAGGGTACTTTTGGGAATTCATATCCAATGACCGTAGAACCTCACCGAGCATCATGGAATGACTAGAATGATTTTTTTAAACCTCATTTGTCTAGTTTAAGGATAGACTATCCTTTCACATTATAAAATAACCATTTTACCCCTAATATGTCCTTGAGTTTGGTTAAGGATCCGGTTAGCTATTCGGACCTTCGGTTTGGGTCATTACAAACTTGGTATCAGAGCAATGGTTCGAGTATCATTAGGATGATAGGTAGAGGCCTACCTAGGATTACATGGGAAGTTGAACTAAATGTTTATATGCTTATGTGTTAAGTGTTTAATTTTTTTAGAAGCATGCCTAATTGCTTACTTGCTTACCTGTTTATGTGTTAATTACTTGTTGAGTTAAAGCATGCTTAAGTATTTCATGATAAGTGATAATATTTATGAGATTAATTCCATGGTTAAAATTTTAAAGCATACTAAAATGACAGGATGTCTATTAATTGAGTTGCTTATCATGTATATGGGTATACTTATCCGATTATGTGCTTATTTACTAAGTTGTTTATTGTTGTACAAGCATGCCATATACTATGTGTTAAATTTATGACAATTAATTGAGTATGAGAATCATCCACTATGTGTTAAAGTTATGAAATATCTTATATAATGAATATGACTATGTGCTAAGTACCACGCATGCTTATGTGTTATAGGTGTGTTGTACTGACTTAAATGATCCATGAGTAGGTGCTATGTTTTTAGTATGTAACTGTATAGCATACATGCTTCTATGTTGTATTAGTTCTGTGAGTTGTCACCTACGACTAGGGAAGGTATCAGCATTGTGAGCAGGGGTGATGTGAATAACACGATCTTTTGAGTTCGGTTTGATCTGGACACGTTGTTCCATTAGGAGTCTTTTCCCTAGAGAATGGCAACAGTGAAAGGGTTTGATCTTAGGCATCTTCTAGGATGGAAGTCCTCATTTTCTTGCATGGGCGAGAGTTTGTGTTGTGTTTCCTCAGTATAGTGAGTGGACTCTTGGGATGATAGGCTAGTAGGGTATGGTGTGTGTGAGTCATGGGTTCCTTTCATGTGAGCAGAGTTGATTAGATGTCACGGGACGTGAGTTGGTGTATACGGTGTATAACTTGTGAAGTTCAGGTGTTGTGTGGGTTGAACAAGGTTTGAATTTGGACTTTCATTTAGAAGTTCACTGATGTTTAAGGTTGCGAGTTTGTCTCTTAGATTGCCGTTTTAGGAGTAAAAGTAGAGGTTGATGTGGAGTTGGCGACGAAATAGGTAGGTTGCACCTTTTGTTTTGATCCTTAGCAAGGAAGGTAGAAGCTTTGTGTGATATTGTTTGGTAACCATAGAGTGTTGGTCACAGATTATGTTGAGCCAGTGTGAGGAGTGACCTCTTGGGCTTGGTGGCCTATTCTATTTGATTTCTTTGTTGTGTGGCCCTGTGGGTGGGTGGGTGTGAGCGAGTGCAGGTGGCACCAGAAGGCTACCACACTAGGCGAGCTGTGGGCACACAACTCAGATAAAATCGATGTGGACATTCCATTGTGTTGGATGATAGTCATGACGATTGGTTAGGAAATGATAGTGATAGGGGTGTAGGAGTTGTATACCCTTTTGTTTGGTCAGATAGGTCAATTGTAGGTATGACTCGAGTGTCCAGTTAGATATTAATGAGAGATCATTGTTTTGTAGTTATAGTGGAGTGCAATTTATGTGGTTAACCGTTTGGGCATAGTGTTTGTTTCCCTTTTAGGGACTGTTTTTGTAGCGTGCCATGTATAATTCTTATTCTTGCAGCGGGTTGTTGACTATAGTGTCGGGTACCATGAGTTATGTGTGTTTTTATGTCGGGTTGGCGTCACTTTAGGATAAGTAGTTGGTTAGGGGATGCTCGTTGTTTCCAGGGGAATGGAGTTTGTGCATTTATTTTGGGAAGGACAATCATGGAGGTTTTGGAACTTGAGGTTCTTGTATTAAAGAGTAAGTCGGTTTAGGGGTGACCCTAGTATTCAGGTAGGAAGTAGTGATTGGTTGTTGGCCATAGTGGGTTCTTGACGTGGTTTAGCATTGTGGAAACAATTGCAGCTTGTCATTTTGCTTGGACTTGATCAGGATGGTGTTGCCATGTCAGTGTATGCGATACCCCTGGATTTCTGAATGTGGGTTGGCCAGGCCCATGCCCGAATACCTGAGGATATCATAACAAATTAGCGATAATTGAACACAGAGTACAAAATAGATAAATAAGAATAAATAAATTTATGAAAGAAAACTAAAATGATAATCCATTAATTGAAACCTCAGAATAAATTCCATTAAAAATAAATAAATTATTCTGATACAATTAATTCTCCAATAATAATACAACTCGGGAATCCAAATTATGTGGACCCCTAGAAAAACCCAACTGAACAAATGATAGCAATCACTATCTACATCAGGAAACTGAAACATAAAGGAACTCCTATGTAGATAAACCGGAAGAGTGAAATAATCCCTGCTCAGCACAAACAAAATAGGTAGGACTTAACTTCTTTGGTTAATCCATCCTTAGAATGCCACCGTCCCATACCTGTGCATTTAAACCACACAATCCAGTTATTGATGAAAGAAATAAAACAATACATCAATAAATCCAGAAATATGCATAATAATAATCAGATATAAAAAATTATATTATGCAACAAACACAAGACTAAAATCATATAATCTCCATTTAACTTGCTGAAATAGTTCAAAGCAATTAAATCCTCCATTATCAATATGCAAATTTAATTAAAATTTCAGACAGATTAATCTTTAGTATAACAACATCAGAAACAATCCATGATTATATTATACAGTTACCACATGATAAAAATCACATATGATCCAATTAAATTGCTAAAATTATATTAAATAATGAAATTATCCATTAACAATATGCCAATTTAATTAAAATTCCATATTGTTCCAGTTATTAGCATAAGAACACAAATTATGCATTCTGGGATTTTAATCTACTCATTTAAAATTAATTAAAACCCCCTTGACCTTCCAAAGTGACCCTAAAACCTTAAATTCCAACCACAGAAGCAAAAACTCATGCACAGGTGAGTTTCCAACAAAGAAGCCTTCTCTTTTCGAAAGGAGCCTGCTGTAACCTTTTTTTTTTTCCGTCTCCGGTGCCTTCAACCCCTCTGTTGTCCATTGTTAATGGTCCTAAGGGTCTGAATTATGTCCCGAATAATTCCAGATAATTATATAAAATAGATATGCATCTTAAACACAGATTAAAACAAATTATTGTGTAAATTAATTCAAGATTAATCAAGAACACCAAATAGCACATAAAAATCAGTTTTAAATCAATTTAGGCATGCACACATGATCAATTAAAGTTAGATTAGTTATTGGAATTAACTTAGGCCTATATAGAAACACAAATCTAAAAGAAAGAGTAAGAGCAAAACTTGCCTTCAAGGATTTCAGATTGAAATCCTCAAACTCATTTTTCTCAAACTTTCCGACGACCTTGGTTGCCGTCATAGACCTCTGCTACTCGAGCCCTAGCCACGAACAGACTCTCTTTTTTCCTCCTCCTTGGTCTAGCCCTTCTTGGCCGAGCCTTCTCTTTACCTCTATCAGTTCTCTCCTTTTCCCTTCTCTGTTCTCTTTCTATCTCTCTATGTAATATATTTCACGTAATATATTAGCCTCCTACAGACCTAATACTTACATATATATATAGGCTACTTACAAAACCCTAATCCTAGTTTAACCCTTAGTCTACCAACTTAAGAATAAAATAAAATAAAAAGAAAAATAAATTATATACACAAATATAATCTAATAACCAGATATATATATATATATATATATATATATATATATATATATCATAATCCTTAATATATGTATATATATGTATATACATACCTAACTATTTATCCATTAATATTAAAATTATTAATAACACTATACCTATATATATATATATATACCTATATACACATATACAACAATCCATGGGTAATAATCCATATCCATCAAACCTTCTATCCAAGTAATCCATGTGACCCAATGAGTTGGTCCATTACTACTATCCAAATCCATCCTTTAAAATTAAAATAAATTAAAATAAAACATAAAGAATTATAGCAGTTAATCCTAACAATTAATAACAATTAAATCACACATCATTTAAGCAAGCAAAACACCCAATTAAATTAAATAAATCACATAAGCAATTAACACAAATAAGCATATAATCATGTAGCCACATAAGCACATAACCACGTGAACACATAAAATACCTTAAAATAAATAATTAAATCCCTTTTATATCATTTTGAAAACTAGGGGCATTACATTCTTCCCCCCTAATAAAAGGAATTCCGTCCTCGGAATTCATGAAATTATGAATTATTTTCTGTTAAAATTCATGTATGTTTTCGTGAGGACTCTGCCTCTGTGTATGGGCTCCACTGAATTCCAATGCATCCAACAATATACAAGGTTCCTATATTTAAGAAACACAATAAATGTACGAGACATAGGTTGTAGCTAACAACAACTCGATGTTCCCAATATTGATATAGGGGTACGATCCATAATCCTCCAAGTTCCATAGTATATGATAAGCGCCGAATATTGCATATTCAAGCGCCCTTATTTGCATTAGTTAAGTCCATTAGTTGGTTTTATTGTATAGATTATTTTCAGTTTCGTGTTTTTGTGCGCTTCCAGGTTTGTTCCTCAAAAAGAAATAAAATTGAGGTTTTGGTGAGTTCTTGAAGATCAAAGCATGCCGGGCCGGGGATCTACAGTTTTGCCAAGCTAATATAATCTATTGAACTCATGGATGTATTCTGCAAAGCCCGAGAAGGAAGATGGAGTCATTGGGCTAAGCCAAAGGTCAAATTAAGAGAAGTGTTTTGAGCCCAGGTTACACCATTGCGGGTGCCCGCCAACCTCATGCATAAATCTTGCGGGCACCCGAAATCGAGGCATTAAATTCCAAATAATGAAAGAAATTCATTCCAGTAGCCTCTAGATTTTGAGGGGCCCTGCCAGTTGCCACCACAGCTCCAGGATGCTCCCATTCTAGTGCGCGGAAGCCAACCATGGCACCCTGTGGGCGCCCGCCATCCGCTACGGGTGACCGCTAAGCTGCAGACAGCAGGTTGTGGGCTTCATTGTTTTACCTAATGTTGTCCCCTTAATTGAAGGGATGGGTCTGCACTCTTCTAGGGATTTCTAGCCACTAAATTAATAGAGTTTGGTAAGATTTTTGCTTATTAGAAGGCCTTGAATCATTGTAGATGATTATCCAAGATTGGTAGGATTTCTAGAGAGAGAAATATTGTGTTCTTGAGAGCTTTGTGTGTATTTTGGTTGAGAGGGGCAAAAATTGAAAGGCTGATCATCTTAACCTCTTCCTCCCTTGCTTCTATGGGTAACTAACTCCCTTTCTAGGGGGGTAATGAAGCCCTTCTTTGTAAGCATGTTCTAGTTTTGTTTTAATTTGGAGAATGAAGTATGTATGTGATATTTTCATATTCTAGAGACTTACACAAGTTGTAATGGTTCTTTATTTCTATAAATGATTGTGTTGAATGTATTATCTTGTCTTAGATTGTATTTTCTCATGATTATATTGCTTACATCTTCAAAATGAGAATGGAGATGAGGGTTTGAAATGGTTTTTAATGGCATAATGTATGAAAAGTTTGATAATCATAACTTAGGGCTTCCCTTTGATGGATTATTCTTAATTTTTTGTGACAACCCTGGATTTTTCAACCCAGTGTGCCCTATAATGACCTGAACTGGATCCAAGATGTGGAAGCTAGAAACAAGACAGCGGTCTCCCAAGGCACAACACACCTCTAAGACCCTAAGATAACCTTCCATGAGGTCACGGAACCCCAATGAATAAAGTGCGAAAGAAAAATAAAGACAAGTTCTTAGAAATGTACGTCATCCCTAAGACACAAGAATGGCCCTTCGAGAAGTGTCGAGACTCAACGGAAGCAAAACGGAGACAAGGGTGTCAAAACCCTACGAAGGAAGGACCAAGGGGTAAAATGGTTATTTTACCCTAAAAGGAAGGAATTTAACTTCCAACAAGTCAAATGAGGTCAAAAACATCCAAAAACATCCTTTGGTAACTTCACATGAAGTCCCAAGGCTAAAGGAAGTGAAACCCCAAATGAACTCTATCCCGGTTCGAACCAAATCCGACACCCTCTCACTAAAATGAGGATATATTGAGCTAGGAGAAGAATCTAAATTTGAAATTGGTACCATTGGAAAGATTATTTTGGCATGGTCAATTTAGACTTAAGAATGGACCAATTCGGAGTTAAGACGAAGAAGTTACATCAGTTTGAAGTTAGAAAACCAAAGCTGAAATCTCTGGAGGACTTGAACCGGTTCAACATTCTTGAACCGGTTCAACATGGGTAGTACACCCATGCTGGACCAATTTTGACATCTTGAACCGGTTCAACCATCTTGAACCGGTTTAACTTGAACAGAATGGAGGAAATGCAACAGAAACAATAAAATAGCAGAAAAACGAGTTTGAAGCGCGGTTTTCGAGTTCAAGATGACATTTTTCGAAAAAATGTTGTGAATAAACTCCCCCTAAAATCACATTTTCTATGTGACAGAGTCAAGAACGGAATTTATTTCCCAAAGAAAATTCCTAAAATGCCCTTAAGCCAAATTTTTTAACAAAAAGGTGAAATGAGTCCATAGGAGGCTCAAAACGCAAACGAAAGGGTTTTTCATGAACACGATCATGTATGCAAACGTAATTGGTGATTTTGAGCATACGGGAATGGTCCGCAGCTCCCAGAAATGGTCGAGTCAAAGTTCGACCCCCTGACGGCCAAAAAGGCGAAAATGAACTTGAAATGGAAATTTTGAAAACCAAAATCATAAAATGAAGTCAAATGACCGTTTGGCCCTTGGCCACACTTCGTACATGATTAATAAGACTCTATGGAAGAATGAAAATGGAATTCCCACACCCGATGCAACCATGGTGAAACAATAACTTGACATTTTTTAATAATTTCCTAATATTTCATGAAGTCAAAAGTTACATAGGATACAAAATACATGTCATTAGCCTCCGGCCTCATCTCATACATGTCAAATACAATACAAAATGTGTACTTATGTACACATTACATAAGTGGAATCAAATATACACATTTTGACATAAAGGGCTAAAAGTGGCATTTCAAGCCAACCTTTACAAGAATTAAAACCTTCAAGTTTACAATCATCCAAGTAATGATGAACATTACGAACCAAGTCTTCGTACCTGAACAAAACCCCCAGTAACTTCGGGGTGAGTAAACAAGTTTACTCTTATGAAATAATACAAAAGGATCATGCCACCTAACGTCTATGTCAAAGGTGAGACTCAAGGAGCATCCTAAGCTACCTTAGATCATTTTTATCATAATTCACATCCTTCATACAATTCCAAACAACATAAGAACATGCTATTCAAAGCAACAAGATATAGATTTTCAAAGCTGTCAACTTGAAATCTAAAATACGAAAACGACAAAAGTGGGTTAAGCCACCTAACGTCTATATTCCAAATGAATTTATAGGATCATTCCTAAGCTACATTTGAACATTCGAACCACAATCACAATATCGATGCAATTTAAACAACATTGAAACTTCCAATACAACACATAAAGCACAAATTCTCAAAGTTTACATCTTGAAACTTAAAATGGGAAATCAAATAAGGAACAACAAGTTACAACATCATATAGTTATCAACTTGAAATGAAATGCGAAATCAAACAAGGTGGATAGTTGGAAATCACGCCGGATCAGACCAACACTATAGTTACTTTAGGGTTACTAGCCCACGGGTAACCGCCCTATGTGCGCACTAGACTATAGGAGGACATTCCCCCGTACTAGAACCATGTCCTAACCGTAGTTAAACAATGACATCCCCAAGTTTCCAAAATCAACAAGTTGTGCTACAACGTATATAGCAACATGTATATACAAGATAATCAACTATCTACGATGCACAACCAAATTTGGAAACACATACAATACATGCTCTAAGTCCACCACTACTATGGCATGAAAGATGTCAAATACAAGGTGTGCAACTCATTACACAAGGCAACAATATAATCTATAAAGATAACATGCTCTTATGAATGTAAATATAACAACAATGTTTTCCTATGCTCAAAACATAGCCAAGTGAATATACAACAAGTCCAAGTCCATGATTTAAACATAGAAACAACTTTTAAAACACAATTAGATCCATGGAGCCATTAGATAGAATTTAATTAAACAAAAATAATTAAATTATCTAGATTTCAAATCAATTTCAAATAACCTCAAATTATTATATGTTTAACAACATAGTATGCTCATTACATATATTAAATCAAAAGAGAAAAATGAGCAAGACATCATCATGTAGAATTTAATTAATTTAAATTAATTAAATCTTTAATTTTCAAAAGTTGTTCAAATGATCCCTAATTAATATATAACAAGAATTAAGTTATGACCATGCCATATATCAAGTCAAAAATGGAATACAAGTAAGGTACAATTAACTAGAATTTAAATCAAATTAAATTCATTAAATCTCTAGATTTGAAAACTCATTCAAATGGCTCCAAATAATCATATAAAAAAGATCAAGTCAAGGCCATGCTATATATCAAGTCTAAAGTGAGTTATATGTAAGTTACAATAAATCATTAATTTCTCAAATTAATATAAAAGATGCATATAACTTGTATTTCATACAAAAGCAAGTAAAACCACCTGGAAAATAAATTATAACACCCCCTATCTCACTAGAGAAGAGTCTTTCTAGAATCCAAGGCAAATGAACACAAAATGGCAAACCCTTCACGGGTTATGAAGAGGAGGATGAGGGGAACAAAAAGTATTCCCAAGTTCAAGCTTAGAAATCAATGGAAGGCCCTAAAAAATCAAGGTTAAGGCCTAAGGCTTCAAGCTCCATCCATGGAGGCTAGGGTTTGTGGTGAGGAAGATAATGACACAATGTGAAAAAGTGAGTGAAAGAAATAAAAATTCTCTACTCACTATGTGATCCTACACCATGGTTAACACACATATCTATGATCAATTACACAAAAACTTCTTTAACAACATAATTCCAAAGTAGCCCAAAATTAATTGCAAGACTTAATTTGGAGCATACACTTGTCACTCATCCAAGCATCCATTGTAGGCTTAATCCTAAGCCTAAACTTGTTAACCATCTAAGCCAACAAGTGCACCTATCCTAGGTCAACAAGTGGTTGAATCTCCACCCTCTACATGTCATCATCTAAGGCATCAAAGTGTCCCCACACAAATGTCAACAAGTGGACTAATGAGAGTGTGGCACTTGTCACATTTTTTTGAAAATTACAAAAAGGTCCTATTTGAAAATATCTTCCAAATTAAATCAAAAAATGGTCCCTAAGACGAAAAATAATTACTTATAGTAATTACACAAATTACCCCAAAAGAAAGAAAAATTCTAAAGAAGTGTGCATCCACACCCCTAAGGAAGAAAGCACATAACAAGCATACTTCTCTACAAAAGTAAAAATACACAGAGCATGGAATTTAAATATCATGGATGCATGTAAAACCAGAATCAAATCCGAACACGAAAAGTGAGGTTGTGCCAACAAAGTGACAACGAGAACAAGATGAAAAGTGAATAGGGCCGAAAAATGAAAATGAGGAAATGTCTCGGTCCTCACAAGGAAGTTGTCAATCCAAAGGAAAGAGTATTGAAAACCACTCCTGAGCACTCGAGACGACACCAAGAGACGAAAAACTGAACTTAGAAAAGAAAAAACAATGGAAAAAATTTATCCGTAAAATTTGAGGAAAAAAGAAAGGAAGGAAAATGACCGAGTCATTACATTTTTGACTTCATGTGCTATTATCATATTGATTGAGGTGTTTGATAGTCCCTAGCTTAGTGAGCATGTCATAAGCTACACCCTAGTTTAGGTAGTTCAAGCATGTAAAACTTTAATGGATTATACTTACTTCTTAATTTTATGAATTTCTTGAAGATAATGTAGCAATCATGTATTGCTATATATCATGGTCATTTACATAAGTTGTTCCATAATTTAATCACAAACGAGCATGTTTATATGGTTAGTGGTGGATTCACTTCCCTAGCTCTCTCTACATAAGTTCCTCTTATCTTAAATTCCTTCCATTTACCGTTTTATGCAAATTTCATTTCCTAGTTCTAAGTGATAAACAAACCAAACCTTTTACACTTCTTCCCTCAAACAAAGTGATTTTAAAACCTTGGTTGCCATAAACTTGCAGTCCTTATGGTTCGACTTACCCTTATGATAGCCCTATTTTATAATGATTTGTGCTATGGCAAGTGTTGATTATTATTGGTAAACGTATTCGACACACTAGTATATATGTACAAAATTCCTATGCATCCAGTGCCAACAAGTTGGTAACACTAATCTATAGGCTACTGCTGTATTTGATAAACACAATCCGTGAAAAGTCAATTTAATACGTAAAAACTAACCTTCCTTCGAAATGCACATTGCTTCCTATATGGAAGACATCCCAATTAACCATTTCCTAATAGAAAACTGTAGTGCACAAGTTTAACTATTTACAAAATCCTACTGTCGCCTCCAAACCGCATGCAATCCATTACAAATGAGAGTATTTCTCTTCCATGTATCCTTAAATGAAGTCAAGGTCGGATTGTACATCCCTTACTTCCATTTCAAACCAACAGGTGAAAAGTCTGCACTATATAAAATACAAAACCTCAAACGTTGTCACACTAACCTCATTGTGCCAACAATATGACAGACAAAAATCTGTAAAGCAAAGTAAATACTTCTAATTATCCATGAAAGCCTTGGATATATGTCCCAAGCATATCCTGCATGATCAAATATAATTTCTTTATTAAATCCCCCGTCTAGAGTTATGAAGCAAAGTTACTGCTCCAACATCTTCAGAAAATTCCTTCGAAATAACACTTTTCATCCACAATAAAGGATATCCACATGCTATAATGTACTCCATTATCAGTGCAATGTAGAACTGATATGAAACTCCAAAGTGAACATTACTTGAAATAATGGTCATAAGCGAACTTACTCAATCCATCACTTTTATCCCATATGGAAAAATTTCCAATTCAATGTCGATAATTTCTACCAACCATTCACTCCTGATTAGTCCTCCTCCCATTTTGATATAAGAAGTGGCAAAAATCTCCAATGATATTCAGTTATCAATTTTTCATCTTTCTAACAGGTGTTACACTTAGAGACAGTTATATACATGTCTCTACCCATACCTGTTCATCCAAACTGACATTCGATGTCTTGATGTAACATATAACTAACTGAGTGCTCCGTGAAAAATCTACAAATTTGACATCTCAGTCACTTCAACATCATTCACAGAACTACTAATCCTTCTCCAGTACTTTAAGCTCTATCTAAGTAAGGTAACACCGCCTCCAGGGTTAACTCTGATATTCTAAGTTAACCTCCTTAATTACCTTGGTAATAGCAAGTGTCATTATTACGCATGCTATGTGATAAGCGCTGAAAAGTGTGCATTGAAACCCTTTAAGCTTAGGCATTCTAGGACCTTTATCTATCTTATTTTCCCGCTTTATATTGATTTCGTGTTATTTCCATTTTCAGGTACTTATTAAAATAAGCTAACTCAGCTAAATAAGAGTAGAAATGGAGGAATTCTGGGATGAATCAAAGAAAGGAACAAAAGAGAAGTGAAAGGAAGCAAAGGGTGAAATTCAACAAATTCGATCGATCTCAAGAAAAGTTCGATCGATCCAACTTTCATTGACCTCAGCACTCCAAGATGGATCTGAGCCATGTTTATCCCTATTCGAAGATCTCAAAGTTCGATCGATCCAACTTCATTCTTTGATCGATTGAACTATCTTGTCCTTATCCAAATGATTGATCTTATCCAGCTGTACCACCTTGCCAACCGCTTTTGTCCTTTTCCCAAAAATATCTTCAAAATATCTCAGATTTGTTTTTATCCAAAAAGGCTCCGCCATAGAGGATCGATCCAGCTTCAGTTCGATAGATCTCACCCATATTCGATCGATCCAAGGTCAAGGTTTGATCGATCGAACTTCCTCTAGTGTGAAAAAGTTAAATTACCAGCTCATAAAAAGTTATCCTCTATCTAATCATTGGGAGAATATTGGAGTACGTGCCAGATCATTTTTGGGTGTCACCTAACCTACCAAAAAGGAGGATTTGAGCAACTTTTGAGGGGGTATTCACAGACAACCATATAGAGAGATTTTTAGAATTCTTAGTGAGGAAACAAATGAGAAGAGAAGGCTAGAGACACCATTGGAGGCTCTTCATCAACCAAGGAGCAGATTTCTTCCATGGAGCTTGCCCTTGAGGGTTGGAAGACATCATCCATGAGTGGCTAGATATTCTTTTGGGGCTAGAGTTAGCCCTAAGCATGCTTTCTACATCTTGATTTATGTATTTTTGAGGGGATTTATTGTGATACATGTTTTGACACTTTTATATATATAGATCTTGTTTATTTAATGATTTATATGGTTTAATGCTTCTAATTGATCATTTCATTCTATCCATATGTCTATGTATGCTAGAATAGATGTTCATGTGTTGTCTCTATTTCTTGTGTTATTAATGCATGTTTATGTGTATTAATGCTATAGATCTAGAGATTGTCAAGACATAGTGCTTAATGAAATGTTCTTGTGGTTTATTTGATGGTTCATAATCATTTCTTGATGGATTGCACCTCTCCCTTAGTTTAATTAGTTTAATTTCATGTCATTAGCTTAGTTGTAGTGTAGTTGTTAAATGGGAGGACAATCCATGCTTGTTATTTGATGTTCCATGCTTTTGAATGTAAGTAGCATATGTCTCTAACCTTGTGATGTGTTTGGATTGTGAGCTTAATGAAAGGATTTATAGCTTAGTTTGATATATTGTGCTTTTCACTATGTTACTTAGACAATATATGCTTAATTGGTCACCCTTACTAATTGAAACAACCAAACACACTCATAAAAATATTACAACACATATCTTCCCCTTATTAATCATTCATTAAATGTGTAGAAAAGTATGCTTAGTGGTGATCTCTAAACCCCAAGATCTCTCTCTCTCTTTTATTCTCTTTTTTGCATTATTGTTTACTTTAGTTTAATTTGCATCTAGTGTAATTCAACTAACCAACCACTATTTTGATCACTCGACCTACTAACCCTAATCTTGATTCCTCAACCTTATACGACCCACCAATCCGTTGGGATGATCCCTACTTGCCCTAACTATATTTTTAGTGAAAGGTAGTAGTGGCAATTTCTAAATGTAAAACTTGGCCACATTCATCATAGCTCTACACCACTATCTTTTGGAGGTAACACAAACCGTGTGGGTTTGGGGTGACGGCCCAAACCACACCAATTTTTTGGCGCCGTTGCCGAGGATTGATTAAAGACAACGTTGTATTTGTGGAATCAATTAGGAATTAGTACTCTTTTAATCGTGTCTTCATTTTATTTTTTATTTTTTTTCTTTTAATTACTCATTGTGTTTGTTCTTGTTTGACTAGGAGTATTGAGCTAGGAAGCAAGTAAAGGAGCTAAGCAAGTAAGGAAAAAGGCTAAAATAAAAAAAAAAATTACGAAGCTAAAAGCTAAAAATTTTTGGAGTTGAAGTGCTAAAGGACCTTTGTGAGTTTTTCCTTACTCAACCCTTAGTTAAATTGTCGGCCCGCGTGGAGGCTTGTATTTCAATTCTTAGATAAATCATGAGCCCGCGTGGAAGCATTTTATTGTTCTTTGCATATTTTTGATAGCATGGGAGTATAGGAACATTGTATGTGGAGGAAGTTTGTTATTGATTGATTTGTTGTGAAGGTGAAATGTTTATTCATTGCTTGTTGCTTGTTGTGTCTTTTTGTGCATGCATGGTTGTAAATCATTGAGACCCATTCTTATCCCTTTAAATTTTCATCTTGAATCCATTGTTCGAAACCTTAGGGGAAGAGGAAGTTCTAGTCAATCCGTATCATCAATGAAAGTGAATAATGAGGACTATGTGGAGGACCTTGGTCACATAGACCAACATGGTATCCTCCACCCCAATGTGCATCATGATAACATGCAAGTACCATTAGGCATGCCGAGACCATTTGTTCATTCACCATAACAACAAAGCCAAGTCCCATTGGGAATGCCAAGGCCAATCTATGCTCCACCACCTCCTATCATTCAAGGCAATCAAGGTGCGCATGTTGCACCTCCAATTGCTAATCCTCCATTTGCTTTAAGAGATCACTATGTGCCTAATGAATACAATGCACCCACATGCATTCAATTGCCACCATTTAGAGCACACCACTATGAAATTAAGCCACAAACCATACAAAAGCTTCCTAATTATCATGGACTTCCAAGTGAAGAACCTTACAAGCATTTGGATGAGTTTTTAAAAGTATGTCCACCGTTAGATACACAGACATGCCGGAAGAGGTCTTAAGGCTTAAACTTTTTCCATTCACCCTCAAAGGCATGGCAAAATATTGGTTTAACAATCTTAGGCCTTTTTCAATAACTTCTTGGGCAGAAATGCAACAAGAGTTCTTGAAGAAGTACTATCCAGTTTCTAAGACCAATGCCATGAGAACTTCAATTAGGGAATTTCCACATGGGGATGGGGAAACATTTCATGAGGCATAGGAACGCTTTAATGAATTACTTAGGAAGTGTCCATATCATGACATGCCTAAATGGCAATTAGTTCAATATTTCTTTGAGAGCTTATCAGATAATTACAAGGGCATGGTTGATGCTTCCATGGGTGGCTCTTATATTGATAGGCATGAGGATGACGTGCGACGTCTTTACGAGAGCGTGAGTGAAAATTCTTTGCAAAGAATGGTAGAAATTCTAGTGGTAGGAAGAGTGTTGGCTTACATCAAGTCAACCACTCCAATGAAATTGCCGCCGAGATGAAATCATTATCTCAAAGGTTTGATCAATTTTTGATCAACCAAAACTCGGCAAATCAAGTATTTTCCTTCCCTAACCATTCTCATCACGCATCTAATGAGACATGCATAACTTGTTCAAGTGTTTTACATTCTACTTCCAACTGTCCCCATGGACATGTGCAAAGTGAGCATCATGAACAAGTAAATGCAACATTTGTGAATCAAGGGAACAACCCTTATGGCATTCACTATAATCTTAGTTGGAGAAATCACCCGAACTTCTCTTAGAAAAGCCAAGGGGAGGGCTCAAACTTTTCCCTAAGTGGTTTTAGAGGAAAATACATTCCACCTCCAAATGCAAGACCAAGGTTCCCAAGGTTTTAGATCATCATATCAATCACAAGGAAACCAATTTTCAAATTCTCATTTTCCCAATCAATCATATTCCCAAGGAAATGCTAGGAGTCCCGCTTTTGAAGAGAAAGTTTTGACTACTTTGGGCACTCTAGAGGCAAACACACAATTACTTCATTCTCACTCTCAATCCATTGCTAAGCTAGAAACCCAAGTAGGGCAAATAGCTAGCACTTTAAATGCAAGAGAGAAAGGAAAAATGCCTTTGAATGCCCCACCAAAGCAACAATGTGTTGTGTATACTCATTCCTCATCGGAAGGTCACACAATAGAGCATGTCAATGTGGTGACTACCTTGAGAAGCGAAAAGATGGTGGACAACCAAGTGGGTATTTCCAATGAAAAAAGTGAACCGGTGCAACCAAAAGTTGACACCCGTCCCATTTCATATCCTATTCCTCCTTCATTGCATATGCATGATTTTTCAAATGAGAATGTGTTGAAAAGTGATTTTGAAAAGAAAGATTTACAAAATGATTTCAAAACTTCTTGTGTTGAAGAGAATTCAAAGAAAAATTCTGAAAAGGTTTTTGAGCCAAGAGCTCCATTTCCGGATGTCTTAAAAGGATCTATTTCAATTGACAAGCAAAAGGCCAAAACAAATGAAATTATGGATGTGTTTAGGCAAGTGAAAGTTAATCTTCCGCTTTTGGATGTGATCAAGCAAATTCCGGCTTATGCCAAATTCTTGAAAGACTTGTGCACCCAAAAGAGCAAGAATAAAAGCCAAACACTTAGGAAATTGGTCTTAATTGAGCAAGTAAGCTCAATTTTGCAACATAACACTCTTCCAAAGTTTAAGGACCCCGGTTCACCTACCACTTCATGCATCATTGGTGATTATATCATTAATCGGGTTCTCCTTGACCTAGGAGCAAGTGTTAATCTTCTTCCATACTCGGTGTATGTCAAATTAGGCTTAGGAGACTTAAAACCGATGTTGGTAGTTTTACAACTTGCTGACCGATCAATAAAAAAGCCTAGGGGTATCATTGAGGATGTCTTGATTAAAATTGATAAATTATTCTTTCCAGTTGATTTCGTTGTCATTGACACGGAACCGGTCCCAAATCCTGAGAGCCAAATTCCCGTTATCCTTGGCCGTCCTTTCTTGGCAACCGCGAATGCCAACATTAATTGTAGGACGGGGATAATGAAGATCTCATTTGGCCACATGAAGGTGAAGTTAAATATTTTTAATCCAACCCCCAACTCATTTGACAAATATGAAAAGGTTAATGTTGTAGAAAAATGTCATGACCTTGAAAGTGAAGGAATTGAGTTTTTGAGTGAAACCAAAGTTTCAAAAGGTTCATCTTCAACCCTGCATTCTAAGAAAATTGTTTCAAAGTCTTGTTTTGAAAGGGCGTGGAAGCCCAAAGATTACATTGACCAAGGACCGAAAACTTCTTTTGAGCTTAATCCAACAAGTTCTCTAGGGAACCATTTGTTGGGTGGAGTTCAACACACTTATCACCCCAACAAGGAGGGGATTCATTATAAGATTTTTGAGCCGGGCTAAAAGAGCCCAAAGTTTTGCTAGAGACGTTAAAGACTAGTAAGACATTTCGTAGGGTGTCAAAACCCTATTTCTCCCTCATTTCTATCTTACATTTCATTTCTTGCGAAGTCTAGATATTGGATTTGGGTTCATATGCATTGCTAGGAACTGTGATTAGGATTGCATGAGCTTTCATGTTGGAATTGAGCATTGTGCATAAATTCGAAAGATCTCCAAGGAGTATTCGATCGATCGAACTTCTACCTGCATCCAACACTTAGAAAATTTTTTGACCTGCATTCAACCTACATCCAAATCACCTCTCTGTCCCATCGATTGAATTTGTTCTCAGATCGATCAGAAGTCCTTAGATCGATCCAAACTTTAAGTTCGATCGATCTTCAGTTCCAACACTTAGACAAATTTTGAGCCTGCACAAACCTGCATATTTCAGCTTTCTGTCTCATTAATCGAAGACATTCATTGATCGATCTAAACTTCTTCGATCAATCCAACTTCAGCATTGGATCGATTTGCAGTACCCAATACTTACAAAATTTTTGAACCCAAAAACCTGCATATTTTTACCTATCTGTCAGATAGATCGAACATTTTGTTCAGATCGATCTCTGTTCTTCATCTCACTATCTTTGACTTTGCTTTGACTTTCAAATTTTAAAATCCAAAAAGATTTTATTTTATTTCATTTATTTTTTATTTTTTTTTTCAAAAACCCAAAAATA
Organism: Cornus florida; assembly: GCF_030987335.1. NCBI lineage: Eukaryota > Viridiplantae > Streptophyta > Magnoliopsida > Cornales > Cornaceae > Cornus > Cornus florida. Next base: position 28,740,691 of record NW_026775580.1, on the reverse strand, counting down.
TTTTCAATTTTTAATTTTTAATTTTTAAATTTTTCAAAAGTTTTAAAAATTCTATAATATATATATATATATATAAATAAATATTTAAAAAAAAAAAAAAAATTCAGAGGAGAGATCAATTTCTTATGTTAACTTTACATCTCTTAAATTCATTGAACTTCATAATAACAATTTCAATTGCAAGATACCGGATTTGTTGTTTAATTTCACTAGTAACCTTCAGTCTCTTTACCTATCCCGCAATTCCCTATATGGTCAAATACCTAGCATCATGTCAAAACTTCGCCTGTTGAGAGAGTTAGACTTGGGAGACAATCATCTAATTACAGGGGAAATCCCAGACGGGCTTGGGCAATTGAAATATCTTGAATATTTGTCACTTGCGGGGAACTCATTGTATGGTTCCATTCCAGCATCTATTGGAAACTTATCGTCCTTGAGTGTCTTAGATCTTTCTTCAAATAGATTGAATGACACTTTTCCAAAGAGTGTGGGGTTCCTCTCAAATCTTGAGGAATTATTGGTAGGTCATAATTCCATAGGAGGCATTGTTTCCGAAGTGAATTTTGCCGAACTCTCAAAGTTGAAGTATTTGTATATGTCTTCAAACTCTCTTTTCAGTTCGATCGATCTGAGGATTCAGTTCGATCGATCGAACTGGCAAGGGAATGTTTTTAAAAATCGATTCAGGGTCATTCGATCAATTTCACAAGAATCGATCTCAGACCCTCGTTCCCACTTCGCCGCTGTATCCCATCTTCTCCATCTCCGGCGAGACTCCGGCGAGCATCCCAAGCATTGAATCTCTCTCTCTCTTCTCGGATCTAGGACCTCATCTTCATCTCACATTCTCTCTCGATTCCGGTAAGATCCGAGACTTCACCTCTTTGATTCAAGCTTTGATTTCATGAACACATGCTTTAAATGTTAGATCTAGATTGTTTTCATGATGCCTATTGCCATTGATGAAGCTTTGAGCTCTTTGTATATATGTATATATATATATGTATACGTGTTTTATATTTTCTTGATTTTGATTTGATTTTCGGAGTTATGGGCTGAATTGTGATGGCCCTAGTTTTTAGGCCAGCGTGTCCTGTGATGAACCGTAAGGATGATCAGATAACGGATCCGAATGCGGAAGCAAAAATAGAAAACAAGACTCTAAGAAGTCAAAGTGACCTTCCATGAGGTCGTGGAACTCAACAAGAACTGATGAGGAAGCAAAAGATCAAAATATGACAAATAAGCCCCAGGGGCAAAATAGTCATTTCTGAAAACTATAGATTCAGTTGCCACTGAGCACACCGCTGGAAGGACAACAAAAAACTAATCAAGATGGACTCAAGAATCGCATGATTCGGAGTCCGGACGAAGGAGAAACGGCATGACGAAGAAAAACGAGCACTTAAGGCAAAAAGGGTAAACTGGTAATTATCCAAAAAGAACCGGATGCAACCGAGCACACCGTTGGAAAGACAGTGAAAAATTAGTCAAGTTAAAAAAAAAATTCACTTGAATCGGAGTCCGGACGAAGGAGAAAAGCCCAAAAGAAGAGTTGACGTCGCGGCGGCCCGACGAGGGGCCACGACAGCCCCATGCGCATGCCCATGCGCGCGCCGGTGCACACATGGCTGCCAGCAGCAACCCAAAAGCTGCTATGTGATTTTTTCCAGAAAAAAAGACAGAACAGAGGCTGAATTTGGAGGCCTAGATGAACTTTTTTGCAAAAACACAAAGAAGAAACCCCCCTCAAAAATGAGTTTCCTACATGACTCACGAGAGAATTAAAAAAAAACGCAATGTAGAATGCCTGAAATGCCCCTCCATGAAATCTGGTCATGGAGGTTCAAAAAGCTGCTATTTTGAAAACTGAGAACTGAACTTCGTAGGCGATTTCTGATACCAAGACGACCTTTTCTGGAAAAACACGAAAAAGAAACCCCCCCCCCCCCAAAAAAAAAATATCACGTTTTCTAAGCGACCATCTTGAAAGAAGAAAATAAAACTGAGGTGAAAGGTCCGTAATGCCCCTAGATCAGAATATGCAAAAAAAATGCGAAATGATTTCACAAGAGGCTTAAAACACAAACGATAAGGTTTTGCCCGGAAACGATCATGCACGCAAACGTAACTTACCTATTTAGACGCGCTACAATGGTCCATGGCTTAAAAATATAGCCGATGCAAAATCCGACACCCCAACGGGCAAAAAGGCAAAAATGGACTTGGAATGGAAAACATGGAATCCAAAAATGCAAAACGGGATCAAATGACCGTTTGGCCCTTGGCCACACTTCATACAAGATTAATAAGACCCTATAAAAGAATGAAAATGGAATTCCCACACCCGATGCAACCGTGGTGAAGCAATGGCTTGCGATTAACATTTCATGAAGTTAAAAAGTTGCATAGAATATAATATACATGTCATTGGCATCCGGCCTCATCTCATACATATCAAATACATTGAAAGGAGTGTACTTAAGTACATTACATACATGGAATCAAACATACATATTTTGACATATAAGTCTACAAAATGACATTTCATGCTAACATTTGCATGAAATGGAAACTTGAAAGCTACTCGACATCCAAAGAATGCTAGGCTTCACGAACCAAGTCTTCGTGCCTGAAATATGCCCCAGTATCGTAGGGGTGAGTAACATAAAGCTACTCGTAGGAGATGAGCATGCATCAACCTAGCATTTTACAAATTTATCACCTTAAGGTGAAACATGTTAAAGGGGCTCATGCCACCTAACGTCTATGTCCAAGTGAGACTCGGGGAGCATCCTAAGCTACCTTAGAGTCTAAGCAACAAGAATCATGATATACATACGTGTATGAAACGAATCATGGTTGGGATAATCTAAAGAACACGACAAGAAGAATGCTTGAGCATATATTAACATGAATTGCATTTTCAATACAATTGAACTAGGTCTACAGTAATCCATACAACATAACAAAAGCATATTTGAATACAAGTTAGCAAGAATCACATTATCCATGCAATTCAACAACAAAAGAGCATGTTATACAATGCAACAAGGTTTAAGTTCTCAAAGCCATCAACTTAGAATCTAAAGCACAAAATAACAGTAGTGGTTCATGCCACCTAACGTCTATGTTATAAATGAATCAATAGGATCAATCCAAAGCTTTATTAGAACGTCAAAACACGATTTTCAATATCAATGCAATTTAACCAACATTGGAACTTCCAATACAACGCATAAAGCACAATTTCGCAAAGTTAACATCCTGTAACTTAAAACGGAACGACAAATAAGAAACAACAAGTTACAACATCATCTAGTTATCAACTTAAAAATGAAATGCGAAATCAAACAAAGTGGATACTCAGACGTCACGCCGGATCAGACCGACAACATAGTTACTTTAGGGTTACTAGCCCATGGGTAACCTCCCTATGTGCGCACTAGACCATATAGAGGGACTGTCCCCCGTACTAGAACCACGTCCTAGCCATAGTCAAACAACGACATCCCCAAGTTTCTAAAATCAGCAAGTTATGTAACAACGCATATATCAACAGGAATATGCAAGATAATCAACTATCTACTAAGCACAACCAAATTTGGAAACCTATACAATACATGCTCTAAATCCACAACTAATATGATATGATGAATGTCGAATCTTCAGTGTATGATTCGTTACACGCTATGCATGAAAGATGTTAAACACGAAGTGTGCAAATCATTACACAAGGCAACAATATATTCAATAAGGAAAACATATTATCACGAATACAAACATAGTAATTATGTTATCCAATGTTCAAAACATAACCAAATGAATATACAACAAGTCTAAGTCCATGATTTGAATATAGAAACCACTTCTAAAACACAACTAGATCATGGAGCAAATTGAAAGAATTTAAATAGATAAACACAATTAAATTCTCTAGATTCCGATTCAATTCCAAATAATCTCAATTTAATACATGTTAAAGGACATGGTATGGTTATCACCTATATCCATTCTTAAACTCAATTAGGTTGTTGGAACAATAAAGTAGAACTTTAATTAAATCATGCTAATTTAATTACTAAGGTTCTAAAACAACTTCTAATAGTCCCAAATTAATATATACTAGTAAACAAGTCATGGCCAACACAAATATCAAGTTAAAACCTTAATTAAGCTAATGGGACCACAAAATAGATTTTAATTAATTCTTTTAATTAAAATCTCTAGATTTTCAAACTTGACCAAATGCTCTCAATTTAACATATCTTAGAGAATATGCCAAGGACTAATGTAATATCACATTACAAGTTTATTTCATTCAATTTAAGACCATGTGACTTAACCTTTCACTAAAGTTAAATATAAATTAAAAGTTACAATTCTCATGCAATTAATCCCAATTTAATATATGTGAACAACCACACCAAAGCTTAATTTTCTAGCATGCCATAATTCAATTCCAAGTTGTATATCACCATGAGGATTAAATCTTAAATAAGGAATTTAATTAAATGAAAGGTTTGAAAACCTAACCGAATATTCTAAATCAAACATATGTGAAGGTATATGGCATATAAGTTAAGAATATCAAGTCAGAATTTAAATAGAGTGAATAGTGCACTTGGAGTAAATTAATTAATCAAATTAATTAATAATTACTAATTTTCAAAACACCTCCAATTACTTTGAAATTCAACTATGTTGGAGAGCATGCTAAGGCCTAATTTAGTATGCTAACACATATTGATTTTAAGCTAGTTGAGGCCATGTGAATTAATCTTTCACCTAAGATAAATATTAAATAAAATCTTTAATACTTATTCAAATGTTCCAATTTTAATATACGACAATGAGCATATCAAGGGGCAATATAAAATCATGCTACATGTTTAAACTAAGTCATGAGCAAACGGGAAAATTAGATCTCGTACAAGAAAAATAAATAATAAAATCTCTAGATTTTATATTTAATCATGCAAACAAGTAGTATAAGCATCACAAGCATACTATATAACAAGAATTTAAACCTAGAACATCTCCTACCTCAATTTGAGATGAAAATCTCAATTGCCATCAAAATGGAACGGCTCCGAATCCGACGAAACTATTAGGTTTTGTCGGGGACAACGCCGTGAACATAACCCCCATGAAAGCCCCATCAAAATCATAACTTGACCTCAAAACCAAACTCAAGAAATGGTCAAAACTGAATTCTAATAAGGGGGAAAGGTGGAGCACGGCGAGGGGAACAACAAACGTTAAGGCCGAAGACTTTCCATTAAGGAAAAGTGAACCAAAAGAGGAGAGAGAAGATGGCAGCACCCCTTGGGCTGCCATGGGAGCTCTAGGTCATGCATGAAGAGGGGAGAAGATGAAAAATGAAATATCTCACCCCCCTTTTATAGAAATCTCAAAAAGTGCCCCGAACAGGCCCCGTCGGGTCTGAAAAAGTAAAATTTGAGCAGATGCACTCAAATGGCAAAACTTTGTGAATGAAAAAGATTCAAAATGATAAAATATGAACAAAGAAAGAAACGGCGTCAAAAACTGAGTCCCGAGCAGAAAGTTATGTCCAAAACAAGTTTTGGCGAAAATTAGGGCCAGAAACCCTGAAACTGGAAAACATCGACCAGGAGGAAATTCCAAGAGTACACAACTCAAAGAAATGTGAAAATGAATCCCATATGAGGATCCAGGCTCAAAACAAGATATTTTGCAATAACTTTCATTAATTGCACAATTGCCCCTCCAAAAAGTGAAAACTGCACTTATGGCCCAGAATGAAAATATCTTCCAAAAATATTTTCTTAAAACCCCCTAAAATAAAATACCTTCAAAAGATATTTACGAAAAACACCCAAAGAAAAGAAAATAATTTCAAAGAACTTTGCATCCATGCCCCTATGGACACCGGGAGCAACCAAAGTACTTTCTTGCAAAAGTAAAGATACATATTTCGTGGAAACCACTCAAGATGAAGGCACGTGAAGTGAAAAACCAACTCTGAGCATGAGAAGTGAGGTTGTGCCAAAAACTGACAAATGGAGATAAGACGAAATAGGGAAAATGACAGAATAGGGAAAAGACGAAATAACGTATAGTGTCCAAAAAACGAAAAATGCAAAAATGACTCGGTCCTCAAAGGAAGTTGTCAATTCACTTGAAAGAGTCTTAGAAACCAATTTTGAGCACTTGAGATGACACTAAGCGACACGAAATAGAGCTCAGAAAGGAAAATTAAACGAAAAAAATTCATTCGTAAAATTTCAGGAAAAAGGAAAGGAAGGCAAATGACCGGGTCGTTACATGAATCCAGTGATTAGGATTGATGTTTGTTGTGTTGATGGGCCCACGACCATGTTCGTGAAGGCCTCGTGCCATCCACGTCACAAATCTGTGACTTTTCATTTTCTATTACAGAGTTCGATCGATCGAACATCTTTCTCCGATCGATCTGAATGAGATCTATCCCACTCATTTTTGTGATCAATCGAACTTTTATGGATTTCTCATTTTTAAGATCGATCGAAGTGAGATCGATCTTACAACTTTTGTAATTGATCGAACTTTGCAGATTTGCAACACACACTTCATCCATTATATATTGTGTTTCATGCTATCTCGTACATGCCCAATGCCTGTGTTTTTCCACATTAGATGCATTTCATACTTATCCTGTCTAGCATGCTTTACATCATGTCACTTATTCCTTGTCACTTGCATAGGTTCATGTTCTTTATCTGTTTTGTCTATCTTATTCGACATACATGATTCTATGATCTATGCTTTAATTCTTTATATCGGCACTGACTTCCCTTGTAAGTTTTCTTTTTCGTTTTACAGGCCATGGCTAGGGTCAAGACTGTAGCTCGCAGACACTATCACCATAGGGGCAGGCAGAGTTTGGATGATGAGACCGGTCCATCTCATGCCTAGGACCCCATTCAGGAGGACCAGCCAGCAGAGCCCACTCCACCTCAGTCTCCTTTATCTGACAGCAGATTACACTCTGCTGCTGAGGCATCTACTTCATAGGCTCAGGCTGAGGTTATACATTCACCATCTCCTTCACCTCCGCTAGCTCAGCCAGTTCAGGAGCTAGACCGACCATTACATAGATACTCACGCCTTTTAGTGGTACATGAGTCGGTCTTCGACACAGACTTCTTTTCCCGATCGGTACTTACCCGATCAGCATATGATAATATATTACGGAGGGGCCTTGCAGCCATTCTTGCCCTTGTCACATACCTAGTGTACCCGAGGCTAGTACGGATGTTCTTCCAGAACCTCCGGCCTGCCCCGGGTAACACGGCGGAGCTGCGGACCACCATTGATGGTCATTTGATCTCTATTACAGTGGATACATTATCTAGATCTTGCCACTGTCCACAGGTTTACCCTCTAGAGCTACAGGACACATATCCCACTCTCTACAGACCCACTTATGCAAACATTGCAGGTTTTCTCACAGGTCACTATGCCGGTGGTGAGACTTTCACCACCCACACCTATCTTCCATATGACCTATGGTTTTTTGACTCTGTCTTGTTCTGTAACATCTTCATGGATGGCCATAAGACACAGAGGTGCGGTGATTACCTGACAGCTCTATATGTATTCTATACAGGGCATTGGCTATCTATCCCAGCGCTTATCTGGAGCGTCATGATGAAGCTGTATGTTGACCACATTAGCAAGGCCAAGCCCAAAAGGGCTAAGTATCTCCCATTCAGCCACCTTATCAGCCAGATTCTACGTGATCAGTGCTATCCCTTCCAGCCATAGGAGAAGCCTGAGTCTGGGGCCTGTTCATTCAAGAAGTAGGATTGGGATAAGAGCTACAATGCTCTTATCAAGAGTCTGCGAGACGATGTTGCTGAGGCAGCTGAGGATTTAGAGGCAGAGGAGATGGCAGCAGTAGCAGACTCGGCAGCGGACGATATACCAGTCGATCCGCCTGCCATGCACATGGACATTGATTTGGAGCAGCCTGCAGAGGACACAGAGCAGCACTCTCTAGTTGGGTCACCCATTCACGATGAGGAGCAGGCTTAGGATCATCATTCTCCCGATCTAGCCACACCTAAGGCTCCTGCTCACATACCCGACTTTAGAGAGCGACTTTCGACTCTGGAGGACACCCTACTATCTATCCGCGCAGAGACTGTCTCCATTAGAGATGACATTGCTTCCCTCCGTACGAATGTCATGACACCATTCAGGGATCTATCCAGAGACATCCGCGGAGCACGACTTGCCCGTCCTACCTCATCCACTTGATCTTTCCATTCTTTTTACTCTTCTTATATATCTGTGATATTTGCATATTTTTGATGCTGTTATATTATTTTTACAGCTGTGTCTGTCGGCTTTGATACTGGATGTACTGTACTTTATTTTTGATTTATATATGTTTTCTTTATGGATGTCCTATTTTCATATTCTTATATCTATATGTTTGATTCCATCAGGTGCATCCCAGTGACTTCAATGAGAGAGAGTACTTCTCAATTTTTAAGACCACCCTTATCCCTCTTTCACTACTTTATTTGACTATCCCATTTACACTTGCATGCCCACTATGCATTGTTATTATCCATTTTGTTATCTGATGAGTTTTATCTAAGTGCCAAAATTTCAGGACCACAATTAATCCTAAGTTTTTTTTTTTTTTTTGGGGGGGGGGGGGGGGTATGCCACCCACTTTGGATACTTTTGTCCTGGCCATTCTTTGCCTTAGTTGCACTGGTATACTCTTTCGCTTTTGTTCACTTTGCACATTGAGGACACTGTGCCATTTAAGTTTGGGGGTAATGGTGCTTTGCAGTGTTTGTTTTTAAATTCAAAATTTTGAGCATGACTTGTTTATTTGAGGGATTTTCTATGATTGGCCCATAACTAGCTATAATTTTTATCTTTTGAGGACTATATTGCTTAAAATTTAAAAATTGCTTGACTTGAAAGTCCAATACTCCTTGTATGCCTTGTGGATGCCATTTAGGGGTAAATTTTTTGAAAGATTGATATCATGCTTGCACTTGTGGTCCACATCATCCTGGTTTTATGATTGCTTTGAGATTCACTCTAGTATTCTACACTAGCACAAGCGCACACTAGCATTCATTTATGGGGTATATGCTTTGTTGATTATTGAATTGGTTATATCCCAATTGTAGTGCATTGAAAGCTTTCATTCTTGATAAAGGTGGATAATAACCCCTTTTCACTAAGTAGCCGGGATTCTAGCCTCATCAAGCACTGAATTTCTCGCGTCAAAAGGTGGAGGGCCCAAACTCTAGGTTAATAATTGAACTTGAAAAAAAAAAAAAAAAAGACGTTGCAAAAGCAATAAAAAAAGTGAGGACTTCTCCCGAAAGGTGAGAAGTGGGAAATGATTAGATGGAGGTTGTCTTGACTTGTAGCCTAGTTGATTTGAGCTTGTAAGTCCGGAGGGGTGTTTGAACGCCTAATGCCCTAAAGCCATCTGGTTTGGGAGTCATTGACCTAACGCTCGACCTCATGGATCGCTAGAAAGCTCAATAGATCACCACATTGCACCATAGTTCCATCTTTGATCCTAAAAAAAAAAATCGAGTGAAAAGAATAAGCGCACCTAGAACAATAAAGCTTTAATAAAAGGTCTACTTTTTGTCTTGATGATCGGTACTAGATTTGTGTGCTAGTTTGAGGGTAAGTATGTGATCATTTATTTAGTTAGCTAAGATAGCAACACATTTGATGCTGGTCCACTCAAAAAGAATTCTAGGGTTGTTTTAATTTTCATGATCATTTTCTTGATGTATAGAGGACTATACTTGCTTGTTTGATGTTGAGATTTTGGGAGTTTGCTTGGAAATGTTTGAAAAATTACATACTTGAGGTAGTTTTCTCCCAATGTTTGTTTGCAATATTGGTGCCTCTTTTGAAAGAATGAGCTTAATGTTTGTGGTTATCATTTCTGAAAACCCTCACGAGACTTCACTCGTCCACTAGGGGTAACCTAGGGGTTTAAAAGACTTGTTGCATGTGCTAAGTGCAATCGTGTTCCATACGAAAGTGGCGTTGTCCATTTATTGCTTTCTAGTTTATAGTTGTTTAGTTGTTCATTGCATTCCTTTACTTTCTAGTTCATTGCTAGGGACTAGCAATATTTAAGTTTGGGGGTGTGATGAGTGCTGAAAAGTGCGCATTTAAACCCTTTAAGCTTAGGTATTCTAGAACCTTTATCTATCTTATTTTTCCGCTTTATATTGATTTCGTGTTATTTCCATTTTCAGGTACTTATCCTTAAAATAAACTAACTCAGCCAAATAAGAGCAGAACTGGATCAATTCTGGGATGAATTAAAGAAATGAACAAAAGAGAAGCGAAAGGAAGCAAAGGGTGAAATTCAATAACTTCGACCGATCTCAAGAAAAGTTCAATTGATCCAACTTTCATCGATCTCAGCACACCGAGGAGGTGGATGTGGTCATGGAATCAAGCTCCAAATATGGCTTTATCTTCTTCTTCCTCTTCTTCTTTGAAGCTCTGGAGATGGAGAGAGAGAGTAGTCTAGAGATGGATCTTGAAATGTGCCTCCACTTCCCCCTTTTCTTCTAACCCTAATCTCTAACTTTGCTAGAGGGAGAAAAAAATACAATGTAAAAATAAAAAGATAAAAAGCTTATTTACAAATGGGTCTCTTCCCTTTATATAGAAGGTCATTTTCTTAGTCACTAAGTCAGGAATATAGCCCCAAAAATATCTAATCCCGTACTATGTGATAGGTGGACTTTTGGGCGCGCATGGAATAAGACAGCTTGCTGCCAGCAATGTTCGATTGATCAGAAAAAAAGTTTGATCGATCAGAGAAAAAGTTGGATCGATCCAACTTGGCAGTTTTTCAGCATTGGCCTCATTTTGCTCCAAATCAGCCTCTTTTTGCTCCGGATCATCACTAAGACTTAGTTTGACTCCAAAAAGGCCTTAAGAATCCATTTTTAGCCCATTTTAACATTATTGACCTGAAATAGACAAAAACACAAATAAGTACTAAAACGGGTAAATAAGATAGATAAAGGTCTTAGAACACTCAACATTAAGGGGTTTAAAAGTGTACTTTTCAGCGCTCATCAATAGATCTTGTTTATTCAATGATTTATATGGTTTAATGCTTTTAATTGATCATTTCATTCTATCCATATGTCTATGTATGCTAGAATAGATGTTCATGTGTTTGTCTCTATTTCTTGTGTTATTGATGCATGTCTATGTATATTAATACTATAGATCTAGAGATTGTCAAGACATAGTGCTTAATGGAATGTTCTTGTAGTTTATTTGATGGTTCATACTCATTTCTTGATGGATTGTACCTCTCCCTTAGTTTAATTAGTTTAATTTCATGTCATTAGCTTAGTTGTAGTGTAGTTGTAGTGTAGTTGTTAAATGGGAAGACAATCTATGCTTGTTGTTTGATGTTCTATGCTTTTGAATGCAAGTAGCATATGTCTCTAACCTTGTGATGTGTTTGGGTTGTGAGCTTAATGAAAGGATTTATGGCTTAGTTTGATATATTGTGCTTTTCACTATGTTGCTTAGACAATATATGCTTAATTGGCCACCCTTATTAATTGAAACAACCAAACACACACACAAAAATATTGCAACACATATCTTCCCCTTATTAATCATTCATTAAAGGTGTAGAAAAGTACGATTAGTGGTGATCTCTAAACCCCAAGATCTCTTTTTCTCTGGTATTCTCTTTATTGCATTATTGTTTACTTTAGTTTAATTTGCATCTAGTGTAATTTAACCAACCAACCACTATTTTGATCACTTAACCTACTAACCCTAATCTTGATTCCTCAACCTTGTACGACCCACCAATCCCTTGGGACGATCCCTACTTGCCCTAACTATATTTTTAGTGAAAGGTAGTAGTGGCAATTTCTAAATGTAAAACTTGGCGACATTCATCATAGCTCTACACCACACCACTATAAACCGTGTGGTCACACAAACCGTGTGGGTTTGGGGTGACAGCCCAAACCACATCACTATAAATTCAACTAAGAACTCAACAACTAACCGAAAGATTTTAAATATCACATCGGTTGTTGAGGGCATCCACTTTCATATTTACTTCCACCAGACGAAATTTAATACAAAGTGTGAATCAACACTTCTATCCATCTAAGCCGTCTCGTGATCCGTTCTATTCGTATGAACTAATATCCTACCAGTTCAAAATAGACAAAATTAAGCTGATTTAATTTATCAGTCAACCAATATTTCAACCAGAATCCTGACCCTCGTATAAAATCAGCAATCCCTCAACTAAATCTGTGAAAAATGCTCTGTCATTTCCACTTCAGTATAGGAAATGGCTGCAAGGATCTAGTGATCTCTGATGGTTCATCTTAATTATCTAATAAATATTAGAATTGGAGACAAAATCACTTTGCCCTCTTCTTGCCTGTCCTCCAAACATCTACTCCACCTCGTGAAACATCATATTTCCACCTGGATGAATAAAAAACTAAGTGTTGTGAACGTCAGTCCTTGCATCCTCTTTCCAATTTGTCTATAGAAAGTACCATTAGTCTGGTACCACCAGTTTTCGTCAGCACCCACTATTTAAATTAGAGCATCATCAAAAGCTAAATTTGCAACTGAATCCATGCACCACTGATCTGTGATAAACTTACTGATAAAGAAAATCAACCGATAATTCTATTCACCAAAAATCAACTAGCTATAACTTTTCCACATATACCGTGCACCTTTTCTTGTTATATAGGTGATCGGTCTCCCCATCCTGTCTTTGACACACCCTGTTTCTTTAACACAAGTAAGTGTCAATCAGACTTCTTGTCTAACTTCAAAAGAATATGGAACCTTTCTATCCTCCAAATAAGTCATCAATTTCCTAGCAACAACTAATTGTTGCAAATTATGACCTTAAAAAAAAAATTTCATATTTTTTATTTTTTTATTTTTTTTTATTTTTGCAAGTGAATAAGGCTTAGTTTCCTCCTCCATGTGCAACACCGGCAAATCCTCCTAATGACACGTGTGATACCCCCGAATTTCTGGATGCGGGTTGGCCAGGCCCACGCTCGATTACCCGAGGATATCAAACCAATCGGGCGTGGGCCTGGCCAACCCGCATTCAGAAATCCGGGGGTATCACAGTTGGTATCAGAGCACTCCAGGTTCTAGTGTCCTTAGGAGTGTCTTTCGTTATAGGACTTCCGCGTTGCGTCTCTCTAAAACTTAGAGCCATAATAGGAATCGTTGTACTCTATTTACGGTTCGTTAGGAGGAGCTGATGTCAATTATAATCTGTAGATATAGAATAGTTGACACTAGGAGGGAGGATTGGGTCCAAGGCGAAAGCGATAGAGACCCAAAGGAGTAAATGAGTGTGTGATCGAGTTCTTTGCCAGATATAGAACTTGGGATCAAAGTTTTAATTCTGAGGTTGGAATTACTTAGAAAGTATGAGCCAAGAGAGGATTAAGGTGTATGTGTTAGGTCGCCACCTATCGGGATCAACACGACTTCAGTTGATCTCAACTAGGAGGTAAGTGCGGAGTAGGAGTCCGAAGAGGATCCTAAGGGTGGAGATTTTAGAGTATCCAAGGGAAAGGATACTAAATCTTTGGGATGAAGGATTACATGAGGATGATTTTGATTCACTCATAGTGGAATGAAGGATCAGTTGTAACAGAATAGTTTTATTTATCAATAAAATTTTATTCTGAGGTTTCAGTTTTTGGATTATCATTGTAGTTTCTTTTTCACAATTTATTTATTCCTATTTTCTTAATTGTATTATGTGTTCGTTAACTGCTAATTGGTTTGATATCCTCGGGTAATCGGGCGTGGGCCTGGCCAACCCGCATCCGGAGATCCGGGGGTATCACAACACGCCTTTGTGAATAAATTTCTAATTAAGAATAGACTGATGAAGATTTATCCAATCTAATGTCCTCACTTGGCGTCATTCTAATAAGTACTTAAATCAGTACGAAATCCTCCTTCCGACTTGGTGACAACTTCTGGGAGGGTATTTTGGGGATTTCACGTCAAAAATAAAATTTATTTTGATATGGCCAGCTTGGAATTTTTTTTTTAAGAGGGGTTTCTTTTTCGTGTTTTTTCAGAAAACGTCGTTTAATGCCTCAAAACGGCACGCGCATTTCAGCATTTTGCCCAGGTTACTATTCACGGCTACGGCGACGTCAAAACTTTGTTTTGACTTTTCTCTTCCATCTGGACTCCGAATCAAGTGATTCTTGAGTCTAACTTGATTAATTTTTTGCTGTCTTCCCAGTGGTGTGCTCGGTAGCACCCAATTTTATATTTTCAGAGATGACCATTTTGCTCTTGGGGCTATTTTTGTTCGATTTTCTTGTAATTCACTTCCGCTACTTTCTTTTGAGTTCTCGTGAAGTTATGGATGTGTCTCAGGAATAATATACATTCTAGGGACGTCATTTTCATATAAAATGACTATTTTGCCCCTGGGGGCTTATTTGTCATATTTCTGATCTTTTACTTCCGCGTCAGTTCTCATTGAGTTCCACGACATCATGGAAGGTCATCAGAGTGTATAAGAGGTGTGTTGTGCCTTGGGAGACCGTTGTCTTGTTTCTTGCTTCTGTATTCTGGATTCGTTATCGGATCTACGTTCGGTTCATCACAGGACGCGTTGGCCTAAACACCAGGGTCGTCACAAACATACAATACATGTACATCGAGTGCCAAGAAATCCATGCACAAATAAAATAAAAGAAGATAATACAGTATAGAGCGAAACAAAATAAATGCTCCCACGTAAAGACATCAACATATACAACATAATAATGCAAGGAAGTAACTAATGCTACCCAGGATATCGCATCCTGCTCAGTCTGAGGAGAAGACCCTCTCAACCTCTATCACGTGAGACTGATAACCTACCATTAATCCATGCCACTACAGCTCCCCAAGGTAACCTCAACACCTATACAGTGCATAACGTCATGATAATCGTTACCACAACCTACCGACTCCTCACAAGAAGTGGTGCACTGTAATACCCCTAGTCTTCAAAAGGATATAAAAGGGATTTAATTATTTATTTTATGGTATTTTATGTGTTTACGTGGTTATGTGCTTATGTGGCTACATGATTATTTGTTTATTTGTCTTAATTGCTTATGTGATTTACTTGATTTAATTGGGTGTTTTGCTTGCTTAAATGGTGTGTGATTTAATTGTAATTAATCATGAGGATTAACTGCTATAACTGTTTATGTTTTATTTTAATTTATTTTAATTTTAAAGGATGGATTTGGATAGTAGTAATGGACCAATCAATTGGGTCACATGGACTACTTGGGTAAGAGGTTTGATGGATATGGATGTTTACCCATGGATAGTTATATATATGTATATGGGTATGGTATTATTAATATTTATTAATAATGTTAATATTAATGGATGGATAGTTAGGTATATATATACATATATAAAAATATATATACATATATTAAGGATTATGATATATCTATATATATATATATATATACGGTTATTAGATTATATTTATGTATATAATTTATTTTCCTTTATATTTTATTTTATTCTTAAGTTGGTAGACTAAGGGTTACACTAGGATTAGGGTTTTGTAAGTAGCCTATATATAAGTAAGTATTAGGTCTGTAGGAGGCTGATATATTACGTGAAATATATTACATAGAGAGATAGAAAGAGAACAGAGAGGGGAAAAGGAGAGAACCGAGAGAGGTAAAGAGAAGGTTCGGCCAAAAAAGGCTAGACCAAGGAGGAGGAAAAAAAAGAGTCTGTTCATGGCTAAGGCTCGAGTAGCAGAGGTTTATAACGGCAACCAAGGTCACTGGAAAGTTTGAGAAGAAGGAGTTTAAGGGTTTCAATCTGAAATCCTTGAAGGCAAGTTTTGCTCTTACTCTTTCCCTTAGATTTGTGATTCTATACAGGCCTAAGTTAATTCCAGGAACTAATCTGACTTTAATTGATCATGTGTGCATGCCTAAATTGATTTAAAACTGATTTTTATGTGCTATTTGGTGTTCTTAATTAATCTTGAATTTAATTACACAATAACTTGTTTTAATCTGTGTTTAAGATGCATATCTATTTTATATAATTATCTAGAATTATTCGGGACATAGTTCAGACCCTTAGGACCATTAACAATGGAGAACAGAGGGGTTGAAGGTCGCCGGAGATGGAGAAGGAAGGTTACAGCAGGCTCCTTTTGAAAAGAGCGAGCTTCTTTCGAAAATAGCGGGCTTCTTTGCTGAAAACTCACCTGTGCGTGGGTTTTTGCTTCTGTGGTTGGAATTTAATGTTTTAGGGTTGGTTTAGAAGGTCAAAGGGGTTTTAATTAATTTTAAATGAGTAGATTAAAATCCCAGAATGCATAATTTATGTTCTTATGCTAATAACTGGAACAATATGTAATTTCAATTAAATTGGCATATTGTTAATGGATAATTTCATTGCTTAATATAATTTTAGCAATTTAATTAGATAATATGTGATTTTTATCATGTGGTAGCAGTATAATATAATCATGGATTGTTTCTGATGTTTTTATACTAAAGATTAATCGGTATGAAATTTTAATTAAATTTGCATATTGATAATGGAGGATTTAATTGCTTTGAACTATTTCAGCAAGTTAAATGAAGATTATATGATTTTAGTCTTGTGTTGGTTGCATAATATAATTTTTTATATCTGATTATTATTATGCATATTCCTGAATTTATTGATGTATTGTTTTATTTCTTTCATCAGTAATTGGATTATGTGGTTTAAATGCACCAGTATGGGATGGTGGCATTCTAGGGACGGATTAACCAAAGAAGTTAAGTCCTACCTATTTTATAAGGGAATGGATTAACTAAAAATGTTAAATCCTACTTATATTCATGTCAGGTCAACTGAATCAGTTGGATGACATACTGGATGTTTGTTTTATGTTCTGCATTAGGATGGATTATATATATATATATATATATATATATATATATATATATATATATATATATATAGTTATAAGCCATGATATGAGCTTGAGTCTTAGGATCCTAGTTAAGGTGCGTATATCACCTAGGATGGATAACTGGATATAGTAGACATTTAGGTACCTTAGTAGGTCTAGGTATACATGCCCACTTTATGTGCGATTTGCATGTTGTCTTCTATTCAGGTTGAGACAGACCTATGGTCTAGTAAGTATCCTATAGTGTGTATTTATACATATATAGACTATTTAGTTATTGTTGGATTAACTAGGATGTATACGTGTATCGGATCTCTGCTTGGACTGTAGTAGAGTAGAACTTGTTTGTGGGCCTGACCCACCCTTATTTTTCAGGTATGCGTCAAGAGTAGGGATTGTTCATGCTGAGCAGGGATCATCTACTTCACTCTTCCGGTTTATCTACATAGGAGTTCCTTTATGTTTTAGTTTCCTGATGTAGACAGTGATTGCTGTCATTTGTTCAGTTGGGTTTTTCTAGGGGTCTACATAGTTTGGATTCCTGAGTTGTATTATTATTGGAGAATTAATTGTATCAGAATAATTTATTTATTTTTAATGGAATTTATTCTAAGGTTTCAATTAATGGATTATCATTTTAGTTTTCTTTCAAAAATTTATTTATTCTTATTTATCTATTTTGTACTCTGTGTTTGATTATCGTTGATTTGTTATGATATCCTCGGGTATTCGGGTGTGGGCCTAGCCAACCCGCATTCAGAAATCCGAGGGTATCACAGTTGGTATTAGACTACTCCAGGTTCAAGTATCCTTAGGAGTGTCTTTCGTTATATGACTTCCGCGTTGCATCTCTTAAAACTTAGAGCCCATATTAGGATTCATTGTACTCTATTTACGGTTCATTAGGAGGAGCTGGTGTCAATTATATTCTGTAACTATAGAATGGTTGACACTAGGAAGAGGATGGGGTCCAAGGTGAAATTGATAAAGACCCAAAGGAAGTAAAGGAATACGTTGTCAATTTCTTTGCCAGAAGGCAGAATTTGAGATCGAAGGTTTAGTTCTGGGTTGGCGTTACTTTAAAATTATAAGCCAAGAAAGGATTTAGGTGTATGTGATAGGTCACCGCATATTGGAGCCAACACGACTTCAGTTGATCTCAAAAAGGAGACAAGCGAGGAGTAGGAGTCCGAAGAGGATCCTAATGGAGAAGATTTCAATGTATCCAAGAAAAAGGGTACTAAACCTTAAAGATGAATGATCGCGTGAGGGTGATCTTATTTGCTAGTTATATAGCAAATGATATTAGTGGAATTGGTGTTAATCAATCTACATATAGTTAAACTTTTTTATCATCTCTAAAAAAGATATATAAGAAGTACTCTTCAGGAGTTTGGGGATTTGATGGAGTTCTTATCAGAACGAAACGTACGATTTTGCATCACATTTAGGAAGGTATTGGTATTATGTTGTGACGTTCTAATTTGCTTTATAAAGCTAAGTTAGACAGTTTATATTCCGCGTATAAGGAGGATAAGGGTTAAGCCCTTGGTATTTGCTTAGGCAAACATAGGTTGCGTTTAAAGTTATGTTTTAAAAGGATGTATATCGAGATTGGATAAGTACTTATGAAACTATAAAAAGGAAATTTGTGAAACAATTTTGCAAGTTGATTTCAGATGAGACTTTCTTTTCTAGAAAGAACGATGTCTTAAGTAAGATTATATTATGTTTTATTGTGTTTGTCATACGTGTTTTATTTTTGTTAATTATTTGGGTTTTGGTATGTGGTTTAGTTAGGGATACAAGTATGTGATCAGTCAACTATTGTTCTTATACCATGGAGCATTAGCGCTATAAATCTAGCCATAGGATTGTGAGCATGAGGTCATAGGATTTGGGAGATACACATAAATCTAGCCAATCTATTGGACTTGGACAGGCATCATTATGGTAAGTTATTTGGGATGGGATAGTTAAACCATCAATACGAGTCAAATAATCTAAAACGATTAGTTTGGCATAATTTACGCTAGGTATGGATTCGTATCTTTTTACAACGCAATGATAATGGTAGTTGTTAATGTTTCGGTATTCACAAGGTTATGGTGAGTAAAGACCACTGTAACGCCATAATGGTTTGTCTGAGGTGCTGGAGTTGCAGAACATTTTCTTGGAAATGGTTAACCACAGGTTAATTGACAGAGGAGGCCATTTGGCACTTTCCAGCGAAGTTGCTACACTTATGGAGAGTTTGGTCATACTTCCAGGCAGTGTCCAAAAGTAAGACAAGGACAAGGACAACATGTGCAGTAGGGACAGAGGGCACCGGTACCTTTACCCGTTCCACAGGTTCCATGGATTCAGGGACAGATATATCCGGCATTACCAGCACCACCACAGACTCAGGGATAGGCACCGCAGTAGTTGCACTATGGCAGGGTGTATAACCCTATGCCACAGGATGTTCAGGCACCTCAGGCTGTTGAGGGTACGTTTCCTATACATAGTATAAATGGTCGTGTGTTATTTGATACGGGTGCTATTCATTCATTCGTGTCTAAATCTTTTGTTGCATTATCCGGGATGATGACGCGAGTTTGCGATAGACCACAGGGTATTTCT
This sequence comes from Cornus florida, assembly GCF_030987335.1. Taxonomy (NCBI): domain Eukaryota; kingdom Viridiplantae; phylum Streptophyta; class Magnoliopsida; order Cornales; family Cornaceae; genus Cornus; species Cornus florida. Next base: position 28,721,031 of record NW_026775580.1, on the reverse strand, counting down.
ACACCATTAGGCAATACAGCCATTTTACAGGAGAGTGACGGGCCTGTGATACTAGATATTGGTAGACTCGGATTTCTAGCTAATCTATTGGTCCTGAATATGCACACTTATGATGTGATACTTGGGATGGATTGGTTATCTCACTACTATGCCTAAGTTAATTGTTATGATAGGTCTAGTGTGTTCACCATACCTGGTCAGGATATGTACGTCATCGTTAGACCACATTCTAATGGGGTTACTAGCACATATTTGTTCAATATGGAGGAGGAAACGAATGAGGAGATTACTGTGTTATTGGATAACATACCAATCGTACAGGACTTTCTGGATGTGTTTCAGGAGATGCAAGGGTTACCACCTAGTCACGAGATCGACTTACTACGCCTATTGCTAGGGCACCATACAAGATGGCACCAGTGGAGATGCGAGAGCTGAGGGATCAGATTCAGCAATTACTCAGCCAGGGTTTTATTCATAGGAGTACTTCACCCTGGGGAGCACCAGTTCTATTTGTGAAAAGGAAGGGTGGTTCACTTCCCTTGTGTATAGATTATAGGGAGTTGAACAAGGTTACTATTCATAATAAGTACCCTTTGCCCAGGATTGATGATCTTTTTGATCAGTTGAAGGGAGTTACTTATTTCTCTATGATTGATTTACGTTCTGGATATCATCAACTTTGGGTTAGGGAGCAAGATGTTCCTAGGACAGCATTTCTCACTAGATATGGTTCTTATGAGTTTTGTATCATGCCTTTTAGACTTACTGACACACCAGCAGTCTTCATGAATTTAATGAACAGAGTCTTCAGGGCTTATTTAGAGCAGTTTGTCATTGTCTTTATTGATGACATTTTGATTTATTCAAAGTTAGAGGATGATTATACTAAACATCTTCGCACAGTGTTACAGATGCTCCGTGAACACTAGTTATATGCCAAATTTGAGAAGTGTGAATTTTGGCAGTGGGAAGTGAAGTTTCTGGGTCACGTGGTGTCAGAAAGGGGAATAGCAGTTGATCCAGCCAAGGTTTAAGCAGTGGTTGAATGGGGATAGCCTACTTCACCTACCGAGATTCGGAGTTTCCTCAGATTGGCAGGATATTATCGTAGGTTCATCCAGGGGTTCTTAAAGATTGCAGGACCACTCACTCATCTGACTAAAAAGGGTGTACGGTTCGTGTGGGATGAGCACTGTCAGAAAGCTTTTGATGAGCTAAAGCGCAAGTTGACATCTGCACCGGTTCTGTCTACTCCACAGAGCGGGATTAAGTATTTTGTCTACACAAAGGCTTCTTTGAAAGGTCTTGGATGTGTTTTGATATAGGAGGAGTGACCAATTTCATATGGATCTCATAAGTTTAAGCCTCGTGAGCTTAATTATCTAACACATGGTTTGGAGATGGCAAGTGTGGTCTTTGCCTTACGTATTTGGAGGCATTATCTGTTGGGAGAATTCTTCAGATTATTTAGTGATCACAAGAGTCTGTAGTATTTGTTCACTCAGTGGAAGTTGAATATGAGACAGCGTCGATGGTTAGAGTTTGTGAAAGACTATCATTTCTCTATACAGTACCATCCAGGGAAAGCAAATGTGGTGGCAGATGCACTCAGTCGCTGACCCGCTACTAATCTTTTTGCTCTATTAACTACTGAGTGGAATGCTTTGAAGATGATGGATAAGTTGTTGGATGCTTTTATGGCTTGCATGGTAGTTACACCTTCTATCATTCACGAAGTTTTGAAGGCGCAACTCACGGATCAGCAGTGCGTTGACAAAATTACAGAGATAACTTTTGGGGAGGTCCCACTTTACTATGTTGGGACTGATGGAGGTTTGAGGTACAAGGGACATTTAGTGGTACCTTCTGCTGATGATTTGAGGAAGGATGTGATGACTGAGACTCACCACTCTGGGTTTTTTGTTTATCTAGGAGGAGACAAGATGTATCAGGATATGAAGCGGCAATTTTGGTGGGCAGGTATGAAAAAGGACATTGCTATTTTTGTCTCTCAATGTGTTACTTGTTAGATGGTCAAGATTGATCATCAGAGGTCGTCAGGAGCTCTACAGCCACTGCCTATACCAGAGTGGAAATGGGAGAGCATTTCTATAGATTTTGTGGAGGGATTGCCTAATTCCTTTAAGGATCACAATTCTATTTAGGTTATCGTGGATAGGTTAACTAAGTCAACTTATTTCTTGCCTATTTACACTGACTTCACATCGGAGCAGTTGGCAAGACTTTACATTACAGAGATTGTGAAGTTACATGGCATCCCATTGTCTATTATATTGGACAGGGATTCGAGCTTTGTGTCCGGATTTTAGAAGAGTTTTCAGCAGGCTTTGGGTACAGAGTTACATCTTAGCATTGCTTATCATCCTCAGACTGAGGGACAAATTGAGCGGGTTAATCAGATCATAGAGGATATGCTTCGTTCGTGTGTTCTTGATTTCAAGGGCCAATTTTTTTCCACTTGTGGAGTTTACATATAACAATAGTTTCTAGAAGACTATTGGTATAGCACCATTTGACGCATTGTATGGTCGACCATGTCGATCTCCTGTATGTTGGATGGAGGTTGGCGAGAGCAGATTTTTGGGTCCTGAATTTATTAAGGATACTTCTGAAAAGATCGTTCTCATTTGGGATCACATGCGTACTACTTAGAGTAGGCAAAAGAGTTATGCCAATCGTCGTACTCGTGCATTGGAGTTTAGGGTTGGAAATCAGGTTATACTTAAAGTGTCTCCTATGAAAGGAGTAATGCGCTTTGGAAAGAAAGGAAAGTTATAACCAGGGTTTGTCGGTCCATTCATGATTACGTATCGAGTTGGAGCTGTAACTTATCAGTTGGCACTTTCGGATAATTTGGATCGTGTGCACAGTGTGTTCCATGTTTCCATGTTGCGGAAATTTCTGCGAGATGCAGATCGATATCAGCATATCGATGTTGGGGAGATTGAGTTGCAGCCGGATGCAACATATTTGGAGCCATCATGTCGTATTGTCGACCGTTGGGATTAAATTCTTCGTAATAAGGTTATCCCTTTAGTGCGTGTTCAGTGGAGTCACCCCAATGAGGCTGAGTCTACTTAGGAACGAGAGGATGTCAATCGCTCACAGTTTCCTGAGATTTTGGAAAAAGGTAAGAGTGAATTCCTTGGACAGAATTCCTTTTGTTAGGGGGGAAGAATGTAATACCCCAAATTTTAAAAAGGATAGTCTCAACATTTTCATTATTGTTTTCTTGTTTTTTTTTAGCATCTTTAGTTGATTATTTGTTTATTTGCTTAATTGTTAATTGGTTGTTTTATTTGTGTTAATTGTTTAATTGTTTATTTCTTTTAATTAATTGTTTAATTCTTTATTTGTTTTAATTAATTATTTAATTGTATATTTCTTTTACTTAATTATTAATTGTTTTACTTAATTGCTTCTCTGATTTATTTGTTTTAATTATATATATGCTTAAGTGGACTTACTTTGTTTATAATTATATATCGTATAGTTTAGGGTTTTTGCTTTTATGAATTTATGGTTAGCCGACTTAGTTCTCCGTCTCTGAATATAATTGGACCTAGGTTTAGCTTTGCCTATAAATATATCTATTAAGTCTGCCTAGGGTTTGAGAACCCTATGCACGATAGTGGAGGTAGAGAAGAGAACAGAGGAAGGTTTACATAATTGGAATTCGTCGAAAACACTTAGGAAGACGATGCTAAGATTTTGAACTGAAATCTCACAAGCAAGTTCTATTCTTAACTCTCTCCCTATGACTCATATTTTTTACATGCCTAACATAGTTCCAGGAGTAATTAAATGAAAAATTAATTTGGTTTGTATGATAGACTCGATTAAAACAGTATGTGTTCACGAATGGATATTTGTTTTGTTTTAAACTTTTATTGTATAGTTCCTGTTCTAATTGATGTCGATTAATATATAATGAATTTAAACAATTCTGGGATACTCTGGAACCTAGTTCAGACATCTAGGAGCCTTGATAATGGAGGACAGTAGGATTGGAAGTCGCCGGAGGCGAAACAGGTGAGTGAAACGGAAGGAGAGCCGGCTCCCTTTTGAAGGGAGCAGGCTCCCCTAAGCAAAGACCATGCTCCCTCAAGGAGGGAGCCGGCTCTAGAGGCCTTGGAGGCTCCCTTTTGAAGGGAGCAGGCTTCTCTAATTTTTTTTTGTTTTTCTAGTTTTCCAGTGAGAGGTTTGGCTATGGTGCTCAGATTTTGATGTTTTCAGATGCAATTAGGAGCTACACAGGGATTTTTCAGTAACATCTGAAGCCTTATTAAAAATCCAGAGGGCGTGATAATACATAATAAATCACAGGAAATTGGTGGGTGGAACAATATAAATTTTTTAAGTAACTTTACTTACTAATTTTGGATGTGGATAATTCAGGTGGTTAAATCTTGAAATTAGCATTGATTTATGTATGATATATTTTAAATCATGCCTCAGTGAATAAAATAAGCATCTGGATTCATATATTTTTTTCCTATTATGCTTATCAGGAATTAATTGATGGATTTCGTACTCTATCTGTGTTGTTAATTATATGGATGTTGTTGAAGTGGTATCAAATAAGCATGTTATCTTATATCTTTGCTATGCTTATAATGAATCAATTGATGTTTACATTTAATGTCTGTATTATCAATTGTTGGACGAATGAATTATATGCACCGGTATGGGACGGTGGCATACCAAGGATGATTTAGTTTCAAAATACTAAAACCTACCTATTATGGAATAAGGGAATGGATTATTAATATCCTACTTATATTTTAAGTTTGATTAACTGAATAAGTTGAACGACTAACTAGATTGTTTGTTATGTTATTATATGCCAGATCAATGAACAATTGAATGATATACTCTAGTTTGGATGGACTTTAAATATATATTTATGGTACCACGAGATGAGCTTGAGACTCAGAGTCAATGGTTAGGGAGTGTATATGCATTGGGATGCATAACTGACTATGATAGGTAGTGGTGTACCCTGTTAGGTTTAGGTATACATGCCCATTTCGGGTGCGTTTTGCGTGTTGCCTCTATTCAGGTTGAGACCACCTTCGTAGTTCAGTGAGAGTCCTTTAGTGTGGATATATATATATATATATATATATATATATATATGTACGGACTACGTAGTTATTGTTGAGTTGTTTAGGATGTACATGCATATCGAGTCTCTACTTGAATTGTAGTGGTATAGAACTTGCGCGTGGGCCTAACCCATTTTTATTTTTCAGGTATCAGGTGGTTCTAGTCATAGAGCTTGATTGAGCTGAGCAAAGACAGTCATTCCTTTTTCCAATTATGTAGGACTGCTTTTCATATTTCAGTTGTTATCTTTGGATTTTATTTTCGAGTTTTACATTTCAGTTTGGGATTTTATTAGGGGTCCACTAGAGATGGATTCTTGAGTTGTTTAATTATTGGAGGATATTTATAGAGGTTTTGGATTATTAGATTTTAATTATGTTTTTGGGGATTTTTAATTTAGTATTCCTTCAGCCTATTATTTTATTCTTATTTCATTTTTTTTTTTTTTTTTTTTTTTGTGTTCTGTGTTCACTTTAAATATTAATTGTTTGGTATCCCTCAGGTCTGTGCTCGGACTTGATCACTCGTGGCTCTAGATTTGAGGGGTATCACAGAAAATGCAAGGATTCTTGCCTGTTCGATCGATCACAAGGGATGTTAGATCGATTGAACATCTATTTGCAAACTTTCATCTCTCAGTTCCATCGTGCGAAGATTCCCTGCATATTTCATCTCTTTGTGTATCGTGCGAACTTTATTTCCGATCAATCCAAGTTCGCCTCGATCGATCCAGTTTTCCCTTGGATCGAATGTAGTTCTATACTTAGAAAATTTTTGGATCTTTGAAAATTTCATCTCTCTATCTATCGTTCGAAGCTGTTTGTAGACTTTCTGGTCTTGGATCGATCGAAGTTTGGTCGATCATTTTTCGATCGATCAGAATTGTATCTTAAGAAAAATTATAATAATAATTATATATATGTCTTTCAAAGTGGCATTCCGTCTTGTTAGAGACGTTAAACTTAGCACCCATTTTACATATTTCTTAAATTTTTTATTTTTCTTATCTTGTATCTACAAAAAAAAAATAAAAAATAAAAAAATTATGCCCTTTTGTGTAGTCATGCCTACTTTATGATCTATATTGACTTAATCTCATATCTCTCTTTCCTCTTATGCTATATTGCCTTCGAATGCTTGAGTTGGTTATCTTTATCTCATTTGATATTTGATGTGAGTTTGCTAGTGTGGTTATTCAAGTAAGTTGTTGATTCCAAGTTTGGGGGTGCACTTTTTCCCAATGGATCATTGCCAGGCTTCATATCTTTACCACCACGGTATATTCTTTCCATCTTTTCTGTTGTTCTCATTGCACATTGAGGACAATGTGCGGTTTAAGTTTGGGGGTAATGTGTGTTCTTTGATTGCGTTCAATTTAAGATTCTGAGCATGACTTGTGTGTTTGAGTGATTTTCTATGATTGGTCCATGACTAGCTATGATTTTGATCTTTTAAGGACTATATTGCTTAGAATTTAAAAATTGCTTGACTTGAGAGTCTAATACTCCTTGTATGTCTTGTGGATGCCGTTTAGGAGTAAGTTTTTCAAAAGATTGATATCATGTTTGCATTTGTAGTCCACATCATCTTAATTTTGTGATTATTTTGAGATTCACTTTAGGATTCTACATTAGCACAGGCGCACACTAGCATTCATTTGTGGGGTACATGCTTTATTGACTATTGATTTGATTATATCCTAATTAAGCTAGTAGTGCATTGAAAACTTTCATTTTTGATAAAGGTGGATAACAACCCCTTTTCACTAAGTAGCAGGGATTCTAACCTCATCAAGCACTGAATTTCTTGCGCCGAAAGGTGTAGGGCCCAAACTTTAGGTTAATAACTTTACAAATATATATATATATATATATATATATATATTTATATATATGAAGTTGCAAAAAGCAAATAAAAAAGTGAGGACTTCTGCCAAAGAGTAAGAAGTGGGAAATGATTAGATGGAGGTTGTTTTGATTTGTAGCCTAGTCGATTTGAACTTATAAGTCCTTAGGCGTGTTTAAACACCTAATGCCCTAAAGCCGTTCGGTTTGGGAGTCATTGACCACACGCTCGACCTCATGGATTGCTAGAAAACTTAATAGATCAACATATTGCACCACGCTTCCATCTTTGATCCTTAGGATTAGGAAAATAAAAAATAAAAAATAAAAAAAATAAAATTGAGTGAAAAGAATAAGCGCACCTAGTTGAATAAAGCTTTAATAAAAGGTCCACTCTTTGTCTTGATGATCGGCACTAGATTTGTGTGCTAGCTTTAGGCCAGATGTGATTATTTCTTTAGTTGGCTTACATAGCAACATATTTGATGCTGATTCACTTAAAAAGGATTTTAGAATTGTTTTGATTTGCATGATCATTGTTTTGATGTGTGGAGGACCATACTTGCTTTCTTGATGTTGAAATTTTAAGAGATTGTTTGGAAATGGTTGAAAAATTGCATACTTGAGGTAGTTTTCTCCCAATTCTTATTTTAGAATATTGGTGCCTCTTTTGTAAGAATGAGCTTAATGTTTGTGGGTATCATTTTTGGAAACCCTTACGAGACTTCACTTGTCCACTAGGGGTTACTTAGGGGTTTAAAAGGCTTGTTGTATGTGCTAAACGCAATCGTGTTCCCTACAAAAGTGGCGTTATCCATTAATTGCTTTTTAGTTCATAGTTGTATAGTTGTTCATTTCTTTATTTCCTTTGTAGTTCATTGCTAGGGACTAGTGATATTTAAGTTTGGGGGTGTGATAAGCGCTAAAAAGTGCGCATTTAAACCCCTTAAGCTTGAATGTTCTAGGACCTTATTCTATCTTATTTTCCCGTTTTAATCTAATTTCATGTTATTTCCCTTTTCATGCACTTATCCCCAAAATAAGTCAATTCAGCTGAATTAGAGCATAAAAGAAGCAATCTCAAGCTTAGTGGAAGAAAGGAGCGAAGTGGAAGCAAAGTGGTGAAAGAAGCCTTCTTCGATCGATCGAAACAAGACCCAATCGATCACACTGTGATTGTTCTAACCATACCATGATGGATCGAGCCTTTTGTTTTTATCTTTAGGAAATTTCCCTGTTCAATCGATCCAACATTCCTTTCGATTGATCGAACATTTTTGATCTTATCCTTACCTACCACTTTTGTCATTTTCTATAAAATATCCTGAAAATATTTCAGCTTTGTCATTATTCAAAAAGACGCCGCCATAGTTCGATCGATTGAAGCACCCTTGTGATCAATCGAACTGCCTCAAGTGCGAGAAAAACAGAGTTCCAGCCAATTAAAAGGTGTGCTCGTGGTGCAATCATTCGGAGGTCCTAGTGCACGAGGTCTGACCATTAGGTGTGATATTTGAGCTACCTATATAAGGATTTTGGCCATTTGGAGGAGAGAGAGAATCATAAGGGAACCATATACAACATAGAGGTTGGAAGAGTCTAGAGATTAGAGAGAAAGACACAGACACCATTTAGGAAAGTGCTTTGACTCATCTAGGATTTCTACCAAGAAGAAAAAAATCATTTCTACCATAGAGATAGCCCTTGAGGGTTGGGTGACAACATTAATGAGTGGCTAAACCATTCTCTTGGGGCTAGAGATAGCCCTAAGCATGCCTCCTAGTCTAATTCAACCACCAAACCATCTTTGATCATTCAACCTACTAATCCAATATTGATTTCCAAGAAAAAATACACTCCATTTCCCTTGGGACGATCCCTACTTACTCTAGCTACATTAATAGTTAGTAGTGGTAGTGGCATTCTATAAATTCAAACTTGGCCACACAACACACTTTTGTGCTTTGGTCCGACGACACACCAAAATCCACACAATCCATGCCTTAAGTCCTCAACTATATTGGCATTTGTAAAGAATGCAAGTCCACAATATGAATCAATTAAGCTATACCAACCTTATCAACTTATGAAATCTATTCATCCTACTATATAGCAAGTTTCAAGTCCTCAATTTAGCATCAACTTAGAATCAAATTCACAACATGTCATTGACAGCATATATATAAGATTTTCATAGTTACAACAACAAGAAATCACAAAAATCTATATCACCTCTAAATGAATTAACCTTAATACAAGTACAAGATCATAGCATGCCCTTAACAATATGCAACCCTCGGTTAAATATACACAAAACCAACCTATATGCAACCCTAAAAGTTATAAAGCATGCATACAATTTATATTAACTTCAAATAGCACATTAAAACACTAAGGTTATAGAAATAGGACATCCCCTACTTCACTAGAGAAATGTATCTCTAGAATCCAAGAATAAAGCAAGTAAATGGAAATCCAAGAATAAGGTAGGTTAGAGGAAGGTGAGAGGAAGGTATTGTCTTCCAAGACTTAAGCTCTAAGGTAAGTGGAAGAAGGTTGAAATCAAGGTTTAAGGGTTAGGGTTTTGGTAAGCTTCAATGGAGGTAAGGTGGGAGGTTGGAGAAGAAATGAAATTCTACAAGATTTCCCACTAACTAAAACCCTTGTTAGTCACAAAAAATCACCAACACTACCTCTCTCACACACAAATGCATCACACCCCTCCACTTGTCACCATCTTAGGCCTCCTTACAAGACTTAATCCTAAGCTTACACTTGTCACAATCTAAAGCACCCTCCTAAGGTTTAATCCCCCACTTATACTTGTCAAAATCCTAAGCCTCCAAGGGCACCAACCAAAGGCCAACAAATAGGTGAATCCTCACTCTACACTTGTCACCAAATTAGGCTTCCAAGTGTCTCCATGCAAAAGCCAACACATGGATCAAGGAAGGTGTGACACTTATCACTATTTCCAAAAATTGCAATTTAGTTCCTCTTCTAAATATCTCAAATAATAATTGCTAAATGGTCCCTAAGACAAAATATCTAAAAAGATAATTACACAAAGTACCCCAAAAAGTAAAAATGTTTCCGAAGAAACTATGCATCCATACCCTTATAGAAAATTAAACAAGCTAAGCATGCAGTCTCTACAAAAGTAAGACTACGCATTTCATTAAAATAAAGCAAGATGAATGCATGCGACACCGGAAATCAAATCCGAACTCAAACCCTACCCCGGGTCTCCAAAACACTAAGGTTACGCGAAAAGAAAGAAATAAATAAATAAATAAAAAGAAAAAGAAAAGAGGCAAAAAAGGAAGAAAATGATAGAGTCATTACACCTAATGGACGAGTTATATTCACGTGAGGGTTTCCAGTGATGGTACCTACAAACATCACAAAATAGTGCCTTACTTGCACAATAAGCTCATTCAAACCTGTTTTCACATTATAATGTCTTAGCAATGCATCAATCAGTTAAATACAACAAGTATGAAAAACTATATCAATAAGGAAAAATTCCAAACTCTCATTCTCAAATTAATAACCATTGTCCCCACATGTCTGTTTAATCACAAATTCAACAATCTTAATCCCCAAAATTCTTTTAAGAAGTAAACCTATAGTTTTAAATATGTGGCTTACTATCTATACTCATATCTATTCCATGTTATTCCTTAACTCACAAGTAAACTTTTCAGATCCCAATCCCCAAGGTATTTTTCTTCTTTTTCACAGGTATGCTTTCTTTTCATTCATCACTAATTTTTTTTTTTTTTTTTTTTTTTTTTTTTTTTTTTTTTTTTTTTTTTCCGAACAGGGTACTACATGCAATGCTCGGATCTCTTAAGCTTTCTAAATCACTTGTTTAACGAGTTTTTAGCCAATGGCTCCCAAACCAGTTGGTTTTAGGGCATTAGGTTTAAAAACACCCTTAATGACTTAATTACTCAAGTAATCTAGGTTACAGACCCAAACTTGACCCTTTGTTTTTTTGTTTCTTTTTTATTTGTCTCTTTCACATTGGTGAAATAGCTCTTTGCAATATACCATTTTTCTCTTTTTCTCTTTTTTTTTTTTTTTATACCTTGGTTCTCAAAATAATCAAATTCACCTACTCATCTTAGTTTAACACAAAACAGAATAAAATTTCAAGTTTATAACCCACAAAATGCATACAAGTGTGAATATGTGCAAAGTGAAGTATTTCAGAGATCAAAATCATCAAACAGTAATTATCTTGACAAAGTGGACCATAAGCCACCAATTGATTTCAAAAATTTTCAAAAATTCCCATTTAACATGAATTCGGCATACAAGCCATCTTTAACCAACATCAGGCTGCATATGAACATCATAACATGATAACAGACTCAAACTCATGCTTAAAAAGTTAAAATGCATCCTCTTATGCATATCATATCACATTCTCAACCAAAAATTCAAAGGTTACTGTCTTACCCATAAACTTAGTGTGCATATTGTCCTCAATGTGTGAAAACAAAGTAAAGCTAGAAAAATATTACCATACTACACAAAACCAGCAAAGATTTAATAATGTGAAGTGCAAAAGGGTAAAATAATAAAATTACCCCCAAACTTAGTCCTTAGTACCTGGCAAAATAATCATACTCTAACACACATCATAGTATCAAGTATATGGAGTAAAACAAATATATATCATCAATAATAAGCAAATATGACAATAATATCAACACAAGGGAAAAATATGCAAAAAATATGTATATATATCAATGATAATTAGTACAATGCTTTAAATAAAAGACTTAGGGCAGAT